>NC_083281.1:82503377-83764330 GCF_963506605.1 Zootoca vivipara
TGCAGGAGCCACAGTCCTGTCCAGGCCACAGGTCAGGGGTGGGTGGGGCCAGAGTTCCAAAATGGGGTGGGGCAATGAATGCTAATTTTACCTTTGTGCATTGTGGACCACCCCTCTCTACCCTCCACCCAGGGAAGCATTGTTGCAGTTGAAGGGCACGTTTCTAGCCAGGCTAAAACGGCTGAATGGGACTTGTGAGGGGCATGGCCTGGGGGAGAGAAGGTGTGGCTTATAGAGAGTCCCGAGGGCCGGATACAGAGGAGTGGAGGGCCGCATTTGGCTGCTATCTGTCTATCACCATGATGAATTGGATAAGTGATGCTAAGAGGAATGGATGGTGTGGGGAGCCTTGCTTCTCTCTCTCTGTGTGTGTGTGTGTGTCTGGGAGAGAGAGAGGCGGGAGAAAGAGAAAGGTCAGGGGGTTTGGACGCCTCAGGCCAGAGCCGCGTTGAATTTCCGAGAACGAGGCCCGGTATAAGATGGCCTCCCCTCGCCTGCCAGATTTGATCAATGGCCTGTCTGCGGTCGCAGTGGGGAGAGGCGGCGGCGGACTCATTCCTCTCATTTACCGGCTGACGGAGCTCCAGGAGGGGAGGCTGGCTGCTGCGGGCGGTTATTAATGGCTTGGGGAGAGCTGGTGGATTGCCTTGTCACGAGGCAATTAAAGCCGGCGAGGAGCCGCTTCGCTGGCTGCCGCGTCTCCCCGCGCCGGGGCCCGTAATGAGCGATCTGTCCGCATTAAGCTACGGTGCGCCTCTAATGAACTTTAGCGCGTTCCTTCATTTATCCAGCACGTAATCATATTACGCCAATTTAATATTGGGGTGGGGGTGGGGAGGGAGGGGTGAGGGTTGTGTGGGGCGGCCAGAGGGAGAGGGAACGGTCTTCCTCCCCTCCCCCTCCCCAGTTCGTTACGGGAACGAATTTCCCAGTGCGTGACTGTGCATACATTACTAGCCCGCCTGATCTGTAATGAGCAACGGTTGTATATGTTTGTGTGTGTGTGCGGTTGTGTGCCGGGTGAGGTTGGACGTGTTCCTTTTATCAGATAATTAGCCTGTCGACCCAAATGTCAGTGGGTAAGGAAGGGGGAGGAAGAGGAGGAGGGAGGAGGAAGAATAGATTATGTAATAACCATAGATGATTATCTCAGATTTTACCTCAGGGGAGTTTTGTGCTGCTTTCTCTCTTCTCTTCTCCTGCTTATAACTTGCATTTCCCTGCCTCTTGTACGTTTTTGACTAAATGAAAGATATAATTCACTAGAAGTGTGAATTTACTCTGCCTGTTTGTGAAATGCAGCCAAAACTGTTGTTTGTGGTATGTTGTGGTTGTTTGTTCTGTTTTTGTTATTCCCACCCCCACCTTTTAACTGAAGAATTCAGCTGACAGCATGGCTGAAACAGCATCATGTTGCAATAATAATAATAATAATAATAATAATAATAATAATAATAATACATAAATTAAAACACGACCTAAAACAATGAACAGAGCTCCAAAGACAAGATTAGCTTCCCTCTCTATCTTGAGGATTGTGAGGGGATTTGCAGTACCTAGGAAGTTGCCTTATTCTGAGCCCAACCCCTTGGTCCATCTGCCGAAGTACAGTATTGTCAACACTGACTGGCAGCAGCTTTCCAGGGTTTCAGGCAAAGGTACCTTTCTGAACCCTGCCTGGAGATGCCAGGGATTGAACCTGGGGCGTTCTGCGTGCCATAGCCCTTCCCAAATTTCTTTTCCTCTCTGTCTCATTTTCTGTCTACATCAGCTCTCTTGAGGTTGACTGGTCCGATTTATTGTGTGAACTTCATGGCTGAGTAGGGATTTGAACCCAGATCTCCAGTCGCTGAGCTGCTACACTGGTCCCTCATGGAGAGTTAATATAGAGTGGTTGTCCTTCTCAGACCTACTCCACCGTGGGATAATTTGTGTGTTTGCAAGGGACATCATTTGGTTATATTTGTGTAGGGAGCATCACCAGTTGCCCTAAAACACATATCTTCTCAAAGGTGGATCTGCTTAAAGCTGGGCTATCTCAGTTAATAGAGCATGAGACTCTTAATCTCAGGGTTGTGGATTTGAGCCCCATGTTGGGAAAAGATCCCTGCATTGCAGGGGGTTGGACTAGATGACCCTCTTGGTACCTTACAACTCTACAATTCTATGATTCCTTAGGCCAGGCATGTCAAACTTGCGGCCCTCCAGATGTTTTGGACTACAATTCCTATCTTCCCCAACCACTGGTCCTGCTAGCTAGGCGTCATGGGAGTTGTAGGCCAAAACATCTGGAGGGCCGCAAGTTTGACATGCCTGCCTTAGGCCCATTTTATGGATGAGGGAAACCAATGCATTGAGTTGCATAATGGAGATAATGCCATTTTAGGGCAGGGGTTGGGGGGGTCTATGGCGCTCCAGATGTAGCTCGCTTCTAGCTTCTGTCACCACTGACCTTTGGCCATGCAAGTTTGGACTGATGGGAGCTGGAGTCCGGCAACCTCTGGAAGGTCACAAATTCCCCACCCCTGTTTTAATCAAACTTAATCAAAGCCAGAGCAGCCACTCATGCAGAGACATAGCAGGCAGCCTCCTTTTCCTGATGCTGTTCCCAGGAACCTTTAACGCGGGAATGGGGAACCTGTGCCCCCCCCCATTTGCTAGACTACACCACCCACCATCGCTGACAAATGTCAGCCTCACATTTTCCTACAGTGCCTGGGGCGAGGTGCCTCTGGAAAGCCCCCAAATAGGACTGTTCTGACAGTGGAACAGACTCCATCCAGAGGTTGCTAGACTCCTTCCTTGGATGCTTTAAAGCAGAGGTTGTTTGGCCATCAGTTATGGATGCTTTAGTTGAGATTCCTGCATTGCAGGGGGTTGGACTAGATGACCCTCGGGGTCCCTTCCAACTCTACAATTCTGTGATTCTATGACTGCAACAGCTCTCCCTGTTCGGGAAAGGCCACAGCTCAGTGCAGCGCTGTCACTGAGTGGCAGACTGTACTGACCCTAGAAGGACCTGGCTGTCTGAGGCAGCTTCTTACATTCCTGTGTCCTAAGGGCTCAGTGGTAGAGTATCTAACTTGCAGACTGAATGTGGACAATACTGAGCTCTATGAACCAGTGGCCTCATCAGGCAGCCTTCCTATGGTCCTGTGGTGTGCAGAGTGTCTCAGTATTCTGGCCAAAATGTTTTGATGGTGCAGGATTGAGACTACCGAGCTCATGACTTGAGGCTGGGTTGGTCACTCATATGTTCAGTGGGAATGAAATGCCACAAAACCTCTGTGCCTGGAAGGGCTGGCAGCACCCCCCACCCACCCCGCCAGTATCCACAGCCTGCCCCCCCAACCCAGCATGGCATGAAACAGACCCTTTCCGTGCAATGGCTGCAAGCACTCCTGAGGGTGGGGTGAGGAGGGTTAAGGGTGGGGAAGCGTGGAAAAATTTCCCATCTTCTCCCCTCCCCTCCCACCGCACCTCCAGTAATAGCTTCATCGTTAAAGTGATTAATGCTGCCTTTAGAGCGCTCGCTTCCCAACCAAATTGTATTAAAAGTCAGGCTAATATCTCCGGTTCTTGCTAGCAGGGATTCCGGTGGGGGAAAGCGAGGTGGGGGGGGGGGCTAGATGATGTGAACAGGATGCTCTTAACTCCGTAGTGTCTGGGGGCATCACTGTTCTTTCCTCTGCTGGGGGGTTGGTGTGTCTTGGGGAGCAATCAGTCAGTGGGAAAAAGGAGTGGGAGGCACAGGATTCCACAGTGGGTGGTAATTCTTCCAAACCAGCCCCCCCTCCAGAAAGGCAAGCCAAACGCTCTCAATCTGTCGTCATCATCTCCTGCAAGGAGAGAGGAGTGATGTAGGTATTCAGTCCTGCAGGCCAGGGTTCAAATTCCTTCTCTGTTGTGAGGCTCCCTGGGTGGCCTTAGGAGATAGACCCTCTTGCGGCCTTTTGGGCAAAAAGGGAGATGAGAAAAATTAATAAAGCACTTTGTATGTTTGAAAAGCTGGTGGCTGGTTGGTTTATAGAGAGGCACCCGTGTCCATAATGGGGCTTTAGATGCAAGAGTCTCTGCCCCAAAGGAGCTTACAGTCTGAATTTTGGTGGGGGAGAAAGAGGGCGAAAGAGTGGCAACAGAGTAGACCCAGTAAAGTTATGTCGGGTTATGTTGTTTATTTCACAAGATTTTGATGTGGTTTACAGAAAGAATAAAACAATAAAATTGTCTGTAAAAATTAATTTAAAAGCATCAGTAAGTTAAATCCTGAGCAAAATGCATGTCAGCATTTTACATTTCTGGGTAGGCTTGCCTAAACAATAATGTCTTTCGCAGGCATTGAAAAGGGAAGTAGGCAGGGAGTTCCAAAGTGTGTTTGCTGCCATGTTCATTAACTTCAGTGGGTCTACCCTAAGTAAGAACTAGCACTGGATAGAACCCAAGATCAAGAAGGCACAACAGCAAGCAAATTCATTGGATTTCACAGCATGCCATTACTTTATTGAATTTGTAAGATGTAGCAAAGGGGACGCAGGTGGCGCTGTGGGTTAAACCACAGAGCCTAGGGCTTGCCAATCAGAAGGTTGGCGGTTCAAATCCCTGCGACGGGGTGAGCTCCCGTTGCTCGTCTCCTGCTCCTGCCAACCTAGCAGTTCGAAAGCATGTCAAAGTGCAAGTAGGTAAATAGGTACCGCTATGGCGGGAAGGTAAACAGCATTTCTGTGCGCTGCTCTGGTTCGCAAGAAGCAGCTTAGTCATGCTGGCCACATGACCAGCTGTACACTGGCTCCCTTGGCCAGTAAAGTGAGATGAGTGCCGCAACTCCAGAGTTGTCCGCGACTGGACCTAACGGTCAGCGGTCCCTTTACCTTTTACCTTTAAGATGTAGCAATGGGGCCAAGTAAAAAAGGATTGGACAGATTCGCTGAGAGGGCTGGGTCTATCGTTTGGCCATTAGCTGTGATGGCTTACTGGAACCTTGCTAGATCAGGGGAATGTTGTGGACGTAGTGTATCTTGATTTCAGTAAGGCTTTTGACAGAGTCCCTCATGATATTCTTGCAGAGAAGCTGGTAAAATGTTGGCTGGATGAAGTAACTGTTAGGTGGATTTGTAGGTGGTTGAACTGATTGAATCCAAAGAGTGCTTACAAATGGTTCTTCATCAACCTGGAATAAAGTGAAAAGTGGGGTGCTGCAGGGTTCTGCCCTGGGCCCGTTGTTTTTCAGCATCTTCATAAATTATTTGGATGAAGGTATTGAGGGGATGCTCATAAAATTTGCAGATGACACCAAACTGGGAGGGGTAGCCAGTGTTGCAAAAGACAGAATTGGGATCCAGAATGACCTAAACAGATTGGAGACAGGGCCAAAATTAACAAAATGAATTTCAGTAGGGATAAATGTAAGGTTCTACACTTAGGTAGGAAGAACCAGCAGTACATGTGAAAAATATCTAAGGGTCTTAGTAGACCACAAGCTTAACATGAGTCAACAGTGTGATGCAGCAGCAAAAGAGGCTAATGCTATTCTAGGCTGCATCAACAGACATCTAGTGTCCCAATCAAGGGAAGTAATTGTCTTTCCTATTCTGCATTGGTCAGACCACATCTGAAGTACTGTGTGCAGTTCTGGGCACTACAATTTAAGGAGGATATTGACAAGCTGGAATGTTTTGCAGAGGAGGGTGGCCAAGATGTTAAAAAGTCTAGAAACCAAGCCTTATGAGGACTGGTTGAAGGAGTTGTGTATGTTTAGCCTGGGAAAGAGGGTAGGGCTCGAACCCATGGCTTCAAGTTACAAGAAAGGGGATTCCCAACCAAACATCAGGAAGAACTTTCTGACGGCAAGAGCTGTTCAGCAGTGGAATGGTCTTCCTTGGGAGGTGGTGGACTTTCCTTCCATGGATGTTTTTAAGCAGAGGTTGGATGGCCATCTGTCATGGATGCTTTAGCTAAGATCTTGCACTGCAGGGGTGTTGCACCTGATGACCCTTGGGGTCCCTTCCAATTCTATGAATTGGAAACCTCTGACTACTAGTTGCTGGGGCTGTTGCCTTCTTGTTCTGCTTGTGAGCTTCCCTGAGACATTTGGTTGACTACTGTGGAAAGTCAGCTGTTCGCCTGGTCCATGAGGGCTGTTGTTTTGTTCCGTTTGGGAGGAGGGGTTTCTGTGAAAATGAAGATTTCATGGGTGGGCAAGAGTTTTGAATGAAGAGAGAGATGTGGAAAGACCCGCACAGATGTTCTGGTTGGGGAGAGTTGCAAAGAAAAAAAATGAGCATGGCAGATCCACCCAGCTGCTCTCCTGTGATTAAGCTTCTCCCCCTTTCTTTCTAGAAAATGGTTTTAAAAGTGGGTTTTTTTTAAAAAAAAGTTACATAAGCCCTCCTATGTGCCCCCCCTTCCAGGCACCACGCACAGCTCCCTGGCTGCAAAGGTAATGGGAAATAATCAAGGTGCTGGCTCTTGCAATTGCCGGTCGCAGCTGAGCTCTGTTCAGGAGCCCAGTTTGGGCAGGTTTCCATTGCCAGGCAGCCGCTGCAGCTGATAACCCCTTTCCTCCCCTCCCCCCCCCCGCCAGCGGCATGTGATGGATTGGGCTGGGGAGGGGGGTGGCAGAAGAGCCACTTTTTTCTGTTTCTCCTGCGCTTGCAGAGATAGGCTGCTCAGGTGCTTGTCAGGATTATCTCCCGCAGAAGGCAACCCTGCCATCCATCTTCTGCTTGGTCCCCAGGGGGGTGGGAGGCGGGTGGAGAGAGCTGAGCAGTCAGGGAAAAGGCAGCAAGGAAATCTTTTGAGCCAAAGTGAATTTGGGGAGAGGGCGGGGAGTTTTTCAAGTCAGTGTAAACCCAGGGGCTGATGCAGCCCCCCAAACAACTCTCTCTGGTCCTGGGAACTTTTCCTAGGCTGCTCCGTTTGGTGCTCTGCTCAAGTGGGACCTAGCAGAACTCAGCTGTGACTGCCAGCCCTTTCATAAGGGCTTTAGGGGTCTGTGTGTGGCCTGCTGGATAGGGGGCATGCCATGGCTGGAGTGCTGTTCCAATAGGGGAGATTTTCCCGCATAAGGAAAGGGTGCAACATTTGGGGTTTTTTCAGAGTTGGCATGATAGAATCCTGCATGGTGTGCAGAAAGGAAACAAGAGAAATGCTTTTTTGCTCCCGCAAGAGTCAACGATGGCCACCTTTAAAAGAGGGTTAGACAAATTCATGGAGGGTAAGGCTGTCAGTGGCTACTAGTGGTGTTCTTCCCTCCATTGTCAGAGGCAGTAGGCCTCTGAGTGCCATTTGATTGGGAGTCATAAGTGGAGAGTTGCTCATGAGCTCAGGTCCTGCTAGCAAGCTTCCCAAGGCTTCTGGTTGTCCCCTGTGAGAACCAGATGCTGGACCAGATGGGCCCCTGGCCCGATTCCCCAAGGCTCTCCTTGCGTTTGTATATTGAAGACTGCTTTGCTATGATGTAACGCAAAATTTGGTTGCAAGCCATCGTGTCAAGGAATATAGATTCTCCCCCCCACCCCACCTTGTTAAAGTGAGGAACACATGTTGGGAATAATTCTGACTTGTTCTGCTACCTTTGTGTCCGACATCTGAGACTATGCAGTTTCCCGTGTTGCAAAAGTGTCTTAAATGTTTTGATACCCTTTCTGTAATTTGTTTGTTTTTGTTTTGGTCTCCTTGCTGCAGGGAAATCAAAGGCCAAGAAGGGCAGTATAGATGACACTTCATTTGGCAGCAGTGAGGAAGAGGATGACAGCGATGAAGGAGAGTACAAAGTGGAGGACGAAGAAGAGGATGACGACGTCGAGAGCTCCAGCGAGTCAGATGGTAAGTGCGCGCTGCCACGGCTTCCTTGGAGGAATGACGTTGTGCATCTTGGTGAGGCGAGATGTAGGCTTTTGCTCCTATGCTTTTCACCTCTTACGTTTTTGGAAAGGGATTTGCTTGCTGCTATGCAGCTTGCATTTTGTGAGGTGTGTGCAAACACACGTTCCTGGCTGGCACATCTCTGCACACCTCGTACTGTCTTGCTGGTAATCCCTTAAAGAGGAGCAGCTGTTGCCCACGGAGGAAGGTGCTGGGTAGGATCCAGCCACTTACCTGCTACACTGGTGTGTGTATGTGTGCGCGCGCATACCAATTCCATTGGTTTGGCCTGAAAAGATCAAGCAGTGGAGGTCCTTGAAGCAGGGCCCAGGGTGGTGACAAGCAGTGTTTTTGCCTTGGGTGATGATCCACGCAAACGAGAGAAGTCTCCGCCAGGAGGAGGATGTTGCTTGTCAAGAGTGCCGCCAGCTCTGGCTGTCCTTTCCCATTATCTCTACTGCCTTCCCTGCTACTGCCTTCCCCTTCTCTCTGAGGGGTGAGGTTTAAAGGACATAAAGCCCTTTTGGGGTGGCGATGATGGTGCAGGGATGTCCACTCCTCCCCCCCCCTCCCCTTAACAAGATTTCTCTCCTGGCTTTGAGGTGAAAATGAGAGGAAAGAGCTGTGCCCAGCCCCACTGACTGATTCACTGTGGCAGATGGCAGAGGGTTGGCACACGGACCTTGGTGCCGTTGCCCAGAATAGATGAACAGCAGAGATCGGAGCGAACATTGGCTGGGAACACTTGGCAGTCTCCTTGCCGGCTCTTGGAGCTATTTCTATCTGGGGCTGCCAGAGCCTGGCAAGGCAAACGGCTCCCACAGCTCTCTCTCTCTCTCTCTCTCTCTCTGAGTGCTTGTTTCGGGGTGGATGTTACCAGTTGGCCCCTCCCTCGAGATGTGCAGTGACATTTGTTGGGGGGGGGGAGGAAAACAAACCTTCCAGAACTGCAATACTGTAATAAGCATTTTAGTGCAGGGGTGTGTGGGCCCATGTTTCTGTGTGGGCCAGCACATGAGCCAAATAAGAGCATGTGCTTTGCATGCAGAAGGTCCCCAGGTTCAATCCACAGCATCTTCAGGAAGGGGTGAGAAATGTCCCTTACTGTTACTGGTGGGTCTCCTAAGGATTTGCATCCTTTTGCATATAATTTTAAAGCATTACCTGTTCTTCACCCCAAAGTCCCAGGGACAGTTGCCATTAAAACATTTTAAGCTTGATTTTTCAATACCAGTGATGAGAACTTCATCTCAAGCTTTGAAATGCAACTTGCATGACCTGCTTGGGCAGAGGGGCTTTGGAGTAGTGGCCTTGTACTGTAAATAGGGATAGGGATCTTGCTGCCCTCTAGAAGATACTGGAACACCAATTCCTATCAGCCAGGATGGCCAGTTGTCAGGGATGATAGGAGTTGTAGTCCCATGACATGTGGAGGGCATCATATTTCTTGTGTCTGTCTAATGTATGATGTTGCCTAGGAGTTACAGCAACTGAATTGTACTCAGTCTACCTACGGACCCAGATTCAACTAAGCAGTAGCACTAGTGGGAACTGGTGGCACAAGTTACGCAAGCGCAACAGGGTCCCGTCCCCCCACTGTGCTATGGGAAGGTTCAGTAGAACACCCAGAACAGCCCATGTGGGGAGGAAAAGTAAGACTGTTTGGTCTGGCATGCAGAAATGCTTGTGCAAAGGGATTCCTTTCATTGAAATAAATGGAGCGATGCTAGCCATGGCCATGAATTTCAATGGGTCTGCTCTGAGTAGGATGAGCATTGCATACAACCCCAGGACTGTTCTCTCTCCCCTAAGGATGGCTGGGCCTGAGATTTCAGGAAAAAAAGCTTGCCCCACATTTTAAATCAAGAGTCCCGCTTAGAAAGAGCAGCGCAGGGCCGTGGAGGGACAACTTTTTGCACCACCCTTTCCAAAACGCCTTGTTTCTTGATTCCAAATTGCAATAAGAGGAGCACAGAAGCGCTTGTTCACCCTCCCTTCCATCCCTGCTATCTGGAAGATGCAGTGGTGCCGATAAATTAATTAATGCTTGTGATTAATTAGCAATAAGCCGCTTCTGCCTGCCTCTTTCTCCCTCTCCCCTCCTCTTCCTTCCTGATAAGGCAGGATTTACACCTCTCTCTCTCTCCCTTTCACAGGGGGAGGCGAAGGGGCCGGCCGCAAGGGTGTCGGGAAACAGCTGTCACGGGCGGAGCTGAAGCAGCTGGCACAGGGACCCGAAGACATGGTGGAAGACTTGGACTTCTCTGATGCTGACTGACAGCTGCACCGACAGACAACTGGGATGGGTATTGTGAGGGGCAAGGGGAATGGATCTGGAGGCGTTGTGTTTGTGGTAGGGTAACCCACGTGCCCCTTTAAAGCAGGGGCAGGAAGTTGCTCCGCTGAGGCCACGTCCCCCAAGGCACCACTTGAAATGTGAAAATCTTGTGCAGAAGAGTTTTATAAGTTTTGGAGAAACACAGTAAAATTTGTGGCTTTGCCAGCAGCAGTAAAGTGGCTCAGGCAAGGAGATAAAAGGGCCCTTGTTAAACCTGCCACTTTATAAATAACGTGGGGAGGACAGATCCGCCACCTCCAAATCCCTGTTTTGTTGGAAGGAAGCCAGCCCCAAGCCCACCAGCATGGCCATAGCTTGTGTTGTCCATTATTAGCTAGGCACCGCTTCCAGTGGGGAAGCACCAGCAACTAACTGGTGGCAGGTATCTCCTAATGTTATCTTGCCTATTCCACAGAGCTGCTAGGGACGCAGAGAAGTCTTTCTTTGCCAGCCAGTGCCCTCTGCCATATAAACCCCACCATGGTGCAGTGTGGCTGTACAAAATGACCATGTTTTGTGCTAAGCAGATTCTAGCAAAGAGAAGAGCTAATAGTTGGGTGCCCTGTGGTCTCTTCATAGTGGGCAGAAGAGACTACGCACTGGGAACTGTAGTTTGCTAGATTCACCACTGCCTCTTTGTGCTTACCCCGTACCCGGCTCAACTCTGTGTACAGTGGTACCTCGATTTATGATTTAATCCGTTCCGAACGGACCTTCGTAAGTCGAAATAATCCTATCCAAACTGCATCCAAAATGGCGGACGGAACTCTGTTCGTAACTCGAAACATTCACAAGTGGAGTCATTTGTAAGTCGAGGTACCACTGTACTGGGTTTTTTTTTGTACTTTTACAAGACTCTTTTAAGGACAGTCGGCCCACGGAGCAACCATTTTATAAATTAAGTGATTTCTTTATTATTATTTAAATCGATTTGCTGGAAAGCGTTGGCCTGGATGTGATGGATAACGACCATTTACAATATATAAAGAAGCGAAGGTACCATCGAGCGATCTCTGTTTGATTCCCCACCCCCACACAAAAGTAAAAAAAAAAAAAGAGTAAGGGGGAAAAGGTTGAACGTGCAGGTGTTTTTAAAACAGAAAGGGTAAGGAGAGAGAGAGAAAAAAGCGGACAAGCATCGATCACATGATTGTTTTCCATCACTGTACAAATTGTGAGGTGGGGAGGGGGCAACGTAGAGCGCCCTGCCCCGACGGGCTCACTTGGGTACCTGTTACCTGGTCGTGGGGTGGGGGACCAGGTAAAAATGTGCAACTCCATATCCTCTGCAACAAGCCTCTTCCCCCCCTCCCCCACAAAATACACTCCCACACAAACAAAGTAAAAATGGGACAAGCATCTTCTGTACACACACAGTTTAAGGTGGGGGGGGTAAACTCTGCCTCCCAGCCTCTTCCACGCTCATCTCCCCCTTCTGCCCCCCCCCAACAAGGCTATCATTATTCTGAAAAACAAGTCCGTGCCCAGCGAGGAGGGAATCTTTCACAGCCAATCTGCAATGTTTAAGCAGCATGAAAATGCAGTTTAAAAAAATAAAAGCACACAAAAAACGAAGAAAAAAAAATCTGTACCCCACAGAGCTAGCTGTGCCGTACCATCCAAACTGAAGTAAACATGGACCGGAACTTGGGCGTTGGGGTCAGTTGTCTGTCTTTGGTATTGTTTCAAAGTTGTTTTTTGAGCGATGCATAGACACGCTGAAAGAGGAACGGAACAGGTTCCAGCGAGGGAAACATTTCAGAAGTGGGGAAGGAAGAGTGTTTCCTCCTGGCAGGAGGCTGGGGTTAGGGAAGGGAAGAAGGGGGTGCTGAGGGTCTCTTCCCCAAAGTTGCATTTTCATAAAGGCAACAAAGAAAAAAGCCCAAACGTCATTCCTTTTCTCCAAATGAAAAGAAAGAAAAAGTCACGGTGTCCCTTTTCAAATTGCTTCCAATAAATCTTTGGATTACGCCGACCCCTGCCCCTTAAAACCCCAACGCTGAATGCATTATTATTCTCTTGGTTCCTTGACTGGCTGGTTCCAGTGCTGGAAGGCCCAGCAGCCCAAGCCAGGGACCCTCGCAAGGCTGGCTGGCTGCCCGGGGCTGTGCAGTTTACGAGGGCGGCTTCAACGTGTCGCTGAGGCCGGCCAGCAAAGGGTTCCCGTTTTCCTGCTTTGGCGAGATGCGGCTGGCGGGGAGGAGAGCGTTGCCATACGGGGAGGAGGTCATGCTTCCTGTCGACGAGGGGCGGAGGTCAGCGGGAGGCAAGTCACGGTCTGTGGGTCGCAAGCCTGGCGGCTGGAGCGGGAAAGCCATGGGGAAGCTAGCCATGTACAGCACCCGGCCGACTCTCTTGGCTACCTGTGGAGGGAAGCAAGAGAAAGAGGGGAGATTAATTGGTGGGTTGAGAGGAGAGCCTGCAGGCTCAAGAGGTCTCCTCCTCTCAGCATGCCTGCTGTGAGCCACAGTCCTTTTCTGTACAACTACTTCTGCACAACTGGCGGAGGAGGGTGGGCAGCCTCTGAGATCAAGCAACGAGGGCCTGCTGCTGCTGATTCCTGAGCAGAATCTGTACAGGTCAAGGAGGCAGCTATGGAGCCTGGGGGACCCTAGCAGGGGGCTGTTTAAAGCAAAAAAAGAAATTCTGAAAAAGGCAACGTGCACAAAGTAGGCAAATTAAAACCATGTGCATACAAGCTGAGTAATTCCACACGCACACATTTTGGAGAGTCTTGGTGAAGGTCATAAATAAAGGGAAGTGGTTGGTGAGAGGGGATCTCCACAGGAAAAGGATATAAACAAAGACTGGACACATGCTTTAAAGTCTATCTTCCCCCTCTTGAGGGCTAGCAGCTTGATTTAATGGGGCAGGAGAGGACAGGTAGTCATGCTAAATTCCACATAATCTCAAATTGCACGTGTACATGATTGCAGAACACATGCTTTGCGGGGGGGGGGGGAGAGATATACTTCTCAGATCACTCCATGAAGACCCATTTGCAGAGAGAGCAAGTGAGCCCTCTTGTCTCCCTAGAAACCAGTTCTCAGAATTCTATCCCACGCACCCAACATGTTCCTTGTCACCCTCTGGTGAAACAGCATCCAGGGCAGAGGTATCTGCTGACATTTGGGGCAGAGTCACCTGAAATGTGACCAGGCTATTTCTTATTTCAGACACATAGGGATAATAATGGCTGGGTGTGGAGGGATCTTCCACGGGGAAGCTGCAGTCTCCATTGGGAAACCACTGCTGTATCTGGGCTTCACATTCTTCCTCCACATACACTTCAAAAACAAGAAGTTTGGATCAGGCCAGTGGCCCATCCAGTCCTCTTCTCACATCACAGTGGCCAACCAGATTCCACAATAGAAAACCTACAAGCAGGACCAGAGCACAAGAACACCCTCCCCTCCCCAACTGTGGATGAACCTTTTGGCGATCACACACACACATATACCCTAAGCCCTGAGCAATCTCTCTGCTGCCCCCCCCCCCCAGCCACACCACCCTTGGGAAGCGGACCATGGTGCAATAAATACATTTTGCCAAGGCAGGCTCCCCCCCCCAACCACCACTGGCCATATACATTTGTTATATTATGTTAAAACAATAAGGGCAACTTTATTACTTTCCCTGCAGCCCTTACTGTTTACGAGGGGTCTAATAAAAAGGTTCTCTGGGCAATTGTTCCCTGTGGATCAATTCTGCAGGAAATAAAACTGATTCAAGGAGGAAAAAGCAGCAGTGGCGGTGGCAGCAGGAAATTCAGGAGCACCAATCCGGCTTCGATTACACACGCAGGTTGTGGAGTGTTTGCGTTTCGTGTCTGAGTGCTGGAGAGATACGAAAGCGAAATAACTGGCTGTAGCCTTAAAATTGGGTTTGGAGTGATACAGCCATCCCTTGCCCAAGTTTTGCTAACTGAATAATACTCTGGTTGTTTTGGGTTAAATGTGAACCTCTGTTTTTTATTGAAGCTTTAACAAAAACCAGCTGTGTAGGTGCGAGAGCAGGCGGCCGGGGGGGGGGGGTGCTTTTGGCTCAGGATCGAAGGTGATTAATATAAGCCCACATCCCTGGGGCAGACGGGAGGATAGGGGGAGAGACTCGGCAGCTGGGGAGAGGGCAGAAGGCTACCATTAAATTGTTGACGGTGCAAATGAAGGCTGTGATGGGGAAAAGCAAGCAGCCTTTATGGAGGAAGAAGAAACCAAGGACCAGTGTGTGTGTGTGCAAAGGATGTTATTCCTGCAGCTTTTGGTGGCGGGTGGCGGAAATTTGGGGGATGCAAAGAAAGAGATAGTGCTCAAAAGCTAGTAAAACACCCAGACATCTGACTCCTATTCGAACCCTTTCCTATGCCCTGTTGCCAGAACGCACTGAGAAAAGGTGTGTGTGGGAGAGAGATCTATTTAGAACAGCACCTTCTACTGCACTTAGTGGGGAATCAGTGGCCCCCTCCAAGTGCTGTTGAACTCCTGTCAGGCCTCAGGCTGTGTGACCAGTGATGAGGGACGATGGGAGTTGGGAATCTGGAGGGCAAAAGGTTCCCCAGCCTTGTTCTACCAAAACAACTTATCGGCCGGCATGTGAGTGTGCAAGCTTTTGGATTACAGTAGAAGGCAAAGGAAATGTATAAAGCTGCTATTACAGGTGAGTCCAGAGTCCCATCTGTTCATCCACTCACACACACACACATGTCTGGTTGGAATAGGCCACTTGAGCCCTTAGACCCCAGCTGCCCGCCAATGTCAACAGGAATCCTGGATTCTGAGGTTCTGGCCTGCTGCATCTTGAGCACTCTTACCTGTGACCTTATCTTCAATGCGGGTCCCAGTTTTAACCCCATGTTATTCAGTAAGTGCTCTTCTGTCAAGAGGGGCAGAGTCTCGCCGTCTATGGCCTGTTCCCGGAAGACCTGTCGGGGCAGAAGCAGAAAGCAGTGTGGGTAAGAGGAGCCCAGAAGGGAGCTATTTGGGATCTTGAGTGCTGGGTTTTACAGAAACACAGAAAGCTACCTTATACAAAGTACAGTGGAACCTCGGTTTACGAATTTTCGGTTTACGAACGCCGCGGACCCATCTGGAATGGATTAATTCACTTTCCATTATTTTCAATGGGAAAGTTCACTTATGAACAGACTTCCAGAACCAATTACACCCATGCTTCGGGTTAAGTATGCTTCAAGTTTAGTACTCCGCGGACCCGTCTGGAACAGATTAATCAACTTTCCATTACTTTCAATGGGAAAGTTTGCTTCAGTTTATGAACGCTTCAGTTTAAGTACTCCGCGGACCGTCTGGAACAGATTAATCCCCTTTCCATTACTTTCAATGGGAAAGTTCGCTTCAGTTTATGAACAGACTTCCGGAACCAATTGTGTTCATAAACCGAAGTACCACTGTAGAGTATTGGTGAACACAAAGACTAAAAACACACACATACACACAGTGTGTGTGTAGATGTGTTTGCCAACCTAATGAGGTTGGGTCTACGTGTGGGTAAGGTGGTGCGCTAAGCTGCAGTGTTGCACTTCAGAATGCAGGTGGGCTCTGTGTGCGTGGATGTGATCCTATGCTTCAAAAAGAGCGCATCCTGCGATCACTTTGATGCAGACTGCTTCCTGCCCGTTAGTTCTGTTAAATAAGGTTATGGACCCATACAGCCCCCCACCCCACAGCAACTGGCTCGTCATAATGGCATGGGTATTTCCATCCAGAGACAATATGATACTGCCCCTCTCCCTCAAGTGGACCAGTTTTTGTATTTGTTGTTCGTGATTTCTTCCTTCTATTTTATCTAATACAGTGGTACCTTGGTTTAAGTACACAATTGGTTCCGGAAGTCTGTACTTAACCTGAAGTGTTCTTAACTTGAAGCGAACTTTCCCATTGAAAGTAATGGAAAGTGGATTATTCTGTTCCAGACGGGTCTGCGGAGTACTTATACTGAAAGTACTCAAACCGAAGTGTACTTAAATTGAGGTACTGTATGACTGTACTGGGAAACTCAGTAAAACTTTAAAGAAAGAAAGAAAATAGGAAGAAAAAGCACCCTGCAAAGAAAGCATTTGGATGGGGGAGGAAATGTCTACCCCAGGCCTCTTCCTTTTGTGCCTGTCTTCTAATTATAATACTGCCATGGACACTTTAGTTGAGATTCCTGCATTGCAGGGGGTTGGACTACCCTGTTTCTCATATTTTAAGACATACCCATAAAATAAGCCATAACAGGATTTTTAAGCATTCAAGGAATATAAGCCATACCCCGAAAATAAGACATAGTGATAGGTGCAGCAGCAATGCTGGCCGCAGCAGCAGGAGGAGGAAAAAAATAAGACATCCCTTGAAAATAAGCCATAGTGTGTTTTTTTGAGGAAAAAATAAATATAAGACATGTCTTATAATATGAGAAACACGGTAGATGACCTTCAGGGTCCCTTCCAACTCTACAATTCTATGATTCTAAGTAGGGGAGCATCTGAAGTATTGCAATCAGGCTGAAGAGAGAAACTCAGTTCTCTTACTTCTTGTACCTCCTGCTTTGAATATTGTTTTAATGGCTTGTTTATTACATAGTTTAATTATTGATCTTTTTAGTGTAGTTGATTTACTATGTATTTCAATTATGCAGGTTTTTTTTTAAAGAAAGGCTTTATCCTTGTTAATCTGCTGTTGACCTTTGTCCATTTGTGAAGTGCTAGACTCCTGGAAATTAATGGGCCTACGTTAGTGGTGTCTAATGGGTCAAATCCAATGGGTCTCCTCTGAGTAGGGCAACTACTGGAGACAACAGACTATTACCTCATTTTGCCCTGTACACTCAAAAGCTGGCGATTCAGAGGCAGGCACAGATGGGAGCCTGCTGTTAAAGCTTTTTTTCTTAAATCATAATAACAAAAAGGAAGCCCACAGCAGCTTCCTCCCCTTCTGGAGCTTCTTTTTCTAGGTGGGCTCTTCCAGCCAAGGCTGCTCACGAACACAGCCTCCTATCCCTGCCCCGTGACCCAGCAGGCCAACCTGGCTGACAGCCAAAAAACCATCCCTGTGCTCCGCCACGCTTGCTTCCAGGCCTCCCTGGAGCCCATGCCAAGCTGTGTGCGATGCAACGTGCCATCAAGACACAGATGGACGGTCCCAGGAACCGAGAGCACCAAGGGGTGTGTGTGTGTGTGTGTGTGTGTGTGTGTGTGTGTGTCTGTCTGTTTCCACTACAGGGTTGCACTGAGCAAAGATGGCCTTCTTCCCACTGCCCCTGCTTTATTCCTAATGCAAACGCTGTGGCCAGCTTTTTTCTTTCGGTTGCTTGTTTTTTGCTGGCAAGAGCGGAGGTCAGCTCTGTGCCAGACCTCCCCGGCAGCTGCGGTTTTTGGAGGAGAGAAAGCAGGCAGACAGCTCTGCAGCACTGGGTCTCCCCTGCGGCCTGGCTTTCTTGCACAGTAAAAACCTGTTAAATGCGGAGCCCCGCTGTGGACCAAAAAGAAAAAGAAAAAGGCCTTATCCCTTTAACTCGTTCTGTGCCAAACCCCGTTTTCCTCCTCCTTCTCCTTCACTACCTCCCCCCCCCCCTCCAAACCTCTTGCCCTTCGTGGCTCACTCAAGAGACCTTGTTTACGGGGTGGGGGAATTGTTTTTTTCTGGATCAGGCTGCCTGGAAAGCACCACTGTGAAAGGGCAACTCTTTTCACAAGGAGCTCTGGGGTGGCTGGTGGAGATCGGAAGAGCTCTCAGCAACCCCGCTTGCTGTCTTGTTCAGCCGGGAGGGAGCACAAAGCTGGGAGCTGAGAGGGCACGCCAGTCGGGTGCTGCTGGCACAAAAGCACACGGATGGCTTTCCAAGCGATTCTTGCAAGAGAGGAGAAAAACAGCAAGGAGGGCCTTTTAGAGTGTTGCCACATCTGTATTCTGCACTAGGGTTGCTATGGAGGAGTCTGGGTTTTGGACTGGAGAAAGTTAAGGGTTTGGGGGGGGGGGCTTGCTTGAAGTTCCTTAGTGGTGAAAGTTCAAGCGTGGCAGACACATCTTTGAAAGTACAGGTAAATGGCCCAGAAAAGCTAGGAAATAGCTAGATGCTCCCACATGGAAGATGGGAGCCATTTTGGCAAAGGTGAGTCAACCCACTGCCATCCCACTGAAGGGACAAACTAGGGAGGGATGTGTGTGTCAGAGAGAGATAGAAAGAGAAGGAACAAAGAAAAGCTGCAGTTTTTAGAATCGGACAGAGAGGAAAGTGCTAGGCCAGCTCAAGACATTTTGATGGGAAGGCAAGGACCGTGTCTCAGTGGTAGAGCATATGCCTTGTGTGCAAAAGTTCCTAGGTTCAATCCCCGGCACCTCCAGAGAGGTCTGGGAATGAGAAGAGTTTTCTATCATTTCTAAGTGGAGGAACATTCAACTCTGCAAACTACCCAAACTGTCCCCATTCTGAGGCTGCAGTCTATAAACACACACCTAACTGGGAGTAATTCCCATTGGAACCAGTGGGATTTACTTCTGAGCACAGGATTACATGGGAAGAGGGCTGAACTGCCACATCAGGTCTGCAAACCTGTCCTAGATTTTGCTATAAGAAAACAACAACATTCATGGTTGCAATCTAAAGAAAAATTCAAAATGCTACATCCTGTCCAGAAGAACAGAAGCAGAGTCCTGAAGTTGGACCAAGTCAGAGGGTGGGGAATCTAGCCCAGCATCCAGCCCCCAAAACTCAGCGATGTTTACAGGGAATCACAGAATTGTAGAGTTGGAAAGGACCACAAAGATTATCTTAGTCCAACCCCCTGCAATGCAGGAGTATTTCGCCTAATGTGGGGTTCGAACCTACAACCCTGAGAATAAGAGTCTCATGCTCTACAGACTGCAGGATGTGAAGGCGATGGGCTGCCCATGTTTGTGTTTCCCTCAGCATCTACTGTACAGAGATAGACTTCCTCTAAACATGGAAGTTCCATTTAACTAAGCTCCGGGTTATAGCTGTCAATAGGCCTATCATTTATCTTGTGGGAGCGAAAGGGAAGGGAAAGTTTTAAATTTCCCTCTATGGATGGATGGATCAGGTCAAAAGGCCCATCAAGTCCATCATCCTGTTCTCACAGTGGCCAGCAAGATGCCTAATATGGGCAAGCGAGATCTGAGTGCAACAGCAACCCTCTCCTGCGGCTTCCAGCAACTGGGATTCAGAAGCAGAACCTAGCCATCAGGGTTAGCAGCCAGGGTTAGTAAGCTTCATGCGACCTTCAGGGCAGGGACCTATTTTTCCCTGCAAAGTTAGGCGTACTGGTGGGGCACCCAGGGGCGTAGCAAGGGAGGGGCGGTCCATCCCGGGTTCCACTTGGGGGGGGTGACAGTCGGCGCCCCACCCAGCGACTCCCAAGGTGAGCCCCTCCAGCCTCCCGGTAAAAAGCTGGCGCGGCGCTCGGGAGTCGGGGGCGCCAACTGTCACCCCTGTCCAGCTCCAGGGTGGCACCTGCCCGCCGCTCCGAGCGAGGCTTTCTAGGCTGGAGGCTCCGTTTAGGCTCCATTTTGAAGTCGCGGGGGGGGGGGGGGTGTTGTGATCCCCCTCTATGTTGTACGCATGCGTCATTACAGAGCGACACATGCGTCATTACGTAGCGACGCACGCCCCCCCCCCCCGGTGCATGGCAATTTGCCGCCCTGGGTGTCGCGGCGGCTCGCTACACCCCTGGGGGGACCACAACAAAACAAAGTAATGGTGCAGTCAGAATTTTTTAAAATGGGCTTAGCTATTAGCTTTCTTAGTAGAAAGCTAAGTATTGCTTAGCTTTCTGCATGCTGCATCCACTACTGGCAATAATACTTATGCCTAGCTAATGACATCCTCATTTATATTAAGGCAACCCTAGTTTTAGGTTGTTTCTGAGAGACAGCATGGGCAACATGCCAGGGTTCGATCAGAGATGCCTATATCAGAGGCGGTCCATTCTATGACAGCCCTGGTCCAGAATGCAGGGCTGCTAAGAACACTTGCTGCTCTGGATCAGAACAGGCCACCTCTATAACTCAGCATCACATCACCCACAATGACTGGCAAGCAGTTCTCCAGGGTTTCAGTCGGGGGACATTTCACTGTAAAGATGCTATAGAAATGTCGTAATAGTAATAATAGCCGTCCCACCTACACAGAGCCTTCTGCATCTCCTGCCAATTCTCACCCTCTCTCTTCATCCCAATCATGCCTCTGCCCCCCCCCAAGCCAGCTGCCACAGCTGCCGCCCTGCAGAAACCCCAGCCTTAGAGGGGGCTTTAATGAAGCGTGTCATGAGGGGATTAGCACTTGCATGCCGTGCGAGAGGGTGGTGGCGACGGGGGGGGGGGAGGGGAAGCAGGGGGCAGGCCCTGCCTTGAAAATGTACCACCCGCCTGCCACCCAGAAAGAGACAGAAAAAAACGACGACCCTGTGAGCAGAAAGGGCATTGGGGCCTCCCCTGATGCATTCCCAATTGGCTGGGGGAAGGGGGTGGGCATGTTATTTGGAAAGCAGGGGGCCTGGGGCCTGCAGGGAGGCCTCCTCCTTTCACTGACAGGTGAGAGAGCCGGCTGTGCTTAAAGAGGCTCGTTTTGGGGTGCCCGAAGTAAATGCTGGGCTGTAGCCCAGTGCTTGTCCTACTCAAGAGTAGACCCATTGATGCTAACAAGTGTGGCTAGCCTAGGTCCAAACACTCTACAGTAATTGGTCTAAGAGTAATAGACTTAGTTCTTCTTGTTATATTTTGCTTAAGATACTTACAAATGTATGAGAATAGTATTAATAAAGGTGACACATTTTATTCCGGTTAGAAGCATTAGCATGGTTTGACCGGTTCCTCCTCCTTAGCTCTGCTTTGTGGGACTCTTTCTTGGAAGGGGAACATGGCACACTGGAACAAAGGAAGCCTTCTTGGTCTCTCTCTAGTGCACCTGATCTCCAGAGTTTCAAGCAAGGGATACCCTGAGCCCTACCTAGAGCCTCCTGCCTGCAAAGCACCCCTTTCCCCGAAGGGCCTTGTTGTTCTAAATGTTTGGCTTCCATAGGATCATAGGAATCTGCCTTGTACCAAGTCAGATCACAGCCCCGTGCTCATGCTGACTGGCAGCCGCTCTCCAGGGTTTCAGGCAAGGCTCTTCTCCAGAGCTCCCTGGAGATGCTGGGAATCAAGCCTGGGACCTTCTGCCTGCAGGGTATGTGCCTTTCTACCAAGCCTCATAGGGGCCCTGGAAGCTGCCTTGTACAGAGTCATGGGACCAAATTGTTCCATCTAGCTCAGTAATCTTGATACCAACTAGCACTCCAGGATTTCAGACAGTCCTAGCTAGAGACGCCGAGGATTGAACCTGGGGCCTTCTGTTTGCAAATCAGATGCTCTGCCACTCAGCTCTGGCCCTCCCCTCCCTGTTGAGCAGGTCTTCTCTCTATTCCAAGTATACAGCCACCTTCTCGTTGCACTTTTTCTGAGACATCTCAGGATCCCTTCCCCTGAAGCTGATATTCTCTCTCTCAATGGAGTGTTTATAAGAAAGAGGCCTTGGCTGACTCTAGTGCCGAACGAACAGACGGGGTTTTTGTATCCTTACCGGAGGCCTCACACTGAGCCACTTCATGATCCCCGCCTGGCAATGATGGATGTTCCAGAAGGGCCTCTTGCCTTGGGGGTTATTCCCTCACCCACCTTCCTCCCCGCTCAATGCACACAGCTTAGACCTCCAAGCTGCTTGCAAACAATTATCAGAAAAAAATTCGTCAAAAAACCCAGGATGTAAATAACAACCGTAGATTTAAAAACCTTCTGCACGCAAAGAATTATTGCTATTTTATCATTTATTTAGATATTTATCATTTGTTGTTTTTATTTTTTATTAACAACATTTTATTTAACATTTATTTATTTAAGTATTATCTGGACTCAGTGGTCTTAACAATACCCCCCCCCCCAAAAAAGCATCTTTGAAGGTGTGGCTATCCTGAAGAGGAATGGCTGTGATGGATGGAAAAACTTTTGCGCTGTCCCTGCAGTAAATGTATGCTGGACATTTGGATAATTTGTACAGATTAATAAAGATAAATTATGTTAAATTACAACCCCAATACCTGTTAGGGGGGTTGGGAGTATCCTCCATTTGAAATCCCAGAGAGCTACTGCCAGTCAGTGTAGACAATATTAAGCTACGTAGACCAAAAGTCTGACTCAGTATAAGGCAGCTTCCTTTCTTCTTATAATGGTAATACTGGAACAACGGGGCTTAAGTGTACTATCCTTTGCATAGGTACTTGAGAGAAAGTGCTCTTGAACACAGTGTGGCTTACTTCCATATAAACACATATAGGATTGTGTAGTCAGCAGTGGCAGGCAGTATTTACTTACTGGTATTTAGGGAACATGGATGGGCATGACCAAGCCTCTGTAGACAAGCCACAGTAGACTTACAAAGACAGGAAGAAGTGCAGACAGTGTGGTAGTGAGCACAGTATTTAAGCTTCTTGAGATATATACTTTTTTATTTAAAAGAAAGAAAGAAAGAAATGTTTTTTCAAAGATCCCATAAGTTTCAAGACCCTATGAGGCAGAGGCAAGGCCTGGCAAAATCTCAGAAAGCCAGAGGCATTGAGACAAGATTTTCCAGTAGCTGGGTGGGGGGGGGGGGTGGACGCTTTAGTGGCCCATGACTGGGATCAGCAGAATAAATTTTGAATAATTTATTCAGCTTGCAAAATTCAGTTTGCTAGGATGCAGAATTAAACAAGCAAGCAAGCAAGCAAGCAAGCAAGCAAGCAAGCAAACAGGGAACAGCACAGCCCTCTGATAGAGCCCTCCAGCAATCTGAAAGCAACTCTTGGCCTTGCTGATTTGCAGAGAAAGTATGAACCCAAAGCCCCAGGTTTTCCCCTCCCCTCCTGAATATTTGGGGGTTTACCTGAGTGTACTCGGCACAGCCGGACAAACCGCCCACGAAACTGCAGACGTCCTCCACCGTCCACTTGCTGACGTCCTCCAGTGCTGGGCTGTCTTCACCATCCAAAAAGAGACCTCCCATGCTGCCTGGAATGGGAGAGGAGGTTTTTAGAGAGTTGGGAAATTGGAGGGGGGGGGCAGCAGAGGAAACATAAATCACAAAAGTCCCACACGGACAACCACACTGCTGCCAGGCCTCCCTTGCTGTCCACTGCATTATTTTCCTCCAGCCACACATCCATCTTTAATGAACTGTCAATTAAAACACCAGGCAGGGTCAATTTGCCCGCCGAGGCCTCCCAGAGATTCCTAGCCCCGAGGGTGGGGAAGCCAAGAGAATGACAGCGGGGCTGGGGGGTGGGGGGTGGAATGACACGTTTCCAACTAATGTCTTCAATGTGCTTAATTTTCTTCAGCTGCAGTCAAGGGAGGGGAGGTGGGGGGGGAGGGGAATCCAGCAAGGGCAACACCAACAGCCCCCAATACGGCCAGCCAGGAAAGGTCTCTGACCACCTCTAAGTATGTGCTCAAGACAACAAGGAGTTCAAGGAAGTGGCAGATTTTCAGGAACACGGGAAACTGCCACTGGGTCCATCCAGCTGAATACTGTCTACACTGATTGGAAGTGGCTTTCTGGGATTTCAGACAGGGAATCTCTCTCTCATTCCTACCTGGAGATGCTAGGGACAGGACCTAAGCGACTGGAAGGCACACTCAAAACAGGCTCGTGCAGAGACACAACAGGCACCCCCCATTCCTTTTAGGGAACAGGTTGAAGAGCTCGCTGGTAGAGGGATGGAAATGCTACCTGCTGTCAGGCAGCTTGTTATCACAGAAAACTACAATGCCAGTCGCATGGCTTAGTGATAAGAGCACCCGCTGCTCATGTAGAAGGTCCTGGGTTCAATCACTTGTTATCTCCAGGTCGGGCTGAAACCTTGGAAGAGCCGCTGCCAGTCAGTGTCAACAACACTTGAGGAGGACCCAACAGCTACCGCTGAATCAACTTGTTTATAAAACTCTGAAATCTTCCAGATTTGACAGAACTCTTGCTAGTGAAACGCGAATGCCTGTGAAATTCAAAAGTCTGTATACTGCCCTAAGATGAATTAAGAGAAGGGAAGGGGAACCAGTGGCCCCCCAGATGCTGGACTCCCACTCCCATCAGCCCCAACCAGGCTGGCCAATGGTCAGCGATGATGGGAGCTGGAGTCCAACAACCAGAGGGCCCACAGGTTATGAGCCGCCCTTGATCTTCAGCTGCGTACACACCATACAGTTAAGGAACACCTCACCCACTGCATTAATACTGGCACCTGTAGTTCATTAAGGGTGCTGGGAATCGTAGATTGGTGAGGGGGTAAACTACAGCTCCCAGGATTCTTTTGGGGATGGGATACGCTTTAAATGTATGGTGTGTGTGCCGCCTAAGTGAAGGCAGACATTCACCTCTTTAGTAATCTCCTAATCTGAGAGACTTGCATTTTTTTCAGACCCGAAGCTGTTTTTGCCAAACATTGGATGAGACCTTTCTCTCTTTCTTTCTTCCTCTCTCTCTCCCCCTCCCCACCACCCACCCATTTGAAAGAGCGCGGCGCTGACTTGGTAAATAGAGGAAGTGGAATTGAACTCAATTATTCCAGGCACAGCCAAGGCTCCGGCGAGACGCCTCCATCTGCAGCCGGAGAAGCAAGCGTCTCCGAAGGGATCTGGCAGTAACAGCCAGCTGGTTCCAAATGATGCACTTCCTCCTTCCAGAGGCTGGCCAAGGATAGCAGCTCAGCCGAGTAGATGGGAACGGAGGAGAGCCTCCTCCTCTGTACTCGGCTGGGCAGCTTGAACCTCAGTGCTTTGGCTCTGCAACGGGGCCATCGCTCTGGACCCACAGGAAAAATAGGGCAGTTCTCTGATCCAACTCTTTCATGGGATCAGAAGCCGCTTTCCAGAGGGGCTTTTCCAGCCTCCAATTCCTGGGCTGGCTTCTCTTGCCAACTTTTTAACCAAGCTGGATAGAAAAACAACAAGAACCCGGTTTTGCTCAAGACATAGAGAAAGCGTTCAATGGCAAAGCACAATCTCTGGCTCTGGCTCCACCTACTGTTGGCCTCCCTTTCTTCTCCCGCCACTACTTCCAGCACCCATTGGCTGCCAATGGGCAGGTTAAACAAACTTTCTCCATACTGTACTAGGACAGCTCCTGCACTGAGCACAAGCAAGCAAGACTTTGCCAAAATAACTCTTCTTCCGAGTCTAGGTTGCCTCCAGTCTAGTCAGCATTTTGTGGGAGGGATCAGGCATAAACCAGGTTTGCTTAACTATTTGGATAAAGTACTGTTGCCCCAGAGCAACAAATAGGCCTACACTTAGAATGACACACACAAGACAGAGTTTTGTGATTACAGAAGTGATGAGGAAGTATCTGGATGTAGTCTAATCTCCACATAACCTATGTCGAATAAACTCTGTACATATAGGTTCAGGGGAAGAGCACTTCTAGCCTGGACAAATACAGAGTTCTGGACGACTAGGAGAAATCATGCTCAGAACAGCAACTCATGCAGATTCCCATCAGGCATCCTCCTCTTTCCCTCAGCTAGGAACAACTTGCAGTTTGAAATTCTGCATAGCTGCTGCCAGTCAGTGTAGACGGAGAGCCGATAGACCAATGGATAAAGCAGCTTCCTGACATCAGGTGCCCATGGCAAGTGATTCAAATTCTTTCATTTGCCATGAAGGAAAATATTTTTTCTTCCTCTTTTTGAGGAAGAGGCACTCCCCAACACATTTTTTTTTGGTGTGCCAACTCTCCCCTGAGCTCGCCTGTAAGAATCCACAAGTATTTTCCACACAGCCACACAAACACAGCCCCTGCCAAAATATTTATCTCAAGACAGTTCATCCTCCCTTTCGCAGTCACCAGGAAAGCACACGGAGAGAATGTCTGCTGGCGTGCAAAATTCTGAGCTGAAGGATATTGGGGGGGGGGGCAGGAGACAGAGTGATTTATTGGCAGTTTCTGGAGGTGGGGGGGGGGCAAGAAAGAGGAGATGCCTGATTTTGCCAAGATAAACAAGAACTGGTCAAAGCCCTGTGAGGACAGACAGCCCCAGCATGCAGAGACCCAAAAAATACGCCTGGTTCAGCTGACCAGCCCTCCCTTCAGGAGGAGTGAATTTCTCTTTCAAATCCCCCTTTCACCACTCTCCTCTCACAGACTGCAGTTAAATAGGAACAACTGACCCATGCCCATGGGGGTGAGTGGGGTGTGTGTGTGTGTATCCAGGGATTTTGAGAAGGCTTGCTGGTTTGGTGCCTTAAAGCCCAAATTCTTACTCAACCTCGTGCCCTCCAGCTGCTTTGGATGAAAACTACTAGGAACACAGGAAGCTGTGAGTTTGTCTATGTAGCTTGGTACGGTCTACACTGGCTGGTAGGGGCTTGCCAGGGTTTTAGGTAAGGGATGTCTCTCCTGGAGATGCTAGGCAGCGAAGCTGGGACCTTCTGCACACAACGCAGACTCTCTGCCATTGCGTTGTGTTCTAGCCCTTAAGACACAGATGCAAAGGAAGCTGCCTTTTACTGAGATAGGCCATTGGTCTATCTAACTCTTTGCAGCGTACACTGACTGGCAGCGAACTTGGGGTCTTCTGCATGCAAATAGATGCTCCATCACTGAGCTGTGGATGATAGTTGTGGTCCAAAACAGTGGAAAGGCACCTGGAAGCCTGCCTCTTAAACAACCCAGCATTCTGCAAATAAAGAGGCGATTATTCAGTTCCCATCAGGTCAGGCTCCTGGTTTTAATTGGGGAGGGGGTTGGCACTGGCACCTTGAACGGGCCCACCTCCTTGCCACTGCCCATTTTCCTGCTCTTGGCCTCTGGGCCAAATTGGCACCACTACCCACAAGGAGAAAGGCACGGCAACTCCCCGCTGATGTCTTCTTCCCCTTTCGTCTCACATGCTTCACGCTCAGCTTCCCAGTATTTGGGCTCAGAGGACTCCTTTGAACAGCTTCGTTAATTAATTCCACACAGCTCTCATACCCGGTTCTCTCAAGGGATGCCAGTATATGCGGGCAGAAGGAAGAAGTTTCAAAGCATCTCTCTCTGGCTCCCCAAGATGCGGAGAACCCAGGAAGGGCCCTGCTAGACCACAGACACTGGCCCCCGACTGGCAACTGGTTTCCCACAGTGGACCTGAGCAAAATCCATCACCCTCTCCCGCTCGCCACCCCCAGCAATTAGTGCATAGAAAGAGAGGGAGCTGCCTTATACAGAGTCAGGCCACGGGTCCACCAAGCCTAGCGTGTTCTACACTGACTGGCAGCAGCTATCCAGGGTTCCAGGCAGAGAATCTCTCCCAGTCCTACCTGAAGATGCTGGAGATTGAACCTGGAACCTTTTGCCACAGTTCTTCCCTGAAGATGTAGCAGAATAGGATGCTGCCAATTCTGGCAGCTGGTCCATTGAGCTCAGTATTGCCTACCCTGACTGGCAGCGGCTCTCTGGGGTTTCAAGGAAGGGACATGCCCAGCCCTACCCAGGGATGGAACATGGGACCTTCTGCATGTGAAGCAGATGTTGTTAGCACTGAGCTACAGCTCATGCCGTTGCTAATACTGGCTAGAATTCAAGCTACGGTAATAGTTGTGTGGGTCAAGGTGTTTATAATGGATCATGGGAACTGCTTGCCACGCAGGGCCAGGTTATAAGGGAGCAAGTGTGGTCACCCAGTAAAGGATGGCTCATTAAGGCAATGGGGATGCTGTCCCACCAAATTCAGTCTACCCTCAGCCAGCGGCCCCACCTGCCTGCCTTCTTGGGGGTGGTGATGGATTTAGCAGGGAAGAGGAGAACAAAACTAGAATGAGTCTGCTCTGCCTGTCATTGGCTCTGGCTCCACCTACTGCAGGGAGCCCGGCCTGCCACCCCACATACCACCAGCCACCATTGCTTTGGAGGTGGGGCCCACACCAGCCCCTAGCAAAGGACTGCTAATTTCCGCAAGGTGGCGAGATTCCTCCCCTCTCCTACCAATGTGGGTCCAAGAGGCCAAACAAGCCACAAAGACCAGGCACCTTTGTTCCCCGTACATGGGGCCCATGCCACTGACCCACACAGACAGCCGGGACGGGATGGGGGCTTAATCCATCTTGTTATTTCTTCCCCTGCCCTGCCGAAAGCCGGGAGAGGTCGCCGAACAGGCCCTAGAAGGCTGGCGTTAATTGCTCTCCAGACTGCAGATCGATAGGAAGATTTTAGCTGCTTGCTGGCTCCATCCTTCACCTTTTCCAGAGGACGGGGCCGGCGGGCGGGCAAGTGGGCGGGGGGGGGCGGTGTATGAGAGAAGAGGTGCGCGGCTGAAACGAGATGAGGTCATTTTGGCAGCGGCTGGGGTTTTCATAAGGCAGCTTGGGGAATTGACCCGGCAATCGACTGCCGTGTCGATAATTTTCTGTCACTGGGGATAGAAAATGGCTCTGCGCCTCCAAAGTGCCGGAGGAGCCAGCCTCCTCCCCCGGCTTGTCCCCCACCCCCCAGCCTGCTCCAACACCACCACTGCTCTCCCTCCCTGGAAAGCAGCCAGCCTTGTTCAGAGCCTCCTGGATCATTTGCGGATATTAAATCTCTACCCTTTCCCCTTTCTGCCCTTCATCTTCCCGTCAGCCGCTCTCTGGATCTTCCTGCTTGCATTATCTAGGTTTCATCCCCGGCACGAAGGCAAGGCCATGTGTATGTAAACACACACACACACAGACACACACTCTTACACTTGACTCACACGCACAAGTTGTCTCTCGGGGAATGCATCATTATGAACACAGAAAGCAGCTTTCTACCAAGTCAGACCATCGGTCTGCCTAGAGCAGTACCGTCTACACTGACTGGCAGCGGCTCTCCAATGTTTCAGACACAGATCTCTCCCAGCCCAACCTGAAGATACTGCACCTCTGCTCTGCCATTGAGTTACAGTCTCCCCAAGAAGAGTTGGCTTGCATGTGTGAACAAGCCACCGGTGATAAAACTGCCTTAGCACCCTGTGCACAAACCTTTTTCAATGGACACAGTGGCAGATTCAGGGAAATGTAGAGATTCAAGAGTGAAGGAACAGGCCCAAGGAGCAAGGCTGGATGAAAGCACTTTGGGGGCCCAAAATAAGGAACCTCTTCCTTATTGCTTTGCAGGGGGTGGGACTAGATGTCCCACAAGTTCCCTTCCAACTCTAAAATTCTATGATTCTATTATCCCCCCTCCAAGCAACACATGAAATAAGGTATCACAAAATTAGTCTTGTGGCATCTTTTTAAAAATTGTATTCAGATGAGCCCTATTAAGCTTAAGACTTTCTGAAATTAATGGACCAAAGCTAGTCATGTCTGTTAATTTCAGTGGGTGCACTCTTGAAGCATGGTGGGTGCAACCCTTATCAATTTATTATGATATTAGGTTTTGTTAATTATGAAAAAAACCCAAAACTTCTGAGCATGCAAAGTTCCATTGTAACTCTCACCAGAACAAACACAAAAACCATTTTGCTGAAAAGAAAATACTCTGTGCACGGTAGCCATCTTCAAATATCTTAAGACAGGCTTCCTCAAGCTTGGCCCTACAGATGTTTTTGAGACTACAATTCCCATCATCCCTGACCATTGGGTCCTGCTAGCTAGGGATCATGGGAGTTGTAGGCCAAAAACATCTGAAGGGCCGAGTTTAAGGAAGCCTGCCTTAAGGGGTGTCACATGGAAGATGGAGCAAGCTTGATTCTCCTACTCCAGAGGCCAGGACTCGAACCAATGGATTCAAGTTACAAGAAAGGAGATTCCGACTAAACATCAGGCCCATCTTTCTGACGGCAAGAGCTGTTGGACAGTAGAGTAGACTCCCATAAGAAGTGGTGGATTCTCCTTTCTTAAGTTTTTTAAAGCAGAGGTTGGATGGCCGTGTGTCATGGGTTCTTTAGTGGAGATTCCTGCAATGCAGGGGGGTTTGAACTATGATTCTATGTGCCATTTCAGTTTTCAGTCACTTAACCCATCACTGTTTTTTCTCACTTCCCAGCTTCGCCCAGCCTAACCTACCTCACATGGGTGCTGTGAATATAAAAGATACAGAGTGTTGAGGAAACAAGTGTCCATGAATGAGCCCAAGGAGAACCCAAACGTTCTGCCCTAGTAACAATTATCATGCTGGTTTTGTCTTCACACCATACATTTAAAGTGCATGGCTTCCTCCAAAGAATTCTGGGAATTATAGCTTAGTACTCACAGAAATACAATTCCCAGCACCCTTGACAGGTGTTTTTTGGGGAAGAGGAGTAATGTGCTTTAAATGTTTGGTGTGGACATCAGACTGAGCTACAGTTCTAGCAGCAGTTGTTTTCCTGCCCTATGTCCCAGCTGCACAAACCTCACTGTACACCAAAAAGGCGAAACCAGGAATGCCCAAATCACAAATAGGCATTCAAAGCCCCCCAACTGAAAAAAAGCTTTGAAAACACAGTGGAGGGGTTAAAGGAACTGATATGGCCAAGAAAAAGCTACATCAGGGCTTGGAGAAGCACCTCCTCTCACTCGCCCCTGCCCATCTGGGACCCATGCCCTGCTCTGCACGCTCTTAAAAACCCACATTTCCCTTTTAATCAGCCAGTAAGGAAATGCTCTTGCCAAGCCGCCTCATCTGTTGAGGTGGCTGGGGATATTCCATCACACCCAACCATCTGTCGGGAAGAAATCACTCCTTTCTGCCCCACCTTTGGTGGCGAGTGCCGGCGGGCTTGCCTTGACCTGATGAGCTCCTCTTGAAAGGAGGACGGTTCCATCACCCACCCAAGTGGCTTGCATAGCCTTCATCTCTTCTCCCCAAAGCAAGCAGCTCCCTCCCCCTCCCCAGCCCCCACCAACCCACTTCAGTTCATGTTCCCTCTTTCTTTCCCTGGCTGAACATGCAAGGTAGCAAACAGGAGGAAGGAAAAGCAGAGGCTTCGAAAGCAAGCCTGAAAGTTTCAGTTTGCGTTATGGTGGCACTCATTCACATGAAATGGCATCCCCCAATCTGGTGCCCTCCAGCTGTTTTGGACTACAACTCTCATCAACCTAAGGCAGAACAGCTGCCATTAAGAAGGCTGGAGTTCAGACAATATGTGCACTCTGAATCTGAAACAGGAACGCCCATGCCTGGGAGGTATACAAGTGCTCCTAACTCCAGGGGAAAGTTCCAAAGGCAATTGTGCACACAAAATACCATGGGTGCAAACACTGAGATGGTTAAGAAGCATTCTGATAGGACTAAAAAAGGTGCCCCCCAAATCCAGCTCAACTATACTTATGTCATGCCTTGTGAACAGCCCTGAGATCTTTCGATGAAGGGCAGTATATATATCTTAACAACACCTTTACCTATTCCTTTCCAAGTCCTGAAAAGCCCATAATCATTTTTCCAGGTCCTTCTCTGTCGCCTGCCCAGCAATTTATCAACATCTGTCCTGGAGGAGGGTTTTCCAAGCAAGGCCAGGCTGACCTTGCAAGACCAAAAGGGCAATGAAATCGCACTGCAACCCACTCAACCACACCTCACCTGCCAAGCATCAACTAGAGTTGGATGCGCACATAAACAAAGCGGACATTAGGGGGGATTCTGGAACAAAAGGGCCATAAGCCCAGCAGCCGGAGCATCTGCTTTGCATACACCAAGCCCCTAGTTCAGTGCCTGGCATCTCCAGGTAGGGTTAAGAAGATCCCCTGCCTGAAATCATGAGAGCTGCTGCCAGTCAGTATAGGCAACACTGAGTTAGATGGACCAAGGGTCTGGGTCAATATAAGGCAACTTCATACATTACTGAACAGTATTCATTGTGTTGATGAATTTGTTGTTGTTAGCTTTATATACTATTGTGTTTGATACTACAGTGTTTGCAATGTTTTTTTGTTTTAAATGCTACTGTGAGCACCTTTCAACATTTGTTGTTGGAAAAACAGAATACAAATATTAACTCAACTCAACACAGCTAGGTCCTGAAATATATCCATAGAGATGTTTAGGGTCACAAAACTGGCCCAAGGGATCTCTCCCCCACCAGCAGAAGATACAAATGGTCTCCCCCCTGCCCAGTACAAAAATCAGCCACATATTAAATAAATTATAACATTTAACAACACTTTTTAGCACCTCACAGATAGGAGGGTGTAGAATTGGGTGGCAGTCAGCCTGTTCAAAAGGCCTGGAAAGGCCATTGCTGTTGTTATTATTATTAGTCACTTTTCTTACAGAGTGACCCAAAGGGACTTACATGGCAGAGCATAGCCATCGTGGCTGGTAGCCATTGATAGATGTATCCTCCATGAATTAAAAACACAGCCATACAGGTAAAAGGCAGGATTTACAGAGCCCAAATAGGTCACAATGCCACCATCAGAAACAATTAAACAGTAACAAAAAAAGAACAGAAATACAATAGTAATAGGAGAACAAAGGTTCTTATAACCAAACAAATCTGGAGGAAAAAAGAGGCCTGCTCCTCTTTAATTTAAAAATGTATCAGATCCCCTTTCTTGGCCAGAGCAGAACCACAGCTTATGTGTAGTCAGAGACACTTTAAGAAAGTGGAAATACTGGGCTGGTGGGTGTTGTATGTTAAAAGGGAGAGAGGTGTTCGCCACAGCACCCCTCCAAATCTGGAATCCAAGGCCATATCCACACAATATATTTAAAGCATTTTTGTGCCACTTTTAGCAACTATGGACAATTCTGGGAACTGTAGTTTATTAATGGTGATGGGAATTGGGAAGTCAGCGAAGCTCAGCACCTTTATCAGACTACAGTTCCCAGGATTCTTTAAGGGGAGTCATTAATTTTAAAGGAGTGCAAATGCTTTCAAGCACATGGTACGGCTGTGAACCAAACTCTGCAAACAAAGGTACACTCCACCTGAAAATTCTGCACGCTCCCAACGTCTGCTTGCGTTCTTAAAGTACCAATTCCACAGACAACCGTCGCTGCCACCTACCTGTGTGGAAATAGGGGCTCATGGTGTACGGAAAGCCAAATGGCAGCGGCTGCGGAGGTGGGAGTGAGGCCGGTGGGAGGTATTTTGCCTCGGTTTTGTTGATGACTGGGCCGAGGAGGTGGCTGGGCGACTCGGCGCTGGAGGAGCTGCAGGGGGCGCTCTGGCTGGCAGATAAATCGCCCAGTTCCTTGGCGCCATCGCAGGCTTTCACTGCCTCTTTGCATTCCTTCAGCTCGCCAGCCAGGCTGCTGCTCTCGGCCTTTGTGCTGTCCAGCTTCTCCTCACTCACGTCGGCGTCGCTCTCAGAGTCTTTCATTTCCTCCTCGTTGCCGTCAGGGGGGCGGCTCTCCGACAGCTCTTTGGATTCGCTCTGGCCAGGGGCCTCGGCCCGGTGGTGTGTAGACTTCCGGTTCCCCCTCCGGCTCCCTTGTTCCTTGGGCGGGGTGGTGGAGGCGCTAGGGATCCCGTGGTTGAGCGACAGGAGTGGGGTGTTGTTATGGCGGAGCACCAACATGGCGTTCCTCCGCGAGAGCTCGTCGCGGAGCGGGTGCCCCTCGGGAATGTCGTGGACGTTGCGCAGGGCCGGGTGGTCCGGCGGCAGGCCCGGGTGCAAGCTCATCGGGTCGCTGGCCAGGAGCCGCTGGCGGTGGAGGTTCTCCAACTCCTTCTGGCGGATGATCTCCGCTGACATCTCAAGCCTACATGGGTGGAGGCAAATGGGTGAGACAGGTTTGGGAGGACCTGGGAGGCTCAGGGTCAGAGTCCGACCTCTCTGCCACAGACCCACCATGCAGCCGTGGGTAAACTACCCACTCTTGTCTCCAAATTGCAGTGTCCCACAATTAAAATGGGATGTGAAAGTGATCTACCTTGTAGGGTTGTTGAGGGGGGGGGAACCCATCTGAATACAAATGGACTGTGATACTTGCACAAACTCAAAACAGTACATCATCTGAGGCCCTTATTCATATGCCTCCTCCACAAGAGGTCCGGCGGTTGGCAACACAAGAATGGGCCTTTTCTATGGTGGCTCCCCATTTGTGGAATGCTTTCTCTAGGGAAGCTTGCCTGGCACCTTCGAAACCTATTTTCAGGCGCCAGGCAAAAACCAGGTCTTTGGCTGATTAACATTCTATGGCTTTAAAAATGTGTTTGGGGGGTGTTATTGGTTTGTTTTTGTTTTATTATGAATTTTGTGTTCTCACTTGTATTTTTATGTTGCGGTCTACCCTGCATTCTTCGGATGAAAGGCGGTATACAAACAAACAACAGCAGACAAAACAAATAGCAGTGGTTCAGCAATGCGTATTGGGTGTATCTATGTACTCAGAGCAGAACCACTGAAATTAATGGGCCCAACTGAGTCACATCCATTATTTTCAATGGGCCTACCAACCCTTGGAAGAGAGTTTTATCCATCTCCCTTTCTGGCAGTATTTTTCCACCCCAACATCCTTGCATCACCCAGGCAATTCTGCTTCCCCCTCTCCCTGCTTCCAATTGCAAAGGTCTAACATGGGAGAAACAAAGTGGGGGGGGGCACTGCCAGGCAAATTGCAATGCTTTCCAAAACTCCCACATCCCAGGGAGATTCCCCAGCCTCCCATCTCTCCCCCTTAAGGAGAGAGCCCTTGGAAGGGAACGATGATAAACGTGTCTGGCACGGCCTCCAACTCTTTGGCTCAATGAAGCGTACCAGCTAATCTCTCCTTCTCAAAGGATATGCATGAGAGATCAGGGATGAATTCATGGCCAAGGCCCCCACCTCCCACAGCTCTAGCTAGAACAGGGGTCAGCAAACTTTTTCAGCCGTGGGCCAGTCCACTGTCCTTCAGACCATGTGGTGGGCCAGACTATATTAGGGGGGGGGGGTGAATGAATTCCTATGCCCCACAAATAACCCAGAGATGCATTTTAAATAAAAGGACACATTCTACTCATGTAAAAACACACTGATTCCCAGACTGTCCGCGGGCCGGATTGAGAAGGGAATTGGGCCGCATCCGGCCCCTGGGCCTTAGGTTGCCTACCCCTGAGCTAGAAGAAAAGGAGTGGGCCTCCCCCCCCCCAAAAAAACTGTCTTGTACAGAGTCAGGTCCTTGGTCCACTTACTTCAGTGCTGTCTACACTGACTGGCAGTGGCTCTCCTGCGTGTCAGGAAGGGGGTGCTTTTCAGCCATACATGGAGCTGCCAGGGCTCGAGCCTGGGACCCTTCTGCATGCAAAACAGCTGATCTACCACTTCAGCCCTTCCCTTCCGAAACCTAAGTCAGGCCATTGGCTCATTTAATTCAGTACTGTCTACACCGACTAGTAGCAGCTCTCCAGGCAGCAGTCTCTCCTGACCCAACCTGGAAATACCAGGGATTAAACTTAGGACCTTCTACATGTAGAGAAGATGCTCTCTCACTGAGCTGGGGCCCGTCACCATCAACTGTGTGCTTCTAACCTGGCAAGGTTCTGCTTCCTCAGCATCTCTTGTTGTCGTGCAAACATCTCCGCTTGGGCTGGCTGTAGAAACCCGTAACCTGTGGGAGGGAGGGAGGAAAGAGACCTGGAGGTTAACACAAATGCATGGTTGTTCAGATGTAGTGTTAAATTCAGACGTGTACCATCCCTTCACGATAGTCAATCAATAATAATAATTAGGGATGCATTGCAACAACTAATGCTGATCTCCATGTGCTACATTTCGGCTAGATCTATTATTTTCTGAGTGTTCCTGTAACTTCTTTCGGAGTGACTTGAACTGCGTTTTCCTCATTCCATTTCACATAATAAAATTTGCTCACCCTTCCCTTGAAACTGAAGCCCCTTGTTTGCAGTGTCCCTAACTGCTTAGCTTTGGAGAAGTTTCCCAAACTTGTGTCTCCACTTGTTTTTGGACTACAACACCCATCATCCATAGCTAGCAGGACCAGAGGTCAGGCATTCATTATGTTACAGTGGTACCTCGACTTACGAATGACTCGACAACCGAATTTTTTGACTTACGAATGGGGCAAATGGCCTATGAATTTCTTGACATCTGAACGGAAACCGCGGTGGTTTTATTTTATTTTTTTAAATATTTTTATTAATTTTCCAATTAAAACCAATTATATCACATTCAATATTTCAAATTATACACATATATATATCAATCAAACCGAATGTTATGCCAAATCATCTAAAGAATTTTTTATTTGGGTTCCCATGCTTCAAGAAATTGGGAATTCCTCGCAACTGTCCACTGCCGTCTTTTTTCTAAAGTTCAAATCGTCCTCCAAGTTCATAATAATCCAGATCTTCCCCTTACAGTCACATAGATGTTTTCACTTTCCCAGCCGCTGAGATAAATATCAAACAAAGTTTCACAGATGTTCTTTCTCCTGTGTGAGTTAATCAGTCCAGCCTCCCCATAAATCTTCTTAATGGAGCTCCTTGTTGCGTCGAAGCAGCCCGAAGCAGCGCCATCTCAAAAAGCTCAAATCACTTTCGCTTTCTCTCATAGCCATGAAGATTCACGATCATTATAGAATTTACAGCTTTTTCAGGCAGGAGACCCAAACATCAAACCATAAACTCTTGGTAAATTAATGGATCTCCTTGCCCTATAGCTGAACTTAACTTCAGGTCGCTGCTCCAATTTAAAGTGCGTCACAACTCATAAATCCTCCGAGCGCGTCCAGAACTCCTTCCGCCCGACTAGGGGGAGGCTTTTCTCATCGACAACTCCACTCAAGTGGAGTAACAACAGTTATAAAGTTCAACTCACACAGTCTTTTGCTTCTCTTTCACTCCAAACAAGCCAGGACATCGCGTCCGGGAAGGTACGAGGCAACAATATGAAGGAAAAATAAAATAAAAACTCCCTTCCCTTATCGCTCCGTCCCCATCAATCCTTCTTCCAGATGCAGTACAATCTTTGACTCCTCTCCTTTCAGCAGCATAAATTTCTCAGCAGTAAACAGCGCTTCTTCCCCTCCTTCTGAAGTATGTCCATAGATTTAAGCCTAATTATCTTCTTTAACCATGGAAATCCCCGCCATGCAGATTAGCATCCGGGAGTCCTGGCCCTCGTAAGTGCTCAGCCCAAGCTCCCCCCACTCCAAAAACAGTCGGAGTGGGTCTGGGGGCATCGCGGGCCAGCGGCCCCTCTCCGTAACCCCCGGAGAGGGTAGGGGGTTGCCATTTACTCCCCTAGCAACCGCCAAATTCCTTACGAAGGCCAGAGAGATGGAAAACAGGTCCGCCATTCCTGCAGGCGGAAACCGGAACCGGAAACCGCGGTGGTTTTAGATAGGGTTTTTTTGACTTACGAATTTTTAGATGGTGTTGCTTCGACTTACGAATTTTTCCGTTTCCAATGCATTCCTATGGGAAATCACATTTCCAATGGCGCTTTTCGACTAACGAATTTTTCGACCCACGAAGGTGCCTTCGGAACGGATTAAATTCGTAAGTCGAGGCACCATTGTAATTGTATTCCAAAAACAGCTAAAGACCCAAATCTGGGAAACCCTACTTTGAAGCATATTGAACAATAATTCCCTGGTGTTCTTCCGACGTGCCTTCTCCAGAATGCCCCTAGGAGCCAATCTTCACCGGCTTACTCAGCTCCTTTCACTCTGACTGGCTCCAAATCAGCACAAAGGATTAGAAGACTTCTTCTCGGTGGCTAAAAAGCTCTCCTTTTCATGCTGACTGGATGTGCTAAGATGCTAGGGACAGAGACCCTGCAGCAGAAATAGTAACAGATCTTTGATCTCTCCACACTCCTGGCCCACTGCACTCAAATCCAGCCTTTTGACGATTCAGTCCTGTTCCTTAGCCTTTCTCATCCCTGCTCCTGTTGGGGATGCAAGGGGCTAGCACCTTGGATTGTTTGCATTCAAAAGCATGCACTCCACCTCTGCACTATGCCTTCTGACTATGAAGGATGACAGAGGGGAAAATTGGAAACTACTTAATTCACAATTCCAAAAACAACACACAGGCAGCTGTGCTTCGAAATCCGTACTTCTCTGAATTTTTGCAATGCAGTTCTCCAGACAAGTAATATACACAAAGGCACATAAGGGGACGTTTGAATGAAAATGAATATATTAGCGAAAATATATAGAGACAAAAATGTGTGTGCTAGACAAAAGCACATACAAAGAATGCGTATATAATTAGCAGAGTTGCACACAAAAATGCTGACAAATTTTCACGAGGACTTTTTTTTTTTTAAGAGAAAAGGTCCATCTTGAGTTAAAGCTTAGTTGGGATACAAAACCGCATACCTCCCTCTCTCCTTGAACATTTTGCTGCATGGCATAAACCTCAGCACAGACAGGAACACTCACCTGGCGTCTGACACAAGGCTGAAGGTACCCCTAAAAAGGGGGGTCTCAAGTGCGGGCCTAATGCAATGTGAGGAGCGTTCTGAGGCGACAGAAGAGGGGGTGGATGGGACATCTCCCTAAAGGGAAAAACAACACAAAGCAGAGGGATGTTAAGCACTTTACTTGTGTGTGAGGAGGGGGGAGTGTTGGGCCGCATCCACACCATCACTTTAAACAGCTATGGCTTCTCTCAAAGGATCCTGGGAGGATCTGTAGTTTGTTAAGGGTGGTGAGAGTTATGAGGAGGTCCCTCGTCCCTTCACAGTCTTAAGAGTTCCCTGGGAAGAGGGATTGTCTCTTCAACTACTGTTTAACCATTATGAGAATTTTAGCTTTGTGAGAAGAACAGGAGTCTCCTCACAACTCTCAGCACCCTTAACAAACTACAACTCCCAGAATTCTTTGGCGGAAGTAGCCATGACTTTTCAATGTGGCATGGTTGTGCTTTGAATGTAGGGTGTGGATGTGGCCTTGACCAAGTCTGTAGAAGCTACACAGTTTTGACATGCTCCTGGCTAAGCACAGAAACACAGGGGCATGCTAAGCAACCCACAGTGAACTGGTGAGCTTAACCAGGAGAGGCGGGGACAAACATATGAACATACAAAGTGGAGTTTAAATTTCTCACCCTTCTTGTAAAGCAGGAGTGGGGAACCTATTTTGGCCCAGTGGCCTACATCTCATCGTTCTGCTCCTCTAACTTTGACAGGTGGGCGGAGACACCCACCTGCCAATCATCCAATACCAGTATAATGTCATTTGACTGATAGGTTGGGAGGTCCCACTCACCTGTCAAATGTGACCCACAGGGTGGTGGTTGGGAGAAGGTCTGCTTTGCTTGCGTGTTCTCTGCGATGAACACAGTGGTGAAGCAACACCCAGCAGGAATGAACCCTGCCCTCCAGCTGATGTCAGCTGACTGACTGATTGATTGGCAGGTATGGTAAGGGGGAGGGAATTACCTCACAGGCCAAACTGGACCCCCTGGTGGGCCGAGAGCTGAACAGGGGCCAGGGATCTCACTGTACCTGTTGTAAAACACCCATAAGGTGAATTAAGCTCCCTTGGTATATTGTTTGGACCAGTCTTGACTAGGAGACATTCTATTACTGGTCCAAATACTCAGGGAGCTCAATACTCTTCTCCCAATGGCCCAAACAATCCCCTCAACTGCCATGCATTTGTTCCATGTATTGTATTCTCAGGTGTTTGCTGGAACAGTTCATAGTGGCATTGCACAGTCTCCCATCCAGACAGCATTAAGCAAGGATGGGGAGCCGACTGCTCCCATCATCCCTGGACATGCTGGCTGGAGCTGATGGGAGCTGGCGTTCAACAGCATCTGGAGGGCCACAGGATTCCCATCCCGGCAAAAAAGATCAGGCAGCTCCACTTGGCTTCCTTCCACGCATGGGCTTTCAGAGCACACTCAAGGGAACCATTTGACTTGCTGCAATGGCTATGTCCCGCCTCCACAGCTGGAGGTAATCTACCCTGAATACCAGTTGCTGTGAATCACAAGCGGGGAGAGCTGTTCTTGAGCTCAGGTCCTGTTTGAGGCACCTGGTTGGCCACTGTGAGAACAGGATGGAAGGTTCCAGTTACATTCTCATGGCTAATGCCAGTGTAACCAGCTAAACTCCCCACTGGACAAAACATCTATGGCTAACAATCTTTTGGCTAATAAGGCCGGGAAGCCACAGCGATTTCGGAATGTTGGGTTTTTCTCAACTGGGAACAGACATTTATTTTTAAAAGGGCAAAATTTGCTTGAAAGATGACAAGGAGCCAGCAAGCATGAAATGTGTTTCCTTCCCCCAGGAGATGAGCATGGGTCCAGAGCCATACCCTGCTTGTCCCCCCCACCCTTCCAAACCAGCACCGGCTCATTACACAAAAGTAGCACAGGCTCTCTCTTCAATCATTAGTAGCTTATGGACATTTCTCAACACCAAATAATGTACTTGGGGGGGGGTGGATTCTAGTGATTGAAGCTGCAGTGCTGTACACTCTCTTGTAGGAAACCCAGGGGCCACATGTCAGAGGTGGGTGGGGCCAGAGGGAAAAGTGGGCAGAGCAACAGGTGTAATTTTTGTGTTTGCACAGCCGTACAAAAGTCAGAAGTTTACAGAAACAGACATCTCTCCATGTTCCAACCAGGAAATCAAGAGACATTACTGTACTGCAGTTCAATGAAAAACCCAGCCATGCAAAAGTCCCTGAGGAGGGTGAGCAGCAGCAGGGAGTTGCCTGGGGAAGATCCTTGAGTGCCAAATTTGGCCCTTGAGGCTGAGATTTCTCATGCCAAGCAGTTCCTAAACTGAAGCCTGCCTATTCTTCAAAATATGCACTTCTCCAAATTTTACTGATCTGTTTTCCAACAGCAACAACACATTCAAAAACAGAATCAACATGGTTCTTTTTTTCAATTCAACAAATTGTAAAGTAAGGAACAAACGGGGTAAAATGAAGGTAAGTTGTGTTTTTTTGGGGAGGGGGAATGGGGAAACCGAAAAGAAGTAAAATGCACAGACTCACCCACTGTCAGTCAGGAGGAAAACTAACCCCCTACCCATACTAAACAAGGGGGAGACTACTAAATGGAGTAAAATCTCATCTCACAAGACCATTTATAAACACACACACCAGTCAACACACATTCAGAGACCAAGTGAGATAAAAACAGAAGGGGAGAATTTTTCCTTCTAATGAGACTACACAAATACTATGTGTGGGTAGATGCACACAAAGAGAGATATAACTGAGTGGATTGACATTCTCCCCTTCCAAGACCCAGGTCTCCATCCCCTTGTTGTCTCCCCATCTGTCCCTCTCCCCCGGCTTCCAGTCTGTCTCGTCCCGCTCGCTCCCCTCCTGTCCATCCCTCCCCGTCCCCCCTTCTTGCTTGCCCCCCCCAACGCCTAGCTTTCAGCTTTTCTCTCCTTCCCTCCCTCCTGAGCTCTCCTCTAAACTAATTGCACAGCTCCCGGTGTCTGGAAGAGAGCCACGGATCGATCCGTCGCTGTTGAAATGTTAATGCTAATCGTATAACGGCTCCGCCAGCGCCTCGCACTTCAGTGGCAGCGCCAATTAATCTCAGGTAACGCGGCGCATGACCTTCGGGGCTCAGCGCCGGGGCAGCAGCCAAGCGATGCTTATGTAATTACACCATGAAGTGTGTAATCACCTGCCCTAATCCCCGAGGCCTCACAATTAGCCGGGGCCCTCGGTCGCCGGGCTGCCAAGTGCACTGCCACTCCGGACAGCGGAGCGGATGAATAACGGACAATTAAAGCGGCCTGGCGGGGGCCGAGAGGCGCGTCCGCTCAATCGTAATTAGCTGTAATCATGGGGAGACGAGAGCCTGGCAGACGTGCTGCTTGTTTTATAAGAAGCAATTTGGGAAATCAAGTGGCGCTTAACCGTTTTGTGGCCAAGCAGGCACATCCTCTCCCACCCTACCCATCGCTGCCCTCCCGTAAACACTGGCATCAAGTGTGTGTGTGCGTGTGTCTCGCAGAGATAGGCACATCCGGCAAGGGCCTGCTGCTCACCTTGACTCCATCTCCCCCTTTCCCATCCCCATCTGTGTGCCTCTTTGCCAAGTGCACCTTCTGCCAGGAACAAGCCTCCACTTCTGTTAGGCCAGTCTTCTGGTTCCATTGGACTCCTCCCACACTACCGTTTGCCAATGAAACACCTCGCCTCCCGTATCAGAGGATCGCAGGGAGCTGCCTTAGACAGAGTCAGAGGCTCCACTGGTTCCGCCTAGCTCAGTATTGACTACACTGGCAGGAAGTGGGTCTCTAGGGTTCTAGCCATGGTTCCATGCCAGGGATTGAACCTGGAACCTTCTGCATGCAAAGCAGGTGCCCTACCCCTGAGCTTTCCCATTAAGACATGAGAATCTGCCTTCCACTGAGTCAGATCAATTGGTCCACCTAACCCAGGACTGTTTGCACTGATTTGCAGCAGCTATCCAGGGTTTATTTAAGGCAAGGGACGTTCTGAGCCATGCATGCACTGTCAACACTGACTGGCAGTGGCTCTCCTGTTTCAGACAGAAATATTTCCAAACCCTATTTGGGGTGGTGCCTGCACTTCCATCTAAGTTTTCATTCTGAGCAGCTTCACTGCTGAAACAACAACTCCCTTAGAAACTGGGGAAATGGGCAGAGGTGGAAAAATTGAAGGTCACTAGAATTGGCTGTAGCAATGATAGTCACCAGCTATGCCCCCTTCTGGATAGAGATAACTTAGCCATGGTAACCTCCAGGCTAGACTACTGCAATGTGCTCTACGTGGGGCTGCCCTTGAAAAAGACTCAGAAACTTCCAACTGGTCCAAAATGCAATGACCAGGTTACTGGCTGGAACTCATACAATCTCTGCTTTAAATCAGCTGCATTTCCAGGCCCATTGTCGGGTCAGCTAGGGGCAGGAACGATCCACAGGCACAATGCAGGAACGATCCAGCCCGTCTCTCCCATCAGCGTTCAGCGTGCAGCTCTAGGGAGTTCCGACAGCCCTTCCCGGCGATTTATTACGACTCATGTCTTGGAGACACTGAGCACATATTCAGAGTCCAGCAGAGATAAAATGCAGCCGGAGCCAGGCTGAGGTTGTGTACTAAAAGCTACATTATTAAGTGTAAGTCAGGACAAAAGAAAAACATGTCTCCTCTCGCTGAGAGAAGTCTGAAGAAGAAAAACAAAACGGAAACAGAATACAGCAAACATCCGCTCCTGTGATTCCAACAATCTTTGCTGGAATGCATAACACAGGCATGTGGCCTGCACAGTGAGAGGAATAGAAACCCAACACCCAATTCAAGGCACTCATGCATCTGGAGCCCTACTACATGACAGATTGTCCCCTTTCTTAGCGACCCTCTTGAGTGCCATAAACGACGGGGGAGGGGGGCTTATTTGTGGTTCCGCCACCTGCGGAAGTGCAGGGAATGCCAGCTCCAAAATTGTACACATGTGCTGACTACACACCTCTTTACCCTGGCCTTTGGCGGTTATGGTGTTTTTGTTCTGCCAGACCCGCTTCTTTTGCTCAATTTATACTGTTCTTTTCCATGTGGAAGTGTTGTACATCTCTTCTGAACTGCAATGATTTAATCTGTTCTCATAGTTGCAGATTCTATTGTTGTAACCTGCCCTGGGATTTTGTGGTGAGGGGGCAGGTAAGAAACCTTATAAATAAATACCGGTACTAAATAAATAATGGACACACACACACCCCGATATAAAATCAAAGGTCAGCTTGACTACACTTAATGTAATTCCAAAGGAAGTGGGTCAGAGTGATGTTGGTGCTCTGGCTAGGATTATTCTTCACTCCCCTCTTCTGTGCAAGGCAGAGTCTTGACTCTTCTCTTGTGTGAACTTTTTGGCTCCAGACTCTATTTACGGCAGAGCCTGTTTTTCTGTCTCTTTGAGGGCACATTGATTGGCTGTGACTCTGGGGCTTGGTGTGATTGCCAGCAAGATAAGAGGGAGGGGAGCTGTTGCCATGGGGCTGGAGAAAGTTATGCTGTGGTTTGTTGCTGTTGTGGGTTTCCCCCTCCCTCCCTTCCCTGGCTGCACAGGTTTTTGAAGAATTAAAAGGACACAAGAGAACACCACTGGTGTAGTAATTTGTATGATCGCAAAACCAAGGGGGCATTTACCCATCAATACAGGGCAAATGGGTAGGGTTTTGGGCACACACCCAATGACATATGACAAACTAGCATTGAGAAAACAAATCAGCATTTGTAATGATTGTGTGTGTGTGTGTGTGCACGCACACAACACACACACACCCTAGTCAGCGGCTGGCATGCAAAGGTATTAGGCAATTTTAACTGCATGTTGCTAAATTTGATATGTCCTTTAAGAGGAGACAAATGGTTCACGAGGCTTTAAAAGTATTGACTTTTCTTTAACAATAAGCGCTAATGGCCTTCAAATAATCAATACTTTAAGTCATTACGGGGTTACACATTATACCGTTAAAAACCCGGTGTATTGCATTTTTTAACCCCCTCTCCTCTTCCCCAATCACAAGCTCCCAGCAAGCTTAAGGGCTACCTTTTAACAAAGAGGGCAGTTGGAGAGGGCTGAATTCTAGGATGTGCTTGCAGACAGACAGACAGACAGACAGACAGACAGACAGACAGACAGGGTAAAGAGCCACTGCGAGGCTGTACCCTGCTTCTCAAAAATGGTCTGCCAGTTTGTTTCTGGGACCATGCTAGCGTTTGAAGTCTTTTACGACTGAGGCCCCAAATAGTTGAAAGATTGCACAGGTCTTTTGGGGGTCAAGAGAGGAGGGTCTCTTGGTGGTTCCACTGACCTCAGAAGTTCAGGGGTTGTAGTGGTTTGGGAGAGGATGTTCTCTGTGGTAGCCCTAAGCTGTGGAATCCCCTCTGCCCAGAGGTGCGTTTGGCACCTTCATTATATTGTCTTGCACCTCCATTAAATTGTTTCCAATGTGTGTACATGCACCTCTTTACCCTGGCCTCTCACATCTGCGGTGCATGTTTTCAGGACCCACCCGACTCCTGTGACTGTTATTTGTTTTAACTAATTTTAATTCTGATTTGTTGTAACAAGGATGGGTGCGATGGGGCTGAGACTGTGCTCCCCACATTAGATGGGGCACTTCCAACAGAGCCGAACCAGAAGCCGCCTTATGCAGAGTCAGACCACTGGACCATCCAGCTCAGTACTGTCTGCACTGGCTGGCAGAAGCTTTCTGGGGTGTCAGGCAGGGAAAGTTCCTAGCCCTACCTGAACATGCTGGGGACTGAACCTGGGTTCGCATATACTGCAGATGGCTCCATAGCCCTTCCGCATTTATTTTGCATTCGTTTAGAAAGCCAGCACCCAGTTCAGTCTCTATTGACAAGAGCTGTGAAAAGATGGCCTTTGATGAGAACAGAGAGTTGCAGACTGAAGGGGCCTGGTAGCTGCAGGTGCCGTAAGCTGGGCTGGCTGAATGGTGGAGTTCTAGAAGAGTGAAGGCAGCTTCCTGTGGTTATTAGGAGCATCCAATACCCAGCTGTACTTGCATCCAACTAAGTCCTACTCTGAGCAGACCCACTAAAATCAACGTGACTAACTTGAGTTCCTCAGAGTAGGACTCAACTGAAGGCAGCTCTTTGTACTTGTGATTGACTGCCTTACTCCCCACCCCACCCACCCGCTTCTCCAGCCCTAGCATTGGGGGGGGGAGAAATACCCTGGTTACCCCCCTCTTTTCTGCAGTGCCACCTTCGTAAAAGAAGCCCAAGTCACTGCCAGGCCTCTTCTTCCCTCCCTCCTCCCTCTCTGCCTCCAGCTAATGGCTGAATTCTTCAGTGGCTAATTATTCTTGCCGCTGCTGCATCCGTGAACTGACCTAATCCCTGCGGGTTCTCGACAGGAAGCTGAAATGGAATTTTAGCACCATGCCAAGACGCTTCCATTCCACCCCCCACTTTCTGTGCCCCCCCCATCACGACATGCATTATTGCCTGACTCCTGGGAAAGGCAGAGACCATAAATCTACCTGCAGTTTTGTTCCAAGCCAGAGTCTTGGGGGAGGGGGGGCGGGCCTTGCCCCTCCCGATCTCCCTACTCTGTTTACCCCCCCTCCCAGTCATCCAACCACTGCTATTACCCCCCCCCAATTCTCTGTCTACCTGCAGTTTCAAACACCCACGCCCTTTGGGGGAGTCCAGGCATACACAAAAGGAGCTTTGATTGACCTTGTTGACTAAAAAAATAAAAATAAAGGGCCCTGCCAAAAGGCGGGGCGGGAGAAGGAGGAAAAATTAACCCTTTAAACATCTCAATTCAGTGGCTGCGTACACACCATAAAGTTAAAGCACACACCCCACCCCCAAAAAGAACCATGGGAACTGTAGTTTGCTTCTCACGGAGCTACCATTCTCACTGCGTTAGCAAACTACAGTTCCCATGATTTTTTTGGGGGGGGAGGGGCAAAGTGTTTTATAGCTAGGGCATATATACTATGTCTCCAACGTGCCTCCCCACTGCCCCCAAATCAAAGCCGTGAAGCAAGCTTTTTGGCCACACAGAACAGGAGGGAATAGTGGTATCTGATGTTAGAGCCAGACTTTGGCCGGGGAGGGCGGGATAGAAATAAAAGTTTATTATTTATTATGATCATTAAAACAACACCAATGTCTGGTTTGAATGCTGTAGTAGTAGTAGTTGTAGTAGTAGTAGTAGTAGTAGTAATATTAATATTTATACCCTGCCCATCTGGCTAATAATAATAATAATTATACCCTGCCCATCTGGCTAGGTTTCCCCAGCCACTCTGGGCGGCTTTCAATAGAACATTAAATACAGAATAAAACTTCAAACATTAAAAACTTCCCTAAACAGCTAAAGGCAGCAGGTATGCTGAAGAAGGTAAGCAGGCCTGGGGCTGGTCAACACCTGGATGAAAAGCTATTTGGGAAACACATCTGCCCCCTCCAATATCAAGACTACTGGGGTAGATGGACCCATGCTCTGATTGTGTCCATCTCCTATGCTCCTTTGTCATAAGGGAGGATGAAGAGGCAGAGCATCTGCTTTGCATGCAGAAAGTCTCAGGTTGAAACCCCAGCACCTCCAGGTAGGACTCAGAGAGACCCTTGCCTGAAACCTGAGAGATCTGCTGCCAGTCAGTTGAGCCGACTCAATATAAGGCAGCTCTCCATTTTCCTACGTGTTAAGGACCGTAGCTCAATGGCAGAGCATCAGCTTTGCACGAAGGAGGTCCCAGATATAAACCCTGGTCTCTCCAGGTAGGTCTGGGAACGTTACATCGCTGTAACCCTGGAGAACCATTGCCAGTCAGTGTTGATGCTACTGAGACGCAGTTCCCTATCTTCCTAAATGCAGCTCAGCGCTTGGGTTTGGAGGGAGGGGGAAAATATGCACACATGCAAACAAAATACCGTCCGGATGCTGGAAGCAAAGCAAACAACCGGAATAGAAATGGACAAGAGGGGCCCATTTCAGATGCTCCTTGCATTCTGCCTCCCCCACCTCCACCCAAGTGATCTTTCAGCCGATCATTTGGCTGATTTCCAGCCCACACAGAGGTGGTGAGGTTTCCTTGCTGACAGGCAGAGCTGAAACCAACCCCTACATCCACATTCCTGACAGATCTGTCTCCAGCATGTTTTGCCTGCTTTGGGGGTGGTTATCTGAAGCTCAACATCAAAAAAACCAAGATCATGGCCACTGGTCCCATCACCTCCTGGCAAATAGAAGAGGAAGAAATGGAGGCAGTGAGAGATTTTACTTTCTTGGGCTCCTTGATCACTGCAGATGGTGACAGCAGTCACGAAATTAAAAGACGCCTGCTTCTTGGGAGAAAAGCAATGACAAACCTAGACAGCATCTTAAAAAGCAGAGATATCACTTTGCCGACAAAGGTCCGTATAGTTAAAGCTATGGTTTTCCCAGTAGTGATGTATGGAAGTGAGAGCTGGACCATAAAGAAGGCTGATCGTCGAAGAATTGATGCCTTTGAATTATGGTGCTGGAGGAGACTCTTGAGAGTCCCATGGACTGCTAGAAGATCAAACCTATCCATTCTTAAGGAAATCAGCCCTGAGTGCTCCCTGGAAGGACAGATCGTGAAGCTGAGGCTCCAATACTTTGGCCACCTCATGAGAAGAGAAGAATCCTTGGAAAAGACCCTGATGTTGGGAAAGATGGAGGGCACTAGGAGAAGGGGACGACAGAGGACGAGATGGTTGGACAGTGTTCTCGAAGCTACGAACATGAGTTTGACCAAACTGCGGGAGGCAGTGCAAGACAGGAGTGCCTGGCGTGCTATGGTCCATGGGGTCACGAAGAGTTGGACACGACTAAACGACTAAACAACAACAAATGGGGCAGGTCAGGCAAAGTACATCTCTCTCTCCCCCTCCCCTGCGCTCTCTCCCTCTCCCCCCTCCCTCCCTCCCCCTCTCTCAGAGGCCTCCTCATTTTCAGTCAAGCTACACCAGCCACACCCCGGGGGGGGGGGGGACACTGGAAGAAGCAGCCATCCAAAAAACTTTGCCTGCCCAGATCCACCCAGAGCGCCTGCTGTGTGTATGCAGAAGGCCCCAGGGTTCAACCTGCAGTGGCATCTCCAAGTAAGGCTGTGAATGTCCCTGGAAAGCTGCTGCCAGTCAGTGCTGGCAATACTGAGACTTTCCCAGCACTGTCTGAAGATGCCAGTGACCGAATCTGTGGCCTCCTGCATGCAAAACAGGTGTGAAGCTATGGTCTTCTCATCCTTCGGCTTCAGGTTTCAAACCATGCTAGGCCAAGTTAGACAGAAAACCCAGAGAAATTCCACGGCAAGGAAGCATCCGGTGACCCTCAAAGGGCCTCTGCTGTACCTCTAACTTCCAGCACTTTCCAAGAGCAACAAGCGATTGCTAGAGGAGAGATCAGCTTGGTTGCCTCCCCCCCCCCTTCTGTGTTGTGACTTTTCAGACTGCCAAATTACTCCTGATTGCTGTGGGCCACTGCCTAGGAACCTTTTTTGGGGGGATCAACCAGAGAGTGGGGTAAACATGCTTAAAACAAACAAACAAACAAATGAGCAAATTGGGTCCTAGTCCGCTGTCAGGATTCACACCAGCCCTCGATTCCCATTCCACTCTACCAATGATCCATACCCTGCATGTGCTACTTACACCCTCAAGTAGTTCAACTGCCAGCATGCCAAAACAAATTTCAACTGGGTGAGCATGTGCCATGAGCCAGAAAAGGAAGTGGGTAGATGGGTGGTGAAGAGACACAGGCCCCATAAAGGTTGCAATGTACCTCTCGGTGAAGTGTGAATCTCGGTGCTGAGGGAGCCCCTGCTTCCTCCGCTGGCTGGATGAGTTGCTGGCAGAAGGGAGATGCGCTTCCATGGTGCTGGGGTTGCGCACTGCGGCGGCAGCTGCCACTTCTTGCCGTGCCCGGAGGAGATCTGTGGAGGGAGGGTGAGAAAACCCTAAGTAAGCTGGTGTGCTAGATGGGGACCCCACCCCTGCCTGGATGTGAACTGGCTTCACTGCTTCCTGGCATGTGATGAAGAGTCTCTGAACATACGCAAAGTACTTTCTGTTCGCCGCTAACTAGTTGCATGGGAGGCTGCCTTTCACCTAGCCAAGACCATTGGTACATCTAGCTTAGTTTTGTCTGCACTGATTGGCAGCAGCTCTCCGGGGTTTCGGATGGGTTCAGTCTGGCTATTTATTATATGGCAGTTATATATCTGCTTGGCCATTTGCATGTCTAAATGGTGTACGTAAAAATAAAACCATACAGGGGGAAAATAGCTCCTTCGACCAAATAGAGACCTTAAAATGCCTGCTGGAATAAGGAAATCTTTCTAATGTGCCTGTGGCTGAGCCAGGAGGGTGCCTGCCTAATCTCAGTCAGGAGGAAGTTCCACAGGCTTCGGCCTGTCGCACTGAGATCATAGACTCATAGAGCTGGAAGAGACCACAAGGGCCATCCAAGTCCAACCCCCTGCCAAGCAGGAAACGTGATGCCGAGGACTGAACCTGGTGCCCTTCTGCATGCAAAGCAGATGCTCCAACACTGAGTTCTATGGCTCTTTGCAATTAGGCTGCCTTCAAATCTGGAAGCAGGGACAAGCACCTGCAGATAGGAAGCAGCTGCCAGGCCAGCTTTGAGCCCCAGCACCTATTGCAACGGGCTCTCCTCCCTCCCCCCCCCCCGCCCATTTGACAAGTGCTGTTGGGTTCCACCCCCCACCCCCCTGCAGCATTCACTTTGCCACCAAACAAGCTGTTTCTGCACTCATGGAAAACAAACCCCCACCCCACCCAAAAGCGCCTCATGTGCTTGGACTGCCTCTCAAGTTTTGTTCTTTTCCTCCCCTCTTCCTTCCTGGCACGACAGGGGAAGGGGGGGGGGGAAAGCCCTGCAAATCTCTAACATCTGCAGCTGCTGAGAGATTAAACAGAAGGTGATGGAGGCGGAAGAAAATAGAAATGAACACAGCATCACCCCCTAGCCCCGGGGAAGGCAGCCAGTACCCTAAAGCCTCCACTCCATCCCAGATCATGAAAAGCACCCATCATGGAGTGCTACAAGGCAGCTGGAAGATGCCCCAAGGCACAGCCCAGCCACTCACACCACGGCCACGCTACTACCGTACCAACCTATCCTGCTATAGGCAAATTAAATAAATAAATAAATAAATCCTCTGACCCTCTTACTTCCATTTACCTTGTAAAGCTAGGGGACCCTTGCAGAAATTCTTGCACCATCCTCTCCCCAATTCCCTATGGCTCCTTCTTGGCCAGTTCTCCATTCTACACCCTTCTGTCTCCCTAGTTGCTGTGACCCCCCTCCCCTCCCCCACAAGAAACTCTGCGTCTCCAGTGCTCTCTTTCAAGAGCCCTAATGGGAATCAGGCTCCTTCAGAGCGTTAAAGGGGATTAGCTCTTAAGAGAGAATTAGTGGACAACAGTGAAGAGAATCCTTCCCTTCAACACTCAGGTGTAGGGAGAGAAGCAGGAGTGGGGGGAAATCTTCAGCCAGAGCAATCCAGCTGTTGCCTATTGGCTGAAATAGGTAAAGGTAAAGGGACCCCTGACCATTAGGTCCAGTCGTGACCGACTCTGGGGTTGCGCGCTCATCTCGCATTATTGGCCGAGAGAGCCGGCGTATAGCTTCCAGGTCATGTGGCCAGCATGACAAAGCCGCTTCTGGCAAACCAGAGCAGCACATGGAAACGCCGTTTACCTTCCCGCTGTAGCGGTTCCTATTTATCTACTTGCATTTTGACGTGCTTTCGAACTGCTAGGTTGGCAGGAGCTGGGACCAAGCAACGGGAGCTCACCCCGTCACAGGGATTCGAACCGCCGACCTTCTGATCAGCAAGCTCTAGGCTCTGTGGTTTAACCACAGCGCCACCTGGGTCCCTATTGGCTGAAATAGGAGCAGTCAAAAGTTTCCTGCCTAAAGGGTGGGGGGGCTTTAAAACCCGAGAGCAAATTGTGCAACTAAACTAAACCCAGGATGAGGGTGTCTGCTTGGCAGAGAAAAGAACAAGTCACTTTGTTGCTCTGGAGAGGTTCCTCCCCTCAAAGGCTTCTGCTGAGCTTTGTAGGAAGACTGCAATCCTCATTCTACACTGGGAAGATAGGCTGGAGCTAGAACAGTTGTTTTGACAACACAGGTCCTACAACCCAAATGTGTGTTCCACCAGGGTTTCCCTGCCAGATCATAAAGTTGAGAGCCATCGTTGAGGGACTGGTGTACATGCTGTGAATTCCACCCGGTTGGCTTCTTGCATCAAGTGAGCATGGTAGGAAATGTCCAACCTGGAGGGACAGGACACCTGCTTTCCCCCCTGGGTTTTTTTCCTTTACACCTGGATGGGCACTCAAGCACCCAGACCCAGGTGGAGTTGCCTTCTGGGACGCATCCACTTATTTTTTTAAACTGTAATCTTTTAAAAAGCTGTAAGCCTTATCATCATCTGCTTGCCGGGAGCTTAGTTTGGCATTGTGGCTAAGGGAGACTGAGCGTCAACTCAGGAAGTGAACAGTCACAGTTAACTTTATAGAACACACTGCCACAAGGTGCAGCAATGGCCGCCAGCCACGATGGCTTTAAAAGGGGAAACTGACCCAGTTCACAGCCATTGGCAATGAAGGATAAATCGAACATTCACATTTAGAGGCAGGAGGCCACTGAATACCAGTGGCTTGGGAGAAACAATGGAGAAGGGCTATGGCTTAAACTCCAGAGCAGCCACTCATGCAGAGACATGGCAGGCAGCCTCCTTTCTGTTTCCCCAGTTCCCAGGAGCCTTTAGTCCAGGGATGGAGAACCTGTAGCGCTCCATATATTGTTGGGACTCTCAACTCCCATCATCCCTGACCACTGCTCAAGTCGGCAACAAGTTTTCCCACTCCACTTTTATTTCGGCCTCTGCAATTGTGGGGAGGGGGGGGTTTAATACCACCACCGTCCTACCTGTGCTACAAAGATTCCCAAGACAGTGGTATGTGAAACAAGCCTGAACACACTTGAGGCCGTGCATAAATGCCAAGCACGGTCATTTCTTACCATGCTGCCTCAATGCCAGGAACCCCCAGGTCTCAAGTGATGGAGGTTTGGCTCAGTGGAGGCTGGTCCATTAGAGGAAATGGGGCACCAGCCACCATTATGTTCAAGTGTTGGTGGAGCTAAAAGGCAACCGTCTCCAAGACAACTCCACCTATGCAGGAAGCAGCCTATTGGTTCTCCCTCCCTTGCTCCAGCCTGGCAGGGTTATAAAAGCTTCCAGGTCAGACTTGGGCCTTTGCCCAGACCACAGACAACCAGCTCTGAACCTTTCTGTCTGCTTGCCTCGACTAGCCGGCACCTACCTCCTTGCTTGTCTTGCAGACTTGCACTGCTGGCTTGCACTGCTGGCTTTCCTACAGCCGGACACCACCATAGCCACCAAGACTTCCTTTCAAGTCCTTCTCGGCTGCTCTCTCTGAGCAGAGGATGCGGCCGGGGCGGCTGGTAATAACTCACCCGTCTGCTGGGGTTTCTCTCTCTTCACTCCTTGTGCCCCCCCGCCCCCACCCCAATGCAACAGCTTGCCTTTGCTTGCTCTAGTAGCTCAGCCTGGCTGGGATTTATTTATATCCCAGGGGCCCTGGCCGTCTATATATCGCTCTTGCTACGCTAAGTCTGCCTTGACCAACGTCCTCTGCACCATCCCTGGAGCTCGGCTTCCAAGCTGCAAGGCTCTTTGGGCGGGGAAAGGGAGAAAGAGGAGAGAGAGACAGGAAAGGGAGGTGGGGGAGGCGGTGGTTTGGCATCTGCTAGCAGGACTGGAAGAAGCATCTGCCTTGGGTGGCTCTTGTGGCTCAGTCTCTCTGAATATGCAGAGAATTCCAGGCATGAAGACAGTGTGTGTGTGTGAGAGAGAGGGGGGGATTGGGGTGAATCACAGACATAAACCTGATAAAAAGCTAGAGTGAAATATGCATGTGTGTGGGAAGCCCGAGCTTTGCAGGTAGATTTTTAACAGGGACAAAAGAACCCTGGGAACTATCATTTGCGCCTCATGGACCTACCACACCCAGCGCCCTTAACAAACTAAAGTTCCCAGGATTCTCTGGGGGGAATCCGCATGCTTTAAATGTATGGCAGGCGCACAGACTAGCTCAGCAGTAGGATCATGTGCTCTGCATTGCATGCTTGGGGTCCTGGTTTGAGCCTCAGTATCTCGAGGTAGGGCAAGAAGGTACTCCCCACCCTCCAGCCCAAAACATCAAAGAATGTATAAGCAGAACTATGGGCTTTTTTCTTTAATAAATAAATAAAATTGCACCCAACAAATTAGTGGCTTTAGACAAGCCAGGTGTTTGCACCCAGTCTTGATTTCCCTGTCAGTAAAAGTGGAAAGAAAATGGCCACACCTGGAGATGGTGAGGGGGGGCGGGGTGGGTTGTCACGTCCAGCCTCCACTGTTTTTCAGCACCCTCCTCCAGCCCTCAGGAGTTGTAGTCTAGCCACACCCAATCACCCATGATGCTGGCAGGTGCTGATGGGAGTTGGAGTCCAACCACATCTGGACTGATTAAGGCTATCCTACACAATTTCAACTGCTGTTTTTCATTGAAAAATCTTCAACCCAAGGACCTGAGATTAAAAGCTCAGACTTAAAAAAGCAGCCTGCCTTGATCAGAGCACAGATCCATATAGTGCAGCGTCCCCAGACAGAGGCCACCACGAAGCTCCCAAAGTTGGACAGGAAAGCAATACCATCCAAAGGTTGTGCGCCTCCCCCTGAAATAATACTCCTAGTCATGCTCTGCACATACTCTGCACCCCACCATAGCGTGTGTGTGTGTGTGTGTGTGTGTGTGTGCGCGCACACACACACACACACACCTTGTTTCTTATACCTGAAAGAGCTTCTCACTCCTTATATACCCAACCCATTACGAGGTACCATCTTATCAGGAGGTTCTTTCCATATGATGTAGGAATCGGGCTTTCCAATAGGCAGAACCGACACTTTAGAAATGCCTCCCAGAATACAGACAGACAGACTTGGGTGCACATTGAAGGATCATCCTTTCTCAACAAGCCTCTGAAAGAGGAGATCTTTATCCCAATCTGTAAACGTACTGGATTTGTAATTGTTTTTATATACAAAACTGTTCTTTAATTGTTTGTATAGATGGAATTGTTTTTACATATGGAAACGTTTTTACATATGGAAATGATTTTTGCTATTTTTGGGGTTTTTTTACTGCAAAACTGCTTTGAGGTATTTTATGGGAAGTGATTCGCAAATGGAATTGAATAAAAACAAACAAACAAACAGTTCCTACATTTGTATCCATGTTCAGCCAAGGCCAGGAAACTGAGGCAGCTAAGCCTCCCTCCCCTCCCCTCCTTTTCTAAAGCAGGAGCAGTACCGGTAATCCTTCCACAGCCAGGTAATTAGCAATCACTAATTGGCGGCAGTTTGTACCAAGAACTTTGGAGGAAACAGACAATGCTTTATTTATCACCACCATTTGATGCCTTTATCCCCAGGATGCCAGAATGGGTTTGCAAGGAGAGGAGACAAGGAGAGTTTGTGGGATTTCCTGAGTAAAACTCCAGGACTTCTCACCAGCTCTCCTGGCTGAGCCCAGAGGTGAGAGATCATGTAAAAGTCACCTTTTCTGAGCATCTCATGAAGGACTCAAGAACATGCAAGTGGGGGACAAGCAGTTGCCTGCCCACTCACAGCCTTGGCTTGCAGAGATCCTGCATGTGGTTTAGTGGTTGGGATGTTGGGTTAGTGCCTGGAAGACCAGTGTTCAAATTCCCACTCAGGCATGAACCTCAGACTGGGTGACTTTGCTCCACCCACCCAGCCACCCACCCACCTACCTAGCAAAAAGGGTTGTTGAGAGGATAAAAATGGGGAGGAGAGGGAAAAGTCCATCCGGTTTTGCATCCAGTTCTCACAGTGGCCAACCAGGTGCCCCAATGGGAAGCCCTGGACCTGAGTGAAACGGCAGTGCTGGTAGCCATTGGTAGCCTTATTCTCCCCCCATCAGTGGACCCGAGAGCAGAAACCTCACTTAGGAGATTCAGGGCACACACACACAGCTCTGGACTCCAGCAACACCTCAGTGCTGGACTTGAATTTCTAGAACTGGCTGCATGAGGTAGATGCCTAATGGAAGAGCTGGCCCAGTTTGGAAGAGGCATTCTGTCCTGGTGTATGGAAGGAAGATGGATGCCTCTTTGATGGTAGAGACTGCAACCTGTCTTTAAAAGCACTTGCATTAAAAACTGTCTTTAAAAAAACCCCACCCCTGCTGCCTGGTTCATAGGTAGCACCTTTTAAAGCAGATCACGGTTGCAATCCTATACCCTCTTACCTGGGATTCAACGGGGCTCATGTCTGAGTAAATCTGCATGCATGGTATCTCATTATACATTCAAAAACACCACCACAGAGCTGTCTCCTGCTAAGTCCTACACAGTGCAGCTTATTGAAATTATAATGCACTTAAGCCAGTCATGCCCATCAACCTCTGTGGGTCTACTCGAAATAGGGATAGCACCGGATACCACCCACAATTACTTAATTATTAATCATACTAATAATATTGAACAGCATTTCACAATGTTCCATGTTAAATCACATTCCTGCCTTCCCTCCATACCACATTTAAGTTAGAATATATATAAATAAAATATGGGTCTACTCTGAGTAGGACTAGCATTGGATACAACCCCCGATGACACTATTAAATATTGCAAACCTAATATATACAACACACAAGCACAGATTCTCTCAATGATTTTTAAAATGAGGGTCCCCCCCCCTGAAAGAAAAAGATAATATTAAGCCCCACCAGATCTCACATGCTGAAAAGCCCGGAGAATTTTCTCCAGCCAGTGACTGCACACCTCCAATGTTTATAAATTAATTATCTGAAAAAGGCCGGCCGTGCTTTATTGCAGTGGGGGCTGCAATTTAGAAGCCTGATGCGCTGCCAATTCCAAGAGCGGCATTGATCCCGAATGACCCGCAACTATCCACCCAAACCCTCCTCCCCTCCCGCCTCCTCCCTCCCCTCCTCCTTCTCTCTTCCAGCAACAGCCCTGCCTCCCCCCAACCCACCGCCTGCCCGCGCAGACATGCAGAGGATGTGTTATTTACAACGCTACACTCTCTTGACGGTTTGGAAATCAAGAGTGATTGACACACGGATGCTACAGGGGACGGCAGTTCCAGGCGCGGGAGAAATTGAGAATGTGAGGATTGATGCAGATGGAGAATGGCATGTGCAAGCGGGGGGGGGGGGGAGGGAAGGAAGGAAGGGGAGGAAAGGAGAGGCAAGCAATTAAAGCAAAAAAAAAAGACTCCTAAATTATTAAAGGTTAGTTGGTGCCACTGGGTGTGCCCGCAGATAATCAGTGCTTTGTGCTGGCAGGAATAAAATTTATACTTGCTCTCACTGAGCTTATTTCTCCCAGGGAGCTTCTGCTATTCCAGGGTGAGAGATGGAAGGGAGTCCATTCCCTTAGCCATCCAGTTTTGCCCTGGAGTCAGTCTTCAGAATAGTTGCTTGCCTGGTTGCCAATGCAAGTCGAGAACGGTTGTCAGGTGATGCACAGGTATAAGAGCAAGCCTTTTTGCAGGCTACTGGTTTTGGTGGACTCAATCATTATGCAATTTATGTAATTAATTACGTAAAAATTTTCAACAGTGATATAAATAAAGTCATTTTGGGCAGAAGGCAAACTGCAGTTGAACAGAAGCAGCACTGCAAGCGTCAGGGCGGAATGCAAGGCAATGCCTTCTCTGGCCCCAACCTACAAGGCATGCGTGGGAAACCCTTCATTAGTCAACTCTCATCTGCCCAAGACTCCCATCTGCCCATCCCATCATGGTTGATGTAAACTGCAATCCAGCAACATCTGGAGGCACAGAAGACCCCCATCCCTGCATTAAAGGGAGAATTCCAGGAAAAATGATCTGTCAAATGGAGGATCCACCATAAGGAGACCATTTCCTTCCTTGCAACGCCTCTACCCCACCCCTGATCTATCTCATGACCTGGGTTGAGTTAAAGGGGCTGGATGCCTCTCCCAGCTGTTTCTGATCCAGCAAAACACCAGGTGAGAAACTGCTGCTTCAAAAGTACCCAGCTAACATCATCCATACAGAGGCAGATAACTTTTAAGTCCCAATGCAGAAACTGGCCGAGTTAAAATCACCGCCTGTTGTTGCCCCAGGACTTGGCACACAGGAAGCTGCCCTCTACTGAGTCAGAGCACAGGGTCCATCTACCTCAGAATTGTCTGCACCTCGGGTGAAGAACCTCAGGCCCAAATGTGCCTCCCCCAAGCCTCTCTACACAACCCTCATCAACATGCTTTGCACTGTTTTTGCCTGGCTGGAATGAGCCCTTAACACTGACATGCCGCTCGCACTTGCCTGAATGGAGGATGAGCTAGTGGATGAACTGTGTGCAGAAAATGAGCCTGCTGCACAAAGGTAAAAATCTGTGTGCATTGCTCTGCTCACTTTTTTCCTCTGCTCCCCACCCCACCCTGCCAACACTGGCATGTGGCACCTGGGAAGGCTGCTAAAAAAAAAAAGGAAGTGAGCCCTTGGGCTGAAAATTGTTTCCCACCTCTGGTCTGCACTGGAGATGGTTGGGATTGAATTTGGTTTGCGAAGCAATTGCTCTACCAGTGACCCACGGCCCTTCCCTTAGGACACAGAAATGAAGCTGCCTTATACTCAGTCACACCACTGATCAGTCCAGCTCAGTGTGTTGTTTACGCTGAGAATCTGTTTTACATGCAGAAGGTCCCAGGTTCAACCCCTGGCATCTCCAGGCAGGGCTGGGAATGCCCCTTGCCTGAAACCCTAGCAGGGGTCAGCAAACTTTTTCAGCAGGGGGCTGGCCCACTTGTCCCTCAGACCTTGTGGGGGCGGATGAGGACTGTGTTGTTGTTGTTTTGGGGGGGGGGGATGAATGAATTCCTATGCCCCACAAATAACCCAGAGATGCATTTTAAATAAAAGCACACATTCTACTCATGTAAAAAAACCAGGCAGGCCCCACAAATAACCCAGAGATGCGTTTTAAATAAAAGGACACATTCTACTCATGTAAAAACACACTGATTCATGGGCCGGATTTAGAAGGCGATTGGACTGGATCTGGCCCCCGGGCCTTAGTTTGCCTACCCATGCCCTAGAGAGCTGCTGCTGGCTAGTGCAGACAGCATTGAGCTAGATCAGGCATAGGCAACTTTGGCTTTCCAGATGTTTTGGAACTACAACTCCCATGATCCCTGACCCTGTTAGCTAGGGATCATGAGAGTTGTAATTCCAAAACATCTAGAGAGCCAAGGTTGCCTATGCCTGAGCTAGATGGTCCAATGGTCTGGTTCAACGTAAGGCTGCTTCCTACGTCCGGCTGTGATGATGTGCACTGCCTGGGGGAACTTAAGTGGTTATAGGAAAACTGCTTTTAGGGGGCTGCTCCCAGTGTTCTCTTTTGGGAGGCTCCATGATAAGCTTCCCAAGGGGTGGTGGAAGTGGCTCAAAGCTCCAGGCAGGCACTCTCACGATAAGACAATGAAAGGGGGTCCTCACCACTATGGCTAGGGACTGCCATGCTGTTGGCCAACTGGTAGAGGCGCTGTTGCTGTTGCTGCTGCTCCTCGAAGGTGCTATGCTCATTGAGGGCGGACATCATCCTCCTGTAGTGCTCCTCCGGGGTCATCTGAGTCACGGCGCCCTCCAACAAGGGAGTGTGTGAATTTTCTGAGAGGAGAAAAGATGAAACATGAAGAGGGTGTGTATTTATTCATTTGTTGCGTTTCTATCTCACCTTTTCCTCCAAGGAGCTCAGGGTGGTGAACTTGGTTCCCCCCCCCTCTCATTTAATCTGACTAAACATTAGGAAGAACTTTCTGATGGTAACAGCTGTTCAACCGTGGAATGGACTACCTTCAAACAGAGGTTGGATGGCCGTCTGCAGAGGGTATGACTAGATGACCCTTGTGGGTCCCTTCCAACTCTAAAATTCTGTGATTCTATGAAAACAGCACTGAAAATAGGGATCACATATAATTGCCCCAATAACCATCATGAATCACCATGAATGGCAAAGGAAAAGGACTTCTGGAGGCACCCATAGATAAAAAAATCAGCCCATCTCTGGCTTCCAACCATTTCTGCCACCCGTTTCCCCACCTCACCCCTGAAACAGCAAAGGTGCCTCCAGGTTCTTGCTGCAACACACGGTGGAAGATTAAAAAACCAGGCCTGGAGACGTTTGTTTACTGTAAGCAAAGCTCAACAGTAATTACCATTTTCCTGTTTTGGCAGCTTCCCTCCAACACTGTTTTATCTCTGATCATCCCCACGGGCTGAAGCTTTTCATTACTCCAGAGAAACTCCCAACATCAGTGGTAACATTGCGGTGCGCGGGGGGAGGGGAGCAAAGGCAGCTAGTGAGTTGGGGAGGGTGAACCCCCCCCCAAATGCATGGGTGTGCATGCTGCAGAGCTCCCATCAGAACAGTTGGCTTGGTTAATTGAATCAGATAACGATCTATTAAGGGAACTGCTTTGATTGTGCCTTGGGCCCTGTATCCATGTGCTTGTGACGGGCACCGAGGCAGCTGGCTTCTGAGAGCAGAGCCCTCCTGGCCCAGACTCAGAGAAGGCTACTCATGGGAGGTGATGACCAGGCAGATGCAGAGAAAACCCTCTTGCTTGTTTTTTAAAAAATGTGTCAAGTCTCCAAAAAACAACAACAACAATGCTCAAACCAGAGTGAGTGTTAACATCCTGGTGGGCAGCTTTTGACCAACTCTTCCAAAGGGCATCACATCCTTTGCTGCAGAGGGAGGGTGGGTGGTGCCATTGTGGGGGCATTCATTTATTTCCTAACATTTTATACGCTGCCTTTCTAGGAAGTATTTAATAGAGCTGGCTTACGGTTGGAGTAAAAGATGCCACGGTCACAACCCTGCCTTCTTCTGATGCAGGGCTAGATGACCAGTGGCTCTCTGGGCACTGCTGGACTTCACCTCCCATCACCCCTGATCACAGGGTCATGTTGGCTGGGGCAGATGGAGTCCAAAAATGTCTGGGGGAAGCAAGATTGGGAGATGAGCCAAAGCCCAATACACTGGGTTCTCTGTCTTCATTAGCCAGCGCCCCTTGCCTCGCTAGCAGATTCCAGTGCCTCTCTCTCAGAAGGGTTTGGCTGCATACATGCCATATGTTTAAAGCACATCGCTTCCGACCCCTGCCCAAAAGAATCCTGTGAACTGTAGTTCACCCCCTCACAGAGTTGCGATCCCCAGCATTCTGAACAAACTATAGTTCCCAGCATTCTTTGAAGAAAGATGTTTGCTTTAAATGTATGGTGCAGACCCAGTCTAATTCCTACCCTTCCATTATGTCAGGACTCTTTGAAAAGTTGTAAAAGGAGATCTGTATCTTTACGACGTGCATCTCCACCAAGGGGCCCACTCCATAAACCAGAGGTGCCTAGCTTCTCATGCACCAGGATGAGAAATCTCCGCCTTGACTTGACACAAATAGCATTAGGAGCCCAGGGAACGATGTCAATGAAAAATGCTATTGCCGCTTCATCGCCATCATTTGTGTATCCCACCTTTGTGTATCCCACCTTTCTTCCCCAAAGGAGCCCAGAGTGGCAAATGCACAAATGATAAAATAAATAAAACATCTTAAAAGACAATTCCAACAGAGATGTAGTTGGTGTGTGTGTGTGTGTGTTTGTGCGTGTGTGATGTGATGTGATGTGATGTGTGTGATGTAAAAAAGGCTTGTTGGAAGAGAGGAAGGACTGCAGGAGTTGAAAATACTACAGAAAAATGGTGCCTGTCTAATTAACAGGAGGGAATTCCAAGGGGCAGGTGCCACCACACTAAAAGCCCGATTCCAGCGCTGTGAGGAATGGAACTCCTAAGAACTGCAGGAGACCCTCATCTACAGACTGTGGTGATCAACTGGGTATAGAAGGGGTGAGACAACCCTTCAGATATCCTAGTCCCAAGCTGTAGAAGGGCTTTATGCACCAGCACTGTGAACTTAAGACTTCAACCTGCCCCTGGCACTAAAACCCATGAAGACCTGTTGACTCTGGAGAGGAACAAGGAGGGGTGGCCAAGAAGGGAAGCGCACAAAGGGAGCTTTGCCCATGGTGGAGCAGGTGGTCTACACCCCAGGGAAGGAAGGGGGAGCAGCCGCAGCTTTGGAATTCCCCTTATTTCTATTCCTGCCGCCGCCACCCGCCGCCGCTCCCTGCTGCTGAATGACAAGGCCTCCCACGCCTGCCCGCCCACTTGCCTCCCTGGAGAGAAAGCTCAGAAATGCACCAACTGTCTCAACTCTGCTGTTCCCCCACCACCACTCAGAGCCAAAGCTTGGCGGGGAGGGGAGGAAGCCAGGATTTTGGGAGGGGGAAATCACTGGAGGTTTGGATTGTGTTGTTGCTTTCAGCTGGAGAAAAAGACGCGGTGGGTGCAGAGGAGGAATCTGTCCCAGAGAAGATTTCAGGTGCAAGGCGGAGAGAGGCAAAGTGCAGAGAAAGGCTGGGGTAGGTGGGTGGGGGTGTTAGGATGTGATGTGTGGAAAGAACCCAAGGGAGATTTCTTCCCGCTCTGCCACCCATCTCAGCCCTGCGGCTCTGCTGTCTTGCTTTGGTCTTTAGCGCTGGCAGGTTAAAGTCAAGCACTTGATCCCATCAAATCTCCAGACGTCTCCAGGTGTGACATCAGGACTCCGGCTTAGCCACTCAGAGGGCGCAACCGAGACGGCAGCAGCTGCCCTAGCCTTCTGCTCTGCCTGGCGCACAGATGCTATTCGGAGGCACCCGTCCCCTGGCATTCCAGCTCACCTGGCAACAGTGTGTGAACTCTGCCAGCACCTTTAACTGGCGCTTCACCCCCCACAGCCTGATCTAGCTGCTGGACTCTTATTTTCACTCCTATAAGTGCCTCCCCTATGTAAGAGTCCACTGAAGATTTATATGGAAGTAGCTTATTCCTTAAAATGGGCCACACAGTGCATAGTTAAACAATGGCACCAACTACCGCTAGATGTGGTGAATGCCACCAACTTCGATCAATGGCTATAAGGCACAATGCCTGTGTTTTCCCTTCATTCTCAGGGGAAGCATGCGCCTCAGCCCTCCGTCCATTCATCAGCCCCAAACCTAAAAAGTTTTCACATACAGGTGAAGAGGGAATGGGAGACCTTACTGGCTACCTGAAGTGAACCAAAACAGAAAGGCAACCTGGATTCAGAAACAGAACTTTGGATTGTTGTGAACAATTGCTTAAGGAGAAAGCAGGTTGCTAGTCCTCACTATCATCAGAAGGCTTCAGCTGCTCTTGCTTGGCAATCCTGCAGCAACCCGTGCCCCCCCCCCCACCGCAGCATCCAATCTGGTGACCTACTACCAAGACCCACAAACCCCCATTTGCACCTGGCACAGAAATTGAGAATTAGAGCAGTGTGAACATTCCTGTCTATTGGATCACATAGGAAATGAGAGAACGCTCCTTGACATGGCAATTCCCCTCCCCCACCAATGCTTACATTAGCCTAGCTCAAAAATCTTCCAATGTGTTGAAGCTTCTCCTGCATTTATTTTTGCTTAAAGAGTAGTGGGTGAAAAGAGACAGACACCACCTCAACAATTTTTTTTTTCTCTCTCTCTTCTCCAGTCACCAGCCTCTTAATAATGCAACTCCATTTCCCATCTCCCGTGGAAACTGGGGAGTTGATCTCCACACCTCTGTGTCAGAAGTGAGGATTTTATTGGCGGGAGACAGAGAGGAGAGAGTCAGGAGTCTTCTCCTGGGGCAGACACTTCCTCCACGACCTGCCAGTGCGGCTCCTGCTCCGGGCCTCTGATACTCTCCAATTTCCATAATAGAGGCAAGAACGTTCTGCTCAGTTTGACAGCAGGCACACCTGGACGGCCCCTGATTCTGCTGAGATAGGGCTGGTGTTTGATCTCCAGAGGAGGAAAGGAAGAGAAGGTTACCTGCTTCACAGCTGGAAGCTTCGGAAGCCCCTACAGGTGTCTTCCCTTCCCTCTTCCCTGGGTGGAAAGAGAGAGGAGAGCAAAGCAACTCATCCTGTTGCTTCTCCATCCTTTTCCAGAGAGAGTGCAGCCACAGCAAGTGTCAGTAGGCTACATTAGGAATGGGCATATCTGTCAATATTGGCTTCATTTTTCCAATCTTAAATTAAGTTCCCCACATTCCCACTTCAGTTTGAAAATGTTAAGCAAATTCCAAAGCAAATTTAGTTTGGATTTTTCTTTTTACTTGAGATTCCTGCATTGTAGGGGGTGGACTAGAAGATCTTGGGGTCCCTTCCGAGTCTACAATTCTATGATTATTCTAATATCCACATTTTTGTGTGTGGCTTTACCTAATGCACCCATTTTTTTGCAAAGCAATTTTGCTTAATATGATACATTTTCCTGTCTATAATTTTCACTGAAATATGAATTTACAGACACCCATTATACCCTAGCATGTGCATTTTTGTACGCATGACCTGGCTAGAGGACTGTGTTGCAAAATTCATAGAAATTTGAATCTCAAAAGATGGCTACATTTCAAGTATTATTTCGAAAAGTTTAAATTTGGACGGTTTGCCTTTAAATGCAAACCATATCGAGTTTATCCCATATCCCTAACTATAAAATACTAATAATGCTGTGCTGCTGTAATAGGATTGCTGTCCCCTCTGATGTTCACGCTTCAGGGCCAGAACAGCCAGGTGGGGAATTGACGATTATGGTAGAAAGGGGGTTGCAGAAGCAGTTGCCAAGGTCAGTGCAGCATTATCTGCTTCATAGGGCAGGAGGTTTTAGGGCAGGAACAACAAATATAGGAAGGGGAACTCAAGTAGGTAACTATCTCAAAATGCGGGATATTCAGGTAGCAGATGCAGACGCACTCACACCTTGTAAACAGTCAGGTAGATGGGCAAAGAAACCCTTGACGTGAGAAGCACTGTCAAGTTGCTGTGCAACGAAAAAATGGTGCGGCTTTCTCACACAGCACCAGGCAATCAGTTTACGGAACCCGCTCTCCAAAAATGTGGCAATGTCCAGTAGGGTAGGTGACTTTGAAGGGGGTTGGACAAATTTCATGGAGGATAAGGCTCTCCGTGGCCACAGGTTATAATAGTTGCAAGGAGCTTCCATGGCCAAAGTCAGTTGCTTGAGATGAACAGTAGGAGATGGCTAACTGTGCTCATGTCCTATGTGAGGGCTTCTCAGAGGCATGTGGTTGTCCACTCTTGGAAACAGGACGCTGGGCAAGATGGGCCTTTGGTCTGATCAGGCCAAATGCTCATCTCGTCCAACCTCCTGTTCTCACAGTGGCCAATCAGAGGGTCTCAGGTAGCCCAGAGGCAGGGCATGAAGGCAGCAGCCTTGCTTCTCTGTTACTCATAAGTAAAGCCCTGATGGATCAGGCCAGGCCAATGGCCCATCAAGTTCAGCATTTGTTCTACCAGTGGCCAAATGTTGCTAGACTACAGCTAGGGATGTCAGAGAATTCTGTCGGAAATGGAAATAGGAGTGGATATCAACACAGTTTGCTCATTCACCCAGGGTCAAGAATGGAAATCACTCAAGTTAATATGAGCAGTGTATAATATCATCATCATCTGTTGTTGTTGTTGTTGTTGTTGTTGTTGTTAGGTTTGCAACTTTAACTAAATAATTCTATTTCCTGCATTGTTTTTTTATACTTCCCACCCACTGAAGTTAATTATGTATTTGATTCTATAATTAACTGCATTCGTTTCAGCCATGGTGAATAGCAAATTATGTAGGTTTTAATGGAAGCTGAACTGCAGCAGAAAGGAAGCAGTCCAGATTGCCACGAACATTGCACAGGATGGAAACTGCTTCCTCCTTACCCCCACTTGGTATATCTGGCTGGAAAAGGACACAGATGGACGGACGGATGGACGGGGACACACACACAGTCACTAGTCAGCCTCACATAGGAGAAAGAAAACACTAGAACCTATTTCATTTAAACTTCTGCAGGTAACCGGAAGCACAAAGATCATTCTGACTGATCTCACGCCAGATCTGATAATCTGCTGCATCAGACTGAAACTGCCCATGTCAAAGAGAGTGTGGTGGGATTGGGGGTGGGGGGAGAGAAGAGATGCCAATCTGTGCAGAAATGGAGGTGTGGGGGAAAAGGAGGTCTTATTTGGGGTTTGGGATAAGCAGCATTGATTCTGAATCCAAAAGCAATAGATAGTCAGGTCTCGGGAAAGCCTGATTAAAGCTTAGCTGCCTTCCTTCTTCAAGAGATGGATTAAACTGCTATCACCTTGATTAATTTTTCAGAGGATGCCGCTGTTAAGGGGGGAAAGAAGGGGGAAAAGGAAGAGGAGGAGGCAGGAGTTCAGAAACAGCCTGCAGATGAATAGCACAAATGTATTATGAGCAGCATTTTACAGGTTAATACCACTGTTAGGTCCCCTCCGATAAGCTGGCTGGCACCACTGTCTTCCTTGGTAGCAAAATGCATTTCAGCATCCTACCTGGATCCTATTGGAATATTGATGTCTGCCTAATTGCAACTCCAAGGAGGGAGAGGGAAGCAGAGGAGGAAATAGGAGAGGCAGGCTGGGGTGAGGAGTGGGAGAAATGGTTTCACAGGCTTGTGGACAAGAGGAATGTGCACTGTAAAACCAGATTCTTCTGGGATATTGTACTGTCTTTGTTGTTTTGGAGCTTCTTCCTAGGCTTCTGCAACAGCCCTACAGAACAGAAAACCCTGAGGTCTCGGTTTGTCACTTAATTGCATTCCTTTTCCTTTTCAATAAAGTTTCCAACTCTTTGCATTGTGAAGATAAGATACAAAATGAAAGCAAGGTAAGAGGGGGGAAATATAGATAGTCCTTATGATGGTGAAGCTAAGATAAAATTAAAAACAAGATATGGTTAAAAACAAAGTTTCTAGTCCTTATGATTGCAAAGAGAAGATTAAAATAGAAATAAGATACAAGTAAAGTTTCTAGTCCTTATGATTGTGAAGACCCTGCCTGGCAAAATAACAAAGCTGCAGTGACTCCAGCACTAGGAACAAAAGGGAGTAGGGAGACGGATACTGCTGGTTCCTTCTCCAGATTTCCCTGTGCCTCTTCAAAATGCCCAGAAGCAAATCTCCTGGCTGCCCACGGAAGCAACAGAACTAACATAAAAACACAGCCATCCTTTTGTTATCTTATGCCTACTTTTCATAGAATCATAGGAGTTAGAAGGAACCTCAAAAGGTCATCTAGCTGAACCCCTTGCCTATGCAGGCACTCCCCTGCTACAACTTCCCCAATAGGCAGTCATCCAGCTTCTTCTCAAAAGCCTCTGTTAAAGGAGTGTCAGGCAGCTCCTGCCACCAGAAATTTCTCTCTAATGCTCAGTTGAAATTCCCATTCTTGTCATTTGAACCCGGTTCAGGCCCTGATCTTTGGAGCAACAGAAAACAAGTTCGCTCCATCATCTAAGTGGAAGACCTGAAAACAGGTGTGGGGAGGTAGCCTTTGGTCCTTGAGGTTGCTGAGCTACAACTCCAATTGGCTGTGCTTGTTGGGGCTGATGGTAGTTGTAGTTCAGCAACATCTGAAGGGCCAAAGGTTCCCCACACTCAGGTGCATTAATGACAGAGTTTCGAACAAAGATGTGCTCTCTCAAGCCCACATTCGCAGTATGTTTGCACTCCTGTCTCAGCAATGTCTACACTGGCTTGGTCATGTCCACAGAATGGAAGACGGCAAGAACCCCAATGTTGTGCCCTACAGAGAGCTGGCTTCTGGCACCAGGTCAATTGGCAGACCAACTTTGCACTACAAAAATGTTTGCAAATGTGACGTGAAGGCTAGTAACATCAGTTCTGCTGTGGGGGAGACCCTTGCAGACGATTGCAGCACCTGGAGGCAGAAAGTCAGGTTGCACATCCATACCAGTGGCCAGAGGAGAAATGACTGCTGGGAGGAGTGCAGAGAGAATAAACGCTATGGTGCATCTGCAGCAGCACAACCAGATGCCTTCATCTGCCCTAGCTGCAACAAAACATGTCTCTCCCGCATTGGTCTCCACAGCCACAACAGGCACTGCAACCTTCCAACCGTTTGAGTTCTCCCCCAAAGGAACGTTCTTCCATTGTCTCCCAATACAGACAGATGCCAACCACTCTCAGTAGAAATAACATTGGCTGCATCCCTTTGAAAATAACAGGCAGGATCAAATTAGGTCCATAAATTTTAACGGGTCTGCTCTTGAGTTGGATGCGGCCCAGGATCTCCTGTCCGTCCGTCCCCCCGCCTAAGACTCTGATGTCAACAAACTGGAAGGTGAAGAAGGCATCTTTCTTAAGCCTTAGTGCCCTTTTGAACTTTTGAATGCATGGCAAGGTCGTATCCTGGCACTTTTTCTAGCCCACAGTAGAGTCCTGCTGCAGAAAAGCCAAGGAGAAAGAACAGGACCTATAAGTTGCTGCTTTTTAAAAAAAAACTTATTTTCACAGTAACTGTTAAGGCAAAACCTTTCTGACAACTTGGGCCCCTCAATCAAAGTGCAATCTCCATCAAGGTGTGTGCTATTGACTGCTAATTAGTTTTGAACTTAAAACAACCAAACCTCTAGGCACTGCTGTCAAGTTCTCCCTTTTTTAAAAGGGAAATTCCCTTATGCTGAATAGGCTTCCTCACGAGAAAAGGGAAAACTTGACAGCTATGCCTCTAGGGAACAGGGCTGTAGCTCAGTGGAAGAGTCTCTGTTGTTTTTAACGTATACTTGACTTTCTTCAGTAATGCTTTCTTCTGGATTACTTTACTTGATTTTTTTTAATGTAGGTTGCAAACTGCTTTGAGATTTTTTTCCCTTAAAAATACAAAGCGGTATAGAAATTAAATGAATAATAACCCCCAGATTCTCTATGTAGGGCTGGGAGAGATTTCGGCCTGAAACCATGGAGAGCTGCTGCAAATCAGTGTGGACAACACTGAGCTAGATGGACCAATTGTAGCTTAGTCCTAGAAGAACCACAGTTCCCAGCACCCTTAAGAAACTACAGTTCCCTGGATTATTTGGTGGCGCGGAGGAGTCATTGCCTTAAATGTGCGATGTGTACACAGTCTCTGCCTCTCTCACACAGGAACCTGGCACCGCACTCCCCCATCTCTGCATGGTAAAACTGCTTTTGAAACTTAGGGGCTTTCAAAAGCAGATGCAAATACAGTATGGCATTGGGCATGTATGCAGTTATGCTCTTCAAAGAAATAACCGTAATTTTAAAAATCCTGTTCATCACGCCCAACTCCCCCAAGTGCGACTGAAGTAGCTGTTTGTATTCCATATGAAAGTCTTGAAAAGAAAATGTTTTACTATAAAAACCCAAATTCACAGGCAGGAGGGAGCAAGGGAGGGAGAGAGAAAGAAAGGAAAACACCAAGGAAGGAAATGGGACGTAGTAATTTTTGTAATCTAACTCTTGCTAAGCAGACAGGGGGCGGGGGAAATCTTACAGAATGATGCTCTCATCTGGCACTAAATTGTTCATAAAGGAAGGAACTTACCCAGATCTTATCAAGTCCAGGGGTGGGAGCAGGGGGCAGGGGGCAGCATAAATTAAGAGCAATTCAAATTAAGGGACACTTTCCGGAGTCAGAAAGCTGAGAATGGAAGAACCCTTTGAGCTTTTATGAAAGGCAACTGCAGCAGTAGCGTGACTCGGGGAGATCCTGCTGCTTCCCCCCCCCCCCAACTCCTCTTTCTCCATCATAAACGCCAAATGTCCCAAGCTTCAGAAAGTATTATTATTTTTTTTAAAAAAAAGAGGAACCTACCTTTTGGGGACTCACTTCGAGATTTCTTGCTCTCAAGGGGACACTCGCTGCTGCTGTTGGGTGAACACGCTCTTCTCTTGCCTAAAACTTCGTCTGGAAGAAAGGGCGAGGGGGGAGGGAGGAAGAGAGAAAGAGAGAGAGAATTAGATAGAAAGGCACACTCTTCTTTCCATCACCGCCACCCTTTCATCCAGAGACTTTGGGGGGCATGTTGAACACACACACACAAATCTGGCTGAGCGAGGGAGGAGGGAGGGAGGGAGGGAGGGTGGCGGAGTGGAAGTCATATTGAGCTCACAGATATGCTTTCCTAATCATGCAGCCCAAAGGGACCCGGCAACCCTTCAGCAAGCTGATCAATGGCCACCGTTTCCAGCCATAAATTTGGAAATCTAGTTTATTTCCTTACTGAACTGCATCATTTGATCGGCCGCCTTTCGTCCCCCGGGTGTGTCCTTGCTTCTCATACCCTGATGCAAAACAGCTGGGGTCTTGGCGGGTGGTTTGGGGGGGGGGGAGAAAGAGAGAGAGAGAGAGAGAGTATTCACTTCCCCCTTCTCTCACACACACAAGCACCCTGCTCCTCAATCTTTCTTCACAGGCTCAGTCTCTCTCTCTCTCTCCCCCCACCCCTTCGCTCTTGGCGATCACAAAATCTTCAGCAATCTTCTCCCCTCCAGACTGCGGGAGCACTCAGCCTCTGCATCCGTGCAGTCCTAGCAAGCCAACGCAAAATATCTAATATACAATTACAACATCTCTCTCTCTCCCCCCACCCCCTTCTCTCTTTCTCAATCCCCCCTCCTGCTTTCCCCTTCTCCTCCTGTACAGATTTAAAAATCAATATCCTCCCATAATAATGCTGGGGAGACTGTTTGTCATCGTCGCAAGCATCAAATTCTCATCTATCAAAAAGGCTCTGCCTTAAAGGGACTGCAACCCCTCCCCCCACCACAAAAAACACCCTGTGCAAAACAAGTATCATATGGTGTGTGTGTGTGTGTGTGTGTGTGTGTGTGTGTGTGTGTGTTGCAATTCTGAAAAGGCTCAGAACATCACTTAATAGGAGCAGAACTCTGCTTCCCAACAATTTCAGCTGCTTCTTTTTTTTTAAAAATGGAAACAACCCCCGACCAAGCTTCTGGTCCTTATGACTAATGAAAACCCAGGATGAAAGTGGTGGGTTGAGAAATGGGCTTCAGCGTCTCATGTACCTCTGTGTCCCCCCAACCTCGACATGACCAGAGCCAGAATTAATTATGTACAATTATGTTAAAAAAGATGTACACAAAATAAAATTCATGCCATTTTGCTCAATTTGTTTAATTTATATTTAGATGCAGAATTGAGCTTTTCCTGGCATGGAATTCAACTTGCTCGGGTGGTGTAGATTTAATTAATTAATTAATTAATTAATTAATTTAAGCACAAAGTCCACACAGCTCTTGTGCATATTTCTTTGCAACTGGTCATGAGCTACATGAAAAACTACCCTGCTTGGATTGTGGGGACGTGATTGTATTGCTGGTTGCAGTCCTAATTGCCTGCTGTTTAACAACCACTGTGTTGCTCAGACTGGGCAGCCATTGCAAATTAGGTGAAACAGTATCTCTTGATGGAACAGTTTCTGTGAGTGTGGGAGTATGTAAACTTTCCTGTGGATCAGAACGCTTAATCAGGGGGGAAGTTTTCCCTCTGCCACAGAGTTTTGGGCAGCGAACCCTTTTGCCCTTTTTTCCCCTAATGGCTGGCAGTTTTATCTCTTTGGACTCTGATTTTCGAATGAAACCTTCATCTATATAAGAATATAAGAAGAGCATTGAAGCTGAATCAAGCCAATGGGCCCATCTAGTCCAGCATCCTGTTCTCACAGTGACCAACCAGATGCCTGTGAGGAAACCCGTCAAGCAGGATCTGAACCCATGGTCTCCCCTCTTGCAGCTTCCAGCAACTGGTATCCTGAAGCATTACCACCTCTGCAGTTTGCTTTTTTAAAAAGGAAAATGCTACTGAAACCTCTCCCCCACCAACTAGGGATAGCTAGTTCTGTCTGTTTCTTTTCTCCCCCCCTATCATGAAGTCAGTTCACCCCTTTTCCATATCAGTTTGCGGAAACCCTCATGGAAAATCTGTCACCTTTTTAGTGCACGTTTTTCCTATTGTGCACATTTACATGTGCACACATTTTTGCAACGGGATTTCCTGTGATGTGATGCAATTTTTGAACATTCTTTTCACTAATAGATGCATTTTATGCACCCTTCGCCCTAACATCATGACTTGGCTGGAGGACTGCACAGAGAAATTGGGAAAAGTGCAAACTTCCAAGGGTGGCTGCGTTTTGGCTTCTGTATGGTTTTTGAAAAGTGCGTGACTTGGGAGAGACTTCTTTTAATGTGAACTTAATCAAATTCCTCCCTCATCCCTACTAACAACTGAGATGCTGACAATGAACTTTTTGTTCTTGTTTTTATTATGCATTTTTGTTTTTTTTATGTTGCATTTCACCCTGACATCTACGACTGAAGAGCGGTATACAAATTTAATAAAATAAATGAAACTACTATTTTTTTAATGCCTGAGGCTTAGCCTCAATCTATGGGAAACATGTGACTTTGGGGTATTTCTCCGTGCCTTGCAAGCTTGGATTCTACCGAACCTGGACATCCCGCTGACCAGCACGTGCAACACACTTGCTCCTAGAAATGGCATCCATGACAATAGGACAGTTTCTGCCCTATGTCCCTAAACCGTAAAAGAACAATGGACTGGCAGGTGAAAGGCACCCAGTTGGGGTTTCATGCCACAGCATGCAGTTGGCTCTGCCCTTTGCCGGCAGGAATAATCGGAACAAAGGGAGAGGGGGGGGAGGTCATGGGAATTACAGGGTGTAATTTAAACAGAGGGCAAGCCTCCAGCAGTTGGGGAGGGGAAGAGAAGGAAAAGTGCTTGGAGCCTAGAGACTCAGGAGCCAACATTTGATTGGTTAGTTTTAAATCACTATGCAATGTCCTGCAACCAGCAGACCCTCCTTGGTCTTGCTGCCCCTGCTGGGCTCCTCTGCCCACAGCCTCACAGCCACAAAGAATGCCTTAGGTGTGTTTCCCCCTCCTAATATAGTAACTCCTATGGGAGTTCCCGCCCCACAGTCTGCAAAACGCCATGTGCATTTTCACTCCTAAAATAGGCTCAATGACGCTAGTCCCTATGGGAGTGCCGTAGCCTGCAAAATGCCCAAGGTAAATTTTCAGTACTAAAATAGCCCCAATGACGTTAGTCCCTGTGGGAAGTTGCCTCCCCCCCCCAAGTCCCACAGCCTGCAAATTGTGTTGTGAGTTTTCACTCCTAAAACAGCCTCAACGACGCTAGTCCCTATGGGAGGTTTCCCCATAGTCCCTTAGTCCGCAATATGCCCTTGGTGTGTCTTCATTCCTAAAATAGCTTCAGTGATGCTAGTCCCTATGGGAGGTTTCCCCCAGTCCTATTGCCTGCAAAAAGCTTTGGGTGTTTTCACCCAAATATGCTAGTCCTTAATGGGATGTTTTCTCTACATTCCCAGCCCATCATTCTCCACAACTCCCATCAGCCTCAACAAGTATGGCCAAGGATGGCTGGAGCTGTAGTTCAGAAACATCTGAACATTAAGTTTCCCCCCCAATATTGTTGTAAACTTCTGTGATATATCTTTAGGGTACAGCAATATATAAATATTTTTAATAAATAAATAAACACCTGTAGTTCGGCAACATCTACTCTAGATGAAGCAAAGTAGAATATAAAACATTAAAAACATACACAACACAAACAACTAAACCAACAATGCAACCAGTTAAAAAGAATCAACACTGGTAGAACTGTATAACAACAAGAACCTCAAATGCAAGTTTAAGCTGATAGCAGAATCAGAGAAAAGGTACCAAGCAAGCCTTTACACTACAGCATTGCACAAATTGTGGGGGGAGCCACCACCAAGGAGGCGCTCATTGCTACCTTGTGCTTCAGAATGTTTACAAGCGCAAACAGGATCAAAAGCAGAATGGCAGATAACCACCCCAGTATCACCATGAGCTCAAATCTTAATGAAAGCACCACAAATAGAACATCTGGAGGGACCTGAAATGGTGAAGGAAAGCCTTCTCGGAGAGAAGTGTTTCACTTTGTACATCAACATTCTGGAGAAGACCGATTGTTAGGCAATGAGCAATTTGAAGACATTAAGGGCTCTTCCAGACTGATGTTTCATTACTGGTATATTCTGAAACATGTTCTTGACAGAGTAATGGTGCATTAGTGATGGATTTATCGTGCTTTTGTTCTGTGATGCTTCCACATTATTGCCATCCGACGGAGCTAAAGTGCAACAAATATGGGACAAAAATAAACCAGACTATCTGTGGATAAAAAGTAATGAAATTTCAGCAGTGAGTTACAGGATACGCACTGATTGGAAATGAAGCGCAATGTGACAGGCGCAAACAGTATTGAAAAATGGATTGTGTGTGACTGCCCTGATAGTATCAAGAGCACAAATCATCATGAATGTGCAATAAAAAGGATATCCGGAGGGGCCCCGATTCCCAAGGTGTGGTTTTATTACATGAACAGCTTTGAGACGCCTCCTCCAAAGTCCCTTTGGAGAAACACAGCAGAGGAGGGGAAGGGGCGGCTTGTTTCACAGCCTCCTCCACTGCTCACCTATAACGAGGCCGTTTACAAGGAGAGGTGTGCTGACATGCCCTGCAAAATTCATTTTTACAGCCTGTGTCGGGTCATAAAAAGGTGGTAAAAATTCATAGTATGGAAAAGAAGCCCAGCTGTTCGTCTTTGTGGTGGAAGGAAGAGATCCAGGTTCACTTTGCAGTTGCTGCATGCATAGAGGACAGTGCTTGGGCGAGCGGCTGGGAGTCTCTTACTCTCACTTGTGTATATGTGAGTATCATATGGTTAAGATACATGCCTATTGTCATTGCCAAGCTAAGCATGGCCTATCTTGCAGGCTACGCATGAATGAAGACTGTGCTTGGGAAGTGGGTACGGTTTTCTTTTTCTCATTACAAAATAATGTATCTGTACAGTTTGAAAGCATGCCCCAAAGTACAAGTAGATAAATAGGTACCGCTCTGGCGGGGTTTCTGTGCGCTGCTCTGGTTTCGCTGCTCTGTTGCACCAGAAGCGACTTAGTCATGCTGGCCACAAGACCCAGAAAAACTGTCTGCGGACAAACGCCGGCTCCCTCGGCCTTTAGAGCGAGATGAGCGCTGCAACTGCAGAGTTGTCTGTGGCTGGACTTAACTGTCAGGGGTCCTTTACCTTTTTTTCACATGTAAGTATTGTATGGTTAAGACACAGGCCTGGTGTCAATGCTACACTTAACCATGGCTGAATTTGCACAAGCTATGCATATGTAGAGAATGGTACTTGGGTGTGTGTGTGAGAGTCTCTTTTACTCTTATCATTTCAAAATGATTTTTGTGTATATGTAGGCACCAATGTCATGCTTGGTGTCAATGAGATGCTAACCAGGGTTTACTGCTCCCCCACCTCTCAACCTCAGCTTGCAGGCCTGTTTCATACCCTGGTTAAAGAAAGGAACTTCAGCTAGCATTAATCCCTGGCATCTCCAAGTACAGCTGGTAATGTCCCCCTCTCTGAAACCCTGGAGAGCTGCGGCTAGCCAATGTAGATGGGTCAATGGTCTGATTTGATATAAGGCAGCTTCCTATGTTCCTAATATAGAAAGGGTTGTAGCTCACTGGCAGAGCATCTGCTTTGCATGCAAAAGGTCTCAAATTCAATCCCTCACATCTCCAGGTAGGGCTGGGAAGGTCCCTGGTCTGAAACCCTTGAGAGCCACTGTCAGGCAGTGTATACAATGCTAAGCTGGATGGATCCACGGTCTGACTCTGTACAAGGGCAGTTTCCTATGTTTCTGTGTAACAAAGCAGATCTCGAAAGCCTGAAGTTTTCTCTCCCCGCCATACAGCACATGAGAATCTCTTCTTTTCCGAGAAACTTACAGCCAATAGTGTGCTCACTATCATGTTCTGAGGACACAACAAAGCCAAGAAGGAACTAAGGTGAAAACTGTTTAGAAAGAAGACCTTGTCCTTTAGCCCACAGGCATTTCAAGGTTGATTCATTTTCTCAGGGTCAAGAGTTCATAAATAAATCAAGGCGGTTGGAAGGGCATTCACAGACTGAAAACATCCCGAGTTTCAAATGTTCATAAATTTGTTTAATCCACGGCAGTTGGAATCTGTACATCTCTATATTATGCTCATGGTTTCTGATTGCCTTTCTGCCAACTTTGGTTTCTTCTTCTTAGTTTCGCATTTTTCCAACATGCAGTTCAGTTCTCCGCATCAATTTGTGGTTTATTTATTTTAAAAGTCCTCCTGATAATTCATCAGCAGTTTAGTATGAATTTCTCTTAATATACACCTTTTTGCAAGGAGTGTTTGATTTATTGTATTTCTATGCCGCTTTTCATTCAAATCAATCTCAAAGCGGCTGAAAAACAATAAACAACAATAACATAATAGAACATCACAAATACAGCATAAATCAAATAATATAATTAATGAACTATCAATAAAACACTAACAATCTATAAAACATTAACAAAGCAGCAACTAAAAACAAACATCACAATTAGCAAAAGTAATATTATATGATGAACAAATCAATACAGTCCAATATACATGCATTTGTAAAGCAACTTCCCCTAATATAATGCATATTATTTTCCTTAATGTACTCATTTTTATGCATACTTTTATTCATTTTCATACACATTAGTTGGCTGGAAAATTCCACTGCAAAATTCAGAGAGGTATGACTTTTGAACGATGGCTGTGTTTCAGTTTGCGTATTTTTTTTCTGGAAAGTCTGAGTTAGAGAAGTGTGCCTTTGAATGCACACTGAATAGAATTTCTCCCCCATCCTTACTTTTAGGGAAGGGCCCAGATTCCCTGACACTAAATGAACTGTGCTACGTGAAAGAGTACTTTCTTTTGTCTGTACTGAATCTTCCATAATTCAGATTCATTGGATGGCCACAAAGTTCAGTACTATCAATGGGAGAAAAATCTTATCCACTTTCTTCTCACAATGCTTGATTTTATGTATACACCAAAATGTGTGGTTATACAAACCAGGACCAGTGCATTCTTAGCACACGATTAGAGAAGAAAAAGTGGGGTCCCAGCTTTGAGATACTGTGGGAATGGGGAACCTCAGGCGCAGGGGCCAAATCCCTGTCCATTTGGCCCTCGTGATTCTCCTCAGGCAATAAACCCTCCCAAGTTGCTCTCCTCAGTAGCCTTGGTTTTTTTACGCGTGCGCGTGCGCGCGCACACACACACACACAGAGTGTTTTTTGCCTGGCTAGAAATGCATCCTTGAAATCCTTGAAAGACTCTTGTTCGCCTGGATAGAGAGAAGGTTTTGTGTGTGTGCAAACTAGCCTACTGTACAAAGATGAAACTCCCATTTGTTGCTCTGCCCATTTTTGCCTGGCACTAGCATGTGGCCCCCAGAAGGGAATGTGGCCCTTGGGATGAAAAAGGTTCCCCTCTCCCTACCCCTGTCTTACTGGGAGCTCTGCCTGTACCTTAGGCCCATTACTCGTCTCCATTGAGAAGCATGAGGCCAGAGCTACTGAACTGACGCATCCTTAGATACCCGGCCTGACAGTTTGGCGATGACCATTACCATTTCATTTTGTCAGGACCTCGGCCTTTGAAGGCGGCAGCGAAGAGATAGCAGCTTCCAGGGGAGCAGGTAGCAGGAGCCGTGCCCTGAGCGCCGCTTAAACGTCCGACCGCACTCATTCAGCCCCCACCGGCCTGTGACAGGCTTTGACAGCCAGACTCCTTAATTCCTTTTTCTTATTCCCTTAATCTGTCATCTTTATCAGGCCGGGGAAGTGCCAAGCAGCGTGCAGGAGCCCCAGCCCCGATCAATCTCCACATTACAGCTGACAGAATGGTGCTAATAACTTATTGATCTCGTGTTTGCCGAGCCCCGCCGGGGCCAAAAAGCCTGCCATTGATTGGCTTGAGGGAAAAGGAACCTCTCGGGCTGAGCGCCGAGCGGAAAGCCTTCAAATTGTCTTCTTCCCAAGGAGCTCAAAGACAGAGTGAGGGGAGGCGAAAGGGAAGGTAGGTGGGAGAGGAGGGAGAGATGGAGAAACTCTCTCTCTCTCACACACACAAGGTAGTTTCGGGGTTGAGAAAATAATGGGGAGAAAAGATGGGAAAGGAGAAAATTAGAAGCAATATTTTGTAATAAGGGAGCCACTAGATTCATGGAGGAGAAGCCTGGCAATGGCTACTAGCTGGAAAGGCTATTTTCTCCCCCACTCTTATCAGAGGCAGTATGCCTACGAATGCCAGTTGCTGGGAATTGCTTAATGCTATAGTGCTCAGGTCTGGCTTGGGAGCTTCCTCTGGTTGGCAACTGTTGAAAACAGGATGCTAAGACCATGATGGACTTTTGTCCTGATCCAGCAACCTGGCTCTTATTATGGTCTTATTCAGTATACCCTCCTAGGCTTACTTTAAAAGGAGATTACACAACTTTACAGAGGGGAAGGCTAGCACCTGGCTATAGGCCACTGTGGTTCAGTTCCACCTCCGCTGTTGAGAGGCAGTATACCCATGAATACGAAGTTTGTGGGAATTTCAGGTAGGGGGACTGCTCATTGGGGCACTGTGAGGACAGGATATGCTGGGCAAGATGGGCCCTTGGCTTGAACCAGGACCAGCACAGAACTTCTTATACTTCTAGGACTTTGGTACATTTGACACTCATATGTGTGAGACATGGAGGAATCACTACAAGATGAGCTTCTCCCACAGTACTCATGGTAAAACTTGACTTATCAAAGTCCACCCCACCTCTCACAGGCAAGTTGCAGGTTTGAGGAGGCTCTTGAGATGTGATGGGACACCCTTCCAATTGGATGTCCTCTTGAGGTTCCCTGGGGTTGGGCAGGCTTGTTTTGTGGTATGCTAAGAGTGGCTCCCTTCCATTTTTAGCTGCTATACAGAGTGTCATCTCTCCTCCAGGCATCCACCATTTTGTTTTCCATCCATGACGACTTGGGGACATTTCTAGTCCCACCTGCATTCAAAGCAGACAATCTACCACCAAGCTACGGCCCTTCCCTTAAGACACAGGAAGCTGCCTAATACTGAGTCAGACCACTGGGACCATCTAGCTTAGTGCCGCTTATCACTGGCTGGCAGCAAGTCACTGGGATTTCAGGCAGGCGACATTACCAGCTGGGGATGCTGGGGACTGGAGCCAGGACCTTCTGCATGCAAAGCAGGTGCTCTACCACTGAGCCACAGCCCTTCCCCGTAGCGGAGAAAGTGGGGAGAGAGAGAAATGCAAAACACAAGAAAATGGAAGAACATAATTCTAGAAGTGAAGTGTGAGGAGGAAGGGAGGAAAGAAGCCAGGAATGAGTGACTGGGAAATTGAAAATGGGTGGCGGTGATTTGCACTGCAAAGTCTCCCCTGAGTTCTTAATTGGTTGGGCTCTTCCCCACCCCCACGATGCAGCTGCTCCCTGGCCAATTAGTTTCCCACTGCTAGAGAGCGAGCACAGCATCCACAGTGGAACAACAAGTCCTCCTGGCAGCCTGTTCAATACCTCTCTTTTGCAACTGCGGAGGGGGGCAGGTCCCTGGTTAATTTATGAGCTGTGCGGTCACATTACCGGCTTAACCCTTACATCTCAGTGGCCTTCAGGCGCGCCAGCGGACTGGGCCCCCTCGCTCATCGTCGGCATGTCACGATGTCAAGTCCATCCAGGGGAGCAAAGGAAGCTTTCTCATGCAGAGGCTGGAACACTCAAAAAAGTGCTGGAGGCACAGAATGCAAGAAAAATGAGAGAGGATAAGGTTCTTAAAGTGCCCCCTCCCAAGTTTATTGTAGCTGTTAATGCCCGACACTCAGCTGCATGTGACTAGGGAACAAAATTCATCGTATTTCTCCCCCCCCCACTGTTTTAACGAAAGGAGTTGCTCCAGAAGAAGGAAAACTTTTTTGGAAACGTGTTGGGCATTAATTACAATAAATTTCAGGGGGCACTTTTTGGGGGGGGAAACCCATTGTCTCTCTATTATAAAGCCACTTTGATGGCTTTATAATAAGATTATGGCCCATCGAGTTTAGTACTACACATACTGGCAGCAGCTGTCCGGGGTATCAGGCAGTGTGTCTTAACCCAGCACTACAACATTCCAAGAACCTCTAAATAAAACTGCTGGCTGAAGAATCAGCAGGCATGAACATTCCTCTCCACTTGTACTCCATGACTGGGCGTCTGCCCAATTTGATCAAAGGCAGCGCTCCGTGAGCAGAGATAATAACTCAGGTTATCAGATGATAACCGCTATTATGTGAATAACTCCATATGCCAATTCACCCGTGCTCTAGGAGAGGAAAGCAAGGAAGCGATCTGCTTATATGAAGGAAGCAATTTGCTTGGAAATGTTTCCCAATATCTTAGGATCCCAGATTCAAGAAAACCAAAGCAGCATGGAAATTGATCGCCCTGCCAGTTTGAAGAAGAGGGGGTGGGGAACCAGAGACTAAGTAATTGGGAGGGGGGCAATTTAAATCACCCCCACCCTCAGTTTAAACAAACACCGGCCACAAGAGGGTGGGAAGGCTGTCATTTGTTCTCCTGTTCAAACAGCTCTTCCTTTTGCAGCAAAAAAGGCAGCAATGACTGCCTGAGATGCTTGACTGGGAAGGAGTTGACTTTCTGCTCAATTTCATGTGATGAGCAATCAGTTATAGGTTTTCTTTTAAATTAAAAAATAATAATAATTAAACCAGGAAGGTGCAGTCAGGTAGTAAAGCAAAAATCATACTTTTACCTCCCAATTTGCTCCTTTTTCTTCTGGGATCCCAGAAGAAAAGAGGAAAGGGCAGTAGCTCAGTGCTAAAACACCTGCTTTGTACCATGGAGGGATGCTGCCAGTCAGTGTAGACAGCACTAGCTAGATGGGCCAAGGATCTGTCTCAATATAAGGCAGTTTCCTATTTCTTATGTGAAGGGCTGTAACTCAGGGGTAAAAGGGAGTTACAGTACAGCAACTGGTGGTTTGAGAAAAGAAGGGTGGGTAAAATCAGAACAATAGCGAAGAATGCAGAGACTGTAATGAGGGCAAAAATCTCAAGACATCTGGAACATGGGGAGTCCCCTTTTGAATTTTTTTATAATTGGAATATATAATTGGTATTATTATTATTTGGAATGATTTGATTGGATTTGTCATTAATTGGAGGATTTTATTGAAAATGAATACAAATTATTTAACCCCCCCCCAAAGCACCTGCTTCGCATGCAAAAGGTCGCTTAAGACACTGGAATATAGAGAGCTGCCTTACCAAGTCAAGCCATTGAGTAAATCTAGCTTAGCACTGTCCACAGGGAGTTGCACGGTCTTTCTGGGTCTTCAGACAGGAACTTCTCCCAGCCCTACCTCAAGATGCTGGGGATTGAATCTGGGACCTTCTGCATGCAAAGCAAGTGCTCCAACCACTATGCTATGCTATGCCTCTTCCCTGGTTGGTTGGTTGGTTGGTTGGTTGGTTGCTTGCTTGCTTGCTTGCCTCCTTCTTCTCTCCCATTCCTGCCTCAAGTACAGTGGTACCTCTGGTTAAGAACTTAATTCGTTCTGGAGGTCCGTTCTTAACCTGAAACTGTTCTTAAACTGAAGCACCACATTAGCTAATGGGGCCTCCTGCTGCCGCTGCGCCGCCACAGCACGATTTCTGTTCTCATCCTGAAGCAAAGTTCTTAACCCGAGGTACTATTTCTGGGTTAGCGGAGTTTGTAACCTGAAGAGTTTGTAACCTGAAGTACCACTGTATACAAACTTCCCTATTTGCATGCATGTCCTCCTCCACCCTCGTGCCAGCCAGGCATCAACCACAGCCCGTAACAGACTCTGCACTCCTAATACACTTTTCTATGGGGTCTCCTCTGACATCTTCACACAGCTCTAGGTCCCATCCTGCCAGAACTGTGCTTCATACTCCCCGCATGCCCTGGTGCCCATGTGCCCAGCACTGACAACGTTCAGAAGTTCAAATAAATAATTTGGGAAGCTGTTTCCATTTGGAAAGCCAATGAACCAGATAATGGTAACAGAAAGCAAAAAGAAACTTAAAAATGGCAACACGTTATCCCTTTTAGCCATTGAAGTCAGTCACTGATTTCGGAGAAGTGAAAGTTATCTTAAAAAAAACAAAAAACTTGCAGTAATGTTACTGTGCCATATCCCACCCCCTCCATGTTGGTTCATTTCTTTCCTTCCTATGATAATCACATGAGCGGTCTCAACCAATCAGCAACCATAGGCTCAGGGTTCATGATCCAGGATCCCATGGGGGGTGGGTAATAATATGAGTCAAGACTACAAATAGGGAGATTCCAATATTCCCATAATTTTTGGTCCATTTACTGCCACTCAGCTCAACCTATCTCACAGGATCGTTTTGAGGAGAAAATGTGGGAGGCGAGGGAAGAATCATGTAGGATGTGCTGATCTCCTTGGAGGAAAGCTAAGGTCACGTCTGTGCCATACATTTGAAGCACTATTATACCTCTAGGAACTGTAGCTCTGTGAGGCCAGCACCCTAATCAAACATTTCCCGGGATTCTCAATTACTGTTAAAATGGTATCATAATGCTTCAAACATCTGGTGTGGATGCAGTTGTAGCGAATCGGGACAATGTCATGATGCTATACAGCCAACTAGATCAGGTGGCAGAATGACATCACTGAGAGCGATCAAGGGTGAGGGCAAACAGGGGCAACTTAAAAGAAGGCAAACAAAAAACCAGTTCTCCGTGGAATTCTGAAAAAGACAATGGAAACCAGAGGCAGTTTTTCGGGAGCTACCCAAAGCATTTGAGGTGGCGGGGGGGGGGGCGGTGAGGAAAAAAAGAGCAAATCGTTTTGAGTCAGCCATAGGAAGAAACTAAAAGACCCCAGGGCTGGAGCATTCCCTACGGACACACGCAAGCCGATCAGCTCTTCTTTTGACAGGCGCTGTCTTCATAAGCTTCCCACCCCCTCCTCCTCCGCCAGCCGCCCATCTTCGCTTTTGCATGCCCTGGCAGAGTGAATTAGCCAAACTGGATAGAAAGGATTGGATTTGTTTACAGACACGCAGCAAGCTTCTCAGGGAGGCTCTAAGTCTGTGTTTGATGTGCAAACCTCCAGCTTTGCCGCCATGCCTTTGTCAGGCGGACCCCAGCTCCTGCGCTCATCCCTTTGTGTGTCGCTCTCAATTAAGATTAAAAAGGGCCTTATGCCATCATCCTCCCTTCTCGCACACAGAGAAAATCCCTTTGTGGCAAGAGAGCAGCACCTTGTAGGCAGCTTCACATTTATCTGATCTGCCGGGGGGGGGGGGAGAGCGGCACAAAGAGTGGCGGGAAGCTGGGGAGCAGCGGCGGCGGCGGGGGAGTCGATACAACTCAACCATTAGAACAACTGCAAATCATGCCACTGCCGGGGGGGGGGGAGAAAGAGCACAGATCCTGCAATGAATTAATTAAGAGCAAATTTCAATTTTTTTTTTAAAAAAAAAGACCAGTGGTCTTTTTTTGCCTTCGTCTGCTGCAGAAGTGTGGGAAGGGGACAACGCCAGTAGCCATGGACTGAGATAAAAATAACAAGACTGTAGATACACAAGATAGACCAAGGCTGGGCTTTTTGCAGTCCGAGGGCCACATTCCCTTCTAAGTAACCTTCCAGGGGGCCACATGACAGTGGTGGGCAGAGCCAGAGGCAAATGTTGGGTGGAGCAATGAATGTCAATATTACCTTTGCATAGTAGGCTAGTTTCCAGGGAGGGAGGGTGGGAGGACGCCAGAGGGGTGGCACCCAGAGCACTCACTCAAAAATCCAAATGTGCCTAATAAAAGTTGGAGACTCTTGCCTTATGTGGTATAAAAATTCACCTGCTACAACAGGCATAGGCAAACTCCCATCATCCCTAGCTAACAGGACCAGTGGTCAGGGATGATGCGAGTTGTAGTCCCAAACATCTGGAGGGCCGAGTTTGCCTATGCCTGTGCTACAACATGGACAGAAGTCTTTTGTCAAATGCAGGTAGGGCCATACCAGGTGACTTCATCCTTTTTTCTTTCTTTTTTTGTGGGCAACAAACCCTACCTGGGCAGCATTTGCAAGATGTGAAGCAACAGCGGAGGATAGGCTACAGTTATCGTTTTTACCATATATCCCACCCAGTGATCTGCAGGCAAGTGACCCCCCTCTCCTGAAGCCACAGCTCCTCTTTGCAAGACCTATGAACTGCTGCACAACTCATGAGTAGCAGCTGCAGCCGCCAGTGAGTCCTCTGTGGCAACCATTCAGTGCTTTACAGTTAAAGAGCACTCAAGTACACTCGAGTACATAATATGACAATGCACTCAGTTCTCAAAAGTGAGTGCTATTTGCTTTACGTAACACTTATTCTGTAAGCCATGCTCTGCTTGAGAGGGAGGAGGAGAGGTGGTACAGTGGCAGCTTAAAATACTGAGGGGTTGTGTCCAAAGAGGACTTACTCAAGAGTAGACCCACTGAAATGAATGGACCCAGGCTACGACTAGAATTGGATACAACCCTGGAAAATTGGGCTGGGAATCTTGGGAAGGGATTTGATTCAGATAGCACTTTAAAGGCAAATCTACTCAATTTGAACTTTCCAAAACAATACACAAACCAAAACGTAACCACTCCTTGAAATTCACACTTCTCCCAATTTTGCACTGCCAGTTCTCCAGCCAAGTAATAAGCTTAAAAAGAGAGAGCATGCGCTAAGGTGAAGTGTGCATAAAAACGCCTAGATATGTGTCAAGAAAATTGTAAAGTCCATAGCCCCCCGAGATCTCACTGTAATATGGGGAAATGTTTTTTGGAGTGATCTGTAATAATTTGATTTGATATTTTTAAAAGAAGTGGTTGATGCGTTTTGAGTTATGTTGTTTTATGCATGGTGGAGAAAATGGAAATTAACAATAGTAATAATTTAAAAAGGTAATGCCTAGATAAAGTCACTCCCTGCTAGCAGGTAAATACAAGAAAGTGTTCCATTTGCATCAATGTCTGCACAGCATTTGGGGTCTGAACCACCAGCCATTTCCCCTCTTCCCCTTCTCCCCCCCCCCCACAGAAAATGTTGCCTTGATTAATTATGATTTAGTTTGTATTGTTTGACTATATTTGTTTCTTTTTGGAAAATTCAATAAAAATCTATTAATTAAAAAAACATGAAACCAATGCACAAAAATACACTATATTGAGGAACATAGCTTTGAAAAAATGTGTCCATATTAGGAAAAATTGCATACAAAAATGTGTATATTGGGCAATAGTCACTCTCAAATGCTGACGAATTTTCCCTTTTAAAATGGAAACAGACACAGAAATGTAGAGAACTAAAGATTGTAAAAATGAGAGACTGACAAATATAGATTCCAACATCCTTAGCTGAGAGACAGGATGGGATGTTTTACTCAGTTACGCTCAGTGGTTTAATTTAGGATTGTCCTGAGCCGATTTCATCAGCAAGGCACTGTTTGAAGGAGTTTAACAGTGCAGCCCCCCCCCAGCCCCCTTCTTAACACACAGCACAATCTCACCTCTGCATTCTTGCAGAGAGCGCAAAGCCAAGCGCCAGCGATAATTATAATAAATCTTTTGGTGCTGGGCAGGGAGCGCACGCCTAGCCCTGCTCCATGATTAAGAGATCCCTGTAATACCTTACGGTCCCCAGTGGGCTGGGCAGAGCGGGGTCTAGCTAAGCATTGCATCAAACAAGTTAAGAATATCTCAATCATTAAGCGGCAACCCACGGCAGCTCCGAGCGCAATCGATGGGGCAATTAGATTTTATCAGCACCTGCTTCCCTCCCCCCTCCCCCCAGGCCTCTTCTCTCACATGTGCTGGCTAGGCAGAAGTCCAAGTTATACCTACCTCCCCTCTGTGAAAAGACAAGGTACAGCACCAGATTTATTCTTCCATTTAAAGAGCATAAGAGGAGCCTTGCTGGATCAGACTGGGGGCTCATCTAGTCCAGCCTCCTGTTCCCACGGAGGCCAAAGGAAAGCCCACAAGCAAGACCTTAACGTAATACCAACTCTGCTCTCCTGCAGTTTGCAGCAACTGATATTCAGAAGCATACTGCCTCTGACAGCGGCAGTATGTCTGCCTCTTTTAAAGCCTCCTTTGCCTCTTTTAAAGCCATCCTAGTTGGCCATTGTTGCTTCTTGTGGGAAACAGCTCCATGCTGCTTGAACAAGTACGGTACTTCCTTTGCTCTGTCTTGAATCTTCCAGCAGCTTGGGGAACCTATATAGTTGTACTTAGGGTTACAAACCTTACTTCTGAGTACACACAGATTGCGTTCTAAGGGCCTAAACACTCTTTCTCAGTTCAACCAACCTCGCAGTGCTTGCTATGAAGATACAACAAGGGGCAGACTATGTACACCACCCTCACAGCTCCTTGAGGCTACAAGGAATACAAACGCCCTAAATAAAGTTATTTAGGAGATTGCTGCAGCCTTGGACTGACCCCAGCACACATCCCTGTTTCCCTGCCTCTCTGGATCATTACCAGTTACCACAATGTTTCCCTTCCCCTATCTTCAAGGCCTAGTTATGTTCTGAGCAACCAGCTCCTAAGAACACAGCTAGTTGCCTTATCCTGAGTCAGACCTTTGGGTCCATATAGCTCAGTATTGTCTACACTAAACAGCGGCAGCTTTGTAGGGTTTTAGACAGGGGGGCATTCCCAGCCCTACCTGCAGATGCTGGGGATTGAACTAGGGACCTTCTGACTGGCAAGGCAGACGCACTGCTGTGAGTTACAGCCCCTTCCTTCACCGGCTGCTCACAAAAATAATGGGTCACAACAGAGCCGCCATCCATCCAATAGCCTCACTTGTTGATTGATGCACCATCGCCCTTTCAAAAGCCAGCCCATCTCTTTCCCACCAACGCTGTCAATGAGAGGAAGGATCAGCAGAAGATACAACCGACCTGTCTTTCATTCTCTCCCTCTCCCTCTCTTTCAGCAGAAGACAAGCCGGAGCCTGCTAAACCCCACAAAAGGTCAGACCGCAGCATAAAGTCGAGGCAGCCACTCAAGCAAGGGGGCCGGCGGAGATGGAGGCACCGCACGACAAGCTTCTGATTAATGCAATTACAAACCCAACCAAGGTCTCTTTCTGCTTCACTGCGTGCTTACCCCACCCCCTTCCCCACCCGCAGGCCTCTTTGCTTCTCTGGCAGAGCACGCTCCGAACACGCAGGCCTCCACACCACAGGATAAACACCAAGGAGAGGCTCCGAATGGCCCAGGTGAGGGTCAAAACAAAAACTCACCTTCCCAGGTCTGGGGCAGCAGCCAAACATTTGGGGGTGGGGACAAGGCACAGGGGCAAGGAGGGAGAAGAAGAGGTGAGCCTGAAATCTTACCTGCTGCCCCCAAGCCAACATCCAAGCTGCTTCTCTTGAATTCGCACCGACTCTGGGTCTCTGGCATAACGAGCTGGCGACTCTGGTGGAGGTTGGAGATGAAGGAAGTGAGTTCGTTGTCCCGGCTGTGGAAGGGAGAAGAAGGGTTTCACTTACACAGCCAATTGCTAGCAAGCTTCTCCTGAGGCTCTTTTACCCTAACTGCCCTCCCCCCCACAAGCCAACCCTATGATACCCAAAGACCTCCTCCGAACGTGCATTTGGGGTCATTTGTGCTCATGGTGCTATCGAGGTAGCCACATGCAATCTTGCTTTTGCTACTGTTTGTGCCTACAATTTGTTGGGGGGTGGTCATACTGCTCTACTTCCAGGCAGTGCAGATCTTGTAACATCCTGTTGAAATACTGCATGTGATCTGGTTTGTTTTGGTCGCACTTTTGTTGCACCACAGCCCCTCCAGACAGCAATAATATGGTAGAGTTGGTGGAAACGTCGCAGAACAACTAATATAGGAGAATAAATTTGCCACTAATGCACTATCCTTGCATCAAGAACATGTTGCAGAGTACACCAGAAAATAAAACACAAGGCGCTAAGAAGTGCATTTCCCCCTTAAATAGTGATCTTCTTGTGTTGTCCTTTCTGTTACCTGTAAATGCAGTTCAAAACAAGAGCACCTGATCCCCTATCAGGTTGGTGGGCATAGAGGACAGGGCTCGTTCGTTGGTGGCCCCACACCTGTGGAATGTGCTGATCCATTTGAGATCTGGATGCAGAGACTCCATCACAACTAACAAACTTCAGTAGACCTAATGCCCATGGATTTCTCTTCTGCACTCCATGTTCCGGCAGAGATATGAAAACATTCCACAACATTAAATAATTCAGGCAAAGCCCTCCACAAATTTTCCTTCTCCCTGACATGCTACAAGGACTACAGAGAAGCGAAAACATTCCACACCATTAAAGAATTAAGGCAAAGGCAATTCCCAAGAAGGTTCATACTCACACAGCAAGCGGCCTTACTCTGTGCATCAGCAAGACGCTGCACATGACCGCCCACACATGGGCGCCACGAAGACCACCCTAACCAGTGAGTCCTGGGGTGACGGGACCAAGAGTTATCTGCCAAATTACCTACCAATTGTCCCTCTTTAAATAGCCCTCCTTGAGGCTGAATCCCTCCCCAGCTTGGACCAGCAATGCTGCAGAGCTGCTCCCATGAGCCCGTCCAGAGTGTGGGAGGAAAAGGGAGGGGGGAAGGGGCGCTAATCTCCAGTCCAGCGCTCTGCCTAATCAGATAAAGTTTATGACAGAAAAGTCATTAGAGGCAGGTGCTGTCGATGGGCGTCTGGCTCCGGATTTTCAGACAGTGGCGGGGGTTTGTGCTATCTGTCCTCTTTTGCCCCAACCCCTTGCAGAACTGCTCTCTCTACCAAAACTGACCTTAACAGGAGTCTTCAAGCAATGTTGGCTGCAATCCTAAAGGGCTACCCTTTTCCTTCAAGGTGGAATCGCCACGATGCATCCACCCAAGTTACCATTTACGTGTGAAGAAGGAGCTGGTTTTCACCACTGGCCGTTTAAAATCATACCGCCCAATCCATATCTCCTCTCCCCTGCCTCCCTCCTGGCTCCTGCTGACACCATGGCAAGCAATTTCAAGGCTTATCCCTTGCCTAGATACCACCTTCGAGAAGAATTATGCAAAATATTTCCAAAGGAGTTTAGAGGATTAATTTGAGGCGATTATCGGTTCCTTTTAATCGTGCAAATCAATATCTCCGGACGTCAGGGACAAAGGACAGATAAAAGCTGCCATCAGCACAACAAGAAAAGGAGGTTGGGCCGACCAGGTGTGGGATGGGGAAGGAGGCCTGACACGGTGGACATGCCAGTGGGTTTAATTGGCTTATAACCCCATCATCACAGCAGTCTAGGGTGCAATTCTGTGCACCTGTTCCCCCCCTTCTTATGTGCAATGACCACGGGATGGCATGCTTGGTCAGTGCAATGTTCCATAGCCTGATTTATACAGGCAGCAAAATGAAGTTTCTAAAGATTTATGTAAATTTATGTTCCACTTGGTCATAAAAAACCCCTCAAAGCAGTTTACAAAAAGAATGAAACAATGAAATTATCAATAAAAAACAGTTAACCACTTTGAGGTTTTCCCCTACAATAAAGCGGTATATAAATTTTATGAAATAAATAAAAAGGGGAGCCCTATTTCCCCTCACAGAGCTCCAATTCCCAGAAATCCCTTGGAAGAGGGATTGATTGTTAAACCATTCTGAAAATGGCTCAACCAAATGCAAATCTGGGAAGTGGGTAATAAGCTCCAAATAACTCTCAGCATCTTTAACAAGCTACAGCTCCAATAATTCCTGGATGCCATCTTGAATGTGGAATCGTAACGCTTTAAACGCATGGTGTGAATATGACCTCAGTCTGTGCTCAAAGAATACTAGATTGTCAGCTTGAAGACTCCCAACTTAGTTTTCTCAAGATGCTAACTCAGGGATTGCTATCCCCCACGACACACAGACATCCGATCATGTCACTCTCCCCACACCCCTGTGTGGAAACAGGCCAGGAACAATTTCATCACATTTTGAACAGTTCCTCTAGACCAGGGATGGGTGACGTCCAGCCTCTGAGACAAATACAGTCCTCCAAGCCTCTCCATCTAGCCCTTGAGACTCTCCCCGAAATATATCCTCTCCACTGGGGCATGCACCTCATTGGACCTACTTCACAACCTTCTTGAACATTTTTGCTTGGCTGAAACGCGCTAGTGAACTCTGAGCGGGCATAAAGCAGCTTAATATGTAAGCAAGAAAGTCTGAAAACCGCCTAACGACACAATGCAAAAACCTGTGAGCTGGGGACAGCCGGGGGGGGGGGGGGAGGCACAGATGCCTCTCTCCTAAAAAGAAGAAGAGAGACTTCCTTCCGATATGCACTGATTTTCTTTCTTTTTCTAAAACACAGTCAGCTCTCCCATCCCCGCCCTCCCCCAAATACGCACATACGAAATCAGATTAGTCGTCTGATCCCTTCCAGCAGCGTATTTTTTATATATATATATTTTAAAAACGGATTAGAAAAGGAGGCCTAAGAGAGAGATAGGGATCTCCTGAGAGGTTGAAGAGGAGACAGATAATCTCCTGAAGGACTGAAGGTTGCCGTAACCATTTTCAATTTGACCAAGTTTTTCCTCCCTCCACCCCGCCTATTTGCTAATTAATGCTTTAGAAGGTTTTCAGCATTGACAGCGCGGAGGAAAAAAGGGAGGGCAAAATACACAAGGAACATCCACTCTCTCCCTTTCTCACACACGATCAAATCAAAGTATGTCCCCTATCTTAACAGTTTTTACTGATAAGTAATGGCTGCTTCACGTATTACATGTAGTCAGGAATGGGTGAGAAAAGTGGAAGCGGCAACAAAATGCTGCAGTGGGGAGTGTTGCAACTGACAGTTCCAGCCAGCTAGCCAGCAACGCCCTTTCCCAGGAGATGCCATTCCATTTCACCTCCCTGAAACAGATCCTTTGACTCAGGTTGCATGTAACGCTGGGCCAAGTTATGGTCGTACCCAATACTAGTCCTACTTAAGAGTAGATGCAAGTTAAAGGTTAAAGCATGCAGGCTCCCGGAGAGAAGATTGCGGTCTCTCTGCTTCTCTCCTGGTCCTATGACGCTGTGAGTGAAGCCTTGGTTTGGCTTAGTGTGTTGTGCACGCCCAGGACAACACATTTAAGCCAAACCATGGCTTAGCTGACAAAAGGTTTAAAAGAGGACTGGGCAAATTCATGGAGGATAAGGCTACCAATGGCTACTAGCCTTAATGGCCATGCTTTGTCTCAGGGACCAAGACTCGGAAGAAGCAGAGGATCCCAGAACACCTGCTCCATATTCCTCAGTTCACAGTAAACCTCAACCCACCTCTGTTTAAGAGCCAGGACCCTGCAATTGTCAAATGATGCCCTTCTCCATGTTCCTCCTTCAAGGTCCGGAACGTGGCAACACAAGAACAGGCCTTTTCAGTGGTGGCCCCCTGCTTGTGGAATGCTCTCCCAGTGAGACTCGCCTGGTACCTTCTTTCTCTAGCTCTAGGTGCCAGGCAAAAGCTTTCCTTTTTACCTGGGCTTTTGGCCCTTAGTTTGAAGGGTCAAAGTATTTGCGGCTTCTTTTGGTGGGGCAGAATCTGCTAGACTTGTCTTTTGGTTGTATAGATGTGTGCACTTTTTAGGGCTTTTTAAAAATAATAATTGTATTTGTTATCATTGGTTTTAGTATTTCTCTTGTGCTTGTAAGGCACTTTCAGCTATCTTTATGAGCAAGGTAATAAAACAACAACAACAACAACTTTCATCAGCCCTAGCCAGCATGGCCAATGGCCAGGGACATCTTGAGGGCCACCGGTTCCCTATCTCTCTTTTAAAGGCTTCTGCTTAAACTAATAGCCTCCATCCCAGGCTGATTGGGGTTCTTGCTTCACAAACTATTTCAGGTTAACCTTGGGTGACATTCAAACATGCCAAGATGCTTTGCGAGTGACTGTCTACACGTAATGGGACTAATAGTCCGCTTGCCTTCTCTCAAAAGGCCGACTGTCCTAATCCATCCTCTGTAATGGCAATATAATGATTCACCAACGGCAACAGGATAGCTCTGAAGCTTACAGGAAATGGAGCTCGAGAGGAGATATACATGTGAGATGAACTCTGGGCAGAAAGATAACCTCAGCCAACCACACTGGAAGGATGAACATAGCCAGGTGTTTGTGCTGTTTTGCTGACTCTCCCCTACCCTGCTTGCTCTATTTCTCATACCAATAAAATGAAGAAAATTTAAGAACCTCAAACACTCATATTATGCATGTCTGGCTCTCGACTGATGGAAGCTGGATTCTAACAGGAAGTTTGCTTCCTTCGAAATTTCTGGAAATCTTAACACATATATAGGTGCGTGTACGCCAAACTTATAATGATAATGATGATGATGATGATGATGATGATGATGATAATAATAATAATAATAAAATTTTATATATACCCCGCCCTCCCCAGTCAAAACTGGGCTCAGGGCAGCTAACACCAATAAAATTACAATAAAACATAAAAAGCAATTAATTAAAATACAGATTAAAATACAATATTAAAATTTAAAATGCAGCCTCATTTTAAGTAGTCCATAAATCCAAGCCATGAGGGAGGAAAACACAGGGGTAAGACTAAGTCCAGCCCAAAGGCCAGGCGGAACAGCTCTGTCTTGCAGGCCCTGCGGAAAGATGACAAATCCCGCAGGGCCCTGGTCTCCTGTGAAAGAGCGTTCCACCAAGTTGGGGCCAATACTGAAAAGGCCCTGGCCCTAGTAGACGCCTTATGCAAGAAGGTATTATTTCTGTGCCTGAAATCCTGGGCTGCTCCTGTCAGTCAGGTAGACAATACGGAGTTAGAGGGACCAATGGCCTGAACTAGCATACGCTTCCTATATTCCTGATAAATTAAGAATTGGAGGTTCCAAGTTCAATCCCAAATGGTATATCCTGGTACGGCTGGGAGAGACTTCCTGCCTGAAACCCTGGAAAATTGCTGCCAGTCAGTGTAGACTATATTGAGCTAGAGGGACCAAATGATCTGACTCGCTTCCTATCCATGTTAGTGAGATGTGCAGGTGTGTATACACCCACCCACCCTGATATTTCTTTTTCTAAAAAAAACACCCTGATATTAATATTGCATTTTATATTGTTAATCTGCCCTGAGATCTTAAACTGAAGGGCAGGAAAGAAATCCAGTAATAAATAAATAAACACACACACACACACACACACTCTTACAGGCATTAGGAGTCAGACATGTCTTTAATGGGGAGAAGGATGAAGAGGCTAATGGATCGAGGCAATTAACCAAAAAATAAATCAGCGTCAGGATCCCTGCGTCTCTCGCGCCAAGGCTGCCAGGCGCCTGTGGGGTCTGGCAAGATGTCGAAGTGTTAGCAGTCATAGTGATGGGCTGTCAAAAGGGAAGGGAAGGAGACAGCAGTAGTGAGTGGGGGGTGCTGGGAGGGGGAAAGCTAAGAATACAAATGAGGGACAGGGAACCCAAAACCTGTGTCAGGAACAGAATCCCAATTCAAGCCTGCAACAGACCTTTGAAAGCTGGAATTGGGGAACTTGGTTTACATTTATAGGCGATTCAACTGGATTTGTACTTTCCAAAACAATATGAGAACTGAACACACAGTTCAGTTCTGCCGAATTTTGCATTGCACTTCTCCAGCTACATAGCATGTACATAAAGGCATATAAAGTGGGATAAAGTGTGCATACAAACACAGGTATTGATGAAAACAACATGCAAAAACATGTTATTTTAGGTGAACCTGCTTTGCAAAAAAATGCATCTTTTTAGGAATAATGGCATAAATACTGATGAATTTTCATGAGGACTTCAAAAATTAATACAGCAAACTGGGGTTGAAAGCGGAATTCAAGATTGCAAAAATGGGAAACAGAGAGAAACCGAAACTGACAGATTTGTCCATCCCTAGTGAAAATGCACCATCTCGTTGAACTGCTTGACCCTAGCTACGTGCCCCCAAAACAGTCACTGGCACTCACTGGATATTTATTTTGGAAGGGGAGGGTGTAGAACGAAAGGAGACCCAGAAAGATAACGAGATATGAAATACAATGGAAAGCCATTCCTTTTTTTAAAAAGAAAAAAGTTTTACTCATCTTGCCATCTCTTAACGATCCTTCCTCCGCTGCAGAGATCGTATTAAATTTCCCTGATCAATACAGTCGCCATAAACCTGTCCCGACCCTCTGCCCTTCCTTAACATATAAAATAAAATCCAATATGCAAAGCAAGGAGCCGTGTTGGGGCCGCGACGGCAGCAGCACAGACAGAGCTGAAGAACCACAAAGACATTAAGGAAATGGACGGAGGTATCAGCCTGTGCATCTACCGGGCAAAAGCTTCAGGGAAAGGAGCTTCCACCTGGCCACTTTCAATATTACCTGTTTGGTATGGATGGGGAAACTTGCACCTCCTGACACTGCTGGACTCCAACTCCCTTCAGCCCCAGTCAGCATGGTAAGTAGTCAGGGGCAGACCCAGTTTGGCACCACAAGCACGTATACACACACACAGGCTGGGAGAACTCAATGGCACCCCCCTGAAGGCTTCACCTGGTGCAAAACACCCAGCTAAACCCCCATAGCTACGGTTCTAGTCAGGGACAACAGGAGCTGGGAGTCCAGCAACTTGTGGCCCTTCAGATGATGCCGGGCTGCAGCTCCCAGCATCCGTGACCATTGGCCATGCTGGCTGGGGCAGATGGGGATGACCGACATAATGAAAGACTGTCCCCTGAACAGAACAGACCTACAAATGCCCAAGAAATGTCAGCCTCAGCTCAGCCCTTCACAAGCCCTGTGCTGTAGTATTATTTTGAAGTGCAGGATATAATCACAGCAGCTCCCATCGTGTTTCTGACTGCATAGGTTCAACGTATACAGCTCACAGAGCTTTAACATAGGAACGTAGGAGGCTGCCTTTATACTGAATCAGACCATTCGGTCCATCGAGCTCAGTACTGTCTACCTTAACTGGCAGCAACACTTCAGGGTTTCAGGTGGGAAAGGCCTATCAGGAGTTGCTGGGGATTGAACCTGGGGCCTTCTGCATGCAAAGCAGATGTCCTAACCACAGAGCCACAACACTTCACTCCCTTTCGCCGACTGAAATGGAAAGGTCCATGCTTTTAATGAGAAATGCAGTTTATTCTGCAATGCAAGAAATGTTCCAATTTTGAATGCCAGCATGAAGTGGGAATCCCGCAGAAAAGAAAGGCAGTTTTAACAGACCCCCCCCCTTCCTTGTTTTACTGTCCAGCGTTTCGTTAGTTCATCTAACAGCAACAGAGTCCCTGTTCATACCAGCCTCCTGGGGTGCTGCAGCTGGCCCAGATAACAGGGCTGATTTGGCTTTTCAAGCCTTGGCTGCAAATCAAAAACACCAAATCAAACTAGACCACACACCATCCTTTACCAGGTTATTATATCATGAGCTTGTCGTCCCAGTGACACAGCATTATCAAAAAGCTTCCAGGAACTGCGTGCTTGGCAAGGGACTTGGAGCTGGAATGGCCCTACCATTAGGGACAGTGAGGCGGATGCCTCAGGCGGAAGTGAAGTATTGGAGGGCGGTGCTGTGTATGGCCCAGCATACCCTGTCCTCTACTCCCATCAGCAAGCCTGCTGCTTTATCAAGAGGTCTGGAATGCGATGTGAATGGAGACGCCAACACATAAGCTCAGAGCCCTAAGAACAGGATCTGGAGTGAACAAATTTCAGGACACATGGCAAACCTTCCTTACGCTTGCCTCTGGAGATGAAAATTACTGTAGCGCCCCACCCCTCCAAGCTACACATGGCTAAATGTGACTACTGGTAAATACTTTGGGGGAAATCTGAAAATCTTCTCTGAATGATTTCAATTTCATATTTTTTTTTTAATTTAAAAAAAGCTTTACTTAATTTAAAATATTACACACACAAAAAGCAAACACAAACAACTGAATGATTTCAATTTCAATGAGATGCGATCATAACTCCCTGTGAAACACTTTCTCTCTTTGTTATAATTTATCTTTGTACTTTTACATTTATAAAAGTAATACAAAAATGTTTTGTTTGTTCTGAAGCAGGCCTGCTGCCTTCAGGTGGGGTGGGAACAAACAGCTCCATTGCCAGTATTGAAGAAAAACTCAATGGCCAGACCAGTCAGCTTTGTACATGGAACGGGAGGAGGCAAGGCATCATCACCACCTCCTTTACCTTACACTTTGGAGGTGAAGTTTTTCAATGTGACACTTTGTGGTGTGTCTGCTGTGGCATCTCCAGGTAGGGCTGTGAATGAAGACTCCTACCTGAAGCCCCCGAGAGCTGCTGCCAGTCAGTGTGCGCAATACTGAACTAGGTGGACCAACAATTCTGACTCAGGATAAGGCATCCTTTTCCTGACGGGGATCAGCGGGGTGGGGGCAGGGTGTCAACATCATTTATGGCCCAGGAATTTCTGTGTTCAACTCTGTTCAAGTACCAAAAGGCAACTTCCTTGCAAAAAAGAAAAGAAAAGAAAAGAAGGATCTTGTTCCCAAAGTTTCAAGAAGAAAAAAAAGGGTGGGAGGAGGGGTGCCCAAGAGTGTCACGCTTTGCGAGGCGTCCATGTTATTTAAGAACTAGACTTTCCAAGATTCTTTAAGCCATGATAGATTGGTGCAGGGTTATTAATGAAAAGGGCAGCCTGCTCTAAAGTCCAGTTAAACTGAAGCACTTGAATTTGTCCCATCTGGACACTTAATTGTTACAAATTTGTCATTTTAGCTGGGAGAATTAAGTGAAACATTCAAGTTCCTCAGCTGATTGGCTCAAATAGTTTCCAGGGCAAGTAATATTTGAACATTGATTGTGACATACATTGATTAAACCAGTAAACTGGATTAAACAGTGTGTGTGCCTCAATTCAATGCACACTTATCCCCACTTAGTTCAATGGCGCTTACGACCAAGTAAGTGTGTGCCGCTATCAGGTGGCACCTCAAAAGGGCTTGAAATATATGAAGGTGTCTAGTGAAGAATGTTTCCTCACTGCTACTTTCACATATTAACATGCCTGCTGCAAAAAGCGAAGTTACAGGAAACCAGGCAGGGGGCCATCTTGGTAGCGGCACCCACCCCGTGGAACGCCCTCCCACCAGATGTCAAGGAAATAAACAACTATCTGACTTTTAGAAGACATCTGAAGGCAGCCCTGTTTAGGGAAGTTTTTAATGTCTGATGTTTTATCGTGTTTTTAATAGTTCTGTTGGCAACTGGACAGAGTGACTGGGGAAACCCAGCCAGATGGGTGGGGTATAAATAAATAAAGAAATAAATAATAATAATAATAATAATAATAATTGCCAATTCTTAGGGAATGAGGGGTCTTTGACCCAACCCATAAAATATTTGAGGCCCCCCCCCAAAAGTTGATAGGCATTGCTATTCAAATGCTGTGTGTGTACTGTGTCATGTGATAGATTATGCAGGCTTATCTGCACCCCAAATATTTATTCGTTGACACCCCTGTTTGTAAGTGAAACCCATCACATTTATTTCTCTGCAAGAACACTTAGCAAAGATTCCCCAGCTGCCCAAAGCGTCTTTGAGCAGCGAACACACAGTGAAATAATAGGCAGCTGCTTCACATCATCCCTGTAAAAACACATGGTGACCCTATGGTGGTTTTACTCCTTCTGTAAAAGGGTGAGCTAGGTTTTATTGTGCAACTGCTTTTGAGATTGCAACGACTAAAGATGTGCCAGATAAAAGGAAGGGGGTTTAAAGCCATGTTTGTTTTCATACACATTCAGATGATCCAGAATAATGACTATTTCTTGCACACATTCAGATATCCTTGGAGCAATAAGCAATAAGCAGATTGCCAAACTGTTAAATTGTTTGTTGTTCCTTTGTGTTGTTCCCATGTGGCAGTCAGACTTAAAAGACACATTTGACAGGCCAATGGTGGATAACTCAGTGGGTGGAGAAGTTCCATAGTGACAGCAAAGGGAATAAACACCCACAAGGCTGGCCAAATGGCCACACCACAAACAAACACAAACAATTTAATCTGATTCAAAGTGGCTTTTTCTAAAAATACACATTGCAAACAACTTTATATATTACTAGTGGAATTCAGCCCGTTTAAAAACGGGCGCTAGAACGCTGCTGTCCTGCAGCGCCAGCATGGGACGGAGCTTCGGAGGTCTCCGAAGCCCCGTCTCATGCGGGAGGTGCGTGGCGAGGCGGCGGGGGGGGGGAGAGAGAAGCACTTCTCCTGCCCCCCCCGCTGCGCACCTCCCGCATGAGACGGGGCTTCGGAGACCTTCTCCAAAACTCCGTCCCATGCCGGCACTGCGTGGTGAGGCGGCGGGGGGGGGGAGGAGCGCTTCTCTCCCCCCGCCGCCTCGCCGCGCACCTCCCGCATGAGACGGGGCTTCGGAGAAGGTCTCCGAAGCCCCGTCCCATGTAGGCGCTGCCTGGTGAGGCGGCGGGGGGGAGGAGCGCTTTCCCCCCCCACCTCGCCGCGCACCTCCCGCATGAGACGGGGCTTCGGAGAAGGTCTCCGAAGCCCCGTCCCATGTCGGCGCTGCGTGGTGAGGCGCAGGGGGGGGGAGCGCTTCTCCCCCCCCGCCGCCTCACCGCGCACCTCCCGCATGAGACGGGGCTTCGGAGACCTTCTCCGAAACTCCGTCCCATGCCGGCGCTGCGTGCCGAGGCGGCGGGGGGGAGGAGCGCTTCTCCCCCCCCCCACCGCCTCGCCGCGCACGCCAAGCCAGTCCCCGAGCCGAAGTGCGGCGCGGCGGGTGCTTTTCGCCGTTTGCCTCCCCCTTCGCTCCGGGAAGGCAAACGGCGAAAAGCCCCCGCCGCGCCGCACTTTGGCTTGGGGACTGGCTTGGCGGCGGCGGGAAAAAGAGGAGGAATTCCTCCTCTTCTTCCCGCCGCCACCAAGCCAAAGCCGGCTTCCCTCGGCGCCCGCTGCCGCTTCGGCCGAGGAAGCGCCGTCCCATGCCGGAGGTGCGCGGCAAGGCTGCCGGGGGGAGCGCTTCTTTCCCCCGCCGCCTCGCCGTGCACCTCCAGCATGAGACTGGGCTTCGGAGCGGCGGTTGGCGGAGCGGCGGTTGGCCGTTGTCCCTCCGTCCAATCCCTGTGTCTCTGGGGTACATGCGCAGTACCCCAGGGACACACGGGACATCTGGACGCAGGGACAACATGGACATTATTATATAGGATGAGCGGAACAGGAGCGATGTTTCAGCCAGAGCTGCCTAAACGAGAGTGAACACCAAGGGACAGAGTAGGCGTGTAAATCAGCCAGAGCCTGCGCCAGAAGAAAAATAATGATCTTTTTATGGATGCCATTAAAAAGGGAACCCCAGCCTGCTCTATAAATACTGTTGCAGCACAACGACGCTGCCTGAACAACCTTATTTAACAGAAGCTGGCACCTAACCTGTGAGATATTTGAAAGATCTCAAGGACAGTTTGACCAGGTTGGGGTGTGTGTGTTTGTGTGTGTACGTACTTGGGTGAATATTGGAAAAAAACAACCTTAAAAAGCAAAACTTATCCAAGCTCTTCAGGAGAAACACTCTGACCTGGCTCTTCAATCCAGGACAGGAACTTGGGAAATTCCCTCTGGATCAGCCACAGAAAATTGAGTACTCATCCCTTCACCTGGGAAACAGAAAAGGTTGCCTAGACCCATCGAACATGCCATGATGGGCATCAGACACACATCTCCCTCCCCCTGAGGCAAGTGGCTGTGGCAGACGGAGGAAGTACTGAGGAACAAAAAGAAATCAGCCCGGAGTGCTCACTGGAAGGACAGATCGTGAAGCTGAGGCTCCAATACTTTGGCCACCTCATGAGAAGAGAAGACTCCCTGGAAAAGACCCTGATGTTGGGAAAGATTGAGGGCAGAAGGAGAAGGGGATGACAGAGGACGAGATGGTTGGACAGTGTTCTCAAAGCTACCAACATGTGTTTGACCAAACTGTGGGAGGCAGTAGAAGACAGGAGTGCCTGGCGTGCTCTGGTCCATGGGGTCACTAAGAGTCGGACACGACTAAACGACCAAACAACAACTACTACTACTACTACAAACTTTAACTCACAGGGTCCCAAAATGGAAAAAAGCAAAGGTGGAAAAGGAGGAAAAAGACTACTGAACTCACAAATCAAGGCTACAGATGGGAAGGAATTTACCACTTCAGAGAAGAAAGACTAAAGGACAGCAGGCAGGGTTGGTCTGGAGAGAGGGATGACTCCTCACCCTTCTCACCCAGGGAGGAGTCAAAAGGATCTAGAGGACCCTTCCAATAGTAGGAGGCAGCTTACCTATAAGGAATCCCCTGGGACAACATTGGGCAAATTAACATTAATGTCTGTCCACTTCTGCCTCTGGTCCTGCCCACACTCATGTGTGGTGCAGACCATGGTTCAAATCCCCAATCAGCGATGAAACGGATGGGAGTGACCTTGGGCAGCCAGAGTCGCTCAGCCTATCCTATTTCATGGGATAGGATATGCCACCTTGAGCTCCTTGGAGGAAAGTTTGATGAAAAAGTATGCGGTCCCCAAAAGTTGCCTGGAAGGGAATGTGAGTGTCGCACTGAAAAAGAGTCATAAGAAGAGCTTCCATGATCCAGGCAATGGCCCATCCAGTCCAGAATCCAGTTCTCGCAGCAGCCAACCAGATGCTTACCAGAAGCCTGGAAGCAGGACCTGAGCACAAGAGCTCTCTCTCCTCCTGCAACTTTCAGCTACTGGTATCCAGAAGGATTATTGCCTCCAGCTCTGGAGCCAGAGCACAGTCATCATGGCCAACAGCCATTGATAACCCCATCAATTTGCCACCCCTATTCTAACAGCCTCACATTCTCGTACAACCAAAAGGATTAACACCCTCTGGCTGAGGTGCAAGGGATGATTCGCAGTAAGAAGCTTCCCCCAGATATCCTTGGCTTTGCACAGACCAGCCTGCAGGTGGGAAAGGCCTTGAGCCAGTCAGCAAGGTCAGCCCTCTCCAAAAACTCCCTGTTCGGTAAGACCAGGACCTCTGAGTCAGCCAAAAGAAAGGACGGTGATCTGAGAGAAGCTGACAGCTCAACTTGATCTGACACACACACACACACACCGCCCCCCGCCCCCGTTTCCCACTTATCGCCTTGCACACAGCACGACAAAACCTCCCTAATCGCTCGCTGCATGGCCAATACCTTTCTTCGCCGGTCGATGGCGGGCAGAACAGCCCCGAGAGGATAAAAACCTGAAGATGAGCAACGCAAGGATTTGGGTCAAGGCTCTCAAGCCTTGCAATCGAGTGTCTAATCAGCGAGCAGCAAGGGCAGCGAGACAGGGAAGGAGTGAATGTGCCGCTGCAGAGCACAAGAGCACTCTGGTATTGTACAGAGGGGAATCGCAGCCCACCGGGAAGCTGCGGGGTGGTTTTCATCCGAGATGTTCAGATCAGCCTTGGGCAAGCCAACGTTAAAGTGAACAGGGCTATGCAGCCCACCCGATCTAAAGAGCACCTCCCGCCTGCCTGCCTCCTTCCAACTTATTCTAATGTCAAGCTAGGGAGGCTGTAAAAGGGCCCCTTTCAGCTCTGCTAGGCTTTGGGATTAAGCACATCGTGAGCTTCTCTTCTGTTCAGAGAGCAAGTGCCTAGCTAAACTATAGCACTCACTCCCATGGGCGGCTTTAAAAACATAAGAGGCAAATCTATGAAAGAAAAGGCTATCAATGGCTACTAGCCACAGTGGCTATGCTTTACCACCAATGTCGGAAGCAGTATGCCTCCATGTGCTCATTGCCGGGAAGCAAAAGTGGGGAGAGTGAGAGCAGGATGCTGGACTAGGTGAAACAGGCCGTTGCCTTGATCCAGCAGTCAGGCTCCTCTTAGATTCATCTTATACTTATTCCATCGGATGGGTTTAAAAGGCGATGAGATAAATTCATGAAGGATAGGGCCATTGGTGGCTGCTAGTCATGACAGCTGACTTCTACCTCCACCGCTGGAGGCAGTAGACCTCTGAATACCCGCCACTGGGTGTCACACGTTGTTGGCATCTGTCTGTCTCGGGAGACAATGGAGGAGTGCTCCTTTGGGAGTGAAGTCAAACTGTTGGAAGGTTGCAGCACCTGCTGTGGTTTTTAGAGAGGGTCCAGTGCCGTTGGTCCAAGAGGAAGGTCCAAGCGTAAAGAGCAACTTTGTTTAAAGGAACAAGAGGCCTTTTTTATTGCAGATACACATCTCTGCAGTGTCTGCTCCTTGCCAGAGTTCTGAAGGACTCTCCGCCTCCCCCGCTGCCCCCTGCTGTCTATCTCCATTGGCTTGCCCGCCACGACCGCTACCAGCACCTATAAATCTTCCCTCTCAACATCCATCAAGCACCTGTGTTATCGATCATCCCCTGACCACAGCGCAATGTGGCTATTAATACAAAGACTCGCTGACAGGGCGACATGAGGGGCTTGGAGAACGAAGAGGCACCCCAGCGGACTTCAAGCTGGGGGAAGCGATCGAGGGTTCCCTCAAAAGAGGGGAAAACAGTCTGGCTGCCCTGCCACTTCTCCCCATGGAATATACAAGTGTGGAATAGCACCAGGTGAGTTAGCGGGGTGTATTTCTGCAGGACACTCTTGGTTCAAGTGGGATAATGGTGAGGCCAAAAAGGTTTGTCAACACACAGCAGAAGTTCAATGGGCATTGCAAAGCTGGCCTAAAGTGGGTCGTCCCAAGGGCAGCCCAATGTTCACTTTTAAAAGCAAAACAAAGAGAGAGAAATTGGAAAGGGGGGTGGGGAGAACATGCCTGCGCTGCTAATGCATACCAGTTCTATACTAGTCAAAGTGTCATGACCTCCCATCCCCCCCCCAAAAAAATTCCGGGAATTGTAGTTTGGTGTGACTGCTAAACAAAACCCTGTTGGAGATCCTCTAAGCCAGGGGTGTTCAACAGGTCGATCGCAATCTACTGGTTGATCGTGGGGTGTCTCTGGGCGATCGCAGGATCCCGACCCCCCCCTCCAGAAATTCGCCTAGAAGGCTATGTGGAAACAGCTCCCAACATGCCCTGGAATTCTTCTACAATATGAAAAGGTTTTTCAACAGAAAGAGATCCCTCGGCCTCAGTACTGAGAAAAGCACATGGAGCCTGGAGGTGCATTAAACAGCAGCATCTCCTTCAGAGATTACCTCTTCCCTTAACTTTAAAATACCTTTCAAATTAAACAGCATGAGTCTATTTACTGCTTTTTCTCCAGCTGTTGCCTGAAAAACCACACAAATGCACCAACAACATGTGTTTGTGCGGGGTTTTTTTTTGGGGGGGGACACACCTTTCAATCTCCATAATGCCACCTTCCCATGACGGGCTGTTTTGATTGCCAGCCAGCAGCAAATGTTTCCTTGTTGATATTGGCCTCACCTACAGGAAGAACGTCCTGGTATGGCACCTGAGCAACCAGCACGAGATGTCAAGGCAAAGACAGCCCGGGCCTGGCTTGGTCTTTGTAATGTCTTCTTTCAGGAAAATGAATATCAAGAAAGAGAAAGAATCAAGACACCCTGGATGAGGTCCTGCATAGCCAAGTTGTATGTGTTCCAGAGAGCTGAGAACACACCTGTAAAACAGGTTGTGACTAACACATACAAAAAAACCATATGATAGCTGGGCAATGATCCTGTTTTATCTTTTTTTAAAACTGAGTTTATATCCCACCTGTATCTCCAAGGAGCTCAAGGTGTGGCATGCATGCCCCCCCTCCGCTCCTCATTTAATCCTCACATCAACTCTGCAAGGTAGGCTGGGCTGAAAGGCAGAGTTTGGACCAGGGTCACACACAGTGAGCTTCATGGCCAAGTGAGGATTTGACCCCTGGCCTCTTCAACTCCTAGCCTGACACTCTAACCACTGCCCCACGCTGGCTTTCGCAATAAAGGTACGTCAGCCTAAGAGACAGTGGCAAGCCCAAGGTCATGGGGGTATTCAATGCTTGTCCCACTCAGAGTAGATACACTGAAGTTAATGGGCATTGCTAACTAAGATCCACTGATTTCAGTGTGTCTACTTGAGTAGGACTTAGCTGAACACAACCCACACAGCAGGTTTCATGGCTGGGTGGGGATTAGAGAACAAGAACCCAACACCTCTTCAACACTCTCATCAAATTTATCACCCTGGCACTATCTATACTCTCTGTATACCAAACTATGCCAACTGTCACACCCACCCTTGGCATGTGGACCCCGGATTGTTACCCAGAAGGAAATGTGGCCCTCAGGATGAAAAATGTTCCTCCCCCTGTCCTAAAGGTATGAGTAGAAAGTTGAAAGGTTCTGTTGTTGTTGTTGTTTAGTCATTTAGTCGTGTCTGACTCTTCGTGACCCCATGGACCATAGCACACCAGGCACTCCTGTCTTCTAAGAAGATCAAATCAAGAATCCAATACTGTTAATATATTGAATCTGGCTCTTGTGGATAGGCCGAACTGGTAGGGACAGTCCAGCCTTCAAAAATTTTCTACATAGAATTGTAGAGTTGGAAAGGACCATGAGAGTCAGCTAGTCCAACCCCCTGCAATGCAGGAATATTTTGCCTAACGTGGAGTTCAAACCCACAACTCTGATATTAAAAGTCTCATGCTCTACTTATTGAGCTATCCAATTTGAAACATATCCAAGACACAACAGCTTCCCTTCCAGTTCTCTTGTAACTTCCATAGCCTGGTGCTGACCTAACACCTAAACACGATTAGCACCAACCAGAATTTGTCATCCTAATTGAAGTTCAGAGCCTCCTCCACCACCACCACCACAACACACAAAGTAAAGCCATGGCTAGCTCAGCAAGCAAAATCCTGCCTTCATAAGTTGTATAGGGAGACACCAACAAGACCCCAGCTGTCCCTTTGTAAACAGAATCTACAGAGGTGGAGAAATCATCTTATCCCTGGCTTGAAAACCCACTGCACCACCTCAGGGATCACCTTAACACTTGGTTTCCAAACCCACACTGAGTCCATAACTTTGTCTCTTGATACAAGGGGAAATACTTAAGGCATGGCTTTTAGGTGAGCTTCCCATAGGTTATCCGGTGGGATGGTGGATGAGATGGGGCTTTGATCTGATCCAATGGGGCTCTTCTTATGAAACTGGATATTAATGCTTAGCCACAGTTAAGAAAAACCAGTACTATGGTTGCAAAGGGTTAATGGTACTGTGACCTGTCTGTACCACCACAGGGTCAGCAGCCTCACAGTAAATAATGGAGGGGCACTTAGTTTTGTTGGCATTTTAAAAATCTGCACTTCTCGAACCAAAACACGAACAGAAATAGTTTCCTTCAGAATTTGCTAATTTTGCAATCCAGCCAATGAATGTGTACAAAAATGCATAAATTAGAGGGACGCATACATAAAAATGTGTGTATTGGTGAAAACTACAGACAAAGGTAGGGAAGATTGCTGAAGTCAAAGCTGCATACAAAAATGTGTTTATTATGAGAAATTCACACTAGAATGTGAATTGCTGTGGAAATGTGGAGAAACTCAATTTAAGAATGGAAAACATACGCAGTTGAGAGAAACCGAAACTGACCATCCTGATTCTCCGTTTCATAACCTCAGTCCTAGCCTACCCTTACCAACCAATTAAATGTTTTAAGATCACACGAAGGGCAGGTTTGACAGATGTGGTGATGTGCCTGTCTACTGTCTCACCTGCCAGACAAAACACGAAATATGTGTCAATCAGGCTGGAAGCACAACTTTGAGCAGCTGTTCCTTTCTCCTTACGCTTGCTAATTTGTCCAATTCTCCCTTGCAAGGAGCCTTAATTCTAGCAAGAGCTAACCCTGCAAACACACCACATACAAGTTTAGCTTGCACCACACAGAGCTACAGTTCCCAACACCCTAAGCAAACTATACATCCCAGGATTCTTTGGCGGAAGCCATGTGTTTTCAATGGCACGGCCATGAGGAAACCTTTTACTTGTGTAAGTGAACCAGGTATGCCTTTGTATACTTGAATACCCAAAGCTTGTGTCCTGGACTATGCACTCGTGCGCTTTAAAAATTTTATATAGAACAATTGTCCCCAGCCAAAGAAGGCTCCCAGAGCCACTTACATATAAGCAATTAAAACAGCTGATGTAAGCTGCATACACAACATTCATTTAAAGCACATTTAAAGTGCATTGCTTCCCTCTGGGAACTACAGCTTACTCATCAGATAGCTAAAATTCCCACCACTAGAGTTCCCAGGATGCTTGGGGGGGCATGTGCTTTAAATGTATGATGTGTTCCCACTTGTAAGACCCAAACAATTTACTTTGGATTCACAAAGCAAAAACAGGAGTCCTCAAGTCCACTAAAGATGCTCAGCTCCCTGAAGCGCTGGGCTAGGGGTAGCCAAAATGGTGCTATAAGGTGTTGGGACTCCCAACTCCCATCAGCCCCCACCAGCACAACCAATGGTGAGAGATGATGGGAAGTAGTCCAACAAATATGTGGAGATCATTACTTGGCTATCGCCTTCGGACTACAGGTCCAATTTGGGATCTTGACAGACACTTTGCTTGAAGTTTTTTTAAAAGTGTTGGGGAAGTCTAAAAAGGGAAAAAGCACCACCATTTTGATGCTTGGAGAAAAAAAAGCTTCTAACGATGCTTAAAAAAAGAAATAAAGGGAATGACACCACATGGAGCCGCTTCTTTAAAAAAGATAAGAGACACACACTTAAGGCACTACTATATCAGCTGTGTGAATGGCTTCAAAGTACTGAAGAGAAAAGATTACCCTGGAGACCTCAGGAGACTGAAATATTTCCCCTTTCAGGAAAGGGAGGGGGGCGGAGGGAACCTCGCTACCAGCGTTGGGGTTTTGGCGTCGAGAATGCATGGGACCTGTTTGTATCTAATTAAACATTCTTTCATCGAGGAAAACCAAGACAGCAACTCCAAGGTGACCAGACTGCTTTTTTTTGGGGGGGGGAGGCAGGAAGATCAAAGGAAGGAGAGGAAAGCAAGGCAGGTAAAATCAAGTCAGGTTGTTCCCAGACGTAGAGACAAAACAAAACAACCACAGGCGTGCAAGGTAATAATAGTATGCACCACATAGTGTGGGACCAATTCAGGACAACGGTTAGCCTTGGAGGCAGGTTGCCTCTGGAAAAAGACCTCAGTGAACCTCAGGGTTTCCTGGATCTGATGCCCTCTAGATGTTTTGGACTATGACTCACATCAGCTCCAGCCAGAACAGCTGGGAGTCAACGTCAACTGAATGGGGTGCCATGTTGGGGATGAAAAGTTGGCTTACACCCCAACCCACCTCATACCCCAGAAATACCACCTAGCTAGAATAGATGGAGGACTAGGGATTGACTTGCATGTGTCATGTGGCTGAACCGTAAAACCTGCTGCTTAATGCTGGGTGGTGGAGGGAGGTGAAATGAGGGGGCTTGTTTCAGAGTGGCAGTGAAATTGCCTAAAAGGTTCAAGGGTGCTTAAGAATGGGTGGCTGACATTTTGTTTTTGGCCCCTCTTACGAGGATGACATCTCCCCCTAGAATGCCCCAGGTGTGTTGTCTTTCCAGAGATGGTGGAAAGAATGCTGGCCATGATTTGTGTCTTTTACTCACAAGTGCCCAATTCATTCTGGAGGGTAAGAATTGACTGGGAGGTGATAAGGTATCGTCCTCCTTCATCAAAATGGTGTCTCAATTAAGTGAAAAAAAGGTTAAATGGTGTGGCCAGAAAGGATAGTTTGGCTGCGTGCTAAATCAGTCGTGTGGATCACTTCACCCCTTGACAAACTCTGCAGGGGTCTACATGACTCAAATTCTCTACCTTCCCAAATGGTGGTGCAAATGACCCTTTCCTGCATCTAAGTATGAGTTGTCACCCATTTTGATTGCCCTGATGAAGACAAAAAAACGATAGCGGGGGAAAAGAACGAAAAGCAAGGTAACCCAAATCACAGTTGACGCCTACAAGAACAGCCTTCCATAGTTTTAAGTGGTACCCAACAACCCCGCCCCCAAATGCATCGTTATACAAACTCTTGGCCTACCATACAAAGAGGGGCCTCAAAATTGGTACCTGCAAGAGGTCTCACGGAAAGAGATGTTCAGATCCCAATGTGCATGTATCCTGTTGAGAGAGGAGGAGGGGGGGGAAAGGGGAGAAAGAGAGAAAGAGAGAGAGAACTTTCAGTCGCAGGTGCTGAATAGGATGTTACAGCTCAGAGAAGCTCAGGCTCACAGACTAGGGGGGTTGTAACACTCCCTCATCTTGTAACCTCTGTCTAAAGTATTGTGTGCACCCTCTCCCACCTTTTCAATGCTAAAACAGAGCGTAGAGTGTCTATCTGCACAGACATTTGCCACAAACCACAGTTTACCTTTAAACCTGGGAAGCAAGCAAGCTTCAGTCCCTGGTCTTAGAGCTAGTCACAATTAATGTTGGCACAGAGGTAGCACAATACTCTAGTTAAATGTTTTCTTTTGGGGGGGGGGGTTGAAGGAGGAAAGGAATAGAGGGGACTGGGGCCTACTGAGACTGGTGGGGCAGAAGGCAGGGAGCCCAAAAGTAGGTGGAGCCATAGCCATTGTCAGGTGGAGCCATCTTTCTTCCTGCCAGTCTGTCAAAAATTGAGAACCAGGGTAAGGAAGCCAAGGGCCATCTCCAGGGATGGATGCTATGAAAAAGGCAGGCACAAGGTGGCTGCTAAGGGCAGACTGAGGTTGGTGAGGAAGTGCCTTATTCATCCACTGCAAGAAAGAGAACAGTGAAGAAGTAAGGCACTCCTGATCCCTTCAACTATTAAGGGACCAGGAAATGTTATGCCTTCACCAGGGCAAAGTACTGCTTTAAAAATTGAGCTGAATAAGCTGGCAAAAAAGCATGTTGTAAGGAGAGTCCTGTTGCAGGATCAAGCCCATGCATAATCCAGCATCCTGTCCTCACAGTGGCCAGCTAGGTGCCTGAATAGGAGGCCCACAAAAGCAGGATCTGAGTGCAACAGCAACTCTCCCCACCCGAGATTCCCAGCAAATGTATTATCGTGTCTCAAGTAACAAGATGATCTTCCAGGAAGGAGAAGAAGCCGAGGCCTGACATGTATTAAGGAAGCCCAAACGTTGCCTTGTACCACACACACACACCAGGGGGGGGGGGAACCCGGTCACACCCCCTCCAGCTGTAAATAAATCATTAGCCCTTTCCCCGCCTCTGAAATTAATTCTGCATGTTCCGCCCGCAAGCTGGAGAGACAAGATTCCAGACAAGAGGCAGCCTAAATTTAGATGCTGACAAGTGACAGTGGATGAGATTACCCCACCCCCAGCAAGCCTCTGAAGGCTGCCTCAGGCAACCTACTTCATTTCAGATCCAGGATCAAGTCCCCAGGTGGGATGATGCTCAGCCCCTGACTGGCTACTGGGGCTTTCGCACAAACTCACCTGGGAAGTCCAGGCACAGTAGGGCTAGAAACACAGGGTGCTGCCTTACACGGAGTCGGGTCAAGGGTCCCTTTAACCTAACATTGTCTACACTGATTGGCATCAGCTCTCCAGGCAAGGGACATTCGCAACCCTACCAGAAGATGCTGGGGATTGAACCTGGGACCTTTGGCGGGCAAAGCAGATGCTCTACAACTGAGCTAAAGCCCTTCACTGACCAGCTGATGAATTTCGATCTCCAGGCTAGTTTCAGCTTCCTTCCACTTCCTCCACCCACCAGATTCTGGGAAACTGTGACAAGTCTACCAGTCCGTCTTCCCTGTCCTGGAAAGACTCCTTTGTAATTTCAAATCTTAACTTGGCTTGGTTGGAGCTCCTGGATCATCATTTTCTGCATGAGAGCTCTAGAAACTGTGGATTCGCTTTCAGGCTTAGCTCGTCAGAAGCCAAAAGGAGGACCAGAGCACAACAGCACACTCCCCAATTGTGGTTCCCCACCTCTCCCTATATGAACCGGCCCGAACCCGGAGATCATATTCTGAGGCCCTTCTTTTGTGTGCCTCCTCCACAAGAGGTCCAGAGAGTGGCAACAGAGGAACAGGGCCCTTTCTGCAGTGGCTCCCCACTTGTTGAATGCTTTCCCCAGGGAGACTCGCCTGGCACCTTTGTTGCGTATCTTTAGGCGCCAGGCAAAATCATTCTTCTCTTCCCAGGCCTTTGGCTGATTAAACATCTATGGCCTTTTAAACTGTGATGGGGGTGGGTTGTTTTTATTTGTTACTATGTATTTTGGATATTTATAATGCAAACTGCCCTGTGATCCTCAGATGAAGAGCAGTATAGAAATTTAATTAATTAATTAGTCATAAAAAAATACATTCCCAGCAAGTGGTCTTCAGAGCCATGCTGCCTCTGGCGGGGGAGGGAGAACATAGCCCTATTGGCTGGTAGATACTGACAGCCTTATCCTCCATGAATCCTCTTTAAAAGCCATCCAAGTTGGTGGCTATCACTGCCTCCTGTGGGAGTGAGTTCCAATAGTCTGCTCCAATGTGTATCTCCCATTTCTAGCATTATGAGGAGCAGAACCTCTGTCTATCCACTTCCTCCACACCTTGTACGATCTTATACACCTCTATCAATCTCCCCTTACCCCCGTTTTCTCTAACCCCAAAAGCCCCAAATGCTGTAACCTTTCCTCACAGGGGAGTTGCTCCAGCGCCTTGAACATTTTTGGGTGCCCTCTATGTGAACCTTCTCCAGCTTTCTACAATATCCCTTTTTGCATGAGACGCCCGTTTCCCCCAAAAAAGGCTTAAGATGGCTCAACATCAAAGCCGGCTTGGCTAGCATCAGAGTGTATTTTGCAAGAGAGAGAGAGAGAAAGAGGTGAAATTAAGCGCTGCAGTGAGGAGCGCATATTCATAACTTGGCAACTGCAGCTATCTGTGGAGCTGGATAATTAAACACCCATATTTAAACAAATGAGTAGGTAAGAAATGAAATTAAATCCCAATTATCTTCTATCTCCTACCCCCTCTCCTGTCCTCTTCCTTTTCTGGGTAGCTTAACCAAGCTCTGGCTCTGTCGTAGTCGTCCCCCCCCCCCTTTAGTTTCTATGGTGTTATCTCCAATTAGATTTCTGGGGCTAATGTGCGTTTCGCTTTAGCGGGTTATTCATTCAATTGAAATCAAATTACTAATAATTTGCAAGCTATCAAGCTGCACGAGTCGTGTATTTGGGTGGGTTGGAGGGACCAAGAAGGCTCCTAATAAATTACTAATAATTAAATGGGGGGGGGAGAGAGATTTGAAGAGGGTGTTAGAGGGGGGCAGGAGCTCGAAGCAAACAGCAGCAAGGCAGCTGCTGACACTTCCTTTCTCTGCTGCAACCTCCCCTGCCCTTCCTCTAACACACAATCAGTTACACAGAGTTTAATAAGAAAAGCCAGATGTGTCCCTCAACAACTAGAGGCAAGGGTTCGTCTCTGCTTGGAAAAGGACGGGGAAGCAGAAGAAGGCCTGGGAAACGGGCCACCCATCAGTAGTAGGGCATCTGCTTTGTATGCAAGAGATACCAGGTTTAATCCCCACTTGCATCTCTGGGTAGGGCTCAGAAAGCAGCTTGGCGGGAAGCTGGCAATCACTGTGTACAAAGACGGACCAAAGGCCTGACTGTGCATAAGGCAGTGCCCTCTGTTCCCAGTTGTTGCTGGCATCTGACTGTCTTGAGAGACAATGGAAGAATGTGCCGTGGGAGTGGAGGTGGGGGATACGTTGCTGTGTCTTAAGGAAAGCTCTTTAAGCTCAGGGGTGGAGTGCCAACTTTGCACATATAAAACACAAAGTACATAATAAAAAAAACATAAGCAAACCAATAATCCGTTTTTTAAAGGAGATAGGATGCTAGCCAAAGGCCTGGTTGAAGGGGAACATTTCTGCCTGGCGCCTAAAGGTGTATAATTAAGTGCCAGCTGAACCTCCCTGGGGAGAGCATTCCACAAACAGGGAGCCACTGCAGAAGAGGCACGTTCTTGTGTTGCCATCCTCTCGTGGAGGAGGGCCTCAGATGATGATTGCAAGGTTCAGATTGGTTCATTTGGGGATAAGGGGCCTTTGAGGTATTGTGGTCCTGAGCCATTTAAAGCTTTATAGGTCAAAACCAGCACCTTGAATTGGGGTCGGAGACTAACTGGCAACCAATGCAGTCAGGACAGGATCAGCATTATATGCTCAAATCATCTTGCTCCAGCGAGCAACCTGGCCGCCCTATTCTACACTAGCTAAAGTTTCCAAACCATCTTCAGAGGAAGTATACTGCATGAGAAGATCCCGGGTTCAATCCCTGGCATCTCCAGGTACAGCTGTCTGGAGAGCCGTTGTCAGTCAGTGCAAACAATACTGAGCTAAAAGGACCAAAGCTCCAACTTAGTACACGGCGGCAGCTTATTTTTTAAATAAAAAGCATGTAAGAAAAATGCGTATCAATAAATAAACATGAACTATAAGCCAATACAAAAGTGGCTAAACGTTCATTCTATTGAGAAAATTACAACAGACAACCTGACATTTGCTTAGAAATGCAAAAAAACAACAACCCAAAAACCAAAACCAAAACAGACACAATAGTAATTTGGGTCCTTAATCCCATAGGTCTCTCATAAGTTTCCATGAGTTTGAGGTGTCCGTCTCGTTTGATCGTACAGGAGCTAACAGATCTTCCTGGCAGCTTCTTAAGGGAGCAGATGTAGCTCTGGGGTAGAGCATCTGCATTGCATGCAGAAGGTCACAGGTTAAATCCTCAGCATCCCCAGGTAGGGCTAGGAGAGACCCATGCCTGAAACCCTAGACAGCCGATGCCAGGCAGTATAAATAGAAAATTCAGCGGCCTGGCTGAATAAGACAGACTTCTATATCCCAAGTGTTGCATTTTAAAGTGCTGTAACCCACTCTGAGACCTTAGAGTGAATGGTGGGAAATAAAGTAAGTTGTTATTACCGTAGTACCTTGGTTCTCAAACGCCTTGGTACTCAAACAACTTGGAACCCAAACACTGCAAACCCGGAAGTAAGTGTTCTGGTTTGAGAACTTTTTTCAGAAGCCGAATGTGCTCCGTTTTGAGTGTTACACTGATTTGAGTGCCACACTTCCGTTTTGAGTGTTACGCTGATGATTTGAGTGTTACACTGAGGTCTATTTGTTTCTGCTATTTATTTTGTGTTTTTATGGCTCTTTTTGTTTTGTTTTTGTGACTGTGTGGAACCCAGTTCAGCTACTGACTGATTGTGTGACTGTGGTACATTGTTTATTGTTTTCATTTTATGGGTCATGGTTTCGATAGATAGTAAAATTCATGTTAAATTGCTGTTTGAGGGGTTGTTTTTAAAAGTCTGGAACAGATTAATCCGTTTAGCATTACTTTCTATGGGAAAGCAAACCTTGGTTTTGGACCGCTTTGGTTTTGGAATGGACTTGTGGAACGGATTAAGTTTGAGAACCAAGGTACCATTGTATTTCCTAAAACAAATCAGTTGTATGTGGAAGGATGGCTAGTCAACAATCCAACTGTTAACAAACAGACAGATTGATTGCCTGATAGTACATAAAATATATAGATATAATCAGACACATTCAGAAATCTAACAGGCCAAGGTGAAGATGCAAATCTGCATAAATAGACAGAGTGCCTCTGGGGAAAAATTGATGGCTCACTGGAACCTGTGCATTACAGCAATAAGAAAGGCAGGAGATCTGCATTTATAGACAGCTAAGTTTTCCTCAGAATAAACTCACCAAAATTAATGTACACAAGTTGAGAGTGTCCATTAACTTCGGCAGGTCTACTAGAACAAGTCTGGTTGGAGATATTGAGTTGTATGCAATGCTATCCCTACTCAGAGTAAACCTATTGGAAGCTAATGGACATGATATAGGTCCACTGTAGGTCTGCTCTAAGTGGGATTTAGCTGGGGCACAAGCCTCAGGAAAAAGACCGCAAATTATACCAGCATTTTCACCCATATATGCAATTTTTACGTCCTTGAAGATAGTTTCTGTGTGTATTATTTATTGGATAGCCAAGTTTCACTTTGCATATTATTACAAAGAGTGTGAATTAGAAGAGGTTCTCATCACCATCCCTAACATAGACCAAGGTGCTTTTGTTCTCTGCACCCCTGTGATGGGCTTGCTGGAAGAGGGACCAGCTTGCCTGTCCTCTTGCTGCCTTATACAAACTCAGAAAAATGGTCCCTCTAGCTCAGTACTGTCTACACTGACTGGCAGCGGCTATCCAGCATTTCAGGCAGGGAGCCTTTCTCAGCCCTACCTGGAGATGCTGGATATTGAACTTGGGACCTTCTCTGTGCAAAGCAGGTGCTCTACCTGGCTCCCTTTTAGGAAGCGATTTTCCCCAGCACACACTCGGCCTCCCCCTCTGCGCTGCCTGCCAGTTCCACAGCACAATAAAGTAGCCATTTCCGCTCACTATCAAATCTAAGTCCTCATTAGACCCGCTGCCGCTTCCTGGCACTCTGGATCAAATCCAGTGCTCGTTTCCCAGACAGATCTTAAATGTATTTTATTTATTAGGGTGACAGTCATTACTATGAAGCGTCGGCGGCAGCAGTGAGCAGCTGCGCTAGAGGAGGAAATGTCAGGAGAACACTGAAGGGCTAGGCTGAGGGAACAGTAGGGAACGCAGTCGCAAAAGCCCAACCAGAGCTGCACCTAAGAAGCTGGGCCCTTGAATGGTGGTACAAATAGGCCTAGTGATTTCTCCTCCCTGCCCTCCCAACCACAGCACCTCTCTTTACTATTACAGTCATACCTCTGGTTACGTTCGCTGCGGGTTGTGTACATCACGGGTTATGAACACGCCGAACCCGGAAGTGCCGGAACAGGTTACTTCTGGGTTCGGCGATTAATGCATTCACAGATTCAGCACTTCAGGTTGAGTACTGCTTTGGATGCGTATGGGGCTCCGGAATGGATCCTGTTCGCATCCAGAGGTACCACTGTACTTCTTTAGAAATCACTCATAGCTGAGTAAGATTGTCTTCCATGAACACGGTCTTAACAGTGAGTCCGTAAGTGACTGTGGACGCCAGTTCTGGATCCACAAGTCCTTCCACAGCGGGGGAGTTGATCAAGGTGAGGGTTTGCCAAGCGTGCCTTCCTGGTAGCATGTTTCTCCCTTTCATCCTGAGTTTGAGAGTCTTCAAAGTCCATGACACCTTTGGTAAAGGCTGTTCTCCAATTGGAGCACTCATAGACTAATTGTCGCTGTTTATACTACTTTTTTAAAGATTTGCCTTAAGAGAGTCTTTAAACCTCTTCAGTTGACCACCAGCTTTACGCTTACCATTTTAAAGTTCGGAATAGAGTAGTTGCTTTGGAAGACAATAATCAGGCATTCAAACAACATGACCAGTCCAACAAAGTTGATGTTGAAGAATCTTTGCTTCTTCCAGTTCCAGTAGTTCACCCGTCTTCCCAAGTGATGTGTAAAATTTTTCGGAGACACCACTGATAGAATCTTTCAAGGAGTTGCGAGAATTTTGCTGGCTGCAGCTAATAAAGAGATGCCTCGATAATTTCCACAATCCGTTCTATCTGCCTTCACAGCCATTGTAACATAACACTTGTTATCTTCTGCCTGTTCTGCCGTTGAGGAGAGGACTTCTTGGATCATTCTCTGTCTAGCTCCGAGCTCCTCCCCTTTGATCCTACCTACGCTGCTGGGAGTATGAGACTCCTGACAGCTTCGCTCACAAGGGTCATACAGTAGGAACGTGCAAGCCCACTCACCACCACAAGGTGATGATCCAGTGAGTGAGACCACTCTATACATAGGGATGGGTGAACACACCAACTTTGATTCCTCTCAATTTCTCATTTTTCCAGTATTTAGATCTTCACATTTCTATATCAGTCTGCAGTGTTGTTGTTGGTTTTTGAAGGCCCCATGAAAACTCCATCAGCATTTTAATGCAAACTCCTAATAATATACCGTACATACTGTTGTATGGAATTTTGCATAAATATACACTTTAGTTTTGCAAAAGGGGGGCAGCTTGTCTACCTAACAGAACTACAACTTTAAGGATTAGTGCCCAAGTTTGCTTTTTTCCTCTTCCCTCCCCATCCCTCTTACCTTTAGTGATTTTTTTTAGATTGTAAACTGGCAGGCAGGGACTTGTCTTGCTTATCTTATTGTACCGGTATGTAAGCTGCTCTGGCAGCCTTTTTTGTTGTTGAAGTGCAGGGCACAAAAACACTAAATAAACCGATTGATTGATTGATCAACTGTAGGGCTGGCCCTTATCAATGGAAGATAAATCCCAGACCTGGGCATCTTAGAGTCTTTTATAAACACCATCTTTTAAAATTAAATTTCTATACACCCTTCATCCAAGGATTGTGGGGCGCATTTAAAATATAAAACACAAATCTACGTAACATACGCTACCATGACGACTTGCAACAAACATACACATACACCAGTGGGTAGATGGTCCCATAAAAGCCTCAAAAGAACGAGTTTGGCTGGAGATACTGAGCTGTATTCAATGCTAGTCCTACTTGGGAGTAGACCCTTTGGATGGTAATAAATATGACTGAATGTAGGTACATAAATTTAAATGGGTCTGCTCCGAGTAGGATTTAGTTGAGCATAATTCTCAGTAAAGAGATTCCTACTTACTTTGGCATGAAGGTTCCCAGAAAAGATGGGAGCCACAGACCTGACCGACTCCCTGCCCCCTTTGCACACAGCTGCGTCCCACAAGTGCCAGAAACATGTAAGGAGGGTGGGGGAGCAGGGATGCAGAATGGGGGGTGGGTGCGAGAATGGGGGCTGCTTTTGGTTTGAACTCCAATCAATTAGAGAGGCAAAGAGCAGCAGCCTTCAGGGATGTCAGAAATAGATTTCCACTTAAGAGCACCAGGGATGCGGCTGACAGACTGACAGCCCCAAACCATTAAAGCCTTCACGGAGGCTGGCAATTTTGCTATTAGAAGATGGAAGTCTGGGTAAGTATGGCACGGTGACCCGGTTCACTGAAGGCAAAGTGGAAAGGAAATGGGGGCAGGGGAAGAGGGGAAGCAGCGGAACGGGGGAGAAGGAGGGGCAGACAGAAAGTCCCCTACACACACCGCTAAACCACAGAGACACTCAGCCCATCAGTCAAAATAACAGCGGCGAAATGAGGGGAATTCTAAAAACGTATATCTGACCCTCCCTTAACCTCATCCATCAATCTTTCCACGCCTCCCTTGTTCCAATCCGTAGTCTCTCTTCCCAACCCTCTCCCCCTCTCTTCTTCGAATAACTGCAGGCAGTACGGACAACTCCCAGCACATTGGCGGGACCCCAATAAAATATCCCAGCTACCCCCAGAGCTGTTTTGCCTGCTCAAGCCGCGAGATTGCCGATTTAAAAGAGCATTTCCCCACTAGCCCCAAGCCAAAAGGACTGTTGCCAGTTTTAAAAGACACGTTTTGGTTGCGCTTCTTCTTGCTGGTAGGGGCCCCTGACGTCAGCTGCAGGGGGCTGCACCTAAAGGTAGATTTCTCCATGAGTGGCTGTTAGTCGCTGATAGAAACTGAAGACCGTTCAATCAGATCCCTATTCTGTCTCTGGGGTGGGTGGGCTGGAGTGAGGATCCTAGGCGTTCAAACACACATACCAATTGGATACACATTGTTGGTCCACTTAACGCAAGCCAGAGGCAGAAAAACTATAGTGGATGCCAAATAATTGTGGGATGCCAGTTGCTGAGACTCACAACTGAGGAGAGTCCTGTTGTTCTCGGGTCCTCTGCCGGTTTGCCATAGGCATCTTGTTGTCAAGCGATAACAAGACACTGGGCTATGATGGGCTACTGGCCTGCCCGATCCATCAGGTCTCTTCTTACTTAGCTTCTTATTTTATTAGTGACTCAGCTGGTTAGTTTAAACCAAGGGTGGGGAACCCCAAAGTCCAGGGGTCCAGGCAGCGGAGGTTTAGGATCAGAGTTTTCATTCTCCTAGATGTCAACCTGGGAAGGAAGCCCAAGCCCCATCTGCCCCTCGCTTCCCTCTACAGCAGGTGCAGAAACTGTGTTCTCGACCACTGGACCCACTTATTCGTCTCCATCTGTTCAATCCGCCAAAGCCCATCTTTGCATGCAGGGAAGTACCTAACTTGCCGAGCCTTTGAGATCCATTGGATAACCTCACCTGGTTTTGCTGGCCACTCAAAGCCATTCCCAGGGTGTGGCCACTGTGGCATGCCAACAGCTTCTAGGAGCCACAGGTGAGAACTGAGTGCAGGGCGGGGACCAAAGATAGACACACTAACCCAGAAGGAGCACAACATGCCCCCCACAAGAGGTACTACCCCCTCCCCGAACACCCCATACACCCTGGGCTGTAGTTACTGTACAAAGGTTAAGAGTCACCTCTGTTGCCCTATTCGCTCTGGACCCACCCACCACTAGCATGTGGCCCTCATAAGGTTGCCTACAAGGAAATGTGGCCCCCGGATTGAAAAGGGTTCCTCACTCTTCGTGACATGAAATACCACCACCTGCTCTTTGACGTGTGACCCCGTGCTCACTTACAGTAGTAGCCTACTTGCTTCCTGCCAGCTTTTTCTCCCTCTCTTCCTTCAGTAACTTTGCCCCAGAGCTTCGTGTCTCTTGGCTTCACTACCCTCTTCCTTTTCAGCTTATTCTGCCCAGGCTGCATCTCTGTCGCTTCCCCCACCTCCTGACCATTTGTATCTACTAAGGATTTTCATCCTATCAGGCATTATGACCTTTTGCTTCACCTTCGGAAGCTGCAGTGTCTGTCAACATACTATTCCGGCAGCGTTCCCGAGCAGTAAGGAATGCTAACATCACAAGCAGATCAATGAATGGCTAGTTTCTCAGGGAAGCAAACAGTTTTCAGCCTATAGATAGATAAATTACTTGAGCCCCACATGTCAAGAGATAACCTCTTCCTTAATATTCCAAACCACACAGTTATGTAAATCATTCTCTGTTAAATACGGTACTACTATTTTGAAGTGGTATAGAGGATCTCAGTAATCCATATTCCTACCCTGTAAGGCAGGCCAGCACTATCTTTGTAGGTGGGGTAGTGGGGGAAAGGAGCTGAGATTGAAAAACAGTGGCCATATTCAGACATCACATTAAACCGTGGTTTAGTGGAGCCAGACCTACTCTCAGGCTCATGTGTTCCTCCTTTCCTCTCAGACATGCTCAGGAGGATGAGTTTGGACTAACCTGAAAAAAGGTTTTACTAGTCTATTGAGGCTATCAAGAGAAGAATTGAATGTTGCATTCCTATGCTGGGCATGGAAGAGGCAAGTTTCCTATATCTAACAACCCCACCTGCTGCTAGCCCTCCTCTGGCAGACCACTCACTTGCAATTCCAGGTCGCCTATAGGCCAGAGTGTAATTGAAAGAACGAGTTAAGGGATAGCAAAAGCTTCCAATCTCCAATCTCTCTCAGTAGAGCAAAGAAAGCAGAGAGGGGGAGGGGAAAAAACAGGAGACATAGACAGACATCTTCTCAACACACTAAACCATGGCTTAATATAGGGCAGAGAACCTGTAGAGGAAGGTTATTAGTTTGTTTTGCTTTTGTTCTTCTTTTTATTGTATATTTGTGTTGTTTTATCTTGAATTTTTATTCTGTGAAATGCCCTGAGATCTTCGGACAGAAAACAAGCAAGCAAGCAAATATAGACATCTAAGATTATAACACCCTGGACAATTGGCCAGGTTGGTTGGGGCTGATGAGAGTTGGAGTCCAAACAACTGGAGGGCACTATGCTGAGAAAGACTGGCTTAAAAGTGCATGGCAAAGTATTCTGAACTCATTGGTCTCAGAATCCAAATCTGAAGCCAAGGACGTAGTCAACTGGGGATTTTTCTAGCCTTGAGACCTTCCATGAAAACAGAGCAAGGCTGAAATCACAGGTACACTCTTACTGGGAGGCAGACCCCACTGGTGTACATTATGCACAAAACTGGGATGCAAAATCTCAGAGGAAACCACCTTAGTAGATGACCAAGCCAACGACTTATAGTTAAAACTTTCTCTCCTCTTCTCTCTTTCCTGACTGTATTTTCTCACCAATGAGCCCAAGCAAATCACAATAATTAAGATTCTGAAGATAAAAGCATTTTATTGGTTTGCAAACCCTGGGTATTCATCTAACAAACTATTTGCCTCCCTCCTTAGGAAGACAAAGCAGGGCTATTGGAACAGAGGCGCTGAATTAAATGGGTAGTTAAAAACAATTTGGAGATGCTTTGTGCGCACCCGTGGTGGGGAAGGATGCAGACCTATTGCCCAGCTTTACATGCAGAATTAATAAACTGCATCCACAACTAATGGCCACAAGAAACAAGGTGTCAAGTCAGAGATGCTTCTTTTTCAGTTGTGGTGGGGGTTTGGGGGAAGAGATGCTGTGCCACTCCAGCTCCCCAGACCTCTGCTGTTGGTGACCCGGCAAAGTGGGAGGAAAATGGCTTAGTGACTGGCAAGCAACAGGCACATAAAACCCCCTCACACAGAGAACTAGAAAAGCAATTACACGCCTTTGCTCTCCCATTCCTTTGTTTTTATAGGGCTTGTTTCGGAATCCAAGCAACTCTGTGCATTAGTGAGCGCAGGGAGAGGATGGTGGTGATGATGATCAAGAATAGCTGTAATGATACACTTGGGGGGTGGAGGGCAACGAGACACAGCTGCAATACATTTTCATTGCCTCTCCGTTACAAGGTATTACACAATGCACGCTTTCCCAGAGGAATCCAAAGTCTTGACTCTCTTTGGGAATTGCTTTGTTTCCCCAGAGGGAAAAATTACCTCTCCTCTACCCATGGCAGCTACATTGCCAGGGGTGTAGAATACAGGAAGTTGTTTTTATACTGAATCAGTCCATTGGTCCATCTAGCTCAGTATTGTCGGCACTGACTAGCAGCAGGTCTCAAGCGTTTCAAACATGGGTTTCTCCCAGCCCTAGTTGGAGATGCTGGGGATTGAACCTGGGACCCCCTTGATGAGGGGTAGCATATCTGCTCCAATGGAGTCTTTGTCTATACTTGTACACTTGTAAATAAAGCAAATGTTTTTAAATGACACTCAAATCTCCAGTGATCTCTCCTCTAAAGAAAACCAAACCCACTGCCCCTGGAATCTACTATGACTCAGGGAAGTGGGGAAAGCACACAAATATGTTTTTTTACAGCATAACTCTTCTACAAGAAGTGTGATCACAGAATATTACTGTCTAGGCTTGCTTGTAGATTTTTATGAGCTTTACATGACATCACAGCATGTCAACCAATGGCTTTCAAAGAGGTTATGCAGACATCCAAACAGAGACTTTTTGCAGTCTCACAACTTGCAACTGCTGGGGTGGGAGCACAAATGATCAATTCACACTCAATGCTTTGGGGTGTGGGGGTGAGATAGGAAATCACAATAAACAAAATTACCTTCTTTTCATGATACTAATATGCAAATCCTCCTCTTGCTTGACATCAGGGTGGTGACCGTTGACCTTGTCGCTCTCCTCACTGTCGTCACTGTGTGAGAAAATGGAGGGAAGCTCTTTCTTTGGGGTCCTGGTAGGAGGCAAGGGGATGGTCCTCTTCTCAGCAAGGCGACCCCGATTCTGCCGAATGGGAGAAATCCGGAGTCAAACGAGTAGAAAGGGGGGGGGGAGAGAAAGAGGAAAAGATCAGATTAGGTGTACTGAAGGGGGGAGGTTTTTTAAATAAAGTCTGTCATCTGTTGGGGTGGCTCTGTTGACACCTCCATAATCCTTATGCAAAACAATCTATAGTTAATGTTAATGGTGTGAGCAATCCATCATCAAAGCTGAGGCGTACAGCAGATTATCAATTAAACCTTGGTTTCTTACATTACAGAATGATTTAAAAGACCAGAAAAGGCGGCTGAGCCTTTGTCTGAATCTTTTGTGGCTCTTTATCCACAGCTCTTTATCTGTTGGGCGGTGTTAGCTCCTTAACCAGTTTGGCAGGAGACTGGATTTGTATGCAATACTAAATTGTGGTTAGCATTAACTAATTTTGTAAACCAAGTAGATGCTTTAATTAATGAGTCATCTTTAACCATAGTTAATAAATCATAGCTAAGCTGCTGGGCTCACAAGTACAGTGGAACCTTGGTTCTCGAACGCAATCTGTTCGACTCCCAAAACCGTTCGGAAACCAAGGTGCGGCTTCTGATTGGCTGCAGGAGCTTCCTGCACTCAAGCTGAAGCTGCGTCAGTTGTTTGGCTTCCAAAAAACGTAACACTTACTTCTGGGGTTTTGGCGTTGGGGAGCCAATTTTTCATCAACTAAGCAGTTTGAGAACCAAGGTTTCATTGTAATGCTATGCCATGGTTTAATAAACCATAGTTTAATGCACCATGGTTTCACATTATACGTGAACCAGACCTCTGAGAGTGCTTGGGAACCCTGAGGATTGGGAGGAAACAGCAATGGATGGGAGACTGCAGAGGAAAAAGTGGCAGGCACAAAAGGGTTAAATACCCCTCCCACTTGCCACCCTGAAAATGCCTCCACACAACCCCCCCCCCCAAATATTTTACATACAGTATTCAGCAACAAACACAGGAAGGTTCCAAATATGCAACAAAGTATTCAGTTGCACCCTAACAAAAATGACACTCCTGGTTGTTCGTTTTTAATTGAAGACATTCCTGGAAATCTGAGGACAGCACATATATTGAGCATTTACTCCAGCAATTGATGCTTTCGCCAGGGACCCCCAGAGCTCAATGCCTAACCTCCCTCCTCCACCCCCACAGCTAGATGTCGCAGTGCACCTCTTTCCCGCTAAGTCACAATTTATCGCATCAATTAAGAGTCAGCGGCCTGCAAATTCCCAACACACAACTGCCACGGGACTGCCTCGAGTGCAGCTCCAGAAGCTGAGGAGGGGGACGGTGCCGATCTCAGCTCATAAAAATCATTTAATGGCCATTATGGTACCTAAGAGCAGTTACTTGGTCTCAGTGGCTGCTCAGGGACTCATCATACTTAACTAGAGAATAGGGAAGGAACAGAGGGTGTGTGTTGGGGATTGAGAACAGCCCTCGCGGAAACTATTCAGAGCCCCACACACAGAGAAATAGGGAGTCCTGTTAAACTTCCTTTAACAGCCCTGCCAGGCTCACAATCAGGGGTGGCTCAAGTGCACACTTATGGGTTAAGCGGCCTGCATTTGCAACTCTAACACAGCCTCTCCCCCAACTTGGTGCCCTCCAGATGCTTTGGACTACATCTCCCATTAGCCCCTGTGAGCACGGCTGTACTCAAAAGAACAGATACATTTACAAACTGGACTTTCAAGCAGCAATGATTTGTTCCAGAAGAACAGAACTTAGAATCATAGAATTGCTGGAAGGGACCTTGAGGGTCATCCAGTCCAACCTCCTGCAACGCAAGAATCTTTTGCCCACTGTTGGGCTTTTTGCCCAACTTCTCTTCTGCACCAGGGCAGGGGCAGGGGCAGGGGCAGGGGGGGCGCGCGCACACACGCACACGCACACGCACACGCACACACACACACACACTACTCCTCTTGAACTACTGCTGGCTGAATGCAAACACACCACAGAGTGGCATGAAACTAAATTTTATTAAGTTGGGTCCATTATTTTCAACAGGTCCACCCAGAGTCAAACTTAGCTGAATGCCACCCTATGATACCACAGTCATTCCTCCAGATTAACCAAACTCATCAAAGGTTAATTGGTTGTAGTCAATGCTAGTTCTACTCAGATTAGATTCCTATCACTGCAGGCCAATGGGCAGGCTTGCAGTTTACTTCAGCATGATTTTAGTCCACTTTCTTTAACTACCACTAGTGCTGACATTTTGCAGAAGATTACCAAATGTGTATTAAGAGTCCTGAAGACAACAGAATGTATGCTACTCCTTTTCAGAGTACGGTAGACCCCACTGAAATTAACACAACTTAGGTCCATTCATTTCAATGGATCTACTCTGAGTAGGATTTAGCTGCATGCAACCCAAAGATGTGACCAAGAACTTTGCATCAACATGTGAAACATCCGTCCCACTCATATAACCTACTGCATAATTTCTTATTACTGGCACACTACCCCCAACAATTGGAATGTTCACAAACATTCTGTGTCATCACAACACCTCAGCCAATGGCTAGGAGGCTTGCAAATAACCTGCCGCTGGCCTGAGCCTCACAGATACCATAGTGGAAAAGAGGTTTCCTAGTCACTAAAAATTAGGTGCTAGGAAAAAGTTGGCTGAATTCAAGGTTAGATCCTAGTTCATTCTGGGTTTGTTTCCTTCTCGGGGAGTAACACAGCAACAGAAGCATATATCAAGCATCTGAAACATTTCACAGTTACTAGTCCAGCATCCTGCCTGGGAAAACCATCACCACCACCGGACATGCACAGCCTCCCAAAAATTCAGAATGGCATTTTAAGAGAGTCCTAGCGTTGTTCACTTCCAGTACAAACACTGGATCAGCCCAAAGGAAGTCCCTTTGGATGTGGCCTCCTTTTATAACCCTGAGATAATCCTCCCTTGCTAATAAGAGTACTGTACATCATTGTGTGCTGGGGGGAGGGAAGAGACTCGTATTTTATTTTCTGCCTCTTAACTTATTATGTTTTTGAATGTGTTGATCTGACAATATATGAAGAGCCAAAGGTCCATCTAGCCCATCATCCTGTTGGCCAGCCAGACGCCAGTAATACGTTCAAAAAGCAGGACATCAGTGCAGCAGTATTCTCCCCATTAAAATTAATTAATCCAAGTTAGTAACATTCCCTTATTTCATAGAATTGTAGTGTCGGAAGGGAGGACAGACGTCATCTAGTCCAACCCCCCGCAGTGCAGGAATTTTTTGCCCAACATGGGGCTCAAACACATGACCCTAAGCTGAAGAGCCCCACCTTCTTCCAGCTGAGCTATCCTGAGTTCTGTTAAATTGGTCTACTCTGATTAGGATTAATAATGACTACAAGCCTACCTCTTTCTCCAAATCACATCTCGTATTTGCTTAAATCTGCAGCTCTAAGCTGAGCGTGCGTGTCATATTTTGCTCTGATCTACGTTAAAGGCAACGGGTGAAACTTATCAAATGCCTCACAATTAAATCCGAGGCCTCCTTTGAGCCTGAGGGCCTGGCAAATGGCCCTCCCGCCTGACCACTGCTCCTCGCTCTAATTGGCCCTGGTGAGCGCTAGAGTTTAAATATGCATTTTAATAATATGTCATTGCTTTGGTTTTATCCCCGTGTTGAAGAGCGCTCCGGGTCTCCCAAGAAGACGGAAATCAAAGATAGAAAGGAGGCTAAAATTTCCACTCAGAGAGATGCCAGTCAAGGCTAGCCAAGTTGTTAGGACAAAAGTACCCTCCACCCACCCAAACTAATGCTTCCATCACAACTCCCACATTAAGCCACATTTTCCCCAGCCCATTAAAAAAAAGAGAGAGACTTTTTTCCGCAGCAGAATAGGAAATAACCGAGACGGATCTTCCAGATGAGAACGGAGGGTTGGAAAGTACAAGAACAAGGGGGAGGAGGAAAGGAAGGACCCCTGTTCTCAGAGGGAAGGTCAAAGCGTATCAACGCCCTGGTTGTGATGTAGCACAGCTGCCAGAAAACGAGGAAGGATTCCTTCCAGCAGGTCCCCGGCGAGCATTTAATTGATCCCAGAGACGCCGAGGCCTCAGCTAGGGCGGAATTTGCAATGTGTTGGTTGGGGGGTGGGGAGAGAGACGGGGGAGAGCGAGAGAGAGAAGCTTATGTGAGGTCATGTGGTGGGAAAGGGGGGCGGGGGGCAGAAAATATTGCATCTTGACAGAGGACAGGGCATCTTCACTGTGGCTACCAGTCACACTGGTTATGTTCTTCCTCCCCTGTCAGAGGCACTTATGTCAGTTGCCGGCACCAGCAGGTAAGGAGAGCTCTTTTGGGCTCAGGTTCTGCTCACGGGCTCCCCGTATGCACCTTGTTGGTCACTAGGTCAGCCTCTGGCCTAACCCAGTAAGTCTCTTCTTATGTTCATATAAGTAACAGTGAAGGAGGGCTGTTGCCTGTGGGCTTCTTTGAGCCATCTGGGTATCCACTATGGAAACCGTACTAGATGGGCCTTTGGCCGGATACAGGCTCCTCTTATGTGGAGAGGGGAAGCCAACTGCTTTTTGCCTTCCTGGCAAATGAATAAAGGCAGCTGCAAACACGTATGCAGGAGAAGTTGTATAGAGCTCAGTGGCAGAATATATACTTAGCATGCAGAAGGTATTGGCTTCTTCTCCTGCCTAGCTAGACTGCGTCTTGTGGATCCCTTGCCATCCATAATGATGCCTGCCCAATCACTGCCTGGTCACCTCACCAAGTCTCTTGGGTGGAGGCCAAAGGTGCTTTTTGCCTACCATCAACACAGACCAAAGAGAGAGAGGGAAGTCAAATGAGCTCCATATGGAGAGGAGGCCCCAAAGTTTTCATTCCCTTGTTACTGACACATGAAGGTTTGGTTGCCCTCCAGGAGCCTGGAAACCACGGTTGGGAGGAGAAAAGGGAAGGCCCACGAATTTCTTATTAAGAAGCTATACCAAGAGTTCCTTGGAGAGAGAAAATTCTCTGTCCTTCCCCGATTCCACCCCTTCCTGTTTTAAAGCCAGCTGTGATTACCAAAAGAGTCATACCAGGTTCCCAAATAAGCCCCCCGCCTCTCCCCCAGGCCTTCATTACACATCGCAGGCCAGCGTCTCAACGCCACCGATTTGTTTCAATAGCAAATCCAGGGGCTGGGGCAGCCCTTGCCTCACTTCCTGGTACTTAACCAGCTTTGCTATTAAAACCCAGGCCGCTGATGAAACAAGCTTCTCGGGTTCCATGCCGTCCTCTGCTCCGACGCTCAAGTAATGAGGAAATGAATAAAAGAAGAGGCAAGCTCTCTCCGCAGGCTTTGCTGCCAAGCGCGTTTCCCTCATCACCTGTCAAAAGCGGCCTAGTTCCTCGCCCGATTGCTAATGCAGTGCATCTCTCAAATGGATAGGAATTCACACTGTGCAGCCACAAATGAAGCCAGGCAACCCTATGGCAGGAGGTCTTGGGAGAAACGGGGGAAAGTTAGGCAGAGCCCAAAGGGCACATCCTGCTCTGCAGAACACCCCCATGCAAACACTTCCACAAAACGACAGGGGAGGAGAGTCATCTTGTGGTGAGGTCCTGTTTGTAGGCTTACTTACCCCTGGGGCATTTGGTTGGCCAGTGTGAGAACAGGATGTTGGGACTAGATGGGCCACTGGCTTGTTCCAGCACTCAGGGTCTTATGTTCTTATAGGAATTACAGTGGTACCTTGGTTCTCAAACGCAATCCGTTCCGGAAGTCTGTTCGACTTCCGAAACGTTTGGAAACCTGCTTCCAGTACTCAAGTGGAAGCTGTGTCTGATGTTTGGCTTCTGAAAAGCTTTTGAAAACCGGAACACTTCCGGGTTTTCGGAGTTAGGGAGCAGATTTGTTCGTCAACTAAGCCAATCGATAACCAAGGTTCCACAGTACTATGTTATCCTAAACAAGTCTTCTAGGGACTAAGCCTCGCTGAACACACTGGGGCCCACTTCTGTCTAATCCTTAGGGATGGGGCAAACTTTTCAGTTTTGGATTCTCTCAGTTTCTCATTAAGTTCAGCTCTCCCCAGTTCCGCATCAATTTCCAATTATTATTATTTTTAAGTCCTCTTGAATTTCTCCCAATACACTCATTTTTAATTGCAGTTTTGTCTAATGTACACATTATTGCAAAGCAATTTCCCTCAATATAATGCATATTTTACCCTAACATATGCATTCTGATTTCTGGGGCACTTTACCTGGCTGGAGAACTGCACTGCAAAATTCTGAAAAATGTGAACTTCAAAAGGTGGTTGTGCTTTGGTTCTTGTATTGTTTCAGATTGTTAAAAGTAGTTTTGCCTTTTAATGTAAACTGAATCAGATTTCTCCCCTATCTGTAGTAATAGCACAAAGCACTGTAGCATTAGCCGCCTTCTGCTATGGACTTGACAGCAATAGCTGATATGTGGATTGCGGTCCATGAAAATTTCTGCCATAATAAATGGCAGTTACTTTGCTGGTATTCCTTCCGAAGACTGTTCATATTTTCAAGTGAGATTCAATTGCTTATCAGCAGATTTAGGTTATGTAATGAAAGTTGAGTTGTAACTCTTGTAACTCTTGTAACTTGAAAGTTGAGTTGTAACTCTTGCCCATGAAAACCTGGTCCTCCACCACTACCCCCCCCCCATTGTGACTTCTTGCAATAAGGAAAGTGATAGGGAAACAGACTGAAGAGTGTGAAATAACATTTGCTTGTGCCACGACTGTCTCCTATCAAATAAAAACGAAGGCTCAATCAATAGCCAGCATCATCTAATTTTCTATAAACTTTGTGGAAACTAATCAAAATGAGTGTTTAACAAACAGGCCTGGATGTGACCAAACCCAGCTGCATGACTGGAAAATATCCTGGACCACTACTAGGCTCAAAGAAATGGCAAACTTTCTGCCTCTAGTCCCCGTGAGACCATCTCCACACCTCCTTCCCAACCCAACCTGTCTCGATGATGGATGTTTTAACTCTCTGCCCCTCGCTCCCCCCCCCCCAAAAGAATATATTGTGGAAAACATATAACAAAGAGATGGGGGAAATTGGTTTCTCATAACCTATTTTTTTAAAGCGGTCTTTCTGAAAATGCTCCAGATGTTTCAGAGAAGGGAAGATTCTTAGGTAATATCAATACCTGGAGATCCCCTTTTCAGCACAACAGGAAGTCATGCTCTGAAGCTGGTCCTTCAAGAAACAAAGACATGGTAGCAGAGCATTGGGCTAAGAAACTTTTCTTCTCAGCAGGGAACAAGATTCCTTAAAGCAGAAGGCTGCGCCCTGCTTGGAAGTCTTCAGCTGAGATAAGACTTTGCCACCAGAAAAGGAGACAGTTGAATCCAATTCACAACATGCATGCAGAATTCAGCTTCTTTGAATTTCTTTAAAGCAAGTTCCTAACCCTTCTAGTTACAGAGCTATGTTTTGAAAGGGCGCTAACAATAGCGGCTGAAATCTCAGAAGTCAGAGGTATTTTCAGGAAACTGAGTGTGGCATTTCACTATCTCTCCTATTCCCTGAGTAGAGAAACCAAAATAAATTATGCAAATTTTGAAAGATTGTGCAAACTTGGCCCACTGAAATAATTTATCCAGGTTACAGAATGTGGTTTTTCTTGGCACAAAACTTTAATATTAGTCTGAGCAGAGAATTTTAGTGTTGCCAGTCCCATACAAGCAAAGATTCAACAGGCATCCTCACTTTTTACTTTCATGTGTCTCCTGAACATCTTTTTTTATGCCGAAGGGCCTTCGCAGCTGTTTCTTTGTTATTAATCAGTCACTTTAACAATTATCTGTATTGTTTCAATGGTGTCTTAATATTTTTCTATTTATTAAAAAAAATTCCAGGTAACATGAATTATCTATAAGAATTAGCCCTGTTGGATCAGGCCAGTGGCCCATCTAGTCTAGCATCCTGTCTGTACTCACAGTGGCCAACCAGATGCCCCAATGGAAAGCCTGCAAGCAGGACCTGAGCTCAGCCGGAACTCTCCCCTTCCTATAGTCTCCAGCAACTGGTATGCCTTTTGCCTCTGACAATGGAGGCAGAACAAAGTAATTATCATCATCCCTTCCACATGGGATGTTAAGGCTGTGAGTGCCAATCCATATGTTGTCAGAACAGCACTCTCCATGCCCCAAAGGGAGGTGTCGGCAAGGCTTGATGGAGCCCTGAAGTTTACATAAATGCAAGACTTCTTTTAAAACAACAACAAATAAACCTTGAAGGCAAACCCCAAAGCAGCTCAATGAGAACTGAACATGCTCAGTATTAAAGGAATGCTTGCTGACTGCCTCGTGGTGGTGGAGGTAGGAACAGAGTGGAGCAGCAGGAATCCTGAACAGCAGCAGTCCATACGTTGCAACATTCTGTTGCAGGTTCCACATATCTTCGATTCCTCCTCCTCCTCCTCCTCCATGCAAGGATTGGTTTTTCAAAATAATCTTGAATTCGGTTAACGCCGCCCAATCCCTTTTCTGTGTTCAGAAGCAAGTTTCACTGTGTTTCAATAGGGCTTATTCCTCAGGAAGGATTGTAGCTTTAGCCTTCTGAACCGAGCAGAGAGTTTAGAGGAAAGAGGTAAATATTGGCCCTGTCAGCTCGTAAAACTGAAGCCACCCGGATTCTTCCGTGCTTTGCCTTAGCCCAGGACCTGGAACAGCACCGAGCTTTTCTGCCGCCCCAGGATACCAGTAAATTCCACCATGGGGAAATTCCACATGTCGGTTACTTTGGCAGAACATCTGTTGGGAGGGTTCCCGTGTTCCTAGGGGGCAGAAACCTGCCCGGGCGACCAAACTCAAAGGAACGTCAGTTTCTTTCAGCAGAAGCAGCTGATTTTGGCATCCTTTTTCCTCCAGCGAGTTGGAATCTGGACACTTGGAAACTGGAAGAGTCCAAAACCATCATGAAAACCGGAGAGGCCAAGTGTATTCTCTTTTTTGTTCTGGAACAGATTGAGTTTCATGAGTTCTGGCTCCTGACTCGTCAGCTGCCTACAACCCCCCACCCCACCCAAATAATCCCTGAAATCAGACCCGAGATTCTCTCCCCCTCCCCCAAGAGACAGTAGATTGACTAACTCAGGTCCATAAATGTCAATGGGTCGAATTTTAGTTGGACTTTAGTTGGATACAGCCCATTGGGAAAGAAAGTGCACGCAGACACTTGCTTTTTCAAGGGATCTGAGTAAAAAGTCAGATCCAGCACAGGACTGATTCGAGCCTCAGAAAACACACAGAGCTGATAGATGAAGTGGGAAGAACGTAACTCTTCAGCTTGCTCTTTTAACTCAGTGAACTTTTCAACCGCCCTCTCAACCAATGGAGCAGTGTGGGTCGGGACGGTGGCCCAGAGGCCTTGTGGGTACCAGCAGGAAGACCTAAAAGGACTCCACTGCCATGTCCACAAGCACCAAACTGGCGAACCCTGCCTTGGGACTTCACAATCTCCACTCATGAATGTTTTCATCTGTTTTCAGTGCTCTGCTTTCCAACTAAACTCTTCCCAACGCGGAACATATTAAGAGTTTGCTAGAATTTATGAATTACTCCTGGCTTCCTGGCCTTCTGCTTGTCACCAAGGAACTGTGAGAAACATTTGCAGGCGCGGAATGGGTGGAAAGCAGAACTGGCCAAGTTTTCTGACCTTGGCGGTATTCAAACTCCTCACGTCCTCGCTTCCCTTCTCCAGGTCCTATATTGCCTTACTCCCCGGGGTGGGGTGGGTGTTGTAATTTGGAAACGAGAAAGTTTCCTTAATAGCTTTGTCAAGGGAGTCCCGGAACAATTTTATTCCATCAAATCAGGCTTCGGTCTAAATTACTCTTTGGATCTAGATGCCACTTCGGCTAAAAATTCCTTATTGCTTAAGAAGGCAGGATTGGGGGTGGGGGGAAGCGGCTGAAAAGAAAAGCCTGGGCTTCGGAGATAATCTGCTTGCATTTACTCCAAGGTGCCAATAAATGAACACTGAAGGCAGATGGTAAATTCTTTGCACCTTTCGACTCTTTTGATCCACATCTGTTTGAGACAGGATGGATAATTTCTAGAGGTCAAGAGAGCAGTAGCTTCTAGACAAGAGAACCAAGAAGCCTCCTTTCTGAACTTGCTCCTGCTATTATTTTGGTGGTGGGATAAAAGGCAGCATCCCGACCACCTGGAAATGTGGAAGGAGGGAGAGTGGAAAGGATCAAAGGGGGGGATATTCCCAGTTTTACATCTGACCTGGACTAAGTCACAGCACATTTCTATGCCAGAATTCTCCCAACTGCACACCCAAATTGAGCATCCATCCTGATTTGTTTGCAAAGAGATTAGATCATGTTGGCTATTTAATGAGTTTTCATTCTGATTTGTTTGCAAGGAGTAAAAGCAGGTGTTGTCCCACACATTCTGCTGCATTTCCCCATCATTATTCATACTGCAAGAAGTCTGATCTTTTGGAGAAGGCAGGTTTGTTGTGCAAGGCCTCCCAATCAACTATAATTGTCTAATGTGAATTTGCCCTTATTGACTAAACCCCGCCTGGAAGCACCCGCAAAGTACTTTCAGATCCCCCAACTGGCACTTAACAACTGCCTTATACAAAGTCAGTCTGCTGGGTCCATATGACCCAGAACTATCTACACAGACTGGCAGCAGCTCTCCTGGGTCTCTCCAAGCCCTATGTTGAGATACCCAGGATATTTTGCATGCACGCAAGAGCTTTGTCACTGAGCTACAGCCCTACATAGGTTGTGATTGTCTGGAAATGGAAACTCAAATTGTGTGCAATGAAGAGCTTATTCAAGTAAATTTGTATGTGTATTATGTACCTTCCATATTTCACTCAGTTTCATCCAACAAATGGGATCTCTTTAAGATTTGGACCAGATCAGCAGAAAAACAATGGAAAACAAGGTAGCTAATGTGGTGTAGCAATAAGGGGGTCAGACTAGGACCAGGAAAGCCAACCTTCTAACACCAACTCAGCTATGATGCTCCACAGGAGATGTTGGGCCAATAATTCCTTGTCAACCTAACCTGCCTCAAAGGGTTGCTAGATTGGCTGCCAATTTGTTTCCAGGCCCAGGTCAAGGCTGAACCTGGGACCTCCTACATGAAAGGCAGACACTTACCACTGAGCTATATGGTGCTTTCCCTCAGAGTGGTCCTTTAGAAGAAGTATCCCCCATCTTCTCCTAAACTCTTGCAAGTATCTGGGAGTCCACCACAGGATCACCACCCTTAGAAGTCCTCCATGTTGTTCACTATGCTGGAAACTTTTCTTTTTTTAAGGAAGGATATGAAATTTCAAACACCTCTTACAGAATTTGTATGAAAATCTCCATTGCCCTCTGCCCTTCCATAAAAGCTTTCTCTTCCCCCTCCCCAAGCACACGTTAATTCCGCACCAAGCCCATGAGAAATGTGTGTGTGTGTGCGTGCACAAATTTAGGTTTCCATTCACAACCTGCTTGATTATTTGTCTCCTACATGGGGGTGGGGGTGTAGAAGAGATTTTCCAGCAAATTGCATTACTTTGTTTGGTCAATTGGCCTACAAATTGATTTTCCTGTACAAATAATGAACATTTATGGTTATTTTCCCTATAGGCTTGCTTTATTTGCCATGTAACAAAGAGTGATTTTCCTGGATTTTTTGGAGAGCTGAGCTTATCGCTGTTAGTAATTGTGTGTGCCTGTGAAGTTGGGGGAGGGGGGGAGAGAAGGGAAGGAGGTTGCAAACGAAAGGGAATCTCTTCTTGTGGGTTGTTGTAGTAGGAGATGCTCCAAAGGGAGGGGAAGCAAGAACTATGCAGGAGTGTGTGCTATTCTCCACACTAACCACAGATTTACCATAATGCCTACTTTGGCCCTGGGGAAGCAGAATAGCACCATGTGGAGGGAGGGGAGGATGCATCGCTGAGCTTGCAATGGTTACTTGCTCAGTGGCATAGCATCTGCTTTGCAAATAGAAAGTCCCAGATTCAATCCTCAGCATCTCCAGTTGGAGCTAGGGACAACTTTGGTCTAAAACCCTGGAGAGCCACTGCCAGTCAATGCAGGTTGACAGACCAATGTCTGGCTCAATAGAAGGCAGATTCCTACATTCCTTTTTCTCAAGGGATGGGGCCAAAGTTCAGTGATAGAGCACTTGCTTTGGATGCAGAAGTAGCTGCACTGTAGTCATTTATTTCACTCCCCCTTGTTATCCCTTGCCGAATTACCTAGATATTGTTCCATAGCCATTTAGGATATATTGCAGAACGTTAGGTGATGTTGCCCCACCCTCATACTCCACTCCTGGATGAAGGTGAACGGAAAAAGAACTAAGCAAGCCTCCCAAGGACTTCCTAACCAAAACACAAAAGGGGGGAAATTGCTAGCTCTCATTAAGAGTTCTGCTTCTCAGCCTGGAGTTCACTTTCTAAAGCTTTTTTTTGGGGGGGGGGCTAGGAAACTCGTCAAGCCGCTGGCGAGTGGGGATGGGGGACAAACCAGGAGCTCAAACAAATAGCAAGAGTGGCTAGGTTGTGGCAACATTTGACAGCTTAACAGGTGCACCGAACAGCTGCTACATTTAGGAATCATTAGCAAAGTACATGTCTTCACACATTTGCAAAGAGACTAGGAGAGAGTAAAGATACTGAAAATTGGGGGGGGGCAAGGATGAGAGAAAGCAGATTTTGCAGGCCCTTCACCTGATTGCTCCCACGCTAACCCCACAGGAGCCCACGTGGCAGACAGGCAGAATTGAGGAATAAGAAACTGAGGACCAGAAGAAAGATGGCAGGAAGACCCAGAAGACATCCCATCTTCTCTCCAAGGTCTCAACACTGGAAACTTTTTGAAAAGAAGGACAATTAAGATTGACAGCAAGGGGAGGTGTTCCCTATACATAGAGAGAATTTGGCTGGATGGCATCTTGTACGCCTCCTTCCAGCAACTCCTGCAGCCAGATGTGGCTCTTACCTTTGTACCACTGGCTACATTCAAGCAATGCAAAATCCAGGTGTCTACACCCTCCCTCTCACCCAGGCAAGCAAGAGTCATTATCACAGTTCAATGAACTTTTCCAGCCAGAGAGAGAAGAGGGTCAGTGCGGGGCATGACATGAGAATGGGGGTGGGGCTAGGAAAGGGCACGGCCTATGAGAGTCCCGAGAGCCTGATGGAAATGTATGGAGGGCTGCATTTTGGCCCCTAGGCCTGAGATTCCCCCACCTGTGCTTTGCATGACTCTTGAAGCAGCCATGAAATTGTATGTAGACAAGGGTCTCTAGAAAAGAAAGCACCAAGATGGGGTTTGCCTGTTGGCTTAGCCTTACAACACCGAAGATTTCAACCATGGCTGCATGTTAATTCTGCACAGGGAGCAGGAGTAACAATTTCTGCAAGAAATTCTGCAACACGTGTGAGGGTTCTGCGAATTAAGGACTTTTGCACCACTATACTTGACTTGAATGAATTTATTCTGTGTGGTCTTACTATTTCACAAAATCTCTTCAGTTAATTGTGGGGAGGGGAAAGGGTGGATACAGGGCAACTCCTGATCATTGCAGGAAGGGGGATTGTAAGGACATAGAAAGAGCCCTCATGGATCAGATCAAGGGTAAATCTAGTCCAGCATCCTGTTCTCACAGTTCCCAATCAGATGCTTAAGGGAAACTTGCAAGCAGGGCCTACGGTAAGTGCAACAGCAACTCTCCCCACTTTGGAATCCCAGCCAATTGGCATTCAGCAGCCTCTGCCAGCGGAAGTAGAACTTAGGGTTAGTAGCCATTGAGGACCTTAGCCTCCACATTCAGGCATTCCTCAGGCAGTTTTGGATTCTGTAAGGGCTAGAAACATATGCCTCTTTTTTTAAAAAAAAGAAGAAGAAAAGAGAAATTTCTTGGGATGAGAAACTCCACAAATTGCAGCACGACCTGTGCTTTGTCTCCGCTCCTGCAGAACTGTAGTACAGGCGCCATTCTGGATGTAACCCAGAGTTGTAGCACAAGGCCATAGCCCAGATCAGCAGATCAATACGCAGTTGAATAAATAAACGGGCCGCCCAAGTGTTAGTTCAAGCCGGCGCTGCGACACGCCCCTGACAATATCGATTCCTGGAGCAAAAGCACTGTGCAATGACCCAAGAGCCTAGCATTGTAGTGTGTGCCAGGTTTGGTCAGAAGCAGAGACACAGAAAAAAATAATGCTCCAACACCTATGCATAATTGTGCCCACAATTATCACAATGAATTAGTCACAATTCTGCTGGATTTGCCACATGCCATTAACTTCCCACAACAGCCTGCAGCAGCAATCAGAACCACTCTGCAACTGGGGTGGGGGGGTGGGGGGAAGCACAGAAGGGATGATTAGAACCTTCCCCTTCACCCCCAAAAAATGTGCCACTTTTTTTTTACTTGCAAGGGATTTTCTTTCCTTCTTGGCTTGTTTTTAAACCTGGGAAACACTCAAAAGCAGAATCCCACAGAGTAAATAGGATTTTCCCCTACCCCCCACAGTCCTTAAAACAGAAGCTGTACAACAAAAGGACATAATAAGCGCCAATCAGATGCCTCTGGGAAGCTTGCAAGCAGGACCTGAACCCCTCCAACATTGGATGAAGAACATAGCCGCTGAGGCTAGTAGCAACTGCTAGTCTTACCCTAGAAATCTAGAGAGGATACTAATAGAGACAGGGCCAGCGCCAGCAACCTTAAGTAACCAGTGAGCACCAGGACCGTGACAGTGGTCCCCAACAGTGATGTGTACCAGAATATGTTCAGAAGCCTATTTTTTTACAAGTCTACTCAGAGCAAATCTTAATTGGATACCACCCTTGAGCGGGATTGGAGGGTAGGAGTGAACAAGAGGGATGCAACAAGATGAACAAACTAACAACACAGCAATAGTCAGACAGGGCAAAACTCACAACCCTGGCTCTCAAGCCTAACTCCAGACCCCCCCCCCCAAAAAAAATCTCTTCCTTTCCGCTTGCACAGCCATTGCACAGTGAATCCTTTATGCCTTACAAGATGAAATCGCAACGGCAGGCTAAGTTATCAACACAACCCCAGGATGTGTGTGTGTGTGTGTGTGTGTGCGCGCACACACACACACAGAGTGATGGGGGAGATTTTCAACATTCACTTTGTGTTTTTCTAACCCAGGGTGGCCATGCTTGGGGTCAGCATCTGGCTGCCTGTCAACCTCCCGCTGTTCTCCGCTCCTTTATTTATTTATCTCTCCCTAACCCAATTTTCCGGCTGGAATGGCGAGAGAGTGACGGCAAAGTAACGTGATTGAGGCGCCCCGGGCAAAATGCCTATTACCTTCCCTGCTTCCCCCTTAATCAATAAAGCCGTTTTGCTGCCTGCTTCTGAAGCAGAGCATGCCATTCCGCAACACGGGCCCTCGCACCAGGAGCGCATGCAATCCGAGCCAAAGGAGGCTGTACCTGGGGTGTGCATTTTAATGTGGCTACTCTTCATGGTTGTGTGAGATGCATGTTGTGTGTTTTCCATATACAGGGTGCAAAAGAATGATCATTGAAGGCTGGAGGTGGAAGTGTGCAATTGAAAGAACTGCTGAGGGGTAGAATTTTCTAAGTGAATCTACGGGTTGGTATATGTAGATCTGCAAATATAGATGTGTAGGAATGTACGAAGGCATAATTTTCTCTTCCACCTTGAATTCATCGCATGCGACTGTGAGAACAGGACGCTGGACTAGATGGAGGGGGGCGGCATTCTCAATCATGTATTGTTTGTGGATTGAAAGCAACAGCAACAGCAAATACAAGTGATTTCCATTCCAGAAATGGGACGAATAAGCAAACAGCAGCAATTTCTGCTCCCATTTCCACGTTCAGCAGAATTCTCTAACATCCTTATACAGTATGGAGGTTTGTAGAGATAGATATACATATGCACACAAAGAATAAGAACCTTTGGGCGCTCAAGCTGAATATGAAGACACTGATTCTGGCCTGCAATTTGTTTCCTGCATCTCAGTATTCCCAGGTATGCTGCCTCTAAATAGGGAGGTTCCATGTCTGGCAATTACAACATATAGCTGTCTGGAAATCTCAAATTTCTTCATCCCCCCCCCCCAGAAGTGTCTGAATGCCCCACAGATTACAAATATGATGCAAATAAACAGCCACATTGATAGTAACAAGACAGTGGACTCAGACTGGGCTACCGGCAAACAATCACGTAAGTTAGCTTTAAACAGTTCTAATTTTTTGCGCACAACCTTGGTTGCACGAAGCTTTTGTTGTTGAATGCAGTGCCCCATGAGACAACTGAGGATGAATGTTTTCAACTACAGTGGTACCTCATGTTAAGAACTCAATTTGTTCTGGAGGTCCATTCTTAACCTGAAACTGTTCTTAACCTGAGGTACCACTTTAGCTGGAGGAGGCAGTACCATGCTAAGTTTGTCAGCAATAGTTATCTTGCCTGTAGCTGCTGAAGGAGATTGGGCAGATGGGGACGAATTTGCCAATATTGCCAGTGACAGAAAAGCAAAACATTGTTTGGGCAGGTGCCTGAAACTGAACATTGTCTTAGTAGACATAGCCCGGCTTAACATACCTCTCGCTTGCCTTTGGGCAAAACGTTTGGCCCTTGCTGAAGGACGGCAGTTCTCATTATGAGCAGGGTGGGGAGGGAGAAGAGCAGTGTTCAGCACATTTCCCAATGGTAAAACTGTACGCCCCAACTGGTTTCCCCTCTCCTGAACAACCCACTGCTATTGACATCCTTCCAAGATCGTTAAAGCAAACATCAAGGAAAGGGAGAAATTTGTTTGTTTAAGGAGGTGCAAGTCTTGACAAAACAGACCCTAATCAGTTATTTAGATAATTGAAAAGCCGCCAGGTCTTTGTTACCTGCCAGGGCCAAACAGGAAAGGCTGGGGAGAGGGAGAGAAAAACACAGACAAAAAAAAAAGCAGCCAGACAAGGACTGGGGGCTCAAATAGCATCCAGGTGTGGAAATAAGGTTTGGCTCACAGATGAAAACCACACAGGGCTCGTTGTTTCAACGGGCAAAGCTTGATCTTCTGTCCTTTGCAATAGTTTGTGTTACGGCTGTAAACACAGCAGTCTTTAAGTGGAAGAACAAAGCGGTACTATTTCTTTCTTATCCTAGCCTCCACCCAAGGAACTCTCAAGGTGGCATTGGTGGTCCTCCCCTCCGTTATTATTTTCAGAACAACCCTGTGAAGTAGGCCTGGCTGAAAGAGAGCAAGCTTTTTTTAATGTGCCTTGGGAGCTTGTTGGCCAAGTGGGGATGCAAACTTATGCTTTGCCCCCACCCTGCCCTTAGTCTGACACTCCAACCATCGCGCCATGCTGCCTCTCATGGGCAAGTCTAACTTGCAGTGTTGGTACACCAAGCAGATTCTGAGCAAACATGTTTAGCTAGTGATATATATTGAAAACCAGATTATCGCCCAGCCCTAGTTTTCCACACATTACACTCCAGACTTCCCCAACCTGATGCCCACCAAATGCTTTGGATCACTCCTGACTGGGGTGGATGAGAGTTGTGGTCCAAACCATCTGGAGGGCTTCTGGTTGGGGGAAGCTGCACTGATCGGTATCCCTACCCCATCAACTTGCAGAATCAGAATTATGTAAAATATACCCCAATGCCAGCATGCTTTACATTGACCACAATATTCACCTCTATATCTGCAAGGATTTTTTGTTTTCCCCCCAAAGTGGAAACAAAGTAAAACACTGAAAGACTCTCTCACTGAAAACTAGCGCTCTCTCTCTCACACACACACACACACACTCACACACAAAGAATAGTTTTAAGAACTTTGTGTGGTGCAGAGAGTGTTCAGGTTGCTGCAAGAATATATTCACAGCATGGCCCTATACCACTCCAAGTTTGGAATTTGATGATGATGTAACAAAATTTATGCACTGCTTGGGTGTATTATTGCTAACCTCGAAATGTTTAGCAATAAAACTTTCAAACTATCAATTGAAAAACAGCCAAAAACAGATATTTTAAAATACAGTAAGCCCACAACATGCATGCATGCAATGTGTATGCATTCAAGTTTCATGTGCATGGCAAAACAGTAAATAAAAAGGGGGTGGAAAGGGGGCAGGGTTCCAGGAAAAATGACTTTCGCAATCCCACCTGCCACTGAACCCCATGTGTTTTGACTATATGCATTTTTGGCTTTAAGCACGATCCCTGGGAACAGAACCCCTGTGTACATTGTGGGCTTGCTGTAATCAAATAAGTAAGCTCCAAAGAAATAAGACACATGCAACTCCTACTTGTCTGGAAAGGCCGGCCTAAACAAGGATGCTTTTAGCAGGCACCAAAAACAGTACAGTGAAGTCTCCTGCCTGATATCAATAGGCAAGGAGTTCCAAAATGCAGGCGCTGCCACACCAAAAGGCCAATATCTTACAAGTGCAGAGCTAGTACCATTCAGTTCCCGTAAAGGGGCTGATTCCACAGACTGAAACTGTTGTGGGGGCATATATGTAGTGTAAACTGGTTCCAATATATTAAGGGCTTCATATACTAACTGTAACACTCTGAACTTGTCTCTTACTTCCCTACCCACTGGGTGGGGGGGGGGCATTTATCCAGAGTATACATATATTTTAAAATTGCAGTAAGAAGCTCCTTGCAACAGATTCTGTACAGCGAGACTTCACCTGTTAGGCTTACTCCAGGAAAGCTTCCATGGCACACATTCAAAAAACTGCCAAACATCTCCGGAAGGGGAGAGGGGGGGGGAACGCAAACAAACCTCAAACAGGATAGATGAGAAAAACCTCAAAAGCTCCTTTGTCCCTTTTGGCCGCCCAAAGACCTGCCTGGAATGGTGGGTGGGCTGCTGCTGGCTCCGCTCCCCAAACAGGTAACAAGCAGACTTTTGAGATCGCTTTAAGGTACACCTCACTCTCGCCTCCTCTCTCCTGACTGGTATGAAGCTTAAGGGGAGAAAATGTGCTTCTGGCATGCCAGAGAAACACAGAAAGCTGCCTGAAACAGAGACAGACTTTTGGTCCATTTAGCTCATAGAATCATAGAATTGTGGAATGGGAAGGAACACCAAGGGTCATCCAGTCCCACCCTCCACAATGATTTTTGCTAGCTCACCTGCCCACCAATAACAATGTTTACAATTTCTGACTTGAAAAAGAGAGAGTAAAAATAACTTATTTGGGGGGTTATTTTTTGGGTCATTAGGGACAACTTTCATTCGGCACAGGTGCACATCTATTTACCAGCCAGCCATAACCCCTTCTTCATAAGACTCCTGCAAAAACAAAGCTGATGGGGTCAGGGAAAGGATATGAAAAGTTATTGATCTGAGGAGAATTCATTTTACCTACAAGGGGACAGGACTTTCTCACTTATTTAATCAAGGGCTGGCATCAAAACCATAGCGAATTTTAGTATTATCTAATTCTACCTAATCTCATTCGATCACTATTGCTCCACCACAGCTGAGAAGGGGAAGTCCTGCCTGTTCTTGTCTTCAGGTGCTATCTCCTGTTGCCTTAGCAACGCAGCAAAATGCCATTTCCACAGAAGTCAGACCTACCACATTCGTCTCCAGGTTAATTTTTTAAAATACAACCCCTATATACGGACGCGTTTAAACCCATATACAGGGGTTGTACTTTAAAATAAATAAACTGGGGTGCAGACATGCACCCCCTCCCCAAGACCAAGCAGAGAAAGGGGGAGGGAGATCTATGCAAAACTCAAAAGTCACCAGTGAGAGATTAGGTTAAGTTGCACCAAATTAGAAAGCAAGAGGAGAAAACAACTCATTTAGTTCAGTTTTGGCCACCCATCATCCCATGGGGCTCAGAGTGACTTATAATGATTCCTAAATACATAAAAACGCAAGGTGTCACCACGTTCTGCAGTTCACGTGGAGGTTTGGAGTCCAGCAACAAGGTCCCCCAACCTTGTTTTAAGAGCCAGATCAGGCACACATGCAGAAACACAACAAGAAGTCTCCTTTCTGGACCACATTCCCCATCATCCCTGACCACTCACCAGGCTGGGTGCCCGAGCTGGTGGGAGTTGGAGTCCAACAACATCTGCAGGGCCACAGCTGCCTCTGTCTTGCTCTACTGAAACCAAGCCTAAGAACTCATAAGTGACCTGAACACATAAATCTTCCTCCGCTTATTTTTGGCTTTCCATTTCCATCTCTTTCCCAGCCCCCAAGGGCCAATGGTCAGGGATAATGGGCAGTGGGAGCAGCCAAACAACATCTGGACTGCCACAAGTTCCCCGTCCCTGATTTACAAGGTTAATTACGCAGCTGGAGCCCTGCAAGGGGAAGAGCAGCTGGCAAAGGCAATTCTGAGCAAGAAAAACAGCTGGTGAAGGAAGAGGATTAGGAACTCTTGACTCCTGCTCCATGCAAAAATCACAATCTCCCAAACCTTCTTACCGTTTAAAAATAAAACACACGAAGGTTGGGCCGCTGCAGTGAGAGGAGGAGGAGAAGCAGCAGCTAATAGCAAGGAACAAAGGAGAAGAACTGTAAGTGCATCCAAAAGAGATAAAAAAGACTTTGCACTGGCAGTTCAGAGCTGACGGAAAAGGACCGAGGATGACACCAGGAGAAAAGGTCCATGAAGGTTAGTATCACAACAGGCGAACCAAGTGCTAACTCAACATGAACACAGGCTCCAGAAGGCGAGTAGGCATGATGGGGGGAAAGTAGACAAACTCTCAAACTCTTTGTGTGTGTTTTTAAAAAGAGCATAAGAATAGCCTGCTGGATCGTGCCAATGCCCCATCTAGTCCAGCATCCTGTTCTCACAGTGATGAACCAGATGCTAGTGGGAAACCAGTAAGCAGGACTCATCCCTTTCCTGCAGTTTCCAGCAGCTAGTAAACAAAAGTACTTCTGCCTCCAACTGTGGAGGCAGAGCACAGCCATTATGGCTAGTAGCCATTGATAGCCCTATCTTCCATGAATTTGTCCAAACCACCCAAACTGGTAGCCGTCACTGCCTCCTGGAGGAGCGATATGCGTAGTTTGATTAGGCACTGCACAGAGAAGTACTTTCTTTTATCTGTCCTACATCTTCCAACGTTCAGTTTCATTTGATGTCCATGAGTTCTACTGTTATGCGAGGAGAAAAACTTTTCTCAATCCATTTTCTGCATGCCATGTATAATGTTATAAAATTCTACCATGTTACCTGTCGGTTGCCTTTCCACTAAACTAAAAAGTCCCAAACACTGTAACACTTCTTCATAGGATAGTTGCTCCATCCCCTTGATCATTTTGGTTGGCCTATTCGGAACCTTTTTCAACTCTACAGTATCTTTTTTGGGAGTGAGGTGACCAGAACTGTACAGTACTGTAAATGTGGTCACACCATAGATTTTTATAACATTATGATATTGGCAGTTTTATTTTCAATTCGTTTCCTAATGATCCCTAGCATTAAATTTGCCTTTTCCAGGGCTGCCACACACTGGGGTTGACGTCTTCTCTGAGCTATCTGCTATGACCCCCAGGACTTGCTCCTGGTCCATCACTTCCTAGTTCAGACTCCATGAGTGTCCTTGTGAAATTAAGATATTTTTTTTTAATTTGCTCCAACATGTACCACGTTATACTTCTTTACATTGAATTGCATTTGCCATTTTGCTGCCCCAAAAGTTGTTTACTGTTAAAAAAAAAAAAAGTCTGTTGAGTCCTCAGGGTTGTTTTCAATAAACTTATGCGTTTCAGCTAGCTTTTTTCCTGAGCGGAAGGGGAAAAAACCATGTCAATACCTCTTTTTTCAAAACCCAAGAACACCCAACTAAAAAGAACATATGCACACAGCCAAGTCACTTTCAGATGACTCGTTCACAGAGCATTCATTCTCATCTTTTTGCAGGGAGGTGAGAAGACTGTTGCTTCTGCAAGTGCCCATATTTAGTGAAACCTGACCGGTGGGCTGCATTCACAACATGCATTTAAATCACATCCCCCACACAATAAAAAGGAATCTGGGTTGACCACTACGAGAATGCTGGACTAGATGGGCCACTGGGCTGATCCAGCAGTGCCAATCTAACTAAGGTAAGGAAATATTCCAGGCCTTTCTAGATCTGGAGCACCCCATTGCAAGCTATCCAGTCTGAAGTACAGCATCATAGACCTTCTATTTTCAGGAAGAAAAAAAATGGAAAATATCCACAAGCACTTCCCCTCTCTGGATTTTCCCTTGCCGCACCCCCGTTTGCACACAAAAGTTTCAAAAGGCATAGAGCGCCTCCATCAAGAAAGCTGAATAAATTATGCAAAGCTTAACAGATGCACGCAACGAAGGACAACAGTTAGCAAAACATGTTGCAACGGCAGGATTTTGCTTTCAGAGCCACAAAATTGGGTTGGGGAGAAGGGCTTGAGAGGTAGAGAATTATTATTTTTTTAAAAAACTGACTGCTGATCATTTATAGGAAATTATACAATTGCTCATTTACTAAACTGGGCTTTTAAATAATAAATGTATCCAGATAATTAAAATACCGAGACGGTCTGGTTGAAACGCTGGCCAATTTGGCAAGTCCGATTGGAAAGAGCTTTTGCTCAAGGGTGTCCTCCCCTCTCCGCCATGTGCAAAACGAATCAAGAGCAATTAAAACTCCGGGCTCTAACCATATCCAGAATGTGCGCAAGGCTCTCCTTCTGCACATCTGGGAATTCCCACCCTTCTGCCTCCTTCAGGCACGTTACAACAGAATCCTGCATCGGATTATACTTTCAACCCATGGGGAGGCATGAGTTCCGCTCCGTCTTCACTATCATCCGGGAAGCAAATTAGGGCCAAGAACAAGAGCTAAGGGAAAGATGTAGTTATAAAAGAGGAGGCTCAATAGCTGTTAGTGTATCAGACCCATCACAAGAGAGCTAAAGGTGGCCCTAGCGTAGTGGGGCCCAGGTTGAAACCCTGGTGTGTGGGAGACCCTGTGCCTGAAATCCAAAAAGCCACTGCCAATCAGTGTAGACTAGACAATATTGAAGTTGATGAACCAATGGCCTGATTCTTTATAAGGCAACTTCCTAAGTTCCTGTCTTTTAAGGGGCAAACCAAAGCTCTGTGGAGGAGCATCTGCTTTGCATGCAGAAAGTCCTATGTTCAAACCCAGGCATCTCCCAGGTGGGCTTTGAAAGATCCTCTGGTTATAACCCTGGAGAGCTGCTTCCAGTTAGTGAAAAACTAGGAAGCTGGGTCCAAACCCTACACCGATAGTATTTTAGTTGCCAATTAAATACATCTATTTGCTTGGGCCTTTGAGGCATAAATGCTAGCAGTAAAGTCAGCAGCTGGTACTAATTTTAATTTTAATTTTTGGAAATGCAGTTTCCGATGCTTTCACTGCAATGCTTTTCACAGCCCTGGGCTCCTACAGGAAGAAGGGTAGTACAAAAAGGGAATTACTATTATGCATGATGGACCAATGGACTGAAAGTCTACATGGATGTGTCTACCTATGCATAAGAACGCAAGAAAAGGCCTCCGGGATCAAGCTAAAGGACATTAGTTCAGCACCTTGTTCTCACAGTGGCCAACTAGATGCATATGGGAAGCCTTGACTGGCAACAGCAAGCAGAACTTAAGGGCAACACAGCACTCTCTCCCCACTTGCAATTCCCAGCAAGGGGTAGTCAGAGGCATACTGGCATGGGAGAGACCCCCCTGCCTGAAAGCCAAAAGCTGCCTCTGAGAGCGGAAGGAGAGCATCGCCATCATGGCTAGTAGCTATGATTAAACAAATTCGTGGAGGATAAGGAATGGAAGTTGAATGTATCTCTGGAAATCCAGATGCTGGTGGACTCCAAATCCACTCACCCACGACACTGACCGTGCCAGTTGGCGGCTGATGGGAACTGGAGTACAACACCTGGAGGGCCACCGGATCCCCTATCCATGGACTTTGGCTACAGAAGAACCAATGGGACGATACCCCATCAGCACACGAATGATAACAGCCAATGATCAAAACAGTCCCTACTAGGACTGACCCAAAAAATGCAACTCTTTAGCAATAAGGCCTTTCGGTGGAAGGAGGGGAGAGGAGAGGAGAGGAGAGAAGGGAAACTAGAGAATGGAAAGGTGGCAGCTGCACTGACTCCCCCTTCCTGGTCAGCTCAGCACTGGCATCTGTTGTGCAGCCAGATCCTTGCCAAGTGTCTAGATGGAGGAAACAGCCTGCACAGAGCAGAACCACCAGCTAACATCCCAAGGAATTAGTTAATGTGTGGAAGAGTGAGAAGGGGGGGGGGGACAAAACATTTTTAAAGATGTTTACATGTGCTGCTGGAAAGAGCGTTCTCTCTCTTGCAAAAAAAGAAAAGAAAAGAAAGCCAATATTTAAAGGATGGTGTTGCTTCTACATTCCAATTGGGGGGGGGTGAGAAAGAGGGAGTTTTTCTTGATCCTATGGGGCAGATGGGCGCAGAGCATCACTGCCCGCTGGGGAATTTAAAGCAAGTGCCTTGCATATGTTCTCAGTGAAGTCCCAGCTGACAGCTGCTCCCCCCACCGCCAGCCTGAAAGCAGTTGCCAGCGAGCCAGAGTTGGGGACACCAAGCCACCAGCAAATTAAAAACAGTCGCTCATGCCCTGAAGCAGTGGAGACAGCCCCCGAGCAGTTTTAATGACATCTCTAAATAATTTTGACAGCGAAATTACTTATCGGAGCTCACCTTTACACTGCCCTTGACACATCACTAACAAGATGAGGCCGCTTACCCGACCTCCCCATTTATTAATTTATTTGCATTCCTGCTCCTCTACTACTCTTCTTCCCCCACACAAACACACACAAATTCCACCCCAGTCTCTCTCTGATTTTAACAAGCCCATCTGAACCTGGGTTGTGCTCCCCAGTCAAATGTGTGGCCAGAACTGTCATGCCTGCGACTGAAGCAGTGCTGGCCATGAGAAGTGTTTTGTGGGTCTGCACATGAACTGCCATGGCTTCCCTCCGGCAGGAGTGGGATAGCTTTTTCCAAACCGAAGGCTGCGTTCCTTTCTGGACAACCTTCCGAGGGCCGCGTGCCAGTTGTGGGCAGGGCCAGAGGCAAAAGCGAGTGGAGCAGCAAACGTAAAAATTTTAACCTTTGCACAGCTTCTGCACAGGATCACACAGACTCCCGTCTCTATCCTCCAGCCAGGCAAGCAAGAGGCATCAGAGTTCAAGGACACATTTCCAACCGGGCAAAAACTCACTCAAAGAAGGAATGAAGCAAGGCTGGTGAGGGTCTAAAGGGCCAAACAGGTGTCTGGAGGGCTTCATCTGCCCTCCCCTCAGCCTGAGGTCTCCCACCCGTCATACAAAATAAATTCCAAAATCAAACCAACAACAACAACAAAATGACCATCTCAACTCAAAAGGTCGCCAGCTAACTTCTACACAACTTTTTAAAATGCTCTCAAAGAACTAGACCAGAGCATGAGGCTCTTAATCTCAGGGTCAAGGGTTCAAGCCCCACATTGGGCGAAAGATTCATCCATTGCAGGAGGGGAGTTGGACTAGATGATCCTCATGGTCCCTTCCAACTCTATGATTCTATGAACTGAAAATGTCTATAGGTATACAAGCTGGTGGCAACTGGGGAGAGGAACTCAGCTGGCTTATGCAATCACACCTGCACATCATACAGTGCAAAAAAAAAAATCATACAGACAGGTTTTCACAAAATTGGAGTAATAGAATGGACTGGGGGATATGACTTTTCAGTTTCCCTCTGACAAGTTCAGCAGGCTTGACCAGCAGTGCAATCCTGAACCATGTCAACTCCAGACTACATTCCGGTGAACTCAATGAAGCTTACGCCCAGGTGAGCCCAGTTAGGATTGCAGTCTTAGTTTCTCTATATGGTGTTCACCTTCAGTTTTCTGTGGTTTCCACTTTCTGTGCCGAAGGGCCACCACCACTTGCTCTCCAGAAACCAGACTGCAAAGCACACCTGAGAGCATAGAGAACAGGCCAATCCTGCACAGCCCCCTCCAAGGAACAGCTCACAAACATGCCACCCGTCCATTAAGCACTGGAATTCTGACTCTGAAAGCTGTCTCCAAAGGGTGTAATTTCAACGTTTCCCCCAATAAATCAAACTCAATGTACCAGAATAAACGCCAATTCAAAGCAGCGTGAAACCACAAATAAAGAAACCCTCGCCATGCAGAATTAAAGGTCTGCAGGGACCAAAATGATTGCAAATGTGAATTCAGGGTGGTGTGGGGGGGGGGGGAGGAAAGGAGGAGGATTTACCATAACAAGAACACTCTCCTGACAACACAGAGCGAGCCTTGAGAATCCCCTCCTTAACAACCACAGGTGTTTGCCCTCAGTTGAGATGTGGGCAGGCTGGAGAGAAAGCGTGTGCTGGTGCACAACTACTGGACGGACCTTGGTGGTGCGAAGGCCATCACAACAACCCCAATGCAACAATGTGTGCGTGCGTGTAACTACAGCTGAAATCCTATGCACATTTATCTGGGAGCAAACCCCACTGAACAAGCCAAGCCAGGGCTGTTGTGAGTTGCAGCCCTTGAGAGCCACAGATTTCCCCATGGGAATGGGCTGCAACCTCAATGCATGCTTACCAAGGAGCAAATTCCATTGCACTGGTGTGTGCGTAGCACATGCAATGGTCCCAGGCAAGTGTACACAGGATTGCACCTAAAGAAAGGGACCTTATATGCACTTCATCCCAATAAGTAGGCCCACTGAGCTCAATAAAGCTCAATGAGGTTTGCTTTCAGGTTCTAATTTTAATGGAATGGGGAGGGAAAGCTGCAGCACAGTGCAACACACTCTTGCAAAGTGCATTTTAGAGCTCCTTACTTGGGGAGGCCGCCTCTTAACTTTGAAGCCCTTTTCACACGTTCCATTGAACCCGCAAGGGAGGAGCGGGAGATGGGTAAAAAGCTGGCTCTTGACAACGACGCTGCATTCCCCGCGGGCGCGACCTCGCTCATGCGAGTTCAAAGTAACGTAGGAACAGTAACTCTTTCCGTGCGCCCCCTCCCAAGAGAGGAGAGGTGGCTGCTCCCTGAAAACCGTTCTCTTTCTCTGTGCAAAAGTGAGAGGCGGCGGAACTGAAGACTCACCGAGTTTGCAAACTCATCTCGGCCCCGTGCGGGTCTCTCCCTCTCTTTTTCTCCTGCTGCTGTCGCTGCAAGCAAGCAGCTAGCAAGCCAGCCAGTGCGGCGGCGTTGGCCTCGTCCTCCTCCTCCTCCATCAGGGGAGCGGGTGGCCCCTTCTCCTCCGCCTGCCCCTGCAGTGACCTCCCCGCCCGCCTCCTCTCCTCTCCAGCGCCGCGCCCTTCCGCCCGATTAGCCGCCCGGCCGCCGGGTGGGCTTGCTCAGCTGCGTCGCTTGATTGATGCGACGGCACAGCAGCAGGAGCGGGAGAGACGCGCTCTGCTGGAGGAGGAGGAGGCGCCGCCGCCAAGGCAGCCGCAGCGGGCGAGACGCGGCTCCGCTCGCTGGGAAAGGAAAGCAAGCAAAGGGCAGCAGGCGCTGCAGCCGGCAGGAGGCGGGGAAGACTTGTCAGAGGTCACTCCCGCTTGTTGCCTCTCCCGCCGCATGTTGTATCGCGGGGGCTGATTATTCTTGGAGGCGCCTTTTCAAGGTCCCCGCGCTAAGAGTTGAGGCTGCAAGTCGCGCACCTTCTTCAGAACCGTATTGCCTACCCGCCGTTTCTCAACCTTGGGTCCGTAGCTGTCGTTGGACTACAACTCCCATCATTCCTAGCTAGTAGGACCAGTGGGAGTTGTTGTCCAACGACAGCTGTGGCCCCCCCAGGCCCCAAGGTTGAGAAACGCTGTAAGATACATGTTTAAAACATATGACTTTCCCCAAAAAGAATTGCGAGCTACCCGCTTGTTAAGTTGCTGGGAGCTGTAATTCTGAGGGGGAAACTACAGCTCCCAAGATCATGGGTTTTGAATGTATGTCGTGGATCTGCCCTTATACCGCTTGAATGGTTAGCGCTCCCTCCCTCTAACCTCTGCATACGCTTTATGCAAGCAAATCCAGTAAGTGACCTCCATGAGCCTTACTTACCTGATGGTAACAGCACAATCCTCTGTGTGTGTATTTACTGTATATTCCTGCGTATAAGACTACTTTTTAACCCAGGAAAATCGTCTCAAAAATCGGGGGTCGTCTTAAACGCCAGGTCGTATTTCTTATACGGCGAGTATATCCCAAACTCTATATTTTAACTGGGAAAGTTGGGGGGTCGTCTTATACGCCCAGTCGTCTTATACGCCGGAATATACGGTATTTCATCAGAAGCCCAGGTGCTGGACATGGCAGCCAAAATTCTTTTGGACAGACTCAGCTGGACTCTGGAACAACTATGCTTAGAGTGGGGCTTTGGTGCCCCTCTTAAGGGACACACCCCTTGATCCTAATGCCTGACTTGCAGGCACAACCTGCTACTCCCATTCACAAGGTAAAATGCGGTCTGCGTTTCAGCCTGTTCTAGTACAGACAGATCCATTGTGAGATTAGACAAGTCTCTCCAGTGCTGGCTCCAAGCTTGCTTGTATGTGTGTGTCTGTGCGCGCGCACACGCTTGGTGGGAGGGGGTAGGTCTCTGGGCAAGGCACCTTCAGGGGGGCCCAGTGATGTGTGGGGCGGAAAATTTCCCCAGTGCTTAATTCCGCCCCCCTACACACAAAATATTTTGCTTTTTGTAAGTTCAACAGCATCACAAAGAGGGAGAGAGCAGACAGGCTGGCTTTAATTTGAGCTCAAGCCTCAGAAAAGAAAAAGGGCAGCATCAACAACAAAAAATTGTTCAAACAGCCATACACATAAACATGGAAACTGATAAACATAACACCAAAACCAGAAATGAAGTAGGAAGTGCATTGCACACGTAGGAAGTGCATTGCTATAATAGGCTGGTTGTAAACATTTCCTTGCAAAATCAATACAGTATACATTAACATGTAGGGTCTTCAGAGGCCGTTCAGTAGCTTTTGCTGCCCTACAGCCTGTCAGACAAAATTTAACAGTCCTGCATGATGTATATAATCAGTGAAATATACAAGTTATGCTTCAAGGGGAGTTATTACTTGTCCCTGACATTAGGGGCTCAAGATACAACACAAATTTCTCCCAAGGAAACCTGGGGACTCTAGTTTGCTAAGCTTGCTAGAAATGGTAGATCTGTGAGGAGAGTCTCTAGGAAGCTTCCAGGGAAGTCATGTGCTTTAAATGTGTGTTGAATCTGCTTTGGATGTATAGAACAAATCTCCTTTCAGATACAGTATAGGGTTAAAATTATGTCACCTGTTGAATTTCTGCTTGTCATGCAGGTGTTAAAAGGCACTGCAGCCCAGATTTTTTTGCAGGAGTTCCATCAGATGGAACAGGCATAAAGTAGTGGTTAAGCACGTAAGTGCTGCAGGTGTGACGAACCTTTGGCCCTCCAGATGTTGCTGCATGCTTGCAGGGGCTGGTGGGAGTTGTAGTTCAGCAACATCTGGAGGGCCAAAGGTTCCCCATACCTGACTCACTGGGTGGACCGGAAACTCACCTTTAATGTGGGAGGAGCTGCACCAGCCAACTTGTGACAGTTGCTGTACAGATACGGTACTTGGGATCATATGTGCATGATCATCATCTTGTGAATGGTGGTTAAGAAGCTGTGACCATGTAAAAGCTGTGCCTTGAGCAAGGAGAAGCTCTTCCCGGCTTGTGTCTCCTTTAAAGAGGGAAGCAGGAGGTGGAAACATGGCAAACCAAGGTTTAAGTCAGGCATCCCCAAACTTCGGCCCTCCAGATGTTTTGGACTACATTTCTTATCATCCCTGACCACTGGTCCTCTTAGCTAAGGACGATGGGAGTTGTAGGCCAAAACATCTGGAGGGCCGCAGATTGGGGATGCCTGGTTTAAGTGATAATCTGTCAGATACCTCTGTTTTAAGTATGGCTAAAGTTAAACCACAGATTAGCATTACTGTATATGCAAACTCATCGCCTCAGTGAGAAGCAGGCCCAAGATTTCATGAAAGCAGAGATCCTACTTCACACAAACTTCACACTTGATTGGTGTAACAGCAAGCGATGGAAATGCAGGTGAATGGGACAACCCTGGTGGAGCCTGCATTTGTCTAGGATGTGCCTGTCAAGGATCTTATTTTTAACTTATCTCGTGGTTTATATTTCGGTTTTGTAAGCTACTTTAACTGCGATTGTAACAGAAAGGTGGGATATAAACCATTAAGATGAAACACATTCAAAATAAACCTTTAGTCTCCCTCCAGACATGATGCTTTTCAGTGAGCTCACACATTCAGCTGCCAGCAATTGTGAGCAGTTGCCAACTAAGTCCTACTTGCAGGAAACCCATTTAAATCAATGGGATATGTGTTAGCCATGCCAATTAACTTCAACAGGTCTACTCTGAGTGGGATTAGCACTGGATACAACCCCAAGTGTCCAAGCATCAGTTGACGGACATGCATGTGGGAATCAGACCCTGAAATAGTGAATCATTATTTCATGATAATAATTATGGGAGGCAGATTTGAACCTGACTCCTCTCACCAAAATCCTAAACACTAGTCCACTCCCTAACAAATGTTACCTGGAGCCCAAATGAATGCGTAAACAAGTGGCATCTGTAATAAAGATGCCCTATGATGCAACCCCATTCACTGGGGAACACAGCCCTTTCTGCTTCAGCAGCCCTAATTCCAAGGAATGGTTAGAATAAAGGAAGCTGACTTATATTGAGCAAAACCATTTGGTTAGTATGATAGACATTGGCTGGCAGGAGCTCTCAAGGGTTTCAGCCCAGGGTGCCTCCCAATCCTACCTGGAAATGCCAGAGATTGAACATGGAACCCTTTGCATGCAAAGCAGGTGCTCTACTACTGAGCTAGGGCCCTTCCTTATCAGCTTCTCACAAGGTGAAACAGTTCTTGGATTTTCCTAATGAGGTTTCAGAGGGGAAAAAATCAGTTGAGAAGCAGCTTCAGGCACATGCTGCAGTGTGTGGGGTGTGTGTGTGCTGCTTTCTGCTGAGCCGATTTCCAAATGTGGATCTATACAGCCAGATGCAATTTCCTCTTCAAATCAATGTTCCAACCCCCACTCGCTCTTTCTGGGTGGCTGATGTGGTCTCCAACCATTCACAAAGGTTGATTAAAGCCCCTGACACTACAAATTTGATTTGACACAAGAGAAAGGGAGAGCAGAGGGGAGGGAGGAAAGGATGGGGGATGGGATTAATTTAATTTAATCTTTGCAAGAACAGAGAGTTCCAGTTACAGGTAGGTAGCCGTGTTGGTCTGCTGTAGTCGAAACAAGACAGAGAAACCAGTAGGAGAACACTTCAATCTCCCAGGACATTCTATACAAGATCTCAAAGTAGCTGTCATATTACAAAAGAATTTCAGAAATAGACTGGGAAGAGAAGTTGCTGAATTGCTACTTATTACCAAACTTAAAACCATGGAGAGACCTGGTCTGAATAGAGACATTTGATTCTTATCTCATTATACATGATACAGCTATTTTTAGCCATCTCACCCCTTGCTTTTCCCTGTAAGACCAATTGCAGTTGTTAACAGTCGTCAACAGGTTTACCACACCTATCAGCCAATCTCCCATTCCCACCACCCTTCTGAGTAATACCCCTCCCCACCATCTCACTATATATAAGGGTCTGGTGACTCCTATTTCAGTGTATCTGAAGAAGTGTGCATGCACAGGAGAGCTCATACCAATGACAAACTGAGTTGGTCTCTAAGGTGCTACTGGAAGGAATTTTTAAATTTTGTTTTGATTAGGGAGTTCCAGGTTAGAGAATTTCAATGCTCACCCCTTTGGCTATGGAGAGAGCAGGCGGAGGCCATTTACCCCTCAAAAGCAGCCCCTCCTCCTCCTTACTTTCTATTATTAAAAAATAAAAGTTAACAAGTTTGGCTGTCAATAAGCATGCAATATGATAAGCAGGCATTTGCTGCAGTCTTCAATCTATGTTTACAACGGACAAATCCCATTCACTTCAATGGGGCAGACTTCAGAGCACACAGCCTGAGAAAGTGTCGGCTGCAATCCTCATTGCTCGGTGACTTTTCTTTCTGTGCAAATATGCCTTGGATTGTGCTGTTTGCCTTTCTCCACCCCACACCCCACCTGCCATGTTTAAGGAAGGAAATGATAATCAAAGATGGGAAGAGGCCAGGAAGCAGTTGTGAAAGAAAGCACATGTGGGGGGGGGGTTTTCCCCAACATAGGTTTTAGTCAGCAGCCCCATCATAACTGTGTAATTTGATTGTGTGTGGGTACATGTATGTGTGTGTTTACTCTGCGTTTTCAAAATGTAGCTCAAGGGACAATGGAGTCAAGTGCAATGCACAAAGCAAGGTATTGGTCCTCGGATCTATTATACATCTGAGTTGGGGAACTATTGGGCCTCCAGATGTTGCTGAACTACAGCTCCCATCATCCCACACCATTGGCCACACTGGCAGTGGCTGATGGGAATTCAGGGCGAAAGACTCACCAGCCCTGCCTGTCCTACACTGTTTTGGATTTTAAGGTATCTGAAAGACCACCTTTTCCCGTGTGAACTGGCCAGTTGGTTACACTCATAATCACTGGAGGCATTGGATTTGTTTGTTTTTGTCCCACTGTCTAAAGAAGGTTAGTAGTTAGTGTCAGGGTAATCAAGACAGGGCCCTGTTTTGGCCTGTGGCAGCAGCCCCATAATGAACTTTCCTAGAGACTTTTGTATAGACACTATAACTGGCCTCATCCCTGATGGTTTTTAGGTAGGCACTGGAAGTGGGGTTTTTTTTCTTTTCATTTTGGTCACATGTTCTTCACCTGGATGCTTTTGCAGGGTTACTTTTGAGTAGCTGTCTAAATACACTGGGGCATTGCTTCCAAGGAGCTATCAAACCATTGGTCCATCTACCGTGTTTCCCCTTTTTTAAGACACCGTCTTATAACTTTTTTCCCTCAAAAAAACACACAGTGGCTTATTTTCAGGGGGTGTCTTTTTTTTTTAAAAAAAAGGGCTGGTACAACTGGGACCCACTGGCTCAGGATGCTCGGTGCTCTCTTCTGCACATTGCTGGGCGCGTTGTTGGCGCTGCCAGTTCCGAGCGCCTGCAGGGTGGGGTGGGGGTGGCAGTGCTTTAAACCCCCAACCCTGTAGAAAGCAATGGAAGTTATGGACCGTAACAATCCTTAAGAGGCGCAGGTCTTAAAAAAACCCTGGTATCACCCTTGAAGCACAGCCTTCCAAAGTCAGGGGGGAAGAGGTCTGTTTAGACAAAGGAAAGGATCGGGGGTGATTCTGCGCCCTGGGACCCACAGAGCTACTTTAAAAATCCCAACCTGGGGGGGGGGTCAAATAGTGAAGCCCCATAGCCCTGTAGCAACAGAAGGCACATTCTGAAGCACCCGAGCTGTTCGGTTCCATAAAAAATCCAGGAATTGTAAAATTAACAACAATAATGGGGGGGCACTCTATCCAAAGAGTTAAGAAGGAATGGGAAAGTGTTGAGTTATATATGGAAAAATATGGAAAGGAAAGTTAGTTAAAGATAAAAAATAAATAATTATCGCAAGGGAAAAAATAACATCATAAAGGGTAATAATATTAAATATAAAATAGACAACACAACAGAAAAAGCAATTATATGACTAAATGAGATCGCACAGGAGTGAGGGAAGTGGGGAGAGAGGGAGGGGGGTAAGGAATGGAAGGAGGCAATGGTTGGAGGAGGGTATAGGGGGATGAATTAAAGGAAAATTAAGACTGAGAAGCGCATGGTTTTTGTTTTTTAAAGATGCAAAGGCTTGCAATCAGCCAAAGTATAGAGCCCAACTTCCAGGAGACTGCGATCTACTTGCGGATTTATAAACTGGAGGTGATCTACCCCCGTTTTATTGGTGTTCAGGTCAGAGTTGTTTTTAGAGAGAGGAAATATCCCATTTTTGAGGTTAAAGTAAAAGTTCCTGACCTTTTTTTTATAATGAGGAAATGCTGCTAAAACTCCGTTCTTCATTCCACGAAGGGGAGAGGGGGCGGGGCCGGGTGCTCAAAGACAAAAGAAATGGAAAAGGAGATAGCGATCAACTCCAGCCTCGCATTAATGCAGCCATCGGGAGAGGCAGGGGCTGCAGCCGAGTGCTGCTTCACAAACAAACGGGGGGGGGGGGAGTGCTTAGAATCCAGAGAATCCAGCTGAAAAACACGAAGCAGCAACAGCAATTGCACACACACCATCCCAAGCCAGCACAGTAACCAAGTCCCAAAAGCAAGAAAGGACTCAGCAAACACTGCTGCGGCCGGCGTTGCTGCTGCTGACTCAGGGAGCTCAGTGCTCTCTTCCGCACAGCGCCTATCACTATGGCTTATTTTCGGGGTACGGTTTATATTTCTCAAATGCTTAGAAATGCTGCTATGGCTTATTTTATGACTACGCCTTAAAAAGGGGGAAACACGGTAGCTCAGAAGCCTCTCTATAGAGTATCTGACTGAGACATTTCCAGCCCTACCTGGAGATGCCGGGGATTGAACCTGGGACCTTCCAAGTGCAACCGCGTGCAAAGCAGATGCTCTGCCACTAAACTACAGCGCTTCTCCAAAGTGGGAGGTTGCATCATGCTATTAGAAGACTCCCCATTGTTCTCCAGCCTTGCTAAGATTGATGAGCATGCCGTTCCCAGAAGGGAACCAACCGTTACTGACATGACAGCATTTTAAAGAGAGCGGGGAGTGGAGTGGATTTTATTTGGTGGATGGACTCCCAGAAGGATACTTTGAAGTTAAATATTTCCCTGCTTTTGAAAAGCCTAGTGTAAAACCATCAAGATAACCTCCCTAAGAAGTTAAACAGTAAAAGACAATGGCCTCAATCCAAAGCCACAAACACACACAAATTCTGCAATATTGTTGTTCTTTCTACTTCAGTGGGAAAAAGCTTCATGCACCAAGATTGCAACAGGGTGGGAACATCCCCTGATGTTGACAGAAACAGGTGAAATCTTGCTCCTATAATCTTTGAGTATACATTGGAAGACCCTTGTATGCAGACCCAAAGCCACGATCTTATGGCCAGGATTTCATATGCATTTGCTTGGTCACCTGCAGCAAGTTCATAGCTGCCAAGTTCTCCCTTTTTTTAAGGGAAATTCCCTTATGCTGAATAGGCTTCCTCGTGAGAAAAGGGAAAACTCGGCAGCTATGAGCAGGTTTAGAATTACCGGTAACTCCTGGCAACCAGGTAGCGAAGCATTGTAAAGGCTGGTTTTCTTTTAGGCTGACATGTGGCTAACTAAGGGATATTTAGGCACTTGGGTTAGTAAAATGGGGAGAGAGAAATAAATTGTATGAAGTAATTTGTGAGGCCGATCAAGACAAATAGGTGTGATCTAAAGAAAATTATACATGCTGAAGGTGCCACTGATTTCATATTTGCAGGAAGGAAGAGTTAGCCACAAGCACAGAGTAGAAATTTACTCTTTGTCTTATTACTCCTCTCTTTACAGCATGCTTTACACTTCCTTTGTAAGTGGGATTCTCCATATAAAGTTCACAACTGCTTTTACAAAGCAGTTTCTCTGGATCCCTTGCACAGTAGCCACTTGGCAGATTGTACACAGACGGGTGTTAGCATGCCATTCTTCCAAAATGTGCAGCAATCAGCCACACAAGGACCCATATTGGCAAACACCTTGTGAATATGCACTCCACAAAATCGCCCCAGTCATCAAACCTAGCATGACCCTATATAGAAAGTACCATATATCATAAAGGACCAATTAATGTATATTAATGCAGACTCAGCAAACCATGTGTCAAAAGCCCTTTTCCCTTCCCAACAAGCCTTCCCTTCAGACATGTATTTTATATGTAAATAGCCACACAATATTTTATTTAGTGCACTCCACAGCTATAAATTGTGTTGCTGTCAAAATGAATGTGATGTTTTTCAGCGTTATAGAATCACCATCTCAAGGAAACCTGAATCTGCTGTGCTTCCAATTATCATTGTTGCTGTGAAACCATGAAAATGGCACACTGCTTATGACACCTAGGATTAAAAGCAGGCAAGTTTAACCCATAATACTAGAGTTATAAAACAAACTGTGAAACACTTCCTTTACCACCCAAACTTCCAGGTACTCCACATTCCAGGGAGTTCTACATGCTATAAACTATTTTTGGCTAACAATTTAAAGTAATCATCTGCACCAGGAGAACCTTTATAGTCCTCTTCTCAGAGAGCTGCTGGCAGGGTGGGGAAGGAGGGCTGTAGTGAGAATGACACGGAAGCTCAATAATGTGGCAAAAGCATGCAAGCAAAGCTTCAGAAGTTTCTACCCTTATTTTAATTAAGAGACTCCACAGCTCTTTAGATTGACTATTTGATCTTGTGCGTTTCAGCTCTGCCCTGCTCATGCCCATTCTTAGGGCATGTTCAAACACAGAGTGGTGTCTGGGTCTGAGGCACCCATTTGACCAGCCCAATCCTTGCAAAGTGGCTGACCTCCACTAGTCCCACACATACAGAATGTGTGGGGTATTCTTTGTCTGTCTGTTTATTTTATATGCTACCCTTCATCCAAGAAGCACAGGGCGGTTTATAGTATAAAAACACAAAAATACATAACATAATAACAAACAATGCAGTAACACCCCACCCCACCCAGTTTAAAAGGCCATTGGTTGTTTAATCAGCCCCAGTCCTGGGTGAAGTGGAATGTTTTCGCCTGGTGCCTAAAGCAAAGCCCTAGCTACCAGGGGAGGGGGGACAGCCAGGTTTTTTGCCCCGGGTGAAGCCTCGAGAGGGGTGCCATTGAGGCTCCCAGTCTCTCTCTGTGTGTGTGTGTGTGTGTGCGCGCGCACACACACACAAATGTGCATGGGGGAGGGTGCCAAACTGGGTCTTTGACCCAGGTGAAATAGAGCCTAGTTCCACCCCTGCCTAAAGATATGTCATGAAGGCACCAGGTGAGCCTCCCTGGGGAGAGCATTCCACAAATGGGGAGCCACTGCAGAAAAGGCCTGTTCTCATGGAGAAAGCACACAAAGAAGGGCCTATGATGAATGAAAGGTCTGGGTAGCTTCATATGAGGAGTGGCGATCCTTGAGGTATTCTGGTCCTGAGCTGTTTAAGGCTTTATAGGTCAAATGCAGCACTTTGAATTGGGCCTGGAAACTAATTGGCAGCTAATGCAGTCAAGGCCAGGATTGGTGTTATATGCTCAAACCGTCCTGTCCCGGTGAGCAACCTGGTCACTGAATTCTGCACCAGCTGAAGTTTCCAAACAGTCTTCAGAGGCAGCCCCATGGATAACACATTGTTGTAAACTAACCTAGATGTTACCAGAGCATAGACAAAAGACATTAGGCTATCCCTGTCCATATAGGGGTGCACCTAGGCCATTCAACCAAAGCTGATGAAGGCACTCTGTGCCACCAAGGCCACTTGAGCCTCAAGCAACAGTAAAGGATCTAGAAGTACCCCCTAGCTGCATACCTGCTCCTTCAGATGGATGTGTAACCCCATCAAGAGCAGACAACCTCCCATCCATCCATCCATTCTAGGCAACTGCCCACTAACAGTACCTCAGTATGATTTGGAACGAGCATCGGTTTGTTGGCTCTCATCCAGTCCATTTCCGAAATGGTAAGCCCAAGGGGCAAAGTTAAATTCAGCAAAATGTTGCCTAAAATTCTGAGTGACATGGTTCCCATCAGTGATGGCTGGCGTACATTGAGACTAGCAGGGTGGAGAGTAGGAAGCCCAAACAGTAAACAGCCCAAACAGTAACAGCCAAGTAAATCAAAATGTGTCTCCATTCTTCTCCTTCTCTTCACTGCTAGATTCTACAAGGGGCAATAATAAGACTGAGAAGGAGGAAGCTGACAGCTATGGTCAACCCAACAGGACTGGCTGTAAGTAAGAAGGTGGGAGAGGGGGATGTCTGAGGTTGGTGGGGTAATGTGTCATTTGTCCTAATGGTCCTATTTTCTCTTATTCAAGTTCACTGGTGCGTTAAGGAAAGGGCTTTGGGGCAGAGGTTGACGGTCGTACTGAGCAGAAGGGCCTTCCAAATACAGCAGGGTTGGCTTACTATACTATACGTATTTAAAATAGGTGAAGTAATACACATTACCATCCACAGCAGATGTCAGGAACCTTTGGCCTTCCATATGTTGCTCAGCAACTTCCATCAGCCCTAGTAAGCATGCCCAATGGCTTGGGGGGGGGGATGATAGGAGCTGTAGTTCATCAATATCCAGAGGGTCAAAGGTTCCATATACCTGATCCAAAGCGAACCCTGCCTGCCCTTGGTAAAAGCCTAAAATTAACTAACTACACCACAGTTCCCATTTTGTGGCAAGGGGAGATACCACTCTGTACACTTCCTGTTCAGCACAACAGCACCCAAAAAAGGGAAGGGTGCTCTTTCCACAGGGCCTGTAAGACAGAGTTGTTCTGCCTGGCCTTTGGCTTGGAATCAGCCTGATCCCCTCCCCCTCTTTCCATTTCCTTCTGTGATGGAACCCCTATTTGGGGACTTCCCAGGCTTTTTTCTGGCCCATGTAGGACCAGTCTGGATAGTTGGCCTTGGTGAAGTTTTGACGTTTTCTCCCCCAAAACAGTTTTGATTCTGGGTTTCCACTGAAATGATGCTGCATTTTAAGTTGTATTTTAATCCTGTTTTTAAGTTGCATTTTAATAAATTGTTTTTATACCTGATGTTAGCTGCCCTGAGCCCGGTCTTAGCCGGGGAGAGCGGGGCATAAATAAAAATTATTATTATTAATGTTGTTGTTGTTGTTGTTAGAACGCACCCTTGGGTGACAGTGGCTCCAGCCTTCCAGTGTGGTAGCCATGTTACATTTGTTGCAGCAGAACAATAAAGTACAGTAACTTCTTGACAAGACTAAAAAATTATTAGGGCCTAAACATTTGGACACTAAAGAGCCCCACTTCGTAAGAAGCACAAACGGTGCTTGAAGTGAACTAGCTCTGCATTACCAAGTTTAGTTAATTAGTTAAAAACAGGGTGGATAAAAATCAATGATTTTTTTAAAAAAAATCAAAAAAATCGGATTTTTTTGATTTAAATCTGATTTTTTTTATTTAAATTGGATTTTTTAAAATAAAATGCTTTTTGAGGAAAATATATTACCATCCAAAGGTTATTCCATCATGAAATAGAGATTAGTTTTTTAATTATGTAGAATAAGGTTGTATATGTTTAATTTTGGGGGTAAATAAATTCCATTAATCCATTCACAATGCCATGCTCTTCCAGAGGTTTTTGTAAGATTATTGGGCAGTTTCTCTGCCTACAAGATATTATCACAGATGCTTGGTTTACTTTTGCAGTTCTCAAAACTGAATTTGACTCAACAGAGATCACATGCCTCTTCTTCACAGCAAAAATGTTATAACATGAACAGAGTTGAGAAAAAGACCTTAATCCTATTGTTCTACAAACCTATGAATACAGAAACAACCCCTTCAGTGCTAAGTTTCAAGAAGTTCAGTGAATAGAATAGAAACAATATTTTTCTGATTGTTTGGAGTGGACAGTATTTAAGTTTTTCATATGTAGGCTGGGCTGACAGTCTAAGTTTCTTAAAATATATATATATTGTTTTTGTTTAGCCAAATTAGTTAACAAACATGGATGTTTGTTTAAGCAAATAACATATGCTGTAATGTTATTGTTTCAGTTGAATAAATCTATTCAAATTGTTATTATTAAGGTAATGATTATTTTTCTCCTTCCTAAGTACAACAGTAAAGTTGTCCAAATATGAATAACCTATTAAACTGGGGATAAAAAACTAATATGAAAAGTTGTTATTCTAAAAATCTTCATCTACTTGCATATTAAAGTTATACCAGCAAGAATTAGTCTTTATGTAGAAAACTATGATTTAAATCAAGCCTTACTGACTAGTGATTTAAATCGTGATTTAAATCAGTTTGATTTAAATCAAATCCACCCTGGTTAAAAACTCTCTAAACTACACCTGTAAATAATTCCCATAATTGCTGGACAAACTGAAGATGAATTGCCATATTTTTTCCGTCTATAAGACGCTCCCATGTATAAGACACCCCCAAATTTTGGACATTATTTTTAAAGGAAAAAAACTGGTCTTATACACGAAAAAAACACGGTAAGTTTGTTTTGTGGGGTAGAAAGATGTGAAGTTCATATTTGTGTTCATTCTCTTACTCTTTGGGCCTGTACGCTTAAATATAATTATTACTGGAGGAAATAAATGATCCAATTCCTCTGTGTGGTTTTTTAATGCTTCCTTAGTCTTCTGAAGTATATTTAATACTTCAGCACAGCAACTTATAACATTTAGATATGGCGGCCTCTTTCAGTGGGTGAGATGTGCTGTACTCCTTTTTTTTACGTAAACACAATATTTTTTAGTTTTTGTTTCATTTTAGCTGTATATTGGTTTTAATTTTATTTTAAACTCACTTTGAGATAATAATAATTAATAATAATAATAATAATTCTGAATGCTGAATTTTTATTTTATTTTGCCAAGGATCATTTGGACAAACTGTGAAATGAAAATGAATTAAACTAGTTCACTCTGCGAAGGGACGGGCATAAACTTGAATTAATCCCTTTCTGGACGTGCTGAACTTAAACTAGAACTGGATTGTCCTGAATGACTTAAGCTAGAGCATGTTACAAAGGTGGGGATACCTGTGGGCCCCCAAGAGGTTGTCAGGAGTCCAGCTCCCATTGTTCCTGACACGGTCCATGCTGGCTAAGACTTATGGAAATTTGAGTGCAACAGCATCAGAAAAGCCACAGGTTCTCCATCCCTGGCCTACAGCAGGGCTGACCTTAAAGACAACTCAGAAACATCAACTGGTTCAAAGTGCAGTGGCCAGATTACTGACAGAGGTTGTCTTTAGAACCCATATAACCCCAAACAATTGCATTGGCTGCCATTGTTTCTGGGCCCAATTTAAGGCGCTCACAAATATCCTTCTTCCATTCAGACCCTCTTGGGTGTTAAGACAAACGGGGTGGGTGGGTGTCTTGGTAGTTATGCTACCCACAGAAGTTCGGGGCATTCTATGTTGCAGCCCCCAAATCGTGGACTTCCTCCTTGACAGAGGTGTGTCTGACACCTTCACTGTACAGCTTGCCACGAATGCTTGAAGAGGCAACCTATTTACCTACTCCGGCCTCTGACACTTGAGGTGTGTGTTTTCAGGACCCTATTCTTAGAAGAGAATTTTGTTTTAGCTGCTTTTAATTCTGAATGTTAAATTGTTGCAACCTGCCCTGAGACCTGCTGGTGAATAACAACCACCACCAACAACAACATAATAGCATATTTTTCCCTCTCAGGCAGCAGGTACCACCCTTCCCAAAGGAGCAACCCAATATATTTGCAATGTGGCAGCGGCCTCTAGATCTCATACGTCCCAGTCAGAGAAGTGCCCACCACTGTACAAAGAAGAAAAGCCCACCCAGTGTCTAGAGCCTGGGGGCTCTGGACTTTCCCCAACACAGCTACTGAAGCTGGTGAGTGATAATATAAACAGGCCTAGATTACCTGCCCCCCACTGCCAATACAATTTAATTGGGGTAGGTAGGATCAGGCTCTCCAAGGCTGAAGAACTGGCCATCCTCAAATCAGGTATCTTAAGAGCACATCTACACTATGAATTTAAACCTGCCTCAAATATGTTTTGCTGTGATGACCCCGGGGTCTCCCTCATCACACACACACACAAAACGTAATGGAACTTTTGGAAATGAACATACCACCACCAAGCCATATACTGCAAATAATCAGCTGCCTTTCAGCTGTCAATAACCACATTTGCACTTCACAGACCCACAAATCCTCATTTGGCATTCAGTGCTCATTTACAAATGTTTATAGATACACAGATCTTACTCAACAAGCCTCACTTTGTGTTATATCACACCACCTTTACCAGAAAAAAGTAGGATGCCATGCAATTGTCAAAAAGTACTGATGCGAGTCAATTCAGTAATCACAAATGGAAACCCAAACCCTATACTCTTAATGACATCACACTCTTCAACAGCGGAGAATTACGGATTCCTGCTCCAGATTCTATGCACACAATGTGGGTTGCAAATCCTCTCTTTGCCCATAAATACGATTTGAAAGGTGTGGGGCTCGGAACCCCACCCCATCGTTTCATCATTCCAATTTAGAATACAGCAGGGTGCTAGAGTGTGCAAAACCAGCTGCGTTAAGTGATCTTGGGTGTAAGTACATTTACATGAAAGTATGTCTCATTGATTGAAGTATCGGAACAGTGGAGAACGGGGCCTTGCATTTAATTGAACCCTACTAAACATGTTCATTTCCATTTTCAAAAAAAACAACCCACAATTTTTTAAAACGAACATCGTGTTCTCTTCTTTTTTCAAGATAGGGTTGTGATTCTTCCAGTCTTTTGCCAACACAGTTCCACAACATGCACATTCCGATATCATAATCTAACTTCAAATCCTCTTACATTGACTATTTTGCACTGCTGAATAATATACCAGAAAGCTGATAGAAAACTCACAAATACTTGAGTTGGCATCCTTGAACAGCAGTTTTGCCTGCCTGTTGGAGGCTGCAACCCTGAGCCCTCCTCTCTAACATGGAGCTAAAACTAGATGCATTCAGCATAAGAACATCACAGGATATAGCTCTCTCAATTGTCACTGAGGACCACAAACCCATCTCCCACCAGCAGTCACATATATACTTAAAAACAGTGTGCACACTGGCGGGGTGTGTGTGGATAGAAAAAGAGATTATCAAATAGAAATGTGGCCAAATATTGAAACAGAAAAATTATTGCTTTGCGTTCTCATTTTGGTTTTTCGCAATCATCTTACCACTGGAGACGAAATTCGACACCCAGGGCAATCACAGATTGGAGGATGTACCTGTAAGATTCCTTTGGACATAAGAGTCTTCAAACTTTTCCCTGGATGAAAAAGAAAAAAGAGGGGAATGGGGGAATGGAAAGAACAAAACAAGTATTTAGTTCGGCTTTTAAAAAGAAAGAGACAGACTGAGAGGCTTAGCACAAAACAAGCCAGCCTCTAACTGCCCCCCCCCCTTTACAGGGCCCTGCCTTGCACCTTAATTGAACTTTGTACCCTGTGGAAATTATGAAAAGGAGTAGCAGCGCTCATTAGCCCCTATCTAACCTTGTTAAAAATGTTCGCCAGGCTGAAAAATAATAGGGGAACCCTGAAAAGGAGAGGCCTTGGAGGAGCAGAGCTGCTCTGCACCCACCCCGCCTCCCCCTGCATCAAGCAAACACCATTCAAGATGCCTGCATTTGCAATTCACAGCCATGACGCCAGCACTCAAAGGATAAAACGCACAGACACACACAACTGAATGCAGGTAAAGAAAGGCAAACAACAGGCTGAAGAGACAGGCAGGGAGTTTAGCCCCCGCTGCCCCTGAAAAACTCTTTTCTCCGTCTCTTGAACACCAGCCCTCCTCCTCCTCAGAGGAATGAGGGGACTTTTCCTGAAGACGGCCGGAGGAAGGAGGTAGGAGCATCATTAGAGCGGCGGCAGCAACAGCCGCTCTCCTCCACCTCGAGGCGATCAATAAACAAGGCGAGGTGTCAGTCACCTCCTAATGGCTCTTGGGACCCTCGGCGTGACACATACAACCCTCGGCTAATGACATGTCAAGACGGACGCCTCTTGGGCTTCCCACCTCCTTCACCCAGCTCTCCTGCCCCCGCTTCGCCCCAGCATCAGCTGCCTCCCCGAGCAATGAAATAAAATAAAATAAAATGAGGCGCGGGGGGGGGTTTAAAAGAGAGCGCGAGCCAATGCAAGCCACAGGGGCGATCCTCGCCTCCTCGCACTAGAGCAACAACGACGCACCCGCTTGCGGCTCCACTTTTCCAGGGGAAAGTCGCTGGGCCGAAGGTGTAGGGAGATTTTGTGAAATCAAATTCTTAAAAAGGAGGAGGAAGAAAGAAGAGGAGGTTAGAGGAGCAGCCGCCAGTACAGACCTCCCTCCCACTCACCAGCTCCCTCGCCGCCGCCACCCACCTGCCTCGGCGCATTAGTGGATCCGGACTGAGCGGCTGGGGTTGGGATTTCGGTTTCTATTCGCATCAGCCCTCGCCGAAGCGACTCCCCCCACCCACACGCCCGAAGCCTGACAGGCGCACTTCCAGAGCAAAGCAGGCGCAGCAGCAGACCCGCGGTTGCCCTCCGACCCGACCCGCTCCTCCGCTTAACCTCAGCGTCGGCGGAAGGGGCGACCCCAAAACATCGAGGCCAGTCCCGGATCGGGACACAAGCGGCAGATCAACAGCAAGCCACGGAAGACGCCACACTGCGGGTTGGAGGAGGGACACCACAGGTCCACGTGCCTCTTGCCAGTCCAAGGTGTGGGGGGGGGAGGGGGTAGCAGCTCCGCTCATTGCGACGCCGTAAAAAAATGCAACCTCTCTCACACGCATACAGTACTTGGAAGTCGGCCCCGCAGAGTTCAGAGGGGCTTACTCCCAAGTTAGGATCGCACCCTCTAAGAATGCCACGCTACGTGCAAACACGAACCTTGCGTTTTGGAACACCCCTCCCCCCTCCAGGAAGCAGCGAGGTTGTTGCGCTTCACTTGCCATTCGGGGGGATGCCGGCGATAGGCGATGCCACCGCGCGAAAAGCGCTCCCGCCAATCGCGCCCAGCCGCCCCGGCGCAAAAGCTACACTCGGAGAAGAGCTTCGGCTTGGCGGGGCAGAGAGGGGGTGACGAGGCGGGCGCGCCGTTCACACATACACAGGCTGAGCTAGACGTAAACAGCAGCTGTGCAGACACAACCGCGAAGGGCGCCCAGCGCCAAGACCACAACTTCGCAGCCAGGCGAGCAGCGCCTCAAAGGGGACCAGCCGTCGGGGCAGCAGAGAAAACAACACACAAGGCTGCTCCAAAAAGGATGGGAGTTGTCTGTCGACCCCTTTGCTGTTTATAGTTCTGCTTCGATCCCCCACTACACGCACGCACACACACACACGCACACACATACACAAAAAGAGCCCAGAAACACACACCAGACTCCGAGCGCCAAAGCGCTGGCGGCTTCTCGGCTCAGTCTGGCCTTGAGAAGTTGCAGCCTCGGGTCACTTCGGAGGCGCGCTCCAGACAGTCCTTCGTCCGCGCCAGGCGGCTCTGGTTTGAAGTGGAGGAAAGATGAGTCTCTTCCAATCCTCAACCTCCCTCCCCCCCCCCCGTCGCAACTGGCGCGCGCGCGCGCGAGACTCCGCCACCGCCCAACAAGTGCAAGCTCCCCCCTCCCCATGGGCACATGCTGCTGCTGCCGCCGCTCTTAAAAAACAAACAAATAATCCATCCACGGTTTTACTTGGCCCACAAAATACAAGAGGTGCGCATCAATAAGACTCTTCAACTTTGTAAGCAAGCGCGAAAGCTTCGTCACCGCCGTCGGTTCTGTGTAGCGCATTTGCGGCGTTCGTTCATTCACACGCACGATAAGGCGAGTTTCATCTAAAGGTGTGTTTGAGTCAGTTGACTTTCCATAAGTTAAAAGGGCAGTTTATAAAAGGTGAGGCGGAGGACAAGGCTTGTGAAAAACGCACTTACAAACCCTCGCGGAACATCATACCGCACACCCGTTGGCCGACAGCTGTTGCCCCCGCTGGACATCAAGGGATTCAGCGGTGGAGAGGGATCTGGGAACGCGCCCCCTCTGAAAACCGCGGGAGTTTCCCAGTTTGACGGGACTCTCTTCTAACACGCGCCGATAGTTAACGCGGTCACGCCCCTCCCACCAGAACGTCGAATCTCCGGGAATGAGCAAAGGAGTCAGAGTGCCTCTGAACATGAACAGAGATCTTTCCCCGTAACACTTCAGTGAACAACGATCAACCCACCACACGATTATGGGATAACGGGACGCGGGGAGACTTGAACCCAAGCCACATATCATTTTAGCAGTTGCACACTATTTCCGGTAAAACGAAGAGCCCTGTGAAAAACTAACGCTTACCAAGCCTGCCCACCCCCCTTCCCCCTTCCCTTATCCGAGATCGGGACGGTGCAAAGGCTTGTTTCGTTTACTGACTGCTAAGGGAAAGGGAGTTTCAGCCTTCTAAAATCACACCCTACCTACTTTTCCCCACCAGCCGCCTGACGAGGAGCCCTGTGCCCACGAAAGCCGGCACTTTCGCCACAGAGAGAAGCCAGCCGAGCAAGTAGTAAGGATCAGCCCCGTCGCGTCGCGTCGCGCGCCCCGGCTTCCCGCCCCAGCTAGCTCGCTCTCTTCCCCGCCGGCCGGTCGGTACCTTTGTGCCGGATGCTCCGCTTCCAGTCCTTGGCGGTCTCCCGGCCGCTGACGAACTGGAACTCGTTGGGAGTGAGCCACTCGCCCCGGTAGCGAATGGAGGGCCCTTTGCTGCCCTGGCACAACTTATTGATGTAGAGGAGCGCCTTGTTCTCGCCGCACTCCACCTCGATGCAAGGCTCGCCGTTGTCGAAGAAGGGCTGGAAATCCGGGATGGACGAGAAGCGCTCCAGCATCAGGTCCTCGGGGAGGGGGTGCGGGTGGGAGTGGGCGGCGGCGTGGGGCGCCGCGTGGAAGTCCAGGTAAGCGCGCTGCTGCTGATGGTGGTGGTGCTGGTGGTGCTGGTGGTGGTGCGCAGCGGTGGCGAAGATCTGCTCGTAGGCAGGCGGGTGCGGGGTCACCACGGGGATGGCGGCGGCCGCCAAGGGGACCAGGTAGTCGGGCAAGGTCTCCATGGGCTGGTTAAAGGCGGCCAGCGCCAGCTCCTCCCGGTCCGGGCGCTCCCTCTTGATGGCCGGCATGGTGGCGGCGACAGCGGCGCGCTCAGCCGGCGGCGGCGGCGGCGGCTCTTCCCAGGCTGCAAGTTGCGCGCTTGGAATGAGCCTCCCGCAAGAGCAGCAGCAGCAGCAGCAAAACCAGCAACAGCCCCAGCACAAGCAGCACCTTGCAGGCGCCGCCGCCGGCGGCGAACCCGCTTGCAAAGCTCCCCAGCGGCGCAGCAGCCAAGGGGCGCCGGGATCCCGCAGCCAGCAACCCGAGCTTAATGCGCCCGGGAGGAGTTCAGAGCGGTGGCGGCGGCAGCGGCGGCAGATCTGCCCCTCCGGGTTAATACTTGACATCTTGGCCAGGGAGAGGGCGCCGCCGCCGCCACAGCTGCCGCCGCCGCCGGAGACATGGTTTCGGTCGCCAAAGGTTTATTGATCTCCACGCACACACACACACCCGCCGCCGCCCCCCCCCCAGCCACGGATCGACCCTGCGCCTCTGCTAGCGAGCTCTTTTCTCTCTCTCTCTCTCTCTCCCCCCCCCCCCCACTTCCCCGCCTGGAGTATCCCCTTCTGGCTTGCCCTGCCAGCCCACGCAGCCCTCCCTGCTCGTTTGCCTGGCGTTTTATTTTTAATCTCCCATTTAGACTTATGTTGGTTGTGTGCGAGTGGTTTTTTTATTTCTTTTTAAAGAAAATATATTAGTCACCTAAAATCTTGCAACCCCCACCCCCACCACCCGCCTTATTTTCTCTCTCCGTTCCACGCGGGTAACGCACTTTCACTCTCCTGGCCCGCCACTTGCAAAAAACATATTTTTTTTAAACTGCATTTTTTTTATACAAAAAAATTGCAATTGCTTTAGCGCACCCTTTGCAACATAGCTTTCCTTCCCTCCCACACAAGCCTGCAACTTTTCCACAGGTCTGTCTCCCTGCTATTAATAATAATTTTAAAAAACCCACCCACATGCATCCACACGTGCACCTGCGAAAGGGGATATTTCTCAAACGACGCCCCCTCCCAGCGAAGCCTATTGAGATTAGGAAATCAATTTCTAGGCTAGAAATTAAAAGCAACTTAGAATTTAAAAAATAAATTCTCTTTCACAGTCGACAATTCCCCCTCCCCAATAAACGCCCTTGCCTTCACTAGAAGTAAGGGGGCTCTATTTGGCTGGGTTTCCTCCTACAGACACCCCTGATAGAAACATATATATTGATATATTTTCGGAAGTCAAGAGTGGAGTTCTGAGAGACTCCGACCTAACAAGCTTTTCCCTCCGCTGCCGATTCTCCAACTTGCCCCATTTAAACAGCACAAGGCGCTTGCAAAAGAGAGAGAGAGGCGGAAAAAGTGGAAGGTGGGGGGACTGACTCTAGGAGAGGGGGGTAAGCGACGGACAACCACCTCCACCACACAATCGTCTCCCCCGTGGTTTTTTTTTAAAAAAGCCCAAATTTACCTGGGTGGATGGGTTAATAAAGGTTGCTCTTCTTATCCGTGGACTCTGGATGCCTTTGTAGTCAGTGGGTGTCACTGGGGCTTTGCCCCCGCCCGAACCTGTTTTCAGCTGTTTTCACTGCTGTTTTGGGCAGCAAGAGTGAAAGTCTCTCTACTCTATCTCATCGCAACTCTGGTGTTGGGAAAGAATGGGCTTCTGGATTAAGTGTGGTGGCCCCTGCACATTTTTTTGGGGGGGGGATTTTTAAGTGATCTTCTCGCTGGCAATCTTACTTAGAGGGACATTTTCTACATCATGGATAGCGAACCTGAGACCCACCATAAGATGTTGGGTTCACAACTCCCACCGTCTCCAGTTAGCAAGGACAACTGTCAGCGCAAGGTCCCCCACTCCACTAATGCATTGCCCATGTTGCCTTCAGGACAAGCATCTTAAACATCATGTCAGTCCTCTGGCAAGGTTCTCAGACTGACTGCAACTTTTCACTGCAGAAGCAGACCTCTAAGGAGAACAAGGCGTTCCAGGCCAGGGTGGGGCTGACCCCCCTTTTTGGATACTGCCCTTGTGTTTTGGACACTACGCAAGGGTCATTGTGTTCTCCAGACAGTACTCTTGGAGCTCAGAACCACCACCTCCATCATAAAACTGGCCCCATAAAACTGTTGTATTCCTGTCCTGTTTACGGCCTTCCCATTGAAGCATCTGATTGGCCAATGTTTTGTTTTTAAACAACTGGTTTTTTTAATCAAAAATTTAATCAAGGTTTTGTTTTTGTAAACCGCTTATTAGGTTTCTTAAAACTGAGCACCATATAAATTTTGTAAAATGTAAAATAAATAAGCAAAGGATTCTGGATTGGATGGGCCTTTGGCCTGTTCCAGGGGCAAGGCTCCTCTTAAATTAATCTAGGTCAGGAAAGGAAGTTATGGAGAACATGTCCTTAGGGAGAGCTCTAAATCTAAATATATACAGTATAGGGGCATGAGTTACATATGAAGAACGTAACCAAAAATGTAATAATGAAAGAGTTGATTCCAATGTTAGTCTTATTCAGAGGAGTACCATTGAAATTAATGAACAATTTCAGTGGGTCTACCCTGAATAAAAGTTAGTCAAATGCAACCCAAAGTGTGGAATTGGATCTCTATTTCATACTACATTTGTTCTAAAAATAAAAATTGGCAGAACTAGTAGGGGCCAAGAAAAAAAATGACTGTGCGGGTGGATCTGGGACCATCAGTTGCCTGTCCTAAAACAACTGTATTTGGCTGCTGTCACAGACAGACTAGTGGGCCACTATGTCCCTGTTCTGAGGATGATCCAGTCCAGATGTTCTTTTATAATATAAAGCAGCTGGAGAAATATTTTTTAAAAACACAAGCAGAACAACACCCCCACCCAAACCCCACACCTTTTCTTGACACTCCTTCTTGCTGAATGCCTTTTCCATGGAGGAAGGAGAAAAAAGTGGTGATCTTGGTTTGTGGTTCGCAACTTGGGTGTGTCAGGGAGATATCCTACCTAATGGCCACATTTACTGCTTTCCATTAAAAGTTTAATGGCAAGGTTTAAAATATTACATTACTTTGTACTGCATGTTTACTTGCCAATATTTCGCTGTATTTTTTTGACAAATGATTCTTTCCTCCCCACTCCCCCTCACCAAAATAATAATAATGATGATGATGAGGCAAAGCTTGGCAGGCAGCCTACCAGAAAATGAACTGTTTCCCACCCTTCATTTGGAATATTTGAAACTGTTTGTAGACAAGCAGCCCCCCTAAAGCTCTGAGAAAAGAGTGATGCTCAGAGTTTTCTGTCTCCCTGCTGGTCGCCAAGGACAAACCGGCGCCAAAAGCGGTTTGTCAGAGAAGCCTTGTGCCAATCTTGTCAGAGCTGAAGGAGACTCTGAATGAAGGAGGGCACAGCGAGGAACTCCCTAGTTACAGCTGTGCTCTGTAAAAAACAACTTGGTAACTTTCTGATGCTGCATCCATATCCAGTACTAGAGCACCCCTTTGGGAACCCTTTGAGCTCAAAGGTCACACTGCACCCGTCCACCCTCATTTGCAGGGTAACTGAGTGTGATGCTGTGGTTAGAGTGCTGGACTATGACTGGGGAGACCAGGGGTCAGATCCTCACTGGGTGACCTTGGGCCAGTCACAGTCTCTCAGCCCAACCTACCTCTCAGGGTTGTTGTGAGGATGAAAAGGGGATGGGGAGAGCTGCGTGCTCCTTGAAGGAAAGGTGGGATTATCCAAAATTACAGAATAAATCCATCAGCTGCAAAATTTGCCTATTCTGGCTACATAATAAGTCTGCTGGATCATCTGTTCCAGCATCCTGTTCTCACGGTGGCCAAACAAATGTCTGTGGGAAACCCACTAGAGCACTCTCTCTTCCTGAAGTTTCCAGCAGCTGGAATTCAGAAGCATTACTGCCTATGACCATCAAGGCAGAGCATAGCCATCGTGGCTGGTAGTCATTGATAGCCTTATCTTCCATGAATAGCCCTTGACATAGCCTTCTCCTCCTACAAAGATTTGTCCAACCCTCTCTTCAAGTGGGTTGGCATCGCTGCCTCCAATTGGAGTAAGTTCCTCAGCTAGTAATTGCTTTCAAGTGACTCAGTGTCAGGGACTCGGCAGAGGAGGAATGGCGGAGACCGCCTCCCCAGCCTGACGCTTTCAGGGAGGAGGAGGAAGAGGAAGACAGTTTAGATTTACAACAGGGGTTTGCAGGAGGTCACAGCTCAGAGGAAGATGAGGGGGAAAGTCGGGATATAATGGGAGAGGAGGAGGAGGAGGAAGCAGTAGAGGGGCAACAGCTGATGGACACTGTGTCTTTAGGAAGCATTCCAGATGCCCCTTTCCCAGAACCCAGTGAGCCTTGAAAGTAGGAGAGCAAAGAGCTCAAAGACAGAGGGCACATAGCAGCACCCATAGAAGTGACGAATGAGGAAGTGGGAGAGACGGGGGTGGAGATTCACTTGGGACACAATACTATTATCCAAGAGGCTGGGTTCTATAGCCTCTCCCTCTAATTATTGAATAAAAAAGGATGGCAAGAAACCTTCCCTTGTCTTTATACTTTCCTGGGCAACCAGCTGGGAGTCGTTGACCGCATCCTGACACTCAGACTAAGGTCTGCCCTAGCTTTACTCCTTGCAATTCTAACTGGGTAGGCAAAGGTCTGAAGTAGGAACATAGGAAGCTGCTTTAGACCCTTGGTTCATCTTGCTCAGCATGGTTGACACATTGGCAGCAGCTTTCCAGGGCTCCAGGGGGCAGGGAGATATATTTCACAGCTCTACCTGAAGATGCTGGGGTTGCAACTGTTGTGCCACAACCCTCCCACTCAATTTCTATAAAAGGTGACATCAGTGACAACTTGAATAAAATATTGAGGGGCTCCAGGTAAGCCCCGCTTTGCATAATCAATCACAAGATGCAGCACACACACACTATTTGAATTCAGAGGCGTAGGAAGATGGGGGCGGTGCGCCCTGAGCGACGCAATCCCAGGGGCACCATCGCCGCTGCCCGCCCCGCCCCAAAACGTGCACCCCGCCCCCAAACTCGCGTCACATCACTGCGCACCCCACCCGCTGTTTGAATTGCAATGCTTATAAATTTGGGGGGGGGGCTCAAATATTTTATTGGGGGCGAAGACCCCTTGGTTTCTAGGAGTTGGCTCCTATGCTCCCCATTTCTGGAATGTTCTCCCCAGGGAGGCTCACCTGCTGCCTTCATTACATATCTTAATGCATCTGATGGAAACATTTTTTTTCCCAAACAGGGCCTTGGCTGTTAAATGATCTATGTGTGTGTGTGGGGGGGGGTATTATCATTATTATTACGTTATGCATTTTTGTGTTTTTATATTGTAAACTGCCTTGTGATCTTTGGGTGAAGGACAGTATATAAATATAATGAATAAAGAAAGAATAATAAATACCAACAGCATATAAACCCACCAATTAAGCCATAACGTAAAATCAGCTGAGCCAAGAAGAGCAATTGAATGCGGCAGTAAGCAAGCCTGGCTATTCCCTTTGGAAAGTGACTTATAAAGCCTTAGGTGGTTTAAGACCCCTGTACTGCAAGGACTGCCTTTCCCCACATGAACCTGGACCCTGCAACCATCACTGGAGGCCCTTCTTCATGTGCCCCCTCCATGAGAGGTCCTGAGAGCGGCAACACAAGGATGGGCCTTTTCATTTGTGTCCCTGCCTTGGGATGCTCTCCCTAGGGAGTCATGCCTGGTACCATCTTTATCCAGTTCTAGATACCGGGAGAGGGTGTCCTATCAGGGCAGTCTCGAGCAGGTCGCTCACCCCGGTGCTGAGGGGCGGAGATCGCTCTGGCGCCCCCGCCCTCGCAGGGCGCAGAATGGTTTCCGCGCGCCTGCCTACCAGCCCGCCGCCCTGGCACACTGCGCCACTGGGGGTCTACCTAGAGCCGGCCCTGTGTCCTATCCTGGACTCCCTCTCCCTCGCTTTTGGCCCTTAATTTGAATGGTACTGTGGTCTCTTTTACTGGAGTGGGACTTGGAGCCCTCCTGCCTTGATTAACTGTGTTTTTAGTATTTTATTTGAATTGTTGTGTTTTAGGTATTTATTGAGGTTTTAAATGGTATTCTTGTAAGTTGATTCAAGTCACCTTGTAGGAAAAGCAACTAACAGTAACAAATTAATAATAATAATAATAATAATTCCACAAAGAGAGAGCCTCCATTAATAAAGGCCTATCCCTTGTAACCACTTGGCCAACCAAGGAAAGCAGACACACTCTCAAGAGGTCCTCCAACCAACAACAATTTCAGATGTATACACAGGAAGTGTTCTTTGAGTCATTCATCTTCAAGAGGTGGGTCAACACCCCAAACTAAGTTTTGTTGCCGCTGTGGCACCAACACCACTTTCTTCTTTCCTTCCTGGTGGAGAAAGATAAGGCCCAAAACTTCACACGTATGCTAAAAAATGTTTTAGAGCAAGTCCCATTTGCAGACTGGGGTTAAAGGTGGATCCTTGGTCTATAAAAGCTGGAGAATATTGCTTTAAGGCACCTTGGTCCCACACCATTTAAGGTTTTAAAGGGCAAAATTAGCATTTTAAATTGTTCCTTTAAACTGTGGCTGGAAAGCTGCATATGTATAGTTCTTTAAACCCAAGTGATTAGTTCCTGTTAGCAATCTGGTTACCACAGTTTGGACCAGGTGCAGTTTTGCAAGACCAGGGCTTTTTTCCAGCCGGAACTCACTGGAACTAGAAAAAAAGCCCTGTACAAGACTATTCAAAACATCAAGTCTTTACAGAGCCCTATATCCCTGGCCTAGACTTTTAAGCTTTATATGCCAGATACCGAACTCAACACTTTATGCATGCTAAGTACAGAGCAACAGTGCCCTTTGCAACCTATCAGCTTCTCTTGAATGCAGCGGAAATAATCTCTTGCAAGGAAGTCTGCTTCCCACCCTATCCAGCAACTGAGCTCCTGCAAAGATTATATTCATTACTTTGCAGACGAGCTATGGTCCCTGTATACTGTAGAACCCAAACAGGATATGTAACAGATTTATTCTGCTTAAAGCTAACACAGGGACTGTTGAATTCTGTATTCTTGTAGGCTACCACATTCTCCAGAAACTATTCCAGAGGCTAAATACGACTCTCTAAAGTCTAATTGGAGGTGGTGTGGAGTCAGTAACAACAGACATCTTGTTGGCCATTGTGAGGACAGGATGCTGGACTAGATGGGCCACTGGCCCATTAGGCTAGTCCTAATCATCTGGAGGGCTGCAAGACCCTCCAACGTTGCCTGGTTTTAATAAAGCACCAAAACACCTCTCTGGTCAGCTGAGCTCAACCACATGAAAGCCCAGTGTTTCTCAGCTCTGGACTGGGTGGTAGTAAAGGAATGACGACGAATCTGACAGGCAGTGCCACATCCAAGGCTGGATATAAATAAGAAGCCAAGTAGTTGGGTGTTGGCTTGGTATCCTAGGTTAGTGGGGCTGTGTCCCATCTGACCTAGTGGGCCAGCGCCAGCCTCCATGTCCGTAAAGGGATTTAATTTGGGGGTGCGGGCTGGAGGAAAGAGATAAAAACAATAAGTAAATTTGTATGCAAGTGTGCAAAATGGCATCCACCTTCTAATAATGCCCCTGACAGCCGCTGATAAATTATTTCCTGGTCTCGACTTTAGCTTCTGTCCCAATTGAGACCCTATAACAGCATTTTTCAAACTTGGGTCTCCAGCTGTTGTTGGATTACAACTCCCACCATCCCTAGCTAGCAGACGTGCCAGCCGAGGCTGATGGGAGTTGTAGTTCGACAACATCTGGAGTGCACCAGGTTGTAGAAGGCTTAGCTCTTTTGCTCCAGGCCATGTCTGGCACCACCAGGCACATGAGGCCTCAATGTGCTGTGCAGGGCAGCTGGGCAAGCGCCACCAAAGTCCTGTTCGGTGGGATCAGCATTGGAGGTCAGACTAGCCTAAGGCCAGACCACTTCATTAGGGGAGATGTTTTGACAGCTCAGAGAGGAACAGCCGCCAAAGGGGAGGGGGGGCGTAAGGGGGGCTTTGGGTGGGGCGATGGGGCTCGAAGCACTGAGGATATAAGGTCTTATTTAAAAAAACTAAAATAAACACCATTACTGGAAAGATCCCAGGTTTCGCCTGCTTTAATCCAGCAGAGACCGAAAAAGGCCAAAGTTCCACAGTGATTTCTCGGAACATAAGAAGAAATCTCCACGAATGCAATAAACATTCCCCCTTTCCTGAGCAAGGCCACATTCACACCATACATTTAAAGCAGTATTACACCACTTTAAACAGGCACAGTTTCCCCCAAATAATTCTGGGAGCTGTAGTTTGTTCTGGGTGCTGAGATTTGTTAGAAGTTCCGATTCCCCCTTACAGAGCCGCATTTCCCAGAGTGGTTTAGCATTCAATCTCTTTTCCCAGGGAACTCTGGGAACTGTAGCTCTGTGAGGGGAACATGGGGTTCTCACAACCCTCAGCACCCTTAGCAAACTACATTTCCCAAGATCCTTTGGGGGAAGCCATGATTGTTTAAAGTGGTATGATAGTGCTTTAGATGTCTAGTTCAGGTAGGACCTAAGTCCTGCTCAGCAGAGACCCAATGAAATTAATGGACCTAAGTTACACAGTCTTACTGATTTCAATGGGTCTCTTTTGATTCTCTGTTATCAGGTGTCCGGTAGTTTTTTGTTTGCTTGTTTGTTTGTTTTTCTTTATTTCCTCCCTCTCTCTGCTGCCCCCCCTCATCCTTTTAGTCTTATTCCCCAGGCAAGGGATTAATTGAAGTAAACCCATTGCCATGACAACCACACAACGTGGAGCTTTAATCAAACAAAACTCCGATAAGATGGGAAAAGGGAAGTAAAGACAGAGAAAGCAAAAAAACCAAAAACCCCGGGGGGGGGGGAATATTAAAGACCCACAGCGAAACTCTACCAAAACAGAGACAGGTGGCCTCTCTCCGCCTCCACTGCTGACTTGGTGAATGTTTTATACAGAGTTCAGTCAGAGGCCAGGCACCCTGACCATGAGCAGGGCAAAGTGGCGCTTGACACCAATGAAGGGCAAGAGACAGCCAGGTCAAAGTCTGGGTGGGGAAGCTTATTTCCAAACTGGGGGTCGCATTCCCTTCCTGGGGCCACATGCCATTGGTGGGTGGGGCCAGGGGCAAAAGTGGGCGGAGCAACACATGTACATTTTACCTCTGTGCAGCAGGCTAGTTTCTAGATGTACTCACACACACGATGAGACTCTATCAAGGCAAGCAAGAGGCATTAACAGGGTCCAAGGACACGTTTCAAGGCAAGCAAAAACACTCAAGGAGGGTACAGAAGGGTGTGGCCTGAAGAAAGCAGGTGTGGCTGAGGAGGGGTGTGGCCTGAGAATAGCCCTAGCGGCCAGGCAGAGAGCCCTAGAGGTCTGCTTTTGGTCTCCAGGCCAGGTTCCCCGTCCATTTGAAGATAAAAACCACCCAACTCCCTTCCCATTCTGTAGGCTTCTCTGTAGCATGGCATCAGCAATACCAGTGGCTAATGTGTCCATGCCTTTCCTAGCTCCTACACCCAACAGTCTATCTGCGAGGCTACGCACCACGAAGGTTTTTCCTAGACAATCCTGCTTTTCTTTCCAAGCCAGGAGCATGCTTCAGGCTAGCATGCACAATGACCAGCTGTGAGTCAGGCAGCTGTGGGCCCCACTCTGAAAATAAGCCAACTAGCCAATTGTGAGTGCTGGTGAGGGGCAATGTGTATCCATCAACAGAAAAAGGCAGGCATGCCTACCTATATGTCTGTAAAAGAGATAAAGGCTGCACATTTAATGCACATTATTTCTCTCTCCCTGCCCACAAGGTACCATGTGAACTGCAATCTAAAAGATAAGGTGCTTCTTCAGGCAGCGCAAAGTTAAACTATGGAACTCGCTCCCACAGGTGGGGCAGCGATGGCCACCAACTTGGAAGGCTTTAAAAGAGGACTGGACATGGAGGAGAAGGCTGTCCATGGCTGCAGGAAGCAATGCTTCTGAAAACCAGTGGATGGGAAACCGCAGGAAGGGAGAATGCTCTAGTGCTCGAATCTTGCTTGTGGGTTTCCCACTGAGGCATCTGGTTGGCCATGGTAACAACAGGATGCTGGAGAAGACTGGCCATTGGCCTGATCCTGCAGGCTCTTCTTAAGTTCGTAGTTTAGCAAGAGTACTGGGAACTGTAGCTCTGTGAGGGGTAAACTGTAGTTCCCAGGATTCATAAGGAGAAGTCATGTGCTTTTTAAATCTATGGTGTGTGTGCAGCCATAGAGAGACAGGGGAAGCCTACCCTTAACAATGATTATTTTTCAGCAGGAATTTGTGGGGGGGCGCGGAGGGTGGAGGAGAGAAGCCCCAATTTCCCTTTGGTCCGCTTCATCTGTCCCTTCTCTCTCCTGCTGACTACTCATCACTGACTCCTGCAAGGGCAGTTCCGAGACAGACACGCCTGCAATTCATCAAAGGGGAGGCATAAGTCTTCGATGACAGGCCTACTGTAGCGTATCACACCGATGCAATGGGATGTTAGCACAGTAGAGGAGGGGAGAGGAACATGGGCGTACCCAGGATCAAAACTAGGGGGGGCAAGGGGAGGGGCCAAGGCACGGAAGGGGAGGGGCCACAAAGTGGGCGGGAACGGCGAACTCGCGCTCCGCCGGGCTGTGCCCCTCCCTAGAAGCAGGGCTGGTGGGCGGAGGCGGAGCCCAGCCCAGCGGAGCGCGAGTTCAGCGTTCCTGCCCGCCGCGCCGCGCTCTCTGGTTCCCCGCCGCGCTTGGCCTTGCCAGAGGGCGCGACGGGGAGCTGGAGGGAGGGCGCAGCGCGGCGGGTGGGAACGGCGAACTCGCGCTCCGCCGGGCTGTGCCCCTCCCTAGCAGCAGGGCTGGTGGGCGGAGGCGGAGCCCAGCCCAGCGGAGCGCGAGTTCGGCGTTCCCGCCCACCGTGCCGCGCTCCCTGGTTCCCCGCCGCGCTTGGCCTTGCCTGAGGGCGCGCCGGGGAGCTGGAGGGAGGGTGCGGCGCGGTGCGGCGGGAATGGCGAACTCGCGCTCCGCCGGGCTGTGCTCCGCCTCTGCCCACCAGCTCTGCTTCTAGAGTAGGGCAGCTGCCCTAACTTGCCGCATGGTGGGTACGCCCTTGGAGAGGAAAGCCCTGGAGGTTGCCAGCCCTCTTGCCACAGCAAGTCAGTCTGGACCTCGCTTTAATGAATCCGTGTGAAATTGCAGTAAAGAGCCAATCTCCAGAAAGGGGTGGACAAAATCTGTTGACTGCGATTTCTCACCTAAGTTTCTCACTTTCCCAATATTTTAAGTTCAGGTCATCACTGTTCTGCATCACTTTTGCAATTTAGCTCACAGATCATCAGGGTTTCATTTATCTTTTTGTCAAAGTATTTCTACACTGCCCTCTCATAAAATATTGGTATGTGTGTGTGTGCATGCGCACAGCAATATATAGAGAGACATTAAAAGCAGGGCAGAACAATCATTAAAAATGACTGGCTACTCAAGAAAATATTAAACAACTGCATAGGCCTGTTGGCATAAAAAGGACTTCAACAGATGCATCTCTGCTGGAAGAACGGTTGGTTGCAATGAAAAATCGGTATAAAATGAGAATTCCTTGGATGCCAAGATCCAGGGTTGGGGCAAGTACTCTTTGGTGAGAGAACCCAATAAGAGATTTAAAATCACAAGATATTCAGCAAAGTAAAATGTGGGAATGTGGGCTGTTAGACCTTTAAAACATGCCCTTGTGAGTTCCAAAACTCCTTTCTTCCCTTAGCATAGAAAAAAAGCCACACATTTGGTAAGTTAAAAATGGCTTACTTACAAACTCTCCAAACTCAGATTCATGTGCTTTTCCATACAGCATTCAGAAAAAAGTTGCACAGGGAGTAAAAACTGGCTTAGTTACAGTGGTGAAAGTTCCTAAATTATTAGTATAGGAACACAAGAATGGCTTGTGAGCGCCATGCGGCTAAGCTGGAGCAACCAGCTTGTTTTGGTAAAGTGTACATTAGGATAAATTTGCCTTTCAATGCAAATTGAATCAAATATCTTTCCCAACAGCAAGCCATTCTGTTTTCAGATTTAAATATAACAATAAAAATTATTCACCTTTCTTCCAGCCTCTAGCCACCTGCTTGGCTACAAGATAGGGCCAGCTTTAGACAGATTTTTTCCTTTTTTATTTTATCTGGACAGGGCAGCTTCTGTTTTTAACCCAATCACTGATGGGAGTTGGGTGGCAGTTGGGAGCTTCTCCTAGAGCCTGAGCCCATCAAAGACAGAATCACAAGGCCTTTCTGCTTACATTTGCCGTTTGGCACCTGAGTTTCCTGTTTCATCTCTCTCTCTCTCCCCCTTTTTGTGTTTGTAGTCTTGAAAGAAGGTTCTGAGTTGCAGCACAGAAGTGAGGGGCAAGGTGGGAACCCACCCATAGCTGCCAAGTTATCCCTTTTTTTAAGGGATTTTCCATTATGCTGAATAGGCTTCCTCGCGAGAAAAGGGAAAACTTGGCAGCTATGAACCCACCTTTTACCTACTGCCCGCCCCTTTCCTCCAAGAAATGCACACATTGAAGCACTCAGGAACCATGGGCGTACCCAGGATCAAAACTAGGGGGGGGCAAGGGGAGGGGCCAAAGCACGGAAGGGGAGGGGCCACAAAGTGGGCGGGAATGGCGAACTCGCGCTCCGCCGGGCTGTGCCCCTCCCTAGAAGCAGGGCTGGTGGGCGGAGGCGGAGCCCAGCCCAGCGGAGCGGGAGTTCAGCGTTTCCGCCCACCGCGCCGCGCTCCCTGGTTCCCCGCCGTGCTTGGCCTTGCCTGAGGGCGCGACGGGGAGCTGGAGGGAGGGTGCGGCGCAGCGCGGCGGGAATGGCGAACTCGCGCTCCGCCGGGCTGTGCTCCGCCTCTGCCCACCAGCCCTGCTTCTAGAGTAGGGCAGCTGCCCTAACTTGCCCCGTGGTGGGTACGCCCTTGTCAGGAACTGTGCCCAAACTTTGCTGGAGCTATCAGGCAGGCACATTACCAGGCTTGGCATCAGTCACTAGGGCCCCAATATGGTAGAGCCTGCTGTTGACTACTGCCCTTGCTCCTCCTTTCCCCCCTGCTGCTGAGCAAGTCACAGTTTAAGAACATGGGGAGAGCCCTGTAGCTGGATCAGTTCAAAGGTCCATCTAGTGCAGCATGCTGTAGTCAGTCATGCAGTGGCCAAAGCCTATGCAGTGCTTGGATTCTGATTTTGGACCATGTCAAGGACTGGTTGGGTGTGGAGGGATGGTGGGAAGAACCAGCTGGGGAACCACCAAGGGAAGAAGGCTCAGACCCCGGGGTGGGGTGGGTGAGACAACAATGAATGGTCAGAGGGAGAAGACTGGGAAGAGGTTGTGAGGGACAGGGGATATCGCGAAGTCCCTCCCCTCCTGAGTTCAAGCCAATCACCGAGCACAGGGGAAAGCAGAGAGAGTTCCGATTCCAGTGGGGAAGCAGGAAGTCGTGTCCGAGGCTCAGGCAAGGTAGAGGAGCCAGGGTCCCAGGTGGGACAGGAAGGGGCGAATAAGGGGGGGAGACCCATCCCCCCAACGCCAGAACTACGCAGGAAGAGGAGGGGAAAGAGGATGGGTCTGCCAAAGCTTTTGTGTTGGAGAAAGACGCGCCAAAAGCCATTAGGAGGTTCTGAAACCGACTGATCACATCACTCCGTGTAAATAGCATGACTTCAGCACTGTAAATACGCAGCACCAATAAAAGAATAAAATGCAGAGCTGCGTAGCGTCGTTACTCTGAAGTAGTCCACTCCGGCTACTGTGACAGCAACCTCCTAATCCTTTTTGGGCTACTTTGGAGTTGCCGGGATGAGCGTGTCAGAGGCGGAGAAATGGCGGCAGATCGCGGAGCAAGCCCAGCAAGAACTGCAGCAGCTGTCGCTGCAGGCGCAGGGGGAATTGAAGGCAGCTAAAGAAGAGACTAAGAAGGTCCAGGACGACCGGCTACAACTTGCGGAACAGGTGAGAGCGCTACAGGAAAGAGAGCAGGAATTAAGGGCGGTGGCGGTAGACCTCCAAAACAAGCTGGATGCAGAGAAAAACAAGGCGGGAGGGGCACCCCAAGTCCAAGTGCTGCCAGGAAGGAGAGCCGGGACGCTAGTAAGCAAGTTCAATGGAGACCCGAGGGAATATCAGGGCTTTGAGACTGAGATTGTGTATGCTCTTGAGCTGCACCACGCTGAGTTCCCTGATGATGAGCACAGGGTAGCGTTTATTGTGGAGCACCTTACCGGGGCAGCCAGGGAGTGGCTAAGACCGTTAATCGCAACAAAGAATCCTTGCATGAAGAATGTCAAACTATTTCTAGAAGGTTTGAAAACGATGTATTCGTCCGATAGTCATATGGACCAGACTAAGGAGGAACTTCATAATTTACGTCAAGGAAATATGACAGTTCGCGCGTATTGGGCGAAATTCACCATGCTGGTGCACAGATTGGGGTGGGAACTAGAGTCACCCCCAATGCAAGCGGCGTTCTACTTGGGGTTGCATGAGGAGGTGAAGGATGAGCTCTCGAGAGGTCCAAAGCCCAGTAATATGGATCAGCTGAGCAAAGCGGCTCTGGCGGTGGGGGTGAGACAGGAATCCCGGTGGAGCGACAAGCAAGCAACGCGCGCAAAGCGGGCTTGGTTCCCACGGTCGCAGGAGAAGCCACTCCCCCAAAAACCCTTTCAAGCCACGCCTGGGGCCAGTCAGGACCAGGAACCCATGCAGATTGATAGCGCGCGCGCGCGGGCTTTTCAAACCCCAGCGGCGCCAAGACGCAAGGAGGGAAGGGGTGGGAATTGCTTTCTCTGCAACTCCCCCCAGCATCTCGTCAGAGACTGCCCACATCGCAGGGAGTGGCAAGGAAAGGCGGGAACGGTTGTGCCCTCCCCCACTGACGCAGCACCACAGCAGGGAAACGGAAAAGCCTGGCTGCAGGAGACAAGGGGCAGCAGCCAGGCACAGTCAGCAGACATCAGCCCCAGCCCACCCACCCGCACAGAGAGGAGCAGAGCCAGCCCACCCCTCCCAGAGCAGGAGTGGTTCTAGAAGTGACGCTCACGCTCCCAAATGGCTATCCCCTGACGGTCCTCGCCCTAATTGACAGTGGTGCCTCAGCCAACTTCTTCTCGAGAAACTTTGCAGAAGAGCACCAGATCCAGCTTCTGCAGCTGGATTTTCCCCTGCACGTGGCAACCATTGACGGCAGAGAGCTGCTGGGAGGGGCCATCACTCATCAAACCCCCCCCATGAGAATGACGGTGGGAAGGCACTCAGAGACACTGGCATTCAACGTCACAACCATCTCAGACCCCCCCATCGTCTTGGGCATGAGCTGGCTGGCGCGCCACGACCCCTCTATCAGTTGGCACCAGAGATGCATCACTTTTGGATCGGACTTTTGCCTGGAACATTGCATGCAGCACCAACCAGGGGAGGGGCCTCCGATAGCCACGGTGGCCACCATGCACATCAAAGGGGGTGAGGCGATACCCAAGCCGTACTGGGACCTGCAGGAGGTCTTCAGCGAAGCGGAGTCCGACCACCTACCCCCACACAGGCCTTTTGACTGCCAGATCAACCTGGTGCCAGGGGCAACTATACCCCCAGCCAAGCTGTACGCCATGTCAGACCAGGAACTGGAGGATCTGCGCGCTTTCATCGACAAGAACCTCAAGCGGGGGTTCATCAGAGAAAGCAAGGCAGCAGGGGGCAGCCCAGTCTTCTGGGTGGACAAGAAAGACACGCAACAGCGCCGTCTTGTGGTGGATTTTAGACGGCTGAATTCAGTAACAGAGCCAGTGGCTTTCCCCATGCCCAGAGTGGATGATCTCCTGACAGCGGCACGCAGGGGCAAGATTTTCACCAAGCTAGACCTGAGGGGGGCGTACAACTTGATCAGGATCCGGGAAGGCGATGAATGGAAAACCACGATGTTCACGCCTCTGGGCTCTTTTGAATATCTGGTGATGCCCTTCGGGTTGCAAGGGGGCTCAGCATGCTTCCAGGCCTTCATGCACCACGTCCTGGGGTCCCTCCTCTTCAGGAAATGCTTGGTCTTCCTGGATGACATCCTTATCTATTCCGATGACCCAGTGCAGCATGTGAAAGATGTCAGGGAGGTGTTGCAGCGCCTGAAGGAGAACCACCTGTATGTGAAGCTGGAGAAGTGCAAGTTTCACACCAAGGAGGTGGACTTCCTGGGCTACAAGCTGTCAGACAAGGGGCTGGCGATGGACAAGGACAAGGTGCAGGCCATCCTGGACTGGCACAGCCCCAGGACGCGCAAAGATGCCCAACGCCTACTAGGCTTCGCCAACTTCTACAGGAAGTTCATCAAGAACTTCTCTCGCGTTACGGCTCCCATCACTGACTGCCTGAGAGGCAAGCAGAAGTTCAGGTGGACACCAGAGGCGCAAGCAGCGTTTGAAAGCCTCAAGAGGGTGTTCGCCTCAGACCAGAACCTGTTCCACGTGGTTCAGGACGCGCCCCTACGCGTGGAGACAGATGCTTCTGATAAAGCTGTGGGCGCCATTTTGTTGCAACTGGATGCCAACAGAGAGTGGAGACCCTGTGCCTTCTTCTCCAGGAAGTTGACCCAGCCAGAGCGAAACTACACGGTGTTTGATCGGGAACTTCTTGCGATCCACGCTGCGTTCCAGCACTGGAGACACTTCCTGGTGGGCGCCAAGCACCCCATCCAGGTGTGCACAGACCACAAGAACCATTGAGTTCTGGAGAACTGCCAGGGTGCTCAACCAGCGGCAGATACGGTGGGCAGAGTTCTTCTCGAACTTCAACTTCTCCATACACTACATCCCGGGAGAGCAGAATGTCAGGGCGGATGCCGTCTCCCGCAAGCCAGAGTACATGGAGGAGGAGGCGCCACCGGCACCCAGGCACATTTTCCCCCCGTCAGCATGGTCCTGCGGAGCAGCAGTGGTGAGCGAGGCGGAACTCACAGCACTGACGGCAGCGGATGAATTTGCCAACCGCATCTTCAGAGAACTGAGAAGGGGGGGGGGGAGCAGGCAAAAGACTTTGCAGAACGCAGGGGGCTGCTTTTCTACAAGGGTGCACTGTACCTGCCCACCACCCAGCTTAGACGTACGGTCCTCAAGCAGATGCACGACAACCCAACGGCGGGTCATTTTGGGAGGGACAAAACCGCTCACCTAGTCATGAGACACTTCTGGTGGCCAGGGGTGCGGGAGGATGTGAGGGATTATGTAAGGGGCTGTGACACCTGCCAGCGGGCAAAGGTGGTCAGAGCGCCACCAGCAGGTTTGCTGGAGCCCTTAGCCACACCGCACAGGCCGTGGGAAGTAGTGTCCATGGACTTCATCACAGACCTGCCGTCGTCCAGGGGCAAGACCGCAGTGTTGGTGGTGGTGGACCTCATGTCCAAAATGGGCCACTTTATACCGTGTGCCAGGGCGGTCTCTGCAGAAGAGACAGCCAAACTGTTTGTGGATCACGTATTCAGACTGCATGGATTACCTTTAAGGGTTATTTCGGATCGTGGCCGCCAATTTGTCTCCAGGTTCTGGCGGCGGCTCATGAACCTCCTGCAGGTGGAGGTCAGCTTGTCGACGGCTAGACACCCGCAGACCAATGGACAGGCGGAGAGGGTCAACGCCATTCTGCAGCAGTACCTGAGATGCTACGTCAGCCAGCGGCAAACGGACTGGGTGGATCGCCTGCCACTGGCAGAATTTGCCTACAACAATGCGGTGCACGTCTCCACAGGGGTGTCGCCCTTTAAGGCCAATTACGGGCGTGACCTCAGATCTTTCCCAGAGAGGGAGGGGGAGGAGGAGGAGGAGGGCCCACAGGCTGAGGATTGGGCAGAGGAACTGGAGACGGTGCACCAGCAGCTTAGAGAACACTTGGAGAGAGCCAAGGAAGCGTACAAGAAGGGGGCAGATCGCCACAGGCGACCGGGGGAGGTCATTAGGGTGGGGGACAAAGTTTGGTTGTCCTCGGAGGGCCTTCCCATCAGAGGGCGATGCAAAAAGCTGGCGCCCAGAAGGTTGGGCCCCTTCACGGTCACGCAACAGGTCAACCCGGTGGCATACAGGCTGGCACTGCCAGAGGACATGAGGGTGCACCCTGTGTTTCATAGATCGCTGCTGTCGCCGTACAGGGAAAGCAGCAGGCTCCGAGACAGCGAACAAACCCCTGAGGGAGGGGGGGAGAGGGAAGGCAGGGAGCAACTCAATGAGGCCACGGCCATCCTGGATTCAAGGTGGGGGGTGGGGGGACTGGAGTACCTCATGGCATGGGAGGATGCTCCACCGTCCCAGAATGAATGGGTCCCAGCCACTCAGATACAGGAGGAATTCATGGTAGAAGAATTTCACGCCCTCTTTCCCCATAGACCCAAGCCCTGGCACATGGAAAGGGAGGGGGAGGGGGAGGGAGCATGGGAGAGCAGTTCACCATGGCGCTGGGAAGCGGAGTTTGAGGAACCAGAGGATGAGGTATGGGTGTCACCGAGATCCACCCAGTCAGAGGAAGGAGCAGATTGGCAGAACATTTTTACCCCCACCAGCTCTGACGCCACAGACTTTTTGGGATTCCAATCCTCCCAGGCAGAAGGGGGGGGCGTGCAGGACTGGGGGGAGGTGTTCACACCAATGGGCTCGGAAAGCACTGAGTTCTTAGGCTTCCAGTCGTCACCGACACCTGGGGGGGACCTGGGGAGGGGTGAAGGAGAGCTTGGGAGGGGGGTGGATGTGAGGGACAGGGGATATCGCGAAGTCCCTCCCCTCCTGAGTTCAAGCCAATCACCGAGCACAGGGGAAAGCAGAGAGAGTTCCGATTCCAGTGGGGAAGCAGGAAGTCGTGTCCGAGGCTCAGGCAAAGTAGAGGAGCCAGGGTCCCAGGTGGGACAGGAAGGGGCGAATAAGGGGGGGAGACCCATCCCCCCAACGCCAGAACTACGCAGGAAGAGGAGGGGAAAGAGGATGGGTCTGCCAAAGCTTTTGTGTTGGAGAAAGACGCGCCAAAAGCCATTAGGAGGTTCTGAAACCGACTGATCACATCACTCCGTGTAAATAGCATGACTTCAGCACTGTAAATACGCAGCACCAATAAAAGAATAAAATGCAGAGCTGCGTAGCGTCGTTACTCTGAAGTAGTCCACTCCGGCTACTGTGACAGAGGTGGTGTTGGAAGCTGAAGGGGAAACAGGGCTTAGTGAGCTGGGAGAATCATGGCAGAGAGATGTCCAGAATCAGAGGCAGAAGCTGAAACAGGAATGTGGGGAAAGGGAGAGTCATAGGCAACAAACTCCCCACAACACCACCCCCAGTCTCCCAGAACCACAGGAAGCAGGAAGAGTGAAGACAGGCACACAGGTGCACTCTCCACTTGTTCGGAAATAATACCAGAGAGGAGGAGACGGGGGAGGTGGGGACCTTTAGTCTCAGCAACTGATCCATGGGGCAAGACCTACTCGGGAAGAGTTCCTGTGCTCATTAGGTATGGAATTCCACCAAGTCTATGCAGATCCTGTTTTTGCTAATAAAGAGTTAACTCCAACTTTGAATAGTGTGACTTACTGCCAGCTTGCTCTGTGACAAACCAGACCTGGGCATGGTTCTGGTTGCTGTCCTGTTGGTACGGCTGCTGACAAGTCATTTGTTGCCCAGTAAAAACAGGACAGATGCAGACATAGGCAGAAGAACAGGGAGGGAGGGAGATGGAATTACAAAGTGAAGCCAAAAGGCTCAGCAGTGCAAGAGACAGTGAAAGGGCAATCCCGTCAAAAGAGTAAGGAAGGGGCTTGGAACCTTTTATTCCACAAAGGGCTGTGTTCCCTTTGAGGCAGTCAGCTGGGACTGGGGCTGCGTGCTGGTGGTAAGGCATGGGCTTTGCTCAAACCAGTGGTGGGCGACACCAGATCTCAAAGGGGGTGTGGCATCCCTTATCTCTCACTCTTTTTCTTCCACCTCCTTCTCCCCTTCCTTTGACACCCTCTCATGAAATTAAGATGAGGGTTGTGGGTTGTCCACCCTTGGAGCAAAAGATACTGGATGGGAGTAGGAAGAAGCCACTTTCATCTGGCATGTAACTGGTAAAGCCAGATTAATAGTGTGTTATGTGATAAACAACTTTCTAATGGGGGGGGGGTTTCCTTGCGGCACCTTAAAAACCAACGACATAAACAAGCCACCCCCAGTCTCCATTGATTCCAAGCTCAATACAGTCAAATCTAGACATGAGCAGCGGCGTAGATAGCCGCCTGGCTGCCCAGGGTGGCAAACCTGAAGGCACCCCACCGGGGGGCAGGGTGTCTGTCGCACACGTGCGTCACGTGTCATGACGCACAATGCACAGGAGGCATGTAACGCGGCAAACCCCGCGAGCAAGCCGTGGAGTGAAGCAGTCTCGGTTGCATTGGGGCTTCTCCTCCATGGCGGCGGCCGTCGGAGGTGGTCAGCCCCGTCCAGCCTGCTGCCCCCCCGCCCAGCATGATGCCCAGGGCGGCGCCCCCCCACCCCTATTACTACGCCACTGGAAATGTGGAACCCATCACACCAGCCTGATATGTGCTGATTTATGCTCCATACCAACAGTGCATTTAAAGCACATGATTTCCCCTAAGGAATCATAAAACTGTAGTTTGTTAAGGGTGCTGGGAAATGTAGCCCAGTTGGGGTAAACAACTGTTCCCAGTGTTGTTGTTTTGTTTTGGGGAGCTCCTTTGTTTTGTTTGTGTTTGTGTGTGTGTGAAGCTTTTAACAGGGTCCTTTTCCTTGTGGGGAAAAAAACACCCAGTAGCCTCTAGGGCAGTGTTTCTCAACCAGTGTGCCTCCAGATGTTTTGGGACTACAACTCCCATCATCCCTAGCTAGCAAGACCAGTGGTCAGGAATGATGGGAGTTGTAGTCCCAAAACATCTGGAGGCACACTGGTTGAGAAACACTGCTCTAGGGTTTGTTGTTGGTGTTGCCATTTCTGTTTGTTTGCAAGGATGCCCATTGAGCATGAGGAAGACACTCAGAGGGTTTTAGTCTATAAAGCAGCATCCGTTGCTTTATACTGAGCCAGACCATGGGCCCACCTGTCTTGGCATTGTTGACATCGACAGGCAAAGACTCTCCAGGGATTATGTCAGACATCTTCACTCAGCTCTACCAAGGGATTGAACCTGAGACTTTCTGCATGAAAAGCAGGTGCACTTACCACTGAACAATAGGCCCTGCGTTGATGATAACATACAAAAATAAGATACAAAAATGAGAATTAAGAGCATAAGTAGAGCCCTGCTGGATCAGGCTAATGGCCCATCTAGTTCAGCCTCCTGTTCTCACAGTGGCCAGCCAGATGCCTATAGGAAACCTGCAAGCAGGACCTGGGTACAAGAACCCTTAGCCTGGAGAAGAGAAGGTTAAGGGGTGATATGATAGCCATGTTCAAATATATGAAAGGATGTCATATGGAGGAGGGAGAAATATTGTTTTCTGCTGCTCCAGAGAAGCGGACACAGAGCAATGGATTCAAACTTCAAGAAAGAAGATTCCATCTAAACATTAGGAAGAACTTCCTGACAGTAAGAGCTGTTCGGCAGTGGAATTTGCTACCAAGGAGTGTGGTGGAGTCTCCTTCTTTGGAGGTCTTTAAGCAGAGGCTTGACAGGCATATGTCAAGAATGCTTTGATGGTGTTTCCTGCTTGGCAGGGGGTTGGACTGGATGGCCCTTGTGGTCTCTTCCAACTCTATGATTCTATGATTCTATGAACCCTCTTCCCTCCTGTGGTTTCCAGCATCTGGGATTCAGAAGCATCACTGCCTGACTCACAGCACAGCCATCGGTAGCCCTCTCTTCCGTGCATTGGTCCAATCCTCCCCCCCCTTTTTTTATTAAAGGGTTTCTTAGCGGTCCAATCCTCTTTTAACACCATGTAGATCAGCGACCATCCCTGCCTCCTGTGGGAGTGTGTTCCATAGTTTAACTACCGGTAAGTGCTGCATGAAGGAATTCTTACTTTTATCTCTCCTTCAATTCACATTATGCATTATATTAGGGGAAATTGCTTTTAAAAATGTGTATATGTGAACCAAAACTGCATATAAATGTGTGTTTATTAGGATAAACCCACACTAAAATGCTAGTGATTCTTTTTATGAGGATAAAACAAAACATCGCTGTGGAAATGTGGAGAATGTAATTTTTAAAAAAATGAAAAGAGAGGAAAAACTGAGAAGACAGAAGTGGACAGATTTGCCCATCCCTAATACACATGGTATACCAAGGTGGGCTCCCGGCTTCTGAGATCAAATGAGATTGAGTATGTTCAGGGTGATATGGCAGTACTGTAGACTTGTCCATTCCTAGTAAACATACATACCAAGATGTACAGTATCTCAGCCTCCAGCCATCAAAGAAAGGTCTTCTAGCCATTAATGCCCATTGACGGAACATCTTTGCTAATAGCTCAACAAAAGGCTAAGGGAAAGGTCACCTCATCCCTCAGCTGCTATTGCAGTGTGCTACAAAAAGCGGTGTGCCATGGTGGGGCGATTCTGCCAACCTCCTTCCCCTGCCCATGGTTTCTGGTGAAACAGCTGCTGTGGACCAGCAGCACATGAAAAAGGAAGGCTTGTTTAATAAGGCAGCTTCTTTGTTTACAGTACTACACACAGGTCTTGCAGTTTGGATATCTGAACCTCTTGGTGGGTGGGTGTGTATAAGCAAGGTTTGTTTTTTATGAGTGTTTGAATAGCGGGACCTGCATGTATGTGTAAAGGAAGCCATACTGTATATTCTAAAGACACCACGGTCTCCAGTGACCTTCATTTCATGGGAACCAAACCCTGGGAAAGTGCAGGTACCCCTGGAGTCTCTCACTGCTCAGAGACCGGGGTGGTCTTGACATAACTCAGGGCCTCATAAAATTATAGAATTGTAAAGTTGGAAGGGACCCTGAGCATCATCTAGTTCAACCCCCTGCAATGCAGGAATATGCAGGGGTGTACACAATCGTGTTGCGAGGATGTGGCCATAGTACTCAGATGCTGAACACAGGAATATTCATACTCCAAGGCAATTCTGTCTCTAAACACACACACACACACACACACACACACACACTCACACACTCACCACAGTTCTTCCTCTACTTTAAACTAGGCACGTCTGGAGTGGATGGTTCCAGGCGCCCAAAAGCTTCTCTCTCTCTCTCTCTCTCTCTCTCTCTGGCCAAGCCAAAGACAATGTAAGCTTATTCTAATGAGATTTTGAGCATTTCTTATCCCTTCAGTTCACCGAGGTTAAGTGCTATTGTAACTCAGCGACGGAAGCGGACTTTACAACCATTCTTTCAATTTCGTGGCAGAATGAAACAACCCTGAATGAGGATCATGATGAGAATATTTATTCCTATTATTATTATTATTATTATTATTATTATTATTATTATTAACAAGCCCAGTGTGTGTACACTACTATCAGGCATCCTAAAAGGCCACCCATGCCCAGAACAAGAGTGAAATTCAATTCAGTTCACATTTAAAGCTGAATTTATCAGATCTACACTTTCTGAAACAATCTGAGGACTGGAACACAGCCATCTGAATCTTGCAATGCAGTTTTCCAACTACACTACATTTACAAACATGCATATTTTAGGGAAACAAGTGCATAAATATAAATATGTCAGTGAAAACAATGTACAAAAGCGGCCTTATAGTAGGAGATATTGCTTGCAAAAAGATGTGCATATTAAGGGAAATTATTAGGATAAATTCACACTAAAGTACCGGAAAATTTTCATGAGGATTCTTTTTAAAGGGAATTGGAAAATTGCTGAAGAAATGTAGAGAACCGAATTGAAGATCGGGGGGAAATGAGAAACCAAGAGAACCAAAACTGAAAGATCCTTCAATCTCTACCCAGGGAAGAATATTGGAAGCTGTGCTGGTGAAAGGGTCTTGGTTCATCTAGCCCAGTACTGTCTGCACTGACTGACAGCATCAATTCTTCAGGGCTCTCTCATCATTTGCCACCTGATCCTTTTAATCAGATATGCTGGGAATTGAACCTGAGGCCTTTGGCATCTGAGGCTTGATCACCAACCTATTGCCTCTCTCCCCACCCCACCCCATGAGCTGCTTTCAACCAATGCAAACAGTTGGTCCATTTAGCTCACTATAGTCTATTTTGGACTGTTCACAACTCTCCAGGGTTCTAGAGTCTCAGCCAGGCAGACGTTTAGCTACCTGAGGATTTTCAGTGGAACCTTTGCATGCAAAGGTGTGTGTGCTCGACAATTTAGCTAAAGACTCACACCCTATGGAAGGACACAGAAATATCTGCCTTATCCTTAGTCATACTACTTGTCAATCTAGCCCAGCACTGTCTGCTCTGACTGGCAGCAGCAGTTCTTCGTGGTGTCTGGCAAAAGACTTCTGCCATCCAGTGGAGATTGGTCCGTCAGGGCAAATGGGGAGCTGTTCGCCCATCCTCAGCCAGCCCTCACTTCCCTGCCTCTTTTCTTACAACCAGTCCAATGGGATGGCCCTGGCTGTCAGCTTCCTCCTCCTTAGTCCCAGTGTTGCCTCTTGCAGAACTCATTAGGGAGGAGAATGGGGACAAACCTAGAATTAATTGGCTCTGCCTGTCACTGACTCAGACTGCACCTACTGTTGGTCTCCCTGCCTTCTGGCCCACCAATCCCCTTGGGTGCCACCTGCCACTGCAGACTGGGCTGCTTCAAATCTCATTCTTTCCATGGACTCATTAGCTGGACTTGCGGCAATTATCTCTCTCTCTCCCAACCCTCCCTCCCTCTTTCAACCTTCTATCCGCAGTAACAGTACTACCAGCCTACCTTGCAGGGCTGTTGTGTGAGGACTATTTCCAAAGGCATGCATGATGTCCTTTGTAAAGTATATTGCATTAGCATCAGTCTGTCTCAAGAGAGAATGGAGGGTGCATCCCAGGATGAAGTCAAACTGCTGCATTGCAGCACCAAAGAGACCTCCCTAGGGTGCAAGCCTAGGTGGTGTGTATGGAGGTCCTAGGCTGCCCAGAAGACAAGACCTGCCTCTTGGCCTTGCTGATGTGGTCCAAACGAAAGCAATATATTTGGAACCAATTTGGCTGCAGTTTTCAGAAGGAGGCGTACAAGGCACCATCCAACCATCTTAGGGGCTCCAACCTTGTTTTTCTGTACAGTTTACTCCTCCGGCTTTTCTTCTCCCAAAGATATCCCGCAAAGCACCAGGGGTTTAGGATCAGAGTTTCCCTTCTCCTAGATGGGTTACCTTCCCAGGTTGACAAGCCCCATCTGCCCCTCACTTCCCTCTGCAGCACGTGCAGAAACCACCTTCTTGACATTTGGTCCTCCTACTATTGGTCTCATCTGCTCAATCCACCAAAGCCTGTCTCTGCATGCATGTAAAGTATATGGTGCTATGTCAAACATTGTTATTATATGGATATAAATCCAGGACCCTTGAAAACCAGCATGGGTGGGTGTGTCCCAAAGGTAGAAAGGATTATTTAGAGCTTGGGTTTGAACAAGAGTGTGGGAAACTTCTGTGTGGCTCCTTCACATTCTCTGGTATGCCTGGGTCTCAAGCCTGTTGATTTCTCTTTGCCCCCCCTCCCCTGTGCCCCACCTGCCATCGCCCACCTGCCAGCCACGGTCCTGATGCACACATGGCAGCTGCGATGGCTTCTCCCGGTGTAATTAACAAGGAGCAAAGGCCTTTGGGGATGCATTAGCCCCGCTTCAGGCAGCCGAGAGCGGATGGGAAAATAAATGGGCTTGGGAGCTCTGGGGACATTAGCGGGCCTGTAGACAGCGAGGAGGCAGCAAGTGGAAAAGAAATACTGCTAGCCAAAAGGGGGGAAGGATATTTGCGTCCATTCCTCTTTCGTGTGGTGCGACGGGGAGAAAGGGAGACGAACCGAACCGGAGAGAGCCGGGAAGGAGATTAAAGGCGCAGGGTAAGATGCTTGACATTTAGCACTAGCACAAAGCCATGTTGAAATACATGGAGAAGGGGGTGATGCTAAGCTATAAGGTGGGGATCTGAGTGCAAAAAAAAAGAACATTGAAAGAGCTCAGCTGCTGGATCTGGCCAAAGTACCATCTAGTCCAGTCCTGTTCTCATAGCGGGCAATTAGGTGCCTCCGTGGGAAATCTGCAAACAGAACCTGAGCGCAATAGCACTCTCTCCCCACCTGCAATTCCCAGAAACTGGTATTCAGAGGCATTTTGCCTCTGATAGTGGAGGGAGAACATAGCCATTGTACCTAGCAGACATTGCTAGCCCTAACCTCTATAAATTTGTCAAATTCTCTTCTGATAAAGGTATCATGAATAAGAACAGGAGATAGGCACTCCTGGATCAAGCCAAAGGAGCATCTAGTCCAGCATCCTACTCACTGGAGGTGCCTATCGAGGCCCCTATGGGAAGCCCCCAAGGAGGATGTGCCTGCAACAGCCACTCTCCTGACTCTGACCGACACATCATGCTTCTTCCTTTACACAGGAGCCCTGCCAGAACAGACCAAAGAGGGCTATCTAGCCTAGCATACTGATTCACGCAATGCCCACCTATGGATGCTTAAGAACAGGAGAAGAAAAAATAAAGAAGAGCCTGATAGATCAGGCCAATGGCCCATCTGGTTTAGCTTCCTGTTCTCAGAATGGCCATCCGTATGCCTGTGGAAAACCAGCAAGCAGGACCCAAACACAAGAGCGCTCTCCTCTCCTGCAGTTTCCAGCAACCGGTATTCAGAAGCACTGCTGCTTCTGAACATGGAGGCAGAGTTTAGCCATGGTAGCCATTGATAGCCTTATCCTTCATGAATTTGTCTAATCCCCTTTTAAAGCCATTCTAGTTGGTGGCGCTGTGGGTTAAACCACAGAGCCTAGGGCTTGCCGATCAGCAGGTTAGCGGTTCAAATCCCCACTACGGGATGAGCTCCCGTTGCTCGGTCCCAGCTCCTGCCAACCTAACAATTCGAAAGCACATCAAAGTACAAGTAGATAAATAGGTACTGCTCTGGTGGGAAGGTAAATGGTGTTTTCGTGTGCTGCTCTGGTTCACCAGAAGCGGCTTAGTCATGCTGGCCACATGACCCAGAAGTTGTCCGCCAGCTCCCTCGGCCAGTAAAGCGAGATGAGCGTCGGAACCCCAGAGTTGTCCGCAACTGGACCTAATGGTCAGGGGTCCCTTTACCTTTACTAGTTGGTGGCTATCACTACCTGTAGGAGTGAGTTCCATATTGTTACTATGCACTTCAGGATGGGGACAAGGCAATTTGCAAATCCGCCCTGGAGATATCACAAACTGCTCCTCGGAAGCAGGCGTTGTGTTTCTTTAACCTATTGATTCCCCCCCCCCAATAAATCTGGATTAAATTGGGTAGGGAATACAAGCTGGCATCTTGATGCAGACAACACTCTGGCCATATCATAGCTGCCAAGTTATCCCTTTTTTAAAGGGATTTTCCCTTATGCTGAATAGGCTTCCTCGCGAGAAAAGGGAAAACTTGGCAGCTATGGGCCATATCCACAACATACCGGTACATTTAAAACACTGTTATACCAGTTTAACAGTAATGGTTATCTACCCATCCTGGCTGAAAACTCCTAGGAACTGTAGTTTGCTGTTTGCTGGTGAGTTGTTAGGAAAGCCTCTTTTCCTTTCCCAGAGCTAAAATTAACAGAGTGGTTTAACAACCAATCCCTCTTCACAGGAAACTCTAGAACTACATCTCTCTGTGGGGAATAGGTATCTCCTCTAAACTCTCAGCACCCTTAAAAGATTACAATTCCCAGGATCCTTTGGGGGGAAGCCACAGCTATTTAAAGTGGTATGATACTGCTTTGAATGTATGGTGTGGATATAGCTGCAAAAAAAAAACCCGTGTGCATGAGAAGCATCAATTCCACAATAAAAACTGGTCTTGTAGTATCCCCTCCAAATAAAAGTTCATATGGAAAGCCCACAAGCAGAACTTGGAGGTCCTGGCTCTCTCCTGATGTTGCTCCCCAGTAACTGGTATTGCAAAGTGGTGCCTCTCATCCAGGAGGTTGCATACAACCATTGCCACTCTTAGCCCTTGATTACCTATGCAATAGTCGCAAGTATGATGTGACACCGCATGACTTTGCACCAAACCTCTGAGGCAAATGCATAGTTGGAAAATGGAGCTGAGAACCTCAAGGCCCAGGTGTGTGGCAGCTTGTGGCCCTATAGGGCCCTCAGGATTCTCCTTAGCCACACCCCTCACTGACCCTACTTTGCACCCTCCTTCACACCACTTTTCTTTGAATTCTGATAAATGATTCTTGGTTGCCTGGATGCAGGACAGTAAAAACCAGCCTACTGTGCAAAGGTAAAGAAGGGAATGTGGCCCTCAGCTTGAAAAAGGTTCCCCACACCCGCCCTTAAGAAAAAGGAGAAGCCTGAAAAAGAAATGTAAACAGCATCACCCCCAGAGAAGGCCTACTTTTTAACTGCCCCCCCACAACACACACATACACACCACCTTCAACAAGCTGCATAATTAACAGCCTGACAACTGGGGCAAGCTACATGAAGGGAAACCAGCCAGCCCTGGGAGTGGGGGGAGAAGAAGGGTGAAATGTTAATTAAGGCCTGTAAACCATTTAAAAATCACTGGAATAAGGTGCCACAGGAGAGTATCAAGCCCTTGACCAAATAAAACATTTTTTTAAAAAATAATGCAGCAAAGAAGATGTCGACAGGAAAACTTGACTTCCTTTGCAGGAGGTACTTTCAGAATGTGTCATAGTGAGCCTCCCTGAGTCAAGAAAATTACCTTTCTTCTTTTTTTCATTTTTGGGGACATCATCAGGACTGACACCCAAATATTCAGCTGCCTAAGGCAAAGGGACATGTACTGTTTCATGTACAGCTTGCATTGGGTACACTCCGCAGAATCTTCAAGCAGGGCTGTCTGAAACCCTGGAGAGCTGCTGCCAGTCAGTGCAGACAATACTGAGCCAGATGGACCAATATTCTGACCCTGTCTAAAGGCTCCTATGTTCCCATGTCTTAAGGGAAGGACCATAATTCAGTGGGAGAATATTTGCTTTTCATGAAGAAGATGACAAGCTCAATCGCTGGAATCTCCAGCTGGGACTGGAAATGTCACCTGCCTGAAACTCTGAAGAACTACTGCCAGTCAGTGTAGACAGTACTGAGTAGGATGGACCAATGGATAAGTCAGCTTCCTATGTTCCTACATAAACTGGTATAAAATCTTTTTTCTTTTTCTTTTTCTTTACAGGGAAGATAAGAGCTCTGGCTCATTAACTGGCCCACCTCCAAAGGCACAAGATGCTGGCAAACAAATTCTGTCAGCTGTTCAAGCCTCTAGCGCAGAGATGGGCAACTGGGTGCCCCTCCAGATGTTGCCAACACTGCAACTCCCCATCACCTCCAGTTGCTGTGCACACCGGGAGAGATCAGGTTTCCCAACCCTGCTTTATATTTTTTCGCTCATAGGATGCCAAGCAGAAATCCAACAGGTGCAGCAGCTCTCTGCCTCTATGCCCAGGAAAAGAGGCTTCACCCTTGAATTCCTGTCCACCAGCTGGTCGTCCCTGAAAGAAGGGAGGAACCAACCCGTTTCTTTCTTTTCCCATAATAAGCAATATACTTAGGTAAGAATCCAAGGAGTGAATCTTAGCTCCCGATGATGGGGGAAACGGCGGGTGAGTGGGCGTCAGAAATAATATACAGTAGAGTCCCACCTCGGAGAAAGCCCTGCTAAGAAAGTTTGGCTAGCTGGAACTTTTGGGGAGGCGTCGTTGCTCCGGATCCCCCTTGCGCGGGGTCCCTTTCTCCTCCTCCTCCGCCGCCTCCCCCGGCAGTTTGGCAGCCGCCCCGGAGCCGCCGCGCCGCCGCCGCCACCGCGGGAGAGAGGTAATAAATAACCCGGCGAGAGAAGCGGCGGAGCCCAGAGGGCGGCGCAGACCCTGCTTCTGCCGCCGCCGTGGTTGGAAACTCCTCCAGGCCTCCCGCCCTCGGTCGCCTGGAGCCGGCCGGGCCAGACGGAGGAAGGAAAGCAGGCGGGCTGGCAGGAAGGAGGCGCGCTCCCAAGCAGTCCCATCGCCCCCGGGGCGCACAGCAGGACGAGGCGGAGGCAGGCAGCCAGCTAAGCAGCCTCCTCGCTCGGCAAGCTTGGGCAGCGGGCGGAGCAACTCTGGGATTTGCCAGCCTGCGCGCCCTGCTCCGCGCGTTGCTTCCCCTTTGGGGAGGAGGGGGCGAGGGGGCTCCACGTGGCACCGGATCGGGGCCCAAGTAGGCGAGAGAACGAATCCACCCACTGACACACACACCCCCGCTGCGGTTTCATTGCTTGTTGCAAATTTCTGTTTGGATCCCAAGGGGCCAACCGGATGCCACCTAGGTGCGATTGAAACAGCCCCTAGGGGGAAAAAAAAGACAACCCCAAAACTGACATCTGCTTTCGGACGCTCCCAGACACCCTCACGGTCTCCCTCCACTCTTTGCCACTCCTAATATAACCCGATGAGGCTTAGTGGGCGAGTTCACTCACCCCCTCCTTTCCCTCCCCAGGGAAAACAAAAATGTATACACTACAGTAAAAGGAACTGAAATGGGGACGCTACTGAACACCCACCCCCTGCCCAATACACACATGCACACTTGATAGTAGGGTTGGGGTGAGGTCCTATGGTATATGTGATTCTCTAAGCTGATGCCTAAGCAGTTTTTTAAAGAGAGCATAATAAATGCCTTATGCTGAGTGGGGCCACTGGTCCACCTAGCTCAGTATTGTCTACACAGACCGGCAGCAGCTGTGCAGTTTTCCAGGCAGCAGACATTCCCTGGGAACTGTAGTTTGCTCACAGTGCTGTGAAATGGGGGGGGGGCGCTTACAGCTCCCAGGGTTTTTTTGGGGGGTGGAGTCATGTGCTCTTATGGCTATGCTGTACCTGCACAGCTGGAGGCAGTAATGACACAGAAGGGGAGATCGCTTTCACATTCGGGTCTTGCTTGTGGGTTTTCTCACAGGCATCTGGTTGACAACAGTGAGAACAGGATGCTTGGGATGGATGAGCCAAACACACTTTTATGTTCTTAAATGTATGATGTAAGCCCTGGCCAGACATGCATACTGACCACTCCGCAGGAACATGGATGAGAGTTGCTCACTTTGAACACTGACCAGCACAGAGATGGGGAAACTCCCCCCCCCCGGCCGATGTTGTTGGACTCCATCTCCCATCAGCCCTAACCACCCTGGGCAAACACCAGTTGTGAAGGAGCTGTAGTCCCAATAACATAGATTCCGTAACCCTGTTTCAGCACAAAAACATTGTTATTCTGCCCATCCCAAATAAGGTGGTGGTCTTGATCAGTAGCAATTTTGACCAGCACCTCTATCAAAAAATGCCTCCCATCCAATTTTCCTTCCCGTGGACCAGAGGAACAGACAATAGTCCTTGTAAAGTGCTGTGTGTGCATGTGCAACAAATTTTTTTTAGGCCTGCAGGCACATTTTGATTTTTGAATGAGTGCCACAGGCACTAGCTGCTCTGGTCACTTCTCCCCCAACTCCCTCCCCACAACAAGACAGAAATAGAGGAAGTTATGAGTGCACACATTTTTCTTTCCCCAGGGTTCAGATCCAGTCAAATTAATATGAGCATTGAAAAGCATATAGAATTGAAAGAAAAAGTGAGAAAGAGCATCACTCTTCCAACCTCCTCCTTCAGCTCTATGTGCTTTTAAATTGAGAAAAGGGGTACCCACAAGACTACTTGCCTGCCCCACACCCCATTCTCACTGCCCACTTCTCATGAGGTGGTTAAGGCATGATCTTTTTCCTCCCTTGAAAAATGATTACCCAAACCAGAACAAGTCATGCAAAAATAGTAGTAGTAGTAATAATAATAATAATAATAATAATAATGCAAAATAATAGAAGCTATGTGCATTTACATGATTTTGTTACATTAGCTCTTTTTGGTAAGTGCGCAGAATTTGAAAGCATTTTTTAAAAAATATTTCCTGTTACGCAGAATGCCCACCCCACCCCACGACCCTTCACCTCCCCACCACAGCTGATGCGATGAATAAAATTGTGGCTGACAAGGGGATGAGCAACAAGACAGAAAGCCAGAGGCATTGGATGGCGTTAACCAGTTTTAACAAGCAGGAGGGGGTTGAGGTGGCTTGAGTAGCCCCCCCCCAAAAAAAAGAACCCCAGGATTTAGGAAACATTGCTCTGCCTGCCACCATACCTCTAAAGCACTAAACCTCAAAGTGTTAAAGGAACAGGGTTCCTCTTTTTATCTTCTTTGTTTTGTGGCCTTTAAAAAAAAATCCGGAGCTGTCAAGTGCAAGGATGAAGGTTCCCCCAGCGGAGAGAGGGAGACAGCTTATGCGCTTGGCTTGGCTCCCTTCCTTTTATAGTGCCAGCCGCCCTCGGCATAGAGAGAGGGGAACGAGCTGCCTTCTCGGAAGAGGGGAATCCTGCACCCACGCTCAAGACTCCGGCACACCCAGAAACCGACTCTCGCCTCCTCTCTTGTGGTTTGCCCTCAACCCCCCCCCCCCGCCCTCTGCTGTTTCTTTCGAAAGCAGAGGTGGGGAGTGAAACTGGTTTGGCAAACATCTATAATTATAATCGCTTGGAGGTGTGTGTGTGTGTACGCAGCGGAGGGTGGGGGGAGAACCTAGTTAAATCTGGAGGTTGAGGGAGGAAGGAAGGAAAGCAGACATGAAAGGAGATATAGGCCGCCGGCCTTCCCACACTGCCCTGTGACTGGGGTGACATGCCGCGGCCTGTTGGTACCTGGGAGCACAGGAAGCTGCCTTATCCTGAACCAGAGCATTTGTCCGTTTAGCTCAGTATTGTCCAAAATGACTGGCAGTGACTCTCGGGGGTTTTCAGACAGGGAGCATTCCTAGCCCTCACTGGAGGTGTGACTAAACCCCAGACCTTCTGCATGCAAAGCGGATGCTCTGCCACTGAACTAAGGCCCTTCCCTTAAGATATGCAAACCTAGGAAACGGCTTTATTCCAAACGAGACCTTTAGTCTACTTAGCTGAATCTACACTGACTGGCAGCCACTTTCTGGGGTTTCAGACAAAGGATACAGTATTTCCCAGCCTTACCTGGGGATGCCGCTGGGGATTGAACCTGGGACCTGCTCCATGCAAAGCAGACGCTTTGCCACCGAGCCAGGGCACTTCCCCATCCAACATACATACCCTATAAGTTGGTCCGGGTATGTCCATTCAAGCCTGGGTTATGACTGGCATCTGTTTTTTGCATTTGAAGAGTGTAATTTGGGCACCTGTTTGCTTGGACTGATTTCCTAATTACCCTCTTTGATGCAAACTGAAAAGTGAATGTACCAGATGGATGAGGCCTCAGGTAGAATAAGAGGGCGGATGGCATGATTATTGGGATGGCTTCTTCCCTGAGGCTCAGGAGATGGTGGTTCATCTCCTCCTCCCACTCTTTGCTCCGGTAACTCTAGGCAAGCCTCTCCTTCTGCCTGCTGCTGGAGAGTCACAACTTTGGCTTTCTGCAAGAAAACAAACAAAAACCCTGGTGCACTGATGGACTTCCTCAGTGGTGGCTAACCCAGGTGAGTGCCATGACATCACATGGCACAGTTCAACTGAGAAGCAGCAAAAGAACATGGGCAAAGCCTACAATACTCCTCCCTTCTCAGAGTTGCAATACAATTGTCACGGAATTTGCTCCCACAAGATGGATGGCTTTAAATAGGATTAGGCAAATTCATCAATGGCTCCTAGCCACAATGGCTATGTCTTACCTCCATTGTTGGAGGCCGTATGCCATTGAATCCCAGTTGATGGGAATCACAAGTGGGGAGAGAGTTGTGGTGCTCAGGTCCTGCATTTGGGGTTACCATATCTACCGTAGTTGGCCACAGTGAGAACAAGATGCTGGACCAAATGGGTCTTTGGCCTGATCCAGCAGGGCTCTTCTCATGTTCTTCCTTGGATAAGTGGCTTCTCTCTGCTAATACTAGGTGCCTGTAGCAGCTCTCAGAAACAACAGCCAGTACAGGAAACAGAATGCTTCTTGCCACATGGAGGCTCATTTGAGAACTGACCCAATGAATTACCCAAAGCAAGGCTCAAGTTAGCTTTGATTAAGGATAAGTAAGCAGCCACTTGCTTCACCTGAATATCAACCGGGCTGCTTGAGTGTTCAAGTACCTGTTCAATGCTAAAAAAAACCCCCTCAAAACCTTTGTTGAGGGTTGTACTAAACTTGAATTTGAGCAGGGGAGGGGCATAACAAAGGTTCCACCCTATGCAGCTTTCACTTGTGACGCCCTATTAAGATTATACTTGACATGCCCAAATGGCTACAGGAACCCTCAGTACATGGCCCACAGCTCTTTGGGAGAAGGAAGGTGTATTAATGTGAAAGATAGTATATTAATATTGGTTCTGGAATGCATACATGTTCTGTCTAGGCACCGGCTGCAGGCTTAGTTTTGTTTTTCGCTAGCGTAAAGCCTCACAGGTCCTCCTGTTGTAACCCTATAAAAACCCTAGAACAGGTGAAGCAGAGGCTCTCAGCGTGCTCAGCCCAGGCCAAATACTAGCCAAGTTAGTATTCTGTGCCACTGTGCCATTCTGTGCCACTGACTGCCTGACATTTGCCAATTGGTTACTACTTTGAGTGGTGTATTAGGCTACTGGTACAGATGGCCCACAGCAGCTGTTGCTGGGTGGAGAGGGAAGAAAGCCACGGCCGCCAGGCACAAATCGCTGATCTTAGAAAGATTAAAGAAAGCTCTGTAACAGCTTGATCCCAAAGGGCCACTTCCTAGGCTGAATTCCCCCACATGCATTTTTTAAAGGGGGAAAACATATGCTGCTCAGGCATGACCAACGGCAATGGGAAATGTACACTTGCACCAGAGTAGTGAACCTAACGTTTAACTCAGCCTAGCTCCTAAACATGGATGCCTTAATGCAGACTTGCAAGTAAGTCCACCAAGGCGACTAGCCCATAATAGCTTATGCAAGACCGTCTGCCTAAGAACATAAGAAGAGCTGTTGGATCAGGTCAAAGGCCCATTCTGTTCTCACAGTGGCTAAACAAGTACCTCTGGGAAGCCCCAGACAGGGCATGAAGGCAAGAGCCCTTTCTTTCTGTTATTTATAAGAACATAAGGATAGCCCATAATGGGACGTGGGTGGTGCTGTGGTTAAACCACTGGGCCTAGGGCTTGCCGATCAGAAGGTCAGCGGTTCGAATCCCCGCGATGGGGTGAGCTCCCGTTGCTCGGTCCCAGCTCCTGGCCACCTAGCAGTTCGAAAGCATGTCAAAGTGCAAGTAGATAAATAGGTACCGCTACAGCGGGAAGGTAAACAGTGTTTCCGTGTGCTGCTCTGGTTCGCCAGAAGCAGCTTTGTCATGCTGGCCACATGACCTGAAAGCTGTACGCCGGCTCCCTTGGCCAATAACGCGAGATGAGCGCCACAACCCCAGAGTCGGTCACGACTGGAGCTAATGATCAGGGATCCCTTTACCTTTACCTTTAAGGATAGCCCAGAGACTCATCTAGTCCAGCAACCTGTTTTCCCAGTGGCCAGCCAGATGTCCCAGTGGGAAGCCTGAAAGTACTTACCCCACTTGGAATTCCCAGCAATGGGTATTAAGATGCATATGACCTCTGGCAGCAGAGCTAGAACACAGCCCTCATGGCTAGTAGCCACTGGCTACTACAGTATGAATAGCCATGGACGTAGCCATATATCCTCCTGCAAAGACCCAAGTCTCTGGAGTTTGGAAGTCATGGCTCTCCAGATCACCCCTTACCATTGGCCATGCTGGCTGATGGGAGCTCAACAACATATGGAAGGCCATATGCTCCCCCACCACTGGGTCAACCCTCTGCGGTCTACATAAGTTGTTTGAAGTAGCAAGCTCCGTAAATAGTAAAGTGGAAACATGTGTTTGTAAACACAGTGGAAAGGTACACTCACATACCAGTTATGATGCAAAACAGCCACTCAGACAGACAGAAACAGCCAAGCAGAAGATCAGCCAGTGTCTTCCCCTTAAGAAGAAAAGAAGAGCTCTGCCGGAACACATTGGGGAGGAAGGAATGAGGAAGCATACTACTTCCAGCTATGGAGACAGAGCATAGCCATTATAGATAGCAACCACTGAGAACCCTCTCCTCCATGAATGTGTCTAATCCTCTTTTAAAGCCATCACTGTCTCCTGTGGGAGAGTTGAACTATGCGCTCCTAGAACTACCGGTACTTATTTTTCTTTGTCCTGGGACTTCCAATATTTGGCTTCCTTGGATGTCCATGAGTTCTAGCATTATGGAAGAGGGAGAAAACCTTTTCTCTATCCACTTCCTCCATGCCATGCATAATAATTTAAACTTCTATCATATCACCACTTACTTGCCTTTTCTTTCTGTTAAAAAAGCCCTCTTACAAAGTTGCAGTTCAAAGAGAGCTTTTGCCCATGTCTTGGGTTCTTTTGGGAGTGGGGGCAAGCCAATGGGCAGAGAAAATGTCCAGTTTTAGTTTCTGATAACTGTCATGTAGGAAGGTCTCTTTCTGAAAGGCTCTCAGTGTGCTTTCAGGCTATTTTTATTTCTGAGTGGAACTCAATCACATACCGGCAAATTCAGGTTGTGAAATTATAGCGCATTGAGAGCTCTTGTGCATCAAATCTTTTCCCATAAAATATAGAATTTTTGGGGATAATCATCGTAACATGTCAGCAACAACAACAACAACAACAAAAACAATAACTCTAACAGTCTTCCTATCCTGTCTCCTAGACTACTTGGTGTACATAGTTTGAGAAAATAGCAGAAGAATGGTAAAAAATGTTCATGGTTGCTTTTTCAGTAGAAAACCAGAGCTGGAGAAAAGCTTGTGACCTTGTTAGTTTTTATTTGCTCTGGCATAATCCATGCACATGCACCAGTTTGCAAAGAAGTCCATTGGTTTACCGTAGTTCTTCCTTCAGCATGTTTTATGGAGGTCAGTTTTTCTACCATAATGATATTCCAGAGTCTATGGTGCCATGCAGTTAACTATCATACCACTTTAAACAGTCATAGCTTTCCCCAAAGAATCCTGGGAACTGTTGCTAAGGGGGCTGAGAGTTGTGACAAGGCCCCTCATTGCCCTTACAGAGCTACAGTACCCAGAGTTCCCTGGGAAGAGTGATTGTATTGTAGCTCTGTGAGGGGAAATACAGTCTAACTCTCAGCACCCTTAACAAACTACAGTTCCCAGGATTCTTTGAGGGAGCAGGTATGTATGTTGCATGTGTGGCTGTCCCCTAAGCTCCCAGCAAACAAATCAAGACAAATGCTCAATAAAGAGGTCCTTAGGAAGTGCCCGCAGCCTGGAGTGACAAAACACCAGCACAAAATTTGCTTGAAATCTGATGCTACCGAAGATTTGAATCGGTGCTTATGGCTTCAGCTCCTTTCTCAGACAGCTGTTGATCCTATCCACTCTCGCTCGCCTCTGACCAAACCGGTTCCACTTCATAGAACTCTGTGACCTGCCCTCTGTATAAACAGCAACACTTCCATCACCCTCCGGGACCTGAGTTATCTCTCTCTGCAGGATCGCTATGACCTGTTTGGCAAAAAACATCGCCGCACCCAATGAGCCCAAGGAAGAGTGGCCGTGGCCTTCCTTACAAATTGTAGACTGAATTGCACTCTACAGCATGGCTGGTTTGGTTCTAGAAGCAGCTGTTTGGAGTGGGGGATGCCTGGCATGATGGGAGAATAAGGCCAAGAATAGGATTCAGTAAGTCGGTGGGTGATGGGAGGCGAGTGGTGGTGGGGACATGTTCAGCATGAAGCCAGAGGGGATCCCATTCCCCCTGCTGGCCACCAAGCTGAAGACAAAAAGGTACATTTTTCAGAAGACGCAGGAAGCTGTCTTATACTGATAAGGCTCTTTCCTTTAAACATAAAAATAAGTAAATCTGGTCCAGGTGGACCCAGTCATTCTTGGAACAGACTCAGATCAGGATCTGGATGTGCTGAGGGAGGCAAGGAGTGCTGAATTAGTGCTTCTGATTCAAGAGGAAGGGGTTTTTTTTGGGGGGGGAGGGTCCTGTGAAGATACTAGCAGTGCAGAATAGAGGTTAGCTCAAGGAGGAGTGGAAGCAGCTTATCCTACATAAGAAGCTGCCTTAGTCAGACTATTAGTCCATCTAGCTCAGCATTGTCTACACTGGGTGGCAGCAGCTCTCCAAGGTTTCAGACTGGGTACATTTCCCGGAGATACCAGGAACTGGAAATGAGATGAAAACTGCTTTGAAGACACTGGTAGCTCAAGAATCAGCACGACGGAAGGCATAAAAGACTGTATGTATCAGCAGAATAGCAGCAGAACTATTAAGTATCTCCAGATTGCTTTGCAGGGGGTTGGACTAGATGACTCTTGTGGTCCCTTCCAACTATACCATTCTATGATTCTATACTGCAGAGCCCATGCACATTTTAGGCTGTGTTTGAGCAGGGCAGGAGAAAAGCCTGTGGTAACCAATGTGCTGTAGTGCACAGTGTCGGACAGAGAGATTGCACTGGACAGAGAGACCCCACTCAGCTGTGAAGCTCAACTAGGTGTGACCTTTGGATGGTCCCCGTCTCTTAGCCTAGCCCACCTCATAGTGTTGTTGTGAGGATAAAAGAGGGACCCGGGGGGGGGGGCGAGAACCATGTGCACCACACCTTGAGATCCTTGGAGGGAAGGTGGGATATAAATGCAATTGATAAGTAAATAAATTAAAATCTGCTTGATTATCACACATATGTCACCGCTTGCAAGTTGGGAAAGCCCTCCTCCCCAAAGCCCCCTCTCAAATGCTCAGGGAGACGAGAGCTGCGCTGTATGCATATTAATATGCAAAGTGTGCCTTCCCTCCTAATTAAATGGAAAACGCTATGATTAAAACTAGTCAGATAGCGCTGAGCGACGGGGCTTTATGCGCTCCACGTGGAAGGCCCACAGGAGCTCACAAGGAGAGGGGAGAACAGTGCCAGCCACGGAGATTACTGGCAGAACGACTGGAACAGAAATGAAAATCTGCCTGAGGAGTCAGGAAAAAAAGGAGGAAGGGCCATACTTGTTTACAGGTAGATTTTAGCTCATGGGGAGTTTAGAAGGTGCAAGGCATGTAGATGCATGAGATCCCTCCCACCTCAGGATCAGATGGTGTGGGGATCCCGGCTGATTCCCACACCAGCAACTAGTCCTCCTGTCTCAAGCATTGTACCTTATTATTCTGGCCCTGCTAAGTCCAAGGAACTATTGAATATTGCAAGCAGACCTCACTTCCCTGACTGCATTTCCCTTTTCACCCTTTCCTCTAATGCCACCCTGCTTTGAAGGGTGCACTCACAGTGCCCGCAAAGGCCAGTGCCGCTTTGTAAGACTCGCAAAAATGGTGCAGGGCTTGCAGGGTGCCCTAAGCTGTTGCATCCTTCCCGCAGTACCCTCCAACTGGAGGGCAGGTAAGACAGACACAACAGGGTAGGGCATCATGATGCCCCTCCCAAAGAACTACCTCCGAGACAACAGCCTCCCCAGCTACACCTCTGATCTCAATAGAGACTTTCCCCAATCAGAGAATTCTGATGAAAATGAGAGCGGAAACTGATGGTCTTCACCTATTCTTCCCATGTCCAGAGCAGAAATCAATTCAACAAATATGATTGATATACACTATTGTTGTTGCTTTCTTGTCCTCAAATGATACCCGATTTATTACATCACCCACCCACCCCAATATTTGCATGCTGTATGCTAAAATGTGTGGGGTGGAATAATGTTGTTGTGTTGTTGTTTAGTCATGTCTGACTCTTTGTGACCCCATGGACCAGAGCACTCCAGGCACTCCTGTCTTCCACTGCCTCCCACAGTTTGGTCAAACTCATGTTGGTAGCTTCGAGAACACTGTCCAACCATCTCGTCCTCTGTTGTCCCCTTTTCCTTGTGCCCTCAATCTTTCCAAACATCAGGGTCTTTTCCAACGATTCTTCTCTTCTCATGAGGTGGCCAAAGTGTTGGAGCCTCAGCTTCATGATCTGTCCTTCCAGTGAGCACTCAGAGCTGATTTCCTTCAGAATGGATAGATTTGATCTTCTTGCAGTCCATGGGACTCTCAAGAGTCTTCTCCAGCACCATAATTCAAAAGCATCAATCCTTTGGCGATCAGCCTTCTTTATGGTCCAGCTCTCACTTCCATACATCACTACTGGGGAAACCATAGCTTGAACTATAGGGACCTTTGTTGGCAAGGTGATGTCTCTGCTTTTTAAGATGCTGTCTAGGTTTGTCATTGCTTTTCTCCCAAGAAGCAGGTGTCTTTTAATTTCGTGACTGCTGTCACCATCTGCAGTGATCATGGAACCCAATAAAGTAAAATCTCTCACTGCCTCCATTTCTTCTCCTTCGATTTGCCAGGAGGTGACGGGACCAGTGGCCATGATCTTGGTTTTTTTGATGTTGAGCTTCAGACCATATTTTGCGCTGCTCTCTTTCACCCTCATGAAAAGGTTCTTTAATTCCTCCTCACTTTCTGCCATCAAGGTTGTGTCATCAGCATATCTGAGGTTGTTGATATTTCTTCCAGCAATCTTAATTCCAGTTTGGGATGCATCCAGTCCAGCCTTTCGCATGATGAATTCTGCATGTAAGTTAAATAAGCAGGGAGACAATATACCTCCTTGTCGTACTCCTTTCCCAATTTTGAACCAATCAGTTATTCCATATCCAGTTCTAACTGTAGCTTCTTGTCCCACATAGAGATTTCTCAGGAAACAGATGAGGTGATCAGGCACTCCCATTTCTTTAAGAATTGCCATAGTTTGCTGTGGTCGACACAGTCAAATGCTTTTGTGTAGTCAATGAAGCAGAAGTAGATGTTTTTCTGGAACTCTCTAGCTTTCTCCATAATCCAGCGCATGTTTGCAATTGTTCCTCTGCCCCTTTGAAATCCAGCTTGCACTTCTGGGAGTTCTTGGTCCACATACTGCTTAAGCCTGCCTTGTCGAATTTTAAGCATAACCTTGCTAGCGTGTGAAATGAGCGCAATTGTGCGGTAGTTGGAGCATTCTTTGGCACTGCCCTTCTTTGGGATTGGGATATACACTGATCTTCTCCAATCCTCTGGCCACTGCTGAGTTTTCCAAACTTGCTGGCATATTGAGTGTAGCACCTTAACAGCATCATCTTTCAAAATTTTAAATAGTTCAGCTGGAATATCATCACTTCCACTGGCCTTGTTATTAGCAGTGCTTTCTAAGGCCCATTTGACTTCACTCTCCAGGATGTCTGACTCAAGGTCAGCAACCACACTACCTGGGGTGTACGAGACCTCCATATCTTTCTGGTATAATTCCTCTGTGTATTCTTGCCACCTCTTCTTGATGTCTTCTGCTTCTATTAGGTCCTTTCCACTTTTGTCCCTTATTATGGTAATCTTTGTACGAAATGTTCCTTTCATATCTCCAATTTTCTTGAACAAATCTCTGGTTTTCCCCATTTTGTTGTTATCCTCTATTTCTTTGCATTGCTCGTTTAAGAAGGCCCTCTTGTCTCTCCTTGCTATTTTTTAGAAATCTGCATTCAATTTCCTGTATCTTTCACTATCTCCCTCACATTTTGCTTGCCTTCTCTCCCCCGCTATTTGTAAGGCCTCATTGGACAGCCATTTTGGTTTCTTGCATTTCCTTTTCATTGGGATGGTTTTCGTTGCTGCCTCCTGTATAATGTTACGAGCCTCCATCCATAGTTCTTCAGGCACTCTGTCCACCAAATCTAAATCCTTAAACCCGTTCCTCACTTCCACTGTGTATTCATAAGGGATTTGATTTAGATTGTGTCTTACTGGCCCAGTGGTTTTTCCTACTTTCTTCAGTTTAAGCTGGAATTTTGCTAGAAGAAGCTGATGATCTGAGCCACAGTCAGCTCCAGGTATTGTCTTTGCTGACTGTATAGAGCTTCTCCATCTTTAGCTGCAGAGAATATAATCAATCTGTTTTCGATGCTGCCCATTTGGTGATATCCATGTGTAGAGTCGTCTCTTGTGTTGTTGGAAGAGAGTGTTTGTGATGACCAGCTTGTTCTCTTGACAGAACTCTATTAGCCTTTGCCCTGCTTCATTTTGAACTCCAAGGCCAAACTTGCCAGTTGTTCCTTCCATCTCTTGATTCCCTACTTTAGCATTCCAATCCCCTATAATGAGAAGAACATCCTTCTTTGGTGTCATTTCTAGAAGGTGTTGTAAGTCTTCATAGAATTGGTCAATTTCTCTTTCTTCAGCACCGGTAGTTGGTGCATAAACTTGGATTACTGTGATGTTAAAAGGTCTGCCTTGGATTCGTATCGAGATCATTCTGTCATTTTTGAGATTGCATCCCAGTACAGCTTTTGCCACTCTTTTGTTGACTATGAGGGCCACTCCATTTCTTCTACGGGATTCTTGCCCACAGTAGTAGATATGATGGTCATCCGAACTGAATTCACCCATTCCTGTCCATTTTAGTTCACTGATGCCCAGGATGTCAATATTTATTCTTGCCATCTCCTTTTTGACCACCTCCAGCTTACCAAGGTTCATGGTTCTTACATTCCAGGTTCCTATGCAATATTTTTATTTACAGCATTGGACTTTCCTTTCACTTCCAGGCATATCCACAACTGAGCGACCTTTTGGCTTTGGCCCAGCTGCTTCATCAGCTCTGAATCTACTTGTACTTGTCCTCTGCTCTTCCTCAGTAGCATGTTGGATCTTCCAGCGTCATAACTTTTATATGCCTGTTGTCTTTGTCCATGGAGTTTTCTTGGCAAAATACTGGAGTGGTTTGCCAGTTCCTTCTCCAGGTGGATCACATTTAGTCTAAACACGCAGCTACGACCTGTCCGTCTTGGGTGGCCCTGCACGGCATAGCTCATAGCTTCTCTGAGTTATTCAAGCCCCTTTGTCACGACAAGGCAGTGATCCATGAAGGAGGGAATAATGTTACAACCATGCAATTACATAACTTAAGCTACCGACTGCATAAATTATATAATTTTGTGACACTGGACAGCAAGACAAATAACATCGTTTTCGGGGTAAGATGAACCACAGTGTAATGGAAACATCTTTGCCCTCTTTCATCTTTACCTGTGCCCCAAATACTTTAAGGACCTAGCAAAGAGGAGGTATGCAGGGCTGCCGGGCACCTGATTGCCAACCCCTCGGTGCTAACCACTGAGTTTTGGAGGACTTTGCATGTATTGTTTTTAAAATGATTTTAAAATGATTTTTTTAAAAACGAACAACCCAGGTTTCCTTAAACACATATACGTGGATAAGCCCTTCTTTGTAGAAAGGGGGAGAAGATCAGCAGAGGACTCAGCCACCATGGGCAACTCTCCCAGTTAAGTTGAGGAGGAAGCTGGAGAGAGGAGGGAAAACTAATTAATAGTAGGCTGGAGGCTTCCCTCCTGCTTCCCAAAGGTGTTTGGAGGGGGGCGGGGGGGGGTCACTCTAAACTCAACTTGAAGCTTCCCTCACCCCCACCCCCAGTCCTATCACACTTGCAGCAATGCTGCCCTAGGTCATTAATCTGGACCCAAACACACACAAACATAAACCCTCCCACAGTGTCGCTGCAAGAGCTTGCACTCTGTCTTGGGGCCACACTGCCTGCCTTGCATTTAATTAGCTCAGAAGGCAGACCCAGGGATGTATAGGGATTTCAAATCTTTGCATTTCTGTTGCTATGGGTTTCCTTCCAGAGGAGTATGCTCTTTTTTCCTTCCCCCCCGCCTCCCTCCCTCCCTCCCTCCCTCCCTCCCTCCCTCGCCATGTCTGCAGAAGTCCCACCAGCATTAAACACTTAAGTTTCTTACTGGAGAGCCAGCAAATGTTCCAATCCAAAGAATCCCAGCTATGTATGCGGACGCCACAGCACCTGGCCTGCGTAAAAAGTAATGCACTAGCTTCAGCAAGGGGGATATGTTGGGGGTAAAAACACATGGCATTGCACATGGACGGCAGGGGATTCAGCGTCATCCTCTTTTGCACACCTGATGCAGCTCATGTGCAGGCAATTTTTGACAGGATTTTCTGCCCTTACACTGAGCCAGACCACTGGTTCATCTAGCCCAGTATCGTTGCCACTGACTGGCAGCAGCTCTCCGGGGTTGGAGATGCTGGGAGTTGAACCCAGGACAATCTGTCTGCAGAACAGATGCTCTACCACTAAGCTACAGAACTTCCATTCTCTTTTATCCAGCAAAATATGATGGGTAGAGTTTTACATAGACTAACCTTTGGAAATCGGCTTGCTACCCAAATGTGCTAAATTTCCCAAACACAGGCCTCTCTCCCCACACAATTGTCAGCAACTGGTGTTCAGTCACAGGCATACTGCCTCCAACAGTGCAGGGAGAACGTAGCTATCATGGCTAGAAGCCATTGATAGCTATTTCTGCCGTGAATTTGTCCAATTCTCTTTTAAAGCCATCCAAGTTGGTGTGGCCATCACATCCCCCCGTGGGAGCAAATTCTACTTGAATCCATTTGAAAGTAATATATTCACTTTGCAGAATTCCTCCCAGCTTATGGAGGCTTTTGTGAGGTGCGGAATTATACATAGAAATTGGAAGCTGGTCCATTATCACTCCTTTTTTCACTTTTGCGGTGGCTGCAGGAAAATAATAATAATAATAATAACCCCCTCCTCCGGCCCAATCCTGCCTCATAATTTCTTCAGTGTTGCAAGTGTGGCCACTTCTGCTGCCTCCACTGCACCAGCACTAATTCAGAATTTCCCACGTTCTATAAGTTTATGTTTGACATTAATGTTATTTAAACGTCTCCTTATTTCTTCCCCCTTTCTCCCCCTTACAAATTTCATGCCTAGGCTTCTCTTTCTCTCTCTCTCCCTCAGTCTCTTTCTATCTTTTTTTTTTTAAACGATAGTTTATGAAGAAAAGCTGACTCTACCTCCGCTTTGTCTCCTGGAACAGCTCCGACGAATAAAAAACCCACCTCGTCGGAGACAGTTTTATTCTGTTGATCGGAAGACTGCCAGCCCAATTTATGATGGAACATAAGATCTCCAAATCTGAATTTATGCCTCACAGCATAACGACAGGTCAACGAGATTAAAAGTATGTTCATGAGAGAGCTGTAAGGCAATTTGGGTTTCACGGTTGTGTGGTGATTGGGCATTCAGTCTGAAAAGAAGAATAAAAAGGGATGGGGGGAGGGGAGAGAAAAATCCCAACCAGCCTTAATAAAAAACTTACAGTTCTTGGGAACATAATTCATCACTGTAGCCTTGTAGTCTCCTTTACAAACACGCCTATACCACCACCATTAAGAGGACCAGACACCCTTCCCCATCCCCGTAATTTTGGAAGGAGCCACCAAGGAGATGAAGGCAGCAGTAATAAATAGCATGAATTAACAGCATAAATGCAGCCTTGTCAAATGGTCCTGACAGCACAACTGAAAGGGGGGGGGGTGGAAACTGGAGGGCTCCATCCCTCGAAATCAGGAAAATCTGCTTCCACTCAAGTCCCATCAGTTTCTCCAAGGGAAAAAAAGGTAAGGCGAAATCATGGATGGAGCCAGAACACCTAAGCCAGTAAAAGGAAATGTTCCTGGCATGATTGAGAAAGACTACCCCGCACCAGTGGATCCAAGTAACCTAAGAGTATGTGCTTGGAAATAACAACATCATACCAGAAGGCACCTGATTTTTCTCGAGTGGCAAGGAAGGCTAGTGGGTCACATCATCTGCCTTGCATGCAGAAAGTCTCAGCTTCATTCTCTGGCATTTCAGGATCCCCTACCTGAAATTCTGGAGAGTCGCTGCCAGTCAGTGCAGACAACATTGAGCGAGATGCCATTTTAACATTGTGTTTCGATTGCTGTAACCCACCCTGGGAAGTTAGGGTGAAGGGCAGAAGGAGGAGAAGGAGGCTAAGAATGTAAGAAAAGATTTGTAGCTGGAGCAGGCCAAAGGCTCATCTAAGTTCATCATCCTGCTCTCACACTGACCAAGCACTGCTGAGAGTACTGTGTGCCCATTAAACATGTGAACAAGTGTTGCGGGTGGGTGGGTGTCTGCACATTCACTGGTGGAGGAAGGGGGTGCGGTGGGGGCGGACCGCCCTGGGTGCCATCAATGGGTGTGTGTGACAAAATGCAACTTGACGCTGCCTGTGGAACCGAGCATGGTTGAGTTGCATCGTGACGCGTCCCCTTCCCAGTGATCGGCTAGGCTCTCCCTGCCCGTCCTGTCCATGTCCAGCCCTTGGAGGGACCCTGCCTTGCCTCGTGAGCAGCAGCACAGCTTCAAGCACAGCCGCACACACGCACGCGCACACACACACGGAGGGGATGACATTCAGCGCACCGCCCACCCGTGACTCTCAAGCCTATCTTGCCGGTGGCCTTCCCCCCTTACCCCTTCCTTTTGACAACTCGGGGGAGGCTTGGGAGGCGGTGCGCCGTTGCCCCCCACACTCCCGGGCTGCTGGAAGAGGGCAGGACGCAGCTTTCTTTGACGGGGGGTGGAGGGAGGGAGGGGGAGAAGGTGGGATCTACATCAGATAGCTGCCTCCATGGCTTTCTTTGACAGGGGGGGGGAGGGAGGGAGGGGGGTTTCAATGTATGTGGGGGTGACAAAAAAAATTCACACCAGGTACCACCTGACCTTGATATGCCACTGTGCACATTGTCCCTTTGCTTAAGAAATTTCAAACACTACCAGGCTGTTGCTGTTTTCTAGTGGGATCCACCCACATACCAAAAAAGTCAGTTTGAGCGATAAAAGTTCACGTGGAGCTCTTGCACTACAAGCCTGCTGCCTGACTGCCCCCCCCCCCGATTGACCTTTTTTTTTTTAAAGGAAGTGACAGGGAAATGCGCTGAAAAGTGTAGGATAACACACTTGCTTGACACAACCTTGTCTAACCTCCCCACAGACAAATCAGAATGAATGTTCCATGAACAGCTGACGTCACGAGTGTTTTGCAAACAAATTAGGATGAATTCTCAACGAACACTTTGTCTGGAAGCCACTGCAGTTAACAGAAGGACCACAGCTCAGCTAATTTAAAATAATGAAGTATGGTGAAAGCTCTAATTGGCCGCTAGCACACTAGCCTTTGGCAAGTAAGAATCACCTCCAGGCAATCTGGCTTTAAGGATCAAGAGAGCTGGGTTTCCCCCCCCCCCAACCCCTTCAAACTGTTGACACACCTCAAAAGACTATTGTTCACAGTGTGCAGCTGGTCAACCATATGCAAATCATCATGATATATCTTTATTATTATTAGTTACAGGTAGGTAGCCATGTTGGTCTGACGTAGTCAAAACAAAATAAAAAAATTCCTTCCAGCAGCAACACCTTAGAGACCAACTAAGTTTGTCATAGTTGGTCTTATTATTATTATTATTATTATTATTATTATTATTATTATTATTACATATACATATTTGAGAATGGCAGGACTTTGGGGTCAGAGAGTCTGACATCAAGGCAGGGCTAAGTCCCAATATAAGACTTGCTTCCTGATCCAGTCCAAGAGGGTTTGAACTTGACGGGAACTTCATAATAACTGATCTCATACAATTGATCACCACGCATCTCTACAGTGCTTTTCAGCATATGTTGTCTTTCACAAACTTCAGTCTGCTTTCTTTCTTTTTAATCACACTTTTTGAAACAATGTGCAAACTGAAATGCAGCTATTCTTGAAATATGCATGACTCTGGATTTCTCAGTGTAGTTCTCCTACCAAAGAATGTGTACAAAAATGTGTGTATCAGGGAAATGTGTGCACAGCAAAGCATATATTAGTGAAAATAATAAATTGAAATACATTATATTGTGCATTATATTTAAAAAAATTAGTACTAAAATGCTGATGAGTTTTTTTAAAAAACAAACAAACGAACAACCCAATGCTAACTGATGTGGGGAACTGAACTGAAGATTTGAAAAATGAGAAACTAAGAGAAACTGAAATTGAGATTCGGCCATCTATATCCTCACACACATCCCAAAATACTCCCTGTACTCAGAACACTTCAGAGCTCTCTCCCTTACACTGATGGGAAACTAAGGTTAAGGGAGGAGTGAGAAGTCACCTAGGACTGCATCTAAGTCCTACTCAGTAGAAACCCATTTGAAAGAAACAAATCTTGGTTAGTAATGTCCTTTAATTTCAATGGATTTACTCTGAGTAGGACTATCACTGGCTACAACCCCATTGAGTAAATGGCTAAGCCAATACTTCAACCCTGGTGCCCCAAGACAACTCCGTAACCACTGAACAATTTTTCTGATTCTTTGTCCCCAAACTTTAAGAGAACCAGGGTGGTACAGCGGTTAGCGCGTCAGACTAGGGCCTGCACATGTAGTTCACTGGGTATTACCTTGGGCCAGTCACTGCCTCTCAGCCTAACCTACACACACACAAAACACACACACAAACACACACGCACACCACTAAATCTGTGTACATTCACAGAGAATACCCTTCGCCCGATTCTTGTTTGCAGTCAAGCAACCAGGGTGGTTCTACATGGGTGTTTATTGCACAATCATGCTGATGGTGATGTATGCAGGTTCCTTGCAGCATCCAGACGGCATCGTTGTCATCAAAAACACTAACTGGTATTACCCCCCTCCCCCTAAAAGAAGATTTAATCCAGATTTACCTTTTCCGGGGGAAATCCAATAAATAAAAAAAGCCTGTTGCCAGTCAACTGTTTGCAATATCTCAATGACCCGTTTGGAAGTTAATCTGCCATCTGGAAGCCATCTAATTCCTAATTCAGAGGTCTGAACAGCACTGGATATGGAGGAAGCCTGTGACAGTAAACCCTGCAGAAAACTCATTGGTTTCCCCATCTTTGCAGCACGTTACGCTGCTCTTTAATCTCTTCTCCCTTTCCTTGGTGGGTGGGTGGGAGGAAGCTTTGCATGCAGGAACATAATGTATTGCTAGCAAGGATGAAACAGTGGCTCCACCATAAATCTGAACAAAGATGTCAGCTCTCAGATCTATTCTCAGATTGTCCAGCCTGGAAGTGACAATCTCCAAGGGAACTTGGCCTAGCTTCCCAACCCAGTTTCCTGCTGGTGCTAAAAACCCATCCTGACTATAAGAAGGTGGCTTGCAGAAATTTCAAAGGCAATGTGGCTACTATACCCTTGAATGCTGTGGCCTCCTAATCTATATACTATATCCACATGTGCATACACAATCAGTGCAAGGAACTCATTTGTAGCAGTCTTTACAACTGAGTGGTATCCAATGCTAGTCCTACTCAAAGCAGACCCACTGAAATTAGTAGCCATGGCTAACTTAGGCACATTGAATGCAGCGCCTCTACTTTTGAGAGGATTTAACTGGGTGCAACCTCCTGGGTTACAGCTATGCACTCAGGCTAGAGCTCTGGTGGATCTACAGGGAGAAAAGAGTTCACAAATCCATCCAGAGGATAATTTGCTAGTTCAGGCATCTCCAATATGGTGCCCAGGGGCAACATGGTGCCCTCAGAAACCACAACCCAAGTATCCATTAAGTATCCATTAAGACCCCCTGTTGGAAAGGGTTAGCTGTTTGGGTATTTTTTTTCCTGCCTCTGTTTTATTTTGTATATGTGCATGTGTAATGTTTTGCCTGTTCTGATCATCACCACGCTTTTATCTGTGAAATAGGTATTTTGGGGTGACCACAACAGTTCCTTTGACTTCCAAGTGCGCCCCCCAGGGGTGACCTCCTGTTTTCGCAACCTTCTTTGAAGATTTAAATCACCAGTGCATTCTAGCTGCAGAAAATGAATATTTGGTACATCCAATATGTTATGATGCTTCTCTCCTGGTTGAATCGCTAGAAGCAGGTAAGAATACCAGTCCATTTTTGTTTCTTCCAGTTTCTCATTTTCCCAACCTTCAGTTGTTGACATTTCCACACACACCCAAAAAGGCCTTATGAAAATTCAACAGCACTTTTGTGTGAATTTGTCCTAATATATGTCTTTTTTTGCAAAGCAATTTCGTTCAACAGAATGCATTTTTGCATGTAATTTTCAAACATATATGGATTTTAAAGACACACCTCACCCATGTGTATTCATTTTTGTACACCTCATGCAGAGGGATAACTGCATTAAAAATTATGAGAAGTGCAAATTGTAAAAGACACCTGTGTTTTCAATTAACGTATTGTTTCAGAAAGTGCAAATTGGTGGGTTCACCTTTAAATGTGAACTGAATCAAGTTTGTCAACCCATCCCTAGATGCAGCTGGACGGTCTTAGCAGAAGAGCAGATTCACATTGGCAGAAAGCTGTACCTGTTTGTGTAAAAGGAGAATTTTAATATTATGTCAAAAGGCAGCCAGCTCCCAAATCCAGGTTCCCTGCCGCAGCCCTGCCGTAGGGCAGAAACTGGGGCAGCGCTTGTTTATTGAGCAAACAGGCCTCTGACAGGCAGTGAGATAACCAGGATATGCCTGCTCCATCTTTGTTTAATCTGCACTGTTGTCAGGCAGGGCGGCGGGCCAGTAAAAGTTTCCCCTTTTTTGCTGCGGGCTCCAGGGGCGGACCAGCTTCAGAATTTATACAAATAAAGGGAAGAAACTCAAGAAGTGCCGGCAGCACCGATCTGATTACAGAGTCATTTATTTTCTGGTCGTTAATAATTTGTGCAATAAAGGATTGCGTGCCTTTCTGAGTTAGTAGGAGTTATTGGCACAAATTTCCCCTCTGCGCTGGTGTGAGGCTGTGCTTGGAACATAAATTATTAGTTTCTTATCGCTCTCCTCTTCATTTTTCATGCTGCCACGGCTGAATCGCCAGAAGCCAGCCCCCGAGTCTTGCTCTTATATTATGCTGCAGGAGCGAAGGCAGCAGACACGGTTATTTTGCCTTTAATTATACAACCGTCTTGCAAGCCAACCCTTCCCCAGCCTTGGCGACTAAGGTGATCGCAGCCTGTTGTTTGTGTGTATGCAGTGGCCTGGGAGGAGAGAGAGAGAAAACGCCAGGTATTCCACCATGCCGCCATGCTAACAAACACGTTCTTTGCTGACAGAAGTCGGGATAACAAAATGACAGCCTTCTACCACCCCTGCCAAGTTCTGACAAGATATCCATCTGGAAGACGAGCAAGATGGTTGCATATGTTTCTCAGCAAGCCACCCTCATCGATAGCTTAGTGGGGCGGGTGCCCGGGACAGATTACAAATGCTGGCACGCAAGCCTTGTGTATTGTTATTATCTGTGGCACTCGTAAAACAATATGGCGCCAATGAAGGGAGGGCTGGTGATGGCCAATTAGGTCACTGTATGGTTCGGGGAGCTGCCTTATATCATTGGTCTATCTAGCTCTCTGGGGTCTCAGGGAGGGGTCTCTCCCAACTCTACAGATCCTTGCCCTGATATTCAAGAACATCAAGATTCAGGCTTGTTTTGTTTTTTAAAGGACTTATTCACATGGCACATAGTTAAACTATTGAATTCCCTCCTACAGGAGGCAGTGATGGTCCCCAACCCAGATGGTTTCAAAAGAGGATAGGAGAAATTCATGGAGAAGGCTATCAATGACAACTAGCCACATTGGCTCTATTCTACATGCCCTGTCACACCTCTGAATGTATACACAGGTGGGCAAAGTGCTATTGTGCTCAAGTACAGCTTGCAGGTGTCCCACAAGTAACCTGTAAAAACAAGATGCTGGACTAGATGGGCCATCGGCTTGATCCAGCAGAGTTCTTTTTATGTTCTTATGGGAAGTTGCGTTAGACCATTTGTCCATATGGTTCATTGTTCACACTCACTGGCAGCAGATCTCCAGGGTTTCAGACAGAGCATCTTTCTCAGCCCTACCTGGAGATGACAGGGATTGAGCCTTGGGCCTCCTGTGGAAATGGAACAGGCTTATGAAAAGACTTGTATGAAACAGACACAAATTGGGAATAGACTGGTCCATCCAGCTCAGCCAGGAAATGCCAGTGCTAGAACCAGGCACACTTGGCTCTGGGTATGGCTACCCCATCTGATAAATCACTGGAACTGTGTTCTGCAGCATCTTCCTGGGCTCTGAAGTGTTTTCAGGCTGTGGACTGGCCCTGCCCAGCTGAGCTGTTGTTGGGCCCTTCCAGGCAGGAAAAGCTGCAGAAGGCTTCCTGTTCAAGCTGATTCTTTTCCTGGCTCTGCTGCTTTCTGAGCATCTCTCAGCTCCGATTCTCAGCTTTGTGTTCAGATCAGTACCCTGGGCTCACCTTCCTAGCTTGATTCCCTATTCAAATCCCCTGGCACAACTCCTACCTTAGAGGTTGTCAGTGTGGTGCCCATGGGCACCAGTGTGCCTGCCAGTACCTCCTCTGGCGCCTTTAAATGGCTTCAGTAAATATTTATTTTGTGTTATGTCATGCCTTTCACAGCAACCATTTTGTGATGTGCCACACACCCACATCAACCACTTTGTGGCTCGCACCCACGGCATTTTCTCCAAATTCCAAACACACACCCTAGCTCAAAAAAGTCGACTCCCTGTATAGTTTCTGGCTCTCAGTTCCCTCCTGACATCTGCCCATGGCTCAGGGGGGAGGGTCAGGAATCTTTTCCATCATGAGAGCCACATTCCCTTCTTGGCAACTTTCTGGGGGCCACATGAGAGTGATGGGCAGGGTCAGACACAAAGGTGGGTGGAGCAATAAATGCTCATTTCACCTTAGGCTACTTTCTACACACACTGACACAGTCTTCTCTATCCTCTATCCAGGCGAGCAAAGAATAATTCCTAGAATTCAAGAACACATTTCCAGCCAAGGACAAACACTCAAGGAAGGTGTGGCCTTCAGAGAGGGGTGTGGCTGATGAGTGGCCGTGGCCTGGGAAGAGTCCTAAGTTGCCAAGCCAAGTGGCCTAGAGAGCTGCAAGAGGAAGAAAGACAGTTATCTAGGCAGACCATGGAGAATGATGCATTAAAAATTACATATGAAGGCTCCCACAGGCATTTTTACTCTGTTTTATAAAATACACTTTCGCACCAATATGGGACAGCATGAAGCAACCCCAGTGAGGCTTGCTTCTCATCAGTGATGTGCTCAGAGCCCTCCCTGCCACGCCGTGAATGTTTATATGCGAGGCAAGCAACATATTCTCTCCTGTTATGGGCCGGGGGGGGGGGGCAGAGCAGGAGAGAGAAAGTGGGACTGGAACACTCGGCGAAGCAATATGTCAATTCAAGATTGATGACTCAGCGCTTGGTCTGTTCCCCGGCAATTATGCAACATGGTAGGTGAGTCACTGATCTTTCCAAACCGGTGCTGGCATCCACTATGCAGCACCTACGGCCTCCGAGTGTCGAATATTTACATGCCCGGTCCCCCACTGCTTTGCAAAGGAAGCGTGCTGTAGGCAATGTCTCAGGGGATCCACTGGACTCGGGTTTACTAGGGGGCCAAAATGAGTGGGCTGCCCCTAGATGCCCTGGTCACCCCCCCCAAAAAGGATTTTCATAGAGCTGGGAGAGGTTCAGAAAAGGGCAACTCCACTATGAGGATAGACCAACATGTTTGGGGGTTTTAAGTTTAGGGAAAAGATGGGTAAGCAGTGGGCGATAGAGGTGTATAAAATTATGGATGGTTATGGTGAAAGGAGAAGGGGACGACAGAGGACGAGATGGTTGGACGGTGTTCTCGAAGCTACAAACATGAGTTTGACCAAACTGCGGGAGGCAGTGGAAGACAGGAGTGCCTGGCGTGCTATGCTCCATGGGGTCACGAAGAGTCGGACACGACTAAACGACTAAACAACAACAACAATGGTGAAAGGAGATAAAGATAAGTTTTTCTACCTCTCTCGGAATACAAGTACGCATGTGTCTGCAGAATCTGGGTGCTGGAAAGGCGAAAAAAGGAAGCACTTCTTCACACAGCAGTTCAGCTATAGAATTCGCTCCAAGAGCTGGTGATTTGTCTTAAAGAATATTAGGCAAATCCTTGGAGGATAAGAGTAGCCATAATGGCTATGTTCTATCTCCACCGTCAGATGCAGCAGGCCTTTGAATCCTAGTTGCTGGAAATCACAAGTGAGTGGAGTACTGTTGTGCTCACTTCCTGCTTTCAGGTTTCCCATATAGGCATCTGGTTGTCCACAGTGGGAACAGGATGCTTGACTAGATTGACCTTTGGTCTGATCCAGGAGGGCTCTCTTGTGTTCATATAGCCTTCAGAAGTAATTTCTTTTAAAAAATTGAGTCTTCTTCCTGGAAGCTCAAAGCGCTGTACATGACTATTGAGCTGGGACGGCTCTCCCATTAGGAAGATTGAGTTAGTCACAGCAGAGAAGGACAGAGCTATGTGCTCCACATGGCCTGACCTGTGCTCCCTATGCTAGCTAGATTTGGTCACTGTCACGATCTAGCAAGTGGGATTCAATTCCATTGCCATTTTCAATTCCATCCAAGTTAGTGGTGAAACACCCACCCACCCACACCTCAAGAGAATGAAATCTGCAAAATACATCTGTTTATATTTTGCTTGCCAGGCTGCTCTTCAAATGCAGAAGAGCAGCTGGTTAAAACAAACAAACAAAAAAGTTGGATATTCCATTCTTTTCTTGGCATAAATGTCAATTGTGGGGAACCACAGGAGGGCAGACTGTTCTTTTGCTCAGGTCCTGCTTGTGGGTTTCCCACAGGCAGCTGGCTGGCCACTGTGAGAACAGGATGCTGGATTAAATAGGCCACTGGCATGATGCAGCAGGGGTCTTCTTATGACTGTCTATTGGGTTGCCAGACTGCCATTATATAGAAATGGGGTTAACTATAACCTCATAACTGATGAGTCAGCCATTATTACCATTTAGATAGGCTGAATCTCCGGAGACCCATTTTTCAGACAGTGAACTCAGGAGTGCTTCCAGATGGACATGCAATTTCCAATCCCTGTGGTTCAGATCTGCAGGAGCCTTCTTCCCCTGCTTTGCCCAGATGACAAAATTGGGAATAGGCCTGACGTATCCATGCCTTACATTTGGTTTTCTAGTCTGAGTGCAGAAGCATTCAGGTAGAAACACTCAACTTCCATCCATAGCTTCAGTAGGAATAAATGAATCTGTCAATTTCAGCTTCTGTCAGTTTCTCCATTTCCCACCCTTAAGCTCAGTTGCTGGATCATCACCTTGTTGTGGTGAATGGGCTTGCATGTTCCTATGACCCTTGTGAGCAAAGCCGTCGGGAGTCTCGTCACCCAAGGCAGTAAGGTTAAAGGGAAGGAGTTAGATTAGAAAAAGAATGACCCAAGAAGTCCTCAATGGCAGAAAAAGGTGGAAGATAACAGCAGCATGTTATAACAGCTGTGAAGGCAGAAGAAGGCTGCAGCTGATAAAAATCTACCGAAGTCTCTTAAATTTTTTACAGATCTCTTGGGAAGAGAGGCAAACTAATACAGGCATCCCCAAACTGCGGCCCTCCAGATGTTTTGGCCTACAACTCCCATGATCCCTAGCTAACAGGACCAGTGGTCAGGGATGATGGGAATTTTAGTACAAAACATCTGGAGGGCCGGAAACATATGTCCTTACTGTGGAAGGATGTGTGGATCCAGAACTGGCCTCCACAGTCACTTACGGACTCACTGTTAAGACCGTGTTCATGGAAGACAATCTTATGCAGCTACAAGTGATCACCAAAGAAGAAGAAGAATCCACATTTCCACATCAGTTTGCATGTATATATTTTTAAACCCTCTTGAAAATCTTTCAGCATTTTAATGCAAATATCTCATAATATACACATTTTAATGCAATTTTGCCCAGTATACCTGTTTTTTGCAAGCAACCTCCCCTAATCCAACACAGTGTTGCATGTTATTTTCATCAATATATGCAAATTTTATCTTAGTATGCCCAGTTTTGTGCACACTGATTTGCTGGAGAACTACATTGCAAAATTCAGAGAAGTGTGAATTTTGAAGGATGGTTGTGTTTCAGTTTGTACAACATTTTGGAAAGTGATAATTAGGCAGGTTTACCTTTAGAAGCAAACAGAATCCAGTTGCTTTCCCACCCCTATATTCCAGGCAGCTGCTGTCTGAACACAAAGAAGAAGAAAAAAATCAAAGGATCCTGAATAGATCCAGGCTCCAAATTCCAGCTCAAACTGCAGCATAAACTCTTCGCCAGTCATTGTAAATCCCTGCACAACCTGTAGAGATCCTCACCAGAGTTTGATAAGAAGCAGCAGAAAAAAACAGAGAGCTAGGTGGCTTGCATTATTTTGCACACACACACAAACATTACTCCCTAGTGAGAGATTATATTTTAGGGGTACCCAGCTGAGTGATAATCAAAGGGGGTAGAAGGAATACAGAGTGTATGCTGCTAATGCCAGCATTAGAATCAAGAGTAGGAGCTGAGGAACAAATGCAAATATAAAAATGGGGAATAGTTGACAGCACAAGCAGAAGGGGGCACTTCTGATTACTTTCTAACCAGTTTTGTAATGGCTGGGTCTGGAAGCAGCAGTGTAACAGGATGTGTAGACGAGGCAATATAAGCACCCCCTGCTAGGGAAATTACTCACAATAGCTTTTCTGAATGGTGAAGAAATATAGACAGCAAGGGTCGAAGAGGAATTTGGCAATTACCCTAGCGGTGAAAACTCTTGCAATTAGTCATCCACACACACACAGATGCCCTTATTCATCTCTGGGCCTTGCTCCACCAGACTTAGTGCTCACAAGGAGGAGGAATACCATCCGTCTCATCTGGGCAACAGTTGGCTTGTCTGTGTTTCATTTGAAGGTGTGCAATTTTCAAACATTGTAACTGATGCCTGAGTTTGTTTTTCTTCCCTCCCAATTCCATTTTCCTTTTGTGTTGTGTCTTTTAGATTACAAGCCTGATGGCAGAGACTGTTTCTACATTGGTTTTTGTAAACTGCTCTGGGAGCCTTTCCCCACCCCCACCCCCACCCCAAAAGCTGAATAGCAGGATTAAAATTTCCTATAAATAAAATTATACAATAATTAAAAAGGTCAATATAAACCTTTCCAGGAGAAAAGCAGATCTCCCTAAGCAATGAGTCCTGCAACTTCAGCCTGGCCAGCCTTCGCTAGAGTCCCAGCAAAAGATGCTAGAATAGCCTTAAGACACACACCTAACATATGGGGAAGAGGGGCCCTTCAGTTATCATGACACTAAGCCACTCCCCATAACTTAACAGTGACAGGCAGCCTGGAAACGAATTGGGAAGTTAGTGAAGCTGCTGTAATTAGGGCAGGCTTCCTCAACCTCAGCCCTCTAGATGTTTTCAGACTACAATTCCCATCATCCCTGACCACTAGTCCTGCTAGCTAGGTATCATGGGAGATGTAGCCCAAAAACATCTGGAGGGCCAAGGTTGAGGAAGCCTGAATTAGGGAGTCACATGGTCCTGACAACCATCCACTATACTGGGTGGTCCTGAGGCCTCTGGCACACTAAAGGGCACATCCCAAAGGACTCCAAGAAGCACAGTCTCCATCAGATGGATGGATATCACTTCTTCCTCCAATTCCTAGAGCTCTCTGCTTCCCCATGCTGTCTCCCTCTCTTGTCAAAGACCTGCACAGGATTTGTTTTCCTGCCACAAGCACCTGTCAAGGCCGTGCTTTCTATAAAATAAAATGGCAGAGAGCCAGCCAGCCACCCTTGTTAAAATAACGCTGTCTTGCAGATCCACACCTCATTCCTCAATGCACTTCAATCCCCAACCAGGACTGCACCACCCACCAGCCTTTATAGTCACATTCTGCAAAGCTGCCTCTCCACCTTATGGAATGCGGACAGCAGTGAAAGCGGCGGGGAGGGGGGAGGAAAGGGATCGTTGTCATCACCATGTGAAAACTGAGAGGTGGAGATGACTTTAAAACGGAAGGTTAGTGGCATGTTAGAGTGACTTGACCAAGCAAGATTAATAGCTGATGTGTGGACAGAATTGGACCCCAGTCTGCCGAGGGGGACAGGTCAAACCTTTGCCAGGAAGTCTCCTGGTGGTCTTTGTCTTCATGCAGTTCCCCTTCCCCTTATTCAAGCCTCACTCCATACAGTAACGGGGGCCTGCCTTTCAGAGGCTTAATTCTATCACCAGAGTCCTAGACGGGACGATAAATTGAGCCAGGTGTGCATGGCTGAGCTTCAGGTGTGGCGGTAGAATACTATGCACTGTTTGGAAAAAGTACTTTCTTTTATCTGTCCTAAAACTTCCAACATTCAGCTTCATTGAATGTCCATGAATTCTAGCTTTATGAGAGGAATTCCCCCCCCCCCCCAATCCATTTTCTCCTTTGTAGAATCCCTTTGTAAGAGCCTCAGGCCTGGAGTTGAATGTAGCCTCCAGATCTTGCTCTCTGGCCCTTAAGCCTCATTCTAGGTAGGACACACTCTCTTGTCAGTCACACCCCTCACCAGGCACCCTCCTTGAGTATTTTGCCAGGCTGGAATGTGTCCTTGAACTCTGATCATGCCTCTTGCTCGCTCAGACGGAGGACAGAGAGGGCTCTCTCAGCCAATGCCTCTGCTCCATTTTTTTCCCCCCTGGAGACTTGGCAAAGCCTGAGTCACTTTAATTCACATTGGCTTTGGGTGGGCCAGGGACAGACCAGGATAGAGAATGATTATACAAATTAAAAACAAATTGGATTATAAATGATGAACTTTAAAAACTTCCTTTAAATCCTTGAACTGAGGGCAAGCCACATCTGAGGAACTGCCACTGTTACAGATGCCACATGATATTCATTACAAAGTTGTTAGAAATTGATCTTTTGGTGTGGCAGTGCCTAAAGTTTGGAACTCCCTGCCTATTGAAATCAGACAGGTGCCTTTGCTATACTTTTCACACTGTCTGCTTATAACACTTTCCAGGCATGTAGAAGTTGTGTGCATTTCAACCTTTTTAGCTTATTGTGGATTTTAATTATGTTTTTGAATGTTTTTAAATGCCTTTTTTAAACAAAAACAAACACCCAGACTTTTATTGATAATTTTAATGTTGTGCTTCATTTTTTACAAAACACATTGAGGCTTTATTGTAATCAAGTAGTATTTGAATTTTTTAAAATAAACAAATAAACAGCAAAAGAAATTCTTGGGGCACTTTGTTCTTACATTGAAATAAGGCCATCTCCATGTAAATGGTAACGGTTTGTGCTCTCCATAGCAACTGTTATCCAAAGCTCTCAGGGTCCCTTGACAGGCATTAATTGATTAGGCTTCCCATCAATACTCTGGGGAGTTAAGTGACTAATGGACAACTAAACAGGGCGCCAGGGGCAGGGAGGCATGGACAGGGTAGCCATCTCTCTCTCAGAATAGTTATACAGATTGCAAAATTCACATATTTTTAGAACTGAAAAGTCATGGTAATATTTTTGGTTGGCATGCTTACTTGTGGTATGAAAAAGTGAAAGGACATAAAGGTTTTACAAACCATATAATCAGAAAAAAATTGTATATAGGATAAGTATAAAAACTTGTTGGAGACCAAGGCACCACTATGATTTTCACCTTTGGAAGCCATAGTGGTGAAAAAGAAAAAGAAATGATGGAAAATTGGGCAACTTTTAGAAATTTATTAAAAGAAGAAGGTGAAGAATTCAAATTAAAATAATTTAAATTTACCAGCAGATTAAGAAATCAATATACCATTTTTTAAAGAAAGGAATGGAAATGGTTTATTAAGTATTTACAAACAAAATTAAGACATTGGCAGGATTAATGTCAAAACCTGCAGTTTCAAAATATATATGGGATATATAGGGGAACAGATATATAAAAGAATATGTTGAGATAGGGAAAGAGGGGGAAGGCAGTCAAGAGTTTGAAATGTTAAAAATATGATTGAATAATTGTTGTAATATATATAAATGAACATTTAAAATAAAATAAAAAACATACAGAAAATGCATATATTAGGGCAGGCATCCCCAAACTTCGGCCCTCCAGATGTTTTGGGCTACAGTTCCCATCATCCCTGACCACTGGTCCTCTTAGCTAGGGATCATGGGAGTTGTAGGCCAAAACATCTGGAGGGCCGCAGTTTGGGGATGCCTGTATTAGGGGAAATTGCACACAAACTGATGTGGAAATGTGAATAACTCAGCTTAAGGGTGAAAAATGAGAATCTGAGAGAAACCCAAACTGACAGATTCACCCATCCGTACTCTTGCTTGCCTGGATAGAGGATGAAGGTGTGTGTGTGTGTGTGTGTGTGTGTGTGTCTGTGTGTGTGTGTCTGTGTGTGTGTGTAGAAACTTCAAGACTCTTGCATGGTTGACATGCAACCTACTATACAAGAGTCCCATCGGTTGTTCTACCCACTCTTGCCTCTGGCCCCACCCATTGCTCCCATTTGGCCTCTAGGTGGTAGCTCACAAGGTAGCCAGAAAGGGGTTCTCCACCACTGCATTCTCAGACCCTCCAAATCATCTTTTCGTATGCATTTTTGCTCATGTCCCAGTCACACTGGGCCGCAAAGCAAACTGTGTGGACCTGAGTAGCGACAGCTCTGTTCATCCTTTGGAAGGGTTTGTTCTGCCTTGAAGAATAGAGCTCCGTCTAACTCCCAGAGTTTGCACCTTCTTTTTCACCAACGGAAGCAAACATGAGAGCTTCCACCACTGATTCAGGATGCAGGCTGTTTGGAAAATGCATGTAGGGCAACCCCAGGCTATTTAGAGACTGAACACTGAGCATAAAATTGACCTCACTTTCATTGGCAGGGACTGATACATTACCTTACCCTAAAGTACAATTTTATTGGACTGATGGCAAGGGCAGACTTACATTGCTCTCCCATGCACTCAAGCTCGCTTCAGCAGAAGCCAGGCACAGCTCTCTTGGAAAAGTAACAGGTTGTAATGTATGACCAAGCTGTGCTGCTCTTAATGAGCCACTCCAAGCTCCACGAGGCCCTTTGTCTTTCCCCACTCTAGCTCTATGGCTTTCCCAACTAACCGGCATGTTGCACAGATCTCTGCCAGAGCCTGGCATTTTCATGCCACACACACACACTGCCATCCCCTTTCACATCCTCCTTGTCCAGGGCACTGGTAGCCTTACGACAAGCAGCTGGTATGCTCATACTCTGCCCTTGACCCTCACACACTTGTCCACTGCCTTTCCATTATGCTTTCAGCAGATAATAACCACGAGGAAGCCTTGTAGCATTGCAAGCAAGCCCAACAGTCATTCATTCATTCATTCATTCATTCAACATACCGGTATGTATGTGTATGTGTCTCATCCTTCTGTCTACAATGTACTCGGGTTGAGCGCCATTGCATTCGAAGCCAAAATGACAAGAGGGAGCTATCAGCAGACTCAGGGGAACCTCAAGGGGAACAAGGATCCCCTGAAACATCCCAATGAGGACCATGCTTGCTGAAACCCAGGATTATCCAATGAAGCAGAAGGATAGATTTAGGACAACAAAAAAGAAAGACTTCTTCACACAGCAGCACACAGTTTGTTTATATTGGGTTGTTAGTCCTACTCAAGAGTAGACCCACTGCAATTAATGAGTATGGCTACCTCCAGCCCATTAACTTGTTGTTGTTGTTTAGTCGTTTAGTCGTGTCCGACTCTTCGTGACCCCATGGACCATAGCACGCCAGGCACTCCTGTCTTGCACTGCCTCCCGTAGTTTGGTCAAACTCATGTTCGTAGCTTCGAGAACACTGTCCAACCATCTTGTCCTCTGTCGTCCCCTTCTCCTAGTGCCCTCAATCTTTCCCAACATCAGGGTCTTTTCCAAGGATTCTTCTCTTCTCATGAGGTGGCCAAAGTATTGGAGCCTCAGCTTCACGATCTGTCCTTCCAGGGAGCACTCAGGGCTGATTTCCTTAAGAATTGATAGGTTTGATCTTCTAGCAGTCCATGGGACTCTCAAGAGTCTCCTCCAGCACCATAATTCAAAAGCATCAATTCTTCGGCGATCAGCCTTCTTTATGGTCCAGCTCTCACTTCCATACATCACTACTGGGAAAACCATAGCTTTAACTATACGGACCTTTGTCGGCAAGGTGATGTCTCTGCTTTTTAAGATGCTATCTAGGTTTGTCATTGCTTTTCTCCCAAGAAGCAGGCGTCTTTTAATTTCGTGACTGCTGTCACCATCTGCAGTGATCAAGGAGCCCAAGAAAGTAAAATCTCTCACTGCCTCCATTTCTTCCCCTTCTATTTGCCAGGAGGTGATGGGACCAGTGGCCATGATCTTGGTTTTTTTGATGTTGAGCTTCAGACCATATTTTGCGCTCTCCTCTTTCACCCTCATTAAAAGGTTCTTTAATTCCTCCTCACTTTCTGCCATCAAGGTTGTGTCATCTGCATATCTGAGGTTGTTGATATTTCTTCCGGCAATCTTAATTCCGGTTTGGGATTCATCTAGTCCAGCCTTTCGCATGATGAATTCTGCATATAAGTTAAATAAGCAGGGAGACAATATACAACCTTGTCGTACTCCTTTCCCAATTTTGAACCAATCAGTTGTTCCATATCCAGTTCTAACTGTAGCTTCTTGTCCCACATAGAGATTTCTCAGGAGACAGATGAGGTGATCAGGCACTCCCATTTCTTCAAGAACTTGCCATAGTTTGCTGTGGTCGACACAGTCAAAGGCTTTTGCATAGTCAATGAAGCAGAAGTAGACGTTTTTCTGGAACTCTCTAGCTTTCTCCATAATCCAGCGCATGTTTGCTATTTGGTCTCTGGTTCCTCTGCCCTTTCGAAATCCAGCTTGCACTTCTGGGAGTTCTCGGTCCACATACTGCCTAAGCCTGCCTTGTAGAATTTTAAGCATAACCTTGCTAGCGTGTGAAATGAGCGCAATTGTGCGGTAGTTGGAGCATTCTTTGGCACTGCCCTTCTTTGGAATTGGGATGTAGACTGATCTTCTCCAATCCTCTGGCCATTGCTGAGTTTTCCAAACTTGCTGGCATATTGGGTGTAGCACCTTAACAGCATCATCTTTTAAAATTTTAAATAGTTCAGCTGGAATATCATCACTTCCACTGGCTTTGTTATTAGCAGTGCTTTCTAAGGCCCATTTGACTTCACTCTCCAAGATGTCTGGCTCAAGGTCAGCAACCACACTACCTGGGGTGTAGGAGACCTCCATATCTTTCTGGTATAATTCCTCTGTGTATTCTTGCCACCTCTTCTTGATGTCTTCTGCTTCTGTTAGGTCCTTACCACTTTTGTCCTTGATTATGGTAATCTTTGTACGAAATGTTCCTTTCATATCTCCAATTTTCTTGAACAGATCTCTGGTTTTCCCCATTCTATTGTTTTCCTCTATTTCTTTGCATTGCTCATTTAAGAAGACCCTCTTATCTCTCCTTGCTGTTTTTTGGAAATCTGCATTCAGTTTCCTGTATCTTTCCCTATCTCCCTTGCATTTTGCTTGCCTCCTCTCCTCCGCTATTCGTAAGGCCTCGTTGGACAGCCATTTTGCCTTCTTGCATTTCCTTTTCCTTGGGATGGTTTTCGTTGCTGCCTCCTGTATAATGTTACGAGCCTCCATCCATAGTTCTTCAGGCACTCTGTCCACCAAATCTAAATCCTTAAACCTGTTCCTCACTTCCACTGTGTATTCATAAGGGATTTGATTCAGATTGTATCTTACTGGCCCAGTGGTTTTTCCTACTTTCTTCAGTTTAAGCTGGAATTTTGCTATAAGAAGCTGATGATCTGAGTTACAGTCAGCTCCAGGTCTTGTTTTTGCTGACTGTATAGAGCTTCTCCATCTTTGGCTGCAGAGAATATAATCAATCTGATTTCGATGCTGCCCATTTGGTGATATCCATGTGTAGAGTCGTCTCTTGTGTTGTTGGAAGAGAGTGTTTGTGATGACCAGCTTGTTCTCTTGACAGAACTCTATTAGCCTTTGCCCTGCTTCATTTTGAACTCCAAGGCCAAACTTGCCAGTTGTTCCTTTTATCTCTTGATTCCCTACTTTAGCATTCCAATCCCCTGTAATGAGAAGAACATCCTTCTTTGGTGTCATTTCTAGAAGGTGTTGTAGGTCTTCATAGAATTGGTCAATTTCACTTTCTTCAGCACCGGTAGTTGGTGCATAAACTTGGATTACTGTGATGTTAAAAGGTCTGCCTTGGATTCGTATCGAGATCATTCTGTCATTTTTGAGATTGCATCCCATTACAGCTTTTGCCACTCTTTTGTTGACTATGAGGGCCACTCCATTTCTTCTACAGGATTCTTGCCCACAGTAGTAGATATGATAGTCACCCGAACTGAATTCACCCATTCCCTTCCATTTTAGTTCACTGATGCCCAGGATGTCGATATTTATTCTTGTCATCTCATTTTTGACCACATCCAGCTTACCTCTATTCATGGTTCTTACATTCCAGGTTCCTATGCAATATTTTTCTTTACAGCATCGGACTTTCCTTTCGCTTCCAGGCATATCCGCAACTGAGCGTCCTTTCGGCTTTGGCCCAGCCGCTTCATCAGCTCTGAATCTACTTGTACTTGTCCTCCGCTCTTCCTCAGTAGCATGTTGGACGCCTTCCGACCTGAGGGGCTCATCTTCCAGCGTCATAACTTTTATATGCCTGCTGTCTTTGTCCATGGAGTTTTCTTGGCAGGGATACTGGAGTGGCTTGCCAGTTCCTTCTCCAGGTGGATCACGTTTAGTCAAAACTCTCCACTATGACCTGTCCATCTTGGGTGGCCCTGCATGGCATAGCTCATAGCTTCTCTGAGTTATTCAAGCCCCTTCGCCACGACAAGGCATTGATCCATGAAGGGGAGCCCATTAACTGTTGGGGTGCAACTCAGTTTTTATTGACAGCTAGTGGATTTGCATAGAAAGAAAGTAGAAAACTTATCTATACAACTGTTACTGAAATGATTGTGTTTTTCAATTTCTGTCTTCTGAAATTTATAATGTTAAGAGCATAAAAACAGATTTCAATAAATAAATACAAACCCAGCAAATTTATAAAATTATGCATAGCATGGAGAAAATGGGTAGAGAAATGTTTTTCTCCCTCTCCTGTAACACAAGTATTCATGAACATCCAATGAAGGTGGATCTTGGAAGATCCAGGATACATAAAATAAAGTACTTCTTTGTGCACCACATAACTAAGCTATGGAACTTGCTGCTACAGGAGGAATTGATAGGTACCACCAACAAAGATGGCTTTTAAAGAAGATTAGGCAAATCCTTGAGAAAAAATTTATCAAGGGCTTCTAACCACAATGACCATATTCCATCTCCACTGTCAGAAGTGCTATTCCAGCAATACTAGTCGCTGGGAACTGCAGGAGAGGAGAGTTGCTCTTGTCCTTGAGTCTGGCTTGTACATTTCCCACAGGCACCTGGCTGGCCATAGTAAGAACAGGATGCTGGAGTAGATGGGCCATTGGCCTGATACAGCAGGCTTGTCTTATGTCCTTAACCTCCATGTTAAGGAGCAATCTACCTCTGAATATTAGGACGGGGGGGGGGGCTGGGGGAAGGCTGTCCTTGTCAGGCCCTGCTAGCAAGGTTGGCCACTGCTGGGAGGAAAATGCTGAGTGAGATGGACCTTTGCTCTGACCCAGCAAGACAGTTATTTATGTGCCCTTATAGGCACATATACACACACAGAGAGAGAAATACTAGAAGGGAAGGGAAGAGCTTGTTGTTCTCTCTCCTCCCCCTCCCCCACTGCACACACTCCATCCTTTTCCTTGGCTACAGACCTGCCTCTAACCCACCGCCATGACCCCATCAGCTATCTCAGCCGTAGCAACCGCAGCTGGAGTCACAGGGGATGCAGAGCAGAAGTCTGTGATGAAGCCGACGGCGGCACATTTCAATTAGCAAGGCCGCCCCAAAGCCGACTCCAACATGAGTCATTTGCCATCCCGGCAGCTCAGAGCAAAAGAGAGAGGAAGAAAGAGTCTCTGCAGCAACGACCTGGATTAAAACCAGACTCCTCTGTTGTCATCACACACAGATCTGTAGAGTTAAACCCTGCCTTTTTACAGCCCCCTAATAACAGATGCCCTGTGAATGTCAAGGAGGCAGATATCTGCAATTCCACAGAAGATGCACACAGCACACATCCCCGCCCACCTACTCGGGGCTTAATTATGCAAGCCCCGCCCCTGCACAAAAGCTGATGTACATACTCAGGAGAGTCTATTTTCCAATGGTTTTGGAAGGGCAGGGGGAAGGATTTTACTCTTCATTCATCCTTTGTTTAATTGCATGAATTAAATTCCCGGCATCTCCAGGTAGGACCACTGTCTGAAACCCTGGAGAGCTGTTGCCAGCCAGTGCAGACAACACTGAGCTAAATAGACCAGAGTTCTGGCTCAGGCAGCTTCTTAAGTTTGTATGTCTTAAGAGAGGGCTGCAGCTCAGTGGCAGGGCAGCTGCTTTGAATGCAGAACATCCCAGGTTCAATCTCCAGTATATATTGTACATCAGCTTGGGATGCCTGATGGAAAGCTATTGGAGAATGTAATAAATAATAACAGCAATGCTAGGGGTAATAATAGTAATAGTAATTTATTATTTATACCCCGCCCATCTGGCTGGGCCTCCCCAGCCACTCTGGGCGGCTTCCAACAGATTAAAATACAATAATCTATTAAACATTAAAAGCTTCCCTAAACAGGGCTGCCTTCAGATGTCTTCTAAAAGTCTGGTAGTTGTTATTCTCCTTGAGATCTGATGGGAGGGCGTTCCACAGGGTTGGTGCCACTACCGAGAAGGCCCTCTGCCTGGTTCCCTGTAGCTTTGCTTCTCGCAGTGAGGGAACCGCCAGAAGGCCCTCGGCGCTAGACCTCAGAGTCCAGGCAGAACAATGGGGGTGGAGACGCTCCTTCAGGTATACTGAACCAAGGCCGTTTAGGGCTTTAAAGGTCAGCACCAACACTTTGATGGGGTAGGGTGTAGGGGTGAGACTCTCCTGTCTGAAAGCCCTGGATAGCCACCGCCAGTCAGTGTAGGTAACACTTGAGCTAGATGGACCAGCATTCTGACTCCATATAAGGCAGCTTCCTATGTCCCTATATTGAATGGTTAGGGTCATAAGGAGAAAGGGTGTCCTTCATACAAATGACAACCATCATCATCTAACTACCCTTTGTAGACAATAACATTTATACACTTTCCCAGCATCACAGGATAAAATCCAAAGAAGTTAATTCTCCTTCTGGGAAAAGGGACATAGCTCAGTGGAAGAGCACTTGCTTTTCATGCAGTAGCTCCCAGGTTCAATTCTTGGTGTCTCCTGGTAAGGCTGGGAATGCCCCCTGCCTGAAACCCTGGAGAACTGCTGCAAGTCAGTGTAGACAATAACTGAAACAGTGTATGACAGCTTCCTATGTAGATAATATGAAGGCCCCTGGCTCACAGATCAGTTGCTGTCTCCTCCAGACTTTTGCTAGAAGTTTTTTTTCCCCCAGGGCGGGGAACAAGGCCTGGATTCCTGTCTGGCTCTGCAAAAGCCCTATGTAACATAAGCCAGGTGACCTTACGGGAAAAGCAAGAGCATGTCACCTGAACTTCTTTGCGTCAGTGCACAAGGGCAGGCACTTCTTACAGGGTCTGAGTCACCTCTGACTCATTCAGCCCTTCGGGGAAAGGTGGGCCTTTCCAGATCAAGTTAAGGTTATTGGCTGTTTTGTTTTTTGTTTTGACTCTGCCAGGTACAAATGGAGGTGCTGGAGGCACAAGGTAGGTGCCCGAGTGGGTCATGCCTAGTGGCTGGAATGAACGAGTTCGGTTTAATGACGTTCGCTGAATTAGTTCAAATATCTCTGAACAGCACCTGAAAGTAGTTCCCACAAATTGTCATTTAAAAAATTGCATTTTTTTAAATTTATTTTTGCCATGTTCACATATCATCAAAATGCCAGTCTGTATAACACACTCTCATTTAACCCAGATTTCCTCTTTGTTTGAGGGTGTTATGAACTAACAAACCTGTTGACAATTAACCATATGAAATATCTCGATGAGCCATTTTACAATATTCAACCTCCCCGCACCCCTGGCCCAATCTGGAAGCACCTCGTGTGGAAGCACACCAGGTTAAGCATTAGAGATGGGGCAAGAAATTTGATTCAGTTCACTTTTTTATTATCTTTATTATTTATTAAATTTAAGTCACTTTTTTCACTCAAAGCAACTTACAATATTTTTTAGCAAAAAACCAAACATATACATCTATTAAAACCAGCACCTTTAAAACCCACTACATTAAAACATCCTGCTCATGCAAACAGGCCGTAGATAGTTAAAAGCTTGATTAAAAAGGAATGGTTTTGCCTGGTGCCTAAAGATAAGTAACAATGGAGCCAGGGAGCTATTCCACAAGCAGGGAGCCGATACTGAAAAGACCCGTTCTCATGTTGCCACCATCTAGATTTAAAGGTGACTAACAAATACACACTTTCTGAAACAATGGGAACCAAAGCACAGCCACCCTTTGAAATTCACACCCTTTGAAATTCACACGCTAGGGGAAAATCGATTGCAAAAATGTGTACATGAGCCTAAAAGTGCATACAAAAAATGTGTTTATTAGGAGATATTCACACAAAAATGCTGTTGAATTTTCTGTGAGGATTAAAAAGAGAGAGGGATGTATTACTTATGTCTCTAGCCACCCGTTTTGTTTCCGCTTTGATATTTCATACCTGTTCTCTGTGATTTCGTTTTATGCTTGATTTTTTTTTAAATTTTAATGGGGTTTTTTAAAAAATAAAAAACCTGCAAATTGTTGCAGAGATATGGAGAACTGAATTTAAGACTGGAAAAATGAGAAACTCAGAGAAACCAACAGATTCATCCCTACTGAGCATCAGAGTGGGTTTCTCGGAAGGAAGTTAGGTTTCTCTGTGCATTTTTGAAGATCCATATTTGAAGGGAATGTTGATGGCTGAAAGCTGGACAGGAATAATAAAACTCATGTCTGTAGAAGCTGGCACAGCTGTGCTGAGATTTCTCTCTCTCTCTCAAACACACCCACCCACCCTAAAAAAACACCCCTGTTTACTAGACTAGAGCTTGCTTCCAGGGAAGGATTCCAGATGCTCAGCATGAGACCAGCAGGAAAGTTTCATTCCCCCCTGCTGGGATATTCTGCAAATGCTGCCATTATAAAGCCATGATGTGCCCACATTTTCCCATTACTCACCTCCAGAGCAAGCAGGGAGGATCTTTATAGGGGAGAGGAAGGGAGAGCGTCCCCTGGAGTGCTCTCAGCATCAAGGGAGTGATGGAGCGTTGAGTGATTGTAAGCAGCCAAGCCAGATTCAGCAGCTACTCTCTTGGCCTTTAAAAAGCCCCAGAGACTTTGCCCAAGAACTTTGCCCTTTATTTGCCTGGGGTTAATACCTTCCTCTAGAGCCACTGTGAAGCTTTGCTTGTAACTCTTCTATCCTGATTAATCCCTCTCCCTACCAGGCAGACTTTGAAAAAGTCTCACGTCTTCATTCCCCTCCTCACCACCACCCATCACCACCAACCCTGTGCACTGAAATGCAGCATATAAAATCTGATGCCTTTTCTCCCATCTTCTACTGTTCTAGTGAAGATATGCAAGCCCTTTAGCTCAGCTGGAATGTGCACATGACAAGGTGAGCTACCCCCCATTTCAGAAAATAGCTTTCCCCTCCAAGCCCTGTGCCCACTCCTGACCTCATCAGGACACCATTGGTAGCTAAACAGGGTTCAAACAGCTCTCCTCGTCCCTCTGTAAGATGTCCTGCTTGCAGGCTTCTCACAGGCATCTGCTGTGGCCACTGTGAGGCCATAATGCTGGACTAGATGAGCCCCTGGATTTCTCCAGAAGGCTCTTCTTCTGTCCTTATTCATTGTGCTCTCTTTGGGTGGCTTTAAAGGGGGATTAGGCAGGTTCAAAGAGGGTAAGGCTAATAACAATGGCTACCAATCATGAAAGTGATGTTTCACTTCCCCGCTTGGAGGCAACATGCCTCTTGAATACTAGTTGCCTGGAATCACAAGTGGGGAGAGTTGCTGTTGCACTCAGGTCCTGCTTGCTGGTTTTCCACAGGCATCTGATTGGCCACTGTGAGATGGGTGGGCTTTCAAGAGCCAGTGTGGTGTAGTGGTTAAGAGTGGTAGACTCGTAATCTGGTGAACATTGGGATATCAAATCCAAACTCTTCTTCTTCTTCGACCTGATCCAGCAGCCAGGCTCTTCTTATGATTTTATCTTCACCCCTTTTCTCTGACAGCAGTGCAGAGGCCTTCAAGGCTGGTCAGTGGCTGAGGGTCCCATGCATGCCCAGCCCAGCCTCAATGAGAGCCATGACCCTTCCCGCCTGCCATTTTTAGTTACTCAAATTGTAATGTGGCTGTCCAGATATATATATTTCATTGTATGGGTAAGATCTAGATCTAGATAGGTAATAGAGATGTGCGCCATAGCATTGTATTTGGGGTAACTGGCAGGTGGCCACCACAGATGCTTTGTGGAAAGGGGCACTGTGGCCAAAGCAGCAACAGCAGCAACAGCAGGAGGAGGAGGAGGAGGAGGAAAGGCATGTGATGTCACCACAAGCAAGGCAGCACCCTGCCCTCGATCTGGTGTGTGTTGTGGGCCAGGAGCCATTATCAGCACCGTGCCAATGACCCCCTTGAGTGTGGTGCTTGTCCTGGAAGCCCTGCTGGAGGCCTCTGTACCTTGGCAGAACTCCCCGCAGTTCCCTTTGCTGGTGTTTTTGTTTGAGTAGCAAATGGTGGCTCTTGTTCCTTTGGCTGGTGGAGAGCAGATGGTTTTCTCACTGGGAATGAGAAATAAAGGGAGTAAGACAAAAGCCACATGGCCGGCTCTGTGCCGTCACTCCTGGCAAGGAAAGGCTATAAGCTCAAGTGGCTTTGTACACAGAAGGTCCCAGGTTCAATCTGTGGTGTCTCCAGGTAAAGTTGGAAGAGAACCTGTGTCTGAAGCCCTGGATGAGTGTAAGGCACTTTCCTTTATTCCTATTCAGGTAAGGGCTGCAGCTTAGGGGAAGATCACCTGTTTTATATGCTGAAGGCCCCAGGTTCAATCCCTAGCATCTCCAGTTACAGCTGGGAATGTCCACTGCCAGTCAGTATAGATAACTCTGATCTAAATGAGCAAGCAAAGAAGAGGCTTTACTACTGAGCTTCGGCCTTTCCAAAGAAGCTGCCTTATACTGAGTCAGACGACCGGTCCATCTAGCTCAATACTGTCTCCACTGACAGGCAGTGGCTCTCTAGGGTTTTATACAGGGATCTCCCCCAGTCCTCCCAGGAGATGCTGGGGGTTAAACCTGGGACCTTTTGCATGCAAAGCAGGTGCTCCACCACTGGGCTAAGCCCCCACTTGAATGACTCACCACTGAAGGTGTGAACCACCCCCGGCAGCAGATATGTTGTCTGATATGCAGGTTGCCTGGTGTATGACCTTTAATGGCAGTTTCAGATAAATAGGTCTTGACTCAGATAATGTCGGGCACTTCTAGACTGTTGCTATTTTTGGGTGGGATGCAGTCATATAACAGCAAATTCAGGTTGCACATTTACTGTCGATTTGGAGCTCTTGCCCAACAAACCTACAAGTGCCCACCCTGCCCCTGCAGATCAGAATTCTATGCGCTAGCAGTTTGCAATTTAAAAAGCCATTAATGTCATTGCTAATTGCGTGAAATAGCACTACATCTAGTCTGGCCCTCAAGTCTTCATTTCTGTAAGTTACTGTCACTAATATGTGCATTCATATCCATATTTCACCCTAGAATATACAGTTTTGTACACGTATTACTTGGCTAGAGAATTGTGTTGCATAATTTGGAAAACAGAATTTCCAAGGATGGCTGTTGTTTCTCATATTGTTTCAGAAAGTGTGAATAGAGGGGCAGTCTTTAAATGCAGGGAGACCCACTATTGTGTGCATTTTGTAATTTTATAAGTTATGTGACTTTGCAGCTCAATTATCTTCTTTTTTTACAAAGTCTGTGGTGTTTTATGTATTGTGACTTTGTTCTTATTTCAATTGATTATAGCCTAGTAATGATTTGTTGTATATTGTGAATGATTTACTGTTTATTTATTATTTTGAGAGTTGATTTCATTGTGTGATATTTATTTTTCAAATGGATTACAGAATACGACTTAGACTGGTTTCTTTATTTTAGCAGTCATGTTTTCCACGATGCCTCATTTGCATCTTTCTCATTTTGATGGCATGTAGAGCAATGTAGAATGGTGGGATACAAATTTAAAATGTAATGTGAACTGAATTGAACTCATCCCACATCTCTACCGTTCAGCCACTATAGGACTAAACAATGGTTTAACATCACATCCAAATATGGCCAGTGTATGCTGCGTCCTCCCTGGGACAGGTGTTCAGGTACATCACCTTTGCCTTTCTAGCTTTCCTCCATTGTTATTTGCAAGTGACTATTTATGTCTAGGGCAACAGCATGGCTTGAGCTTGGTTGCCTAGACTAGCCATTTCCAGATAGGTGACCTCCATATGTTTTGGACTCCCATCCAAAGGGTGACCTAAATTTCTTGATTCCCCTGCTTGTTGCTATTTAAGGATCATGCAGATTGAATGGGAGATAGCATTGCCATTTACTAAGAACTTGAACCTGAGTGTGCTTATTTCCTTCTCCCTCTCAATCCATGTTCCTTTTGAGTTGTGTATTTTTAGACTGTAAGTCTGAGAGCAGGGATTGCCCCTTTTTTATTATTTAAATGATGTGTAAGCCACTCTGAGAGCCTTATTTGGCTCAACAGCAGGATGAAAAATTCTCTAAAGAAATAAGCAGCTATTAGTGATGAAGGGGTTGTCCCGAGGAAGTCTACTGTCAATTTTCAAGGGCAGGGGAAAGGTCATTGCTCAGTGGTCAGGTTTTAGCGTTGCCTGCAGAAGGTCTCTGGTTCAATTCCTGCATATCCAGCTAGGGCTGAAGAGATATCCTGCCGGTCAGTGTACGCAGTACTGAGTTAGATAAACCAATGGTCTGACTCTGTATAAGGCAGCTTCCTATGCCTTATGGGAAGGGCCACAGCTCAGTGGCAGAGCATGCTTTGCATTCAGAAGGCACCACATTCAATCCCAGGCATTTCCGAGAATGCCCCCTGCCTGAAAACCCTGGGCAGCCCCTGCCAGTTAGAGTAGACAACACAGACTTAGATGGACCATTGATTCTGACTCAAGAGAAAGCAACTCCCTGTGTCCCTAACAGGCCAACGCTACTTGCTGAACATAACCCACCAACCTATGAATTGTAGCTGCATTGTGTCTGACAACCCTCCTGCTGGTTCTGTTGCCTGTGTGGTTAAGACTGCAAAATCGGGGAGGTTTACTGAGCCTCAGCGGTGCTGGGCTGCATTCTGTTTGGTTGGTCAGAGGTCCTGCTGGCTCCTTTCAGAGGCATCTGTTCCCTGCTATTCAGGCCAAAACACAGGACCATCAACCAGACCTTGGCTGAGATCCAACTACCGGTAGGAAAGTCCTTGCTTGAAAAATATTCCTCCCCACTTTCCTGAAAGGCCAGGGGAAACAATTGGGGGTTGGAGGGGGGGGGGAAGGTCTGCTTGTCAGCCAAGAGGGTCCTGAAAAGAAAGCTAGGGGAAAGGGCCCCCCTCTCCTCCATAATCCCCATTACATCCAGAGCTGCTAAAAAACAAAACAAAACAAAAACCCTGGAGCCTCCTGTCTAAATGAATACATTAGCTGCCCCCACCCAGCGAACCCAGTGATGCTTCACAGCGGAAAATGACTGGCAGCTGAAAGCCCGAGGGGGGGGGGGGAGAGAAAAAGAGGCCACCATGCACAAAAGCCCTTAATTAGGAAACTGAAAGTGGTGGTGGTGGCAGCAGCAACAGCGGGAAAAGTGGGGTGGGGGTGGCGGGGGAGGGAAGACAGAGGCCAGCCCTGATTGTGGGGGTCAACACTCCTTGAGTGGCTCTCTGAAGCACCAGCAATGAAGTGACCTCCCTAATCATGCGCTCCGGGATAAATTTGTGATGGAGGGAAGGAAGGATGGCTCCCTCCACCATATGTGTAAGCACATCTCAACCTTCCCCCCCCCCCATGTCTCTGCTCTGTTTATCCAGCTTGATTATTTTTATTTTTCCTCCAAGCAACACTTGATGATTAATCAAGATGACCACTAAGACATAAATGATGCAAGGAAAAGAAGAGGAGCAACTGAACGCCCGCCCCACCCCCTCAAGTGACAAGGATTTGGGAAGCAGGGAAGGAATCATCATCAGGAAGGAATTTATACCTGTATGTGGATGCCATAATGTGGATTTGTTAGGGGAAGCAGAAAGGGAGACACTTTACGGTTCTAGTGCTGGGTGGGGGGGCCTTATGAGCCCAAAGGCTACATTTGCTTCTGGGAAACCTTCCAGGGGCCACATGCTGGTGGTGGGCGAGGCCAGATACAAAACTGGGCAGAGCAATTAATGTGTATTTTACCTTTGCTAGCTTACACGCACACACACACACACACACACACACACACACACACACACACACACCTCTGTGCACAAAGTGGTCTCTTGAACAAAGGTAATATTTACATGAATCTCCTTGGCCACTTTTGCCTTTGCCCTGCCCACCACTGACCTAGTAATATATGGAAAATGTATTGCAAACAACAACCAAGAATGAAGGAAGAGCTGAAGGTGGGAAGGCAGATAAATATAGATATCTGCTCCCTGGCAAAATACCCTCCCGGCATGTCTATACTCAACTCTTACAGCAAAATCACTCAGATCCATTGCCAAACTTTGTGCCACAAATTAGTTCAGATTCATTGGAGGTCTCTGGAGCACTGACTAGCTACAGCCCATGGGATAGTAGAATCGCTGAATTGTAGAGTTGGAAGGGATATTGAGGGTCATGTAGTCCAACCCACTGCAATGCAATAATCTAGTACATGACAAATGGCCATTCAATCTCTGCTTAAAAACTTCCAAGGCAGGAGAGTCTACCACCTCTTGTGGGAGACCATTCCACTGTCGAACAGGCGCCTACTGTCAGAAAGCATTTATTCATGTTTAGTCGGAATCTCCTTTCTTGTAACTTGATGCCATTGGTTCAGATCCTAGCTTCCAGAGCAGGAGAAAACAAGTTTGCTCCATCTTTCCATGTGACAGCGCTTTAGATATCTGACCAAGGCAGCTGGGCTATGACTTCCCTTGATCGAGACACTACACTTATGTCAATGCAGTCTTAATAGCATTATCTTAACTGCTGCTTGTTAGTAGTAATACCCCCTTGGTGCTGAACCATGACAGGGCCTTCTTACTGGTGGCTCCTTGCCTTCTGAACAAGGTATGTCTGTCTCCCTTATAATAATCAGAAGAATTTACCGTAATAACATCCCTTTTCACCTAGGCATGCGACGGCTAAAATGTGCTATTCCCAGCAACTCTGAAATTATAAGCTGCCAGGGTAATGTTTCAAAATGTTTTGAGTTTTTTAAAATGGGTTTTCAACATTATGCTGAATTCAGCCAGTTGCTAGAGGTTTGTATCCAACCAAGTTCTACTTATACCCACTAAAATTAATTAACCTAGTTAGCCGGGCTTATGAGTTTCAATGGGTAGGGCTCGCATTGGATACAACCCTAGGTTTTTAAATGTTCTAAAGTCTAAACTGTTTCTAAGAGTTTTAAATATGGCTTTATTTATGGCTTTATTATTTTTTTTACTGTATTGTTCTGCTATGAAGAAAGTTTACAGCATTTGGGACTATAGAGAAAAGGCATGGAGAAAGTAGATAAAGAAAATATTTTCTCCCTCTCTCATAACACTAGAACTCGTATGCATCCAATGAAACTGAATGTTGGAAGATTCAAGGCAGATAAAAGAAAGTCCTTCTTCACACAGTGCACAGTTAAACTATGGAACTCACTGCCACAGGAAGCAACGATGGCCACCAACATGGATGGCTTTAAAAAACGGACTGGACAAATTCATAGGGGGTAATGCTATTGTTAGCTACTAGCCATGATGGTTATGCTCTGCCTCCACTGGCGGAGGAAGAGGGGGGCAGGGAGAGCACACTGCCCCCAGCACCACGATCCCAGTGGGGTGCCAAGGTGGCTGTCCCCGTGTGCTGAGTGCCACGCCCCTGCAGGCGGCGCAACACGCTCCCAGGACGCGCACCAGCCACGCCCTCGCCTGCTCTCCCCCCACCCCCGGTGCAGGAGCATGAAGCTCCGCCACTGTCTGCCTCCACACTCAGGCAGTAATGCTTCTTCTGCATATGACTTGCAGGAAACCACAGGAGGTGAGAGCGCTCTTGTGCTCAGATCCTGCTTGATGGTTTCCCAGAGGCATCTGCTGGTCCTCTGTCAGAACAAGATGCTGGACAAAGATGGGCTATGCCCTGATTCAGCAGGCTCATCTTCATGTTCTTACGTTATTGTTTTGCCACTTTGTTGTTTTGCTGACCTGGGGTCTTTTGGGAGGAAAGATGAGACAGAAATCTGAAATAATACTAATAGTAATCAGAAAGGGGAGTGGAAAGCAGCAGAGGATTTCTCTGGAGAACTGAAAAGCAAGCTTCCCCTGGGATGCTGCACATCCATGCAGGCTGAGTTCTGCCACCCGCCCCTCCACTCGTAAAAGCCTCAATTAACTCTGCATTAATTATTCAATCAGAACAATGTGTCTCTGGGTCCCACGCAGCCCAGATTCAGTTACCAAAGCTCTTTGGGAGAAAACTTGGCTAAGCTCACAGCTCAGGACATAAATATTGTACTTCCGTGAGCTTTGGAGTTGCTGGTTTGGAATTCCTTGTTTCCTCAAATCTGTCCCTCCTTCTTCTGTAATCATTGCCTTTAGCAGTTTTAATTATTGTATCTTCAGCCTTCGTTCAGAACAAAACACAGCAGTGCAGGGACGAGGCAGTGGGGTCTATCTGAGCTGTATCCAATGCTACTTCTACCCAGCGTAGACCCATTGAAATGAATTAACATGACCATTTTAGGTCCATTAGTTTCAGTGGGTTTACTCTGAATAGGACTTGCATCTGCACTATACACTTTGGGTGAAGTTTGAAATAGTCAAGCTTCACCCAAAGAATCATGGGAACTGTAGTTCCACTGCACAAATGAGAACCATTTGCTGGACCTCCTATGGAAGAAGCATGCAGTAAGTAGTCCAGAAATTACAGTGCATCTATTTCCCAACCTTGACCTATTAGCAAAGCCTTCAAGGTCCCCTTCAGTTTGTTTTGGGGGGTTGGGGATGTATTCTGCAACATGTCATTGGTGCAATAATGGTGCATTAGTGATGGATTACTACTGGACAATCCTCAGATCATTCAACTTTCTTAGTCATTCTGCAATGCTTTCCAAATGTTATCACGTTATTGTCACCTGGAGGGTCACACTTGCACTATCATAGAACAAAAGTGAGCCAGCCCTCTCTCCCTCAGGATGTTTGCGGTATGAAAAGTTACCAGAATTTCAGCAGGAAGTTACAGGATGTGCACTGATTAGAAACAAAGCAGTATGGATGCCCCAAAACTTTTGTAGGCACGAAACAGTACTGAAAGCAGGACTGCATGTAAACCATTCTGTGGTCTCTTGATGAAGGGTGGTATATAAATTTAATAAATAATAATACCATCTTTAGCATAAATCATAATGAGTGCACCATAAAATGGATGTCTGGAAGGGCCCCACAATGCAAGGAAGTCACTGAGGCACAGGAAGCAATAGAAACCAGCAAGTCCCTCTCTACCAGGTTTGGTGAAAAACCCTGCTATTAAAAAAAATAAAATGAAATAAAATCTCCAAATATTAACTTCAATTACCAGAGATGTTGCAGAATTCTGACAAAGAGAGAAACAGGAGTGGAAATCGCCAATGTTCACTCATTTGTCCCACATCCAAAATGGAAACAAATCTGGTGAATGCGATCAGCATTTGCTACCGTTGTTGCTTTCATTCCTCAAAGGATATGTAATTGATTATGTTTTCCTCTCTTTGGCATTACATTTTCTTTGTATGGCTATGAATGGGGTGAAGCAGCTAAACAACAAAATTTATGTAATAATGTAAAATTTTGCCACAGCGGACAGAGAGACAAATAATGTGGGGTTTTTTTGGGTGGAAGACAAACTGCAGTAGAACAGAAACAGGTAATGGAGAAAACAGACAGCTGGATGGTCCTGTCCACAGAAAACATAGTCCCGTATGTCTCTCATTCCTACACACACGTATCATTGTATCTGCCTTTAACTGCACAACTGCTACTTGCACACAATTGGATCTGCTTCCCTCACAAAGGTGATCACACCTCCTCCATCAACCTGCATATAGCCTCCCATGAGGAAATCAACCGTAGTCATCTCTTGGCAAACTGACTTGCAAAAAAATCCAAACAAACCAAGGTTGAGTAGTGGCTGCAGCGGTGGCAGCCATGGCTGGCGGAATAAACAAGCTAGTGTATTTATACCATAGGAGCCATTTCCATGTTGCTCTTTCTTTCCCCTTCCAAAATGCTTCAGGGCAACAAGCGAGGGAGAGGAGAGTTGTAAATATTTCATTCCTTTCCCTTCTCTCGCCCCCCCCCCCTTTGGCAGCAAAACACCCAAAGTCTGCACTTCATCGAGTTGGGGAAGAGGCAGGAGAAGGAAGGAGGAGGGTGTAAAAATGCAGCCTGCATGCACCAGCCATCAGAGAGCATCACACTCAAGCAGACGGATGGCTGGTTTTGCGATCTTCAGGTGCAAGGTTGTCTGCTAGAGTCTGCTCTCTGGGGGCCAGTGAGGTGCTCAGACCTTGCACTGGGGAGTGAGGGAGAGAGGCCTCCACAGCCAGCCTCAGATGTCTGGGGGCATCTGTGATATGGGCAGAGTGCATTCAGGGCATGCCAAAAGGTGAGGAGGAAAGACAACGCAGGCCAGTCTCTCCCTCCGCCTCGCTGGCTCTTAGGCCTGCTGTGCAAACAAAGCCGGGGAAGCAAACAGAATTTGTTTATGTTTTTCACATTGGGAAGGAGGAGCAGGCCAGAGTCAAACACCCTCCAATATAATTCACTTATTATTTCCAGTGTGGCGTAGTGGTTTAAATGTCAGACTAGGGTGTGGGAGACAAGGGTTCAAATCGTCACTAGGCCATGAAGCCCACTGGGTGTAACCTTGGGCGAGGTGCTGTCTCTCTGCCAAACTTCCCTCACAGGCTTGATGTGAGGACAAAATGGAAAGAGGGGGAAATCATGTGCATCTCCTTGAGCTCCTTGGAGGAAAGAAGGGATGTAAATGCAATAAATTATAGCCTGTTTTCTATCAGAAGATCTCAAAGCGGTATGCAAGTGTCCGTCTGTCTATCTATGTTACAATGAAAACCATGTAAAATTATTTACCAACCACTCAAAAACAAACCCACTCACACTCAACAATATTACAACTCACATACAAAGGATCGCCACCAATGAGACTCAAGTACGATGCTCTTCCCATGTCGGAAGCACCAGAGTATGTAATAATCCCCTCCCATCTCTCATCTGAGGAACAGAGGCAGTTATATACCTTATTTGTTTCTGCCAGCATCTAAAAGTTGTTCTTTAAAACTGTTTCTCCAAACCTCTGACCACTGGCATGTCCTTAAACAAAAAAAAAGTTTAGGTTGGATGTGAAAGTTGGAGGTGAAAGAGTAAGAACAACCCACCCTCAGAAGAGCCTATCAGCCTGGTGCTCCTGAGTGAGTCCCCATCCTGAGTATACAATTTGATTTGGAAAGGTGAGATCTGAGACTCATCCAAAGAAGCAACGGGCAGCCTCCTCTGAGGACAGGTAACTCTGTTGCATCCCAACAATAGATGTGATTGCCCGATCCAAATCCAAAAGTGTTGCAGCACATGGTTTTGAAATTCATTCATCCAAAACCACACTCAAATAAGTTCAGCTGATTGGGAAAATCAGGGCAAGGTGCTATGCGACAGGCCCTAGCAGCAGGAACTTAATCCCCATAAAGGGGCTGCCTAGACAGGCAAGTGCAAAAGACATCATTGCTGCAGTTAGTATGGGAATGAACCAGGGTGTGCATGTGCTGCCTTTTTTCTTTCTTTCTTTTTTAGGTCGTTCCCAAGACTTGCAAACGAAAACAACAGAGGAAAATATCTCAGCTAGGGGCTCCTTTGAAGTTTCCACCACATGCTGAAGGGACAACCCACTTTTCAGTTTAAATTTTTAAACTTAAAACTTAAAAAACAGCTAGCGGCTGCAGGGGAGACTTCAAAGGAAGGCCGGGCTCTGTGCATACGGCGTTCTTGGATCCCGGCCACAGAGGACAAATGCAGATTTAATTCAGAAGCCTTCCCAAGTATCCTCCTGCAAGCTGGCTGCAGGGTAAGAAATTATGGTGGTCCGGAAAAAGGACAAGAAAAGTCATGCAGGCCTTCTGATAAAATGAAGCATATTATAGGAAGCGAGAGAGTTGAGAATGAGGACTCCTGCATGAAAAGGAACCAGTACAAATGCTGGTTTCGGCTCCCACCCTCCGGCCTCCCTGCTCAGAGCAATTTCCATCCTGAAATTAGTAAGTGCTTTGTTATGCTGTTTAGCTCGCCTACGTTTTCACCTCTCACTTGCTTAACTTGGAGGAGCGTCGTCATTAACTTTGGCTAGAGAAGCCAAACGGTGACTGATGGAAGTTGCAATCCAAAACACCTGGAGGCCACCAAGCTGGCAAAGGCTGGGATGGAGAATCAGCCATCGAAGTTGCTTCAGTCAGAAATAAAATGAGACTTCCATATCTTTTAAAATATTCTCATCCAATGACAATCATAACACAATGAAATACCATAGATTCTGGAATCAATGAAGACTGCTTTTTTTTCCTGCATAGGCTACACACCACCTAAATCTATTGCATATATTTTGCCCCTGAAAAGCACTTCCTGAGACACTAGTTTCATTCCCCAAATAAAAGCTCATTGCAGACTGATCCCACATTGCAGTGTATCCATTTGGAAAGAGATGTAGGTAGTTTTGGCATTATTATTATTATTATTATTATTATTATTATTATTATTATTATTATTTGGTAGGGGGTGTAACTACACCTGTCCAATGACGTTGAGGGTGGGTCAAAGCCATATCGCTATCACCACTTCCTTCTTTTTGGCTAACCTACCAAGTAACCAGACCCACCCTCAATCGTGGGCGAGAGGATCTAGAACTGACCTAAACTGGCAGCAGCATGTTATATTTATTTATTTAATTCATAAAATTTAAGCATGGCTTGATTGAAAAACACACACACAACTCAAAGCTGTTGACTAAAACAACAACAACAAGGAAATCAAGGAAAAAATGACATCCATATTTTAAAACATGCAAAAGTTAAATCAGATTTAAATTACACCAGCTTTTGAAGTATCTGGGCAGGCGTGTTTAAACAATAATGTTTTTCACAGGTGCCAAAAATAATACAGTGTGTGCGCCTGCTTGATATCAATAGGCAATCAATAGTATCTACCAAAGGGTAGATACTGCCACACTAAATGATTGCGTTCTCACAAATGCACAATGGGTATTATGTGGCACTTGTAGTATAGCAGTTGAGGATGAATGATTCTGGATTGAGGAAAAGTTCATGTTTGTGCTACAAATGGGTTGATGTGTATGCAGCCTTACTAAGGAGCCAGCCCAACTGGACTCATTGTGGCATGCTTCTGAGTAAGCAGGTTCAGGACCGCAGCTGGCAGACTGCTGCGGTTGTTCTTTGTTGCTTAAACATGAGCAGCAAATTTTCAGAACTGATAAATAAGTGCGTTTATGTCAAAGAGCTGCAAAAAAATGCACACAAAAAAAGAGACGATCAAAGATCTCGCTTTAATTACCTTTCTTCCTGTAACAACACCGATCACTCACTGTGAAAAGAAAAAGAACAATTCCAAAAATATCAAGCCCAGGATATACAGAGCATGCAAACAAAATGGGTATAGATAAATATCACCATTAATATTATTTATTCAACATTGTTCACTTTGAACAGAACAAGGCATCCCTTGCTATAGCTTTTCAGAAGTGGCTCCATATTTCTGGAGCACTCACCCGAAGGAAGAACACCTTGTGCTGCTAGTTTTATTCTATTTTATTTTCATGGTTGTTGTTTTTTTGTATTTTATTATTTTAGTCTGTAAACTTGTAAATTGCCCAGGGAACTTTTGGGATGTTCCACAGCTCAATGGTAGAGAACCTGGTTTGCCTATGAAATGTCCTTGGTTCAATCTCTGGCATCTCCAGATAAGACTGGGGAAGATTCCTGGCCTGAAACCCTGGAGAGCTGCTGCCAGTCAGTGCAGACAATACTGAAATAGATGGACCTATTGTGTGACTCAATATAAAACTATTTCCTATGTTCCTGTGTCTTAAAGGGAGGGCTGTAGCTCAGGGGCAGAGCATCTGCCTTGCATCCGGAACGTCCCAGGTTTAATCTCGGACATCTCCAGGCAGGGCTAGGAAAGCTTCTCTGCCTAAAACACTGCAGGCCTGCTGTCAGTCAGTGTAGACATTGAGCTAGACGGCCTGATGGTCTGATTCAGTAAAGGACGGCCAGCCTGTGAGGCAGGCTAAGTCAGCTGCCTCATGTACCTCATGTATTGGAAGCCCAAGAGGTGTGGCATCATGAGAAGAGGCATTTTTAATGGTGGCACTGCTTATGAAATGCTCTTCCCAGGCATCTAGTTTTAGGCACCACACAAAAAATTCCTTTAACAACCCACGAGTCTTAATAAAAGAAGAGCAGTCAATCACACAGAGAGACATCAGGGAACCTCCTTTCTGGATGATGCTTCTAGCTCTGAAGAGCCTTTGGTCTAGAGATGGGGATGCTCTCACCGGACCACAACTCCCATCATCTCTGACCATTGGGCATGTAGGCTGGGACTAGTGGGAGTTAGGAGTCCAACAATGGGGGGCTTCAGGCTTCCCAGCCCTGGTGAGCATAGAAGACTGTTGTTAGCTTGCGCAGTGGTGGTAAAAGACCCATTTCCTTCTTTGCTGACTAGAAGAGACAGTCAGAACTCCATGGGACTGCAGCAGCGGTCATTGATTTAATTAGAAGCTGTGATCTCCAGCACATCCGAAAAATCAGCTACGAATGATCAAAGGATATTAGCTTTTGGGAGTCCCTAGCAAGCAGCATTATCACCTTCAGAGCCATCAAAGGAAATCTAACATCATCAAAGGTGGTTGGGGTGAAATCATCAATAAACCCATAAAAATATTTTATACAATTCTTAGTCTTATTCTTATTATTTTATTTTAAAAGGTTTTTATTCCGTGCAGGGCTTACTGTAAGCCACACCCCTGAAATTTGAGATCAGCACATCCCTTTATGTTTGAAAAAGGAACCTGTTTTATACCAGGATTGGTATTTCATAGAACTGTAAAGTTGGAAGGGATCACAAGGGTCATCTATTCCAACCCTCTGCAATGCAAGAATCTTTTGTCCAACATGGAGCTCATACTTTACCGATTGAGCTATCCAACATGCCAACTGACCCAGTAGCACCTGCTCTTCCTGGCAATGGCTCCCCAGGAGATCAGGCAGAGATAAGGTCTTACCCATTGGAACAGGGGTCCCCAGACTTACCGCGCAGCGGGCCGGAGGGCGGGGGAGTGCGCGCCCGTGCGCATGCACACACGCACACGGTCGGGGAAAAATCGCCGAAAATCGCTTGTGCGCATGCGTATGGGCCCCCCCGACCCGGAAGTGCATCGGAAATGACCTCTTCTGGGTCGGGAGAGGCCCATACGCATGCGCACAAAGGATTTTCGGCGATTTTTTGCCAATTTTTAAGATCATCGCCACGCCGAGCGCCGTAAGAGCGGGCGGCGGGGGTCGTCGCGGGCCGGATTGGGAGGCCAATTGGGCCGTAGTTTGGGGACCCCTGCATTGGAACATAGAAAGCTGCCTTACAGAGTCATACCATTGGTCCATCTAACTCAGTGTTGTTTACACTGACTGGCAGTGGCCCTCCAGGGTTTCAGGCAGGAAGTCTCTCACAGTCCTACTTGGAGATGTGCTACCACAGAGATACTGCAGGTAAACTGCCTACAGAAACACAGAAGTCAGACCACTGGTTCTTCTAGCTCTCCAAGATTCCAGAGAGGGGACATTCCTAACCCTGCCTGGAGATGCCAGGGATTGAACCTGGGACTGTTTGCATGCCAAATGCAATGTGTTCAGTCAGGCACAGTCCCAGGAATGTGGCAGAAGCTTTTGTGGACCTGCAATACAGAGGTTCAAATTGGGCCAGTCACAATCTTTTAGACCACCGTTTCTCAAACTTGGGTCTCCAGCTGTTCTTGGACTACAACTGCCATAACCACCAGCTAGCAGGATCAGCAGTCAGGGATGGTGGGAATTGTAGTCCAAAACCAGAATTGTAGTCCTGGGAAACCCTTTTTTAGCCTAACCTACAGGGTTATTGCGGAGATAAAACAGGTCGGCAGGACCATGTAACCTTCTTTCAGAAGTGTCTTGTGGAGGAAGGGCAAGATAAAAACAAAAGTTATTACCAGTGCTTTCCCCCAGGGGGTATTCAAGGGTACTCTGTATCAGATAATTGGACTGGTCATGTTGTGCAGATGCCTGATGATCGTCTTCCAAAGCAACTACTCTATTCCAAACTTAAAAATGGAAAGCACAATGCTGGTGGTCAACAAAAGAGGTTTAAAGACAAATCTAAAATAAAAGTAGTATAAACACTGACAACTGAGACACACTGGCCTGTGAGTGCTCCAGTTGGAGAACAGCCTTTACCAAAAGTGCCATGGGCTTTGAAGACACTTGAACTCAGGATGCAAGGGAGAAACGTGCTAGGAGGAAGGCACCCTTGGCAAATCCACACCGTGATCAACTCCCGCCCGGAAGCCAATGTCCCCACTGTGGAAGGACGTGTGGATCCAGAATTGGCCTCCACAGTCACTTACGGACTCATTGTTAAAACCGTGTTTATAGAAGAGAATCTTACTCGGCTACGAGTGATCCCCAGCACCTCTTTTTGTTATTGTTAAAAAGTGTAACAACTTCATGGTGAGTACCGGCACCTGTTTTCTAGAAAAGAAAGCACTGGTTATTACTATTATTATGAAGGATAAGAAATCCATAAAGACTTTTGTCATCATAAATCTGGCTTTCTTTCAGGACAAAGAACAAGAGGAAACAGAGTAAAGTAGTAAATAAAGGCTTCTGCTACAGTAAGTCTGGTCACCTTTCAGGTACAAGTCTCTTTGCTCCTTATGCACTCTGCTCCTGTGTGCAGACCCCCCCCCCCCCGGCTTACCAAGCCAGTCCTTCCACCCCACTCCAAGCTTAATTTCGTTTTTACAAAACAAAGGCTGCCCCCACTCCTTAGCACCACCATCGCATAGCTGAGTTTGGGAGCGGGAGCGCAACGAGGAATGGAAGCTGCCCGGGGGAGGGGCGGCGGAGCGTCGCATGGATGGAAAGATGGATGGATGCTGCGTTCCTCTTCCCCTTCCCAAGAGGTCTTGATGGCGAAGGGGGCGACGACGCTGCTCCTTTACGCGCCGGGGTCAGGTCTCCTCTTGGCCGCCTGGCTCCGCTCCGGCCTGCCCCTCGCAGCCGGCAGTCGCGGGCCTCCCACGTGGAGCCGCCGCCGCCTCTCCTCCGTCTCCTCCTCCTCCGACAGCTGCAGACGGCGCAGCGCAGCGAGACTCCCCCGCTGGCAGATCGATGCCGCTCGCCTTTCATCTGACCGGCGGCGCTCTGGGGAGGGGACGGGGAGGAATCCAGGCTTCCCGGAATCAGCAGCAGCCGCCGAGAGCGAGGGAGGCGAAGCGAGGAGGCAGGAGCCGGCGTTGTTTACTGGCCCGGCGCACTCACAGCCGGGAAGGGAGGGGAGGGAAATGCGGGGAGGAGAGCTGCTCCGGCTCCTTCCCTTCCTACGAAAAGGATCAGAAGAGGAGAAAGAGAGGCGCTGCTAAAACAACAACAACAACAAAACACGCCCAAGCTGCTTCAAGCACAGGAACATAGCAAGGTGTGGGTCTATCCAGCTGGCCGAGGCTCTCCAGGGTTTCAGATAGGGAAACCAATAGCCTGGAGCTAGATTAGAACATGGGAGAAAACAGGATACTGACTTAAACGAAATCAGACCAATGGTACATCTCACTCACACTGGATGGCAGAACATGGGACCTTCTGAATGTGAAGCAGGTGCTCTGCCCCTGAGCTTATGACCTTTCCCCAATGATGGGAGTCCAATAATATTTTGAGCAGCACAGGTTTCTAATTCTTGCCAGCAGGGAGGGACCATGGCTCCCCATATGCTTCAGAATACACACATACAAAATTCCCAGGTTCAGACCAGCACCTCCAGTTTAAGATAGTGGTAAATGATAAAAAAAGAACAGTTGTCCATTACAGAACCTAGGAGAGACTAGACAATACTAAGCTTGATGAACAAATAATCAAACCTGCTATGATCCAATTTCTTGTAGTTTGAACTGTAAATTGTAGATGCTGCTGAAAGCTGTTAGGAGACCCTTATTTCCCTCACAGAACCTCAATTCTCCCAGTGGTCTAACAATAAACCCCTCTTCCCCAGAAACCCTGGGAATTGTAGCTCTGTGAGAAGAACAGAGACCTCCAAACAACTATCAGCACCTTTCATGAACTACAGTTCCCAGGATTCTCTGGGGGAAGCCATGACTGTTTAAAGTGGTATGATACTGTTTAATGTACAGTGGTACCTCTGGTTAAGAACTTAATTTGTTCCGGAGGTCCGTTCTCAATCTGAAACTGTTCTTAACCTGAAGGACCACTTTAGCTAATGGGGCCTCCTGCTGCCGCCGCACCGCCAAAACACAATTTCTGTTCTCATCCTGAAGCAAAGTTCTTAACCTGAGGTACTATTTCTGGGTTAGCGGAGTTTGTAACCTGAAGTGTCTGTAACCTGAGGTACCACTGTATACAGGCAGTGAACATTTCTGTTCTGTTCCTAGCCCCTGTGTGTGTTGGCAGAGTGTGTATAAGTGCTCCCTGGCCCTGTTCTGCTTCTGGGTCCTAAAGGATCCGCACTTCAGCAATTGCACAGCAATTGGACATGTCTAAAATGGGCGCCACTGTAGTACAGAGGGGTTCCTATGTTCCTACGCTGTTCATCTGGCCTAATCTGACCAAGAAAGACATGTTATTAAATTCTTCATAGCAGGTTTAGCAGCTCTTCTTACAGCAGCAGCTTGTTTTCCCTTCACAGGCTTAGTCAGGCATCCCCAAACTTCGGCCCTCCAGATGTTTTGGACTACAATTCCCATCTTCCCCAACCACTGGTCCTGTTAGCTAGGGATCATGGGAGTTGTAGGCCAAAATATCTGGAGGGCCGCAGTTTGGGGATGCCTGGGCTTAGTGAATCAGAAGAACCACATGGCAGGCACATCCATAAATACATCTCCTTCACCCCTTCACCACCTTAAAAAAAAAAATTCACACATGTACACACTAACCACCACACCCTATCTTCCATCAAGCTTGTGTAGCATTTAAAAAGTTCAAAGACATGATAACGGAACAGAAAGTGGTTCATCTCTTATCTCTTGGGTGTCAAGAGTCTGAAGGCTCCTTGCTGTGGGATACCACAGCCTTTTTTAGTGTGCATGTGTGGGTGGAACGAGTAGAAAGGAAAACAATTACAATAAATGTGAAGCAGAAGACCAGAGGCAAACCCCTGGCTGAGACTTCCTTCTTGCTGAGCTGAAAACCAGAAATGCAAAACAGAGGAAGTTAAAAGTGGCTTTTTATCTCCCTAGCCCAAAAGCGGTGTATGTGTGTGTGTGTGTTACGACAATATAAGGGGTAGAACCTGGGGGTGATGATTAGATGGTTTTTATTTTTAGACTTGGCCTTAATCTTGCTTCATAAACAATGCTAGCTAGCGCTTATGCGCTCAATGTAGCCCTCTGATTCTTTTTCTTTCCCATGCGCTTTGGAGATGGGTTTGGTGGAGCTGCCTGCATCACACAGATCACATGTGTAGCATGAGAGAGGGGGGGGGAGGGAGCAAAGGAAATGGCATTTACTATGTGTAGAACCATGTTACATAACCATACTCTCATGGCTGCATCCCTCACCAATGCCACAAGAACACTTAAATGGTACACAGCTCAGCTAAAAGAGGGATTGATTTTCCTGAACATTTTGTCCTGTACTGAAAGGCCTCTCCCTGCCCCTTTCAGTGATAAAGGAACATTAAAGGGTTCACCTGTTCAGCAAACATTACAATGAACAGACTTCATTCACCTTTAGTGACACCAGGGGCGTCTTACCCATAGAGGCGCGGGGCGCCAGGGCGCCAAGTTCTGGAGGGTGCCAGGAAAGAGGCGGAGGCTGGACGCAGCGCCTCCCGGCATCAGCTCGCTGCCCTTGCCCGCCTCTGCCATGCCATGCTGAAGCAGTGCCGCACCTGGAGCCTCTGTCTGCCAAGGCCACCGTGGCACGAAGTGGGAAGCTGAGCCTCTGCCTCTTCCCGGCCGGAGGAGCCGCCCTCCAGCTGCTGCCCGCCTCCTCCAGACCCGCCGGCAGTGCCGTCCTCCCTAAAAAAAGTTGACAACTCTGGGAAACGGGGGGGGGGGGTGCGCCGCCGGAGGGAGCTTTGCACCACAGTGCAGGATATGCTTAAGATGGTCCTGAGTGACACCATCACATTCATTATCTGATCCCTGATTGCCTAGGACAGTGATTCTCAAACTTTGTCCCTGGGCCACACTTTCATAATAAAAATTTGCTCGTGCCACACCAAATTTTGTATTAATCAGAAATATGGGAGGGGGGGGGAGAGAGATAAACAAATCCTAGCAGTGCTTGATTTCTAACATAGAACACATCTACCTTATAATTTGATCACAGGACTTCCAGAAAATATAAAACAACAGAGCTACATAAGAATATGAATCATTCCCAAATTATAATGATAAACAAGCCTCTTACATATGTACCTTAAGTATGCATACAAACTCCATGAAAGGTGTCAGTTTGCTTTTGCCAGGTCATCACATTTATATTAGGTCTAATTTGGGACAAGCAAACTCTCATCTCCTCATCAAGGCAAAGAAACCTTTCTCTTTTCGGATCTATTATATTCATCAGAGCTGAAAATCCCCATTCACAACATGTCGTGAGAAACTCTAGAACAGCCAATGCTCTTGACGTAAGGCAGGCACCCCATCATCCTTGACCACTGGTCCTGTTAGCTAGGGATGATGGGAGTTGTAGTCCCAAAACATCTGGAAGGCCGAGTTTGGGGATGCCTGATGTAAGGCATGGATACTGTTTCTGGGTGGGTGGGTGTGAGTGGGTGTTCATGTAATCTGGATACTATACTATACTATACTATACTATACTATACTATACTATACTATACTGAACTATTTAAATGCTTCTTTACTTCTCCCTGAATCTTCCTGCTATACTTGCCATCCTCTCTTGCCACACCAGTGTGGAGCACCACACCCTTTGAAAGCCACTGGCCTAGGGCTGTCCTTGTGGCCAGACCAGAAGCATTGCCTTCATTCTAAATTGGCTCTGGACAACACCAAATCCAATGTGGTACATAGCTGTGCAACACTGCCACATTTACTATGTGATCTGTGACCTGAAGCCTCACCCAAGGAGGGAGAAATAAACTCTAGCAAAGAAAAATAATAATAGTGTAGTATCAGCAGCAGAAAAAGAAACGAGTGGCAGCACATAGCTCACAAACACACACCACACAAAGAGAAGTGAGCATTCACACATTTAACCGTTTATTGTTGCAAATGCTCTACTTGGAACCCCAGAATCAAAACAGGTGCACCAGCAACCCTAGCTAAAAGTGTCTCTTTCTTTATGAAGAAAGTTGAAGAGAGAACAGGGGCCTGCATAAACTTGGCAGGCTACCTCCTCTCCCCTTTCATACCAGATTCTTTCTCTCTTTCTCTCTCTAGCCTACAAAGACTCAATTGAAAAGGAAGACTTTTTGTTAAACCCCAGGAGTGAAGCAGCTTGGCAAGAGGAGGATCGGGGGCTGGGGGGGTGCACATTGGGCTGATACCAGGGATCTTGTGGCCTATGGCTGATGCCAACTAAGCCAAGCTCTTTGGGGAATCTGTATGCATCCATCCTTTAAGCCACCTGATGTTCTGTGCCTTAACAGGTGAGGACATTAAGATGGAGCAAATGTAACCCAGTTGGTTTTATGCACCAGGGTTGTAGAGTGTTCTCCCTTCTGAAATACCAGAGGCCCAGTGGTGGAGCTTCATGCTCCAGCACTGGGGGCGGAGAGCAGGCGGGGGCAGGAGAGTGGCACGCGTTCTGGGGGCATGGCGTGCTGCCCGTATGGGTGTGGCACACATTCTGGGGGCGTGGAGCGATGGCACCCTACCGGGATCGTGCTGCCGGGGGCGGCACGCTCCCATCGCCCCCCTCTTCCTACACCCCTGAAGAGCCCCACTGACATTGGCCTTCCACCAGCTCTTGAAGACACACCAGTTTGCCCAAGCCATTCCCCTGATCTCTTGACTTGAGCCTCCAACATTAAATGGTTCTAACTGGTGTTCTGTTTTAGATGTTGCACTGATTCAACGAGCTTGTTTTTTGTAACATGTAGATTCTACTTGTGTATGTTTAATGTTTTGATGAAATTGGTTTATTGTGTGTGATTTTTAATTATGTGAGGGGGTGGTATAGTGAGTTTTATATCTGCAAACTATTTAGAAGACACCTTGGCCATAAAGTGGTGATTATGTTTGTGTGTGATATCTTATTTTGATATGCAAATAGTTAAGATGCCTGTGAATTGGCCAAGCCAGATATAATTATTGGCCAAACCAGGTATAACTATAAATATTGGGATGGGGGGGCAGGGGCTTCTTTTAACGCTTTGTCAGCAGAGCTGACCCTTGCCCACAGTTCCAGCGTCAGCCTCTCTTTGCCCTTCAGATAAACATCAGTGACTCTAAGACAAGCACAATTTACCTGCAGGAGGGTTATACCTTTATTAGGCCCAAATCTATGTCTGTGTTATACCAGGTCATCCCAAGGTTCACAGGGCTATGCAGGAATGTTCCCTGCACAGTCCACATAGAAATCTACCATGCCAGGGAGAATAACTTTATATAGCTGCTCTTTCTTCCTCACCTACTAGCTATCTATGTGCAGTGAGCCTTGCAAATAAATCCAGAAATGTTACTTGCTTTGATAAGCTCAGTTAGCAGTCCCTGTACATGATTTGTGATTTATGGCATGATGGTAGCCTAAAAAGTGGGAGGGGCCAACCAGAGAAGAACGTGCTTTCAGTTACTGTACATGCGGGAGATTAACAGCCAATCCTAACAAATGCATTTCTTTGCTAGTTAGCATGAGAAGGGGCCAAGTCCACAGAGCTGTATTCCTGATAAGCAAACACTCAGGCCATAGAAATACAGTTGGTAGAGAGAGCTGTGTGTGATGTCATTTCCCCTCCTCCTCTGGAGAGGATGGAACATATAGTACTTCCTGTCCCTCTTTCTCTCCTTAATCAGCCATAAAGACAGATATACAGTGGTCCCTCAACTTATGAATTACTCGACATCCGTAGGTTTCGACTTACGAACGGGACAAATGGCTGCACGCTTATGAATTTTTCTACATCCGAACGGAAACCGTTGGCGGTTTTAAATGCAGTTTCCTCGACTTACGAATTTTTCTGAATATTTTTTCCTATGGGAAATCGCGTTTCGACTTACAAACTTTTTGACCTACGAATGTGCATTCGGAACGGATTAAGTTCACAAGTCAAGGGACCACTGTACGCAAGCCTGAGACCGTTTTTATTGTAAATATAAGTATTTTACCTGCGAAGCTTTTACTGCTGCTGTAGCTGAAAACCAATGCAAGACTAATAAGTAATTAATTTATATTTTAAGCTTGCTTTTCAATATGTTGTCTGATTTCTTTGTTAAATGGAGGAAGAAAGGGGGAAGCTAGCTTACTTCATAATTGGGCTTCATTAAGAGGCTTCACAGCCTTTTCCTACTTGCTTCAATTTTGCTGCTAAGGATGGGACTTTAAAACTTCAACCAACACATGTGGTGGCCTGGGAAGATAAATTGCAATTAATATATCCTCTCTTACCTATTAAAACCCATCCCACAGTACAAACATTCCAGAGTAGCCTGGAGGAACTAATTTACAAACTGGAGCTTATTTTAAAGGAGGAGGGGAGAGACATGTCAGGAGGTTCCCATTAGAAGAAAGCAGGGCTCAACTCTCTGATAAAGGAAACGGGCATCCTGGAGGGGGCACACACATAGAAGTGGTGGGAAATCCAAGGTAAAATGCAGAGAGGAGGATGTCTGCAGAGAGCAATGCTGGAGAGACTTGAAGCATGGACATGAAATATGGTAATGTAACAGCTGTTTAGCACATTAGCCTGTTGGTGTGTGGGCATCAGGCCAAGGACTGCGAAGCTTGAATTGCAGCCCGGGTTGAGCAGAGAGCCATGATCCCTGTGCTCTACCTCTACAGTTGGAGGCAGTCATGCTTCTGAATGCCAGTTGCTAGAAGTCAGAGGAGGCGAAAGAGGGCTCTTCTGCTCAGGTCCTGCTTGTGGGCTTCCCATAAGCATCTGGTTGGCCACTGTGAGAGCAGGATGCTGGACTAGATGAGCTTTTGATCTGATGCAGCAGACTGTTCTTACGCAAACAAAATCTTAAGGGCTGCTTGGAGAAAGTGTTGAGTGTTCCCCTTCCCTGTGTTTACAGCAATTGTGGTTTTGTGTTTTTGTTTCCAGTGCAGCAAGGGGTGCCCCGGTCTCACTGCATCATGAAACCTAGCTGCCACCTACTCAGACTATGTTTCCTGGAACCACTTGAAACCCAACAGATGTTTCCCTTTGTGATGCATGCAAAGCAGAGGTGGGAGGGTTGCTGCTTGGGGTGAGGCAGCCCACGTGTGTGGCTAAGGGATAGCCCCTATTCTCGGGCTTCCCCTTTTGGAACTTCCCTTGTCTCAGAGGGCAGAAGGAAAGGAAGCTGATTTAGGAGAAGAGCTGCAACTCGAGGGCTAGAACAGCTGCTCTGCATGCAGAAGATCCCTGGTCCAATCCCTGGCTTCTCCATTGCTTAAATAATGGAGAGCTGTTGCCAGTAAGTGTGTGATGTGATTCCATGCAAGGCAACTTCTTATATTCCTATGCCTTAAGGCAGGGGTCCCCAAACTAAGGCCCAGGGGCCGGATGAGGCTCAATCACCTTCTCAATCTGGCCCACGGACGGTCCAGGAATCAGCATGTTTTTACATGAGTAGAATATGTCCTTTTCTTTAAAATGCATCTCTGGGTTATTTGTGGGGCCTGCTTGGTGTTTTTACATAGGGTGGAATGTGTCCTTTTCTTTAAAATGCATCTCTGGGTTATTTGCGGGGCATAGGAATTTGTTCTTTTTAAATATATATATATATAGTCTGGCCCTACACAAGGTCTGAGGGACAGTGGACTGGCCCCCTGCTGAAAAAGTTTGCTGACCCCTGCCTTAAGGGAAAGGGAATAACTCAGTAGGAAAACATCTGTCTAGCATGTGGAAGCTGCCAGGTTCAATCCCCAGCATCTCCAGGTAGGGCTTGGAGATACTCCTACCTGAAACCTTGGAGAGCTACTGCCAGTTAGCCCCTCCAAGTGAGTTCCAAAATGTCCCCTTAAAAAGATTCTTTCCCAAGTTTCTCTCATCCCCCAGAATAGAAAAGACCAGACATTTGGTCAATTAAAAATGGTTTACTTACAAACACCTCAAAGGGCAGATTAATGTGCTTCAGAAAGCTGCACAGGCAGTAAAACTTGGCTTAGTTGCAAAGTGGTTAAAGTCAGTGGCGTTCCTACCCCACCTGGTACCGGGGGTGGCACCTGTGCGGCACCTCTTGTGGACTGCGCACGTGCGGCACTCCACGCAGGGTGCATGCGCAGTCCGCACGGCACCCCGTATGGAGTTCGCAGCTCGCAAGAGGTGTCCTGCTCTGCCCAACTCAGGGAGGGAGGGGAGAGCGAGGCAGCGGCTCGTCACCTCCCCAACCCAGCAAGCTAGGTTGCTGGGCTGGGGAGGTGACGAGCACAGTGCCGTAAAAGGACACAGGGCAACGTGGGAGGCTGTGTCCTTTTAGAGCGCTGCACTCATCACCTCCCCAGCCCAGCAAGCTCCGCCTCCGCATGCAGCCCCACCCCGCCCCGCTGGGCTGGCCACTCTGTTGAGTGGCGGATAGCAGCCAGCAGCATTGGGGCGGCCTCTCCGCGATGGCGGCCACGGCGACCGTCGTTGGTGGTGGTGCGGAGGGGCCAGGGTGCGCTGCCCCCCGCAGAGTCGAGCGGCCTGCCCCTATGCCCCCCCATTGCTACACCCCTGGTGAAAGTTCCTAAATATTGAAATAGGAACTCGAGTGGCTTGTGATATCTATGGGGTTTTGCTGGAGCAACCAACTCAAACCTCTTCATAGGATGAGCTTTTTGGATAGACTGGGGTAGAACAAAGGCTTGATTACCTAGTACCTCCCAATGTGAGAGGAAGTGGACATAGCTAAGCCTGGCAGGACAGCTTACTCTATAGTATTAACCCCTTCATGTAATAATTAGACGTAAGCATGTTGGTTACCGTATATGAGGCTGGTTATCCCAAAATCTTAAGTGGGAGAGCCATAGTTCAGTGGTAGAACATCTGCTTTGTATGCAGAAGGTCCCAGGTTCAATATCTGGGTTTAACTGTTGTTGAACCAACATTCCAAACTTGTTCCAGCTCCACATGGAGCAATCATAGAATCATAGAGTTGGAAGAGACCACAAGGGCCATCCAGTCCAACCCCCTGCCAAGCAGGAAACATCATCAAAGCATTCCTGACAGATGGCTGTCAAGCCTCTGCTTAAAGACCTCCAAAGAAGGAGACTCCACCACACTCCTTGGCAGCAAATTCCACTGCCGAACAGCTCTTACTGTCAGGAAGTTCTTCCTAATGTTTAGGTGGAATTTTCTTTCTTGTAGTTTGAATCCGTTGCTCCGTGTCCGCTTCTCTGGAGCAGCAGAAAACAACCTTTCTCCCTCCTCTATATGACATCCTTTTATATATTTGAACATGGCTATCATATCACCCCTTAACCTTCTCTTTTCCAGGCTAAACATACCCAGCTCCCTAAGCCGTTACTCATAAGGCATCGTTTCTAGGCCTTTGACCATTTTGGTTGCCCTCTTCTGGACACATTCCAGCTTATCAGTATCCTTCTTGAACTGTGGTGCCCAGAACTGGACACAGTACTCCAGGTGAGGTCTGACCAGAGCAGAATCCATCCTGAACTCTGACCTTGCCATAAATCTAGTAATTGGCCAAAGCCCTGTTTCAACTGGGATCATTCTTTAGAGAAGAACACTATAGAAGAGAAAAACTGAACACACAGATTTGCTGGTCCATACAGTCAGCAAAGCAGCACATTATCAACCCTGCTGGATTAAACAAGGGTCCATCTAGCACCTCCTCTCTACCAGTGGCCAAGCAGTGGAAGAGGACTCTACCTCAGTGGTAGGGCATGTGCTTTGCACATAAAAAGTCCCAGTTCAATCCCTGGTATATCCAGGTAAGTCTGGGAAAGAACCCTGCCTGAAACTCTGGAGAGCTGTTGGTAGTCAGTATAGACAATGCTGAGTTTGATAGACTAAGGATCTACCAGATGCCCTGACAATATGGCATGTGTTCAGAATTTGTCTGTCTTCATAGGAAATTACAGACCCTTGTGTATTTGCAACATGTATCTTACTCCAAGCATCAGGATTCATGAGACTCTGTATGCTGTACAAACCATTTATTCCATTAGCAATGAACAGCCTTTCACGTGCTGGCTTCTGAGGTGACTTGTGTTAGTAAACTGACCATAAGTTTCCTACTTAAAAATAATTAAGGATGTTTAATGGTACTCTATATTTAAACTTACAGTAGAACTGGTTCTGCCCTCAGAAGAGCTCTTACAACATTCTGTAGAATTCATTATCTGGATGAACAGGTTAGGGGTGAAGGGAAGCAATGTGCTGTCCATGTGTGTGCATGGGCACATATGCACACAAACGTCAGCATGGGTCCACACACACAAATATTTAATGCACAATCACCACCATGCATCCCGTCCAGTCATTTTCTGCTGACAGCTGATTTTGATTTCCAACCAAGTAACAACTCACAGAAAACACACCTCAGGCCACAGGAAAGGGCAATCTAGCAATGGCGATTGACCTTGATCGAGTCTAGCTCAGGAACTTCCTCAGATTCCCTAATCAGGTGAAACCTAGGTGCTCAGATGCACAAAGAAGACTTAGGCACTTGTGTGCACTTTTTGGCTGTTCATAGAAAACTGTTTAAGAAGAGCCTTTCCCACCACAAAACCAGAGTGAAATTTGCATAATGGCCAAACAATTTATCTAATATACAAAACACATTTCCTAGATTCAGGGAATTGGAATTCAGCAACTCTACTCTGGAGAAAACTTTAAGAATTCTGTTGTTGTTGTTGTTTTTAAAAAGGCCCCTCCAACTTAAAAGAGCCTCCTTCATGAGCAGAGCCCACTGAGTCAGGCCAATGGCCCTTCTAGGCCAGACATCCTGCTCTCCTAAGAACAGTGTCTCCTCCTGCAGTTTCCAGCAACTGGTATTCGGAAGCATTAGTGCCTCCTATTCCCCTCCCATAGATACAATTCCCAGAATGGTTTAATAATCCATCCCCTCCTCCCATGGAACTCTGGGAATTGTAGTTCTGTAAAGGGAACAGAGACCTCTTAACAACTCTCAGCACCCTTCATAAGCTACAGTTCCCAGGATTGTTTGGGGGAAGCCATGACTGTTTTATAATGGTATTATAGTGTTTTAAACATCTGGTGCGGATGTGACTTCTGTGTGTTATTGCTGGCCACAATCATGCCAGGTTTATCAAGAAACTCCACTCGACCCACCTGAGTCCTGGCTGCCAGAGGTAGGTGGGGTAGGATCTGAGGCCGAGGGGAAGAGCTGGCCTGTTTGTTTGTTTGTCTGTTTGTCTCTTTATTCCCCACACTTCCATTTTATTGCTCACAGCCACGCTTGGGCACGTTTTAATTAGCTTATTACTTTTTATCTGAGAAGACACGAGCCGGGGAATAGAAAACGGCTCCCCAAAAACGTCAGCAGCATCCCTACATCTCTAGTGATTAAACTCCGCACTGCTCCAGCGCGGCAAAATTTTATCGCAGCGTTATTTCCTTTAGAGTCATAGTTGCCATAGTTGACTTGATTAATTCTCCATGCGCTGGCCAGCCTTTCTTCCCTCCCTCCCTCCCTCCTGTTCCTGAATATTCAGAGGAGATGCTCATTAAGTAAGCCACTATCGCTTACTACAGGAGTGGCGGGAACCCCTTTCAGCCCAATAGTCACATCCCATCATGAACAGACTTCTGGAGGCCACATGCCAGTGGTGGGCAAGGCCAGAGGCAAAAGTAGGCAGAGCGCAATGGATACAATTCTTATTTTTATATAGTAGGCTACATTTTAATCCCACAACACTCAGAGGTCTATACTTACTCTCTCTCTCTCTCACCCCCCCCCCCCAATATCTTCCATCTTCCATCCAGGCAGGCAAAAGTTATAATCACAGTTGAAGGACACATTCCAGTCAGGCAAAAACACTCAAGGAAGGGCATGAAACTGAATTAATGAGGACTGTGACCTGAATAAAGTATCGAGGGCCACGAAGAGAGGCTTGAAGGGCCACATTCTGTCATCCCCTGATTTGAGATCCCAGTATCATTTCACTAGGCAGAGGAATCAGGATGCCTGTCCACACAGGCCAACTCTTGTCTGACTTTCCAGGGTTCTGTGGGCCTTTTATGAACCTCCTTACTATCACCTTAGGACTGAGAAGTGAACATAGAAAACTTTCTACCAAGTTGATCTGTTAGTCCAGGCATGTCAAGCTTGCGGCCCTCCAGATGTTTTGGACTACAATTCCCATCTTCCCCAACCACTGGTTCTGCTAGCTAGGGATCATGGGAGTTGTAGGCCAAAACATCTGGAGGGCCGCAAGTTTGACATGCCTGTGTTAGTCCATCATTTAGCCCAGCATAATTTACTCCCAGGATAGTTGTTGTGGTACTGTCTGGAGGTTTGGGACTCCCCAACAGAGTCCTTCTTTTTAATATTTTTGTATTTCAGCTACAATCAAAGGTAGTCGAGAAAGGAGCAACACAGCTCTGTTTGAATTCTGTGAGTGATACATGAGCTCAATTTTTCAAGGCCCTCCACGTCAGACTTTGATCCAGGGGTGAGCCCATCTGCAACTCCCTTTACTTGGGATCGCTGCCATGTACACAGGCCACTCAAAGGGAAGAAGAGAGATGGATTTAATTAGGCCATTGTCTTCTGCAAAAGAACCCCCTTCCACTCCTACCACCCCCATTCTTAAGGATTAACCCATATCTTCTCAAGTGTGCATGTTTGTTTGCTCTCAAAGAGCAAGAGGAAAAAACGTGAACAGTTAACAGGCAGGAAGGTGGAGGTGGTTAAAGATGCATCCCAGCTGCTGAGTTCCAATTTTAACCTGCCTACTCAGTGTAGGTGGGGGAAACAACGAGGCTTATAAGTCAATTTCTGCCCCTCTGTCAGGGATCTAGAAGCTAATCCAGGGGAGGTAATGATCATCCGTGCCAAGGAATGATGTTGCTAGACAAACAAGGAGTGGAATAGGCCAGGGAGTGAAGTGGTTAGAATGGCAGACTAAGACCTGGGAAACCAGGGTTCAAATCCCTACTCAGCCACAAATAGGAGTGAACAAATCTGTCCATTTCAGTTACACATTTTTCTAGTCTTGAGTGCAGTTCTTCAAGTCCTCATGAAAATTCGGCAGCATTTTAGTGCAAATTTCTTTTGTAAAGCAGTGTTCCCTAACATAATGCATTTTTGTAAGTTATTTCCCCTACATATGTGCATTTTTATGCACACTTCACCCCAGTATATACAGTTTTGTACTCATTACATGGCTGGATAACTACACTGCAGAATTTGGACAAGTGTGACCCTCAAAGGATGGCTGCCTTTTGGTTCTCATATTGTTTTGAAAAGTGTGAATTAGGTAAGTTCGCCTTCAATTGTGAACTGAATAGAATTTCTAGGGTAAAGGTAGGTAAAGGGGCCCCAGGTCCAGTCGTGACCAACTCTGGGGTTGGGGCTCATCTCGCTCTATTGGCCGAGGGAGCCGGCGTACAGCTTCCAGGTCATGTGGCCAGCATGACTAAGCTGCTTCTGGTGAACCAGAGCAGCACACGGAAACGCCGTTTACGTTCCCGCCGGAGCGGTACCTATTTATCTACTTGCACTTGGATGTGCTTTCGAACTGCTAGGTGGGCAGGAGCTGGGACCAAGCAACGGGAGCTCACCCCGTCGCAGGGATTTGGAACACCGACCTTCTGATCGGCAAGCCCTAGGGTTCAAATCCCCACTCAGCCATGAAGCTTAACTGGGTAGCCTTGGGCCAGTCACTATCTCTCAGCCTAACCTACCTCACAGGGTTCTTGCAAAAATAAAATGGAGGGAGACCATGTATGCCGCCTTCAGCTCCTTGCAGGGAAGGTAGGATAGAAATGTAATTTGAAATTAAATTAAAAACAACAACAACCAGTATTCCCACTGGCATCTCCCTCAGGTTAGCCAGTGTGGTGTACTGGTTAAGAGCGGAAGATTCGTAATCTGGTGAACCAGGTTCGAGTCTCTGCTCCTCCACATGCAGCTGCTGGGTGACCTTGGGCTAGTCACACTTCTTTGAAGTCTCTCAGCTTCACTCACCTCACAGAGTGTTTGTTGTGGGGGAGGAAGGGAAAGGAGAATGTTAGCTGTTTTGAGACTCCTTCGGGTAGTGATAAAGCGGGATATCAAATCCAAACTCCCCCTCCTCCCCCTCTTCTGGTTAGCTCCTGGCAGTTGCTAAGCATGCACAGTCACCAATCACTGGGTGGTTTTATAGGCTGTTTGCCCCCTCTGAGTCTGCTTTTTAAAAGTGTTTTGCACTACTAGATCAGGGATTCCCAAACTGTGGTGTGGGCCACCACATAGATGTCCACAAACCTAATTTAGGTGGTCCACAACATGTCTGTGAAGAATGGCTGCAGCAGTGGCTGTGAATAGCAGCTTCAGTGGCTGCTCTGCCATTCTTAGAACCCGGCAATCTGGTCCAGTCCAGATGGACCAGACATGGAGGGGAGGGGAGGAAGCGTGTGAAAGGAATGGAGAGGATTAGCAGTGTGAAAGAAGGAGTGATGAGGTGACTCGAAAGGAGTGGAAAGAGTCCTATGGAAATCAAATTGGAATGCGGTAAAATACAACATATGAGAAAAAGAAGGAATTAAAGTACAATTAAAAATCACACAACATCTAACACAGTGCATTTGCATCCACTGCAACAGGCAGAAAAAGTGTGAAGCAGTCTGCCTAGAACCTCAGCAATTTTCAAGTGGTCTGTTGGGGAGGGGGGAAGTTAGGTAATGACTATTCTAGATAATTCTGGCTATATACCAGCATGCTAATGCCTCCCTCTTGTTTTTCAGAGGCCCAAGTTTGTCTCCAAATTCTGTCACCACTCAATCCCCTGAGTTTGCTATTAGAAGGAATGATAACTCAAGGGCAGAGCAAAAACAGATTGCTGAGCCAAACTCTAGAGAACCCTGGCAAACAGAAAGTCCTGTTCACACTGCCTTTACCATGTGAAAACAATTCCATGTATGTATGTATGTATGTATGTATGTATGTATGTATGTATGTATGTACATACGTGTGTGTGTGTGTGTGTGTGTGTGTGTGTGTGTGTATGTGTATATATATATATATAGAGAGAGAGAGAGAGAGAGAGGGAAAGATTTTTAGATTTGCTTTAATTCCATGTTTATAGAAGGTGATGGTTATGGGACTGAGCACCTTCTTGAAGCCCTTAGAGTGCAAGTAGTCTCTTTGGGGTGTGGAAATAAGATCAGCAAAGCTCTTCCTGTGTCCTGTTGTTGCATCAAGCATGCAACAGCTCCCAGAGCATCACTCTTGGAAGAGGAAAGGGGGCAGCTGCTTTGGCTACAAGGCAGACATCGTCTTCATGGGGATTAAGAGCTTTTTGCTCTACACGGTGTGCCATAATCCAGGCTGGCAGGACGCAGTCCTGATTAGTTATGCAAGAGCAGTTGTTCAAGGAGAGACTGGGGGCCAGTGAAATAACAAATATCTAAGAAATTTGGGGCTTGTGAGGACCGTCCATTGCATTAGGAGGATACAGGCATTCTGAGAACCACACTTAGCTTACAGGGGAGAGAGCATACCTGAGCATGTATAGAATTTCTCATAATACTAGAACTTGGGGACATCCAGTGAAGCCGAATGTGGGAGGGTTCAGGACAGGCAGAAGAAAGTACTTGGTCACACAACTTATGAAATTCACACCTGTAGCGACAGCCACCATCTTGGATGGCTTTTAAAGAGAATTAGACCAATTCATGGAGGACAAGGGTATTGAAAGTTACCGTACTAGCAATGATGCTCTGCCTCCACAGTGACAGGCAGGGCTGGATTAAACATTAAGCAAAATATGCACATGCTTAAAGGGCAATAAGGGAAAGGGGGGCATGAGAGAAATTTTCCATTGCTGGATTTTTAACATTGCTCAGCTGAGCATTCATTTTCTCAGTTGAAGTATATTAGAAATCCCAACAGAACAACTATGCAACAAGGCAGGCTGGATGCCTTATCTCTGCTATGTACAGAAGCAGATGTGTTACATAAGATTAGTTTTGAAGATCTTATAAAAGACTTTGCAATTAGAAAAAGTAGGATACAATTTTTTCAAATATAAATGAAGTGGGAGTATACAAAAATAATCTTACTGTAGATTTTGCTTCATTTCGAAAAATCAAATTTGATTTTATGGTTTATTATTGTTTATCTTCTGATACTTTGATTATATTCTCTGCAGCCAAAGATGGAGAAGCTCTATACAGTCAGCAAAAACAAGACCTGGAGCTGACTGTAACTCAGATCATCAGCTTCTTATAGCAAAATTCCAGCTTAAACTGAAGAAAGTAGGAAAAACCACAGGGCCAGTAAGATACAATCTGAATCAAATCCCTTATGAATACACAGTGGAAGTGAGGAACAGGTTTAAGGATTTAGATTTGGTGGACAGAGTGCCTGAAGAACTATGGATGGAGGCTCGTAACATTATACAGGAGGCAGCAACGAAAGCCATCCCAAGGAAAAGGAAATGCAAGAAAGCAAAATGGCTGTCCAACGAGGCCTTACAAATAGCAGAGGAGAGGAGGCAAGCAAAATGCAAGGGAGATAGGGAAAGATACAGGAAACTGAATGCAGATTTCCAAAAAACAGCAAGGAGAGACAAGAGGGTCTTCTTAAATGAGCAATGCAAAGAAATAGAGGAAAACAATAGAATGGGGAAAACCAGAGATCTGTTCAAGAAAATCGGAGATATGAAAGGAACATTTCGTACAAAGATTACCATAATCAAGGACAAAAGTGGTAAGGACCTAACAGAAGCAGAAGACATCAAGAAGAGGTGGCAAGAATACACAGAGGAATTATACCAGAAAGATATGGAGGTCTCGTACACCCCAGGTAGTGTGGTTGCTGACCTTGAGCCAGACATCTTGGAGAGTGAAGTCAAATGGGCCTTAGAAAGCACTGCTAATAACAAGGCCAGTGGAAGTGATGATATTCCAGCTGAACTATTTAAAATTTTAAAAGATGATGCTGTTAAGGTGCTACACCCAATATGCCAGCAAGTTTGAAAAACTCAGCAATGGCCAGAGGATTGGAGAAGATCAGTCTACATCCCAATTCCAAAGAAGGGCAGTGCCAAAGAATGCTCCAACTACCGCACAATTGCGCTCATTTCACACGCTAGCAAGGTTATGCTTGAAATTCTACAAGGCAAGCTTAGGCAGTATGTGGATCGAGAACTCCCAGAAGTGCAAGCTGGATTTCGAAAGGGCAGAGGAACCAGAGACCAAATAGCAAACATGCGCTGGATTATGGAGAAAGCTAGAGAGTTCCAGAAAAACGTCTACTTCTGCTTCATTGACTATGCAAAAGCCTTTGACTGTGTCGACCACAGCAAACTATGGCAAGTTCTTAAAGAAATGGGAGTGCCTGATCACCTCATCTGTCTCCTGAGAAATCTCTATGTGGGACAAGAAGCTACAGTTAGAACTGGATATGGAACAACTGATTGGTTCAAAATTGGGAAAGGAGTACGACAAGGTTGTATATTGTCTCCCTGCTTATTTAACTTATATGCAGAATTCATCATGCGAAAGGCTGGACTAGATGAATCCCAAGCCGGAATTAAGATTGCCGGAAGAAATATCAACAACCTCAGATATGCAGATGACACAACCTTGATGGCAGAAAGCGAGGAGGAATTAAAGAACCTTTTAATGAGGGTGAAAGAGGAGAGCGCAAAATATGGTCTGAAGCTCAACATCAAAAAAACCAAGATCATGGCCACTGGTCCCATCACCTCCTGGCAAATAGAAGGGGAAGAAATGGAGGCAGTGAGAGATTTTACTTTCTTGGGCTCCTTGATCACTGCAGATGGTGACAGCAGTCACGAAATTAAAAGACGCCTGCTTCTTGGGAGAAAAGCAATGACAAACCTAGACAGCATCTTAAAAAGCAGAGACATCACCTTGCCGACAAAGGTCCGTATAGTTAAAGCTATGGTTTTCCCAGTAGTGATGTATGGAAGTGAGAGCTGGACCATAAAGAAGGCTGATCGCCGAAGAATTGATGCTTTTGAATTATGGTGCTGGAGGAGACTCTTGAGAGTCCCATGGACTGCTAGAAGATCAAACCTATCCATTCTTAAGGAAATCAGCCCTGAGTGCTCCCTGGAAGGACAGATCGTGAAGCTGAGGCTCCAATACTTTGGCCACCTCATGAGAAGAGAAGAATCCTTGGAAAAGACCCTGATGTTGGGAAAGATTGAGGGCACTAGGAGAAGGGGACGACAGAGGACAAGATGGTTGGACAGTGTTCTCGAAGCTACGAACATGAGTTTGACCAAACTGCGGGAGGCAGTGCAAGATAGGAGTGCCTGGCGTGCCAAATGAGATTTTAGGGGGGGGGGCAAAGCACCAGAGACTTGGAAAGAAGCTTTTATTTCTCTGATACCAAAACCGGATGTGGATAAGACTCAGGTTAAGAATTATAGACCAATCTCCTTATTAAATGTGGACTACAAGATATTTGCTAGTATTTTGGCGTTAAGATTGAAAAGGGTGTTGAAAGACTTAATTCATAAAGACCAGGCAGGATTCCTGCCTGGAAGACATATGAAGGACAATGTAAGATTTACAATAGACATTTTGGAGAGACTGGAAGTGAAAATAAATACCAAAGCAATGTTAATTTTTGTGGACGCCGAAAAAGCCTTTGATAATATTTCTTGGAATTTTATGAAAAGAAATTTTGAAAAAATGGAGGTTGGCCAAAATTTTGTTAATGGACTTAATGGTATCTATTCTGAGCAAAGAGCGAAGATTATTGTAAATAATGTGGTATCAGATGAGATAAGAATTGAGAAAGGAACAAGACAAGGGTGCCCACTCTCCCCCCTGTTATTTATTTCTGTCCTAGAGGTTTTGTTGAATATGATAAGGAGCGATGAAGGTGTCAAAGGGATTACAGTGGGTTCGAAACAATATAAGTTAAAGGCCTTTGCAGATGATTTAGTATTGACTTTGCAGAATCCCGAACAGAGTGCAGTGAGAGCACTGCAGATAATTCAAGAGTTTGGCAGTGTGGCGGGTTTTAAGCTGAATAAAGGGAAAACTAAAGTATTGGATAAAAATCTGACATTACAAGAGAGACAGAATATAGAGGAATGCACAGGACTGAAGTGTGTAAAAAAGGTGAAATATCTAGGAGTTAATATGACGTCAAAAAATTTGAATTTGTATAAAGACAATTATGAGAAATTATGGAAAGAAATCCAGAGAGATTTGGAAGTATGGACGAGGTTAAATTTGTCTTTAATGGGTAGAATAGCAACTGTTAAAATGAATGTTTTGCCGAGAATGTTGTTTTTATTTCAGGCCCTACCGATAGTTGATAAAATGAAATGTTTTCAAGAATGGCAGAAGATATTGTCTAAATTTGTCTGGCAGGGGAAGAAACCAAGAATTAAATATAAACTTCTGACTGATGTTAAAGAAAGAGGAGGATTTTCCCTGCCGGACTTAAAGATTTATTTTGAAGCTGCTGCCTTTTGTTGGTTGAAAGATTGGTTTTTGTTAGATAATGATGATTTGTTGGATTTAGAGGGTCATGATAACGCATTTGGTTGGCATGCATATTTATGGTATGATAAAGTGAAATTGCATAAAGGTTTTAAAAACCATATAATCAGGAAATCACTGTTTAATGTCTGGATGAGATATAAGGATTTGTTGGAAAGGAGAACTCCTAGGTGGATCTCACCACTTGAGGCAAAGAAACCTAAAAGGACAAATATGGATGAGAATAGGTTGAAATACAAAGATATCTTGATGGAAGTGGGAAACCACTTTAAGTTAAGACCATACGAACAATTGAAAGATAGGTTGAGCGACTGGTTTCAGTATGTGCAGATAAATGAAGCATTCAAGTTAGACAAAAAATTAGGATTCCAATCAGAAAAATCGAAATTAGAGACGGAGTTATTAGAGACAGATCACAAGAATTTGTCCAGAATGTATAATTTGTTGTTAGAATGGCATTTGAAAGATGAGCAAACAAAATCAGTTATGATTGAATGGGCCAAGGATCTGGGTCATAATGTGATGATGTCGGAGTGGGAAAAATTGTGGAAGAAAGGTATGAAATTTACGGCTTGTACGGTGTTGAAGGAAAATTTGATGAAAATGATGTATAGATGGTATCTGACGCCGGTCAAGCTAGCTAAAATGTACCACAAAAGCGACAATAAATGTTGGAAATGTAAACAGGATGTTGGCTCATTCTACCATATGTGGTGGACATGCCCTAAGATAAAAGGCTTCTGGGAAATGATTTACAATGAATTGAAAAAGATGTTTAAGAACACATTTTCGAAAAAACCGGAAGCCTTTTTGCTTGGAATAATTGGGGAAGAAATTCCCAAGGATGATGTTAATCTGTTTATGTATGCCACCACAGCTGCTAGGATTTTATTAGCAAAATATTGGAAAAAAGAAGAATTGCCTTCGAAGCAGGAATGGCAAATGAAAATGATGGACTATATGGAATTGGCAGAATTGACAGGAAGACTCCGGGACCAGACAAATGACAAAGTTTCAAAGGACTGGAAGAAATTTAAAATGTATATAGGGAATGTATTCGATAATTAGAGTTTGAATATCCAGGAAAGTAAAGAGGTTAAGGCATTAGGGAAATAATAGAAGATTAAAAGTTTGATATTAGGGTAAATGATATGAAGATGAATTAATTTGGAAGTTTTAAAGGGATTGCATGATGGGAAAGAAGATGATTTAGAAACTGCTATAGAAGTTTATAAAAATGAAAACCAGATAGTAGGGAATTGGGGAAGCCTGAAGACAATGAGTATTAAAATGGATGAGAAAGGATATATTTTTCTGTTATATTTTTGTATTTTGTATTTTGATGTTTTGGATATGTTTTTGTATTTTGTATGTTGTATGTTTGTTGTATGTTTGTTGAAAAAATGTTCAATAAAAAATATTATATATATAAAAAAAGGAGTGCCTGGCGTGCTATGGTCCATGGGGTCACGAAGAGTCGGACACGACTAAACGACTAAACAACAACATCTTCTGATACAAACACACACACACACACCAAAATCTTTTAAATGTTTAGGGTCTTATTCCAGCCCTAGTCACAGACCGCAATACTTTTGAATACCAGTTGCTGGAAGCCAAAGGAAGGGAAAGTGTTCTTGTGTTCCTGGTTTCAGGCTTCCCAGATAGGCATCTGTTTGGCCACTGTGAGAACAGGTACTGAACTAGGTGGGCCATTGGCCTGACTCAGCAGGCTCTTCTCATATTCTGATGAGTGGTACAATCCCTGCATGACTTGCAGAAAGAGCCAGGTTCAGTCCCTGGCAACTCCTGTAAAAAGGATCAGGCTGAAAGTGACAGGGAAGACCTGTCTTTGCCAAGACCCTGGAGAGCCTCTGGCACTCAGAGAAGAGGATGTAATCAATTCCTTTTCCCATCATTTCCCCATTTTTTAAAATCTTAAATTCAGTTCTCCACCACTGCCACTTCACTATTGATATCCTGATAAAAATTCATTAGGGTTAGCACAGATTTATCCTGATATACACATTTTTTGTATGTAATTCCCCTAACATATACATCTTTACAAGCAATCTCCTCTGAAGAGAATGTGTCCCTTGCCCAAATTTTTTTTGTTGAGTTTAGGTTAACAGCAAGAAAAACTATTTAAAAAATAAAAACAATACTAGCATCTACATATCAAATATGATATGTCCTGCAATAAACGTGTTATGAGTGAACTAGTTGTGCATGTGAATCATTTCCCTTGACTGCCAGGTTAGGGATATGATAATTGCCCCCCCCCTCATATGATGCATTTCTATGAGCATTTTCTCCTAATATTCACGTTTCTGTGAACATTGTTGGCTGGAGAAGCATGAATTTAGAAAAATGGCTGAGTTTCAGTTACTGCCTTTTTTGGGAGGTGGGGAGTGAGACTTAAGAACTTTCATGTCACAATGCAAACTGGACCGCAGTTCCCCCCACATCCCTATTCCCCATCAGTTCCTTGATTGGAGGTCCTATGGAAACCTTATGTATGCCGCCTTGAGCCCTACCACTGGGGATTTGAAGAAGATATGGACATCATAAATCAAATCCATGCTTAATAATAATAATTTTGCCTCTTCAGCTCTCCTGGACCACTCTCTTTGATTAACGAAGAAATACGATTCAAGCTGCTTCAATTATTTATGTCCAATTTGGTTAATTCCCCCAAGCAGACTCTCTTGATGCAAAACGGCGCAAGGCAGATTTTTAAAAAGCAAAAGTAGGAAGCAGATGTCAAGGAATGCTTGCTTCCCACCCCTCCTCCACCTCCAATAAGTGTGCTTCTTTTTCTATACCTTTCTCCCCTCATTTTTCTACTGCAGCCAAAATCCAACAGATTGGGGAAAATCTAAATGTGACTTCAGAGGGGGTTTTGTTGCTACATCAGCCATTGACAACCTGGTGCCTTAGAGATGATGGGGACTACAGTTGTCATTAGCTTCCGCCCACATGTTTGGCGTTCAAAATGGTGGCCATGTTGGCTGAAGCTGATGAGAGCTGTGGTCCAAAACATGACCACGCTGTCTGGAGATGAAAGCAGCTGTGGTCTAAAATATCTGGAGGGCACCAGGTTGGCAAAGGATGTGTTAAGCTATAAGCTTTAATCCAGAAGCAAGCCAAGCAGAAATGCTAAATGCCTGGACTGAAGAGATTGAGGGAAGCAAGGCAAATGCAGCCAGAGGCAAAATACACAACTGCTAGTCTCTCATGTAATGAACCATCTCTCCGACCTGGCTGCATCAGGCCTGGCAGTGTTGTCAACTCCCCAAAGCTCCGCCAAACCTGGCAGCCAGGTCCCCTCCCCCACCCCCCAGCCTCTCTGTCTGCTTCCCCGGAGGTGTGGGAGTTGGAAAGGTTGGCAGTGATAAATTGATTTCCCATGAAAAAAAAACTGAGGCTGGCTGGCAATGGGGAGAGAGGTGGATTTTACCTCCCCCACCCCTGCTGTCGTTCCGCCTCCAAACGAAAACTAAAATCTGACCTGTTCCCTGGCTAGATGTGTTTGGTACATGCCTCACAGGGCAATTCAAAGTATTTTGCTACCTGAGGCCACTGTTGGAGGCAGAATGTACAAGATGCTTGTGGGCTTCCCATCTGGTTGGCCACTTTGGGACCAGGATCCTGGCTAGATGGGCCATTCGCCAGAACCAGTGTGGCTTGGGGATGCTGGGAGAAAGCATGCCCCTCTTACCTTTAGGCCCTGCCTGTGGGCTTTCCAGAGGAATCTGTCTGGCCACTGTGAGAACAGGATGCTGGTGGTTTTCAGCAACGCCATATAAATCTGCATGGAAACCAATAAAAGTTACTGTTTAATAAACAGCAATGTCCCTATTATCCCTGCCCAATCACTGAGGTCTTTGGGGATGTCACTGTTAGTGGTCCTCTATGGCTCAGATGCACAACTCACATCCACCAGCAACCTTACGTTCAGCATTGTAAACTCCATTCCAGTTGAGGTCAGGCAGGCCCTCTCCCTGCTGAACTTTTGGTGCTTACTGAATACTATTTTGTTCCATAACACCAGCAAGCATTTTAACTGAATTCTGATTTTGTAGTTTAAAATGTTTCCCCCCCATTACATTCAGTTCTTTGTTCACTGTTTAGAGATGGCTGTAATGAAACAGTACAGTCATACCTCAGTTTAAGTACACTTCGGTTTGAGTACTTTCAGTTTAAGTACTCCGTGGACCTGTCTGGAACAGATTAATCAACTTTCCATTACTTTCAATGGGAAAGTTTGCTTCAGGTTAAGTATGCTTCAGGTTAAGTACGGACTTCCAGAACCAATTACACTCCAGGTTAAGTACGCTTGAGGTTGAGTACTCCGTGGACCCATCTGGAATGGATTAATCCACTTTCCATTATTTTCAATGGGAAAGTTTGCTTCAGGTTAAGTATGCTTCAGTTTAAGTACTCCACAGACCGCCTGGAACGGATTAATCCACTTTCCATTACTTTCAATGGGAAAGTTCGCTTCAGGTTAAGTACGCTTCAGGTTAAGTACAGACTTAATTGTGTACTTAAACCGAGGTACCACTGTATATAAATTGTTTAATTAAATAAATATAATAATTGTCTAAGTAAACAACGTCTAAGCAAATATTCAGGAAACGAATCAGCATGGATGCGCAATAAACAGATTGGCTGGAAGAGCCCATTGTAAGCCTGATTGATGGCAAAACTTCTCTCTCTCTGTCCCCCACCCCACCCCACCCTGTTAAATTGATATGAGCCACCATGGGAGACAATGATTTGTCTGAAAAACAAGGTTCAAAAATGCATTTTCTAAAACAATACATGAACTGAAACACAGCTAACCTTCAAAATGTGAACTTCTGCAAATGTGTACGTCAGGGCAAAGTGTGCACAATGGTGTGTATAGTAGCAGTTATATAATTTTAAAAGCACAATCCCCCTTGCGGGGTTGTCCACAAGCAAATCAACTGCTGCCTAGCCTCTATTCCTGTGCATTAGGGATGGGAAGAAATTTGGGGCAGTTTGTATTTTAACAGCAACCTACCTAATTCACACCTCCTGATCCAGTATGTGAACCAAAGTGAAATTTGATTTATTTGCATTATATTTGGGGAAATTACTTTGCACAAACCTCTATATTGGGAGAAATGCACTGATACATTTTCAAGAGAACTTTTCCCCCTGCAAATTGATGCAAAATGTAGAGAATGACCTTAAGGCTGATGAAAACATGAGAAACTGAGAGAAATTAACGTTGACAGACCTGTCAATTCCCTAGGCAAGACTGCCTCTCATCATGGGCAGAGTCCACTTCTAAGGCCACTTTCTTTAAGTTGGGAAGGGCCATAGCTCAGTGGTACAGCATCTCCCTTGCATTCAAAAGGTCTCACATTCTATCTTGGACCTTGCTAGGTAAGGCTTGGAGAGTTCCCTGTCTGACAGCCATTGCTAGTCAGTGTCGACAATATTGAGCTAGATGGACCAATGGTCTGACTGTGTAAGTCAGATTCCTATCTTCCTACACACTCATCCAGCATGTACTCTCTAACTCAGGCATCCCCAAACTTCGGCCCTCCAGATGTTTTGGCCTACAACTCCCATGATCCCTAGCTAACAGGACCAGTGGTCGGGGAAGATGGGAATTGTAGTCCAAAACATCTGGAGGGCCGAAGTTTGGGGGTGCCTGCTCTAACTCAACTGCCAGAGGCGTAACTGTGTTCAATCTTCTGCAGCAGAAAGAAGGAAGAGTCTTGTGCAGCGCCTGCCAGAGACCTTCTGGCACCTGAAGCAAGATGGGCTAGCAACGCTCCCTTGCCACAGATCCAGGCCCAGGCCCCAGTGCGGTGGGAGGAGCATGTCGCCTGAGGCATGTTGCTTCAGGTCTCCTCATTGGTGCACCGTCCATGCTACAGGAGGAAGCGAGCTTAGGGGCTGTAGGCCAGACCACATGGCACACCATTCTAGCCTCTTTCCACCCTTCAGAATTTGCTGCCTAAGGCAGCTGCCTCACTCTGCCTCGTGGTAGGGCTGGCCCTGGTCTTGTGGCACCAGATTTATGGCACAACTGTGTGCATGTTCATTCAAAATTCAACCCCCGTCTGTGTAAACAATACTGAGCTAAATGGACCGATAATCTGACTCCATATCAAACAGCTTTCTATGTTCCTAATTACAACTCCCAATCCTACAAAACTAGGATTATGGAGTGGGGGTAATTTCCAAATCAGAAGCTGTGGCTTCTATAAGCTCATAAAGAACCACCCTTCAGTTTTGTTCCGCTGCCAACACCAGTTTCCAGCCAGCTGCTCTGAGTTCAACCTCCTCCGCAGGAGTCCTGGGGAACCCACTAAGCCAAACAAGAGATTTCTTTGACTGCCACCTCTGCTTTTTGACAAACATGTTCCGTTAGGAGAATTCCCCCTTCTCCACCCTTTTCCTCCCACACCCGTACCATCTGGTTGTAGTTTGCACCATGACATGTTTCCTCTTGTGGTCCTTTTGCTTCTCTTTCTTTCTTTCTTTCTTTCTTTCTTTCTTTCTTTCTTCTTTCTTTCTTTCTTTCTTTCTTTCTTTCTTTCTTTCTTTCTTTCTTTCTTTCTTTCTTTCTTTCTGAGAGCACAAACCCCAGAAGCAAGGAGCGAAATTCTCTCTGGCTGCAACAGTATGTTTGCATAAATTCATTTATCTATTTCCTTTCTCCACCCTCAGACATCAAATTTATTTATCAGGCTGGCTTAGAGGTGGAAGGGTAAGAAGGAGAAGTTTGGGTTTTACTTTTCTGCCCCCCTAGAGACACTGGGGGTGGGGGTGGGGGTAATTATCAGATTCTCTCAGCATCTGTTCCAATTTAGGAGAGCTGTTGGAGCTAGAATGGAAATCGAGTTTAGCAGCAAGAAAGGGGATTCCCACCCCTGAGCATGTGGGTTATGGGATGCCAAATCACTGCAAAAACGCTCAGATATGTGAAACTTCGTTTCCTATCCTACAATATGTGGGGAAGGGCCATAGCTCAATGACAGAGCACCTGCTTGTCATGCAGAGGTCCCCAGCAATTTTGGGCCCAGGAGCACATTTGTAAATACAAGGACTCCTCCAAACAACCTGTTTGTTAAGCATTCATACTGATTTGCTTGTACAAAGCTTAAGCAGAGGTTAGACCAGAGCTTTCCAAACTTTTCATGTTGGTGACACACTTTTTAGACATGCATCATTTCATGACACAGTAATTCAATTTTACTAGCAAACCAGAGGTTAAACAAACCCCTTTCTAGCCCTGGGAGGAGAGCGGGGTGCGTTTGAGCGACACACCTACACACTGCAGCCGACACACTAATGTGTCGTGACACACAGTTTGGAAACCTCTAGGTTAGACCATGGCCAGACTTTATTGAGCATTTGTTTCTGGGGTAGTTATACAACAATTAGCATCCATTCTGTGTTTGCTTACCGTGTGTTTCCACATCTTCCCATTAGACCACATGTGGGGGAACCTTTGGCCCTTCAGATGTTGCTGAGTTATAACTTGCATCAGTCCCAGCAGACATGGCTAGTGGCCAGGGATGATGGGATTTGTAGTTCAGCAACATCTGGAGGGCCAAATATTCTCCACACCTGTGTTAGTCATTTATTCATTCCATACGTTTCCCTGTCACTTTCCAAACTGCACCAGGTCCTGATTCTTTAAAAAAGTGAATTGTACAGAGCCTTTTAATCTGCTTTAACTCCGCAAATCTAAAGCACAACATGCCCTTGAATACCTCCTGTGAAACAATGGCAATTTGGAGGCACCTGAATAAACTGTTGAGGGCACCTCAAAACATCTTTTCTTCAGAAGAAAACCACTCATGCTTACTAAGGCCACTACCAAAAAACAGGGGAATTACCTACCCACCCCCAATAAACTAAAACAGGCAAAAAATAGCAGGCAATTCTACTACACACACACACCAAACCATGTCAAAAAAAAGAGGATGCTACTGGCTGGGGATGATGAGAGTTATAGTCGAAAACATCTGGAAGGCACCAGCTTGGGAAAGACAGATCTACAAACATTAGAAAGCAGAGCCATGGCAGAATTAGACATCAGCATGATGGAAGACTGGAAGGAGGGAAGCCCAGAGAAGTAGATCATACAGAGACACAACAGGCAGCAGGTGAGTTTGTAGTGATTCCTGCAGAGGCAGCAGGCAGCCTCCTGTGCAGGAGGTTACACTGAGCTCAGAGGAAACTCAAGCATTTCAAATTATTTATTTCTCACAGTGCACTTCCATTCCTGGACATTGTTAAGACTCCCTTTGCAAAAAGTGCAGGATAAATAGTAAGCCCCACTATTTCGTGGAAGAAACAAGACGCCGCCACCAACCCCCCCCTCCACCCCTCAAGGGAGGCCCTGCCTGCCTGCTTTGGGAAATAGGGAGAATCTTCACCTGGCAATTGGCTTTATTGTTTTTAATGAGCATTTTAAAACTTGCTCATGGGGCTGGGCGGCTGTGGTCGCCTCGCTGGGTACACGCAGGCACGACCATTAATCCTCTTTACTCCAGCCTTGATTTAATTTATCATTAGGCTTGGATGAGAAATTTTACCCTGCAACACAATTCAAGGTGATAGATGAGAGTGTGGAAGCAGGGGATCTCCCGGCCTTGGCAAGCCTCCTACTTTTCTTCATGCCCCAGGCTGGGGAGTGGTTGAGTAAGTGGAATGTATGAGGGAGGGAGGTGGAAGCACTGGCTGTTGTTGAGCTGGATGGAAAAAATTACTGACCTTGCAAAGGAAGGCCTTAAAGTTCAGAAGGTGCTGGGGTCAAATTTCCAGATAGGGCTGGGAATGTCCCCTGCCTGAAACCTGAGAGAGCTGCTGCCATTTAGAGATAGAGGGACTCATGATCTGCCCTAGGGCAAAGCAGCTTCCCGTGTTCCTAATGCACAAGTCAGTTTCATCACCAGTATCTTTTAATATCAAATCTGCAACATAGGAAAAAAAGGAAACCTCCACCAGAGCTGGTTGCATAAGCCCTGGCCCAACCTTAAGTTTTATCTAATTTACTTCCCTTCTTCCCTTGACCCCAAACTTTGACCCAAAAGCAATCCAAAGCATTTGAAAAGTGAAAAGCAGGGCAGGGGGCTGGGAGAAAGTGCCACACAGCAAGTGGCTCTTTCTGTCTCCTGCACCTACACGCCCCCTTCCCCCATGTGCATTGCAAGCGCAGATTGGAGAGGTTGCTCCATTAACCCAGCATTGATCTCTCATCACACTTGGGAGGTAGCGATTAAAAACCTCCAGCCTTCCTTCCAAATTTGTATTTGAGGGAGGGGAATGGTAGTGGAGAAGATATTTTGGAAAAGCACAGAAGTCAGCAAGGAGGGGGAAATATGAAGGATCTGCCCATTTCAATTTCTCATTTTACCAACCTTAAGTTCAATTCCACATTTCTATTTCAGCTTACAATTCGATTTTTTGTTTCTTGTGAAAATTCAACAGCATCTTACATAATAACGTAAAAACATAAGAAAAGCCTTCTGGAACAGGCCCATATTTATTCCAACTACAAAATCCAGGTAGACTGGGGTTGCATAAATTTAGGGTTCCAGCCAGAAGACTTTCCCAGACAACCTTTTTAAAGAAGCCTCCACATTCATTGCATTACAAGTACTGCCAAAATACCCAGAAGTTTGTAAACTAAGCATGGATTAGACAGGCTGGTTCTTTATTCACACTCCTAATCTGATTGCTTTTTAACAATTCATTACAGATAGGGATGCTTAAAGCCTTGTTTAGCAATGCACGTGCCCTGTGTAAGTGTCTCAAGGGAGGCCCATTTGCTTTTCTTCCCAAGGTCAAACAGGAAGGCAGGCAGAGAGCATGGACTAGTGAATCCTTAGAAACAAGAGAAACCTAGGCCTAGTTCTCCCATATGTGGCAAGTCTAGGTATGTCCATACAGCGCCAGGTAGGGGTGGTCACATGGTAGAATGTTCCTCAGTACCAAAAAACGTGCGTGTCAGGGAGAAGGATAGGGAGAGACATTCATTCATTCATTCATTCATTCATTCATCCACACTGATTGTTGCCTTCTCTTTATGGGGTTACAGTCCCTCTGAAGGAGTAGGCAGGTAGCTCAGGGGTAATTCTGAATCACTCACTGTTGCTTGAGGCTCAAGTGGCCTTGGTGGCACAAAGTACCTTCTATCAGCTTTGTGCCCCAGCTATGACATCTGTTATCTACCCTCTGGTAACCTCTAGGTTAGATCCCTGCAATGTGTTGTACAAAGGGCTGGCTTTGAAGATGGTTTTGGAAACTGCAGCAGGTGCAGAATTTGGCAGCCCGGTTGCTTACTGGGACAAGACAGTCGGAGAACACAACACCAATCCTGCCCAAACTGCCCCCAACGGCAATGGCTACCAGATAGTTCCCAGGATCAATTCAAAGTGGTGGTACAGGCGTACCTCAGAGATATTGTGGGTTTGGTTCCAGACCTCTGCAATACAGCGAATACCACAATAAAGTGGGTCAAACTTTGTTTGTTTGTTTCCCAGAGATATAAAAGTCATGTTTACACTATACTGTAGTCTATTAAGCCAAGACCCCCTGGCTGCTGGGGCAGGAGGTAAAAAACTTCAGCTCTAGACCTAGCCTGTTCCACACCCATGGCCAGATGAGGGGCAGTGGCAACATTGGGCTTCCTTCCCCTGGAAGCAGGTGGGCTGCTGCAGTGCAGCTGACTCCTAAGGGGCAATATCTGCAAAGCGCAGTAAAGCAAAGTTCAATAAACTCAGGTATGCCTGTATTGACCTATTCATCCTTATTCAGCTCAGGACCCCAAAACCTCAAGGACCACCTCTCCCCATATGAACCAACCCAGACCCTGCAACCATAACTTTCAAAAGCATTTTTATGATCATTTGATTTCATTCTTCCCCTTCATGGATCAATGCCTTGTCGTGGCGAAGGGGCTTGAATAACTCAGAGAAGCTATGAGCTATGCCATGCAGGGCCACCCAAGATGGACAGGTCATAGTGGAGAGTTTTGACTAAACGTGATCCACCTGGAGAAGGAACTGGCAAGCCACTCCAGTATCCCTGCCAAGAAAACTCCATGGACAAAGACAACAGGCATATAAAAGTTATGACGCTGGAAGATGAGCCCCTCAGGTCGGAAGGCGTCCAACATGCTACTGAGGAAGAGCGGAGGACAAGTACAAGTAGATTCAGAGCTGATGAAGCGGCTGGGCCAAAGCCGAAAGGACGCTCAGTTGCGGATATGCCTGGAAGCGAAAGGAAAGTCCGATGCTGTAAAGAAAAATATTGCATAGGAACCTGGAATGTAAGAACTATGAGTGGAGGTAAGCTGCATGTGGTCAAAAATGAGATGACAAGAATAAATATCGACATCCTGGGCATCAGTGAACTAAAATGGAAGGGAATGGGCGAATTCAGTTCGGATGACTATCATATCTACTACTGTGGGCAGGAATCCTGTAGCAGAAATGGAGTGGCCCTCATAGTCAACAAAAGAGTGGCAAAAGCTGTAATGGGATGCAATCTCAAAAATGACAGAATGATCTCGATACGAATCCAAGGCAGACCTTTTAACATCACAGTAATCCAAGTTTATGCACCAACTACCGGTGCTGAAGAAAGTGAAATTGACCAATTCTATGAAGACCTACAACACCTTCTAGAAATGACACCAAAGAAGGATGTTCTTCTCATTACTGGGGACTGGAATGCTAAAGTAGGGAATCAAGAGATAAAAGGAACAACTGGCAAGTTTGGCCTTGGAGTTCAAAATGAAGCAGGGCAAAGGCTAATAGAGTTCTGTCAAGAGAACAAGCTGGTCATCACAAACACTCTATTCCAACAACACAAGAGACGACTCTACACATGGATATCACCAAATGGACAGCATCGAAATCAGATTGATTATATTCTCTGCAGCCAAAGATGGAGAAGCTCCATACAGTCAGCAAAAACAAGACCTGGAGCTGACTGTAACTCAGATCATCAGCTTCTTATAGCAAAATTCCAGCTTAAACTGAAGAAAGTAGGAAAAACCACTGGGCCAGTAAGATACAATCTGAATCAAATCCCTTATGAATACACAGTGGAAGTGAGGAACAGGTTTAAGGATTTAGATTTGGTGGACAGAGTGCCTGAAGAACTATGGATGGAGGCTCGTAACATTATACAGGAGGCAGCAATGAAAACCATCCCAAGGAAAAGGAAATGCAAGAAAGCAAAATGGCTGTCCAACGAGGCCTTACAAATAGCGGAGGAGAGGAGGCAAGCAAAATGCAAGGGAGATAGGGAAAGATACAGGAAACTGAATGCAGATTTCCAAAAAACAGCAAGGAGAGACAAGAGGGTCTTCTTAAATGAGCAATGCAAAGAAATAGAGGAAAACAATAGAATGGGGAAAACCAGAGATCTGTTCAAGAAAATTGGAGATATGAAAGGAACATTTCGTACAAAGATTACCATAATCAAGGACAAAAGTGGTAAGGACCTAACAGAAGCAGAAGACATCAAGAAGAGGTGGCAAGAATACACAGAGGAATTATACCAGAAAGATATGGAGGTCTCGTACACCTCAGGTAGTGTGGTTGCTGACCTTGAGCCAGACATCTTGGAGAGTGAAGTCAAATGGGCCTTAGAAAGCATTGCTAATAACAAGGCCAGTGGAAGTGATGATATTCCAGCTGAACTGTTTAAAATTTTAAAAGATGATGCTGTTAAGGTGCTACACCCAATATGCCAGCAAGTTTGGAAAACTCAGCAATGGCCAGAGGATTGGAGAAGATCAGTCTACATCCCAATTCCAAAGAAGGGCAGTGCCAAAGAATGCTCCAACTACCGCACAATTGCGCTCATTTCACACGCTAGCAAGGTTATGCTTAAAATTCTACAAGGCAGGCTTAGGCAGTATGTGGACCGAGAACTCCCAGAAGTGCAAGCTGGATTTCGAAAGGGCAGAGGAACCAGAGACCAAATAGCAAACATGCGCTGGATTATGGAGAAAGCTAGAGAGTTCCAGAAAAACGTCTACTTCTGCTTCATTGACTATGCAAAAGCCTTTGACTGTGTCGACCACAGCAAACTATGGCAAGTTCTTAAAGAAATGGGAGTGCCTGATCACCTCATCTGTCTCCTGAGAAATCTCTATGTGGGACAAGAAGCTACAGTTAGAACTGGATATGGAACAACTGATTGGTTCAAAATTGGGAAAGGAGTACGACAAGGTTGTATATTGTCTCCCTGCTTATTTAACTTATATGCAGAATTCATCATGCGAAAGGCTGGACTAGATGAATCCCAAGCCGGAATTAAGATTGCTGGAAGAAATATCAACAACCTCAGATATGCAGATGACACAACCTTGATGGCAGAAAGCGAGGAGGAATTAAAGAACCTTTTAATGAGGGTGAAAGAGGAGAGCGCAAAATATGGTCTGAAGCTCAACATCAAAAAAACCAAGATCATGGCCACTGGTCCCATCACCTCCTGGCAAATAGAAGGGGAAGAAATGGAGGCAGTGAGAGATTTTACTTTCTTGGGCTCCTTGATCACTGCAGATGGTGACAGCAGTCACGAAATTAAAAGACGCCTGCTTCTTGGGAGAAAAGCAATGACAAACCTAGACAGCATCTTAAAAAGCAGAGACATCACCTTGCCGACAAAGGTCCGTATAGTTAAAGCTATGGTTTTCCCAGTAGTGATGTATGGAAGTGAGAGTTGGACCATAAAGAAGGCTGATCGCCGAAGAATTGATGCTTTTGAATTATGGTGCTGGAGGAGACTCTTGAGAGTCCCATGGACTGCAAGAAGATCAAACCTATCCATTCTTAAGGAAATCAGCCCTGAGTGCTCCCTGGAAGGACGGATCGTGAAGCTGAGGCTCCAATACTTTGGCCACCTCATGAGAAGAGAAGAATCCTTGGAAAAGACCCTGATGTTGGGAAAGATTGAGGGCACTAGGAGAAGGGGACGACAGAGGACAAGATGGTTGGATAGTGTTCTCGAAGCTACGAACATGAGTTTGACCAAACTGCGGGAGGCAGTGCAAGACAGGAGTGCCTGGCGTGCTATGGTCCATGGGGTCACGAAGAGTCGGACACGACTAAACGACTAAACAAAAAAGATTTCATTCTTACATTTCTATCCTACCTTTCCTTCAAAGGGTTTTATGTGGCTTATATGGTTCTCCATTCCTCTCCTTAGTTTATGCTTGCAACAACCCTGTGAGGTAGGCAAGCCTGTGAAACAGTTACTAGCCCAAGGTTACCCAAACAGCTTTCCATTGCAAAAGTATCCTCTTTCCACCTGCTTCTCCACTGCAGCAGAAAATAAAACATTGTGCCTTGGGGCAGAGGCTAATAAATCAATACTTCCAGGCTATGACACAAGTCAAATAGCCTCACAGTCTATTAGCACAACACATATAGAGGGGAAGGACATATCCAGGATCTTTATAACTAAGCAACTTTTGAAATAAAGGCTACCTCTGTTGTTTGCTGCAGGGTGCTATGATACTTTCAACATCATGCAAGGGACAGAAAGCAACTACCTAAGGATACATTTTTTTCTGTTCTGTCCTATATTCGTCACATGCAGTACTATTTCCATTCCGCTGCAGTTCATCTTCTGCCAAAACCTATGCTCTTTCTCTTGTTGTCATAAAATTATGTCCCTTATGTAATTTTGCTAGGGACCCAGGTGGCGCTGTGCTTAAACCACTGAGCCTAGGGCTTGCTGATCAGAAGGTCGGCGGTTCGAATCCCTGTGACGGGGTGAGCTCCCGTTGCTTGGTCCCAGCTCCTGCCAACCTAGCAGTTCGAAAGCACGTCAAAATGCAAGTAGATAAATAGGAACCGCTACAGCAGGAAGGTAAACGGCGTTTCCATGTGCTGCTCTGGTTTGCCAGAAGCGGCTTTCTCATGCTGGCCACATGACCTGGAAGCTATACGCCGGCTCCCTCGGCCAATAATGCGAGATGAGCGTGCAACCCCAGAGTCGGTCACGACTGGACCTAATGGTCAGGGGTCCCTTTACCTTTACCTTATGTAATTTACGTAATTATTCATGCAAATTACACTGTTATTCCATAATTTCAGTGCAAAGGAAACACTGTGCAAATGTGTGCGAGAGAGAAATAAAATCATTTACATATCATTTGCAGATTGAAAGCAACAACAACAGGGAATATTGATTTGCTAGATAGCTTTGCTCCAACATAGGATGAATTCAAGAACACAATTTCTGTTCCCATTTCCACTGGAATTCTTCCAGATGTTGTTGCTACTCTAATTCCCATCATCCTTGATGACTGGTCATGCTGGTTGGAAGTGATGGGAACTGGAGTCCAGCAACAGCTAGAGGGCTACAGATTTCTTATTCCTGCATTAAAAGGAGGCAGAGTTGTGATGGAGGTAGCTGGGATCAGTAAAGGCAAGGGGTGGTCTAATTCAGGGGTGGGGAACTTGTGCGATCCAAGAAGGTGGTTCTTTTGTTTTTTTTGCCCATAAAATAACACTAATCCTTCATGCCCTATTAAACAAGGAGGTGGTGCAGTGAGAATCAGATAAAACAACTAGATTTGGCTTGAGTGCTCCACAACACCATATTAGAGGCACAGATGGTTTAGACAGCAAATAAAAATGAGAATAATTTGGAAATTGGCAGAGACAGCATCCCTGCCCAATGCATATTTTTGGTTTATGCATATTTCTTTAGTGGTCAAAGAGGTAAGGATGGAGAGAAAGGATGGAAATGCCCCCCCCCGGGGGGGGGAAGATATACATTTTTATACAGTTGTATTGAATGAAATCGTATGCAGAGCAAACCCAGTGAACTTAATGGACCTAAGACATCTTCATTACCTTAAACTGACTCAGAAACTTCCATTGGTCCAAAATGCAGCAGCCAGATTACTAGCTGGGGTTCCATTTAGATCTCACATAACCCCTGTTTTAAAACAGTTGCACTGGTTGCCAGTTCATTTCCAGGCCCAATCAAAGAGGCTAATGTTAGTGTAAGCCCTAAACAACTCAGCCCTCAAATACTTGAAAAACCACCTCCTTCCCTACAGACTCCCCTGGATGCTAAGGACCCTCTTGACTGTTCTACCACTCTAAAAAGCTGACAGGAATGGCGGCCTGGGAGAGTGCTTCTCTGTGGCAACCCCTAAGTTGCGGAACTCCCTCCCCAAAGAGTTGCGTCTGGCACCCCATTATACAGTTTCCAGTGGAGAATTAAGATGTACCTCTTTACCCTGACTTTTGACACCAGAGATGTATATTCTTAGGACCCGCCTTATTTCTCTGATTGTAAGATGTTTTAAACCGTTTTCCTATTGTGCTTGAATTGCTGTAACCTGCCCTGGGACCTTAGGATGAAGGGCGCGTAAATCATCACGACCACCATCTGAGCACAACTAGCATTGGATACAATCCATAGCCTTTTTCTCTTCAGTCCTCAATCCCATAGGCTCTATGTGTGATGTTGGGCACAACTTTTATGGGCTTTGAACACAGTGGTGATTCAAGGTTGCTTCCAAATTAGCCCCCTTTTAGCAGTTCAGGGACAACGCTTTCTGTTCAGTCAGCTGGCAGCAGAACTAAAACCACGGTTCCAAATGGCGCTTGATATATTATTACGATTTTATTAATTGCCTTCTGCATAGGAAGGAGATAGGTATAACCTCTGCTTGAGACCCTGGAGAGTGACTGTCAGTCAGAGTTGATAATGCTGGACAACATGTGCAAAGAGGCTGATTTTTTAAAAAAGCAGCTTTCTTGGGGAAACCCAAGCTCAGTGCTTTGCATGTAGTAGGTCCTAGATTCAATCCTCAGCATCTCTAGCTAGGACTAGGAGAGACCTATGTCTGACACCCTGGAAAGTCGTTGCCAGTCAGTCTGGGCAATACCGGGCTAGATGGACCAATGGTTGAATTGGTATAAAGCAGCTTCCTATGTTCCTATGTATTAAGAAAAGTTTTGTGTGCTTTGTACACAGAAGATTCCAGGTTCAACCCCCAGTATCTCCAGGTAGTGCTGGGAGTGACTCCCTGTCTTAACCCCTGGAGAGCCAGTGTCACCAATACTTTATTTTACTTTCTTCACTAACTCCTAGGCTAGCTCAAGGCAAAGACACCCAATGTTAGCTAAATAAAAAAATTCCTTCAGTAGCACCTTAAAGACCAACTAAGTTTTTATTTTGGTATGAGCTTTCGTGTGCATGCACACTTCTTCAGATACCTACCTGTAACTAGAACAATGTTAGCTAAGTCACTCAAATAATTCACTCAAATAATTCAGATCAGATTCCAGAGAAAAAACAAATCGTGACAAAACTGTACTGAGCAAACACCTAGGGGAAAAAGCAGTGTATAACTTGAGGAGAAAGAATCCAAGGTGTTTTGACAGGCCTTGTACATAGCAGGAAAAACATTCAACCAAACATACCGAGGAAAACTCCTGCAGTACTGCACAACCAGTCAGAGACTTCCACACATAGTTTTACTTGTTAGTGTGTGACTAACAAGTAAAACTTGGAAATATAGGCTGTAAAACCATAAAATGTGCCCTTTAAAGTGAGTTCCAAAGTTTCCTTAGTATAGAAAAAGAACACACATTTGGTAAGTTAAAAATGGTTTACGTACAAACTCTCCAAAAGTCAAATTCATGTGCTTTTCCATACAGTGTTCAGAAAAAGTTGCATAGGCATTAAAACTTGTCTTAGTTCCTAAATTATTGATATAGGAACTCAAGAGTGACTTGTAAGAACTATGCAGTCTGAGCTTGGAGCAACCAGCTCAGGACTCCTCACACATTGAACTTCTCAGGTAGACTAAGCAGAAACAAGTCTTGATTACCTAGTCCCTCCCAAGGTGAGCTAAGGCTGGCAGGACAGCTTACTTATGGTCTTAACCCCTTCATGCATTAATTAGACTTAAGCATGTTGGTTATATGTGACTAGCTATCCCACACTTCCAACACCCAGCATCTGGGAAGAAAAGGGTACAATTCCAGACTTGGAAATCTAGAAGCGCTGCTGAACCTTGGGGTTTTGGTAAAGGAAGGGGAGGAGACAGATATGAAAACATTTCAATGTATTTGAAGGAAGCCTGCACAATTATACACTGAGGGGTTAAGTGAAGAGAGTTTATTCAATTTGTCCCCTTCTCTAGGGAGACCGTTATTTTGAAGGACTTTCTGGGGTGGTGGAGCCTTTAGAGACACTGAAATCTTAAAGGGAGGTTGTTATGAAAGACCAACTCTGGGAGAACTCTGCCTCCATAAATCACTGGGGCAAAATGAGATTCATCTGCAGGTTGCAGAGTAAAATAAAAACCTCCCAGGCATGGAAGTTCAGCCAAGATGACAGACCAGCACAGCAACTATTTCTTGAGAAGTGGATTGTCAATTACATGACCAGCACCCCAGTTTCTGCGATACAATATGAGAAAATGAGTGGGGAGTTGAGCTGCAAGGAATGCTTTGGCAGGAGAGAGGCTGGCTTTGATTCCAAGGAAACAGACATAAATTTCTGGTAAAGAACAGAATGGTCAGCACAATTTCTTCTGCTACTGACTGCTGTCCAATGTGGAAGACTTTGAAAGGACCCTTCCATGGGTAGGACTTTTGATTTTGGTAATACTCATTCCCCTGGTCAAACCAGGGAATGTGAACCCTGGAAAGATGTTGGAACATTCAGGGCTGAGCATCAAGGCATTCAGCAAATCTGGCAGGAGCCTGCCCAGAAATTTATTGTGGTTGTGCTGCAACTCCCTTATATCTATTATTATTATTATTATTATTATTATTATTATTATTATTATTATTATTATTATTTGCATACTGGCTGTAAACTGAACATCATAAGGCAGTTCACAAACAAAAACATATAAAATGAGAACACAAAATATATAACAACAACGCCCCCATGAGCTCCTTCCCACAAACACAATTAAAAGTCCATAGATTTAATCAGCCCAAGGCTCATTAACATAACAACAAACAAAACAATACCCCCCACAATTTAAGAGGTTTCATCAGCCAAATTCCTGGGTGAAGAGGCATGTTTTTGCCTGGCACTTAAAGGTATGTAGTGAAGGTGCCAGGGGAGCCTCCCTGGGGAAAACATTCCACAAACGGGGAGCCACTACAAAAAAAAGGTCCATTCTCAAATTGCCACCCTCCAGACCTCTTGTGGAGGGGGCACACAAAGAAGGGCTTCAGATTATGATTGCAGGGCCTGGTTCGCTTCATATGGGGAAAGGCAGTTCTTCGGGTACTGAAGTCCTGAGCAGCTTAAGGTTTTGTAGGTAAAAACTGGCACTTTTATTTGGGCCTGGAAGCTGATTGGCAGCCAGTGCAGCCACGCCAGGATTAGTGTTATATGCTCAAACTGTCTTGCCACTGGTGAACAACCTGGCCGCCAAATTCTGCACCAGCTGAAATTTCTGAACCATCTTCAGACGCAGACCCATGTGTTTCAGTAATCTAACCTAGAAGTTACCAGAGCATGGGCAACAGAAGTTAGGCTATCCCCGTCCAGATAGGGGCACAGCAGAAGCTGATGGAAGGCACTCTGCGCCACTAAGGCCACCTGAGCCTCAAGCGACAACAAGGAATCCCATCAAGAGCATGCAACCTCCCATCTAACTGATCTCGGGACCCACCCACTAACAGTGCCTCAGTCTTGTCTGGATTGAGCTTCAGTTTGTTGGCTGTCATCTACTGGCCATGTTGTTGGGTTACAATTCCCACCTCCCTTGATGGTGGCAGGCATAGTGCCTTCAACAGTGGAGGTAGTGCACAGTCATCATGACCAGAAACCACTGACAGCCTTATCCTTCCTTAATGTGCTGAGGCCCTAGCCTAGACCCCTTTTTAAGACGCCCAGTTTGGTTGCTATGTTCTTCCTCCTGATCTCAGGATTCTGGGAATTGCACAGACTACAGTTCACAGGATTCTTTGGGGAAAGTCATGGCTGTCAAAGCAGCACATGACTACTTTAAACGTTCGGTGTGACGTTAGTTAGGAAATAAAATCACAAATTAGGAAGTAGGATCACAGATTAATGGGTGTTACAAAAAGGACACTGTCTTACGAAGTCAAGGTGTTAATGTGTTTAACATCCAATCTGTACCATACAGTATTGTTTTTTGTTTCGTGTTGTTTTTGCAATTTATAAGTGTTTCAATAAAGTATTTAGATAGGTTTAAAAAAATATAGATTCACATGATAACTCTAATATTATGAGAGAGATAAAAAATTCTCTGTATCCACTTTTTCCACACCATGCACCATACACTTCAACCATCCCCTCCCATCACTGTTTCTCTAAACTAAAAAGCCCCAAATGTTGTAACCTTTCTTCATAGGAAAGTTGCTCCAGCCTCTTTATCATTTTAGTTGCCATTTTCCAGCTCTACAATACCCTTTTTGAGGTGCTGCAACCAGAACTGAGCAGAGTATTCAAAGTGCTATTGCACTATAGATTTGTATAACATCATTATATTGGCTGCTTTATTTTCTATTCGTTTCCTAATGATCCCTAGCATGGAATTTACCTTTTTCACAGCTGCCACATAGAGTAGCAGGTTGGCATTTTCCTTGAGATGTTCATAGGGATGAGCGAATCTGCAAGCTCTGAATTCTCTAAGTTTCTCATTTCTCCAATCTTAAAATTCAGTTCTCCACACCCCCTACCGCATTTGTGTGTGTGTGTGTGTGTGTGTGTGTGTAAAGTCCTCATGAAAATTCACCAGGATTTTAGTGTATTTTGTTTCTAATGTACATGTTTTGGTATGCAATTTTGTTTGAAACACACATTTCTGCAAAGCATTTTTCACTAGCATAATGCATTTTTGTAAGTTATTTTCAGTTAGTTGTGAATTTTTACCAATATACTTTTTTGTACACTTCATCTTAAAATATGTAACTTTGCATATATTATTTGGCTGGAGAATGGCTCTGCAAAATTCAGAGAAGTGCAATTTTCAAAGGGTAGGCTGTGTTTCAGTTTGTGTATTGTTTACGGAAGGTTCCTATTTAAACCCAAATTGAATCAAATTTATCTCCCTTCCCCAGCCATCCATTTTGATCCCAGTATCTCTTTACTGGTCAGACATCACCAGTTCAGACCCCAATTAGAGTCCAACAACTTCTGGAGGGTTACAGAGATTTTCAATCCCTGGTTTTAGCAGCAGATGAAGGGAGAGACAGGAGAACACATGTGCTGCCATGATGGTTTGCCAGTGTTGCTAGAAAGGCTTTCGAAAACTAATAATAATAATAATAATAATAATAATAATAGACCCAAGGAGGGTGTGAAGCAATGCAAGCAAGGGGAGTGGCCCGGGAACAGGGTTGGCAGGGTGTGTGGCCCATGTAGATTTCCAAGGGCCAGACTGAGTGACCGGGAGGGCCACATTTGGTCCCTGGGGCCTGAGGATTCTGCACTGAGAAAATACAAATTCGGTGACCTACAGAAATTATGGGACACACAGCCAATGGCCCATGTCAGAAGCACAGGAAGCTGCAGCGTATACTCATGCCTTCAACTGCCTGCTTACTATTACTCAGATTGTTTGTATCCCCAATGAAACACATGCGGGACTGATTTCTCTGTCATGCCAAGCACTGGGAGAGAAGACCACCTGGGAAGTATTTTGCCAGCGGTTCCCTCTCTCAACCGCCCACCCCTCTGTCCCTTCCGCCTTCCCCTCCCACTCCTCTCCATCCAGGGCTGATGGATGGCTATTGGTTTTGGCTTCATGCGACGCAGAAATCTGTCACTTCATGCCAGGGAGAGGTGACAGCAAATACATCAGTGTGGAGACAGCCGTCGCTTGCGGATCACTTTCAAGGCCGCTAAGGGCTGAGGTCCTTTGATTTCCTCCCTCCTCTCCCACCCAATACTAGCTCCCACCCCCACCCCCGCCTTCCATGCAAGCAAGGCACAGTAAATCACAGTTCGAATACACCCAATTGGCCCTGCATTGCACAAATCCCGACTCCCTGGCAAACCAAACAGCAGCAACAGCAAATGCAGGGTCCAAAACATGAAGAGTCTGCATCTGTATCAGAATGGATACTGCATCTGTATTCAACCTCTCTCTCTCTCTCTCTCTCTCTCTCTCTCTCTCTCTCTCTCTCTCTCTCTCTCTCTCTCTCTCTCTCTCTCACACACACACACACACACACACACACACAGAGAGAGAGAGAGAGAGAGAGAGAGAGAGAGAGAGAGAGAGAGAGAGAGAGAGAGAGAGAGAGAGAGAGAGGAATGTGTTGGTTTTAAGTGAGTGACTCTTTATTTTCAAAAACCAGTGCAGAACATTATAAACAAACAAAATGAAATGAAAAGCAGAAAGAAATAGGAACCTAGGAAGCTGCCTGATACTGATTCAGACAATTGGGTCTATCTGGAGCAGTATTGTCCACTTTGACAAGGAGCAGCTCTGTGGGGTTTCAGGCAGGGAATTTCCCCCCAGCCCAACCTGGATATGCTACTGAGGACGGAACTGGGCACTTTCTGCCTGCAAAGCAGATGCTCTACCACTGATTCCAGACAGGCAGTATATTTATATACAATTTACTGAATGCTTTTGACATAGGTCTCTGAGTATCAGTTTTGTTTGTAAGTGCAACCAAATCCCACCTGTCCTCCATGAATCTCACTGTCTCACCCCCTCTCTGACTTTTGGCTATACAAAGATTTTGAGTAAGCTTTTTCTGGGAGTATAACTCCCCAAACTTTGCTGTACTATCTTGGTAGAGAGATTCCTTACAGACCTTCCAATAATCTGGCTATAGGGGTTCTAGCGACTACTAGTAAACATCCCATTAGTGCCTTACATATTATGTGTATATTTAATTGAGGTGACCCCGCGTGGGACCTTATGGTAAAGGGCAGGAAAGAAGTATGATAGAATAAATAATAAAATAAAATAAGTACTGCACAGTGTTTTTCTTGGAAGCACAACAACAGGGATCATTCAGTTAGTACTGTAATCTAAAGGTTAATTCTGTTGACAGTCAACCAAGAGGGGGGTGATGGTGGAGGTGCTGCCTAGAAATCAGTCAGTATGGCATGATCCTAGCTAAGGTGCTCCAAATGGCTGTGCAGTTCTGAGAGAGTTTTCCCCAGTATGTGTGGTTGAGTAAATCTTGCTCTTATCTAGGCCTGTAACTAAGACAAATCCTCTCTATTTCCCCCATTTCATATACTGTTTTTGTTTAGTTTGCGCAGTAAAGTGCAATCATTTCCTTTTCTATCTGGAGTCTGCCTGCATTTTTGAAGTGACTCTGGTAACTGTTGTTCCTCATTTATTGGAAGTATAGTTTAGAAAGGTCAATCCCAATTTGGTACCTATTTGGACAGACTATATCAGAATGTACATTCAAATCAGGCTTCATGGAATGGTTTTATTGCTAATGGCAGCTAATGATGGTGGGGTGTATTCAATGCTTGGCACAATCAGACAAGGCTTACTGAAATTAATGAACTTTAGCCAGTCATAGGTGGTATTCAGCACCAGTCATGAAGTTGGTGGGCCCATTCAAGTTAATGGACATAACTTAGGTGTACTTATTTACCGTATTTATCATTACATTTATATCCCACATATTCTCCAAGGAGCTCAAGGTGGTGTACATGGTCCCCTTCCTCCTCATTTAACCTACCCAGTGAGGTAGGTTAGGCTGAGAGACAGTGAATGGTCAAAGTGGGCTTCAGGACTGAGTGGGGATTTGAAACTGGATCTCTCAGATTTTAACTAGGGGTGGACTTTGGTCTTTCAAATTTCAGTGGCACCCTGTGCAGAGCCAAAATCTGGCACCTCCTGCCTCTCACCTCTGTGTGTGCACTGCGTCATAGTTGCGATGCCCTGCGGCGCTTGCGTTGGCGCATTGCCCAGTGCAGAAGAACCAGTTATGTTGCCCTAAATCCACTTCTGTTCTAACTTAGGATATAGTTGATGCAGCCTCATGTCTGTTAGCCTTAATGGATCTATTCTGAGTAGGACCAGCACTGCATACAACTCAAGTATTCCCCACACTCTGGTCTGTTGTATTTGCAAATATATATAAAGGTATTCTGGAACAAGGTTTTATGCCAGTGGCAGAAAGTCAGGGAGGCTCTGGGAAATTGTTCCTTGAACTGGCCGCAGAGCACAGCAGCATGAGCGTGGCTCAGCCTTTCAAGCTGACGGGGGAGTTTCCTGGCCGCAGTTCCCGTCGCCTCCACCTCCTCTCCTGCGATGCTGCTGGTTCATCTGGGGACTACATCTGGAGACTGGCCCAGGGGAGTGCTGCTTGGCCAACCCTTGCCTCATTTATGGAGAAAAGCCCCGCAGGTTCCAGGGGAAAGGGGGCCAGGAGGAGAGAGACCTCTCTGGACTGCAGACAGCCAAGCGCAAGATGATTTATGGGGCTTCCTGCAGATGGCATGTTCCAGGCAGAGAGGGATCCAGACCAGGGAAAGGAGGGGGATGGGGGGGGACGGGACAGATCTGGCTGGTGCTGTCTTAAAGGGCTAGCGCCAATTTACACAGCAGTACACTCGTTCCTGCTAACTGGTTTGGCATTTCAACATTTCTATTGATTGCATTCAGCTTTTCAAATCTTTTCATTCATATATTTATTTGGGCTTAACTCGCCTGAAATGACAGCTCATTAAAAAGCTCATTAGCAAGCTTCCTGAGCAGCTTCTCTGGGCCTTATGCACCATCGGATGCTGGTTTTGGCTTCTGAGCTGTGGTTGGCCGCGCCCAATCTTATCACTCTGGCATGATCAGGAGCGCCATGTTTTTTTAGAATAAGGCTACCGCCCTTCAACATGGAGGCTCCCTGTGCTATTTTGGGCCAGTTGCCCTATCTCAGCCTAACTTATCTTGTAGGACTGCTGTGAGGATAAAATGAAGAGAGAGATCCACGTATGGGGGATATAAAAACAAAAACAAAATAAGTAAAATAAGTAGACAAACAAATAAATAATAGTCCACATATATTTCAAGTAGGGAGGGGAACCTGTGGCCCTCCAGGATGTTGCTGGACTCCACTCCCCATGGGGCCCCAGCATCAGCATAATGATCATTATTATTATCATACCCCACTCTTTCCTACCTTTTACCTGGAGATGCCAAGAGTTGAAAATCTGGGACCTTCTGCATGCAAAAGATGGAATCGGCTACTGGGCCAATGAAGGGCACCACTATAGAATTTTATATTCTATTCTTGTCCTTCACCAGACCTAAGATACCACAGAGAAAGGACACCTGCCTTACACTCAGAAAGTCTCAGGTTCCATCCCCAGCATCAACAGGTACAACTGGAGGGAACCCCCTTCCTAAAAACCCTGAAAAATCGCTGCCGGTGTAGATAATACTGTAGGTGCAGCAATAGTTTAAGTTGGTATAAAGGAGTTTCCTATGTTCCTATTATAAAGAGGAGGGTCATGGCTCATGAGTAAGAGTGTTTATTCTATATGCAAACGTCCCCAGCATACCCAGATAGGGGTGGGAATATCCCCCACAGGAAAAGCCTGGAGAGCCGCTGCCAGTCAGTGTAGACAATATTGAAGTAGATGGACCAATGATCCGATCTGGTACAAGGCAGCTTCCTAAGTTTCACAGACCACGCTGTTTCCCTTATGTGTTCCTCCCTCCCTACTCCCTACTCCCTACTCCAACACTTGCAGCATCCAGTCATGGTCTTGGAGGGGGTCAAGAGACTCTGAGTGCCACCTTGCCCCATTCACTGCAACATCAAAAGCTGCACACACAACACACTTCAGTTCGACTACGGTATCAGCACAGGGCTTATTTCACAGCAGATCAAACCACATCTTTGAAATTCCATATGGGTTCCCAAGGGACCCTCTCCGTATGTTTAAAATAACAACATAAAAGCAGCCGCTGCTGCTCTCACTGCCAGCAGGACCCTCCCGTTCCCTGCTAGCACAGAAGGCGTGCAGAGACACAGCATCAGCAGAGAAGCCCACGTGGAAAGCGGAGTGTGCGGCAGCCCCTCCAGCGCCTCCTCTCCCCTCCTTCCTCTGCAGCCATCTGGCCTCCGCTTCGCCTTCCAACAAACCCTGTGGCTCTGTCCCTGCCTGGGAAGCCTCCTGTTTTTAGCTCAAGATGCGGGTCCAGAGATGCCTCAATTGGTACATTGCTCTGCTATACCATAAAGTTAAAAGGGGAGCCATGATTACAGAAAAGCAGCTCTCAAGTGTGTCTGAGGTTGTTTGCATGCACATCCCCCCCTCCCTACAACCAGTTGGCGACCGCAAGCAAGAATGGAAGCCCATCTGGGGAAAGAAAGCCAGGCTGCCGACCCACTTCCTCCTGCCTTCGCCTTTGGCCGGCAGACATGGCAGGAAGGCCAAACCAGAGCTTGGCGGGAGCCAGGGGTGATGGGGAGAAATTTGATGCAGTTTACATTTAAAGGTGAACCTCCCTCATTTGCTCTTCCCAGAGCAATTTGTGAACCAAAACACAGCCATCCTTCAAAATGCGCATTTATCTGTTTTAAATAAAAAATGAAGGGGGGGGGCAACATTCTCCATGTGAACAAAAATAATGCATATAGTGAGGTTAAGTGCATTTATTTGTGTAAACAACATACAAACATGCATTATATTAGGGGAAGCTCATTTGCAAAAAATGTGAACTTACTAGGCAATGCTGCATACAAAAACGTGTGTTTTAGAAGCTGGAACTAAAGTGGAGATGAATCTTCAGGAGGACTTAATAAATAAAATAAAATCACAAACTTCATCTTGGCTGCAGACTATTCGTGTTTCTCAATTAGGATTCAAGCCCAGACCAGAGCTCTGAGTCTCTGCATCTCAAGGGCTATGTTGCCCTGGTCCAAACAATCCACCTTAGAGGTGGTGGTGGAAAATGATGTGGAAATGCACTGAAAAGTGTGAGGTGCACAGTTAACTAGGAGGAAGACATATAAACTCTTGCAAGCAAATCAGGATTAATGCTCAGTAAATAGGTCATCTGGAGGAACTCCTAATATCCCCCTTGCTTCTCAGCCATGGAATAATTCAGATTGGCACATATTAGGGAAGGGGGAGGAGAGAACCTGCGTCCCTCCAGATGCAGTGCTGGGATCTAATTCCCATCAACCTGAGCATTGGCGTGAGACTGATGGAAGCTGGAGTCCAACAACATCTAGAGCGCCACTTGTTTCCTCCAGGGCCGCCTTAAGCATAGGTGGCGCCCTGGCACGAACTATCCCTCCAGCTCCCCCCTCCCATTCCCGAGTGCGGCGCCCCCTGGCGGCCCAGCGCCTTGGCACCTTGCGCCACCCAGCCTTGCCTTAGGGCCAGCCCTGCCTATTTCTCTACTAAGGTAGAGTGCTACCTATAGCACTCACAACACAATAGCCCTCCTGGATCAGGACAGAAGTCCATCTAGCCCAGCATCCTGTTGCCTACACAAGTCTACCAGATTCAAATTAATTTCCTCTAATATAATTTTATTTATTTCATAAAATTTATACTCTGCTTGATTGTAAGGGGGGGGGGCCTCAAAGCGGTTTACAAACAGAATAAAACCATAAAATCACCAGTAAAAAGCATTCAAAACAACTATTTACATTTTTAAATTAAAAAAATCTCTGTTATTTTCATTTGCATATATGTACACATTACGCTAGCATATGCATTTTTTTACACATTACATGGCTGAAGACTGGCATTGCAAAAGTCACTGAGATGTATAAAATTTTGAACAATGGCTGTGTTTTGATTTGCGTATTGTTTCAGCAACTGCTAATTTGGTAAATTCACCTTTACGTGTGAACGGAATCAGATTTTTACCCCAGCTGTAGTGAATGGCAATCAGAGGCATGCTGTTCCTGATCTTGGGGGTAAAATATAGCCACAATTACTTGTAGCCACTAATAGTCTAATCTTTCTACATTGTATGTGCACAGTTTCGGGTGGGAACGGTATTGGAAGAGCCTGTATGGAAAGGAAAATTAAATATAAATCTAAACACAGCAAGTGAGCATTTGAAGTGGTCCTTCTTGCTAGCCAGAGGGCGAAGCAATCCCCAGAGTCTTGTGGTGAGGCTGGAAGCTGAACCTATCTACCAAGTCCCCCCCTGCCCCTATTGCTGCACCCCCCGTCCCGAAAAAAACCCCAATCCCGCAGCAGTGGGGAAGGCAGGGGAGTGCTGAGCGAAAGTATTGGGAGAATAATAAATGTTTCAGCTTTGCAACATCTCTGCTCTAGAAATGGAAAACCAACTGCTTGCCTGCCCACATAGCCAGACCACTGCCCAGTCCCCAAACCTTCTGCCTCTCTGAAGCTGGCTATTTTTAGCTCAAGCAGAACACAAAAGCCCAAGCGTTATTCTCCCTACCCAACCTAGAAAGGGAATAAACCCAGCAGGCTGACAGACTGTGTGGGGAGCACAGAGTGAGCATCATGCTTCAAAAACATATTAATAGGACACATTTGCATTTATATTTCGGTCCTGAACTTCCTGCCGCCGCCACTGCCACCACCACCACCACCAGCAATCCAATTCTCAGTCCTAAAACTTGTACTCACATTGGTTTGGAGTCTTGAGTGTTGCACCCATTTTACAAATGATTTATTGAACACTACCATAGAGTGTTTTCAAAACATTCTACCTTCAGAGAATACTTTCCACATCAACCTATCCTACAAGGAAACGGGAGCAGGTGGCACTGTGGTCTAAGCCACTGAGCATCTTGGGCTTGCCGATCGGAACATTAACAGTTTGAATCCGCACAACATGGTGAGCTCCCATTGCTCTGTCCCAGCTCCTGCCAACCTAGCAGTTCAAAAGCATACCAACATTGTGGCAGGAAGGTAAACGCTGTTTCTGTGCGCTCTGGCACTTGTTGCAGTGTCCCACTGTGCCAGAAACAGTTTAGTTATGCTGGCCACATGACCTGGAAAGCTGTCTGCGGACAAATGCCGGCTCCCTCGGCCTGAAACGCGATGAGCACCGCACCCCAGAGTCAAGTTTGACTGGATTTAACCATCCAGAGATCCTTTACTTTTATGGGTTTGTTTTTTTTACAAGGGAACCCTTGCAATGAATCAGCTGTGGGTTCTCCATGCATTGCAAAGGATTCTAGGACATGCTTTTGTAGGCAAAGAAACATTAACATTCTTTACCCCCCTGCCTCTGGTTTTTGTGTGTGTGCCAAATCCCAGACTCTCTGGAATGTGTCATTGAATTCTGATAATGCCTCTTGACAACCTGAATGGGTTTGTGAGTGTAAAAACTAGCCTACTGTACAGTACAGTACTTAGGTAGAAAATCGCATCAATTGCTCCACCCACTGTTGACTCTGGCTCCACCCACCCGACATGGGGCCTCCAGAAGATAGCCGCAAAGGTAATACAGCCCCTGTGCTGGAAGAAGTTCCTCACCTGCATGCTATTATGGGGTACTCTTATTTATTGCCGCGTCCCTTTGCTGCCAGAGCTTAACCCCCAATCAGAATTACACCCGTCCTTTCCTCCTTCCTGTTTTGTTTTGTTTCTTTTTTCTACCTCGGTTTCCCTTTGCTGAGCCGAAAAATTCCTCCTGCAGCCTCTCTGTCATCCTGCTTCTCACTCAGGAGTGGCGCGGCTGTTTTCCCAAGCTAACCAGAAGCACATGAGCCGTGGTGGTGGAGCCGGGCATGGTGACAGCTGCAAGGAATTACTTGTTTGGGATCGAAACAGAAAGCGGGGAGAGCCAGCTACTTCCTGAGAAAGCAGCCCTGTGTGTCCAGTGCTCCTCACGGGTCCAGAGCAGGGGGTGGGTGAATAATGCTGGAGCAACCATCCCCATCTTTCTCAGGCTTGACTCATTTCCCCAGGGCTTGGCAGGAGATCTGTACGGGAGGGAAGACAGGGGTCAACTTCCGTGGGGGCTACAAGAGCCTCGGAGGCATCCGCCACGCTCTCTCCACTCTGACCCCTGAGGCAGCAGCCTATTCATAAATGACTTGTGGGTGGGGGAGGCAGGAAGAGTCCAGGAGAGGAGAGGGCCTCACAGAAAGGTCTACAGGGTGGGTGTGGGAGAACCTCAGAGGGAGGTAAATAAACGATCACATTGTAAAGCATTCAGCAAGTGACAAGTCAAAATTGTTCCCCTCCTGGAAGAGAAGTGTGTGCATGAGGAGAGAAACAAAGGGAGAGAACTGAGTTGGATCCATGCTTGCATGGGCTCAATAGCAAGGAGAGATGGCACCCGCAATCATCAATTTTAGGGACTGGGAAATCTGTCAATTTCAGTTTCTCATTTTTCCAGTCTTAATTTCAGTTCTCCACATTTCCACGTTTCTTCTTTTTTAAAAGCTCTTATGAAAACCCATTAGCATTTTTGCATTTTTGTGCTGATTTTGCCTAAAACAACACACACACACACACACACACACACACACACACACACACACACACACACTTTAGAATGCTATAGACACATTTTTGCAGAGCATTTTGCATGTTGTCACTAACATATGCAGTTTTGTGAATCCTTTACTTTATATGCACTGCAAAATTCAGAGGTACAAACTTCAAAGGATGATTGTGTTCTCATATTGTTTCAGAAAGTGCAAATGATGTAGGGTTTTGCCTTTAAACGCAAACTGAATTGAATTCCTGACCCATCCCTAGGAAGGCCCAGACAGAGGGCCTTCTCGGTAGTGGCACCCGCCCTGTGGAACACCCTCCCAGCAGATGTCAAGGCAATAAGCAACTACTTTACTTTTAGAAGACAACTGAAGGCGGCCCTGTTTAGGGAAGTTTTTAATGTTTGATGCTGTACTGTTTTTAATATTGGGTTGGAAGCCGCCCAGAGTAGCTGGGGAAACCCAGCCAGATGGGCGGGGTATAAATAATAAATTATTATTATTATTATTATTATTAGGAAGAACTTCAACTAGTCCATCTGATTGCATGGCAGTGTCCCATAGCAATAATTCATGCTTCCCAGGGCATGAGATGTAAAACCTGATGGGGGATTTGGCTCACTGCAGTGAGAACTACCTCCACTGTTGATTTTAACATGAATTAACTTGAACTATTCCTCCTTCCCTACCAACCAACAAATCAGAAAGGATGCTCAGTAGACAGGTCATCTGGAGGAGCCCTTAAAATAAATGTATGTTTTTAAAGGTCTTCCACTGGTACCAAAAAGTTCACAACTCAGACATCAGTCTGGTCTTTCCACAGACAACACTGCACCACTAGGGTGCCACCCCTGGAAAGACCTTCTGCCTGCCTCCCCCTATGGTGGAAGCACCTGGAGGAGAGCTTTAGAAAACAGCCATAGGTTCATGGTAGTTATACATATGAGAGAAGATGCTGGTTCAGGGAGCCTGGTTAGGACTTTAAGGCACGAATGTGGAACCTGGGGCTCTCTGGGTGTTGTTGGAATACAACTCCCATAATCTCTGACCATTGGCCATGCTGGCTGGAGCTAAGAGGATAGGAAGTCCAACAATGCCTGAAGGTCCACAGGTTCCGCATCCCTGCCTTAAAGCATTTACACCAGCACATTGAATTGGGTCTGGAATGGACCGCTGGCTATGGTCTGAGTCAACCTTCCTCCCAATGTTTTGGATTACACCTCCCATCCATGGCTGTGCTGTAGTGGCTGGGCCTGGTTGGGAGCTGCAGCCCAAAAAATCTGAAGGGCACCAGATTGTAGGACGCTGTACTGCACAAAAGGTATCCTCACCAATCTCTGAAGCGGAGTTTGAAATCAGGGATCTATTCCGGAGCAGCACTTGGCTGAGCTTTCAAGGATGCTCCCCCCCCCAAAAAACGAGCAGTCCCTCAAGTTCTTCCCCATCTTGTTCAAAACAGTCTGCCGCACTCTGCACCCACACTGCCCTAGGAGGCGCACTTGGCAGGTGGGGCGTCGTGGCTGGAGTTTGCGCAACATGGCACCATTTCAGGGTTTTTTTTAGAAAGGAGCTGTGGAGGGGAAAGGAGGGAGCAGAGGGTCTGCATTCCTGTCTCTGCCTCTGGGGCTGCCTGGATACCTCAAGTCAGCTGTCAGGGGATAATAGGCGATGAGTCCTAATTAGAAACCACCCCAGCTTGATCTGGGAGGGTGGGCACGGTGGCTCCATCTGGCTCGATGGCTTTTCTTTCTGCGGCAGGGAAAGGCAGGGAGAGTAAAGAGAAGAAGAGATGGGAAAGCTCAGTGGCTCTCTGAGGCACTCTGGCCGGGAGACAGAGACAAAAATAACCAGCCAGCACCAGGAGGCAAAAGACTAGGGGGTGGAGGGTGGGTGAGGAGAAGAGAGGGTGGAGGAGACTGAACAATGCTGAACAATGAAGCTCATCTCCCCCTCTCTCTTTGCACTTCAGAAAAGATGCAAGGTGGAAGCAAAAAGAAAGGAAGGGCAACTGTGATGGGCTGCAGGGGTGTGGGGCAAGCATTGTAAGGACATAAAGGTAAAGGTAAAGGGACCCCTGACCATTAGGTCCAGTCGTGACCGACTCTGGGGTTGCGCGCTCATCTCGCATTATTGGCCGAGGGAGCCAGCGTACAGTTTCGGGTCATGTGGCCAGCATGACAAAGCCGCTTCTGGCAAACCAGAGCAGCACATGGAAACGCCGTTTATCTTCCCGCTGTAGCGGTTCCTATTTATCTACTTGCATTTTGACGTGCTTTCAAACTGCTAGGTTGGCAGGAGCTGGGGCCAAGCAACGGGAGCTCACCCCGTCACAGGGATTCGAACCGCTGACCTTCTGATCAGCAAGCCCTAGGCTCAGTGGTTTAACCACAGCGCCACCTGGGACATAAGAAGAGCCAAAAGCCCATTTTATTTATTTCCTTTCTATCCCACCTTTTTCTTCAAGGAGCTCAACGTGGTGTACGTACATGGTCCTCCCCCTCGTTTATTCCCCACAACAACCCTGTGAGGTAGGTTAGGCTGAGAGGCAGCGACGGGTCCAAGGTCACACCCTGGGCTTCATGGCTGAGTGGGGACCTGAACCCTGGCCTCCCAGGTCCTAGTCTGACAATCCAACTCCCTACGTCACACTGGATCTCCAACCTAACATCCTGTTCTCATAGTGGCCAACCAGATGCAAAGTCATCTCTTTTTTGGTTCTTTTGGAATAAAGATCATAAAACACAGGGAGCTGGATCATTGATCCATCTAGCTCACTATTGACCACACTACTGGCAGTGACTCTCTAGCATTTCAGATGAGGAATCTTTCCCAATCCTTCCTGGATCTGCCATTCGGGACTGAACCCAGGACCACATGCAAAGTAGAGGCTCTACCACTGAGTTATGGTCCTTCACCTTAGGAAAGTAGAGGTGGGGTATCTCCGTGGGTTAGAAAACATGAACATCTGAACATGTCTGGAAAGGTCTGATCCACGTAAAACAAACACGCACAATTGCCGTGAATGCAGAGGCTGAACGGGAACCAGTAATTCCCTGGCTTATCCCTGATGCTAACCTGTTCTAGCTGTCAGCTCCCCCTTTCCTTTCCCCAAAGCTTTTTGCGCCCAGCAGTTATTTGAGGCTGGGGCGGGGGCGGGGCGGGGGGGGTTAATGCGGCTGCCCCCACCGCTCCTCTCCCAGCTTCTCTTCCGCTGAGTTTAACCCAAGGTCAAGTAACAGCCTCGTGAGCTCTTGAGAGATTTAATTTTCAAAGCGCTCCCGACATCCCCTGCCTGACCACCACCGCCACCCCTCGCTGCTCTCTCCACCTCCGGGGACAGGCCTTGGCTGGCGGCCAAGGACTGGGAAGGCTGCAAGGATTTCGCTCTGGGCCAGGCTGACAATCAATAGGGGTTTGGGGGGGCGAAAGGAGGGGGTGCTTTCTCCTCTTCTTCTCCTGGAGGGGGAAGAAAAGCAGCAATGCAGCAGGGGGGAAAGGAGAGACACTGGGGCACCTCTTGGCCTTTTCGCAGGCTTAGCCTTGCCTGCAGGAAAGCGTAGCCTGCAGTTCACATAAGAAAAATAATGCTCACCAGGATGAGATGCATCACAACAGGACTTTGCTCATGACCACCACCCCACTCCCCCGTGAAACAAGACAGCTGTGGAAAATTGGCTGCCCGGGAGCAGTGGGGGGTGGGTGGGATGGCAGAGGAAGAAAGCAGAGCGAGGAAAGTAAAATAATTATGGAAGAATGACTTTTTTCCATTTTTAAAGAATGAATGCACATACCCTCAAATCCCTTAGTTATTTTAGTTGGGTTAGATGTGGGGTTGCTTTCGATGCTAGACCTACTTAGAGCAGACCCATTGAAATGAATGTGTATGATTAGCTTATGTCCATTAATTTCAATAGGTTTGCTCTAAATAGGACTTAGTTCAACAGAAGCCCCCTGGTCTTAACAGGTGGCAGAGAAAATAAGCAGAAATCTTATTGACCACTGCCTGAATAATTATTTGTAATAACTGGAAAAAAAGAAAGTCACTCAACGTTAGAAGACTGGATATCAAAGTTATGGGATATACTCATATATGTAATAAAACTAACTAATATGGATAGAGACAGGGAGAAAACAGAGCCCTTGAATCCTGGGGTTGAAAAACTGGATTATTTTTGTCAGCAAAATCCCTTAAATAAGGCAGATGGAGTCCAGAGAGAAAAGAAATCCCGATAACACTTCACTGAGGAAACTGAACAAAAATAGAGTACAATTTTAGGAAAGAAGGAACAGAGTGGTTCACACAGCTCAGGTCTTGTACATAACGGGGAGATGTTTTATCGCCCTGAGATATTTTGATGACGGGTGGTATATAATTTTAACAAATAATAATATTTTTTTTAAAAAAAACACCAAACATAGAAGAAACCTCCTTCACAACTACACAGCCAATCAGGACATGTTATGTGCTACATCAGCAAATGTCATGCCACACTGCCTGGTTGCTAAACAACATCTCCACCTGTCCCCCTCTTGGCTGACATTAACACTTGCAGCATTAACCCTTAAGTTGCACATGGTATGATCTCTGCTACTGCACTTCGAACAGTTTTCAATATGTACTGATGCAAAGCACTGACGGAGGAATGGGAGTGTGGAGGGAGCAAACTGCCCCATGCACTGGGCGCCATGCCCCCACAGACGGTGTGCCATGCCCCCAGAACACACACCACACCCCTGCGGGTGGCGAGCCATGCCCTCACGGACACCCCCAGGATGCGCACCACTCCCCTGCGGCAGCGTGCCACGTCCCCAGGGCACACGTCATGCCCCCCCAAGGGGGCACCAGCCACGCCCACTCTCTGCCCCCGGTAGCAGAGCATGCACCTTCGCCACTGACGCAAAAGAAGGGCAAGAAAATGTAAAACCACTATTAGGTATATGCCTTTAATTCATTCATTTTATCTATTTGCTAAATGCACTACCCCCATATTGTTATTATGGCAATATATTTATTTCCAAGTAATTTCCAGTTACGACAGACCAATGAAAGCAGGGTAGCCACGAATCCTTCTTTACAAAGGACAATCCTCCATGGGAAGGGATGTCTGGATCAAATGGGAGAATTGTAAAAAAGGGGGGGAAAGAGGGGGCCTGGTGTTTTAAGAGTTACCACTTATGAATCTTTTTTTAAAAAAAAAAAAGGCGAGCTGCATCACACAAAAAGGAGAGGGTGAAAACACAACACAGATCTGCATAAAATTTGAATAAGCTGATTTAGATGCCTAGATACAAATGCAGAAATAATCGGTTGCATCCAGTGCTAGTCCTACTCAGAGGTACAGCCACTGAACCAACCCACCAGCCATAATGTGGAAAGCCGTAGGGCAGCTCAGTCTGCGATGCTTGCAAATTGTTGATGTGTAAACTTCAAGGTTACTCTGTTCTCCCTTCTTTAGGGGGTACTTATTTAGGTACTTTATCTTTAAAACAGACTGGCCTTCCGATAGAGGATTGCCTTCCATACAGTAGGACACACAGACACTCTATTGACATTGCCCATATACAGTTAGGATCTGAGTAGCAGACTGAGCAGGCACACAGGTCACTTGGGCACAGTCTGTTGTATGGGATTTCTATTTAAATCATAGCAATTATTTCTACATTTGCATCTATGCATATAAATAACCACATGCAAATGTGATGCAAATCTGTCTCCTCTTTTGTCCTCTTCCTTGCTTTTACATTTGTTTCAGTGACACCTAAAATCTGGAAACAAGCTCTTCACCAGAAGGGCTGTAGCTCAGTAGTAGAGCAGCTGCTTTGCATGCAGGAGCTCCTAGGTTCAGTCCTCAGCATCTCCAGGGAGGGACAGATAGATGGACCAATGATCTGACTTGGTTTAAGGATGCTCCTTATCAGTGTTTGAAATTCCCCAGGCGCCAGGTGCATTTGGCGACTGACATCTCCATCTGGTTGAGTGGCACTGCCGCGTGAGCCAGGTGACTCGCATGCAACAAAAGATGCACATCTTCTGCTTCTGCGCTGCCCTGTGAGTCTAGCATGGCAGCAAACTTTGCTTCTGCACTTCCACTGCAATACTAAGCACACTTTCTTGAGGGTAAGAAAGCCCCTCCGGGTGTGACAGGGCTTACTTCTAAGCAAACATGCCTAGGAAGAAAGAGGGGGAAGAGCCCTCGTGCCTACACCCCCAAGCTTGCCTAGCCCCCCCCCCCCACCTGTCTTTTGTGAGGCAGTTGAATGGTGCTTCGGAGCAGCCATGCTGGACTGGCCAGGCTGCCCTGAGAGTTGCTTCTCCTGCTCCTTTCCTGCCCCGCCCCCCATTGTAGTATTAGTTCACATTTTTTTGGGGGGGGGGAGATTGCTGTAATAGGCAAAATGTTACATGTATGTTAAATGTTAAATATTTTAACATTGACGATATACACAATTCATTTTTTGCTTTGTAATCTTGCAAAAATCAAAAAAGGCAGCTAGACATTCCATTGTGGTAACTTGTATAATGTATATAAGTTGTTGTTGTTGTTGTTGTTGTTGTTGTTGTTCTGTTTTGTTTTCTACATGGATGCTATTTCTTTTTCTGCATCTTATATTACTCTGTGCACTCGTAATTATGTACTTTTTATCTTACAATAAAGACTATAAAATAAAAAGGTGCCATTTGGTGAATAGTTTACATATCTGAGTTTCTAATACTGCTTCCTATGTTATGTCATTAGAGAAGCATCATGGCTCAGTAGCAGAGCATCAATCAGCTTTGCATGCAAAAGGTTCAAGCCCCAGCTCCTTTAGGGAGGGCTCCGAGAGTGTCTCTGTCTGAAACCCTGGAGAGCTGCTGCCAGTCAGTGTACAGTACTGAGCTACATGGACTAGTAGTCTGGCTCAGTTACTGTGTCTTCCTAGATTCCATTGCAATAAATTTAGACCCACACCCTGAAAGATAAGTGGGGTAAAGAACAATAACCCAACGAAGTCTCAGCATCCTTGGGTGGCCCCCAAATGTTGAAAAACAGGATATGGGTGATGAAAAATAGTGTGGGAGGAACACACCCCACTTTAATCTCTCTTGCACTACAGGATTTTATCATTTCTCTCAGAGTCCCCTAACCCCCTCCTCCAGACTGCACCGCCTGCCCCCCACCAAAAAACTGGGCTTGTGCAGCATCCAGACGCCACAGGGATGCACGATGAGGCAGTGCCTGCGGGCCTCGCTCATCTCCGCCGCCCCTGACGCTCTTTCTGCCTCTTGCTTCACTGCTTCCCCTTTCCCTGTTCAAATTGCCTGCGGGAGGGAGGGGAGGAGGAGGGGGGGAGCGGGTCAGGATGCCAGCCGCCGCCGTGGAGGAAACCTCCAGCAGAGTCACGGCAGCCCTGGGCTAATGGATGTGCGCCGCTCAGGCGTGGTTGGAGCCAGGAATCGAACTGCCGTCCCTGGGGAGCTGCGGTGGCGGCGGCAGCAACAGAAACAAATGGCTCTTAGCAGAAGCAGAAGAGTTGAGGCTTACATTTTAGATTCTTCACCTCCTTACACACACACACACACGTGTAAATCTCTGACTGCAAGATTGTGCAGAAGCCCAGCTGCCTCAGCAGGTATGGCCTCGTTAATGAGCAATTAGCTCCCAGCCTAATTGGGCAGCAGAATGGCTAATGAGCCCAACCTCTGCTGTCTGTGCCCTCATTATCCAGAGGCTCAGTCAGCGGGAATATTGAACTTCTGTCCCGCTTCCGTAAGGGCAAAGACTGGAGGGAGCCCAGCTCTGGATGAATAACCAGGGCCACTGACTGCAGGGATGCTGTTTCCACCACCCTCCTGCTCCCTCTCAAAATTATTGTTGTTGTTGTTGTTGTTATTAATTATGGCTTCTTTTTCTCTCCCTTCCTTGCCTAAAAACCTTCTGGCATCCCTCCTTGAAAATAAAACAAAACAGGAAGATTCATTCACTCAACATGGGGGAAAGTCTGCTTCTAGGGCAGAACTGGGCAACTCTAGGGGAGATAATTTGTCAGGTGTGTCATGGCAGTGACGGGTAGAGTTAGAGCCAATGATGATAGCAGAGATGGGTGGGAGTGGGTGGGCAGATTGGGCCAGAGTTCCTGACGATTCAAGCCAGAGCCAAAAATGTTCTAAATAGATACGGTAACTATGGCTGCCTCACACAATACAAGTTCCCAATCCAGTACAGGTCTACACTTGGAACTAAAACTCACTGGGTTTGAAGTGAAGTATCTGCAGGATTTTAAATTTTAGTAGAAGACAGCAACATAGATACTGTAAGTAATTCCTTTCTGACTTTAGTGTATCCCTCTGCCCCCACTCCCGGCACACAAAGGAAGGTTTAAAAAAAATAACCCACCCCCCACACCATACAACTAGAAGAAAGTAATAAAATTAAATAAAATAACATCAATATGAATCTCATAAAATACTGTCCGCTTCCACTTCTAGCCATATGTATATGAAGCTATATCGGGGTTGTCAACCTGGTCCTTACTGCCCACTAGTGGGCGTTTCAGGATTCTTGGTGGGTGGTAGGGGGTTCTATGGCACAAGCTGAATCCTCCTTCCATCGAGCACTGGTGGGCGGTAAGGAAATTTTACCATCAAGAAAGATGCATTAGTGGGTGGTAGGTATAAAAAGGTTGACTACCCCTGAGCTATATAAAAAGAAGGGGGGCTGGGGGGGAGAGAGAAAATGAACAGAAGGAAGGAACTCAGATGGGGTGGAGAAATAGGTGCAGGCAATACTGAGCTAGATGGACCAATGGTTTGACTCAGTATAGAACAGCTTCCTCTGTTCCTAAAGGAAGTGTGAAGAAAGTCGTAACATTGCCACTTGGGTTCAGAGCGAGGCAATTATAACCAAGACAGGCAAAAACTGATTTGTGCACAATATATCACGGGGGAGAGGGGTGCAGGGAGCAGAAAGCATACAAATAAATTGGCAGTGATGGTGGTGAAGATGCCTGCAGGCATCTGGTTGGCCACTGTGAGAACAGGATGCTGCACTAGGTGGGCCACTGGCCTCATCCAGCAGGGCTCTCTTACATTGTTATGATTATAAAAGTATCTGTCCACGTAGCACATCCTTCCTTTGGATGCAGTTACATGGCTTTTTTGTCCCAGCAAGCAAGGACTGTACCTTCCTACATTCATAAGTGAGAACATCACCATTCACTCTTTCTCTCAGTTACCCTGTCAAGGCTCTCTTCCCAAATGCTACGACCAATGATCTCTGTAAGTAAGAACGAAAGCTTTATTCAAGGTTTCCGACACTACAGGTCAAGCTATGAGCTCAGATTGCTACAGGCAAGGCTACCGGTAGTGAGTTCAGTAACAACACCAGGGATCTGAGACCAGATTAAAGCTGCAAAAATGTCTCCACAAATTACTAATCCCCTCCTGTGAGCTTTTAAAGGCGAGGTGTGGTGCACACATTCACAAGACTCTTTCTCCTGCATGCCCCCCCCCATGAGGGTGTGGGTCTGATACCAATGGCAGAGGTGGTGCCAAGCTCTTGGTGATGGGGTGGTTAGTCCCCCTGCTTCCTCCTCCAGTTGTCCAGCTTCCTCTGCTGGCTGGTCAACGCCCCTCCCTCCATAGCTAGAGAATCTCTCTGCTCTGTGGGTGGGGCAGGACAATAAGTTAGCAGGTCTGCCTCCCCACTCTAACCTCTAACAGGAAAGAAGCATAGGGCTCTTCCTTTCCCAATGTTCCCCACTAACAACATCCTCCATACCTCATCTTCTCCAATGGCTACTGCCACCTTGGTTGGGTAGGACTTAAAATGTACCCTTTCAGGTGCTTCTAAGCTATAAGCTTTAGCTGAGGTAGGGAAAGGGGAGGAATTTGGTTCAATTGACATTTTTATTTGCAAATCCCTGGAACAACGTGCAACATGAAATGCAGCTACCCTTCAAAATTTGCACTGCATGGAGAGCATCAAGGAAGCCTCTTAACAATAGGCCAGCTGGTCAAGCTATTCAAGAGATAGGAGAAAAATTAAATTCTGTTCGCAATTAAAGCCTACCAGATTTCCACTTTCCAAAACAACTGAAGCACAACCAGTTGTGAAGCACAACCATCCTTCAGAACAACTACAAAAAGTGCACATTGGGAGAAAGTGTGCAAAGAAATGCTTACATGCTAAACTAACATATGGTGGTGCATTATAGATTAAGGGAAATTGCTTGCAAAAAAGCATGTTTTGGAGAAATGTATGTTAAAATGCTGAAGGATTTCCATGAGAGCTCTTTTTAATATAGTGTGTGTGTGTGTGTGTGTGTGTGTGTGTGTGTGTGTGTGTGTGTACAGATGTGGAGCTGTGGATAAATGAATTTAATAGTGGGAAAAGGAGAGAAACAAATAGTAAGATTTCTCCATGATCAGATTCAGCCTGGCTTGCTTTACAAGCCAAAGTCTTGCTGCTCCTGGATTTCTATGGAGCAGACAAGAGTTGAGAAAAGCTATTTCTCTTTGCAAGTCTCTTCCGTTCAGTTGTGTCTTCTCCTAGTGCTCCTTTTCCATTTATTTCTCTCTCTCTTTTTTGGATGCTTTCAGAGAGCCCTGCTCCTGCCTTTCCCCCTTGCCCCCCTCCTCTCAGTCATATTTTATTTATTACTTCCTGATTCTTAACGAGCCAGCTCCTTCCCCAATCATCGCTAATTAGATCGTGTGTCCCTTCATGAGCAGAGACATCCAAACGCGGCAGCACACAGTTCCACCAAGGCCCTTCAGGAAATCGATGGCTGCGTCGCCCAAAGGTCACGTCGCTCATGCAGACATGGTTTAAGCTCCTAAGCCCAAACCATCGCCAAGTGGGATTAATATTGCATTCCGCAGAGGCGGCAGACAACGTCACTGTGGCCTCGATGCTGTGTTGATATTACAGAAGCACCTTAAAGATAGAAGCTCTCCTCGGTTTTACAGATATCCCTCTCTTTCCCCACCTCCTTGACAGGCTCAAAGCGCTGGCTACGGGCTTCAGGTTGCACCTTGTTGATTTCAAAGTCATGTCTCAGCCTTTGATATTGTCAAGATGTTTTCCAAACCAGAAAGATGGCCTTTGAATTTTTTCCCTCTCCCCCCCCCCCCCCGGGTGAATCCACCAACAGCCTCCAACACAGAGAAGCAGCGGCGGAAGGCGTGCGCATCATAATGGAGTGGGGGAGAATTGAGAACTGGGAGAGGATGGAGAGGCAGGTGCTTTGAAGGGATACATCAAGGAGCAATGGGATGCAAGAGCATGAAATATCCCAAAAGGCAAGTGAGCATTGTACGTAGGTACCTGCTGTAAACTTGGTTCCTTGCCTAGTATGACAGAAGCATATACCAGTAAGGCCATTTCTGTTGTGCACCCACTAGCAACACACAGAGGAGGCTGCCTGTTCTCTCTCTCTCTGCATTATATACTGGTTTGGCTTTGCCTCTTTCCAACAAGGCTGCCCACGCTGATACTACATTAGGTGTGATGTGAATGATGACCTGTTCGCACCCCACACTCAATGCAGAAATGCTATCAGACTTTACAGGCTCTTCCAGAGGAGGCTGCCTGTTGTGGCCCTGTGTGAGGCAGAACCATTTAGCTTCTACCAATGAACCTGTATAATGAGCCATATAACATTTATAGTATACGCACACGCACACACATGATTACAGAATTCATTCACACTCTTTCCTGAGCGTGAAAAGGAACCTATTGAACCATGTAGATTCACTCAGACTCCATTCTAAATGGTTTCTACTGAGCTTGCTGAGACAGAGTAAGGTAACATCTTTGTTTGCTTATATGAAAATTTGCACCCCACTCCAACCTGAAGAGACCCCGAAGCAACTTACAATAAAAACAAATGTGCACAATTAAGAAAACAGAGTACCTAAGAGTAATAAAAATAATAATCCAGTGACCTACAAAAGCAGTAAAACTAAAACAGATTTATGTAGTAACTCAAGTCTTTGCTAACCTGGTGCCTTCTAGATGTTTTAGGCTACATCTCCCATCAGTCCCAGCCAGAAAAATCAATGGCCAGGAATGATGGGAGTTGTAGTTCAAAACAGCTGGAGGACAACAGATTGTCAGATGCTGCTAAATAGCTAAATTAAATTCCTGCTGGAAAGAAACCACTTTCAGGAGGCAGTGACAAGGAGTTCTACAGACTGGGTACCATGACAGAAGGGATGCAGAAGCATGGGCTGCCTCCCATTGTGACAACAGCAATTTTGTAAACCAGCAAGGATTAAAGTTACCAGGTTGCATTTTTTGGTCCTTGATGGCTCCCATTTAACTGTAGGGTGGCACAGCTGTGAAGTGGAGGCGGGGGAACCTTCCCCCACTCTCTATGACTGCTGCTGTTGGGGGTTACTGGAGTAAGGAGGGTCCTTAGTCTTTCCACTCTGCCCATCCCCCAGTCACAATGATGTTCATTTTGCCTGGTATGTGTCGACTTTTTTGAAGAACACTCAAGCTTACAGTCAGTATCAGAATCCAACAGAACAAACCTGGCATGGACAGCAAGGCAGTTTTCGTTCTGGAAAAGTAGCATCTATGCAGCAAAGTTAGAAACAGTGGAAATTGCCTTATACCGAGTCAGACTTTTATCCCATCTTGCTCAGTGTTGTCTACCCTGACCGGCAGCAGCTCTCTGGGATTTCAGACATGGGTCTCTCCTAGCCTTCCCTGGACATGCTGGGGGATGGAACCAGGAGCCTTCTGCATGCAAACCGACTGCTCTAACACTTAGCTATGGCCCTGCCCTTAAGACATTGGAATATAGGAAGCTGTCTTATATATCAAGTCAGACCAGCTCTCCAAAGTTCCAGGTGTAGGCCATCTCCAGCCTTACCTGGAGATGCTGGGGATTGAAGGTGGGACCTTCTGCATGCAGAACAAGTGCCCTCCCCATTGATCTATGACCCTTTCCCTTAAATTTAAGAACAGGCAAATCTGATCCAGCAGTAAATGAAAATTATTAGAAAATGAAAAAAAAAACATGACAAACCATTTAAACAGTTTCACCCAAACTCCTGACAGCTGGGCTCACCTCCCCAGCTCCCAATTAAATCAGAGGCACACTTTTGTACTGCCCTGGTGAATGAGTCAGTGGTCCTCTTGGGTCAGAGGAAGCCAAGCTTAGAGCAACAAGTTATGCAAAAATGCAACAGGTACACACTGCCTGGAGAGTCTGCCTGATCCAAGCACACCTAATACACGGAAATGATGAAATTACTTGCTGCCCAACTCCCCCAGTGGAGGCTTGTTGGAGAGACCAAATTGGTGACTCACGCAAAGACGCATGGTTTGGGCTCACAAGAGTTTTATGCATGCAACTCACTCATTTCAACATGGACATTTTCACTATTGGCACTGGTGCTGTGGAATGCAGTCCCTACGAAAAGACGAGAGGTTCCATCTGTATTGGCATTCTGCTAGTTTTTTAAAAAATACAACCATTTCCATGGACATTCCCTTGATATCTTGACTCAAGTCTCCTGTTTTACATGTTGTGTTGTTTTAAAGTGATGGTTTTATTGTGCTATTTTAATGATGCTGTATTTTTAATTATTCTGTATTTTAACAATGTGGTGCAATGCTGGGTTTTATGCTTTGTAAACTGCTTAAATGCCACCTGGGCATTAAGTGACATAATAATTAATTAATAATAGTATTGATGGTAGTTTCTCTGAGCTAGGGATGGGGAGAAATAAAATTCAAACTGCACTTAAAAGTGTGTCTACCTAGTTTGAAACAACACGAGAAACTAAGCACAGCCATCCCTCAAAACCCACACTTTTTCAATTTTTGAAATGCAGTTCTCAAGCCAAGAAAATGTGTTACAAAAATTCATATAATTATCATACAAAACTCTCTTCTCCCATCAAATTGCAAAATTTGGCTTTCAATATGCGTTTTTCTGCTTTTATTTTTCTACATTATCTGCTCTTGATTTGGAAAATACAACCTCTGTATTGCTTGAATGTTTTGTAACTTTGTGTTTTTTGTTTGTTTGTATTCTTGATTTTATGTTAATTAAAAAAACAAAACAAAACAGAGAGAAGACAGGATAGATCCCTGCCTTGGCCATCTGGTCGTGTTGGCCTGAGGGCATCCTCCTCCTCCTCCTCCTAACTCCCCTAAGCCATCCTCCTCAATAAACTTCCTTTTCCAAACAGAACCAGTGCATGTTCCTAAGAGATAGGCACTGAACTCTCCTTCAACAGTCACACTCTAGGGAAGGAAAGGCAGGCTGGGACAATCTCTGTGGCCTGTTATTGCACAGGTCAGACTGGGTTGTTAGAAAAGGCGCCTTCCAGGTTTGGAAACCTATGTTGCTGCAAGTGTGACTGTAGTTGGGGAGGGGGGGGAGGGCACCATAAAAACTTTGTGGCATTGAATAAATATATCAAGAGAAGACAGGCAATGTCTGCGTAGGGCAAGGAAAAATAGCCTAATTGCTGACCGTATGTTACAAATGATTTTATGGGAGAATTTAACTGCAAAGTGGCTTTTGCTGTGTTACCCTCCTTGGCCTCGTGGCTGTTTCCATGGAAATAAATGGGAGTACATTCTCTGTCTCTCTTGTGTGCTTGTGGTTTGTTGTTTTTTTTCCTGAAATTCTGATTAAAATCACTTTGGGAGGGGGGGAAAAAACGGCAGCTTTCAGGGAAATCCTGCTAAGCTTTTCCTTACCCAGGTGCCATCTTTTCAGAGAGCAGCATAACAGATCAGACTTGGCATGTAATATGTTGTTGCTCTTCAAGAAAGCAGAAATAAGCCAATAAAATTAGGGGTCGAGTGCAGAATCCAACATCGTAAGTATTTTGAATTCATATTTATTTAATAAAGAAAAAGTTTCTGGTTCTTATGGGCTGCAAAGAGATGCCCGAAGGTTTGTTGGGTTTTCTATGATGCTTCTTGACTGGGGTGGCTAAAGTCCATTATGATGTCATAAAGAAGAATCAGGTGCCAGCTTTTCAGAGAGTAGTTTAACAGACTGGACCTGGCATGTATTATGTTGTGGTTCTTTACAAAAGCAGAAAGAAGCAAATAAAATTAGCAGGTAACTTGCAGAAATAACACCCACCTGTCAATCATGTGATGCCAAATTTAACCTGTGAGGGTGATCCTGGTGAGAAACTGGCCCACCAAAAAGGTTCCCCACTACATTGAACTTGACAGATCAATGGTCTCATTCTCACTATAAAACAGCTTCCTATATATAAAGGAAATCTCAGTGGTTAGAACTCAGCAGTTAGAGCTTCTGTCTGGCATGCAGAAGGTCCCAGGTTCAATCCCGGACATCTCCAGATAGGGCTGGGAATGTCCCCTGCCCAAATGCCCAGAGAGCAGAGACTGACCGACTTGATGTAAGGCAGCTTCACCACAAACCAGGATATGATACAATTGAAATGGGCAAAGTCTGAGTCGGGCTGTTCGGCTGACTAACCATGATAGAAACTGTTCCAAGTGTATTAAATAAATTCACCAGTTGCATTCAGTTTTGTTGTAAGATGCATCACTTTGTCTGTCAAATGAAGAGAACTACTGACTGACACTTAGCCGAGAGAGCCAAGGCAAGGGCACCGGAGGTTCTGGTATAATGCCCCCACTTGCAAATGAAATAAGACCAGCACAGGGTTCTTCTGCCAGGCTCTGGGAACTTGTAGAGAGCGGGAGTTAAACTTGTGACCTTGCATCCCTGCAAGAGACAGAACCCCTAAATCAAAATTAAACCACTTGCACCCTGAGAGGGCACCCTCAGGGTCACTTCTCCCATGCCAGCGCTGGATGGGTCAAGCTGTGTTAATGGCTCTACGGGACCTTCCTGCTAAACAGCTCTCATTTGCTGGAATAGGCCAATAGAAGCTCCTACAGAGAACAGAAGAGAGCTTTTTATTGAGGGGGAAAAGTGTAGATAGCCAAAATTGGGGGGTGGGGGGGGTAGTATCAAGATTTGCTGCAACCATCATGGATTCTGAGCCCATGGCGCCCCCAATTAGCTCTGGCTAAATGAGGGAACTGCACGGAGAGACTCAAGGAAGCTTATTAATAATAAGGTAGAACAGGTCATGTGATACTACATACTAGAGACGGGGGAACAAATTCAATTCAATTCACATTTAAAAGTGAACCTATCTAATTCACACTTTCCAAAACAATAGGAGAACCACTTTGGATATTCAGGCTTCTCCAAATTTTACGATGCAGGTCTCCAATCAAACAAGACTTACAAAAATGCATATTTTCAGAGAGTGTGTGCACAAAAAGTGAAATTAACATACAAAAAATGCATTATATTATGGAACTTTTCACTGCAAAAGTGTGAATATTGTTGTCAAAACTGCATACAAAAAATTGCTTATCTGGAGAACTTAGCACTAAAATGCTGACAAATTTTAATGAGGATAAAAAACCCCACAAATTGCTGCAGAAATGTGGAGAACTGGATTCAGATTGGAAAAATGAGAAACAAAGCCAACCAAAAGGGTCAGATCTTTCCATTCCTGCTTGACTTGCCCTTTAAAGGCTTCCAGGTAACTGCTGCTCGCTGGTTTGAGCCAGCGGGGGGTGCTGTTGCTCCTCCTCCTCCTCCTCACAGATCAGAGATGGGGAAGCCCACATGATGCTAGACTTCAGCTGCCACATAATCATAGTCCACTGACCATGGACTATGCTAGCTGGAGGCTGACGGGGAGTTATCTGGGAAGCCACAGGCCCTCCCACTTCCCTGTTGCAGATGGAGGTTGCCTCAGCGTCCTCATGCTTCTTCAACTTTGCAAGTGGGAGGATCTCTGCCTGCTGCTCCCTGCACCCGCCCCCTTGCAGAGAGGTACTGTCCTACTCCTAATCCCCACACGGGATGCAATTATAAATAGACGAAGGGGAATCTCCGGCCAGCAGAGGCACACATTCTGGGACGGGGACCAGCGACCCCATCCCTTCTCATCTTACCAACACGACTGGCGGGGGAGTGGCAGCGCCAACTCTCCCAGAGCGTCTCAGATACTGCTGAGCTGGGTTGGCGGAAGCGAGCTTTGCAGTCCTAGCTCCAGTTCAAGCCCAGAATGTGATGAAGGCACCCAAGGCCCATCAGGCAGGGAGCCTTTGCTGACATGTGTTAGGGAGAGACAAGCCATGAATCAGGGTTCAGACATAATGCCAAGCTGTTGCCTTCCGGGGATTGCTGACCCGCTCACATGCAAAGGGGGAAGTGTGTGCGTGTGTGCGTATGTGTGTGCATTTATTAATCCAACGTGCCTAGCTTCTAGGAATGTGGACACTGAAACCATTGTTCCATACAAGTCCAGTTTTACCTATCTTGACCAGCAGGAGGGGCTCTTCAAAGGTCTCTTGCACCTGCAGTCAAACCTCGGTTGTTGAACGTAATTTGTTCCGGAAGCCGTTTGACAACCAAGGCATGGTTTCTGATTGGCTGCAGGAACTTCTTGCACTCAAGCGGAAGCTGCATCAGACGTTCGGCTACAAAAAAATGTCTGAAAACTGGAACGCTTATTTCCAGGTTTCAGCGTTCAGGAGCAGAAATGTTCCAAAACAGAGGCATTTGGGAACCAAGGTTTGACTGTATTTGACTACACAAACTGGAGACACTGGGGATTGAACCTGCAACCATCTGAGTGCAGAGGAAATGCTTTTTCAGTGAGCCCCTGCCCTGCTTCCCGAATACTCGTATTATGAAATTATAATGCGAATAATTTAAAACCTTCTGCCTCTTAATAGGAGCATTGCTTTAGCTGATTCTACTTGAAGGGAAGTCAGAATTAGCTGCAGCTTTCTGCTAGTTACATTCTGTGGCACAGCGGGGTTTGCATCTATGAAATTTTATTTTTGTACTTATTTTATTTATAGCTCCCTGCTTCTGCCCCAGCAGGGCACACAAGATGGCTAATCTGTGTAATAGCACCCTGTGGAAAGGAAGGAGGGGCTGCAGCTCAGCTGCAGAGCATCTGCTTTGTATGCAGACAGGAGGCCTCAGGTTCAGTCCCCAGCATCTCCAGATAGGGCTGGGAACTCCCCTGCCTGAAGCCCTGGAGACCTGGTGCCAGTCAGCGTAGACAATGCTGACCTATATAGACTAAGGGTCTGACTCAATGGAAGGTAGCTTCCTATGTTCCTATAGGGGAATGGGCTGTGATTCAGAGGTACAGCACATGCTTTGTATGGCAAAAGTCCCAGGTTTGATACCCAGGATCTCCAGGTATGGATGGGGGGGGGGGGGTAAAGCCACCTCAACCCCCAGAGAGTCACTGCTAGCTGGTGTAGGTGATGCTGAGCTAAAAGGACCAAGGATCTGACTTTACTTTACTTACTTACTTACTTACTTACTTACTTACTTACTTACTTACTTACAAAACAAATATTTGTATTTGGTGGCCAAGAAACAAGAAGACTCCCACCCATAGCTGCCAAGTTATCCCTTTTTTTAAGGGAAATTCCATTATGCTGAATAGGCTTCCTCACGAGAAAAGGGAAAACTTGGCAGCTATGCTCCCACCTACTATACTCCATCTCAGGGCTGAGTCTATAAATATAAAAACTCATTAAAACCACAAAATCAGCCAGTTGAGCAGGGTATAAACAAACAAACAAACAAACTACTACTACTACACAGTAAGATGCAGCTGATATTCCAACAAGCATCATTGACTAAGCACACAGTTTTGGTTTTAGCAAGTCCTGAAATGTCACCAGTGGCATCGCTTGTCAGGGCTCTTATGGGAGGTGGTGCCATAAAAGAGGAGCCACCACAGAGAAGGCCCTGCTCACTACTGAGAGACTTTCACAACCAGGGTAGGGGAAGGCCTCTGAAGCTTGCACAGCGGCAGTAAGGAGAGAGGGACTCCTGCGAGCATCTTTGCTCCAAGTGGTACAAGGCAGAAGTTGGTATAAGGCAGCTCCCTTTGTGCCTATAAATTGTTAGGGGTGAAAACCACAATCTTCCTTGGGATTGCAAATGATGTGCTTCAGAGCACACATGGCAGCCTTCTCCCACAACCTGCTGCCTTCCAAACACTTTTGGACTATAACTCCCATTAACTGCAGCTGATCCCAGGAAAGCAGGAGGGACCCAGGGACCACGGGCTAAATGCAGTTCCCCAGGCCTCTCTCTTTGGCCCTCAAGGCTCTTCCCAGGTCACCACAAGCCATGACCCCTATTCACATTCACCTGCCTGGGATGTGCTCTTGAGCTGCCTCTCGTTAAACCTAGATGACGAGGCAGGCTGCGTGTGTTAGCCTGTGTGTTGAGATCTATCTGATTATTGCACAGCAGGAACTTGGCCTGATATTTAAAGCAGTTGTGGGGAACTTTTGGTTTTTCCAGATGTTGCTGAACAAGTCCTATTATCCCTAGTCCTTGCCCATGCTTGCTGGGGCTGACGGCGGTTGTAGTTCAGCAACATCTGGAGGGCCAAAGGTAAGAGGTATAAAGGTAAGTCACATCCTTTGCTCTACCAACGTTTGCCACTGGCCACACCCACAACCAGCCATGTGGCCCCCAGAAAGTTGCTTATGTGGCCCTTGGGCTGAAAGTGATTCCCCAGCCCAGTCAAAAAGGTTGCTTCCCAAATTAAGGCATTGCTCAGCTCTGTGTGTCTTTAGAGCTTGTAATTTTATGGGGTAGTTTTTGTTTTTACAGTGTTGAAGGGTTTTTTTCTTCTTTAGATCCCCTTGATAAAGAGATGACTCTCAAAATGTGCCAAGAACATATCATTTGGGCAATTATTCCGCATACGGATTGCTGATACCTCACATATGGCTCCTTAACCTTCCTCGCAACTCCCCAAAACCAGGATAAATTACGCAAAAAAAACAGTTAAGTTGTGTAAAAGAAGACAGTCTTAGTTTGCACAGTATGTTCCTCAGCATTTACTGTGTTGTTGTTTGCAAAAACGTAGCTGTGTAACAGATTCCCAGTTGCGGAATTCCCATTTTTTTGGGTGCAGAATTTGGAACCATTGGTACCAGATTTTGATGGGAGCACAGAGACTGCTGCATCCCCCTACAGGTGGTAATGGGGAAAGTGAGGCTTTGCCAATGGGAGACGCGTTGCTTCCACGGTCTTGGCGTCACAAATGGATCATCAGTCTGTCCGCCTGTTGGCACCAACCTTCTTGGCAGGGGGGCAAGGGAGGCAGCGCACAGACGTCAGAGACACAGCCGCACGCAGACACACTTGGAAGCGTGAAATCCAGCTCCCCCGCTGCTGACAGCCAGAACGGATTGGACAACTTTAGCTCATTGCTACAGGGGGCAGGGGAGAAGAACGCACATTGCAGGCGAGCGAGAATCCTGTTCTGATCAACACCCAGTTTGGAATTTCCCCATCTCCTGTGACTTGGCTCTTTCCTTGGCTGCCGTTCCCCAGCCATGCCTGGAAACTGTGAAGCAAACACAGCTGGCCTTGAACTTCCATCTCCTAGACTGTTGCAAGCCAATGTCAGAACCAAACAAAACACAGCTTTTGGTTTTTCAGCTACTTTACAAATAGAAGAAACTAAAGGTGATGGTGTGGGGGGGGGCGGGATTGGCTAGACAGCTCCAGCTGCCAGCAGGGTGCCTTTAGCAGAGGGCAAGGCATTGATGAGTTCATGGTGAGGTAAAGATATTTCTGAGGAACAAGATCATTACAGTATAAGGAACACTGCAGAGGTTACAAGGTGATTGATCATATGCAATTGCAGGGGCAAAGCAAGGGAGTAATATAGTTCTGCAGGGGGGGGAGAGACCTCAGAATGCGGTACTGGGTGCAGAAAGTTTCTAGTCCTCATGGATGCAGGTGTAGCATGCCCGAGTGAGTGTCTGGTGGAATCTCAGAACTAAACCAGAAGGGTGGCTGATTAAGTGCTTCTTTGTGGCAGATAAAGCCCTGGGTTCATTCTCCAATGGCATATGCAGGGAGGGCTCAGAAAGACTTACCGCTTGAAATCCTAGGGCAGTGTTTCTTAACCTTTTTTGGGCCAAGGCACACTTGTTCCATGAAAAAAATCACGAGGCACACCACCATTTAAAAAGTTAAAAAAAATAACTCTGTGCCGCCCTATATTGACTATATAATTATGACTGTAAGAAACACTTGCCAATTGCTGTGTTGGTTGCAATCTCCTGTAATAAGGCTTCACAAGCCGCTGATTTCTCTGCCAGTACAATCCTTTGCTCAGCAAGTTTCAGGTTGAGCTCATCCAGCCAGCTTCTTTAAGTTTGTCTAAAACCACCCTCCCGTGGTGGTGGCTGTTGAGAGCTGCGTTCGCCCCGCGTCGTGACCCGGCCGGCTTCCTTTCCGTGACAATGCAAATCGCCCTTCTCGTTGCCGCACGTCGCGGCACACCAGCCAGCGTCTAGTGTGCCGCGGAACAGCGGTTGAGAAACGCTGTCCTAGGGAGATGCTGCCAGTCAGGGTTGACAATACTGAGACATATGGACCAGTGTTCTTGCTCAGTACAGGGCAGCTTCCTATGTGCCTAACATATGAAAGAGGCCAATAATTCCTAGTGGTTGGCAGGCAACGTTTATGTTTTATACAAAAATAAAATAAAATGCTATAGAAACGCCACTCAGAATTATCTTTCTCCATTCCCGTATTGTGAAAGCTCATGATCCCCCGATTATTCTGATAATGACAATACAATTTGGGACAGAAGAAAGGGCATTTTCACACAATGCATAGTTAGCTTAAAGAATTCACTGCTACCAGATGTGACAATAACGGCAGGCTTAGATTGCTTTAGAAAGTGGGATTAGACAAATCCATGAATGAGGACAGGTCTACCAAGAGCTATTAGTTATGATTGCTGAAGAGAACCTCAATGTCCAGAGGCAGTGCACCTCTAAATAACTGACTGCTTGGGGCAGAAACAGCAGAAGGGGACTGACCAGGGTGTGAGTTGCAGTCTGATTCAGAGCTGATCTGATTCAGTATAAAGCAGCAGCAGCATCACTCCCACCCCCCAGAAAACCATCTTTTAGAAAGGAAGAAAAGGAAGCTCCACAGCAGGCAAAGCATTAAGACGAGCTCCAATGTTTCATCTTCTGGTGGCTTTTGCTTTTCAAGCTGCAGCCTTATAAAAGTTCAGTTTGGTTCTTGCTTAGTCCCTTTGAGACCTGTGGTGTACCACGAGTGCCCCCTAGTGTCTGTTTGAAAGAACTGAGTTTTATTTAATGCACTACTATAAACTAGCTAAGGGCCCATCAATTTGATGGGTGGTATTTGGAGAGACTGGGCTGCACGAGAACAATTCCCTTTAATAGCTGCAAAAGTTTCCAGCAGGGAGAGTGAGAGAACCAGGGTGGAACGACCAAAGAGGATGTTAATGCAGGATAAGTGGAAATGACATCTGGGAGGAAGGGAAATTATTATTATTTTCAGGACATAAGAAGCTCCCTTATTCAGAGTCAGATCATTAGTCCATCTAGCGTGTTATGTATACACTGACTGGCAGTGGCTCTCCAGGGTTTCAGAAAGGAGTCTCTCTCAGCTCTACCTGGAGATGCCAGGGATTGAACCTGGGACCTTCTGCATGCAAAGCAGATGTTCTAGCACTGAGCCATAGAGCTCTTTGTTCTTAAGAGTGTTTGTTAAACAGGACTTGAATTCGTCAACATCCTCTGTGAAGTAGCAATTGCAGCCATTCTAGGCAACTCAGATCTCAGCCAAAGGACAGCTTATCTCCCCTCCCCAGGTAGGGGAGAGATGCTTGTCTGAAGCCCTGGAGAGCTGCTGCCAGCCAGTGTAAACAATACTGATTTAGATGAGCCAGTGGTATGACTCAGTATAAGGCAGCTTCCTGTGTTCCCAATCAGCTCATTTTTAAAGGGTTGTCACGTTCAGCCAAATAGTTAAATTAAGTCGATTAAAACATTTTTGATAGAATGAAACAGTGTCCCCCCCTAAACCAGGCGGCAGATTCTTAATTACGTTTTTAATAGAAGTTCTTGCAAAAAGTACAGATGGCAAGAACCATATTAAAACACACATTCCTACCGTGCTCTCCATAGCTGCCAAGTTATCCCTTTTTTTAAGGGAAATTCCCTCATGCTGAATAGGCTTCCTCGCGAGAAAAGGGAAAACTTGGCAGCTATGGTGCTCGCTCTCTCTCACACACACACCACACACAGAATGTGGATTGAGCAGGGAAAGACCAAAGTGGAGCCAAATTGGGCCCACCCAGCCTCCATATTTGGCCTGTAAGGCCACTTTGGCATGGGATAAATCATGTTCTGGACCACCAACCAGATCCATTTCCCCTTCTCTGTTCCAAGAGAACTGTTACTGCAACACAGCTGAGTTCACACGCTTTTGTTTCTCTGCACCCCTTTTGAATGACTGGATTTCATCATGTGCAATTTTTAAAAGAGTTATTCATTAATTGCTTAATCAGTTGAGATTAACCAAATCAGTTGAGATTAACTAAAGTGGGTGGCAGCCCAGTTTATTTCTCTTTCTGTCTCACAGTAACAGAAGGCACCAGTAAAACCATGTAGTGAAAATGCTCAAGATATGTCTGAAGTGAAACGAGGATGTGTTGTAGCTCGGCATACTTGGCACCTTCCTTTGCGTATTAGAGCTATCCCATAACTAAGAGGCAGAAAAATTGTTTTGTTATGCAGAAGATCCCCCCTTTAGGTGGGGCTGGGAATGCTCCCCCCCACCAGCCTGAAACCCAGGAGAACTATTCCCAGTGAGTGTAGACCAGGCACCCCAAACTGCAGCCCTCCAGATGTTTTGGCCTACAACTCCCATGATCCCTAGCTAACAGGACCAGTGGTCAGGGGTGATGGGAATTGTAGTCCCAAACATCTGGAGGGCTGAAGTTTGGGGATGCCTGGTGTAGACACAATGCTGAGCCGGACAGACCACTGGTCAGACTTGACACAAAGCATTTTTCTTATGTTCCTAACTCTTAAGATAAGGGGGTGTAGCTCAGTGGTAGGAGGCAATGGGCAATGGGTTCCATTCCCAGCATCTCAAGGTAGGGCTGAAAACACACGACCACAAAATGGCTGCCACGGGAAGTATGGCATAACACAAATTTAAGAGACAACCATCCCCAAAAACATTATGCTTATCATGGGAAGTCACGCTATGCCATGATGGTACTGGAGATCACTCTCTCTCACAAACACACACAGTTGCTGTCTATTATGGTAATAACAGGAAGCTTTCCTCAGTACCAGGAAAAAATATACAAGGTGACAACTCCACTTTCATTTTACACATATTGTTTAGAAGGTACCTGTACATTTTGCCCCATGATATTCTTTCTAGGACTTCTTTTTATTGTTAAATGAAAGCTCACTATCTGGGACACCTGCCCAGGGCACCACTGGAAGCCTCAACAGGTGCCTGGGTGCCCGCCAGGTTGGTGACCCCTGAAATAAGCTGCCATCAAACCAAAACATAGACAACAGTGCCATCTAGTGGTGAAAGGCACAAAATTCATCTTCCCAGGATGGTTTCATCCTTGTTATTGGATTGTAGATGGAGTTCGCAGTTATTCTTGCTGTGGATTTTAATATTTGCAGGCTGGATGCTTGTTATATTATGCTCACCGGGTTTTATGTTATGCTCACTGACTTTCATTAATTTGATAAAATTAATATGTGGGGCAAAATTCCACAATTCCAATTGCAGCAAACTCTGAGCATGTGGAGATTTTACCCAACAACAGATGGCAATATCTTTCTTTAGAACTATGCAGCAATTGTTTGCACAATTTCACACTTATAACGCTTATTAAAATCAGCTAATATGGCAATCCTCTCCACTGAGCTTGGAGTAATAGACCTAATTGAACTCGATGGGATTACTTCTGAGTAGGCATGCAAAGGAGTGCACTGTAAATTTATCTCTAAGCTGCAGGAGGGATAACAAAAGGTGAACAGAGAATGAGAGGTGAGACTTTGAGAGGCTATGCTATGGAGAAAAAATAATAATATTTTCACTCTCTGTCTCCAAAGCACATATGGACTTGTTTTGGTAAACACCATCAAAGTCAAGATCCCAAAGTTTCATTGACACACTCAGATTGTGTGTTAATGGTCTCGGTCCAGTATACCTGAAGGAGCGTCTCCACCCCCATCGTTCTGCCCGGACACTGAGGTCCAGTACCGAGGGCCTTCTGGCGGTTCCCTCGTTGCGAGAAGCCAAGTTGCAGGGAACCAGGCAGAGGGCCTTCTCAGTGGTGGCGCCCACCCTGTGGAACGCCCTCCCATCAGATGTCAAAGAGAAAAACAGCTACCAGATTTTTAGAAGACATCTGAAGGCAGCCCTGTTTAGGGAGGCTTTTAATGTTTAATTTATTATTTTATTTCATTTTTCTGTTGGAAGCTGCCCAGAGTGGCTGGGGAAACCCAGCCAGATGGGCGGGGTATAAATAATAAATTTATTATTATTATTATTATTATTATTATTATTATTATTATTATTATTTATTAATTATTATTATTATTATAGACAAAAAATGTATTATGGCAGAAGTTTTTATGTACAGTCCACCTATCAGTTGCATCAAATTGTTGTTCCAAGCTGAATGAAATATCACACACACATGCACCAAACACTTTGGTCTTCAACCAGCCAACAGCAAATCCCTTCTCCACCAGGTAAGACCAGCACAAAAGGCCTAAAACCCAATCTGAAGTCTAGAATAGGTAACAGGTGTTTCAAACCAGCCTCCTCTTTCTCTGATTAGCTATATTGGCTCCCCTGAACATCAGTCGCTCCTACAACTTCATTCATTGTCTAAATTAAAACAATGAAAGATGGGAGGCTAGTTTCATACATTAAAGCACACAAGCTTCCACCCCAAAATCCTGGGAACTGTAGTCTTCCTTCACCGAGCTACAATTCCCAGCACCCTTAACAAATGACAATCCCCATGATTATTTTCATTTGGGGTGGGGGTGGGGAGGATGCGCTTTAGATGTATGGTGTGTGTCAGATCCTACAAATGCTAGAAACTTTTTTTCAAAAAAGAAAAAGAAAACCCCCCAGAAAGCTGGGACTCTGGAGGCAGGGGAAAGAAAAGGCAACTCCCCCCTCCTGGCACCCATAACTCCCAAATAAACATGGACAGAACTGAAAGCCTTATTTTGAGAAACGAAACCTTTTATTTTAGAAAATGAAATAAAAATCACCCCAGGAGAATAATTACAACTGAAGGACTTGGCAAATTATTATCATTATTATTTTGAATGAAAATTGTAGGTGCTTCTCTGTGAGGAGAGGTAACCCAGAACCTATACCTGGAGGAAGTTTGCAAAAGGGGTTGTTGTTTGGCTCGTTATTAAAATACAGCATTTCCCCCCTCAAAATAGAGACACACTTCAGATGTTTTCCCACTGCCCTGACACTTGACTCCAGTCCACTCCAACCCCATAACTCTCTCGCATGTACAAACAGTTGGCTCTTCCAGCAAGGTCAGTAAGGAAAGAGAAACTTACTAAGTGTATGAAACGAGCTTTCACGCCTCGCAGCCATTCTCCTTCCTCGCTCTCCATCTCTTGGACAGAGACCGAGAGCGAGGGAAATGCAGCCGCTTGATTGGCAGAGGGGCTGGGTAGGCAGGCCCTGCTGCAAAATGCCGCCACGGGATTGGCCGGAGGAAGGCTAAGGCTGAGGCCTGCCCGGTCTCTATGCCGTCTGAGTGGTTTTGACCCCCCCTCAAAGAACTCGAGGGGGATTTTTTTTGGTTAATGTTTCGAACAAGTGAGGCGAAAGAGGTTTAAAATGCGTGCTTAAGGGGGGGGGATGTGTCTAAAATGAGCGTCTGAGGGGGTGGGGGTGGTAAAAGTGATAAAAATGCACATTTGCTCCTGTCAGGCTCGGCCCTGCGGTAGGGTTGCCATATTTCGAAAAGTAAAAATCCGGACGCAAAAGCTGTTGGGCTTTTCTGAAGGGAAAAATAAATTCAAGTTTTAGGCCAAAGTTGTCAAGCTTTTTTCTTAGTTTTGTCCAATGTTGTTCCCAGACATTACAGTAATTTCCGGCCAGAAACTGTTTTTGAAGGCCAAATTATGGACATAAGACAACTCTTCCCTCACAAGTCCCCAAACAGAGGCAGCTCAAACACGGGCACGAGAGAACACGAGAGCATCACATTCCACTGACCTGCACACCAGCGCAGTTATTCACGTGTTGTTCAAGGAGGGTACGGTCCATGTGCAACAAGTGTGTGCCCTCTTTCGCACATGCACACTTTTGCACCCGTGCTTTGCATAGTGTGTGAACAAGCCTAAAGGGATGCACAGGCATGCGAGATTCCAGTTGATTTTATTGCAAGTTGTGTGTGGGTGCAAAAGAGGCAGTATGGATATACAGTGGTACCTCTACTTATGAATTTAATGCGTTCCGAACACACATTTGTAAGTCGAAATTTTTTTAAAAGTCAAATCCCATAGGAATGCATTGGGAGAAAAAATTCGTAAGTCGAAGCAACCCTATCTAAAAATTCGTAAGTGGAAAAAATCCTATCTAAACCGCATCAAAGATGGCGGACGGAGCGCCATTTGTAAGTAGAAAAATTCGTAAGTAGAGTTATTTGTAAGTAGAGGTACCACTGTACAGTAAAGAGGAATCTTGGGAGGAACTTTGGAGGCCTCACCTGCACTATAAATTTAATGCAGTATTATACCTCTTTAAACAGGCTTCCCCAAAAAATAATCCTGGAAACTGGTTTGTTAAGTGCTAGGAACTGGAGCTCTGTGAGGGATCTCCAAATACCGCACAACACCCTTAACTACAGTTCTAAGTTCTAGTTACAGGTTGGTAGCTGTGTTGGTCTGCCATAGTCAAATAAATAAATAAATAAATAAAAATCTTTCCAGTAGCACCTTAGAGACCAACTAAGTTTGTCATCGGTATGAGCTTTCGTGTGCAATGACAAACTTAGTTGGTGTCTAAGGTGCTACTGGAATAAATTTATTTTGTTTCGACTACAGTTCCTAAGGTTATTTAGCAGAAGCCACCATCGTTTAAAGTGGTATAATATTGCTTTAAGTGAATGGGCATGCATTTTTAATTGCATTTTTAATATTTTGTTGGAAGCCGCCCAGAGTGGCTAAGGAAACCCAGTCAGAAGGATGGGCTATAAATAAATAAATAAATAAATAAATAAATAAATAAATAAATACATTATTATTATTCTCATTTATTAAACTTAAACTTATTAATCCCTTTATGTTACAAAAGCAACGTACAGCAATAAATTGCTCCGGAACAGCTTGGGTTTGGTTTTGGGGAGGAGGGGTTACGGGGAGGCAGCAATGCTTCTGAATACCAGTTGCTTCTAAACTTAAAGCAGTGCACACCCTCCAACACTGCGGAATGCCTCAGTAGCCCATGTGTAGTAAAAGGCTCTAGGTTGCATTTTTAAACACAGCTTTGTTTTAAAGCAACACTTTATAAATATCTCTCTGCCGATACCAGTCTGTGTTGTTGTTGTTGTTGTTAAGTCGTCTTAGGCTCTCCGTGACCCCATGAACCAGAGCATGCCTTGGAAACTCTCACTTCCTTCTCAAAGCTTCTCCTTTTTTATGTCCATGGAGTTTTCATGGCAAAATACTGGAGTGGGTTGCCTGCCTGTATCTCAGTAGGAAGTTACTTTAGTGAATGCTGCCACCTGCTGGCCAAATTCAAGAACTTTACGGGCGTCTGGCTGGGCAGGGATATGCAACTGTTATTTGGAACATTTTCTTTAAAAAATGCTAATCATGACCATTCATTCAAGCACCCATCGCTTAAGAACATAATGAGAGCCTGGTCACGTCAAAGGTCCATCTAGTCCAGCATCCTGTTCTCACTATGGCCGACCAGATGCCTGTGGGACACACCCAAACAGAACAGCTACTCTCCTCACTTGTGATTCCCAGCAACTGATATTCAGAAGCACACTTCCTCTGACAGTGGAGGCAGAACATAGCCATCCTGGCTACTAGCCACCGAAAGATACCTCATCCTCTATGAATTTGTCTAATCCTCTTTTAAAGCCACCCTAACTGGCCATATTACTCATGGCAGTAGATTCCCTAGTTTTAGCTTTGTGCATTGTGAAGACATCTCTCCTTTTGTCTCTCCTTAATCTGGTCATGGTGGGCGACTACAAGCCACCATAGAAAATTTCCCACAATCTTCATGGCATAGGCGTTCATCCAGGACACTATGGGAAAATTAAAATGGCCACGTGGTGGTGTAATCCAAGGAAGACTCCGCAACAAATGGTCCTGCTGTGGCAAAGGCATCTCACCAGCCGACTGAGGGTATCAGGTCCTCTTCTCCAGGTCTGCCTCCAGGACATAACTAGTTGAAAAAATGCTCCACCTTGCTGTATTTAAAACAAACACAGAAAACCTGTGGCTCTCCAGATATGGTTGGACTATAATAATAATTTATTATTTATACCCCGCCCATCTGGCTGCGTTTTCCCAGCCACTCTGGGCGGCTTCCAACAGAATATCAAAATACAATAATCTATTAAACACTAAAAGCTTCCCTAAACAGGGCTGCCTTCAGATGTCTTCTAAAAGTCTGGTAGTTGTTTTTCTCTTTGACATCTGGTGAGAGGGCGTTCCACAGGGTGGGTGCCACTACCGAGAAGGCCCTCTCTGCCTGGTTCTCTGTAACTTGGCTTCTCACAGCGAGGGAAGGAGCTGGACCTCATTGTCTGGGCTGAACAATGGGGGTGGAGGCGCTCCTTCAGGTATACTGGACTGAGGCCAGGTATACTACAACTCTCTCATCAATATTTATTGGTAATTTGGAAATTTATTGAGAGCTTTGCAACAAAATGCTACTGGAGCAATAAAGTAAAATGCAAAATTCAAAGGATTGCCAACTCAAACTAACAGTAAAACCAGTTCTAGAGTACTATTAAAGGTAAAGGGACCCCTGACCATTAGGTCCAGTCGTGACCGACTCTGGGGTTGCGCGCTCATCTCGCATTATTGGCCGAGGGAGCCGGCGTTTGTCCGAAGACAGCTTCCAGGTCATGTGGCCAGCATGACAAAGCTGCTTCTGGCGAACCAGAGCAGCACATGGAAACGCCGTTTACCTTCCCGCTGTAGCGGTTCCTATTTATCTACTTGCATTTTGACGTGCTTTCGAACTGCTAGGTTGGCAGGAGCTAGAGTACTATTACATGGTTATTATTCCATAAAATGGCTGGGTTGCTTTTAAGCACTGGCTATGCTGCCTGGCCTGATCAGAGCTGCAGTCTAACATCTGTCCAGCTAGCTAGCTAATCCAATACACAGTGATGCTTAATTCACATTTAAGGTGCAGAGAGCAGCTCTATGAGAAAATGGGCCACAGCCCCACCAACCCCCTGTCTACCTTCTTACTTACAACCAATGGAGGGTGGCTCTGGCTGCCACAGACTCTGCTGGTCTCCCTGTTTCTGACCAAGCAGTCCCAATGCGTACCAGCTACTGCATTTTAGTGAGAAAAGGAAAATTTGAGTGGATTTGAAGAGTTTTGACTCCTTCCCCAAGCCACTTCCTTCATGCACACGGCTCCAATCCTTTGGGGTTTTTCCTTGAATGAGACTATTTCTCAGAATGTGCCCTTCTTCTCTCAGCCCCAAATGAATGCATCTTCTGTCATCCCAAAACAATACATTTCGAAGACTTATTAGGACTAAAGCTTTTGCTTGACATGGACAAAAATTGATTGGGGTGGTGACAGTGGCATTATCTTGTATCCGTTTCCCAGAAGTGGAGAGAAAAGAATGAAGCAGCAGCCCGAGGCAGGGAAATGGCATTTACATTTAGATGAAGGTGTTTTCTGCAATGGATGAATTCTAGTCAATTGGTATCATGTTCAGCAGAGCAAAGGGAGGTCAAGGATTGGGGGTGTGGGGTGTGGCAGAGCAAATTACCCAGAAGAGGGAAGAGAACAGGAGACAGGATCAGACACAAGACCACACAGGGTCCTGGCGAGTCCATTGTGCGACACTTGGGTACCTGGGGTTGAAAACCTGAATCACCTCCAGGTTAATTAAGGTGGCAAAACCATCTCTTTATTATCTCCTTATTGTAATATTACAGTATATACCCTGCCCTCCTGCAGGGAGTGTCTTTTTCATAATGATTTGTAAGCTCCTCTGAGATATCTCTCTCTCTCTCTCTTGGCCAAAGAGCAGGATTATAAATAAATAAATATTTACATTTCCTGGATCAGCAGCAAAAATCTAATTTAAAAGAAACCAATGAAGAGCAAAAACAATGGCATGAAGGTTTTTAGGGCTCTGGTGCTTAACTAGGGTTGCCATATTTCAAAAAGTAAAATTCCTGACACTCGCAATGAGCTTTTTCAAGGAAACCACCAAAAATTTTGAGCTTTTTTGGGGACCCCCCCAATCCTGACGCAGGGCAAGCCTAGCTTAACTGATTAATTTGTTAAATATTTAATTTACTAAAAAGTGCATTAAACTGAGTAGAGGCTTATAAAATGGCAGGCGGCAAGCACTGTCTAAACAGAAGTCTTCCCTCTTTCTCTCTCCCTTTCTCTGTCTCATACAATCACATGCACAGCAGAGGGAATGCCTATTCTATCATGACACTTGCTACAAGATTCACAGGCGTAATCCAAAACCCAAAAAAGAGCCTGGGACAGCCATTAACTCTCAGACTAACCTACCTTGCAGGGTGGCTGTGAAGGAAAACACAGGATTAACTCCATGCACACCCAACCATATTGACACCTTAAAGGCAGGAGAGGACGCAAATGTGTTACTTAAGAAAATACGTAACTGAAAAGCCTGTCCCAACCATGGCATGTGGCAATAGTACACCTGACATGGGCAAATGTCCAAAGGGAATGTGCTGCCTGAAATAGGACCCACCACGTTTTGTTACTTTGTTATAGGATGGTCTTTGTGCAGCTAAGAGGAAACAGATGAGAAGATCCTTAGGATGAAGCCAAGCCGCTCTGGGTGTTGCTTCCGACGAGGTTCATGGTTAGTGACCCCACCCCAACCTCATGCCCCATTAAAACAGACATGCCACACTTTTCAAACAAAATCAAAACTGCCGTAGTGTAGCTTGGTTTTTATTTATGTCCACAAATATTTCAAAAAAATTACAAAATACTCAAATGGAGAGAACACAGAAGTCACGATTTCTGGGTTTTCTACTCTGTTTTACACTGTGTTATCCCATGGTAAACCTACTAATATATACACTAAGCCTCAAGATATATATATATAAATGTAGCTGTCAGAATGTATATTCTGCTTTTAAACGGTGCAGTGAAACTAGCTCAAACCAGGACGACACAGAACAAGAGACGGTTTGATTTTGAAAAAATAAAGTAAAATCACACACGCACGCGCACACAAAAAGCAAAATAAAGTAAAGTAAAATGGATTTTTGAAGTTCAAAGCAAAAAAATAAAATCTTGCTTTAAAAAAGTTTTTTTTCTTTGAAAAGGTAACTGTAAAAAGTTGGGATATTCTAACAGAGCATGGTGGTCTTGGGAGAGGTGGAGCAAATAACACTGTAGCTAATCATTTAGATCTGAGGACAAAGAACCTCTGGGCTCCCCCACCACTGTGGAATGATTCATACTGTTAACGCAAGCATAAAAAAGAAACCCAAAAGGTCAAGAGCTTATGAGGAAGCACAATGAACTGCATGTAAACTGCGGAGGGAAAGGCGTAATTAACTGGTACCTTTTGTCCCTTTTTCCTAGACTGGCGAGTTGCAGATGTTTTGGACTATAACTCCCATCAGCTGGGTGTGGCTGATGGGAGTTGTAGTCCAAAACACCAGGAGAGCACCAAGTCAGAGGAGGATGGTCTGCAACATCCAAGCTAAGTGTCTCCTGAAGGTACTGAAATTCCAATTCTGCCAGGGGACCATGGAGAGAGGATTATTGCCACCCTCACCAATACGGCTGGTTCTGTTTTCAGTGGGTCTCGTTGAAAGTTAAAAACTAGACTATGCTTGCTGCAAGGAGGTGTCTTCAAAAAGACAAGGCAAGACAGGGGAGTATTGATAATAAGCAGCTGGGGAAGTCCTGCCTGTTAAGACAGATCATTATGCGAAGTTTATTCCATTCCAGATGACAGTGTTAAAACATGAGATGCCAGCTAGCCTTTTAAGCAATGACTCTGTCTTGTTATCCTGCATCTTGCTGGACATTTAGCACCATGAATTTAGAGTTTCCTGATGCTCAGTTCAGTGTTTCAGCTCTTGGCGGTTCAGAAACTGACCTGAGAAGAAGTGACCATGACAATTCTGAGGACACCCCGTGTGGCTTGTGTGACCAAAATATGGTCTGCAGTTAGGAAAGGGCTAACCTCAGAACCACCTGGAGGGGCTGTAAAGCAGGTGGATGGCTTAATAACCACCAGCTATTTGCTGCCACTGCACAGAGAAAAGAGGCATGGACTACCAGTAAGGAAACGAATGGGAAAGGATGGTTTGGGATGAAGGAGCAGGAGTCAGGGAGCAGGGGGAAAGCTCCGATCTTTGGACCAAGGTAGGAGGAACCCAAATTTCTGTTAGGCTGGATTAAAATTCCACCTGCCATATGTGCTGTTTAAGAGACTGCTGAATGATTAGCTACAGGGTTATCTGATCAGACCCAATGGACTCCTACAGGGAACCACCACAAATAACAGTCTTCACAGCAAATGAAGCAGCCTTCCAAAAGGAACAAGAACCAGAAAATGTTATTATGAATGCAACTAACAGGAAAATGTGTTATCACACAGCCCTGCAGATTCCTGCACCAATCAAACTCATTTTTTTTAAAAAAAAGTGTAACTAAACTAGCAAATGGAAGGGAATAAAAAACAGGATTCATACAGTTGTCATGTGCTTGTGACACTGACAGCTTCTGACAGAAGATGGTCAACCCCGCTCTAAGCTTTCTGAGTTTCCCTGCCTTGTGCATTGGAGAGTGTGAACATTTTTGACAAAACAAGGATCACTCCTAAGGTACTGCAAACAGCAGGCAAGAAAAAGGCTGCCTTATCCACCATATCCCAAAAGAGCATTCAATGAGGATTTTTTTTGGGAAGAAATTTACTCTGCTGCCATGGACAGGGGGGGGGGGAGAGTGAGACCGCCCTGGTCAATTGTGCCCTTGAGGTAAGACCAGGTGCAAATCCCCTGCTGTGCCTAGCATCAGCAAAGCACACACACACAAAAACAACACAAACCTGCTAATATTGGACCGATTAAAAACAAAGCCCAGGAGCGCAAAGCGGCTCCCAGCTTTTAAGAGTGAAATTTAAGCTTTGTGTTCATGGGGGCAATTTCGAAAACGCACAGCTCTGAAGCAGCCCCTTTGCCTATCCCTTTTCTTTCAAAATGTGTAACTGTCAGGGATGGAAAGTTTTGACTCAGCACTATTCAATTAAGTTTTATAACATATTTTTTATTACTTTAAGGGAAATGGTTTGCATGTAAACTTCCATGCTATCTAAAGGACAGTGTGCTCCATTATCAGCAGCTCTCATGACTGGTGTGGGGCTCCAATGCTGGCAGGGGAGGTTGCCTGAGATGGAAAAGGAAGGAGAAGTTCCTCCTTGAACTGAACTCCTTGTGGGGCTTGTAGCCAAAGAAACATCGCCACATTATTGTTGTCTTAATTGATAGACTCTCTCTCTCTCTCTCTCTCTCTCTCTCTCTCTCTCTCTCTCTCTCTCTCTCTCTGTGTGTGTGTGTGTGTGTGTGTGTGTGTCTACATTTATAGGACAGAGTTTCAGTTTAATGCTATGTTTGTGGAGGAAAGGGGAGACCCGGGGTAGCCTGACATTTCAAGAGCCCATTTCTTGAAAACTGCTACCTTTCCAGCTTCTGCTTCAAAAAAAAAAAACCTCTTGCGCTGGTGGAAAACGCGACGGCTTTTCGACAGAACCAATGCAGGAATATGCGGTCTTGTTTACCAGCTGAGGAACTGAGTTATGTCAAAAACAGACCTACGAGAATGAAAAGTGATTTAGGATGTTCATGGAACAAATGAATTAAATTAAAAAGAACAGCACACACGCACACACACACACACAGAGAGTTGCGTGTTCTTGTTTTTTTAGGGAAAAAACATATTATCCCTGCAACTCCCTTTAATGCTCATGTTGCTACCAAACCGTCAAGTCGAGCTCTCGACCATTTTGAAATTACTGACCCCTCCCCCCATTTCATCTTCCCTTTAATTAAAGGGATAATTATATATATTCCTCTTATATTAAAAAATCAACTCTGTATTCTTGTCAACATCAGGTAAGAAGTAACGGTTTTGTGATGTTACTGAAGAGAAAGAACAAGAGGAAGAGAGAGGAGATGGAAGGAGAGAGAGAGAGAGAGAGAGAGAGAGAGAAAGAAAGAAAGAAAGAAAGAAAGAAAGAAAGAAAGAAAGAAAGAAAGAAAGAAAGAAAGAAACCAGGAGTTTGTGGAGATTATTATAATTTTTTTTAAAACCCTGACCCAAAAAAATTATTTACAGACTTAAAAAGCCATGCTGCAAAGCTCTCTTTAAAATTATGAAGTTTTCCTACAATGTATTAAAATAAAAGTAGATTTTTTTTCTTTTAAAATTCTTGTCATAGCACTTGGATTTTCAGAGGGTGTTATGCCACCTACTTGCCATTCTTGTTTTTTTTGTTTTGTTTTTAAAGTGTATATATATATTTATATATTTATATATAAATTGAGTGTATTTCTTTGTATGCACAGTGGCTTGCATTAAGTTGTGAACCTGATTCTAGCACCTACTCAAAATGAAAAAAAATGAAAAAACGAACCCAACCCACCCCCTCAAACAACCCCCCCAAGAATGCCCAAGGAATTTCCTCTGAATACTTCCATCCAGTTCTGAGGGGGTTGTTTCTCTCTCAACAGGCTTCTTAACAGGTTTTATCATGCAAGGAGACTCCTGAAACTGATCTTGGAAAAATCTTCTCTACAAATGAATTCTGTAATATATGTGCTGATTTTAAAAGTCTCTATAGGTTGGGCTTCCTTATTTGTTTTTTCTCCTTTTTCATTTTAAATAGAGAAGGGTATATTTAAACGATAAAAATCTCTTGTTTTTCGCTGTGTGTGTGTGTGTGTGTGTGTGTGTGTGTGTGGATAAACACATTCCATTTCTTCCCAAGGACTGGGATCTTCTGCAGCCAGAATTACAAATAAATAATTTATTACAACTGCTTGTCACTTTCTTTCTTCAGCCGGCTATAAGAGAAGAAGAAAAAGAAAAGAAAAATAATTCAGTTGCTTTTTTGGGTTGGGAACTTTTCCCTCCAGCCTCTGCAGTCTCTCCCCTCTCACACAATGCAGAAGAGCTCTCTGCCAAGAACAGACAAATGTGGTAGTCTCTCTCTCACACACATCCTGCCCCATAAGAAGAAAAGGGGGTGGGACAGGCCTTGGGGAAATCCCTCTTCCTACCAAAGACTGAGCAGGGAGGAGTTATGTGTCCATCCACATGTTTTCCCAGGGACTCTGGGATTTTCAACTAGGACTTCATGTTTGAAGTGAACATCCAGCCCTGTGAGTTATGTGTCTTTGCACTCGGAAATAGCAGCATGTGACATGAGGCTGTGTGGCCAGCAGACAGGAAGGGAGCCTCTGGATTGTGGAATAAAAAACCCAGGAGCCTGGCCTTCTGCAATGGAACAGTTCCCCAAGCAATACCTTCAAAACGCTGAAGAAACCAACCTTAGGAAGAAGGTTGCTGCGTTGACCTTCCAAACCTGACCAGTAATGGCCCTGACAACCTCTTTCTGTGGTTTCTCCTCCTGGAGCTGACACCACTGAGCACCTGTTGAGGCCCCCACCCTTAGTAGAGCCCCCACCCAGGCAACCCTCGGAGACTCCTGGTCTGTGGCTGCTGTCTGTTCAGATACCTTCTGCGAGCATCCAAGCAGTGACCAGAGTGAGGAGATGAAGCACCTCCCTCTGCTTGCCATGTACTTTCCCTCTCTAGGCAGCTGTACAAACAGAGTACAGCGCAGCAGGGAGAGGAGGAGATGGGCCCACCCAGGGAGGGGGTCCTCCAATGGGTATCTTGTTTGAGGACCCTCCAAAACCTGGAGTTGGTCGTGGTATTTTATAACAATAGTGGGTATAAGAGCAGGAAGACTCTCTCCTCCCTCAGAAAAACAAACCCAACTCTGAGGGCATGTGACACACTTCAAGTTTGACACCTCTGGTGTAACTAACCTGTAAAGTGATAGGGGCCGAAAGCAAGAGAGCAGTTGTGCAAATGTGGCCATTCTGGGTCCCCAGCATATGCTGCTGCCAGAACATGCCTCTCCTGGTTCATTCATTCAGCCATCATTCATTCATTCATTCGTTGGTTGGTTGGTTGGTTGATTCATTCATTCACTCACTCACTCATGACAAGCGGCCCTCTAGATGTTGCTCGACTCCAGCTCCCTTCAGCCCCAGCCAGCATCGCCATTAGTCAGGGATGATGGGAGTTGTAGTCCAGCAACATCCCCTGTGCCTAATTTATGGTATGCTGCTTTTCAGGTGTACCTCGCAAAGCGGTTCACCAAAGACAGTTGCAAAACTAAGCCTCAATTAAGAAGAAAATGTGATAGAAGGGGACTACCACTGCGAGGTGGGTGGTGGCAGCTCACCAGACCACTCCTTTCTTCTCCCCTCCTCCCTCAGGGCAAGGTGGTTGCCCACTTGGGCAGTATACAAATTCAAAAAATAATATTAATAACAAACAAACAAAGGAATTGGCCAAGAGGCAAGAGGGGAGCTTGCCCCAGAGAACTTCTTCCTCCGCTGACAGCATGCGCCCACCCTCACCTGTAATAGTCTTCTTGGCTGGGGAGGTGGCCCCCGTGCATGTGGGGGTGCCCATGCAGCCACTGCTGCTCCATGGCTAGTCTCTGAAGCTCTGCTGACTGAGCATGCATGGCCTGTAACTGGTGGGCTGCTGACATGGGAGGAGGGATGCCGCCAGGGAGGTCACGTGGGTAGTGGGTACCTGGGGAGAGAGAAAAAGAGAAAAGGTTGTCGCACACAAGTTTGGATTGGCAAAGGCATGCCTGGTAACTGCAAGCTGGGATAACAGCGACTGAGCAGAGGGTTGCACCCAGTGCTAGTCCTACTCTATGCTGAAATCACTGGAGATGACTTGTGTGGGTCCACCCTGAGTAGGAATTACTTGGATGTGACCCAACTGTGGAATGCCATCCACATAGGAAAGGGCCTGATCCCTGGTACAAAGGGTCTTTGAATGAGACTCCCCCAGTTAAAAGCCTTAATTTCAAAAGTAAGTCCAGAGACAGCTCGGATACCAGGATAAATGCATTAAATCACTGGTGATGGCCAGTACCCAATAAAAACCTAAACCAGGTGCATTTGTCTATTAAAGACAATTAGCAATAATATCCACATATTAGCAATAATATCCACAATAATATCCACATTGTGTACAGAAGCAGGATACCTCTGGACACCAGTGGTGGTGGGGCAAATGCTCTGGTTGGGAGCACCCGGGGGAAACTGACTGGCTGCCATTCAAAACAGGATAGCCATTAGGTCTTGTATTTTTCATCTGCATCAATCTTCCCCAACTTGCCGCCCTCCAGATATTGCCGTCAGACTCCAAGCCCCACCAGCCCCAAGCGGCATGGCCAATGGCCAGGGGTGATGGGGGTTGTAGTCCAACAACCTCTGGAGGGCATAGGTTGGGCAACACTGGCTTCCCAAGGGCTGCTATTGCATACTTACCAAAGACCGGGTGCCGGAGCATTTCGTGTTCGTGGGGCGGTTGCCCTAGCAACGGGTTTGGGATAGTGCCGGGAGGATAAGGGAAGCGCGCCAAATGGGGCCCGGCTGCCAAGGGGTCCACGAGGGGATGGACAGGTCCTGCCGAGCCTGCAAAAGGGAAAGGTTGGGGGCGGTAGGAGAGAAGGGGGGAAAAGCAACGAAAACTTACCACCAGGCTCAGAAACCCTCATTTTGTTCAGGGGTCAAAAGCAACATTAATACTTGCGCAAATAGCTGAGCAAAATCGGTAATTATCAGAAGCCTAGTCCCCCCTCCAACTGTGGAGCCTACTTCTCTGTCTGGAGTGTTCGCAGTGACATCGGGTGGCCAAACAGTCTTTGAGAGTTAAAACAAAAGGGGAGAAAAGGGGAGGGGGGAACAGGAATGAACTTTCTTATTAAGAAGGAAAAAGGGAACTGCGTACAAGAACAACAGAAAATCAATTCACCATTCATTTACTATTGCTTTTTTAGACACGTCCCATAAATGCCCTGGAAGTAGCATCTGAGGCACACAAGACACAAAGCGTATCATAAAATTAATCATCAAAACATTTTAAAAATAAGCCCCAATAATGCCACAGAATGGCAGAGCTCCTTTCCCCTCCTACGAGAGACAAAGCTCTCCTAAGAAGGGGAGTTTTTCCTAGAAAGAGGGCAGTGAAGCAGCTGGATGGGCTCCTCAAAGTAGATGCCTCTGCTGAGAAGGCTCTAGACCTCATTGCCGCCAGAAGACATTCAGATAATACTGACACTGTCAACAATGCAAGGGGAACACGTGCAATATAAGCCTCTTAGAAGTGTTGCCTTTCCTGCCGAGGGTAGTTGATCTGCACATCTGTCTGCTAACCTCCCCCCTCCCCCTAGGAGTTTCATCTCACCCCAGAAAAAAACAAGTTCAAGGTCCCAGAACAGAAAGGGACACCATCATAGGGTTGCTATTTGAGGAAAGAGAAAACAAACAACCACAGGGGGCTATTTGCACATTTGCTGACAGATGCAGCACAAGCTGTTCATGTATTACCTAGCACGGAGCTTCACATCTGGAGAATCCTGGGTCTCTCTATTTTTAAACAACCAGCTCCTAGCTCTTGTGGCTGCTGGGAAAAGCTTGAAAGTGCAAGGGCAGAGCCTGGTGAAATCTGACGCATGATTTCAGAGCTGCAGAGTCCCAAGCCTGCTTTCTGTCTCAGAGAGAGACACAGACAGACAGACAGAATCATGGTGGGGAGCGAGATATTGTTTGTCTAATGATTGCTCAATGGTGAGAAAAATCCCACTGTTTGCTAGCTCAGGGAAATTATCTTCCTAGTCATTACTACTTCACATGCTCAGAGGCTGGGCAGAACATCTGAAAACGGGTTCTTGGGCTAGGCCCCAGGTGAGGCAGAGATCAAACTCAGCTCCTGTGAAATCTCTGAAGCCCCTACAGAACTTTACTTATAAGAAGGAGAAACTTTAAAATAAAACTGTGGACAACAGCAAATCTTCTGCCCTGCTTGCAAGATGGAAGATCTTCATGTGGGGGAGGGGAGAGAGAAGGGGGATAATTGGACATGTGCTTCGTCGAGGTTCCCAGAAAATGGAGAAGAGAATCTAGTCAGGTCATTTTGACCCTGGTTCTCATCCAAGGAGCATATGAGCCCCTTGGCTGCTTTAATTAGGGTGTCTGCAACCTGAGTGGCTGCATGTCAGAGCAGCCTGTCTCAGCAGATTTCCTCTCGTCCTGCAGTTGCATACAGTATATACATATTCTCATACAAGACCTTCCTGGTGAGCCTTGGGTTTTGTTAAGATTCCTGATCCCAGTCACCTAATTCTAAGGGATTCCTGTCCTAGGTCACTGTCTCCAGGGCCCCTCTATCATGTCGAGAGAGGTCATGTTCCAACCCAGCATGAATCAATCCAATTAACGAAACCCAGAAGATCCGCTGCAAATGGCATGTGTGATGTGCTACACGCAAGGCTTACAATACTAATCCACCAGGCAAGAGAAACACAGGAACACTCGGAACGTGAATTACAGCCTAAGGTTTGTATCGCACCTTGGCCTGTGAGTTAGCAGAGAGTGGGACCCCTCGGGGAGGGGCTATCAGTGAAGACAGCTTCAGGGACACAACCTGAATATATTTCTAAAGAACGAAGTTTTAATCCCTGCAGAATTTGAGATTAGGGGGAGAGAAAGATAGGAGAAAAGTGTCATATTGAGTCAGACTCGTTGGGTCTACACTGCCTTGGAGCAGCTCTTCAACTGTATGGAGAAACTTTGCGCACAGGAGAGTGTGAGGTCTGTGCCTCCTTGGCTTCCTTGCTCAAGACACCTGGAGGCGTTTGGTTAAAACAGCTCTCCAGTGAGCACTACAAAACACCCCAAAATCTGGACTGAACATGTAGGTCACTGGTTGATGAACCTGTCTTGGGAAGGACTCTGGACTCTGCCTCTGTTCTGAACACAATCACCCTCCGGTCTCAACAACAGTATGGAGATGCTTGGTGCAATTAGCACAAGCACAACTCAGGAAATGCAAGAGGGTCTTATACAGAGTCAGCCCGTTAAATTCAGTACTGTCTACACTGACTGGCAGTGGCTCTCCAGGGCTTCAGGCAGGGAGTTTTTCTCAGCCGTTTCTGGAGATCCTCATCATCTGCTTATTTGATTGGGGAAGCACCAGAGCGCTCAGTGACAGAGCATCTGCCCTGCATGCAGAAGGTTCCAAGTTCAACCCTTGGCATGTCCAGGTAGCGAAAACCATGGCTGCTGGTTAGAGCAGACAATATGGAGCTAGATGGACACATGGCCTGACTTGGTATAAGGCAGCTTCCTATGTTCCTACATCACTTTTCCCAGATGATGCTGGGGACTGAACTTGGAAACTTCTGCTTGCAAAGCATGTATTCTAGGGGCTCTGGGCACTCCATTAAGACAGGGATGGCCAACATGGTGCCCTCCAGATGTTTGCTGGACTCCCAACTCCCATCATCCCAGCTAGCATGGAAAATGATCAGAGGTGATGGGGGTTGTAATCCCGCAACATCTGGAGGGCACCACATGGGCTACCCCTGCTTTCAGACATAGGAAGAGAAGACACTGCTTCGGATCACATCAGACTATTTGTCCAACCAGCTTAGTACTACCTACACTGATTGGCAGCAGTTCTCCAGGGTTTCAGATAGGGAGCCTTTCCCAGCCTTTCCTGAAGAAGTGGGGGATTGAACCTGGGACTTTTCATATGAACAGCAGTTGCTCTGCCACTCAGCTATGGCTGGATATCCCTTCCAGCATAAAGGGGCATATGCAGCTTGCAAAACACCGAGCAAGGCACAAGGCCTGCCTTTTTGTATACTAAGCTATCCCCACATGCCCTTGGATCTGTCATGTATGATTCTGATACATGACAGAGCTGAGATTCCTGCATTGCAGGGGGTTGGACTAGCGGACCCCCAGGGTCCCTTCCAACTCTATGATTCCACTTTTCTTTTGAAACCAGCTTTATCATTGAGTTTCCCTGAAACACAGAGAGAGCTTTCTTCCTGAGAAAGCTCTCTTGTAACAATGCCTTGCCTTAACCCAGTAAGCAGGGGCAGACTCTCTCCATCTATTTTTAAATGCAAGATTCACTTTGTTCTGTCTGCTTGCACAAAAAGTACATCTGCAGTCTGATACATTTATGGAGATCAGTACATTCTGTACTGCGGGTGGGGAGGCTTTTGTTACTGACCTTGGCTGCGAGGATGCACACACGCTCCCCCCCCCCCTCAGTGTCTCATTTAACTCCACTGTTATCATCCCGAGGGGAGAAAACAATTCCAAATCACCCACCTCAGAATGCAAAAAAGAAAAAAGAAAAAAGGGTGGGGTACCACTGAGACCAGCAAGCTCCATGTTGTCTACACCAATGGCTCTCCAGGGTTTTAGGCTGGGGTCTTTCCTGCCTGGAGATGCCACTGGGGAGTGAACCTGGGACCTTCTGCATGCAAAACAGCTACTCTATCCAGAGTCTAGCCACTGGTCCATCTAACTCAGCATTGTCTGCACCAGGGATCTTCTACCTTTTCAGATCCCAGGACCTACTTTTAACCCAAACATGCATTTGGGGACCCATTTCTTAACCCTTTACCATACATTTGCATGGTAACAGAGCTCATGTTTGATCAGGCCATGGCCCGTGAGTGGGTCCTGACCCACCAGCTGAAGATCAGTGGTCTACACTAGTGGTCCTCAACCTTGGGCCTCCAGATGTTTTGAGACTACAATTCCCATCATCCCTGACCACTGGTCCTGCTAGCTAGGGATCATGGGAGTTGTAGGCCAAAAACATCTGGAGGCCCAAGGTTGAGGACCACTGGTCTACACTGACTGGCAGCACATCTCCAGGCTTTTCGGCAGGGATATTGCCTACCTGGAGATGCCAGTGAGGGACTGAGCCTGGGAACTTCTGAACGCAAAGCAAATGTTCTGCCACCAAGCTACAGCCTTCCCCTTAAAATGCAGGAAGCTGCTGTACCCTGAGTCAGGACACTGGTCTCTCTAGCTCAGCACTGTCCATGATTGGCAGTGGCTAGCCAGGGTTTCATAAGGGGTTTTTCCTTCCCTGGAGATCCCGGGGGAAGGCATTGAGGATTCAAAGCAAGTCCTCAATATTGGGGGGGGGGCATGGAAGGTGTTGGTGTTGGGGAGTAGCATTGGGCAACATATCAATTTATCACCCAGGACTGGTATTGGGTGGGGGTGGGGGAGAGACATACCACTGGTGAAACCGCCATCGCACTCTGCCCAGACAGAGGGAGAAATAAACTGCATCAGCGAGTTGCCGATACAGCTTCTTCCTTTCTCCGCTTCTTTAAACTGCTTGACTGAGGAGTGCACTGCTGCCCTCTCCTCAGCAAAGTAGTTTTGCGGAGCCAGCGGTGGGATGAGACCTCCGTTAGGTGCTCTCCCCAGCTGAGAGAGCCCTGACCCCGCTCCTGCTTGCACTTGGGTAGGAGTGGGATTGGGGCTGCAGCCTTGCTTGGCTACTGCTTGGCTGCCTTTGTCTGGGAGGGGGTGCTGCACCTTTCCTCCCAGAAAGACAGAGCCCACCCTCCGGGTGTAAGGCAGCCAGGCGGTGTAGGGGCTCTTTGATGCTGCTAGTGGGCAGCACACCCACACAGGTGAAGGCTATGGCAGTCCAACGCACGGAGCCTGACAGGCTCTGTGTGTTTGGCTACTGCTGCCTGGTCTGTCTTCGGGGAGTGGGCGAATGGGCAAGGTAGTTCGTTTGCCCCCATGCCAGCGAAGGTGGAGGCAGCCTGGCCAAGGAGCCCCAAGATCCTTGCTGCTCGAGCACGAGTGACAGGGACACCGGGGCTGGCTCTGCTGGGGGCAGGCGCTCTCCTGCCCCCAGCTGAGCCTGGTCAAGGAGCCCTGAGTCCCCTGCTGGTTTCTCATGGGGAACTCAGGGCTGCCTCTGCTGGGGGCAGGAGACTTTTGGTCTTCCAGCTGAGCAGCAGGCTGGGGCCAGCCCGTCACAGCCTGTGAGGTGTTGACATGAAAGCGCCTCAGCTCCCATGGTGAGAGCTGTGGCAGTTTCACCCGGCACCTCGCTGGCTGGGGCCAATGCAGCTTTTTTTACAACATTGTGGTTTATCGCTAAACCGCAACGTTTGGCTGGCAATACACCGCAATGTGGAAAACCCAACATCGTGCAACCCTAGCAGGTTAAAAGTGCCCTTTAAGGAAGCATAGGGATCTACCATGTTTCTCCGAAAATAAGACACCATCATATATTTAATTTTTCCTCAAAAAAAACTAAAAAAAAACTATGGCTTATTTTCAGGGAATGTCTTTTTTTTTTATAAATTAAGTATGGTACAGTTTAACCTACAAGGTTAAACTGCATATCACTATGGCTTATTTTCGGGGTATGGCTTATATTCCTTGAATGCTTAAAAATCCTGCTATGGCTTATTTTATGGCTATGTTTTATTTTAGGAGAAACAGGGTATCTAGCAATGGAAAGGCAAGCAGTGAAACCAGCTCCTTGCCTGTGCTTGTGTGTGCACGCACGCACGCACGCACGCACACACACACACACATGCACAAACACAAGTCCGTGTGCATGCTCTGGAGCCTCCCCTTCTCTTATATTGGCTACAATTTTCTCTCGGGGAGGCAAACCATGGGAAATATATTAAACATGCGTCCAAAACAGGGAGGATCACCTTCTAAAAAGAGCAAATATTGCTCGTGGTCAGCACTCTATGAAAATACATGCAACTCTCCCCTCCCCAGTGTTCTGCCCCCACCCAGCGTGTCCAGGAAACAGAACCCCAGATACTGTAAACAGATATACACAGCCTCAGTTCTTTAATGGGAGAGGAGGGAGGGGAGTGGTGGTTTCAGTTCTACCCCAATGGGGATAGCAAACTGCTACACTTGGAGGTTATGTTACCGGGGGGGGGGGAGGTCACCCTCCTCCTGTGATGCTGGGTGTCCTGGGCAACGTGGATCCTGCTGGAGGGATGCATCATGGGCTCGGTGTTTAGGATCCTTGAAATATTAAAGTCTTGTCTCCCTTCCTGTCATCACTGGCAGGACTGTGGTTTTTCTCCAACTATAGTCCTCCTCAGAGTAGAGCCACTGAAACTGATGGACGTGACCAAGTTAGGCCTACTTACGTTAGCCATGTCCATCAATTTCAGTGGCTGAGGAGAACTTAGTTGGGATACGACCCACTCATTTGTTTCAAGCTGTTCTGAATGTTGTTGTTGTTTTTAATTGCTGCAACCAACCCTGGAAACTTATGGCTAAGGGTGGGGGGCAAGAAACTGAAATGGTGATGCTGGAAATTCTGCTAGAACAACACACTTTTCAAGAACGATCAAACCATCACAGAGCTTCCTACCCAGTCTGGAGCCTGTTCCTACAATGCTCATGCACCAGTTTTAACCACTACCCACTGCTGCACTAAAAACTGGTGTGTATCACGAGGTGTCACACAGAAGAGACACCTTCCTTGAAATGGCTCCGGGTGGCAACAGAGGTGCAAAAAGTAATCTAAACTGGAGGGCAAAAATACCCCACTTTGCACGATTCTTTGTCCTCCCTGAATGCCAGCCCTCTTCCAAAACAGTCTGCTAGAATGGAGAGCCTACTGAGCTCAAGGACGGATTATAACAGTAAAAGGAGTAGAGAGTGACAGAGGACAGTGAACTCGGGAGACCTCACTGCAGTCAGAGGGGGGTAGGGATTACACAGACCCCAGCTTAAGACGCATGTTAAGGACAAGTGGGCTTGTATTTGAGATCCTGAGTGCCTCTCTAGTCTGCTCCAAGGCTCCCTTGCATAACTTCTCCTAAGCTGGAAGCTCAGAAACGCGGCTTCTGATAAGTGACCCCTGACAGGAGGAGGAGCTGCACTGAGTCCATGGCAGGAGAGGAGACCCTTCTTTTAGTGCAGGGGACCCTGCTGGCCTCGCAATGCTCCGAGTGGTTGTATTAAAGGCATTTCCCATCAGAAATGTGCTTCGCAGTTTGCCCTTAAAACGTTCCACAGTCTACATTTTTTTCTCGTTTGGGTGATGAGGATCAAGGCCAAGTAAATAAGGGGACTTCAATCCACAGGTTGGTGGTGGTTCAAATTCAATATGGTCCTCTGCATCATATTAGCGCTGAGTGCATCACTTCAGAATGCTCCTGTAAAAATGCTAGCGTTTTTTTAGTCTGTGTGAAAAACAACAAAAGACTTCCTCCAACTTGAAAACTAACATATGAGGGACAGAGACTCCAGCTTAGCTCCCCCAGATACACTACTTTTTTTTTCATTTGCTGGGAAACACACACACACACACACACACACACACACACACAACACAACACATAGGCGGCCCCTCCCCATCCAGCTCAAAAAGAAATGGACAGCACACACAGCATGGAGCAAGCCACCGCTATAGACTCACCTTGATGCAGCGGGTCCTGTTGATGGAGGTGTAGATGCGAGTGTATGTGCGAATGTTGGTGATGATGCGGTGTGACGTTGAACATCTGCAGTCGGGCCAAGGGGTCGTTGGTGAGTGATGCCATACGCTCCGCATGTATCCTCTCGGCGGCTAGTCTGTCCGGGTAGCTCATTTCAGGCCGCAGCTGGGGGCCTGCCAGAGCGAGTCTCTCCCGCTCCAGGGGGTTCAAGCCCGGGTGGAAGGATGCAAACGGGTGCGGGCCCGCCGTAGGGGGGATAGTGAGGGCGCCGTGGCGGGCAAAGTGCTCCATGGGGTTGGTGGCGGGGTGAAGCGCATCGAGTTCCGGTGGCTTCACCTCGAAGCCTGGCTTCATCCTCTCCCGCAGCTCCCTCTCCCGCAGCTCCCTCTCCCGCAACTCTCTCTCCCGCAGCTCCCTCTCCCGCATGGTGGGGTCCACGTTGTAGAGGCCGGGCATGTGGTAGGCCAGCAGAGGGTCGGTGGGGTTGAGGGGCACGAAGAAGGGGTGGTTGCGGTTGGTGGGGGACATGACATGAGGGCGCGCGTACTCGCTGAGGGTCCGTAGCGCCGGCGTGTCGGGTCCAATGTATGGGGGGACGGCAGCGATGGTGGTGGGAGGAGGTTCGAATGACGGCCTCATGTGAGTTGGGCCACTCAGCTGGGATTCTCCAAGACGTCCTTCGTGTGACGAGCTGGATGATTTCTGCTGTACCGAAGAGGGGAGAAGAGTTTAGATGGGGAACTGAAAACTGGCTCAAGACCTTTCCATAGCTCTCACACAATCTTTCCTTCACAGGGTTGCTCTCTCCCCTGCAGCAAGGAAAAAGGTCTCCGTGCCACAGCACTGGTAGCCTAGGTCTACCCACCTGCAGCATTTAGGGAGGAAGGCGAGGATTTTCAGAGACACTCAGAAAAGAAGCTTTAATCATTTGCAAGTGTTGGGGGAGGCTGCAACCCTCCAGGTGTAACTGGGTGACAAATCCTGACATTCCTGACTGTGAGTTGTCATTCTGCACTGTCTGAATAGTCCACAGCTTGCCCCCCACCCTGAACCCTGGAACAAAATTTCTCCAGCTGCTGCAGTTCCAGGAATTTTATAGCCAAAGCTCCTCTTCGACTGTGGAATTAAGAGTACAAGAAGAGTGGCTGCTGGAACAGGCCAAAGGACAATCTAGCCCAGCATCCTCTTCTGACAATTGGCCGCCCCTATGACCTAATAGGAAGCCCCCAAAGCAGAACTTGAGTGCAGCGGCAGCAGCAGCAGTAGCACTCTTCCCAACTGGGATTCCCAATATATGGAATTCAGAGGTGTATACTTCCTCTGACAATGAAGGGAGGGATGAGCACCCAAGCTTCCATTGCAGGATCAGAGGTGGTCCCCAACCAAGTCCACACAATGCTAATTCAGGGCACCTCCCCTGTGCCAATCTCTTTTTGCATGCCAAATAACCATCTGAATCATGCGATCTGAAGTGGAGATGAAGGGGCAAAGAGAAAATCCTTAATTCAGAGCAAGGGAGGAGGAAGGACCTGCAGGCTGAGGAGCGGCCAGCCTCAGATCGCTTCACACAGGAGCATCACCATGCCCCCCCTCAAGGCCACAGGGGAGCAGCGAAAGCCCTCACATGCCAGGCCTGTGGAAATGCAACTGGACATCATGCAACCGCAGCCTCCGTTGGGCTCGAGACCCGCCTGGATCACCCCCTCACAGCTTGACAGACAGACAAACCTACCGCCGCTCTTTCAGCTTCTCTCTCACGCTCACGCTCTCTCTCCCTCTCCTTTTCCTTCTCTTTCTCCCGCTCCCTCTCTTCTCTTGCCTTCTGCTCCGCCTCCCTCTTGGCCTTCTCAATGGCCTCCTCACGCTTCTTGGCCAGCTTGGAACCTGCCAGCGGCGTGAAGTACAGGTCTGTCCTTGCGCAGGAGTTGTAGCCGCGGTCCAGGTGCTTGTAAAACCTGGCAGCAAAGAAATCGGATGGGGTGGGGTGGGGTGCAGGGAACGGGGGACACAAAGCGACCATAAGCATTTTGAGAAGCAGGAAGCGGAATGAGACACCCCCCCCAAACAGCCAGGAAGAAGTACCTTATGCAACATATGGGGGGAGGGGGAACTCTGGTAAAACTGGTAAATCAACAGATGTTAGGAAAATAAATGATTAGAAAACCATGCAGGAGAGGAATACTACCTAACTCAGAGAATCAAAGCAAGTTTTTAATATACATATATACTGTACACACACACACACACACGCACAAAATGATTAATCCAAGAGGACAAATCAATATCCAAATATGCTTTGGTCTCTGTAATCTTTCAAGAGAACATTCTTTTTAATGCTCTTGAGTGTTTTCTCTATGTAGAAGTAAAACAGGATCTAAAGAGGTGTTCTACAGCCTCAAAATGCTGTACATACCCGGCTCATATCTCACCAATTTTCCGTGCACCTTTTTTTTTTTTATAGTTTTCGGGTTGTAGCAAACTGGGGAGATTTTAGAAGACCCTTATTGCTAGGATGGGGAGGAGAAAGAGACTCTGTGATGCTGCTGCCATTTTAGCAATTCCTCTGTGATCCTGGCCCTCAGTGAGCCCCTTTAAGGCAGGGGTAGCCAACGTGGTGCCCTGCAGCTCCAATTCCTATCAGCCCAAGCAAGAATGGACAACCGTTAGGAATGCAGGAAGCTGCGAGGCCACTGGCACCTGCAGAGCAGCATTATTGGGTACACCAGTTTTAAGGGGATCCTATGCTTTCCTAAGAAGGCAGCCTTATCCACAGCTGCGGATGTTCAAATTACCAAACCATCGTCCAAAAGTGGTGGTAGTGAGGGAGTTATGGATGGGCAGAGGTGGAAAGAAGTCCCGTTAACTTTTATACAGGTGGCAAGTTTCCCCAAAGCTGCCCACACCCTCCCTTACCTAGCTGACTCGCTGGCATGGCTTGGCGTGTCCACCACTGTCGGCGCTGGCGATGGGCTCCGGGGTGGGGGAGGTGGGCTTTCCGGCTCCTCCGCCTCATCCGGAGCCTCTTCCTTGATCTGGATGGGTGGCATCGTGCAGGGCGTCACCACGGGGACGTTCCCACTGCAGGCTGCCGACGTGGAGCCTGTTGCCTGAGGAGGGGCGCCAGGCACGGAAGGCGGCGTGGAGGTCGACGGGCAGGAGGGAGGCGTGATGGGTGGTGGCCCCCCGGGGACAAACGGGTGCTGGGGGAAAGGGGGTTGGGGAGGTACCTGGTGGAGGCTGGAGGAGGAGTGGCTGGTAGAGGGAGGGAGGCCCTGGCTTTGCGTCAGGACAGGGGGCTGCGCTGGGGAAGGCTGCAGCGGCTGGCTCTGGGGCATCAGCTGCAAGGGAGGAGGGTGGGCGGAGGGCGGGTGGTGCGTGGAGAGGGAGCTGAGCGGCTTCAAGGCTGGCGGTGGCGGGAGGTTGGAGTTCATGGAGAATGGTGAGGGCCCCGCAAGATGCTTGTGGGACGGCGGCATGGGGAGCTGAGGGATGGGGGTAGTTGGAGGTGGCTTGATGTGAGGCATCGTCAGAGGGGCTGGGAGGAGGGGCTGCTCTCGTGGCGGCGGGGGCTGCTGCTGCAGCGGAGACGGCGCCTGCAAGGGGGGCTGGACCGATGGGACTTGGAGTGCTGCATGGGGATGGGGCACAGCCTGTGGCTGCAGGGAGACCTGAGACTGAGACGAGGACGAAGGCAGCGGGGGAGGCTGCGGCGCGAGGGGGAACGGTTGGGCGGGGACTGGGTGAGGCAGGAGCGGCTGCGCCTGGATGTTGTGAGGGAGGGGCTGGATCTGGCTGTGGAGCGGAGGCTGTGGGTGGGGCTGTGGGACGGCGGGAGCCTGGGGCTGGCTGGAGGGCACAGTCAGGGGCTGCAGCGGCGGGTGAGGAGACGGCAGCCTCTGTGGGTGCAGCGAAGGGGCCTGCTGGATGTGAGAGTGGGGCGGCACCGGGGCCTGAGGCTGGCTGCTTCCTGACTGGGAGACGGATGGGGAGATGTGGGGAGGCACCGAAGAGGGGAGGCCAGAGGTGGCCGGCAGTGGCAGCTGTGCTGAGACAGGGATGGAGGCGGGTGTGGGCTGGGCCAGGCCATTGGACGCCTGCAAGACTTGCTGCTGGGCGGATGAATCTGAGTCGCTCTCATTGTCCTGGGGGCTGGGGATGCTGGGCGAGGTGCTCCGGTTGTCCTGGTCGATGTCCTTCGGGTCGCTGCTGCCCTCATCATTCACGCTGCGGCTGTCAGAGCTCTCCCCTTCACCTTCGGATGGGGAGTTGGGCCGGCTGATCTCCTGTGGACAAAAAGCATGGAGGAAACCTCTGTGTTAAAAAGGGTGTGGTTTACGGACACTGAGTGGCTTCCCAAATAGCAGTTTGTGTAGGAAGGGCTGTAGCAGAGTCACAGAAACACAGTGTAGACAACACTCAGCTATATGGGCTAGTAGTCTGGCTTAGTATAATGCAGTTTCCTAGATCACCAGCCAGGTTTGGGAGTAGGCAACGGAGGGCATTCAGGGCAAGCCCAAGGCACTTATTCCTAACTGTAGAAATTCTAAATCTTACTTGGTATATGGTGTGATCTCACTGGGTAGTTTTCCTGTGTGGCAAGCTCCACTGAAAAGGAAGAAGCTGCACAGCAGCATGTGTTCCCCAGGGTGGCCCACACACGAGAGCCTGTGAGTGCCCTGTGGATCATATTTGCCTGCTTCCCACTCTGCCACCCTCAATCACAGCAATCACTGAATTAGAAGGGACCATGAGGGGCATCTAATCCAACCCCTGGCCATGCAGGAAACCTTTGCCCAAAATGGGGTTCAAATGAATGACCCAATATTGGGACCCTTGGACCCCAATATTATTTTTTTATTCTTTCAAGTAAATAAGGGCCCTGCTGGAGCAAAAGGCCAATCTAGTCCACCAGCTGCCAACAAGGATGCCTCTGGAAAGCCCACAAGAGGGACATTAAGACAACAGTCCTTTTCCTGACACTGCTCCCTGGTAGAGAGGGTTTGCTGGCTGGACACAATGATGGTTTAAAGGCCTTGCCCCAAAGGTCTATGTCATCCAGAGCCAGCTGGGCTCACAAAAAGAGAGGCACATGCGTGTCAGGGTCTCTCAAACACATCTTTTTCCATGTGATGGCTGGGGGCTGGGGGGAGTTGCAGCCCAAAACATCTGGAGGGAGGCAGATTGGCACAGGCTGCTCTGAGACCTACCTGTGTTTTGGTTTTCTTGGCGTTAATTCGGTCGGGCTCCTCGGTGTCAGATGCTGCCTTTTCTCTCTGTCTCTTGGAACTCTTGAGAGGAGACGATGCCTCCTCTTTTATCTTCTGCTGCTGATGGGAAAGGAGTGGCGTTATTAGGGGAAAGCGACAGGAAAACAAATGGGAGTTCTTGTAGCCTGCCTGCGAAGAGCTTCATACAGATGACAACGGAACAGGTTATTTTTCTCGCACAGCAGGATGGGGGAAATTAACGGTGTAGGAGTCAACCGCCCATGCTGTCACTTTTCAAAGCAGATCCATGTGAATTCCAGGGCTCTTTGGAAGCCTGTTTGGGGATTCCACAAGGAGACTGAATGCAGCCTCAGGGGCGTGCCCCTGAGGACCATGTGATCAAATGCACACAGGAGTGACCAGCCACATTTAGGATTTTTGTATTAGAACGGCAGGGGTTCCTCAGCAGAATGGGGGAAAGCTTTCCTTAAAAAGTTATTTTAGAAAACAAAGCCAAACCCCACCACTGTAGGGGATGTTAGCCGGGGGGGGGGGGGGGCTTTAGCCTTCCAGTTACTGCTGAGGTGCAGCTCTCATTCTCCCTCTGGCCATTGACCATGCTTTCTTGGGCTGACAGGAGTTGAAGTTTATCAACATCTGGAGAAGCCCCTGGTCATCCACACCTGGGATAGAGCATTAGACTCTGCTGGAAAGTTCTAGCTTGGATGTTAATACCACCCACCTGCCAAGTCTTGGCCTGAACAGTGAGTTACCAGGAAATGGCCCGGAGAGTATCCACAGGAAGAGCCAAAACTTACCTTGCTGGACTTCTTCACTGAATCCGCCTTGCTGTCATTGCTTGAAGTGCTGGCAGCGCTGGGGGAGTTCCGGCCGCTGGACCGGATGTCTTCGTTGATGGGGGAGGCTCTACCATCAGGGCTGGGTGGCTGCTTTTTGCGACCGCTGCGTAGTGTCGACATCTGCTAGTTTAAAGAGAAGGACAGGAAGTGTGACAAAGGCTGCCTTTGGGTATCCCTACAGAACTTAAGCCTCCCCCACGGAATTTCCTCATGGATGCCATCTTTAGTCAATCACCCTTCCTTTTAGTGGTACTGGCTGGTTTTCACACAAAGGAACTCTCAGAGATGGGTTCAGGCTAAGTTAGCGGACAAGTTAGTCACCAACAGCTTAAGTGCCGTGGATTTCTCTGGGCCCAAAGCATGGCTAGCTGGGTCTGGATCCAATTCTCAGAACACAAAGTCAACTCCTTTGTGCTCCCCCAGACCCCATTCCCAGCTGTGGGCCCTGCAGATGCTTTGGATTACGACTCTCATCACCCAAGCTAGCTGGGGATGGGACTCATCTAGAGAGCCTCTGTTGGCAAAGGCTCCCTTAATATCCTAAGCATCACCGGCAGGAAAACAGGGCACTGCTCTACAGACACCCTCAATTCTTCTCTTTCAGCTTTGGAGGGCTGTAAGCACAAGGCCACTGGTGTTCCCCCCTCAGAGCGGGGCAAAACACAAGAGGGACGCCCCATTGTTTTTGATGGTCCGGGCCACAAGGAAAGAGAGGAGGCACAATGATCAAGCTAATCATGTACACCTAGTATGTTTACTCACAGGGTAACCACTGGCATGTTATGTATTTATAAGCCCATCTGTTCTGACTCTCCTTTTCTTCTCAGCTCAGGAGCAAGACACCAGCCTGGACACAGAGCAAAACCTATTGCACTGAATTATTGCAGCCTGATGGAAACTGGGCAGCTCAACAAAAAACTGGACCAGTAACACAAGGCCGCTGTGCTCTACATTTCTTGTGACATTTGGATACAGCCAGAGGAAGGGCACCCGCCTTGCTTCTCAGATTTTAATAGCTTGCCCATGTTTTTTCAGCCTTTTTCTGAGCTGTGACCCATTCATTCCATCATGCATGTTAAAGATTTATTTTCCTGCCTATGGATGATATGCTTTGGCTGCTGTTTTATTGGGTGTGCTTTAAAAGTTTATTGCATGGATTTTACTGTAATGTAGTATCTCCCACCCCCCATGATTTTATGTTGAACTTTGTGCTCTTAAAAAAATGTCTCAGTCACTTGAAGTCTACTAATGCGGCAAATGACTAATGAACTGGAATCACCATCTTCATCTTCTTATGAAAAAAGAATTCATGTAATCTAAGTTTAAAAAAATACACTGAAATAATAATAGTAATAATAATAATATCACAGCCTTTAAAAGTATTGTAAAAATAAATTATTATTATTATTTATTATTATTCCATCTTATATAAATCATTGGTATAATAAAGGTTTTTTTAAAATATAGAGACACAATACAAGAGAGCTGGGTGCGGAAGAGCAGATCTTGGAGGGTGGGGAGAAAAGCTTGGGGGCAGCCCATGGTTTTCCTGAAAAAACTGTGAATGGCAGATTTCTGCTGTGCTGGGAAGACTATGCAGCAACAATTAGCAGTGTTTCATCTGTTCCCTTCCTAATTTAGCATCTGTCTGGATAACTAGAGATCATTAAAAGGAAGAAAAAAAGAAAGAAAAAAAGAAAGAAAGAAGATGAAGCCAAATCAAGGAGCCGACAGTGGAACCTGACAAGGTGTTTGGCAGGTATCTTGATGCGACAAAAAAAGGGGGCTGCTTAGACGTAAGCAAAGAGGAAGCTCAGTGGCCAACAACCCCAACCAGTCAGTGCTAATGAGAAGCTGCACCTAAAACATTATTCCACCTTCCTCTGCCTCTGATGGCGTTGAGAAGGGGAGCCTGTCTGTTTTGCTTAGAGGGGAAAGTTGGTTGATGAACAGATCCTCAAAGCGGTTCCAAATGCACAAACACACATTTGGCAGCTTTTCTGAAACTGCTCATGGATGCTACACAAAGAGGAATCCTGGCAGCTCAGTGGTTAGAGCCTCTGCTCTACATTCTGGACATCGCAGGTCGAATCTTCAGCATCTCATAGCGAGGGCTGAGAGAGACTCCGAACTGAAACCCTGAAGAACCAGTGCCAGGCCTTTCTGAGCTAGATGCACCAATGGGCCTGACTCAGTATAACACAGCTTCCTGTGTTCCTAAGCCCTTAAGGAAAGGGCCACAGCTTAGATCATCAGCTTTGTGTGCAAAAGGCCCAGCTTCAGCATCTCTTGAGCTGCTGCCCATAATAACAAGGTCGTGCTAGATAGATCAATGGCCTGACTTGGTAAAGGCAGGTTTATGTGTATGATTCATATCTCTACATCCCTTTCCCCTTAGGTGGGAAGGCTGCCTCAACAAATCACTGATGGTCAGCACTGGGAAGACAGCCTCTTGGCAAGACACAGCCACTTTACTGTGCTCCATTAAGACTACCTCTAAGATTGGCCATCAGCGAGAGCAAGAGTGAGAGAGAGAAGGTGTATCACAAGGTGTGTATCTGGTACTTTGATTCAGGACTCAACAGTGCTCAGGCCCAGAAGCTGTTACTTTGCCTACAGCTTGCTAGTGAAGTTGCAGGGCTGGTCTCAGGCAGCTTACCGAGCCTCGACTCCGCCTTGTCCTCATGCTATGCTTCCCACTGAGCCCATCATCTTCCTCTTTGACAGGCTTAAACATAAAGGGTGGCGGATCCACTGGCTTCTCGATGGGGGGAAGCTCCCCGTACTTCTTGAAGTGGATGCGGCAGTCAGTGCACAGCAAGATGTTCTCCCGCCCGCCGTGGTGCCAGTCCTTGGAGGCTGTTTTTGGGGAGGGGACAGAGAGTGTTAGCATTATGAGACACATGGCGTGCAAAGCAGGTGACTAACATATACTTATATGCTCTTTCAAACTGCGCTACAAGGATTTTACTTCTGGCTTGACTTATACAGGCGCTGAAAAAATGATGAAGAATCTTCACAAAGCAGGTGGCAGTTTCCCCTTCCTAGTTCACTTGCAGACAGTTTCCTAGTCTTTCACAAAGGCAAAACCTCCCCGGGTTGCAGGGGGTGGGGTAGACAATCTGAAGGGGGGGGTTGTAGCCCTCCTTTCTGGTCCTGGCAGCTCAAGGTACAGTTTCTTAAACATGCTCACCTAAGATGACAAGGGCTCCTGATACACTTGCAAAAATAGTACAAGGGGTCTAAGAAAACATCCCTGGCTCCGATAAGACCTTGAGTTAAGGTGGGCACTCTGGCAGTGAGAAGAGAACAATATATCAATGGTTGGAAACCTCAGGCCCAGGGCCCAAATGCGGCCCTCCAGACCTCTCTATTTGGCCCTCAGGACTTTCTCCCCAGGCCACACACCCTGCTCCCAGGCTTCATTCCTCAACAGCCCTATGCCACACCCTCTTTGAGCGATTCTGCCTGGGTCCTCAGAACTCTCATGCCTCTCGCCTGCCTGCACGGAGAGATGTGCATGTAGGAATCTCTGGCTTCTACTGTGCAATGATAAAGAGCCACCTCTGTCACTCTTCCCGCTTTGCCTCTGTCTCCACCCGCCACCGGAATGTGGCCCCTGGAAGGCTGACTGGAAGGGAATGTGGCCCTCAGGCTGGAAAAAGAGTCCCCGTCCCCAGCCCCGTGCCCATGCAAAGGTGCGTACTGGTGCTGAAGCAGTGGCGGCAGGCGTAGCCTTTCAACTCTTGCTCGCTGTCCTCGCTGTCAAAGTCATCTTCACTGGCTGAACTCAGATCCACTAAGTGCACAGAAAGGAGGGAGGGAAGAGAGAAGAGAAGGGTAGAGCAAATAACTTAAGAGTCAGGAAGTTCCCCCTCCTTTGGTGTTGTTCCTCCTGTGGCATTTTGTTGCTGCTGCTGCTGCAGCAGCAGCAGCAGCAGCAGCAGCACAACCATCCATTAAAAAGAAAAAAGAAAAAACTGGAAGGAAAGAGACGTGTAGGGCAGCTTCACGACTAACAGATTCGTTGTGGGTAGCACTTTTAATAGGCTGGAGCCTGCTTCATGTGTACAGCGTTAGCCCAAGTTGGCAGACAAATATTTGGGGGAGGGCAGAGATGAACAGTGAACTTTTCTAGCCCAACCTTCTAATGCAGGGATGGTGGAACAGGCCGCCCTCCCAGATGTTTTTGGATTCCAACTCCCATCGGCCCCAGCCAGCACGGCTTATGGCCAAGGAGGATGACCATTTTAGGCTGCAAAACAGACCGTTGTCTATTCAAGACTATAAGATCCCGCTGAGGCAGGGAGCTGCACCCTGCACAGATGGAGCAAGATACCAGTAAATAAGCTGATGCAAAGTTAAATCAAGCAATGATGCTGGACTCCCAACTCCCATCCTCCCCAGCCAGCAGGATCAGTGGTCGGGAAATAGGGGACCTGTAATCTAGGGACGTATGGTCTAAACCACCGAGCCTAGGGCTTGCCGATCAGAAGGGGTCGTCAGTTCGAATCCCCGCAACGGGGTGAGCGCCCGTTGTTCGGTCCCAGCTCCTGCCCACCTAGCAGTTCGAAAGCACGTCAAGTGCAAGTAGATAAATAGGTACCGCTCCGGCAGGAAGGTAAACGGCATTTCCGTGCGCTGCTCTGGTTCACCAGAAGCGGCTTAGTCATGCTGGCCACAAACACCGGCTCCCTCAGCCTACAGAGCGAGATGAGCGCCGCAACCCCAGAGTCGTCCTTTACCTTTTTAATCTAGAGACAACTGGAGGGCCACAGGTTCCCCATCCCTGCTCTGACAGTTTATCCCTAAACCACAGTTGAAGAACCTGCAATTTACCCACAATAGGCTGTTGGAATACCTGTTCTGCCATTATAAGGAATAGGTATTTTTGCGTGGAAGCGCCTACACTTTGGAACTCCCTGCCTATTGACAGCAGACAGGTGCCTTCGCTGCACTCTCCTCGGCGCCTGCTAAATGCATTTTTCTTAGACGAGGCTACCCAGCTATGTAGAATATTGATGAATGTTTTAATCTGCCACAGATTTTAATCTTTTGAATGTTTCAAGTAGTTGTTTTTGCCTACAATTTTATTGTTTTACTCCACTTTGAGGATTTTTTTTAATAGTTAAGTGGTGTATAATTTTTATTAAAAGAAAGAGCGAGCTAAGGTTGGGGCCCACTTGATCAGATGCACCAAGTGTTTCCCCATTTTCAACAAATACAGAGGAGTGAGGAATCTGTGGCTCTCCAAATGTCACTGAACCGCAACTCCCATCATCCCTGACCATTGACTATGCTGGCTGGGGGATGAGGGGAAACGGAAGTTAAGTGGCACCTGTAGCAGTGGCTGTTCTGCAGGAGCAATGCATTTGCATGTCCATGCCACATAGACTGTGGCGGATTCTCTGGGGTTCTGCACGTGGGGCCTTTTTTCTATGTTGCAAATGATAGAACTGGAGTTAAGTGTGATGTTCCCATGCAAATCGGGGCAAACATAATCGCCTCGACAGCCAAGGCGAAGCTTCGCCTATTATTTCCCCAGCAGCTTATTGCCTGGGCTTCTTCCCGCACAGCACAAAACCAATCGCTTGCTGATCCCAGGCACCTGCCATCCGCAGGGATAATGAACTGAGAGGGCGAGCGCAGCTGAGGGCTTGAACTCCATTTCCCCGGCTGCGTTCGGTCATAGGCAAAGAGCCATTACCTTCTGTTTTAGCCCCATGCATACAAACAAGAGACAAATGTGTTGCTTTTAAGCCTGCTACTTACAGAATTCGCTGGAGGGGGGCCTGGAGGGAGCATTCACCGGAGTGGAAGCTGTTCGGGTTTTAATTCTCCGGAACACTGCTTGCCTCCGATGCCTGCGGTGAGCCCGGGAACTGGCCGCTTCGGGGGTTTTCTTCCAGTAGTAATAGAAGGTGATCAATTCTCCCTGGAAAAGGAGAAAGAATCACAAGGTTTGCCAGAGCAGCATGCAGGCTTCCCACAGACATCTGGACCACCAATTCTGGGAACAGAGTGATGGGCAAGCAGATTTAATCTTACCTGGCAAGGCAGTTATTACATTTAAATGACCCAGGAAAAGAGAAAAGGTGCAGGGGTTTAAGGTTCAGTTATCGGTTGGTTGCATCTGATGCTAGCCCTACTCTAGAGCACACCCACTGAAATGAAAGACCACGACTAACTTGGGTTCATTAACTTCAATGGATGTGGAGTAGAACTTAGCCAGACGCAACCCTGAAATGGGAAACAGATGATCCAAGAAGCTGATTTACACCAGGCCAGACTATTTCCCCACTTAGCCTTGCATTGCCTTCGCCAGCCTGGCTTTGGGCTGGGGCCGAGGGGAGCACCAGCTCCTTCAGGGAGAGCCATTCCTACGACCACATATCTGATCCTCACAGCTAGAGATGTTGGGGAATGAACCTGGTACCTGTTTGCAAGCAGAAGCAGGTGCTTCACCTCCGAGCTATGCTGCTTCCCCCAAAGGGGTGGCTGGAGTGTGTTGGAGAATTGAAGCACAGCTGCTTTCAAGGGGCAGGTGGCCACGGAGCACTCCTGTCCCCAGTGGGCGCTAATGATATCACTGCTTTCTTGCTAAGGTAACAGATAAATGAGGCAAATAGTGTCACCGTCTCTGCAAGGGGAATCTGCATACTCCAGTTGCTCTCTCCATATCAAGATGCTTCTACACAAGACCGAGCATGGCAGCAACCCAGCATGGTGGAGATGGCAGGTTGTATGGGGAAGACCCATGCTGCCAAAGGGAACACAAAGTTGTTGCAGCCTGCTGAAAACCACAAGTCAACCTAAGAGGGGTCTGCAAAGTTAAAACCAGCTGTGAGCTAGATGTCACTGGTGTGTCAGAGGCGGAAGAAGCAGCCCTAATGCAATTATATTTCATTGTTTTATGTAAGCCACTTTGGAGATCCATTTGAAGTGAAAGACAATAAAGATTTTTTTTTATTTTAAGAAACTGATTGTCCAAGGAAGTCTCTGCAGAACAGTGCCTAGTTTCTGGGGGCTGGGATGGCAAATGAGAAGACTTGGCATAGGCCCCTGCCTCAAATGATATTATACAAGGTAGTCATGCGTCTTTTCCTTTTTCAAGCTGGTACTTAGATTTTACTGTTTTGTATTGGAGGGTATTACCATCACAAAAGGGAGGAACACACAGCTTTATGCTATATATGGATATTAAAAAAATAAGCCACCCTAAGACTTGAGGCGGGTGGGGGACACACACCTGAGATTAAAACATATTAAAGACAAGGCTGCAGCCACAGCACCCGAAACTGTATTAAAGCAATCTATTCTTTTCTAATCTGAATATATACAGCCACGGTAAGATAATTAGGCAGTAAAAGCGCATGCCAAGAGAAGTCTGTGATAATTCCGCAGCGTAATGAAGCTGGCTTACGTTCAAATACTGAAGTAGATGATATTCAAACTAGCAGATGTAATGTCAAGTTAAAGCGCAGTGTGTAGTTTTAATCTCCTTTCGCTTTGCTTTGAAACCCCATCATTTCCGAGCGGCTTGTCTGCCTCAAGGGTAAAAGGCGCTTGCCTCTTTCAAGTTGCAAAGGGAACGGGAGGTGTTCTAACGAAGCCTCTTGAAAGCCAGCCTCAGAACAAATGCACCTCAATTGCCCACAAGAGAAGGTGATGGTGGCGGGGGGAGGTCCCTCTTTGAACCTATATGCGATTTAAGAATTCCTATAAACCTCAACCCGTTATGCTCTTTGCACGAGTGAAACTCCCAGCCACAGACAGAAGGCCAGCAGCAGTACCGCTAAGTGGAAATGTGAACCTGGAAAGCTCCTGCAAGGGGTTGGCAACATGGCTTCAGGCTTTTGGAAGATGAGAAATGTGACACCAGGAGCCATGGATAAACAACAGGGAAGCATTTGGTTTTGGAAAGAATTCAGCCTTGTTCTGTGTCTTACATAAACTCTTGGCACCTACTGATCCAAAGGTGTTTGTGTGTGTGTGTGTGTGTGTGTAGGGAAAGGGCCACAGCTCAGTAGCAGAGCAACTGTTTTGCATGCAGAAGGTCCCAGGTTCCGTCCCCAGTGGCATCCCCAGGTAGGGCTGGGAAAAACCCCTGCCTGAAACCCTGGAGAGCCGCTGGCAGTCAGTGCAGGCAATGCTGAGCTAGACAGATCAGAAGTCTGACTCAGTTTCCTATGGGTGTGTGTTTGTGTGCTAGCTGTGACTATGCAAGCAAGCTGAATGGAAAATAGGCATGAACATTTACACGTAGGTATGGAGACTGTGTACGGCAGAGCATTACAAACAAGGGATTCTACAGATTGGAGATTATGCATTTTTGCAAGGCAAACACAGTGAGTGGTAGCCAATGTCAGTCCTACTCAGAGTAAACCCACTGAAATTAATCTCCATTACTAACTTAAGAGACATTAATTTCAATGGGTCTACTCTGAGCAGAACTTAGATGCAACCCTATACTGCAGTTATATATTTGCGAAGCATTTTAAAGTTTTCAAAGCGCTTCATTATCTACTTGGGATCCTTACAACAACCCTGTAAGGTAAGCTTGGTAGGGATGCTGAGACTGAGAGTTAAAGAGTGAGTTCGTTGCAGAAGTGAGATCTAAACCAGAGACCTCCTGAGTCAGTCTCTAGGCTACTGTGCTGTGCAACACCGTGTACATATTTTCCCCAGGGCAATGTGGGAAATTGAGGCAGACACTATGGATGTTAATAACTAGAAAACGTAAGAAGGGCATCCAGATCATTCAGCTTCCTTGACATCTGCTGGTGACCATCCACTGTAACCAACCAATGTGCAAAAAGGGGGGGGGACACCTTTAAAGCTGTCAGTTTTGGCATACCACTCATGTCTAAATGCACAATGCTTAATGTTTATATACACAGAGTATGGATATTACTGACAAGCAGCCCTTAAACACAAGGTAAAACAACTGAGCTCCTGAAAGAGCTGAATCATGGAATTTTCAGGGCATCGTTTGCAGAAAAGCAGCAAAAAGCAGGGTGGTTGGCTGGGGCAGAGAGGAGATCGGCCTGATTAAGCCCCCAACAACTTAACTGTATGTGGGATGGTCTGGAGATGGGTGCCCTGAGACAATGGTCCTATATATGGCCCCGATGAGTATGAATCTAGACCAGAGTTTGGCCCTGATCATGTTACTGTGCTATTTTAGTGGGGAGGAGAGAGATTGGGGTAGATTTTGCTATTGTTTATCCCCCACATCTCCATGATTCCTTGCAAGCCTGCAACTTTTGTCATCCTGTATTCTCACAATATTTTAAAAACAGACCACTCAGCCATGAGATCAGATGCTGGACTAAGTGAGTCTTTGGCCTGATCCAGCAGCCAGGCTCTTAAGTGCTTATGTTATGTTCCTGCTCAATGTGGGAAAGTAGAGAGGATGGAAATACTTGTGGCGGGAACAGTGTGCATAACTCTGTGCCCACAACACATTTTATGCCCTCGCATGGTCTTTGAGCACCTGAGCAAGGGTTTTCTCACCAGGTGCCCTCTGGGAAGCCCACAAGCAGGCCCTGAGTGTGACAGCAGCGCTCTCTGTACCGGTGATACCCATGAACTGATATTCAGAGGCATAATGTCTCAAACAGTGGAGATAGGATCCAGCTATCATGATTAGTGGCCCCATTTAAAGCTGTCTACATTTGCATGTACTATTACTACATTCTGTGGTAGCAAATTCCATAGTTTTAACTACGCACTGTGTGAAAAACTTTCTGTCCTGAATCTCCCTGCAGTCTGCCTTCATTGGACAATCCCAAGGAGCTTTGGTATTAGGAGGGTGGGAGGAAAAGTTCTATTTTCTCCATACCCTGCATAATTTTATCATTTTATTCCAAGTACAATTGCACCGTAGATTCCAAGGCATCAGTAGGTTTTACTTTTAATCTCTTTCCTAACGATCCCCAACAGACTCTTTGACACCTGCTGCATGCTGAGTTGACATTTTCATCTGCTATCAAGGACAATCCCAATATCTTTTTCCTAGTCCGCCACTGACAGTTGGTGCCCCATGATTGTATATGTGACATCGGGGAAAGTTGAGGTGGAACAAGTGGGGCTGAGGATGCCAACCTTCACACATTCTTTGGGTGCCTGCCAGCAGGTATTATGTCACTGAGTGATGCATGTGTAGATAAGCGCCCCCCCCCCCAACATCATCATGCAAAAGCTGGAATGATAAAAGCCCTTAATGAAGATTAGGCTGACCTACAATCACAGAACTGTAATGTTGGAAAGGACTCCATGGGTCATCTAGTCCAAGCATCTCCAACCTTCAGCCCTCCAGATGTTTTGGGCTACAATTCCCATCATCCCTGACCACTGGTCCTGTTAGCTAGGGATCACCCAGAGTTGTAGGCCAAAACATCTGGAGGGCCACAGGTCGGAGAAGCCTGATCTAGTCCAACCCCCTGCAATGCAGCAATCACAGTTAAAGAATTCTTGGCAGATGGCCATCCAACCTGCTAAAAATCTCAAGTGGAAGAAAGTCTACCACTTTCCATGGCGATAATATAAATTTGGGGAGCTGTGAGAGTGATATTCTTTGAAAACCATAGGGTTCTTGTGAACACGCTACATAGGGTGACTAACACATACTCGAAACTTTCAAGTCTTATTTTAAATGTATTGTTGTTTTTGCATTTTTAACAGTGCCTAATTATCTGATATGTAAATCGCCTTGAGACAGTTATAAGGTAATAAATGCATGTATTACACACATTTCTGAACAAGTCACCTTTCAAGGTCACCATGAAAAATCTAGAATAAAAACACTTAATGAACGATTATTAGGATTACCTCTCTGAAAATCTAAATTTGTGAATTGTGAGAACAATCCTCGGTCCTCCTCTGAAACCCTAAATACACACAAACACATTTTGCACACATTAGAAACCTCTGCCAGCAGGCTCAGTGGCACACAAATCCCACCCCAGGCTTTCCTAGTGGCCTCTCCTATCAAAGGCTATCATGTCTAGCAAAGGAATTAAATGCAGGAGTGAAGTGAATCGGAGAAGATTAGCAGCAGCATATTGGTGACTGCCTGGGTGGCAGGAGCTTGAGCACAAACAAAAGGACAAGCCGAGAAAGCTTTGGCTCTCCAAACAGGGGAGGCAAAACAGCTCCCGGCTTCACTGCGAGGGAGAGTCTAAGTCAATTGAACTTTAATCAAACATGCATAGTGTGTGCATGCCACTGAAAGCCCATCCATCGTGCATAAATTCAGGGAACAAAAAGCAGCTGCAGAAATCAATAGCCTACTGAAACATTAACACCGGCAATCATTGATCAAAAGGGCCTTTTATAAAAAGGGCTGCTTTGCAAATTAGCCAGTGGTGTTGGTGTATGGGTTGTTGTTGTTTCTTCCTGCCCACAAGCCAACACAGGAACAGGCATGGACAAGCCTTGCAAAGGCCATTTTTGTTCCTTGCTAATCTCACATGGAAGGAGCCTTCATTGCCTATTTCTTCCTATCTCTGTGCTGCAACTGTGGCTAGCAAGACAGGACAGGATGATTTGACACCCGGTTCCAGGACCAAAGAGACCAAAATTGCCACAATGAACCTTTGTGTTTAGCACAGTTTTTCTAGCTCCAAAGTATGCTCCCAGCCAAGCCAGATTACCTTTAGTTATTTTTTCCTTTAAAAAAATAAATAAATTTCATGGCAGTGACTGAGTGTTCCCAGGCAAGAAATACATCAAAGTCACTTGTGAATAAACCTCAGCATCAAGTGTGATTTTGTTCCGATTTCATCCTAGCCAACTCGCCATGGACCAAAAGTGCTACTCAGATTGGAATATGCTCTCCAGCCCTCTTCCATTGTGATGGGCTACCAACCTCAAAAGCTTCCCCCAATCGTGACTCTGTTCTACCTTTTGTTCAGATTCTGTCCCAATGCCCTCCCCTTTATGCTGTGATTAATGGGGCAACTAGGGAGCTCTCTGCAACTTTGGGGAAAATGGGTAGGGATGGTGGACCAAGGAGTCAGCAATGGAGCATGCAGCCCCAGCGCTTCACAGATGCCACTAAATCAGGGCTGGAGAACTTGTGATTCTCCAAATGCTGCTGGAGCAGATGGAAGTTGGGAGTCCCACAACATCTATTGGAGTTAGGAGTTCCCCTCCCCTGCACTAAATGATCCCCCACATGCCCTGGGGATTTCTGCCATGAGACCTTAGCCATTGCCCAATCTTAGAACCCTGCTACAGGCGAGTGGGGCTTGCTGTTCGGTGCCATCCACCACATCCCATGAGGTCCCTGTGACATGAAAAGTGGGCATAGACCGCCCTTGTCACACACTATGCAGTGATGGCCGTGTGACACAGGGTGGCAATGTCAACAAAAATGAACCTCATTTTCTGAGCTCTAAAATAAGAGACAGGTAAGAAAGGGGGAAGTTCCAACACTTCCGCTCCTCCCCCCCCCCAAACAACCCAACCGATCATCACTGCTGGTCAATCTACCATTTCATAAGCAGAAAGAGCAAGTATTTCATGTGGTGAGAGATAATGCTTCTGTGTGGCAAGGCACACAGAAGGCACATGATGATGTGGGCTCGATTATGGAGGATGTGGCCTGCTAGAGGATGAAATTCTGCCCGTGGGGCCATTTTTTTTTTTAAAGAAACAGTGTCTATCTGTCAATCAACTGGTGCCACTTCAACAGGAAGATGACATCAGGTGATGGGCAAGGTTTGATTGTGTTTTGGCTGTGCAGGTTAATTCCCCAGATGGGAAGACACGCATAGCAAAAGCCCAATGCAGGGCTGTTTGAAAGCCCTTTTGCAAACAACCGCTTGGTGTTCTTTAAACCTCTGATATTTGAAAGTTTATAGCATAAATACATTAGTGTTTAATTAACAGTGCTGCTGGTTTTGGTGCAACAAGAAAACTGTTTTAGAATCCAAAGTTCACTTGGGTGTAACTTTCCTCAACCTCAGTGCCATGAATGAACAGATAAGCACACCATGTTTTCAAGCTGAAGAGTGTCTAAATGGCATCACACCAAGGAAGAAAATAAAACATCTAGGACTGAGACCTACGACGACAAGGGAAGACTTATCACCAAAGATGCCAAAGCATGCACCAACACAACACTGTATCGTAACTCATCCCCACATAACAACATTTTGGAGATCCCGAGCCATAAGGTGGTTAGATTGGTCTCAACTAGGGCCAGGGCCTTTTCAGTACTGGCCCCGACTTGGTGGAATGCTCTCTCACAGGAGACCAGGGCCCTGTGGGATTTGACATCTTTCCGCCTGGCCTGCAAGACGGAGCTGTTCCGCCTGGCCTTTGGGCTGGACTCAGTCTGACCCCTATGTTTTCCTCCCTTATGGTTTTGATTTGTACTACTTTAAAATGAGGCTGCATTTTAAAATTCAAATTGTATCTTAACCCGTATTTTAATTAATTAGTTTTTTTTTCTTTTACGTCTTGCATTTTCCAGCTTACCTGGGATCAAATCTATTCACCTAGCTGTAGACCTTCCCCAAGGGGGTGCTGTTCTACAGCAGATGCAACATTTGCTTTAATTCAGCCCCTCTTTTTCATGATAAGGGTGTAGGATTCACCTCTTCATTTCTCTGCGACTAAATTAGATGTGAAACATTTTAATGCCACCCCTCCACTTGAGGCGGCCTACAAAAGCGTAAACAGAACATTATAATCCCCCAAACAGGTGCAATGTTTGTTGGTCTTTAAGGTGCTAAAAGGCTTCTGGTTTTTGTCCACATCTCCATTTTCTATTTTTAAGTGCCTGGATTTCCCTGGAACAATGAAATGCTGGGCCAAGCGGGGGTTTTTTTTTAATAAAAAAACTACTCCACCTTGAGCAATTCTCGGCTTTAAGTGTTGCCTGCCTTGCTTTCTTGCACCTCCTTATCCTTATCGGTGGTTTCTCAAATGGAAAATACACAGTACAAGCTGTGCTGGTGCATTTATGTTTCAAGTCTTGCCTTAGGTAAACACAGGATTAACAGTGTGTGCTGTGGAATCTAAGGGGCTGGAACGGAAGAATCACACACACACACACACACACACACACACACACACACACACACACAGCCCGCCACGTGAATGCATCAGCTTACCTTTCAAGTACCTCTTATGGCATCACAGAGCAAACAAGTCCCTAATAATTGCTCTTTAATTTCCCGAGGGCATAACTCTACCAAGAGGAGGAGGGGAAGAAAAGCAGAGAGAGGCTGAGATGCAATGCGCAGCCGTAATAGGACTCCGCAACCAGTCAATGGATATAGTGATCGTGGCTGGATGATACCAGAAGCATCATGGTTCAAGTTAAAAGAGGGAAGAGGAGACCACTGAATTTCTGGAATGAACTGGAAAAAAGCTTCTGCATTTATTTGCTCCTGTCAGTAAAAATCATATGTCTGGTGGGAAGAATCTGGGTCTGGCTTGGGATGAGGAGGGCTCTCCAAGGCAGGAAAAATCGACCAAGGAAGCAGCTCTTTCCCCACCCGTTTAAATTGTTCTGCAGATATCCTCTGCATTTATTGAGCATTCTCTTTCTTTCTCTCCAAACCGGGAGAGAAACCCATCAAAATTCATAGTAAATAAAGACTACCTTGGTTAATAAACTCTGAAAATTGAAGTTTGAGAGCTGTGTGGCTGAGGCAGAACTGCAGCGAGCAAGGTTGGCAATTTCCTGGGGAAAACCTGAATCTAGTAATGGATATTAAGGAAGCCTATTCTATTTTTTGGTTACAGCAAATACGAGGTCTTCTGAAGGAGCTCAAGATCAAACCACATTGCTGTGGGGACTGCTGCTGCCTCACCCCAAACAAAACCCTGAAAGTTAACTTTCAGGTTAATGGGGCCTTCAGGCCAAGCACCCCTGTAGACCAAAACCCTTGTCCTAACAGTGGCCAAAGAGATACCTGTGGGAAGACCACAAGAAAGACCTGAGCACAATGGCACTCTTCCTTGATATTCAGAGGCAATGGAGACAGAACATGGTCTCATGGCCAGAACAGGAGATTTATAAAGTTCCTGGTGGGTGGTGATACATAGGTGATGGCTGTGCTTGGCTTGGCAGGTCAACAAGTTGGCCAGGCCTCCTCTGGATTTAGCAAACTGCCTTGCAGGCCCAAGGAAGAAGAATGGAGAAAGTCAAAGGGCAACCAACTTTACAAACCAATTTGTGCTCTTTCAGTGGCAGCTTCAGCCTCGTTTCATTAAGGGGTGATGGTCCTGAGCGTTATCCCCACTTTTTCCTTCACCCACGAGCGTCTGTCAGTGGTGACAAATAGTTTTGTGCCTGTTCTAATTAAGCAGCAACTCTCAGCAGATTGCACAGCAGGGCTGATTAATGACCACCCTGGGTCTGTGGGGACTCGACACATCCCCAGAAATATCTTACTAGGAGTATAAAAAGAGGCATTTAAAGAAACAATTAAGATTTCCTGCAGCATTATAAGAACACATGATTAAAAAATCCCCTCCCCCACCTGAGGCAAAATTGCTTCCTAGGGCATTCCTCCTAAATGTCACAATCTTAGAACGCGCTATAAAACGTATATGTGGGAAATGTTTAAATTACAGCTTTCTCAGAGCGTTCTCTTTCCACTATTCTTAGAAGAAGGTGACAGCTCAAGATTATTATACTTCACTTCTCATTCAAACCTAAATGCCTGACAAGGCTCAACTTACTACCCCTTGTTTAAAAATAAATAAGTGGGATAATTAATGAGATGAAGCTTTTCCTTCAATACTCAGGATCTGACTGCTACATCTGGAGTCATCAACTTCTCATGGTCAGACTGGCTAGTAATCCTAATTTAACACTTTCTACTGTCCCCTACAATATGTAGCTTGACTCACTTGCTGGGATTTGTCATACGTACAGCTGCTCACTGTAGCTTGCTGCAAAGTGTTACCCAAAACCCACACAAACCACTAGCCGTGCATGAACACCACTATGATCTCAAGTTGCTTGGTTTTGTGTATGCCAAATTCCACCTAGAAGAGGGAAGGAACTTTAGCCCTTTAATCCTATCATATTTGTCAATTCAGCATTCAGCAGGATACACATAAAGGGTGGTGTTAGTAGTGACCAAAGAGGTGCGGGGTCAAAGAATCATCCATCTCTCTTGGAATTCCATCCATCATTAAAGGATTTCACAGAGTGAAGCAACAGGGACACAGTTTTCTTCCTTTGCCTGTGTAAAAGTCCTTCCACCCAAAGCCATTTCACACAGTCAGTTTGTGGACTAGGAGATGGGATTGTGTGCATGCCCAAAGGATTTAGAGTTTGGCTTTCAGCAGGGAACATAGTGAATATTTGTAAAAAAAACAGGCCAACAAACTACAGTGATAACTCTGGTTGCGCACGGGATCCGTTCCGGAGCTCTGGTCGGATCCCGAGGAATTCAGAACTGAAGGTGCTGCTTCTGCACATATACGGGGTAGAGCATTTCTGCACATGCACACGTGGCAAACCCAGAAAAATACTTCCAGGTTTGCTGCGTTCGCATCCTCAAGGATACGCAACCAGAGGTGTGTGTATCCAGAGATACCACTGTATCTGCAGTTTTGAAGCACCTCTCTCCTCTTCCACTTCCCTCCTAGGTTCTAGCAGAACCTGTAATCAATGATGTTTCAGTGTCCAATCTTGCCTTGTCCTTTATGAACTGGTATGGTTCACATGTGTTGATCTATGAATGTGTGAAGCTGTCTAAATCCACCTAGCTCTGTACCATATAGATATAGCATTGACTGGCCATGGCTTTCCAGCGTTTCATGAAGGTGTCTTTCCCAGCCCTATCTTAAGATGAGGGTGTAATGTTCTTAAACCAGCATTCATCATCACTTGCCTGCCTGCACCCAAGAAGGTGGCATCCAAAAAAAACACGAAAACAAAAAAACCAGCCCGGTTCACTCCTGTGGAAATGGAAAGTTTTGAGCAGGGACTCGTATACTGAAAACTTGTATTTTGTGAACAGCCAGCACAGAAAGGCAAAAATCCTGGCTTTAAAAATCCCAGGATATGCACGAGCTGCACATGTGTTTGTGCAGCCCCTTCCTAGCTGCTTCCCTTCACCTTTTGTGCAATTGGACATACAAGCCAAAGATTCAGCACTCAAGTTGTAGCTTCCTCTTATGTGTGAACCTTGAAACCATGGTTTGCGGCGTCCACCAAACAAGCCAGGATATTTAAACCATGGCTCCATATTCTGGCTATTCCTTTTTTGAAACTGTTAAGTGTAGTTTCTGGGTTCACATGTAATGGAAAGCTATGGTTAAGTGCTTAATCCTGGCTTCTTCAGTTGCTCATGGGAAGGGGGAAGCCAAGGGGCTGAGAAGGGGGCTTGCTCACTCCCATGCAGCATGTGATTAAACCAGGATTTCCGGCTTACTTTGCTGTGTGAACACAGTCAACACATGCAACTCTTTCTCAGATTAGTTATGGCATCCGTGGTCACATTTGGATTTCTGAACGAGTCCTATGGGTGCCATCCCCTATGGTTACTTCCTTCTCCTGGATCAGAGACAGAGGGAGAGAATCCATGCGTGCACACTTTGCTTTCCCAAGGGATCTGTGTAAAGACCAGATCCAGTAGAATTAATATTAGCCTTGAAGAGCACAAAGAGTTGGAAGAGGAAGTGGGAGAGAGAGTCACTCTTCCAACTTCCTCTTTCATTTCTATGTACTTTTCAGGGGTGTGTGGAATTAACTACCCTCTCACTGCCTCACAACACTAAAGGGGCAGTGAGGAAGGTGGTCTCAAGGGCTTTGTAGGCACCAGTGGAATACCCCAAAAGCACCACTGCACCCATGACCACACTGGTGACTCCTTGATTCATGTGGTTTGGCAGCAAAATCTGTAGCTTTGGATTTGAACCACCCACCATCATCTTCTGAATGGGAAACAGAGGGGTTGTTCTTTTGTAACCTATAAATTTGGATTCTCCTCAAGGAACAGGATGACAAGCCGGATTATTGGGAAATCACAGGTAGGGTCATGAGGAGAGTTTGAGGCCTTATTTTATTCGGGGGTGGGTCAAAGCTCAGCTCTAGTCTTTCTGGGGCAAAGATGTAAATAGTGGTACCTACTGGAAAAACACAGATTTCACAGTACTAATTTGCTTATAATGAGGGTAAGGGAGAGGGAGAAGGAAAAGAGCAAATGAAAGTTCATACAACCATCACATTCATGCTTGCCAAAATTATCTAGAGGGGAGGCAGGCAACACTCCCCTCCAGTTCCATGGGTGCGGAATATATATTTACACACAAACAAGCACAGAGAAGCAAGCCAAAAATAAAAGAAGAAAAAGAGCAACCATATGACAAGATATTTAAAACACACACATACACACAGACAGACAGACAGACAGACAGACAGAGAAATAAGTCTGATCCAAGCTACAAGCAGGGATTTCTGGCAAAACCTGCTTTACAATGCCCATTTCAAAGAGAGGCACAAAATACAGATTAGGGAAGCAAGCCCAGGTGAGTCTTCTGATTATGCAAACTCACTCTTGGAGGCCCAACACTAAAGAAGTAAGTCCCAGTCTAAAAGTGATTCGTCTGCTTGGTATGCAACCTAAAGATCACAACCTTTAGCTGATTTTGAATCAGGTTAGCAGCCTTGAATAACTGTCCATATTAAGTTGGTACTGGTATGCCACACTATTTTCCTCTTCCAAAAAACCAACACTACAGTGCTAGGCTCTTGACAATGTATTTGCTATGACCCCACTGTTGGCTTCTCAACTTCTTTTAGAGGAAGCTGGATGCTTTATGTCAGGATTTGTATACATATATTGGGGGGGGGAATTAGCATAGCACTGTCATTTGGCCTCCCAGGCTTGCTATCTTCTTCATTCATTCTCTCTCTCTCTCTCTCCCTCTCCCTGCCCCACCCACCACAACCACAATTTTGGGCTTGCAAAAGGAGGAAGCGAGAGCAAAGGGGGAACAAGGAAACCATAAAGCTGTTCAAACCCCACCATGCTCCATTCCGTAAACATTTTCCTATTTATCTGCCCTTCATTACATGTGCAATCTTATTATCTCTGCACAGCATCAAAGTGACAGCCGTCAGGGTCACCCTATATAATGTACGGCGGCAGTGTTACATTTAATGATGGGAGCGAGACAAGACGAGAAGGATTGGGAGGGGTGTGTGGAACACTGCAGGCTGTTTTAAAGGGATCATCAGTTATATCTGTGCATTTCCCGAGGTGATAATTGAATGACAGAGGCTGGAGGGAAATCCATTTCTGAGCTCAGGGAAAGGGCTGTTAAAGAGAAAAATGCTTTTGTGAGGGATTTTTGTTTTTGTTTCTTGCATGGGAGGCATGTAATGGCTGCCAAATAGGGGAGAAAAAGCCTCCACCACCCTTATATTTCATAGGTTTTATTCGGAGGATGGGAATTATCAAGCACAATCGAGCTTTTGAAATTGAGATGTTTATTTTTGAAAAAGGAGCTGGGACTTCAGGCACTGCCTCCTCCACAGCATGAAGTATTTTCTGTTGTGTCAAATCCAATTAATTTAAATGAGGGATCCCTTTCCCCTCCCTTAGCTCTGCAAAGGAGATGTAAAACACAGGGGCTGGCTTCTTCCATCTCCGCCATCTGGTTTTAAAATACAAAGTTAAACACTATCCTAATTGCATCTTAAGCAGGGCTCAAGTTTGCTTTAGCATTAAGGCAAGAGAGTCTCATTAATCTCCATTCTTTATAAATTCAGCAGTGCTTGAACAAAGCTGTGAGTTACTAAAAACTTCATTAGTTTGGGGGGTGGGGTGGGGAATGACTACTACAGAACACTGAGGAACACACCATGAAGCATCTTGCTAATTAAAACTAGATTACACTTGTCATAACAAACACTTATTCCAAGTAGCAAATCAGTGCTGTTTCCATTCCATTTGTTCATTCAAAATGCTTCTCCAAGTCATTCATGCAAACCACAGGGAGCCTGGGTGCCACCACCCTTGCTCAATTCTGTCGCATTTTGTGTCCATCTAAGGGTGGACGGATACTCTATATGATGGGGGGGGGCATCAGTCCTCCCCTTACTTTAGGTTGGGGGGCAATGTATTTCACTTTTCTACCTATAACCCAGTGTTCGAAACTCACATTGCTATAGGCGCATTTTGTGACAGGGAATTTCATTAGTGCAAGCAGTTTCTGAGCTCTGAGTGCAGTACTGCGCCTAAGCTTTCAGGTTAAAACTGCAGAGTGGAAGGAAAGGAGGACCATTTTCTGCCTCCCAACTTCCAGCCACTCGCTAAAGACCAGAGAAGAGATCCTCTTAAGAATATTAGGGGGGTGGGCAGGGGAAAGACTAGACAATGTGTAAAATGAACACAATATTTTAGCTGCAGCTCATTCATTTTCAGCTTTGTATTCTTGTTATTTAAAAAGCGCACCTAGACATTCTGTTGTTGCGCCCATAACCTTGGTTTAAAGTGCCATTTAGTTTCTAGCTTTCACATTTCAGTTTCTAACACTGCTTCAACCTATTTTTGCTGAAGTCGGTGACGCTGATGTTGGTGGAGTCAGCTTTCAAAAGTAAGCATGCTTAGGATTGAAGACTTTTCCTTAAAACCCACAAAGCTGAACAAACTTGGGAAGTCATACCTGAATCCTGAGGCAGAACTTATTTCATTTCACAGGAATGTTGGTGCCCAGATTGGCTGGAGAAGAAACTGGACATGTGACAAATCCTGCCTTACAAAAGACACACCCACAGTCCTGAGGTACTGGCACAATGGTGTCCAGACTGCATTAGCCATAGCTGCCAAGTCTCCCGCTGAAAAATGCGGGATCAACAGCGGTGTGGCACCGGAAGTCGCTTCTCCGCATGTCTGGACATGCATAGAAGCAACTTCCGGTGCTGCTCTGCCCGATTTTCATGCCCAGGAATGGGCATGTCCGGACATGCGTAGAAGCGACTTCCGGTGCCGTACTACCCATGTTTGGGCACCAGAAATCGGGCGACGCCAGGACCCAAAATGGAGCCTCCCTGGCAGGTAGGAATTCCGGGGGATTTACGGGATTTTTTCCAATCTGGGCTACCAGCGGGAAACGGTTTAAAATATGGGGGTTTCCCGCGAATAACGGGAGACTTGGCAGCTATGGCATTCACATCCACACTCACACCATCTCTCTCACCTTGCTCCTTCAGGGTAATATTAGCAAAAATTGCCTAGATTCAAGAAATCAGCCAGTAGCTGTCTCTCACCCAGACCCACGTATCTTATTTATTTCACAAGATTTATACACCGCTTGACTGTAAAACACCTCAAAGCAGTTTACTAAAAGAACAATACAATAATGTTATCAGCAAAAACAGTTAAAAGCAACTATTTAGAACACTAAAAAACAGCAACCCACAATAATCTAACAACACATAGAATTACGGAGTTGGAAAGGACCCTGAGGATCATCTAGTGATTGAACCTGCAACCTTGTCATTATTGGCACCACACTCCAACTGAGCTTGCCTAAACAAAAATACTTTCTGCACATATATAAATAGTGTGTCCTCCGTTAAAGAGTGGATAATGGTTGAGAGAGTTTCGCTAGCCCAAAATTCTTTAGCAATTGAGTTGGATAGGACAGGATGCTGCTGAATTTAAGGGGAACCTGCTCCCCCCACCTGACCTCATCTGGTAACCATTTGCGTATACTTCATCAGAGACTCCCACTGTGGAAGGACGTGTGGATCCAGAATTGGCCTCCACAGTCACTTACGGACCCATTGTTAAAACCGTGTATATGGAAGACAATCTTACTCGGCTACGAGTGATCGCCAAAGGAGGAGGTGGTCTGGTATTGCCTTATTCCTGTACTGTGTTTGGACACAAGGTATTATGTCAAATAATTTACAGCACCTGTCCTGCGGGGAGGAAATCCAGCAAGAATTTAAAGGAACATGACTTGCAGTAGGGAGGAGAAACTGTCGAGAGCTAAGTCCCACTGTGAGTTCTTGTAGGATATGTTTAGCAAAAATAAAGAGCAGCTCTTTCCTAGGCTGCTTATGTTTGTTCACTGACCTGCACAACACATTTCAGTCAGAACAGATGTTTATTGTTTTCCATACAGATCCATGACGCAGCTGCACAAGGGTTGGCTTGAGAACAAGCCAGGGGCTTGGCCTGAGCATGTAAGGGCAGCGCCTCAGAGGAGGATCATGTGAAGTCAGAAAACTCAAGAGAGGAGGCTTCACGGCAGCTACAGCCTTCTGCCTGTGTTCTGAACAAGTGTACCAAGAGAGCTCTGGAGGTTTGTGCTATCTACAAACTTGCACAGAAATGCCATTTTTTAGCTTACTTGGAAAACAGAGTGTCTCTTGGCACATTTTGCAGATAACTTCTCCTCCCAAGGGTCACTGGGATTAGCTGGCCTTGTGCAAAATCTCGATCTGTGAAGGACTGCAAGGCCCAACTACCAAGAGGTCCTCCCCTCACTTTCTTCACTCAAGCCTTTTCCTTGTTCTCCCCAACCCTCACTTTTCCAACACAAAGGCAATCCAAGGCTAACAACAACTAACACATATAAAATATATAAACATTTGAAAACAGAACCATCAGTTTCCTCCCAGATATTGAACTGAGTGAGGACACCCAGGGCTTCTTGTGTGCCAAGATTCTGTGAAAGGAAAGAACAGGGGTGGAATGCAGTACTGGGCTCTGAATGATGACTCCACGGTTCTTGGTTTTATCTTAAAAAGCAAAAGCAAGTTGCTAGTCCTTATGGAGGTGATAATATGCTTGAAAGTGTAGCATCTGGTGAAACCTTAGAACAGGGGTCAGCAAAGTTTTTGTGGCTTGGGTCAGTTCACGGTCCCACAAACCCCACGGTGGGCCAGTGTGTGTGCGTGTGTGCACGTGTACATGCACAAATGCTATTTCCGGCATGGAGGAGGTGTGCACAGCTTCCTGCTGCCAATGGGAAGCTGGCCAGTGCTGTGGAAGGCGGTCCCCGCTCTGCTCCATGCCAGTTTAGCGTGGCACATGGGAGCCAACTGAGCGGGTTGCAGGGGTCCCCAAGTGGGTGGCGGGGGTCAATGGACCGGTTGAACAACCCCGATGGGCCTATGGGCCTTAGGTTGCCAACCCCTGCCTTAGAAGCTAGAAGATCTGTTGTTGGCATCTGTCTGTCTTGAGAGACAATGAAGTGTGCCTCTGGGGGTGAAGTCAAACCACTTCATTAGCAGCATCAAAGTGACCTCCCCGGGGTGCAAGCCTGGGCAGTGTGTCTGCAGGTGCTGGCATGCCCAGATGACAAGATCCCCTCTTGGCATCACTGATATGGTCCAAAGGAAAGTGGAACAACACATTGGGCACCAGCACCACTGGTCAGCAGGCAGGGCTTCAATTACCCAAACTAGCTCCTTGCTTCTAACCCACACCTATTGCTTCTAACCCACACCTGAAGAACAATTCAAATTTTAAGGATTCAACCAGTTGCAAAATACAGCTTTTCTTGCCCCAGGGTATCGTTTGTCCACTTTTTAAGCACAGAATGCACTCAACCCCGATAAAGCCACAGCTTTCAAAACTCTTCTTCACAGTTGTGTTCACGTTTATGCACTGTTGACTGCAATGACTATTCCCCCACAGCTGGTCTGAGATCAGAGGGGTGGCCAAGATTTGCCCCTCCCCCCTCCCCCAACAACCCCAGCCCCTTCAATCCCATCCATTTTAAATATGGCGAACTCCAGAGCAGGAAACAGTTCTATACAGAGAGCTGAGCAGAACAACGTCTACATTCAACATTTACATAAAGCAAAAGCAGCAACAACACTGGTCGTGGTGGTGGTGATTCAAGAACACTGAATTTCTCCTCTCTTCCTTCTCCTCCCCACCCCAATGAATATGCCCTGATGCTACTCAACAGAATTAAAATGATTCCTGCTAACATCACTGTTTTGAACTGTTTGCACACACAATAAGATAGCATCTAATCCTATAACAAGGAAAAAGCTAGGGAGATACAGAGCTGGTGTAGAGGCCTGAATGAGAGAAGCCAGTAGGAACATCAAGCAAGATGGCCTGAGCTTGTTAACCTAGTTATATAAGGTAAAGGTAAAGAGACCCCTGACAGTTAAGTCCAGTCGCGAATGACTCGGGTTGTGGCACTCATCTTACTTTACAGGCCGAGGGAGCTGGTGTTTGTCCGCTCCGCAGACAGCTTTTCCAGGTCATGTGGCCAACCTAACTAAGCCGCTTCTGGCGCAACGGAACACTGACACCAGAGCAGTGCATGGAAACACTGTTTACCTTCCCACCGGAGCAGTACCTATTAATCTACTTGCACTTTTAGCGTGCTTTCAAATTGCTAGGTAGGGGGGCGCTGTGGTCTAAACCACTGACCCTTGGGCTTGCCAATCAAAGGTCGACTGTTAGAATCCTGGGACGGGGTGAGCTCCCGTTGCTCAGTCCCAGCTCCTGTCAATCTAGCAGTTATATAAACGAATCAATAAGAAATATATATTAAATGTTTTGGGAATGTAGCAAAGGCTGAGTGAACCTTGCTTAAGAACACATGGCTTGTTCATGGCCACCCTGAAGTCTGGACCAGGATGCTCATCACTCATGAAACTGAACAATACTCTGCATTTATATAGAGCTTTTATAATTAATAATAATAATAATTTTTTATTTATACTCTGCCCTCCCCAATCAAAACCGGGCTCAGGGCAGCTGACACCAGTAAAATTACAATAAGACATACGGCTTAAAATACAGTTTAAATTTATTTATTTTTAAATGCAGCCTCATTTTAAAGTAGCCGAAATCAAAACCATAAGGGAGGAAAACATAGGGGTCAGACTGAGTCCAGCCCAAAGGCCAGGCGGAACAGCTCCGTCTTGCAGGCCCTGTGGAAAGATGTCAAATCCCGCAGGGCCCTGGTCTCCTGTGAGACCAAGTCGGGGCCAGTACTGAAAAGGCCCTGGCCCTAGTTGAGACCAATCTAACCACCTTATGGCCTTTTTGAATGTATACTATTATTTGCTACATTTGTTAGTTGCTTTTTGAAAGAAAAAACAAGTCTCAGGGCAACTTATAAACTGCCTCATGTAAATTATGTTGTGGTAACCTTTACAACAACCCTGTACAGTAGGCCGGTATTCTTAGCCACCCTTTTGCAACTGAGAGAGTCCACCACAAAGTAGACACTCCAGGAACCTCCTATTAAGTCTCTGGCCCTCTATGCTCCACCTAATCTCTTCCCAGAATGTGCTCTTAACCACAACCTGTTCAAGTGGCTCCCCTCTAGGTTGAAAAAACAACAACAACCCCTTAGATAGAATTTACAAGCTACATGGGAACAAGAGTAATTTTAAGAGCTGCTGGGTCAATTTAAAGCATGAGTAGGGACCCTGGTGTCCTCTAGTTGTTGCTGGACTGGGGTTGATGGGAGTCCAGCAACTTCTAGAGGGCCATGGATTCCCCAGGCCTGTTTCATTCAGACTTTGGGGTGGCCCAAATTCTTTCAAAGAACTGAAAAGCCTCCCCATATATCACGCTGTGAACATGCCACTCCAGGAAACACAGGACCACTGATCTATATGGTTCAGTGTTGTCTGATCTGACTATTGTCAGATCTCACCTTCAAGTTTTGAAAGGCTGCTCCCTACTTTGCTGCCCTGCTTCCATCTGGCCTGGGAGGGCAGAGCCCTGACTGATTCCAGCTTCAAAAGCAACTGTGGGAGGCACTGGGGACAATCTTGCTGACAGTCCAGAAAAAAACAGGCTGCTGATGACGCCTAGGGACAAATTGGAATGGGGTGGTGTTTGGGGGCTTCTGTTGTGGCCAAGATTTAATTTTTGTGGCGCGTTGTTTTTGTTCTCTCTCTCCCCCCCCAAAAAATTTTTTTGTTGTTATATCTTATTATGAATCCTGAGGATTGTTTAATTTTATTGAATAGATCTTAATGTTTCCATTAATTTATTGCTTAACTTTTGTTACATTTTGTAACTTAGTGAATTATGTCATTCCCCTACCCCTAATGTTCTGAGATGCCTCGAGCAAAATTTCCTATGGAAACGTGGCATAAAAATAAATGAGGATGGATGGCTGCCACTCTCCAGGGCCTCAAACAGGGGTCTTTGCCCAGCTCTACCTGGGGATGCCAGGGGCTGGACCTGGAGACCTTTTGCATGCAAGGTAGATGCTCTACCACTGAGCCATGGCCCTTCTCCAAATGATCTAGGAAACAGCCAATAAACTTTTGATCAAATAAAGGTTCCTGTTGCAGGCCTTCAGGAAACAGTCCAGCCCTAGAATTACAGTACAACCCACAGCTAGCTACATTGCACTGGCAGGCGAACAAGTTCTAGAGGCAGCTTCTGTCTGCCTCTTTCTCCAAATAACCCGCAATTTCTCCTTTTTGGAAGGAGCCAGCTCTTCTTGCTGCTTCCAAAGCGCCCTCTCAACCTGCATGTCTTCCAATTGCAGTGGTGTTGCGCAAGAAGTGATATTAAAACTTCGCTCTAACATTTCTGCTGTTAAACCACAAACAAGTTGCTACGGACCCCCTTGAAAGGTCTCATAACAAGAACTCCCCCCCCCCATAAATACAACTCAGGAGAAAAAAGGAGGGGGGGGAACACCAAAGCTGCACAACTCAATAAAGAAAATAAAGCAGCTAATCAAATAAATAAAGCACTTAATTGCTTGGTCTGGAAGTATGAAGTCAGTGCAGCTATGAAATTAGGATCTTAGTGCTTTCCCCCCCCCCCAGCCAAAGCTATCTGAGGAGTGAAAGAGTCCATCACTCTGAGAATGACAACCTTGCAAATTCAGCCCATGAAAAGTTACTTGCCCACAAAAAATGTTTGCAACGGTCAGACATAACTTAGGCTGAAGACACAGAGTGGTGTTGCATTTAACTAAGTCAAAGACAGAGTAGATATACTGAAATTGATGAATCTAAACAAGAAATTAAAAAAAATCCTTCCAGTAGACCCTTAGAGATGAACTAAGTTTGTCATAGGTATGAGCTTTCATGTGCATGCACACTTCTTCATGCACACGAAAGCTCATACCTATGACAAACTTATTTGGTCTCTATGTTGCTACTGGAAGGATTTTTTTAAATTTCTTGTTTCGACTACGTCAGACCAACACGGCTACCTACCTGTAACTAGTACAATGAATCTAAGTTAATGATGTCCATTAATTTCAATGGCATATACCCAGAGTGAGTCCCACTCACAAGCAGATACACTTGAATTAATGGGCATTTTCATCTGAGGTTTAATCATTTCAGTGGGTCTACTTGGAATATAATTAGGCTGGATACAACTCACGGGGTTGACTTTGAGCAGGACTAACGCTGAATACAACTCGTGGCCAATTTTTTTTTAAAGAGGTGGGAGCAGTATGAGAGAGGATGTGCTTCCTGTGGTTCTGTAGGTACCTTTCTTTCGCCTCACTTGCCACCACAAGTTGAACAGCTTTGAAAATCAGAAAAACCTGCAAAGACAGTTTACCAGGGCTGATGTGCGACAAATGTAGACAACACAAACAGCGAGCCCCTTCTAAACTGGTAATATCTACCCTGCACCAGACACCTGTGGCCCAATGGCAACTGGAACAGACCTTCTAGGCAAACGCATGCAATCAGTCACGCAACAAAGTGACCGCAGTCTGAACTAGCACACTGCAGAGAAGGGTGTTCCCATGTGATGAGCTACTTGGTTTGGACTGGGCCTTAGCCCTGGTCTTACACAATGAGTCAACAGAATTGACAGCAACCATGTCACCTTTTGAATTCTCCCCATGTTAAATATTATATATACTGTATATATTCTCATTTTGCATCTGTGTGTTTATGTGTGCCACATTACACCAGGAAGAAAGGATGTAACCCAAACCACTCCTTGTGGCAGTTTGGACTACCTGTAGAGAGGTTTTGTGCCATGAAGGGGAAGAGTTGAAGCTGCCTCCCTTTCTCCCATGAGATTATAAACCGCACCCCGCTGCCTAGTTACATCATGCAGCACTTTCCACCCCATGATTTAGGGGACTCAAGTAGAGAGAAGTATAGAGGCGGAATTTGAACCAGTGCAGGCACCCAGAAAGAGCACTTAAGTCAAGAGTGCATCCAAGGAGAGGCACATTTTGTAAAGCCACGTGCCAGAGAGCGAGAGAACTTCCTCCTGGCTGACACAAGCACAGCCACTGCCCTCTGAATTCTGTAGGAAAATGTTCCAAGGCACTAGAGCAAAAGCTCAGCTTGGCGGCCAGGCCCACCTCAATTAATTAGGAGCGGGCCTCAGCTCTTCACTGTGCCTGCTACTTAAACCATTCATCACGTCCCCTTTCTCAATAGCAGCTTTTCTTTCTTCTTTTATTCTTTGCCTCCCAACTAACTTCCGGCTTCTGTTTAACCTTTCCATTTGTATGTTTGTCCAGGTGCAGAGCTGATAGCTGGCGAGTCTGCCAACAGCCCATCACTAGCATGTAAAAAGGGGGGAGGAAGCAAAAAAGCAACTTTCCCCTGTATGAAACACGCTGAACAGTCCAGCCAGCTGACACATCTGTGTTTTAATAAGAGGCCATTTTGCAATATCCGGCATTTCATGACAGCCGAATAATAATAAAAACCTGGAGGGGTTGGTGGTGGAAGCAGCCACTGTATACGGCTTAGTGTGCCTAAGTTACACAACAAGTTCATCGATTGTTTTATAAAGGACTAGCTGGCCCTGCCACACGTTGTTGTGGCTAATCCCTGTGACTGCCCCCACCCTGTGCCAATCCATGACTTATCCCACCCCTCCCCCAGCCTTATCCCTGTGATTCCCCCCACCCTGTCCCAACCCATGACGTATCAGGTCCCCTCTTCCCCCCATCCCCCAGGGTCATCCCTGTGACTGGCTCCACCGTGTCCTGACCTATCCCGTCCCCTCCTCCCCCCAACCCCCACCCAGGCGAGTCAGTACCTCCATTCGCCCTATTCTGTAAATGCTTCAGCCTAGTATGTAAATGGCAGCTTAGGTGCTGATGAGAGGGAAGGTTTTATAGGTGTAGTACCAGTGTAGCCGCCACTAGAGGGCGCTGGTTTGCAACCTGGTTCTTTTCCTAGAATGCATTTTTGTCTGAGTGGTGTGTTTTGAAACATGGGGTTTTGGGGTTTTTACCAGACACAGGTGTGACATCTGTCTTTGAAAACGGTATGGGCTTGCTCTCATATTTGCATGCGGCATTGTGTCAAAATATCTTGCCCTTCTGGCAAGGAGCTAAGGGCTGTTCTAGGCAGAGGGCTGATATATGTTATCCCCAACAACTCTGTGAAATGGGGACAACAAACTTCCCCAAAGCCCCATCAAGTGAAATTCATAGCCGAGTGGGGATTTGAACCTGGCTATCTGCCTGTCCAAGGCTCATGTAAGACACCGGCAGATTTCAGGTAGCCCCCCCCAAAAAAGGTTGAGGCCCCATCCTATAAGGCCATCAATTTCTAGCTATATTACAGCCACTTCCAGAAACACCTGGTCTCCAGGTTACATCCAAGGCCTATTTTCAAACTTGAACAGCCGGCTCCCATCCAAGCAGGTTATTCCAACAATCTTATCGCCTTAAGAATTTGATAGCAGAGTTTGTTTCTTCTTCTCTCCCCACCCTCCTTTCCTTTTGTGTTGTGTCTTTTTAGATTTTAGGCATCAGAGAACACGGACTGTGTTGCTCTCATTAATCTGTAAACCTCCCTGGGAGCCTTTCTGGCTAAAAAGCAGGTATAAATACTTTAAATCATCATCAGTGTACCATAATGGCTTATGATGACAAAGATTACTTTCCCACTATGCATTTATATCAATTATATGCTAGTTTGCTTCCTTGTTTTCTTTAATTGCCTTTCTCCCAATGCAGGACCCAAGGCAGCTCACAATGTGAATTCAAAACATACACATCTAAGAAAAACACCGATCAGTTACAAATGTGGTTTTTAAAAATAAACAAATAAGTTCCCATATTAAAAACCGCAATGAATCTAAACAGCTTTAAATGATTTTAAAGCACAACAAGAGAAGAAAATACACAACACCCACTATTAAAAGATCCTGCAGCGACAGTCATGCCATGGGAATGACCAAACAACAAAGCATTTATTTGCCTGCCCATGAAAGGAAAGCAGAGAGAGGGTCAGGCTAGCCTCCTGTGGAAGGGAGTTCCACAGTCTGGGAGCAGACACTGAGAAGGACCTCTCATGTCCTCTTCCAAATGTGCCTGTGAAGGTCGTGGGACCAAAAGGCCGGCCTTCCCTGAAGATCTCATAACTTGAGCAGGGTCATATGGGGAGATATGATCCTTTAGACAGCACCTGCAAAGGCTTTCACTGGTACCCTGGAAAGGTTCCCCTGAGCTTTCATTTAAGAAAAGTAGCAAGTCTTTAGCCCTCATAGAAAAAAGGCTATGGGGCAAATTATGCAGGTACCTTCTAAGTGATTTATGTGTAATGAGAGCCCAGTGTTATATAGCCACCCTGTGTATTTTTCCTGGTAGTAAGGATTGCTTGCTGTTGTTACTGGACTGTGTGTGTGGGGGGGGGATCAGTATTGTATGATCAGGACATAACTGACTTCCTATGGCAAGCATAAAGTAATCAGGGTAGTTTTCGCTAATGTTATGTTACACCACGCTCCACGGCAGCCATTTTGGAATATGCCACGCCCCTCGTGGCAGCCATTTTCTGGCGCTCCCAGAACTCTCTCAAAAATTGCAGTGTGCCCACTGGTTCCAAAAGACTGGCAACCCCTGGCTTAGCGGGAGATGGGAAATACCTCCTGACATGGTGTAAGGCAGCTTCTTATGGAGAGAAAGAAACAAAAGGACAGGTTAAAAACAGAAGGCTGAAAAGGGAGAAGGACACTGGCATTAAACAAGCTCATGCGAATGACTGGACAGAAGGCCCAATAGGTTGTCCCAATACTGTGGCTGGTAGTTTCCAACGGGGAGGCAGTCACAGTCGCAGCAGCAGCAGCATAGCACAAACACAGATGTTGTTTTCATGCAAATTATCTTGGTAATAAAAATTAAAATCAAGTGAACACAGCAGAAGGAACAGAGTAGATCACTGAATTGGGGGTGTGTGAATTGCAGCATTTCCCCATGTAAATGCAAATGGCTTGATCTAGAGCTTTCTGTTACAATACAGATACAGTAATAAATTACGGTGAAGTTGTAGCAATGCTAGGCCTATGCAGATTAGATCCATTGAATCTACAATCCTAATGAAGGTTCCGTAATTTTAATGGTTCTGTTCTGAGTCAGACAAGCACTGGCTACAACCCATAGTCTTTAAACCCATTTGCTTTATTGTTCTAGATTTTCTTTATTTGATGCAATGAATATGACTGGATAATTCTCTCTCTCTGTGTGTGTGTGTGTGTGTGTGTGTGTGAGAGAGAGAGAGAGAGAGAGAGAGAGAGAGAGAGAGAGAGAGGGAGGGAGGGGTAAGAAATAGTATTACTGAAAACATCTCCTAGAATTTTTTTCCAATTATCAATGGGTTGTGCAGCTTGTTCTTCATAGAGATTGTTTAGTTTTCTATTAGAAATATAAAGTTCCCAACAGAGCTGGCTTAAAGGCCTTGGTTAAATGAAAACACTCAATGTGCATTACGTGTGTTAGTTGGTTTACCAATGCCAGGCTATTTGTGTTATCAAGCTTACACCATAATAAAGTACTGTAGCTAGTATTTAAGGTGCCATCAGACACTTATGAAAAGTCATGTTACAAAGCATTAAGTCTTTTATGTTGCCAAAGGATTGCTAGTTCTTGAAAAACTTTGACATTCCCACGTCACTTTTGTAATAACATTTTTTAAATAAGGAATCCAAACAGGCATTTTACTGGGCAAAACCCATTTCTCTCCCTCGAACCCCACCTTACACACACTTCAGGGTTTGTATCAGAGCATGTAAATGTTAAGTACGATGATGCATGCATTTGCTGTGAAAAGACATCATTCCAAAGATTTGAAAAGGACAAAACTGTCAGAAGGCACAAAAAATGATTCACAGATTAAAAGTGAAACATAATTTACCATCCAGAGAATACGCTGCAAAAAAACCAAATGTATTTTGGCACCTTCAAGACAAATTCATTATGGCATAAGTAGTACAGGTTATAGCCCACTTCATCAGATGCTTAACGTGGGATGGGGGACCTGTGGCCCTCAAATTGTTGTTAGACTACAATTCCCATCATCCCTGATGAGCATTGGGCTGGCAGGGCTGGGGCTGATGGAAGCTGCAGTTCAACAACCAGAAGGCCAAAGATTCCCCAGCCCCAAGAAATAAACCAAGGAAAAACCCACATTATTAAGACACAACTTAATTCAGTCTGATAAGACTGATACCAGTTTAAATGCAGTGGTAGCTGTTGCCAATTGGGATGGGTGGGGCATAAGGGAAAGAAGCAGAACAGCAGGGGGGAGCCAAAGGCAATGGCAGACAGAGGCAACTAAATTTAGCTTTCTCTCTATGTTCCTCCCTGCTGAGTTCTACAAGGACAACACTGAGACTAAGAGGAGAAAGTTGGCAGTAATTGCCACCCCCTGGATTGGGGGGGGGGTCAATAAGAAGGGCAGGGAGGCGGGCACTGGTTGAGGTTGGTGGGGCTGTGCAGCATTTGGCATAGTGGACCAGCCTCTGCTGTTATAATGCTTGTAGTTATACTGCGGCACCGTTGTGCAACTAGGCATCACCAAGAGCTATTAGAAAATAAAACAGTAGCCTACTAAGCTCTTCAATGTACAGTGGTGCCTCGCAAGACCAAAGTCTTGTGATAATTTCGTCATGCGAAGCGCGGTCTGCTGCGGCAGAAAAACAAAACAAAACACTGCGCCCAAAAACTTCGCCTTGCAAAGCGCGGCCATAGAAAACTTTGTCTTGCGAGTCACCAAAAACATCGCAAAACGCTTTTGTCTTGTGAGTTTTTCATTGTGCGAGGCATTTGTCTTGCGAGGTACCACTGTATACCACTTCCCCTTTGGGGCAACTGCAAAAAAATCCAGCAATGGCTGCTGCTGATCCCCTCTGTCCAAAGCAACAACTGCTGAGCCCAAATACAACGTCCATCAATGCCTCCAACGCCCTCCCTGCATCTCTCCTTTGGGTAGTGCTAATTACAGCCCCAAACAAAATATTTATGAACCTGAGAAGTCCTCTGAATAAAGGACAAGGAGGCAATAATGAATTATGCTCAACATTTGTTAAGCCAGCACGGGGCAAACATCTGCTTCAAGGTTGCGGTGCAAACATTTCTATCAGCTTTGCCATCTTGTCTGGAAAATTACAAAGCCTGGAGGGGAGTATGCTATTAAAGTTTCAGCCTTTTGTAGAGAAGCCTCCCCCTCCCCCCCCCACTCTCTGATGCAAGTGTCATGTTGCTGCTGCTACCGGTATGAGTATAATGCCATTTATTAAAGTGCCACTCTCAAGGATTTCTTATTCTGCACCCACCCAGCGTAACAACCCATGATCAGGTAGACACGGTCAAGAGTGAGAAGGAAATAAACATGAACAGAGAGCAAAGCTGGAGAACATGCGAACATCTATGTGAGAACAACGGCATTTAATAAAAGTTTCTCATTTCATAAATCTAACACTTTTCATTTCACCCATTTGCGTTCTATTGCTGTACCCATGTGGACTAGAAACCTGGCATGCCTCTGAAAACTTTAAACTCAGGAAAATAGACTGGACAGTCCCTGTAGCTCATGAACCACATGCAGCCCACATAGGTTATAATACAACACACACTGTTTTCTTGACAGGCTGATCATTCTTCTCTTTTCAACTTCCTAGAAGGAACACATCTTAACTGCTGATCACGCCTACCTAAGGTCTCTCTGAGCATTTCCTCAGCATGCATCTCCAGATACAAGGGCCAATTTAGAAATGGAGATTTTTTTTATCCCTGCAAGCAGCTTGGAGAAGGCGGGGATGGGGAGAGAGAGAAGCAGAATATAAAAGATGCAAATGGCAGGAGACTTTAAGACACTATCTCCCGCTACCATTAGTTCTGTCTCCCTCCCGCTATGGAGCCCTTCAAACCAATGACTTCCAACAGCATGGAGAGAGGAGGGGGCCCGGGAAAGGAGAAGTAAATAAAACTCGAGATTAGATCCCATTCTGGGGTTATTTTCTTTTTAATACCGGTAACTAAATTGTGGTGCAGTTGCCATGGCTACCATCCGTGCCAGCCTGCTCTGCGAAAAGCCACATATGAGCTCACGTGATGCGCTCAGCCAGAAGGCGGAAGGCCACACACATTCCAATTTTGTAACAATTTGCCATAATAGGGGAGAGATGAGAAGACAGTCAACTGGAAACAAAAAAATGAATTTTTGTATTGCAACAAGGAAGGGAGACCAACGGACTGGGGTTGGACAGCATATTTGCTCTCTGTCACCTTGTGTGCGAGAGAGAGAGAAACAAAAAAGCAAGCCTCTATCAAACCTGAGGGCAGCATTGTGACTTTCTAATAATAATACAAAAGAGAACCCCTCTGCAGCACTGATGTGGAGAAAGGAGAATTGGCTAACAAGCGTTCATCTATGGAATGACAGGCCAGATTCCTACATGGTGATATGCGCCGACAAGCAACCGTTTTAGAATCTTGTGCTGGAAAAAGCTCTTTACAAGGCACAGGGCATTAGTGGCTATTTAACATGCTAAAACAGGAGTGCCTGGCGTGCTATGGTCCATCGGGTCACGAAGAGTCGGACACGACTAAACGACTAAACAACAACAACATGCTAAAAAGAGAAAACCCACTTAAATTATGTAAAAGAAGAGACTGTTTCCTCCAAGAAGGAAACAGAGGGTCTTGCTGATTTTACACCAAGTGTCAAAAAAGCATGCCCAACCCGAAATCAAGAATTCTCAGGACTTAAAAACAAATGGAGTAAAAACCACCTTGTGATGACAGCAGGCTGTATCCAACAAAGTCCTGCTCAGAGTAAATCCATTGAAATCAATGTCCATTAACTTGAATGGATCTACTCTTGAGTGGGACTAGCATTGGCTAGAACCCACATTTTCCTGAAAGGCGGATCAGAAAATTCTTTCTGGTCTTTTTAAGCACACCACAAGTAGCATAAATTACAGAAGGATTATCACAACACACACACACACACACACACACACACACACACACACACTTGTGCCAGGCAGACCCTGGGGTAAGAAGTGGTGGGGATGGAGCTTGGCTGAGCCACTTGGCAGTAACAACAACACCATCAGCAACTCATGGCTTTGAAGCAATTTAGTGGAACGTGGGGAGTGAGCAGAAAGGTCTCTGAAATCAACAATTCTGCCTCTAATCATATCTTTAAAAGAGGGACGGCAAAGTACTAGGGCCGAGGAGTCTGGAAAGGCCTCCCAACCCATTTTTCCCCTGGCCCACAAGACCCTAACTGATTTGGGGTCAGGGGGAAGGATTGCAAAGAAAACACGGTGCTGGCATGGGCTTAGCTTATGAGGATACAACCTGCCACCTCCTCAGACTTGATTGAACTTTTGACAGTGAGGATGGATGATAACCACTCCTTATTGTGAGAGTCTAGGGTAAAAACACTGGGGTAGCTCCTGGAGGCAAAATATGATTAACCACCCCTGCTTTAAGTGGCATAAATTGTTTCTCTTATCTCATTCCAATAATCCAAAGTTGTTCAGCAATGCTTTGATGATGCAAGGATGTGTTGGGTGGGTGGAAAGTTCATTTTTGGGGATAAAATTAAAAAGGGGGAGAGAGGGAAAGGGGGAGAGAGCGATGCCACACAACAACAGCCACAAAGCAGCAATCAGCTCATCAACTCATTTATTGAATTTCAACCTCTGGGCTGAGCCAACATAGCCGCAACATTCCAATTAAGGACGCTCTTTAGCATGTCTTATTGGTTTTCCCTGTAAACAATTGACATCACTCTTAAACCATTCAGCAATCTGTAAATTAGAGTCCCTACAATGCCTGCTTCCTCATCCTATGAACCACAGAGGCCTCACTTCAAAGGTTTGCATTGCTAAACATTTCAGGCTACAGAATGTGGACTCTGAACCTAAGAAGGTGATGTCATTATTAAACCCTGCTGTGTGTGCGGTTCAATAGCTGCTTTTTGCGGTTTCACTCACTTCCTAAATTTGGAACACAGAGTGTCTTTCGACAAGTCTTCTTCGGAGGCAGAGGCGAAAGGCATCCCAGGGTGAAGTGAGCTGAACCTGGCCGCCCAAGGAAACGCAGTCAGCCATTTGATAAAAAATTGAGACTGCACTGTCTGGAAGGGGACTCGCTGGGTCAAAGAAGCCCTGAGGGAAGGCATCAAAGGACAGGAGGAGGAGACATATGCACTTCTCTCGAAGGGCTGTTACCTAATTAAAGGGTTTTAATTGATGGGTACACAATATCCCTCTGAAGAAGATTGCAGGTGTCTACAACCAATTATTTGCAGGAGTCTTCCCTGGGCCACGGCGTGCTGTGGGCAAAGCAGAACAAAGCTGCCAAGAGCAAGACTTCCACAGGGCAATGCTGAAAATAATTATTAACGGGATGGAGCTTGGCAATTCAGCCTGTACAAGGCGATGGCTGGGCAGAACAGCTGTTTCCCTACTGCCCTTGAAGGAGCAGAGGCCGAAGGAACAAAATGGAAGCCTTCGCAGTGGGCATCATGTGCATGGAGGTTTCCCTTGGCTTCGTGTTCAGTGCCAAGGCTGGAGGGTAGAAATGCCAAAAGAAAGGAAAGCTTCCACGGCAAGTGAAACTTTTGGGCTCCTCCTTTTCCCTTTGTAGCAGAGCTCTATTGAAGAGGAGTTGTATGGAGAGGAAGCAATCCAGAGATCCCAGGTCAGAGGGTTTCCAAGGCAATGTCTGGTTTAATCGCCAGTGCAAAAATGCATGACAAGTAGGCAGTGGCACTATGTAGAGGGGCACAACAGGCACATCCACATGGAGGATGGGGAATAGAAAACCAGTTTGGGGTGTGCTAATTCAGCATGATGTCTCCCAGGGGATATAGAGCCACGGGGATCGCAAAATCCATGGTTGTGACTTGGTAAAAGCGAGACAGCTTAAGGCTCAAAGACCTGAGGTTATTCCTGGCAAAAATAACAACCAGTTATTTTTGCCATGCTGGTGCTGTCTTCCTTTCTGACATTTTGGACTACAACACTCATCAGCCCTAGTCAGTGTGTCCAAAGAATGCTGGAACCCAATACCAGCAAACTCTACCCTGGTGTTGTGCTGCCTGAACAATCACTTGCTTCTGTTGATGTTGAATGTTTGTGCCCAATAAGTCAAACTGATTGATTCATTGGATCAAATTATCTAGCAACACTGCATCGTCTATTTTCCTTACACTGCACAGTCAGAATCTGGCTTTTTCAGGGCAGTGGATTATTGGCTTGTGATGCAGATGACTAAAGTTCCCTGGGTGCTAGTTTTCACCTGACCAGCTTTCAACAAATACAAATCTACAGACTTTATATTTTTCCAATGAAAGGCATCACTTGATATATAACCAGTGCATTTTGCTGTTTGAGTCCAACAGAGCAACAGCCATCTATACTAGAACAACCCAGTCAGACGGGTAGGGTATAAATAAAATAATAATAATAATAACTACTAAACTATGCAGCAGCAGAACCATCCAAATGCTAGTCCTACTCAGAGCAGGTCTGTCCTACTGATTGACTTTGCTAACTTAGATCTATTAATTTCAATGACTTATTTGGACAGAATTCATGTTCTTCTGCCAGAGAAAGACAAATTCCTGTGTGGCATCTGGTTTAAGCAAACTGAGCCAAAGACCAGCTAAAGAATCCATCTAAAACAGTTATCCCCAAACTTCGGCCCTCCAGATGTTTTGGACTACAATTCCCATCATCCCTGACCACTGGTCCTGTTAGCTAGGGATCATGGGAGTTGTAGGCCAAAACATCTGGAGGGCTGCAGTTTGGGGATGCCTGATCTAGAAGCAAAACCCATTCACAATGTGGAATTGCTGACCTGGATACTCTTGTGCGCGTACATTTTAAAACTGTAAACTGTACCAGAAAGATGACATTCCACTCTCAGAATTATGCAACCAAAACATGACAATTAGTTCTCTCTCTAACAGCAAATTCAAAATGCATGCACTGAGATTATTCAGGATTCCAACAAAGCCACCAAATTTGGCAAACACAATCACCAACAATAGCTGCAACCACATTTCTAAACTCTCCAGCTGTTCTTGTCTCTTTTCCTGCACTAAAAATTTAAGCCTGTCAATTTTTTTCTGTACCTAAAAGAACCTTTGCAGATGAAAAGACAAGCCTACCAGATTTCTCCTTTGAGGCTGAAAAAGTGCTCCAATATAAACAGTGTGGAAATCCAGAGATGCGGGCAAGAGGGTTAATATTTTCTACCCCTTTTTGATCACCGTGTTGTTTCTTTTTCATAAACTTGAAAGCTTTGCGACAGAAGGATTTGCTTCTGAAACTGGGCAGCAAATACCCAGACCATCAAATGGCACGGCATAATAGCAGGTGCCTGGAGCACTGGGACACAACGCAGAAGGCCTCGCATGTCCTGATTTTGCCACCGCAGGAAGGTGAAAGGTCCACATGAACAACCCACAGAGTTATTATGGGCTTTGCAGAGGACAGAGCAATGCGAGAAAGGAGGAACACGTGCTGTTTGAGCAGCCCTGTGTGCGCGAAGCAGCCCCTTGTGCATTTTATCAGAGGGCCTGGAAAATGGCAAAAGCCCACCAGGACGGCATTTCAGATCCCAAAGCAGAAACAACAACGACAACAAAGTATGCATTTTCTGTGGAGCTATTGGCTTTCCAAATGAAAGCCATCAAGACACCCAAGCTCTGCTAGTTTACTGTGACAAATGAAAAAGCCAGGCAGGACGTGTGGCCTTTGTGTCAACTGAATTGGAGGGAAATCAAGCATGAATCCAGAGAAATGCAGCTGTCAAAGCTCCAAAAACACCCTTTTCTGGTCAACTAGGGGGAGAGGGAAAGGAAAGGAAAAAAGAGCCATGTACCATATTCAAAGGAGTTTAAAAGCGATGAGGATGTAACGCCCAACTACAGGGAAGGGTTGTAGCTGAGTGGCAGTGCACCAGCTATGTGTGCAGGAGATCCCATGTTCAATTCCCAATGTCATCTCCAGGTAGGGTGGGAATGTTTTCTGTCTGAAACCCTGGGGGACCGCCACCAGTCAGAGTAGACAATGGTGAGCAAGATGGGTCAATGGTCTAAACTGGGACACAGCAGCTTCTTATATATAGGCCTTCTACAAAATACAAGCAGGCCCAACCATCAAACATCGCCTACCCGCTTTAGGGAGAAACAATGCTTGTGTTGCTTGCATCATGGGAGAAATTATGGATGGATCTGTTGCAAAAAGACCACACTGGCTGTTTTTTGTTGGGATGCCTCCAACATCACCAAACACCTGTTTCTATTAACAGTACAGCCCCCAATGCACCTTGCTGCGCAGAAGCTTCAAGATGCTTTTCCCAGAGTGGACTCTGCATCTTACAATACAGTCATACCTCGGAAGTCAAACGGAATCCGTTCCGGAAGTCCGTTCAACTTCGAAAACATTCTGAAACCAAGGCGCGACTTCCGATTGGCTGCAGATAGCTCCTGCAGCCTATTGGAAGCCACGTCGGACATTCGGATTGCAAAGAACATTTGCAAACCGAAACACTCACTTCCAGGTTTGCGGCGTTCGGGAGCCAAGGTACGACTACTATGACTGTGTGCAGTCAGCATGTCCCTCAATCCCATCCCACGGTTGGACCTTGATGCCAAGAAGATTTAAATCATTTGGGCATGCACCCACCACTGCAGCCAACAGTCAACTCTGTACCACTCGCCATCGTACCTGTCCTTGAGGAAAATGCCATCTCCTTTGATAAGAAAGTAGCAGTGTTTGAAAATGTTGCAAGGAATGCAAAGCGAACAAGTTGAAACGTGGGGGGGGGGGGGGAGGTTCACAGAGTTCGGGAGAAGGAGAAAAGAAAGTTTTCAAAACCCTCGGTTGCCAGCTAACAATCGTGGGCGGTTTATGTTTCTGTGTTCTACTTTTTCATTTGCTGATGCTTCCTCCAAGGCTTTTTCTCTCCCAGTGCCCCCCACATTCTCAGGGGGTTTCATTCTTTTCAGCAATTTAGTGCAATTATTCTGCACAGCGCTGTCCATCTGTGCTGCATGGACTAGGATTGCTGGAACAGACAGGTATTTGAGAGCACTGTAATTGGGTGGGGTGGGTGGGGAGGTCATGTTTGGAGAATACAGGGAGCATGGAATATTCTCCCACCATCCCACACAATGGGAAACAAAACTCTACACTGATAATACAACATTTACCTTTGTTGAGCTAAGACCCTATTAACAATAACAGCATAAGAACCACCTGCTGGATTAGGGAGGCTAGCAAGCAGGACCTGGGCGCAACCCACACTGTGGTTTCCAGCAGCTGGTATTCAGAAGCATTACTGCCTCTGCCCCTGGAAGCACAGCAGAACCATCTTAGGCTAGGAGAACATAGATAGCTTTCTCTTCTATGAATCTGTCTCATCCTCGTTTCAAGACAACCATGTTGGTGACCATCACTGCTCCTTGTGGGAGTGAACACCATAGTTTTAACTCTGCACTAGGTCATGGGTAGGCAAACGAAGGCCCGGGGGCTGGATCTGGGAATCAGTGTGTTTTTACATGAGTAGAATGTGTCCTTTTATTTTAAATGCATCTCTGGGTTATTTGTGGGGCATAGGAATTCGTTCACTATTTCCCCCAAAAAATATAGTCCGGCCCCCCACAAGGTCTGAGGGACAGTGGACCTGAAAAGGTTTGCTGAACCCTGCACTTGGTGGAGGAGGGCTTTCTTTTGTCTGTCCTGAATCTTAAAGCAGCCAAAATGTGGGCACTTTCCTATCCCACTGATTTCAAGGGGAAAGTTAAGTACTGTACTTGCTTAAGTGTCTTCCATCAAATCTGATGGATTTAAAAGAACCTTAAATTTGGCTGGGTTTTGTCCCAGAATAAGTTGGTAAATTATTGAAGTTAGTAACATCAGCGCATGGGAAACTTTAGGGGATAGTGCCGTGCTGTTAACAGGCACCAAAGGCAGCCCGGATGCTCATTGCTCAGAAATGGAAAGGTGAAGGGGTACCAGCGGTAGAGGATTGGCAAATTAAAATGGTAGAATATATGAATTTGGCTAAAATGACAGCAGCAATAAGAAATGTTCCTAAACAAAAAGTTCAAAACGAATGGAAATTGGTGGAGGATTATTTTAAAAAACAAGGTATAAGAACAGATTTGGTGATTTGCTTAACTTAAATAATGTATGAAGAGAGAAATCTAACAGATGTAGGAAGATGATACACCAGTGCCAGGTGGTTTAAATAACAAAAATGGAGAAAGCACGTTGATGAAGAAGAAAAAAGGATAAGCGATAAGTTGACAATCGGAAGTGTTTTAAATGTTAATTTTAATTTTATTCTTCTTTTTGGTTTTCTTTTCTTGGTTTGTATATTTAGTACGGTTTTTCCTTTTTGGATTTGGGGATAATTGTGTTGAGTTTTTTTGGATTTTGTTATATTTAGGTTAGGTCAATTATATTTTGTTATCCTTATTTTTTTGGTTATTTATGTTATGTTATGTTATCTTGCATTATATTATGTTATGCTATGTTTATGTTATATTATTATATGTAATGTTTTAATAATCTGAATAAAGAACTTTAAAAAAAAAACAGGCACCAAATTGCACCTGTAAGCCAGTCGATGGAAGAACAAAACTGAAGTCAAGCCAGAACAGGAAGCAACTAGACCAAGCATAGGCTACTGTTTCCAGCTCGTGAGGAAGTCCCCTATACTGTACAGTATTTGTTGGTCCATCTGTCTGTCTCCCTTCCTTCTGGAATAAAATAAAATGGATTTGGGTGTCCATAGGGCTTGCACTTGTTAATATGCATGTATAAGTTTTGAATTTGTTTACTTAACAAAATTTACACTAGATTACAGTAAAACCTCTAATCAATTTACAAAAAACAAACAAACCCAGACCTTTTCGCTAAATTGGTGCAATTATTCTACACAGCGCTGCCCATCTGTGCTGCATGGCCCAAGATTGCTGAAACACGAGAAGTATTTGATACCACTGTAAAAAGACAGTTAAAAAATGTACCGGTATCTAAAAATCAACAGTAGGCAAAAAGGGATTAAAGTGCATGCCAACATTTTACATATCTGTATAGGCTTATCTAAACAAAAGTATGTTTAGCAAGTGCCAAAAAGAGTACAGTAAAGGCAGCTGCCTTACATCAATAGGTGGTGAGTTCCAAAGTGCATGTGCTGCCACAATAAAAGACCAATTTGTTGCAAGTATTATGTGGCACCTCCGGAAGTGCCAGTTCTGCAGATCAAAGTGATCAAGTGGACATGTGTGGTTTTATAACTGTATTGCTGTTTTTATATTTTGCCGGAAGCTGCTTAAAGTGGCTGGGGCTATCCAGTCACATGGGGGGGGGGGCTAATCATCATAATCACCACCACCTTGGAATCATTTTGCTACTTTCAGAAGAAGAAGAAAACAAGCAGGTAGTGGTAAAGAGAGATTTGATTAATTTATCTTCTGGTTTAAGTAATCAAAGTTTGGGAGCCCTGGCAAGAGTCGTCTCTCTTGCTTTTTCTTTCTTTCTATTTTTCTTTTTTTCAGGCAAGGGAACATAATTAAGCTTACTGGCAACAAAGCTAATCAAAACTCCAACAGGCACAAAGGGAAAAAGAAAACATTTCCCGTGTATCACATCCTCCCTTCTGGCCCCAAGCCCAGGGCTTTCAGTGCAACTTTTGAACAAAGACGAAAGCCACCTAATATGTTTCGCAACCGCATTAGCAAAGGCCCCACCCCCAAGCAACCCTGGCTGCAAGGAAGGACTTGAAGCAAGGCCTACCTTTTAGGTCAGAAAAGCCCTGTGTGCAGAAAGGGAGAAAATGCTATTGCAGGAGGAAGAAGGCTCTTGGGCTACCCAGCTTCACAGAACATGAAATAAGTCCCTGACCCACAGCAGGAGAGGGCAGGGCTGCCCCATAAAAGCTAGTGTGGCAAGTGGAAGAGGAGGAGGAATCAAACTGGCCTTCCTCTTTGCTCCAATTAACCTAGGGCACTATCTGCCAGGAAGTTCTCCCATGCATGCAAAGCCACTTTGAAAGAGGCAATAATGGAAGCATTTCTTGAAGTAGATCTATTCCAAAACAACTGAAAGGATGTTCTGTGCAACAAAGTGGATGGGGTGTCCCAGGCTGGTGCAAGGAGCAGTAGAGGCTGATGCCTTAGAGCAGTGGTCCTCAACCTTGGGCCTCCAGATGTTTTGAGACTACAATTCCCATCATCCCTGACCACTGGTCCTGCTAGCTAGGGATCATGGGAGTTGTAGGCCAAAAACATCTGGAGGCCCAAGGTTGAGGACCACTGCCTTAGAGCAAATGGGGCATTGCCCCATCAACCTCAGTGTGCCCACTAATTCAGCTCCCACCTGCCTGACTTCTTACTTTCAACCATGCCCAGCACAGACTGTCATTTCCCTCTTCCTTCGTTGCAGGGTTGTCTCAGGAAGGAGGTGGTTGGAGGCAAAAAGCCAGAGTTAGCTGGCTCTGCCTGTCGTTCACTCTGGGTCCACCTACTGTTAGCCTCCTTGCCTTCAGTCCTAACAGCCCCAATGGCCAACAGCCACTACTGGCAATGAGAGTCTTTCTCAAAAGAGCAGAGTCCGGGGCAAGTCTCCTGTGCAAGCTGTGGGCTGGCTCATCAGGCATGTTGGGGATGGGTATTTGCCAAACTCTCTACACACTCTTTCCTCCCTTCTTCTCTAAATTCCCCTAAGAAAATGAGAGGGTAGGAAGGTGGGAAATGTTTTCAAAAAAAGCTGATAGAGGACTTTATTTTAGCCTCCATGCCACCAGGTGTTCAAAATAGGCTGGCACGAATCAAGATGGTGCCAGCCTATTCTGAAAGGTGCCTTACCCCTTATGTTGAGGCTGGCCACTCCCAAAAGACACAGCTTCTTCTCCAATATTGTGCTATTTCAAGTGGCCATGTAATACATCAGTGATGGCCAAACTTGGCCCTCCAGCTGTTTTGGGACTACAATTCCCACCATCCCTAGCTAACAGGACCAGTGGTCAGGTTACTTCCGACACAGGGATGGTGGGAATTGTAGTCCCCAAACAGCTGGAGGGCCAAGTTTGGCCATCACTGTAGTACATGAACATCTAAGGCCACCTATCCTAACCTAGCCCCCTCCAGATGCTCTGGGCTACAGCTCCCAACAGCCGTGGTGGATGGGGCTGATGTGAGATGTAGGCCCAAATGTCTGAAGGACATCAGGTTGTCATAAGCTGATCTAAGGAAGCTTTTTTTATAAAGGCACAGTTTTTGCCCAAGCACAGCCCCTACAATAAGTCTTAACAAGGCGACTCACTAACTTCAGAGGCCTCTGCTGGTGTATAGCCAAACAGCTGAAGGATCCTCCCTACCAGCCAGGAATGCAAACTATGCTTCAAAGGTCATGCTGAGATGTTTCAAACAGGAAGGAAGGAGACTTGCCTAAAAAGCTGAAACTACATTATCCTTCTGAGACCATCCATCTTATTTCCTCAAACTGTGCAGGAGATGGGCACACATTTTTGGGCAGGTGAAAGAGAAAAGGGCCATTTAGGTCTTCCTTATCTTAGCTGAAAGTGGAGAGATCTCTCCCTTTGTATCAGCGGGCAAAGGGTACTGGATCAGCTTGGAATATAAAAAGGGAGATTTGCAGAGGGCCAACTGTAGCTCCCCAGGAACAGAGGGAGCACCTCTTCGGCAAGTGATGAGGGAGCACAGTTTGAAGATGGTTCAGAGGGCAATTACTTGTCAAACTTCCTACGATGTTTCCATATTGACTTGCCTGCTGAAGAGTCCATTCATGTGCCTACTGGGATATCCCTGGAGATGGCAGAAGATTCCAAGTTTACACTGCCTGCTGGCCATGCCATAGGAAGCTCCTTAGAATGAGTCAGTTCAGTACCGTCTACAAAGACTGGCAGCAGCAGCTCTACCAATGGTTGCTGGGGACTGAACCTGGGACCTTCTGTATGACAAGTGTGTGCAATATCACTGACCTAAGGCCCTTCCCTAATGGCCACGAGAGTCACAGGAACAAAGCATATGCTGTTTCAGTCCTTAGGACTCTCTCCAGATATATGGGACCCAAACACAGTTCTACTGTTGACAAAATTCACATGGTACGATAATAAAAGACAATACAAGAAATAAAAGCAATAAAAATACAACTAAAAATCAGCGTATTTAATGTGATGGATAAGCCGTCTCCCCTCTTTAACCACAAATTCACAGACATGCCGCAGACCACCGGGGATCACAGTCTCAGAACCCCCGGCATAGAAGGCAGATGCACAAGTTGCCAAAATATATATGGTAGTAGAAGATGTAACAATATTAGGAACCACGTAGGAATTACTGGGCGGAAACAAGAGCATTTCAAAATGTTAAAAGAGTGTGTGTGTGTGTGTGTGTGTGTGTGTGTGTGTGTGTGTAAAAACCAGGCAGCGGGGCATCAATTTCCCCTACAGAATTTGGCTCTGCTCTCCCAAGTAAGTACCTTCCTCTCCCAGAAACCAGCAGCAGAGTCATTGGCTCACAGCACAGGCAAGATGCAATCTGCTAATGGCTCCCCTCTTGCTTGCAATAATATTTTACTTCTAGCACACAGTAAACCTGATGAACAAAAGCAAACATCATGGTTTCAATCTCCTAAGTAAACTAGAAAACAGAGCTGCTGCATAAATAGCTGGCTTGATTTACTGCCCGTGGTAAACAGAGCTAGCAGAATCCAATGTTGGCACCAGAAGGCCAGCTCCCGTTTTATGATTTTGGGGACAACTGCATCTGGAAATATATTTTGGGGCACGGGAGGGGCTACTCAAGCAGGGCAGCAGCCAAGAGGTTAAAGAACTTGGCTCTGCTCCCGGAGGCTGCAGGGGAAAGGCGCTTGCTTTCTCTCACATCAAATGGCTGCCTCCAACTCAGCTGAGCCCCAGTAGCTCACCATCATAGTCTTTTAAAGTCCATAAACAAGTGTAGCCAGCATGCAACATCCCAGAAATATCTTTGCCACCCTGCTCCAATAAGTAGCTTGGCTAAGGGTAAACTTTTGTCACTGTAAAAATTGCAAACAATTTAAGCTGACATGGTTCCACACTAAACAACCTGGGTATTTTTAATTCTCTGCAGATCCTTTTTCATATGTGCATGGATAACCAATGGTTCCCCTTCTAGATGTTGTGGACTCCAACTCCCATCATCCCCAGCTAGCATGGCAAATAGCCAGGGATGGTGGGAGATGCATTCTGAAAAAATCTGGAGGAAACCACCTTGGCTACCCATGCAGTAAACTATGTGCATGTTTTAATTCTTTTCTGTCTCTTTTTAATACTTCCATGTTATTAAGGCGTACTTCCTTGTCTTGGTTGCTTAATCCCTCACTGAAATCTCTTCAGAGGGATTGGTTCAATCTCTCTGTGGTGGAATGTCGCTTTTCCGCCTCCACTGGCACAAATTTGCTTTTTTCCATCTGTATCCAGCAGTGTATTGAGGTAGACGTGGTGGAAACAAGGCTGTAAGCCTTTTGGATATGCGTGGTCTCAAGGTGGGAAGATGCATATCTGCCAGGCCCATTCAGAACACCTGTGCAAGGCAAAACTTGAAAACCAAAGACTTGCTGGCCAAAAATAGCACTGGAATTGCATACTCGGCTGAAGTTTTAAGCTATGAAGTCATACTGACACAAGCAAGCAGAGTCTACGCGCATGGCAGGATTACACAAGTTGTCAGAATCTTCAAGGAAAGCCCTTCTTGCTATCAGCTAACATGGTAGGTAGATCATCAGCTTTAACAATCAGATCCTCACCTCATTTCAAACCCAGAAAAATCTGGAGAAAATACCTTCAGCTTAACTCCTTTCAATGCATCTCCACTAACTTCAGAGATCATGCCTACTGGTTCACCTTTCATCATCTCTCTTTGGTACTAGAAGTCCAAACAAATTTTTAAAAAGTCATTACTACTAAATTTGAGCCCGGTCAATTTTTTAGGACAAGTAGATAGTACTGTGTGTCGAGATTCCTGCATTGCAGGGGGGATGGAATAGATGACCCTTGGGAGCCCTTCCAACTCTACAATTCTATTGATTCTAGGATCCGTACCAGTTGATAATGGAGAAAGAGCAGCGTCATTTGTTTCAACTGCTCCTTTCCATCAGAAACTGAGTTCACGTAGAGAGCTAAAGGTATTGCTTTGGGCAGGTGAGGCCAGCTCAAAAAGAACCATTCTCACTGATGTACTACCTTTCCATGTGCAGAAAGGTGTTTCTTTTACATATACTGTCAGTCTCAGTCTCTCTCTCTCTCTCTAAAAGTCACAGGGCCTCCTCACACTGAGAACTTAAATTTTTTGGATGTTCTGGAAATCTCTGTTTCTCTGTTCCCTACGTTTGTTCCTAGAACAAAATATCTGCGTGTGGTGTGTAGATCCTTGCTTAGGTGGAACAAGAACACAAGAAGATATCTGCTGGATCGTGGCAGAGGCTGGTCTTTGTGAAGCGTGTTTGAGATTAATGATTTAAATGAGTGGGATAGACTAGAACAGGGGTAAGCAACCTAAGGCCCGTGGGCCGGATGCGGCCCAATTGCCTTCTCAATCTGGCCTGTGAATGGTCCGGGAATCAGCATGTTTTTACGTGAGTAGAATGTGTCCTTTTATTTAAAATGCATCTCTGGGTTATTTGTGGGGCCTGCCTGTTGTTTTTACATGAGTAGAATGTGTGCTTTTATTTAAAATGCATCTCTGAGTTATTGGTGGGGCATTGGAATTCGTTCATCTCCCCCAAAAACACATATAGTCCGGCCCACCACATGGTCTGAGTGACGGTGGACTGGCCCACGGCTGAAAAGGGTTGCTGACCCCTGGACTAGACATTCAGTGGGGAAGCATCCCTTGCTGGGGGAGGGGAGAGATGGCTTTGCAGCATATGCGAATGGCTTGCCAATTCTGAGTAAACCAGCAGGCCCACTGTTGCAGTCTGTTGTGTGGGTGAGAGTGGGCAAAGATTTCAGGAGGCAAGATTGATTACACGACTTGGAGGCCTTCATTTGGACATATTTACACTTAAGGAAACCAAATGAAGAAAAATGGATGTAACAACACACACACACACACACACTGTGGCAGCTATTTTGCAGCACTGCACAAGAACTAAGCATTCTGGAGGAATAGTTCCATGAGGCCTGAAACACAGGATGGGGTAGGGAGGACTCCCAAAATGATGCCCCTGCCAAGCCAAGGACCACTCCTACAGCCTGTTGATCACCAGGCTGGACTTTAATGGAGCATTTCTGCTGTGGCTAAATACAAAAAGAGAGGGGTTTGGGACAGAATCAGGCCATTATCTGACTTAATGGAAGACCAGCCTGCAATTTCACAGAAACGAAAAATACCTCCCCCTCCTGTAATATCCAGAACAAGGTAGGCCAGAACGAAGAAGAGCAGAAGCAGGGGCTGTTTATGTTGGCAGCCGATTCCAGCCCTAATGGGAAATTTCAGCTTTGGTTGCATCAGGAAGAGAGAGGAGGGAGGGAGGGAGATGGAAAGGGAGGGAGAGAGCAAGTTATAAAGGGTTTTTTTGTGGGGGGGGGGAGAAGGTATGGTATTTGAAGAGCAGTGGCAACAACAAAAATGCTTACATGGCAAGTGAGAAAATTAAGAGCCAAGGCCCTGACGCTATATTAATATGCCTCATCATTAGGGAAACAAACCTTCTAAACAAAAATAAAGACTTCCTGTGGGAAAGCAGGGCAAGAGGATTGTGTCCATACTGTCTATGCACAATTAAGGCTCTGCTCCCGGCATTAAAAAAAAAGAAAAGAAGAAGTGTTATGACATCCACAGTTAAAAGGGGTGGGTGGGAATGTCTGAGGTACACTAAGGGGGTGAAAGCCCTTGCCTAAGCAATTATCCCATTCCCTTCATTAAAGGAAATTTGCAGTTTAAGTGGGGGCAGGTGGGGGGGAAGAGGGAGAATCATTAACTCCAGCCTGCTTGCAAATGCCCTGCTGCATCTGTTCACAGTCAGCCTGTGTAGATTGCACAGGTGGAGCTGAGGACCCCAACAAAACTTCCTACCAAACTTCTGTGGGCATAAGAAAAAAGTACCATGACCTTTTCCAAACCACATGTGCAGCATTGCAACACATCTGGGGTGTGTGTGGGTTGTGTGTGTCCTAAAGGAGCGTCTCCACCCCCATCGTTCTGCCCGGACACTGAGGTCCAGCTCTGAGGGCCTTCTGGCGGTTCCCTCATTGTGAGAAGCCAAGTTGCAGGGAACGAGGCAGAGGGCCTTCTCGGTGGTGGCGCCTGCCTTGTGGAACGCCCTCCCATCAGATGTCAAAAAGGAAAAGAGCTACCAGATTTTTAGAAGACATCTGAAGGCAGCCCTGTTTAGGGAGGCTTTTAATGTTTAAGAAATTGGTATATTTTAATGTTTCTGTTGGAAGCCGCCCAGAGTGGCTGGGGAAACCCAGCCAGATGGGCGGGGTATAAATAATAAATTATTATTATTATTATTATTATTATTATTATTATTATTATTATTTGAGCAGAAGCTGTTTAAGAAAGTCAAATTGTGGGATTATGTAGCACTAGATTAAATGTTAATGAGCCATGAATGCCACTGTTTGTCTAGGACCCTCAACCTAAAATTAAATAACCCCGGACGTTGGAAAGGGAACACTGTGGTAATTCTTACCTCCTAAGGTAATAAAAGCGCCATTTGTTTAGCCCAGGCAACCTGTCCCAACAATGCTGCCCTTCGCCTGAGAGGAAAATAGGAGAGAGAAATAATGCCTTAAAAAATAACAATACAGTGGTACCTCGACTTATGAAGGCGATCCGTTCCGTGGCGCTCTTCGGAAGTTGAAACCTTCGGAAGTCGAAGGATCCATTTTGCGTATGCACGAGTGCGATTTTGCGATTTGTGCAGACCGTGCACGCCGCTTCTGCGCACGCGCAGAACGCACATGCGGCGAAAATACTTCCGGGTTAGCGGACTTCGGAAGTCGAAACCTTCGTAAGTCGAGGTACCACTGCACACCTTTGGGATGCAGTCCAGCAACTTCAGGGTTCCACACATCATGCCTCATCCCAAGCTGTAAGCTCATTTGGTCAATCCCTCAAAACAAATTCAGACGCAAGGGTGGGATGAGGAAGCATGTGGTACAATCCTCTTGGAATTGTAGCGGTCGAAAATTCAACTCTGAAACCGCACATTTGGATGCTCTCCTAGCACCCCCACCAATCTCTCTCTCTTTCTCTCTCTGCACATGGGAAGGTCACATACCACCACATTAAGATGCCCCAGCCTCCCTGACATGCTAACTTTCTACTTTTTGGTCACTTACAAAACATATAATCTTCCCCTAGCATTTTTGTGCAGTACAATCCCAAGGAAGATTGTACCACTGCCTTTTGGGGAACATTACTTTCAACACACCCTTATAACAGCAATGGAATAAACAGATACATTCTTACTCACTGACCCTCAGTTATGGCCTTTCAGGGCCCAGGTGTGAGATCTGATAGATGTTTCAGTCCAATGTTTATTAGAACACAAATTATTTTAACTGTAACATGTCCAGAAACTAGTAACGGAGCAGGCTAGAAAATAAAAATCAATAGCTGCAAGATAAATTTAAAACCTTGGTTTATTGAGAAGAAAGGATGAAGGGAATATATCTGTAGGAATATTATCTCCTTAAACCCTAGATTAAAAGTAAGATGACAACAAGAAATTTAACTACCATTTAATTTTTTTAAATTGGGGTGTGTGTGTACAAATTATGAAAATGAAACATGAAAATCAACCTATAGCAGGTGAAAAGTCAGTTACCTGCAACAGCACAGCAAGTAACTATCACCTCCAGGCGAACAGAAACCAACCCCTTTGTAAAAAGAGACAGTTCTTTCCATTCAGGCTATTGAATAGCACCAAATAACTTGAGACAGGTTGGTATGTGAAGGCAGGCAGGCAGGCAACTTGTTATAGTCTGATTTGCAAAGGAAATGTGTAGCATTAATTTATATGTCAATAACTGAAAATAAAAATGCAAATGCAAACCCTTCTTCTCCTCCAAGGTTCACATGCCCTGAACTATCCCAATCCCTCTAAAATTGTCAGGTTTTGTTAGACTCAGCACCCTGGTTTCTGTAAGGAGGAGACTAAACTCAGAATAATAGGTGGCGATGGCCATCAACCTGGATGACTTTAAAAGGGGATCAGACAAATTAATGGAGGATTAGGCTACCAGTGGCTATGATACCCTAGCTCCACTTCCCTCCAGGATCAGGGGCAGCACATATCTGAATGCCAAACTCTGGGGAAGAGAGGCTACTGCAATCTCGCGTTCTCCTTTTGGGCTTCCCAGAGACATCTGGTTGATCATTGTGAGATTGTGGATGCTTGACTAGATGGATCTTTGTTCTGATCCAGCAGGATTCTTCTAATATTCTTAGGAGCCTCAGTTCCTGCACAACCAGCTCACAAAATGTGGAGTAGAATGCAGAATCTGTTTATAAAAACATGCCCACCAGGGCCCCACACTCATTGGCGAGAGGTGCCCTTGCCACACTTGAAAAGCAAATACAGCAGATACATAGGATGTGGGAGTCCTTTCCGCCCGCTCTATTGAATTATAGAATTGTAAGAGTTGGGAGGGACCCTGAGGAACATCTAGTCTGATGCCCTGCAATGCAGGAATCTCAACTAAAGCAACCATGACAGATGGCCATCCAACCTCTGCTTAAAAACCTCCAAGGGAGTCCACCACCTCTGGAGGGAGACTGTTCCACTATCAAACAGCTCATAGTGTCAGAAAGCTCTTTCTGGTGTTTAGTTGGAACCTCCTTTCTTGTAACTTGAAGCCATTGGTTCAGGTCCTAGCCTCCAGAGCAGAAGAAAATGATCTGGCTCCATCCATTTAGCTATTTGAAGGTGGATATCACAGCACCTCTAGGTTGTCTCTTTTCCAGGCTAAGCATACCCAGTTCCCTCAACCATTCCCCATAAGGCTTGGCTTCCAGACTTTTGATCATCTTGGTTACCCTTCCTCTGCCACACCTTCCAACTTGCCAATATCCTTTGTAAATTGTGGTGCCCAGAAGTGGACAAAGTACTCCAGGTGTGGCCTGACCAAGGCAGAATAGAGCAGGACTGTGACTTCCCTTGATCTGGACACTATACAATGGTGCCTCGCTAGACGAATGCCCTGTAAGATGAATTTTTTGCTTAACGAAGAGAATTTTCGAGCGGAGGTTGTCTCACAAGATGAATTCGTTTTACGAAAAATTCATTGAAATTCATTGAAAATGCATTGAAATTCAATTAATGCGTTCCTATAGGCAAAAAAATAAAAATAAATTCAATGCATTCCTATGGGATTCACTAGACGAATTTTTCGTTATACGAATTGACCTGTGGAACGAATTAAATTCGTCTAGCGAGGCACCACTGAACTTCTATTGATGCAGCCTAGAATGGCATTTTTTGCTGCAGTATCACACAGTTGACTCATGTTAAGCTTGTGGTCTACTAAGACCCCAATATTCTATTCACATGCATACTGGCAAGCCAGGTGCCCCCCATCTTATATTTGTACAGCCTCTTCCTTCTTAAGTGTGGAACCTTACATTTGTCCCTATTGAAATTCATTTTGTTAGGAAGCTGCCTTATGATCATTCAGAACATTGGTCCACCTAGTTCACAACTGTCTACGCTGACTGACAATGGCTCTCCTGGGTTTCAAACTCATCTCCACCTGGAGAGGCCATTGGAAATTGAAGCTGGGATTGTCTGCATGCAAAGCAGGTCCTCTGCCCCTTAATTAGGGCCTTTCCCGCAGCATTGTGCTTGGTTGCCAGTGGCAAGGAAATCTCCACTAGGAGACTTCTGGAAGGAACGAATTAGGAAAGTTGGCACTTCTGCTCCTTTATGCCATGGGTGACTAACATGATTATGTTATTAATTAGTTAAATGCACTTATATCCCATTCATATGTGAACGCAGGTTAATAAAAACCATGGTAGGCTAGCAATTTTTTTGTGGACTTGTTTGCAAGATGAGGAAATTTCAAACCAGAAGGAATTTAAGTTCACACAGCCATTTGATACACATGCACAAGTTCAATTCAGAGAATACTAGCCTAAGGCTATGGTTCTAATATATTGTGCAGAAGGCACACCCACTCAAGCAGGCCCAATTAATTTAATGGGCCTAAGTTAGCTATATCCATTAATTTCAACTGGTCTACTCTTGAGTAGGGCTAGCTTTGGCTACAACTCATTGAAACTAACTCCTCTTCACTGATCTTGGACTGGGTTCTGGGTCAAAGGTAGGTAAAAAATTCTGACGTTCAGATGCTTAGTATTTAAATAATAATAAGTGCAGGCAAATTCCAAACAATATCATCCAAAACAGAAGACCGATCCTCAGTTGTAATGCATTCTAACTGGCATTCCCAAGGTCAAATTCAAGGCAGTCACCACCAGCTAAATTAACCAAGGCCAGGTAAATATGCCTTGGGACTTGCACCCAAGGGTAGAACAAGCTGGTCCTAGCTGTGTCATGATCCCAACAAACAAGAGCCACTCTTCCACTTCAAGGCTCGTGTTGCTCTAGATTCACTTTCACTATGGGTTGCCCTTTCTTTCCTTCCTTCCTTCCTTCCTTCCTAGCTATCCCGTTAACAATATCAAGCAAAAAAGGGGGGGGGTCATTTTAGGAGAAAACAAATCAAGAAAGCCTGTATCGTAGAGGTAATCCAGTTACTAAAACAAAATCAAAAGCATGATTTTTGTCTTTTTTAAAGCACACACAAGAGCAAGTCTGTGTCTGGACCTGCACTCTGCCCCCCCTGCCCCCACCCCAATTCTTGAGCTTTGCCTGATTGAGGAGGCAAGATCAAGCAAGAGGAAACCTGTGGGCAAGAACAGGAAGCAGAGATTAAACAATCCATTGTAGGTCAAAGGCTACTCACAGATCAGTTACCACTAGAGGCATGAGAGGCCATCGCTCAGTTGAGACCCAACACAGGACATCAAACAGCTTGAGCTTCAATGCCCCATCTCCTCTAACACAAAATGTTTAGGCCTCCCACAATAAAAATGTGATGCTTGAGTAGCGTTAGCACCCCGAGTTCGTTTTTTCACAGAGGCTCTAACTCTTCCCTGCCCCGCTTTTTTCCTTCTTCTAAAGGGGAGGGCACAAATTATGTGACTTGGCAAGTTCAAAGTCCAATGAGGGTGACTGGGTGAACCTCCTTTTCCCTACCTGACTTTGAAAAAAAAAGGGATATATATATACGTATCATTGCAGAGAGTGAATAATTTAAAAGGACTTTGTTAGATACGTGAAACAAAAAATATCTGCTCACAACCTATTTCATTATATATTTTTAGAAAAGCCAGTGTTTGTTAGGGTGTGTGTGTGTATTTCTGTTTTGCTTTTTGATTTTTAAAGGATGTAACTTTCTTCCCAGAGCCTTTGTTCAATGAGAAAGTTATTAAAATGCAGAAGTTTACTTTTCCTTTATAATCATTTGTCCATAGCGGGGACAAAAAGCAAGAAAAACTCTGCAGGAAGCCTGCCTGCTTGGTGTATGTGATGTTACAATTAATCCTTCACGATGACAGGTCCTCGTGTCACAACACAGTAGCTCAACAGTCGTATTTCGCACCATGGAGGAAAACCTCAGAGTCCAAGTTACTCAATTAAATTAAAACCATGACTCACAATCACGGTGACTCTCTCCCTGCCTGCCTCTGTTCAGAGAAATGAAGACACGACATTTTCGTGGCAAAGAGGTTCCACCACGAGAAACCATTCTTCAAGCATTTGCTGAACAATCAGCTTTATGTTGCTTTAAAAATATGCAAGTGTCCCATGGAACAAGCACCCAGGGACAAATACTACCTCTGCCTGCCATTTTCATCGCTCTTTTCCTACCCAAGAGGCAAAAAGGGAGCCTGTCCCCTCTACAAGCAGCAAACAGAAACTACCAGCAGCTCTGAAAACAGAAGCTTCTAGAGATAGGAACTTCTAGACCGCAACCGATCCTAATCTCCCCCGCTTTCTAAAAGGAAAGTCATTTATTTCTCATTTTCTCTAATGCAGGCACCTGGAAGATTTTCTGCAAAAAATAAATCTGTCAGCTGGATGGTTTTGTAGTGGCAGGAACGATCCTATATCGGCTGCGAAACAAAAACTGTCATCTGCTAACGGCTAAGGCGTTAAGTGACACACACAACAACCTCCTGACACAGCCAGGGCAGACACCCCGACCCACCCTACAGAGACTTCTCTTCCTCGAAATGCAATTAGAATCAGCCTTCAAGTTTAGTAATGCAACGGCTATCCTTGCAACTACTACCATCACATCATCCATTTAAAATTAGGTCTGAGCTGCGTCCCTAAACTGCCAGCACCATCTGATCAAACACCGTTTGTAAAGTAAACTGGTTTACTTTCTCAAGTCTATTGCTTTGAGGGGAGGGAAACACACACCCGCACACAACAGCTCTTAAAACTGTCCCAGAAGCAGCTGAGTTAAAAGCCCAGCACAGGGTTAAAAGGCAACAGCTTTGTACGATCAAATGGAGGAATGCAGAGTGCCATAAAACGCACACACACAAACAAGTTACATAAAGTCCATGGATACTTACTGTTTCCTTATTGGGAAGCAGCTCTTTTCGGATCCTGAAGAAGTTCTTCCCATACTGTCTGAGCCCTTTAATGAAGCGTTTCTGTATTTAAATCAAAAATAGAATGTCAGCAGAGGCAAAGAGAAAATCTCTTTAACCAGCACGGTAGTTTAAAAAGTTGCCGGATTAGGGGTTGCACAAAAACATGCAGGTTAAGTCCCACAGAAATGGCTAATTTTCAGATTTCAATCTCAAGTCTCATCCAGGAGTAAAATATTTTTTAAATTTATTTTTAAAGAAACACGAGAAAAAACAACCTTTTAGCACAAAATGACATGGGCAGTATGCTTTGTTGGGAGGGCTTTGAGAAGGCAAGTTGCTGGTTTCCATGAAAATAAATGTTGAAAACCTGAAGCAAGATCTAATTCCATCTTAAACTGGGGGTGGAGGAGCGAGAGAACAGTGCTTTTCCTGCTCTACAATTCTGGACAGAGAAGGGGGTTGCTGTCGGAGCTGTGAAAAGATGAAAAACTCATTCCGAGCTCAAAGCATCCAGGATTCTTTTGAAAGTTTATATATATTTATACAGATTATATACATACACACAGTATATGATTTCCAAATAAATCTCTTCCAGGAAAAGAAATAGACTGCTTTATTATTCCCCACCTTTTGGGGGGGAGAATCAGTCCATATTTAGCTCCAAAATCCAGGGCTGCCAAAGACTTCTGTTTGGGCTTCTCAAATAATCCAGTTTGGCAATAATTAAAAACAAAACAAAAACAAACCGCAGCACACAAAATACAGCCCACCCTACCTCCCCCCAAAACTCAACACTTCTGTGTTTGCAGATTTCTCGGTTCCAACACTCCTCCCCTAAATATATAGAGAGTGGGAGGGGGGTGGAGGGGAGAAAAGGAGAGTTTCAAAGTGATGTTTAAATCCGGATTGAAAAGAGAGCCGTAGAAACAGCAAAAGGTTTTTCAAAGCTCTCCCCCCCCCCCAAAAAAAACAGAAGCACGCGCGCATACCGATTGCACAAAAATGACTGACGTACAAACTGACACACACAAACACAAACACACACCCTGTGGAGGGGTGATTTCCCTTCTGGGAGGGGGAAGGGGAGGAGGAAGAACTCCGAAGCAACAAACCAGCCGCCGCCAAAGCAGAGAGCAGCTTTTCTCCTTTGCCTGTTTCAGCCGCTGCTGAGAGTGCAAGGGAAGAGTCAAAATCTGGGTCTCCAAGTAGGGGCGTCCTGCATGGAGGTGGCAGCGGAGGAGGCAGCCGGAGGAGCCGGGAATCGCTTGTTACCCGGAGAGGCTCTGACACTACAAAAGGGGAGGGAAGAGGAGGAGGCGGCGGCGGCAGCAGTTTAACATGTGATCTGAGCTGGGCTGAGCGGCAGAAGGGAGAAAGAGAGAAACAAGAGGCACCGGGCGAGCTGCAAAAGGCGGCCTGGATCACCTAGGCAGACTCCCCGCAGCAAAGGCTGTAGCAGGCAGCCGACGCTAGGGCCCCGCAGAGGATACTGGGGTGCAAATCTCGTTATTCGCTGCTAATACCACCAGGCAAGTGAGCGCCAAACCTAAGTGCTATATAAATGCTGCTGCTTGTTAGGATGATCCACGTTCAGATGATCCCGCTGGCCCACGTTCCCACCCACTTCGTGGCCCCTCCCCTCCCGTGCCTTGGCCCTGCCCCTAAACGACCATGGCTCCCCCCCCCCTGTTTTGATCCTGGGGGATCCTTGGCCCTCGAGATATTTTGGACTACAATTCCCAACTTCCCCAACCACTGGTCCTGTTAGCTAGGGATCATGGGAGTTGTAGGCCAAAACATCTGGAGGGCTGCAGTTTGGGGATGCCTGCTCTAGAGCTAAGGAAGGAGACTTGGCCCAAATCCCATATTTATTTAAAAGATGTATATCCTGCCTTTCTATCTGCAGGGCGGTTTAACAACACAAACTTGAAGCACAGTAAAATAATACCACCACAAACCCAATCACAAGTCAGTCTTAGAGAGTTTATGGGTGGGGTGGGGGATCAAACCTAGGATGCTGTAAACAAAGATTTATACAAATCCAATAGCAGCATACAGAGAGGAAGAAATGTTTTATTCTGAGTTGACTACTACAAGATAACAATCGCTCTGACACCTCAAAAAACCAACAGCCGAGTGCTTAATTAAAATAGTAAAATATATTTAATAAACTTGTCCAAGTATGTTCAGAAATCAAATAGGTTACTCGTGCTTTCTGCCCAGGGGAAGGGTTGTAGGTCATTTGAAATATCAGCACTGTAATGATTTACATTTGATCCAGATATTTTAGGAAGGTTTTGGCTGGATTCTGGCCACTGCAACTTTCTACCCCTTTGCCCAGTCTTCTGGTCTAGCAGTAAATTCTACTGTGGGAAGCTGTCGCCTTCATGCTCCGTGTTAGTACAACATCTATCCATCAAAGCTTAGACTCTAATTAACACATTGAGCATACCCATGGCACACATATCCGAGCAGGTCTTCCAAGGGGAAACTCTGGGGGTTTTGTTCTCCAAGAGGGGCTTGGGATCCTTAAAGGAGAATTACCAACACTTTCAAGATACAAATTCCCAGCACTCTTTGGGGGAGCCAGCAGGGGTTGCCAACCTTTTGGGGCCCACAGGTACATTTACAAACTCCAGAAACGATCGTGCGCCCTGCACACACCACAACCAAACACACATATCTACTGTCTACAAATACGTTTCTTTAAAGCCTACTTTCACTGGGAGACAGGGAACCTCCAGGCACCAGGGAACCCTGTTGGTGCCCATGCTAGCAACACATGTAGTATTGACACACCCAGGTGGTTTCTTCTGCTTATTGTTTCTTTGTTCTCAAAGAGCAACAGACTGCTAGGTAGCCAGCCACCTAACAGCCATTTTCATTTTTTGAATGTAGCTCTTAGCACCCAAGAGTGTGAATGAAAAGGCTCATCAGCTGTCTTTATTACAGACTTGTCTGCAAATAATCCAGTAAAAGCTATCAACACATTTGTACTCTAATTTTTATGGGTCCTGAGCAGATACTGAAACTCGGATTGAAACATATTGAGATGCTTGCTAAATATAACCTAATCCCCAGATACAAAAGTCTCCCCAAATAAAGTCTATTTTTAATCCATCTAGAGATCTCACTCAGAAAGTCCTTCTAAATTTGATGCAGGGGGTAGAGGGGGCCATGTAGCCATAAACACAAACGAGGATCCATTCAGATTTTGTTACGGAATACGAATAGATTGTGTTGGTTGAGAAAGATTCTCGTTCTAATGGGAGTGGGTGGGGAGGTGGTAGAAAAGAAAGACCATAAGTCTAAGCAAGTGGGGCTGCCAGAACAAACCACTGGCTGCATCCAACTTATGTCCTACCAGAGCAGACCTGCTTAAATTAATGGGCCTCAGTTAGTCATGTCCATTTACTTTGATAGGTAGGATTAACAACTGGGTACAAGCCATGGATCTCTCAGCACCATGGAATTTGCACCATTGGGATGGTGGTAGGTAGCAGCTTCTGTTCTTTCGTGGGCTTGTGGGACTCAGTTGGCTGGTCCACCTAGCTCCAGCTAGAAATGTTCTGAAATCAGATATGTCTAGCAACTCTACCTGCTGTTGTGACAGAAGGCCAGAGGTTTATTTTTAAACAGAGGAGCAAAAGCAACCCAAAAAACGTCCCTCTCGCAGAGACATAAAACACCAGGCCTCTTCCTTAAATAACTATCAGCTTCCACCTTCCTGCCCTACTGGTGAAGCTCTATTACCCTTGGCTACTGCTTCACGTAGCTTGGGGACCATTTTGCGGCTTGCTCTACGCCAACCCCAGTTTAATCCAGCTATTTCCGAGGTTCCCAACCCTCAGTAATCTCCCGGCCAAGGAATGAGATCCTTCCTCTCCTGTGCATTACTCCTGTGGTTTGCATCCTCATTTGTTAAATGCATTATGACAGGTTATTTACTTTGGCCCACAGAGTGGGGAATTGCGGTTGCTTCCCCTCCCCACAAAAGTATTTAACAATTATGCCAGTATGAAGGGGGAGGGGAGTTTCACAGTGCAAATAAATTTTCTTCTTTTTTAAGGAAATGGGCCTCCATTTATTAGACCCTATATGCAAGGGGGATCCAGTGTGGTGCCCCCCCCCGAAGGTTTGGACTACAATCTCCATCAACAGCCCTATTAGCCATGCTGGCTGTGGCTGATGGGAGTTGTAGTCCACAACATCCGGGGGGGGGGGGGGAGGGACACATTGGCTATCCCTGCTATAAGCTGCTTCACACCTTCAGAAAACTCCTCCCCAAAGTGCTGGGTGTTTCAGTGAATTCTGAGGCACATTTAGGAAGGGGGAAGACCCTTAACTGTCTTGCATTGTCTAAATTGAATAGATGCTAGAATTCCCCAATTGTTTTACATTTACAACACAACTCTGGACCCCTTCCCAGTAAAAAGCACAAACTTATCCAGTTTTCTCCAGTCTCCAGATGTCTTGGACTACACAACCAATCAGGCCTGTCTCTGGTCCAGAGCCTGCAACACTTGCTTGAAAATGTAATTATCCAGACCAAAAGTCAACCTATTCCAGCATTTTTTATTTATTTATCTCATCTACCCTACAAGGAGCTCTAGGTGGCATACGTGGCTCTCTTCCTCCCCATGGCAATCCTGCAAGGTGGGTTAGGCTGAGAAACTGTGACTGGCCCAAGGTCGCCCAATGAGTTCCAGGGCTGAGCAGGAATTCGAACCCTGGTCTCCCAAGTCCTAGTCTGACACTCTACACCACACTGGCTCCCCCTCTTCTCAAAAGTCACAACAACTTGCAGGAAGTAGTTCAGGAATCTGTGGCCATCCCAAGTGTTAGTGGACGGCACAACTCCTCTCACCCTGACAATTGGCCGTGCTGGCTGAGGCTGAGATGAGTTGGGAGCCCCAATAAAATATGGGGGGCGCACAGGTTCTTTACCACTGTGCTACTTCGACCATTTCAATGGGTGCATACTCAGTTCACATGGGAATTGGTTGGACCTGTTAGTCCTCATCATTATGCTGCTCCCTAGAAAACATGCAATATTCCCTAGCCATCGCTAATCTTATTAATGAACCCCTGGTAACATTCTGCAAGGAACTTCAGGGTTCAGTAAGGCTACTGGAGAATACTGTTCCTGGCAACCCTAAGATAACTGGATAGAAAAATGTTTTTAGCTGTTTTCAAAAATTTTGTAACTGCTTTTAAATGTTTCAAATTGTAATTGTTTTGGGAATGTTTGCAACTGCTTTGTATTTGTTTTTAAAATGTGTATCTCAGATATAAATTCAATAAATCATCATCATCTTATACCACACTTTGCTTTTGAAAGTCCTTGTCGATTTTGGAAGATAGTTTGCCATGTATCATAATGTGCACAGATTATCCAGAGACCCAAGCCCAGAGCCCTTTCAGCTGCACACGGACAGTTGTGTACTTAACTAGGAACCTGACTATAGTTTTTTGCTTTCCATTACATGTATGTTGAACTTTTGAAATTCATTGTGTCCCTGGAAAAGCAGGGGCAGAGAACGAAAAGGACACGCTAGCTGTTGATCTCTGTTTTTGATAACTGATTAACATGCCCAACTGTGGATTTACCTCAGGAGCATCCCTGGTTCAATAATTTAAAGCTCTGAATTGCTTCTGTTGCACACCACAGGGCTGGATGAATGTGAGCCATTTAAAGACGAATCAATCTTTTTTTTAAAAAAAAAAAACCACACCAAACAAACACTAGTTTAACAAAGTGGCAACAGTCAACTGAATAACAGGAAGGACAGACAGATCTGGAATGCAGATTTAACAGGTTATCCAAAAACCTTGATGGAATGTTAATTGTTGCATTTAATCACAGCTTGCAACAATTATGGTTTGCATCTAACCATGTCCTACTCAGAGCAGACCCACTGAAATTAATGGATCTAAGTGAATCAAATCTATTAATTTCAATGGGTCTACACTGAGTAAGACTAACAGTGGACACAACAGTGTGCTTGTATTTTATTATACACAAGTGGAAACTGCAATGAAGCACTTTGTGGTCCCTGAGCAAGTGTAATCCTCAGTGGGCTGTTTGGGGAGCCTTTTCCCCCACCCCACAAAGGCTCTATCCCTAAAGCTTTTTTGTACTTCTGCAAACCTGGGGTCTCTCCCATGTCTTCTGATACCTCTTTTTGTTGTGCCTCTTGGCATACAGAAGTAATGCCACTGAACACATGCAACAACTTCGCCCAAAGAATCCTGGGAACTGTAGTTTTTAAGGCTGCTGGGAACTGCAGCTCTGTGAAGTGTTTATAGGGGGGCTGTGCTATATATACACATTATATGTACGGTGTGTACTCAAGGACAGTCACACAAGGCAGGTTGCCAGCCTAGAACTAGAAGCTTCTTAAATGTTCTCAACTCATATAGCGCTTAATCTTGAAATTCAAAATAATAATTCACTGGAAGGTGGCTTTTAAAGGACATGGCTACCTTCTAGGAATGAGTTAGACAAGTTATAAGCCAATATATAAAATATCTGCTTTATAATATCCCATCTCTGCTCCCGGAAGCTTTTTCCTCTTTACATTTTCTGCCTCCTCTGTTTAAACGTTTGCAGCAAAAGCAATCTTTGAATTATTTTCATATTCTACTCCAGGGAAAACGGAAATCGCTCCAGAGGAACAAAATAAATAAATAAATGCAGGAATCTATTTCCAAAGTAATGATATGCTAAATCAGGAGTGGGCAAAATAGAGCATACATACCCCCCGCCCTCCGCACACACTCCAAAGAATTGTATCTGGTACACATGCTGGAGTTTAATTCAAGCCTTAAGGTAAGTAAAACCACAAAGACAGGAGGAAAACTATTCATTTGTTCCAGAAGCCAATGAAGCACAAAGTCAGTTTCTAGACCAGGGTTGCTGCACATTTTCGCTGAAATCAACAGGTGCTTTTCCTTCCATCAATAATTTTACTTCATCTTAAATTTAGTATGCTGGCTGTTTGGCCATGATAATAAACATTCATTTATTCAGCTCATCTTACAAGAAACAGATGTGTATAAACATGTAGGGTTGTTCATGTGTTACACTGAACAGGCACACAATCCATTTACACAATAACTACACTGATTTCGAGCTGCACACTCATACAGTGATTCCTGTTCATATTTAACTGTGTACCATCCGTGTACACAACAGCTGAGCTGTACAAACAAGTGTATGCCCTTTCCCCCCACAAAGAGACAGCTGGTCCCTGAGTCCAGTGTAACATGGGAACAAGCCTCCAGTCTAGAAACAAATGTGGGATAGCCACCTCTGAATCTTCACTGACAACTCGAGGCAATATAGATTGGTACTAGAAGCTAAAACCAATTCCCCTAGTAAGCAGTTCCCATGGACCTCCTTGGGTTAAGGATATTCGCAACAGGCAAGTGGTCCAGGGCCAAGCCCTGAAGATAGCTCAGGAAAGAAGAAAACAGCATAAACACCAGGGATTTACAGGAACATGCACTCTGGCAGCAGCAATTCCTAAGGTGTGCCCTGCCTTCTGTTGCATCTCAGGTCAAGGCAATCACCCCTCCAAAATGTGCAGGGGTGGTCAGACAAAGAATAAGCCCCTCACCTCATCACCCCCCACAAGCATCTGTTACGGAAGACAAAAGTATAAGGCAGGGGGACAAATCTTTTTTGTGAAGCAAGGCCACTGCTCTTCACAAACTCTTCTGCTGCTACTCTTCAAAAAAGATGGCCGCCCTATTTCAGGAGTGGGGAACTTCAGGCCTAGGGGCCAAATGAAGCTCTTCCAGGGGCCCTCTCTCCTCTTACTAGTCCTGGATCAGGCCAGTGGCCCATCTAGTCCAGCACCCTTAACTCACAATGGCCAACCATATGCCCTAAACGAAAGACCGCAAGCAGGATGGGAGGACAACAGCACTCTCCCCGTTGGTGATTCCCAGTAGCCAGTACCCAGAAGCACACTGCCTCTGACAGTAGCAATACTAAGCTGTTTTTAGTACTTTAAAATGGCAGCTGAAAAACGAGCAATTTACTGTGGAAAACGGGGGGGGGGTGTTGGGGGGGGGGGTAGGCGAGCCGGATCTGCCCCAAGCTGACAATTCTCAAAATGCAAGTGGGGTTGAGAGGACTAATCCATCCCACCTGTGTCTTAAAATATTTGTTAATTTACAACAATTTTCCTTTATAAATGCTCCGCCTGCTTTTCTTTTCAGGAGAGGACGGTGGCAGGTAGTTATAAATATGAGCAAGATTTCTGTGGCCTCACAGAAATTAATGCTTGCTGAAGGCCCCATAAAAAGAGCTGGTCATCAGGAGTTAAAAACGCAAACACAGCGTGTATCTGGGTAGCACTTTTTTTATTTTAAAAAAGCAGCATTGAGAAATTCTGTGGCTTGATGGATCAGCGGCCATTGTCGATAGACAATGCAGATATGTGCTTTGCAAAAATGGTTGCCATGGCTATTGAAGGGCTAGAACACAAGGCCTCCTAAAGCCATTTTGCAAGCTGACGCTCCCCCGTGTTCCCTCCACGACATAATTTATTAGGTTCTCTGGTATCCCTGCCACGATGTGTAAACAGGGGGGCTATAAATAACCAAGAAGCGACGAGAAACAAGCATGCTAATGTTTGCATATGTGTTACTTGTAGGCCCCATATTTTATCTGCCGAAACAAATGGCATGACAAGATACACAAAGCCATTATGTTCTGACTAACGGAGCTCAGATGGCATGTTTATCAATGTGGCGATTATGCCATTCCGGAGGCTGCAGCTAAGGTTATGCACCAGGATTTCCATTATCGAGCGATTAGAATTTGCCAAGGAAGGCTGCAACCAAGTATTAAAATCCAGCACCCGGGAATCTGCTTGGCGTTCATGTTTATTGTTGTTGTATGTTTTTTTTGGGGGGGGGGTTCTTAATGAAATTATTTTGTTGCTAGTGCCAGCCATCCCGGACCTGCAAGTTTTTCAGCGTGCTTAAAAATTCTGATTTGCTACTGAGCTCCATCCAAGGAACTCCATCTATACAAATGCGATGAAGGAAAACTAACCTTGCAAGGAAAAGTTTGCAGAACTCTGGATGGTGGCACCCAAGAAGACAAAACACAGAGGTCTCTACGCTGGGCATTGGAAAGGTGTCAGGTAATTCTAGCAGCCTCTAACAAACCCATAAGGGGGTAGGACCAAGAAACATGAGAGACAAAGCTAATGGTGGCTACTGGCCATGATGATGGCCACAGTCTACCTTGACTGTTGGAGGAAGTATGCCCCTGAACGCCATTTGCTAGGGAAACAAAAGCAGGGAGAGTTGTTATTGCACTCAGGTTCTGCTTGTGAGCTTCCCTGAGGCATCTGATTGGCCACTTTGACCGCAGGATGCTGGAGTAGATGAGCCTTTGTTCTTGGGTTTTGGTTTTGAATAAGGTCTCATAAATGTCAACTGAATCACTTCTTCTTTTCCTTACTAAATATGCCCCTCCAGGGCATTTGGGAAAATGCTGTATTAAAAAAAGAAGAAGAAGGCGTGTACCAGCTGCAATGGATTAGCTTGGAATAAAAATGATAGCATTTGTATTGGTACAAAATAAAGAGTGTACACAATAGGTTTTTCTGGTGAGTCGAAACTCATATTTTTCACTTTGCATGCCAAAGACGTATATGTGCCCTGGCAGCTTCCCCACAGACTACACCATTGGCATCACTTGCCTAGGCTTGGAGAATCGTAGCAAATTACTCATGTTTTGGTAAATGTGTCACTGTATTTTCTTGCCATACAGAAAAATCTAGTAAACCTTAAAAAAAAGAAAAGAAATATGCACAAAAGCCCCTTGCTGGAGTGACCAGGCAATGATGCATACAGGTTAGTTCCTTCCTCTCTCTCTCTCTCCCATGATGAACATGGCTACTTTGGTGCAGGCAAAGTGGAACAAAGAGCCTGCAGATTTGTGTTAGGGCAGTTTCTATGGGTGATCACCTTTATTATAGCTTTCCATAGGCATTTGGTTGACCACTCTGAGAACAGGATGTAGGACTACATGCGCCTTTATCCTGATCCTGAAGGATTGTCTTATATGTTATTACGGGTAGGCAATGAATTTGGCATCAGGTGCCTTTCAAATGTGTTGTGACCGGGGGGTGGGGTGTGTTTATCAGTTTGTTTTTGTTCTCAATTTTTTTGTGTATTTTGTGTTTGTGTTGTTGTGAACCACCCTGAGATCTACGGATGAAGGGTGGTGTACAAATTTAAATAATGATAATTATTCTTATTATAGGAAACTGAGTTTGTGCGATCTGGGTTACAGGGTGGGGTGTCAATTTGGGAAAATAAATTTAGTTTAAGATGACTTTATCTAGCAATTGTCCTTGTACTGCATGGGGAAACTGATGTGTTTTGCAAGATATGGTGGGGAAATTTGTTGGCTTGTCTTCTACATTAAAAGTCAAAATTTGCATTTCTCTACGAACCTTAGCATAGGCAACTTTGTGTTGATAAGCTCACGGTCTGAATCATTTAAGTATGTACGGTAGTACCCTGCAGTAACCCCGAGTGCCAGGGACTGGAAAAGACTCTCATATACACTTCATGTACCGAGGTATATTGTGTACATTCATATCGATATACACATGTTGTACTTCTTGTTGAAGCGATCTTAATGCTGTAATTATTTTTAACTTTATTTTATTGTTGTTTTGGGGTATATTGTCTGGGTGAAGTCCAGCTAATGGCGTCTAAGGGATGCCTTCCTCAAGCAATGGGAACAAACAGCAATGCCGCCACCTCTTTTTGGAGTTGGTACTTTCCATCTACTCACATGCACAGCCAGGCTGTCATTAAAATGGCCTCCCTCAGGGGAATACCAAAGGAGCCCAGGATGGTAATCGGCTCCACCTCCATGGCGCTAAGCTGTTGAGCCTTTTGTTCCCAACAATAGGCCTCCCGCCGAACCGCCCCCTCTGCCCGCCTGGAAATATTGGCAATAGGCAGGCATGAGCACAGCTGTGTGTGAATTACATATATAAACAGATTAGATTTGCAATATTTACGCCGCACACAAACACATTAATAAGCGAATTTGCATACACACTTGGCTAAAATCAGATGGCAGGCGGGTAACCTTTCTTGCCCGGGCATATTTGTTTCGGATTATTGTGGAAATATAAACATGCGTGCATGTGCATGTGGGAGAGTGCGTGCCTGGGTTAATGTGACCTGAACGCAAGAGGGGGAAGAGGCATGAAGAGCAGCAACTGTGCACCTGGCAGGCTTGGAGAATGTGCACAGACTGATGGCACAGATAGGAGAAGCCTGTACGCTGCCCAAGCGAGGGGGGGGGGCAAAGTCAGGTGGAAGATGGTGAATTTGCCAGAGATCTTTTGCAGATCTGCCAATTCAAAATGCACACAACGCACACTGACCAGGCAAATGTATAAAACATTTAGGGAATATCCACAGTTCAGTATGAGAGCACCTGCTCTGCATGCAGAAGGTCCCAGGTTCAATCATTGGAAAATCTGGGTAGGGCCAGGAGAGACACACATTCACGCTCCAATCTGAAGCCCTGGAGAGTCATCGCCCGTCAGTGCAGACCAACGTTTGTCAAGAACTGGAGAGACCTAACTAGGTTCAAATCCCTATTCATCTCTCTCTCTCTCTCTCTGCCTAACCTAATACACATGGTTGTGCAGATAAAATGCAGGTGGGGAGAGAAGATTCCTGAGTAGCCACTCTTCAGATCCTGGGGAAAGTGTGAGATTTGAATGTAAGAAAAAAGTACACAGGAGTATGTGTATACACATCTTTATATATCCACCACTTCCTATTTTGCTCAGCAAGGAATTTGGCATTTCTCTCCCCCCCCCCAAATGCTTTCCTCAAGCATTATCAGACTTAAAGTCAACAAAGCTCAGGGGCAATTGACTCTAGACTGCAGTCTACACCCATCCTATTCCTCTGGTTTAGTCCATCTTTAATTCAGATTTTAAATGCTGGAAGTTGATGTTAAAGAGGAGGGTGGGGGGAAGATTTTTTTTAAAAAAAATTAGGTCGTTCAAGCTGGATTTCATTTATCAAAATACAAACGGCGGTTTGAGAACTGGTCTCCTTCATATCGCAATAAGCCATGGTTGGTATCTGTATTCTGTCTGAATTGATTTTATGTATGGACTAGCTGGCCCTGCCACGCGTTGCCGTGGCTAATCCCTGTGACTGCCACCACCCTGTATCGATCCATGACGTAGCCCCCTCCCCCCAGGTTTTCCCTGTGATTCCCCCCAACCTGTCCCGTACCATGACGTATCAGGCCCCCTCTTCCCCCCATCCCCCAGGGTCATCCCTGTGACTGGCTCCACCGTGTCCTGACCTATCCCGTCCCCTCCTCCCCCCACCCCCCACCCAGGCGAGTCAGTACCTCCATTCGCCCTATTCTGTAAATGCTTCAGCCTAGTATGTAAATGGCAGCTTAGGTGCTGATGAGAGGGAAGGTTTTATAGGTGTAGTACCAGTGTAGCCGCCACTAGAGGGCGCTGGTTTGCAACCTGGTTCTTTTCCCGGCATGCACTTTTGGGTGAGTTGTGTGTTCTAGAATACATTGTTTTGGGGGTTTTACATGGCGCAGGTGTGGCATCTGTCTTAGGTAACTTTCTAAGGTCCTTCGGACATTCGCATGTGATGTTGTGTCAAAATTTGAGCGCAATCAATCAAGCAGTTTTGGTGAAAAGTGGATAGCCACCTACATGCCCTTTTTACATTTATATATATATAGATTGTTTTGGCTGTTGTTTTATATTGGTTTTTATATAAATACATGCTGCTTAACTGTTGTTATACATTGCTTCCAACTAAACCTGCAGACACATTAAACATTTAAAGCACATTTCCTCCCCCAAAAAAGAATCCTGGGAATTGTAGCTCAGTGAGGGGTATGCTAAAGGTCCCAGGATTCTTTGAGGAGGAGCCATGTGTGTGGATGTAGTCTAAGTCCTACTAAAAGCAGGCCTAAGTTAGAGGTAAAGGTAAAGGTACCCCTGACCATTGGATCCAGTCGCAAACGACTTGGGTTTGTGGCGCTCATTTCGCTCCATAGGCCGAGGGAGCCGGCGTTTGTCCGCAGACAACTTCCGGGTCATGTGGCCAGCATGACTAAGCTGCTTCTGATGAACCAGAGCAGCGCACGGAAACCCCGTTTACCTTCCCACCGGAGTGGTACCTATTTATCTACTCACACTTTGACGTGCTTTTGAACTGCTAGGTGGGCAGGAGCAGGTCTAAGTTAGCCGTGCCTATTAACTTCAATAGTACAATCCTTTATATGCAAATGTCCAATATATTTTTATTGTGTTGTGGTTTGTTTCTGGATGCCTCGTGGGAATGGATTCATAAACAAAATGAAATAATATAGATTACGGCAGCCTTCCCCAACCAAGTGCCCTCCAGATGTTTTAGAATAGTACAACCAGTAGAATAAAACACCTGGAGGGCACCAGGTTGGGGAAATAATGCCTCCCACTCTGCTTCGAACAAACCGCACTCTGGAACCAAGCTTTGTTCTTGCCTTCCCAACTATGGTGTGCTTGAGCAGAACAAAACTTAAGTCTGTGGGCTGGGCATTACGCTGGGCTTGTTGCTCCTGCTATAGGAGGGGCCAAGTGGGAGCAAGCAGCTCGCTTGTGGCAGGCCATCAACTGTGGCTTACGGAGACATGTGATTCCTGCCACAGAACATCCCACTATTCTAAGGCAAGTTGCTAAAAGCAATCAAACCTCAGCCCCCTATTCTTTCCTCCAACACAGAAGTTAGTGAAAGATCAAACTGGAAAGAAAAGAAAAATTGGCATGGAACAAAGCATACTATTAAAGGTGATGAAACATCTAAAAGGGGTTTCTTTCGCTCAGGGTGGTGAAGAGAGGGGGGTGTACCATTATCATAGAACTGTAGAGTTGGAGGGGACCCCAAGGGTCATCTAGCTCAATACCCTGCAAGGCAGGAATCTCAACACACAGTGCTCCATCCAATTTGAAACCATACTGGACCCTGTTTAGCTTTGCAAGTGGGTTGGCAGTTTTATTGCTGCACTGCCCCCTCTGAGCTCAGAACTGTCTGGACCGCCCTGACCTCATAGTCCAACTTTTAAGATTTCACCCTTGGTACATCCAGAGAGACCTATTTTTACATACCGATAGATAAAGATTTCCCTGTGCCACCTGGAGAAAATGAAGAATTAGATCGTTTCCAACACCATGGAATCCTGTACTGAGGAGGACATTACCCCAAGAGGCTACCAGCAGTAAATCAATTATCCGCAAATGAAGAGTATTTATTCCACCCCCCACTCTTAATAGCTGCCCCTTGATTATTGACTCTGTGTATTTCCATTACACCTCCTCGAGACAACGGTCGAAGGCTGCCCTCGCTAAGCTCCCCTGCTCTCAACATTTCATGTCAGCTCCTGCTAAAGGTCCGTTCCTTGCCTCCTGGGCTCAGCGTGCTCGCGGCCTCCTTGATAAATCATCCGCCAACCACGGCTCCATCGCTCCAGCCCCAGGTTGCCAGGCAACCAGCACAAGAGGCAAGTCTGAGGCCTGCTGACAAACAGCCAAGGGGGCTGAAAACAACAGACGTCTCTCTGTCAAAAAATTTGTTTCAGGAGAAGCAGCACAAACAAACAAACACACACACACACACACACACACACACACACACACACACACACACACAGCCTCCTTTTTGCTCCTCGCTAAACACTGTGCGACTGTAAAGAATCAAAATCAAAAGGACTTATTGTAACGAACACAACGCAAACGCACACAGAGGGGGAGACGCAGCCACTTCCTTCTCAATTACTAATTGTTCAAGAGCTGCGGGGAGGCTGCGATCACACGGGCTGTATGGCAACAAGCGAGGCAACCCGGCGCGTGAGATGAAGTCAGAAGCACGCAATCGGGAACACTATAATCTTAGAGAGAGGAGGGGAGCAGCCCTTCAGTGGCACATGCGGAAGCTGGTGCACGGATCAAATAGGGTTTGGGTATTGAAAGGAGGCGGCAGGTGGAACAAGAGACCGGGTGCCTCTGGCTTCTAAAGGCAGAACAAAAAATCAGCGTGCACACATGTAAATGCATGCGCGCACACACACACACGGCACTAGTTTCATAGTGGTTAGAGCAGTGTTTCTCCAACGTGGGCTGTTGTTGGACTACAACTCCCATCATCCCTAGCTAGCAGGAACAGCGGTCAGGGACGATGGAAATTGTAGTCTGACAGCAGCTGGGGATCCAAGTTGGATCCAACACTGGGTTGGTGTGTTGAACTAGGACCTGGGAGACCAGGGTTCAAATCCCCACTTGGCCATGGAGCTCACTGTGCGTGACCTTGGGCCAGTCACTGCCTCTCAGCTTAACCTACCTCGCAGGGTTGTAAATGAGAAGGGGTGGGGACAGCCACATAGGCCACCTTGAACTCACTGGAGAAAGAAGTATATAAATGCATTAAGTAAATAAACAAACATACATGCACGTGTGTATACAGTATGTGAGATCTCCTAACGCCATCTGTATGCCCGCTCAACTGCTTTGATTTGCAGAACTGACACTGTTACAGGTGCCAAATAATATTTATTCCACATTTGTAACAAATCAGTATTTCAGTGTGGCAGCACCCACACTTTGAAACTCCCTGCCAAATGACATCAGGCAGATGCCTTCACTGTACTCTTTGCAGTACCTGCTAAAAACATTTTTTTATGTAGGCCAGCCTACCTAGACATGCAGAATATTGCATATGTTTTTACTCCATATGGAGTAAAGACCACTTGGAGTTTTTTTTTGGGGGGGGGGCTACACAAGCAAGCAGTATATACGGTTTGTGTGTGTGTGCGTGTGCGCGCACACACACAAACAAACAAACAAATGATATGACAGCAACCCTGACAGTCTGGAAAAGTGATTTGCGAAATGCACAGAGAGGAGACCTTTATAAACAATGACAACCAACTCATCATGATGCAGTTGGTATAGCCTTGTAAATAAAAGCCAGGTAAGGAGCTGTTGTAGCATAGTGGCATCTAAGAGGCTGAAAAAAAGCCCCCACCTCTCCGATTTGAACTTTGCCTCAGCCAATTCACTAGGGCTGCAATCCTGAGCATGCTCACCCAAGAATAAACCTCATTGAGTGCAGAGGGATTTGCAATTTATGTAAAAAGGCAGAAAGACCAGCTGCGGGTGGCTCAGCTCTGCATGCACAATAAGGAGAAGAATATACTCAACTACTTTACAAGGATACTCTAAGGATTATGACAAGATAATGAACATGGAGGTCTCTGAACATTAAACTGCTATAAATAATGTTACAACACAAGGAGGATGCTACTAGAATGTCTTCTCACCCTTACCACTGGGAGAAAGTCCAACTTTTGGAAGGCTCTCCACTCCAGCTTGGTTGCCTGGACACAAGTGCTTACTCACCACGGGTGACCCAGAGAGTGGCCATTGACAAGCCTGGGTTACTCCACAGCCTATTAGAGCCTCAACTCAAAAAAAGTTTATGACTGAGGTTTGTTTAAGGTGAACTTGTTCATCCATTTACTTTAAAGAGGGCATGGAGTTGGAACACCGGTTACCTTCAAGGCTGGGTCTACCACACTGAACAAATTTTGCACTGCCATTAAAGAGGGATTTGGGGAAAATACTAAAGGGGCAGATCGGGGCTCCCCATTGAGAACCAAGAACTAAAAGTAAACACGACCTTGACCCAGAAAAAGCAAAGCAAGGATTTTCCCATTAATGTAAGAACACTGCTGGCTCAGACAAATGGCCCATGTAGTCCAGCATCCCGTTCTCCTAGTGGCCAAGCATGATGTTGGAGGTAGACTACTGTCATCCTAGCTATTATCCTCTGTATCCTCCATTAATGTGTTTAAAACTCTCGGAAAGCCATCCAAGCTGGTACCTATCATTACTTCTTGTGGGAACGAATTTCAGAGTTTGACTAGCGCTGTGTGATGGAAGGTGTTCTATTATCTGCCCCAAATTTCCCAATATTCAGCTTCACTGGATACTCACAAGCTCTACTAGCCCTATGAGGGAGAATTTTTTTCTGCGTTTACTTTCTCCACATCATGCCTTTTATATACCTCTGAGAAGCGCCCTAACACAACTAATCTGAGTTCTGATTAAAGTTGCTTTATGCAGGAAACAAATCCACACCCAACCACGGCTAGATTTACAGCACTGCTTAAGTTATAATCTTTCCGGGAGTCACTTCTAAAAGATAATTTAAAAAGCCAAACAAAAAAGAGCATGATAAACACACAGCCACGTCAAGTTTAATAGGCAACCAAACATAGGTTATAGCCAAAAATGTATGTGTGTGTGTGTGTGTGTGTGTGTGAGAGAGAGAGAGAGAGAGAGAGAGAGAGAGTGAGTGTTAGTTTCACACACACTACTGTTCTGCAGTCACAAGCTTTCAGATCTAGGAAGCCTGGCTCTGGCAAAGACTTCTCTCCAATACACTAGGATAATGTATGCCAAAGTCTCCCACCGTGAGCTGACAGAAGAGAAATCCTAAAAAACCCATGATGTATTAGCTACTTCTTGCTTCGTGGTTTTATGTTCCCATAAACCAGATTAGCACTCGCATATGCAGAAATGTTTTTGATCCTTAGAACTGGAAACTTCCAAACAGCCCGCTTAACTTTGCAGAGGAAGGAACAAGTCAAAAGGAAAATTCTAAATATAGGAGCAAGGGAGTAATGAGAAACATGTGTAGCACGGTTAGCTCAGAACACCAGTATCTCTAACCCCCCTCCGAAAAGCACTGGCTTGCTCCGTTTCCTTCTTCTAGCTTCCCCCACCCAACCCCACTGGCAGAGCCAACACGGCACCCACTCTTTGGAGAACTCCAAACACAGAGATTAGGGAACAGGGATGGCCAATGTGGAGCACTCCAAGTCTTGTGGACTCCAACTGCCATCAGCCCCAGCCAGCATTTCCAAAACATCTGGAGGATGCTACATTGGCCACCCCTGGATTAGAGTCTCAAGACCAATGTTCTCAGGGCATGCAGGGTATTTTAAAATCATTTGCCAATGACCTAGCATTGAATATTGAAATTAAGTCCTCTCTTTGCACCCAAACTTGGAGCTCCTGGACTCGGCAATCTCCCAACTTCCCTTCTCCCCACACAAATCCAAACACAAAAATTTACCTAGGCAAGAGGAACTCTGAAACACAAACCTGAACATCATCCTTTGGGATCATCCCGGTGGCTGTTGCTCCTAATTATTCTTGAGGTGCTTTTTTATTAGTATTTGGGGAAAGGGCCTGCAATGGCTAGCTGCTGCCAATAATCCATCTACAAGGCCTACCTGCTGGTCCTGAATCCAATGGCCATTGGAAAAATTGGGAAAAGGATTTCAAACAACGTGGCAAGATTTTTATTCTATTTGGCGGAGGAAAAGCGAGGCTGCTTTCATTACCGACACTAAACCAGTCTCAATAGCAGCTGACAATATTTCTATAGACATCAGAAGATCTGGGCCTTCTGCAAGGAACTGTTTTGGTTCTGAGGTGAATGCAGATACCTTTTTTCTTAGCAATCTGAGCAAAAGTATTTTGTGTTTTGTTATAGCTTGTTCTCTCTCTCTCTCTCTCTCTCTCTCTCTCTCTCTCTCTCTCTCTCTCTCTCTCTCTCTCTAATGATGACAAAAGCAAGAAGGAAGAAGAGAGGAGCATATAGGCTCTTTTCTTAAAGCTACTTTAATGAACTGGAAGCGTGCATTTTGAAGCTGCAGCTGTTCCAAAGAGGGAAGAAATAAATCTCCTTAAACAGAAGAGGAAAGTGAAAGTGTCATGTCTCTGAACCTAATCCAGGAGTTAAGATGCAAGCCGTCAATAGGCAAGTGAAGGCAAAAAACCCTTAACTAAATGAGAGCCAGGGTGGTGTAATGGCTAGAATGTGGGACCAGGCCTCAGAAGGCCATGGTTCAAATCCACACTTGGCCATGAAGCTTACTGAGTGACCTTGAGCCCAGGCACAGGCCCTTGGCTTAACCTACCTCACAGGGTTGTTGTGGGGATAAAAGGGAAGCATCATGATAACTTGTAGTAAATTTTTGAACTATGAATTGATTACAGACTTGTAATAATTGGAGTTAGTGATAAGATGAAAAATGAAAAATAAAACATAAGGATCCACAAAGGGGGGGGGGGAGTCAAAGGGGATATGATGTCTGTGTTTTGTTTCTTGTTGTTATTGTTTGTAAAATTGAAAATCCAAAAATAAAATTAAAAAGGGGGGAAGCACCATGTATGCCACCTGGAGCTCACTGGAAGAAAGGTTGGGTGCCAGAGTAATAAATAAACTGAACAATATAAATATAGCAACACTCTTCTTCCACAGTTCATCAAAACAAGACAGTGCCTACCCACAGGTTTACAATAAAATTTTAAAAACAACAACAACAACTGACACACAAGGGAAAGGGGACAGGGAGGAAGAAAATAAAAACAAAAACCCAAACACCGGTTTCTAAGCAGTTGCTCCTATAATGTCCAGCTGGCAGTTCGGGGAGGAGGGCACAGGAGGTGCCTGATGGAGCTGAGCCTTCAGCAAAGTGGATGAAATGAGCCTTCTGCTTGCTATCTCTCCCAATGAGGCAGCCTGGTGGAATGGCTACACCCCAGATGACAGTGGAGGGGAGGAAAGGCCTGACGGGGGCTGACCTAGGAGTTCTGTTCCCTGCATAGCAAAGCCCCTCTAAAAACGAAGGGAGTTCAAAAATAAGCACGGGGATTCAGGAGGGTGAGGAGTCTGCTGTTCAAAGAAAAGCAGTAAAAAAATTATATATGAAAAATCAACACTGGGGGCAGACAAGACCTTGGGTGTGTCTGAAGTAGCTCCTTGGATCCTGGCCCAAATATGCAAGACACTGTAAGCGATCGCTAGGAGAAGGCAAGCCAGGCCAAGCCCTGATTGGAGAGAGCAGCAAAGAGCTTGGCCAGAACCCAGAAAGTTAAGAAGATTTCTATGCTGAAGACGCTGAAGCAGCCATCGCTGTGGACACCCATCGGGCAGCAGCTATCAACCCAGCGACTTTCTCCCCCCGCCCTTCCTCCCCGCATGGTCCCTCACCACTCATGCCTTTGGCTGCAGCGTCAAGCGTTGCGCAACAAACGCTGAAAGGCCGCGGCAGGGCCCAGTTTGTTCAAACCTCCATTAGGCTTTTGTCAGAAGCGTTTAAGATCTCTGCAGAAGCGACTGATCCATTTCTACAACGTGGCTATCCAATTACCGGGAGAAGAGGCTGGGCTCACACGGCGAGCTTGGCAGCAATGGAAAAAAAGGAGCTCTCCTCCCTCCTCCCTCCTAGCAGATGATTCATAAGTTCCCTTTCTTTTTGCGCAGGGGCCTCCGTATAAAAACATCTAGTTTAAGGGAAAGTGTGCCAATTTCTTTTTAGAAAGTTACCAATGAAGCAGGTTTAGGAATGGAAGGAGGAACATAGGAGGCAGGAGAGAACCTGCAAAGGCAACACCAGCTCAGTGGGACAAGGAGCCTGAGAACAACGCTGGTTCACGAGTTTTCAGCACCCTGGAAATTACCTGCCCAAACAAAGCCTGTGCCACTCAGTTCTGCACCAGTGGGAAATGCATTTCTAAAATAGGTTTTGAAAATGAAGATGTCAAAAAAAAAAACTCCCTCCATCCTTCTCCCCCCCCTTTCCCCCCGAACCAGCTCCACCACCCCAATTCCAATTCGTAGCTGGAATGTTTGATTTGAGTGCTTGAAATTATTCCAAGCCAGTGGAGGGTAAATATGGTGTGGTGTTTACTGGCTCTTCTAAATGCATGAGCTCCCGCGTGACCAATCTCACACAGCACAGCCTAAAAGCTATATAAATCTTAACAGGAAATTTTGAATATATGACAGAGGAAAGGGAGGGAGACAGGGAAGAACTGGGTGGTGAATCAAAACAGAGATTCAGAAACCATACAAGGCTGAGGGATGGCCTGGGTGGCAGGAGCTGCCTCGTCCTCGTGGTATGGACACTGGGAAGTGTTGCCCTCACAGATCTGATCTGATCTGGAGGTGTGGTGCGGGGGGGGGGGCTGCTTCCAGGGAGGAGCTGATCTTTGTCAAGGGAAAGACAGTCAGAGCCTGTATAACTGCATTATCAGAACTTGTGCTTCAGCCTGCTGTTCCCTCCCACTTCCTGGTTCCTTTCCCCTCATACGTTGTGTCTTTTTAGCAGGAATCGTCTTAGGTCTGATTTTTGTAAGCTGTCCCCAAAGCCTTTGCGGCTAAAGTGTGGGGCATGAACACCTCAAATCAGTTAATAATAAACAGTCCAAGAAGCCTTGAAGTCAAGCTAAGTGTTCAGCATGTACCGTAGTCTGGCAGAAACACAAAACACTGGACTCGTTCAAGAACCAAGGGTATTAGGGCGGCTGCTGTCCACTCCAACTTTTTCTTTGGTTAACTAGTGCTTGTTTCCCTCTTCCCTCCCCATTCCTTTTTCCTTTTGTGCTCTCCCTTTTTAGATTGTAAGCCTGAGGAGCATGACTTTGTTGTCTGGATTGTGCAAATGACCTGGGGGCCTTTCCAGCTGAAGAAGCTGGATATAAATGCCTTTAACGAACGAACAAACAAACAAACAAACAAACATGCATATATAATATCTGAGGGCCATTCCTGCACTCCACAATAGTTGATAATAATTATCATTCATACTTTAGTTACAAAATAATATAGTAATAACTCTGTGGCAAGGTGTGGGTTTTATTTATGCATACAGTATGTTCAAACCGCAACTCCACTTTCGCTGCACCCTTTTCTTGAGCAAAAGGCAGGTGAGCCACATATTATAAATAAAAATTACAGCAAATTCCTAGTCAAGTTTGCTCAGAAGTTAAGTCCCATCGAGGTCAATGGGTCTGACTCCCAAATTAAGTGGGAACAAGATTACAGCCATACAGCCTTAATATGGCTGTAATCTTCACCTTTAGTGATTTTGCCAGGTCCGCCTCCAGCAAGCGTCAACGCTTAATGGAACAACCCTATCCATACTTACCAGTATAAGAAAATCCATGATGGATCAGACCAGTGCCCCCCCCCAGCCCAGCACCCAGTTCTCACAGTGGCCATCCAGAAGGACCTGAACCCAACAGCAACTCCCGCCCCCCCCCCCCGCCCCTGCAATTACCAGCAACTGGTATTCAGAGGCAGACTGCCTCCAACAGTGAAGGTTGAACAAAGCTGTCATCGCTAGTACTTGTAAGAAAGCTGTACTTTGTTCACTCCCAGGCTAGAAGCATGCATAGGATTGCAACCTAATTCTTGGAGCGCTTCTCCAGCTTGTTTGAAACCTTCTATCCGACAGGATAATCATTAGCTTTACTAGCTCTCTGTTATCCTTCTAACTAATTAAGAGTCTCTGGATGGATAAAGGAAATGATTAATATTTAGATCAGACGTGTCTACTACAGGAGGAGAAGCCTATTAGCCAGAAAAGTGACACCTTCACAAACTTAAATTAAATAATAGCTCCCCCAATGCAGTTTCAGAGCCGCCCATGGAATGGCAAGTCATTTAAATAACGTGAACTGAAAGGAAGGGCAGTGACGGATCGCGGGCTCTCCTTCACCCGCTCTGTTATAGTCCGTAATGGAAAGCCCGCTCCTTTTCCAGACTAATTGAATATGGTTCCGTTGCTTGCATGGGGAAAAAGCAGGGAGGGGAATAAGCAAATAGATTTGCTTCATTAAAGTGTTTTCTTTAAAAAATAAAATAAGAAACTCAATCACAGAGGACTTGTTTTTGGAAGAAATCCGTTTGCTGCTGGGGGGGGGGGGAGATCAAAGACCGATGTCTATAACAAGAACAGGACCTGGAAATGAAGCAGATGCTACAAGCTCTGGTGTTGTTCTTTTTAAAAAATACTAGGGGATTGGGTCGAAGAGGCAATTGGAGATTTAAAAAATAGATGCGAGGATACCACGCTTGTTTCAGAAACAGAAGCCTTCACCTCTGGAGAAGGGCATGCTGTGAAGCTGTAGAGGAGGTCCTGAAATTCCTCAGCACGGAAAGCCACTTTCGCTTTACATAATGATCCAAGGATTTCAGGCCTAGTTGAAAACCAACCCTCTCAGACATTAAAAATCACAAGTTCTTAGCCAGAGAAAAGCCTTCCATTTCAAGAGAGAGATAATTATAATGGACTCTCATCCTTTCAAAGCCAGTTAAGGAGCCAGTTCTTTCTCCCTCTACAATGTCTAACTCCCTGTTTATCACGCACTCAAGATAGCCTATTACAAAAAAACACACCCACCCACTTCTTTAACAATTTGTGTTGTGGGCTTGCACAGAATAGATAATCCTTTGCTCCCCCAACATTTCTAACAGGGACCAAAAGCAATACTGTGTATTATCCCCTGCCCCACAAGAGGCTACTTCTACAGAGATAATAAAGCATCCTCTGTTTTTGCAGAATTAAGCACTGGACTCCTTCCTTCCTTCCTTCCTTCCTTCCTTCCTTCCTTCCTTCCTTCCTTCCTTCCTTCCTTCCTTCCTTCCTTCCTTCCTTCCTTCCTTCCTTCCTTCCTTCCTTCCTTCCTTCCTTCCTTTCTCTTTCTCTCTCTCTGTGCCAATTCTAGCTCCAGGAATGCGAGTGAGTGTGTATCCATCAACTCATCCTCCTCTACAAAGCACAGCTGGCGTGCTGCACTCAGGTAACATCTGAATCATCCGCCTGCTCTTAATAGACTAACACAGCACCAACTAGACTCTCCTTCCACACCCACATTTGGGGGAGTTAGTTCTTTGGCAGAATCACTTCCCCACAAACCAGATTACCCCAGAAGATTTGACAGCCATGAAAGGAGCAGTAGTTGAACTGCACCAAAGCAGGCCCATATGGCCATTTTCTGGCTATCACATGTGCTGTGGGGCTCAGTGCTACCATTTTAGGATTCAGAAAGGGGGAGGGAAATGTATGGACTCCATATGTGTTGGACTCTCACTCCCATCAGCCCCAGTGCTGGTGGGTCAAACCATCAGGGAGGCACCAGGTTGTTCTAGATTCAAATGCAGATAAAGTTGTGGTGTTTTGGATTTTCTTCGGGTAGCAGAATTAGGAAGGGAATCCTCGGGGAGGTGCACCTGCCGCAGTCAAGCTTCATTTTGGGGTAGTTTTGTTACAGCAGGCTTTCTTGGGTTTATTTCTTTTTCTTTATTTAATTGAGATACAACTTTTGCTGCTTGTGAATGCTTGTGAATTCTGTTTTAGATTATCTGGTTGCTGTGTTTTGTATTTTGCTTTGTAGGATGCCCTACGGAGTTATTTCTAGAAAGGGAATGAAAGCATTAGAAATACTAACAATACTTGGGAACAATTTCCTAAGAACGGTGATGGTGGCATGATCAGCTCCCCTGCAGAGCCCAGCTAATGCCACTAGGTGGCTAGCTTTAGAGAAGAGCCCACACACCATTATTTGCAAACCTTCTCTCAATTAAAAAGAGGAAAAAAGAAAAGTGAAACGAGGAAGGGAAAAATGAGGGAGTGAAAACTCAGACATCAACCAATCCATTTCTATCCCCATCTCTCTGTCCCATGTCTTCTCAATACAGTGCCTCATGACAGATTATTCTAATTTGGCTTTCCAGTTTTGGCACAACCACTGGCAGCCAGTAGCCAGTCATTGCTTTGAGCGTTGTGAAGCTGGCTGACATTAGCTCCCTCAAAACTAGAGATTCACCCTCAAGGACTTCTCCTTATATAATCCGAGCTGTCAGTCTCTATACCCGTCACCAGCAGTGCTCTACTGGACCTCGTTTATAAACGGGAAAATCTCATCCTCGTATAGATCAAACTGATTTAATGCCACTGCCACCGTGCGGATTCAGAGGCCATGTTCACATGAACAATTTCTTTAGTTTAAAAACCCCCTCACGGATTTTCTCTTAAGCCCATGCTGAACATTATGCTCACCACAGCCCTCTTCGTAAGGCCTGTCCTCGGACACATGGGGAACCCCACATTGAATAGCAGTCTCTGTCTCTCTCTCTCTCTGTCTCTCTCTGTCTCTCTCTCTCTCTCTCTGTGTGTGTGTGTGTGAGAGAGAGAGAAAACAAGCAACAGGAACAGGTGGGCAGGACTGCTCCCATTGGGCAGGACTGCCATTTGACTGGAGGCACACAGGCTGTGTTTGCACATCACGGTAAACCAAAGAGAAGTCTGAATAAGCCCAAGCACAGCACTGGACTCGTGTACACCTTCCCTATGTCCAGGGCTTCAGCTAGAGTCTAGTGCCGCCTTTAAGGAACCTTGGTTTGATATTCTGCTTGAAACCTTGGTTTAAAACCAACCTGGATCCGTTTTTTCATAAGCTAATGTTAAACCGTGGCTACAATAGCTGGCTTACTAAAATAGCCAGAGTTTGTTTTAGACTGAGATCCCTGGTCTGAACTGTGATGTTAAGGCAAGGTTCCATAAAAGTGGGACCAAGCCCTCCTTACATGTGTGGGGCCAGTGGTGGGGAATGCCCATGTCTAATGCTTTGCTTATGCTTGGGTAGGCTCTTCTATGCCGTGCTAAACCATAGTTTAGTGTTACATGCAAACTGGGCCATAGAGTGTGCCCCGGGAATCCAATGCAGGGTAGTAGGATCTGCTGCTTTCAAGGGAGTGCCTGCTTTTTGCTTCTATTTAGGCTTAGCTGGAATATTGGGATACCAAACAAAAACTAACAAGTGTCCAGGTTTCCAGTGCTCTCTCATAAAAGAAAAGAAAGGAAATCCCAGCATAGAACCACACCAGAAAATCCTCGTCTTCTCTCCGCTTGGAGAAGAGTGCGGCACCAGGTTTAAGAACATAAGAAGTATCTGCTGGATCAGGCTAATGGCCCATCGAGTCCAGTATCCCGTTCTTGCAGCGGCCAACCAGATACCAGAGGGGAACCCTCAAACAGGATCCGAGCACAAGAGGACTCTCCCCTCTTGCAGTTTCCAAGAAGTGGTATTCAGAAGCATTCTTGGAGAGCACTCCCATCACAGCCAGTAGCCATCGATAGCCTTCATGAATTCGTCTAACCCAGGCATAGGCAAACTCGGCCCTCCAGATGTTTTGAGACTACAACTCCCATCATCCCAGACCACTGGTCCTGTTAGCTAGGGATGATGGGAGTTGTAGTCCTAAAACACCTGGAGGGCCGAGTTTGCCTATGCCTGGTATAATCCAACAGGGTGGGAGAGTTTGGGAGCAAGCCTTAAGCCTGCACCCTCACCTATGTGCAGAGAGGAGGTGATGAATAAGCAATGAGAGCTAATGTGCTTTCAGCTGAATGCAAACTATACTTGAGCCTCTGTGGAGGAATCCTTCCCACCCCAACATGCTTATGTCCCTTTCTTTGGATCTCTTGGCCGCATATCATTTGTGAAGAGGAAGGCAAAAGAAAGGAACGAGGCTGAATCCTGCTTGTGGATGAGAGGGAGAGAAACATAGAGAGATTTCAGGTTTTACAGCATCTTCCAAGAAATGGGTCTTTGTTTAAGTTACAAAGCTGTGCCGTTAAATGTTTCTATACACAGAAGGAACAAGATGTGGATTTTACAAACACACACACAGAGCGAGAGAGCGCACCAGCTAAAATGACTCGAGTTCTGTTGCTAAGGAACTACAAAGGATAATGGTATTGGCCCTCTTTTGTTTATGAAATAAATTGCTTTGGGAGAGAACAAACGCAGCCCTTTGAGCCACCTTGTGTCTTGTTCTCCTTTTTTAAATGAACACTGGAAAATGTCTGCGAACAGCTGAGAGCGTAAGCAATCACCATTTTTTCTTAAAGGAAAAAAGGCACCCTTGAAAATGAGATGAAATATGCAGTTTCAACAGCCAGCATTTATTAATCTTTTGAGCAGTAGATTTCTTCCTTCTTACCCTCCCCCTCACCGCCTCCAAAGCCCCCCAGCAAGAATGAAAAATGCCCCCTCACTCTTTTTTCTGCATGAAGCAAAGGACATATGAGACAACAATATTTTCTGGAAAGCCTCCTTGATTAAGGATGTCTATGCCACATTAAAAAAAAAACTGTTGTCATTACAAATTTGTTGGATATTTAGCTTCTGGTCTCCAATAAAAAAAGCTAGACCTTTTAACAAGGGCAACTCACCAATGTAAATATCTGTGAGATGTGGGCGAGAGGGGTGAAGATTGTCAATATGGCAAGGGCATAATATCTAAAAATATTCCACGAGGCAGAGAAACATCGGATCAAGCATATGGCAGGTTAAAGCAAGCAAAGATATAAAGGAAGCTAGGAGAAAGCTAACAATTATTGGCAGCAGTTCAGGAACCAACATGAATGAGCAGAAGGCAACAGAGTCGCCCTGTTTAGAAGTCAAGGCCCTGGGTGGATTCAACAGGAACATCGGAAACTGCCTTATACTGAGTCAGACCCCTGGGTCCATCTAGCTCAGCATTGTCTACACTCACTGGGAATAGTTCTCCTGGGTTTTCAGACATTTGTAGAGAATCAATCAATTAGTGTGGCAGATCCCACACTTTGGAACTCCCTGCCTATTTACATCTGGCAATGGACCCTTCACTGTAGTCTTTCTGACACAGGCTTAAAATGCTTTTGTTTAGGCAAGCCTCCCAAGACACGTTGGAAGTTAAGTGTGTATTATTTATTTTTAGCTGCTGTTTGTTGCAATCGTCATGTTAGTATTTTTAAATACCTATTTTTAACTGTATATCAATAATGTTAATGTTACATTTCATATCTTTGTAAACCACTTAAGAGTTTTATGAAAAATTCGTCTAGCGAATCGTGGTTTCCCATAGGAATGCATTGAAATTCAATTAATGTGTTCCTATGGGCAAAAAAAAAATCCAAAAAAAATCAATGCATTCCTATGGGATTCGCTAGACGAATTTTTCGTTATAAGAAAAGACCCGTGGAACGAATTAAATTCGTCTAGCGAGGCACCACTGTACAGTAAAATAAAATAAAAGGGAACATTCTCAGGCTCAACAGGAAAGGGTGGCGACTGAACCTGGGACCTTCTGCAAGCAAAGTAGATGCTATTCCACTAAGCTACAACCCTTCTCCAATAGAACGAATTGTGAATGAAGCTGCAATGCAGGGTGAGAAAACTTGCTTGGGTGGACCAAAATTGATTCTACCTTGCACATCCAAGCACCCCACTATCAAAGTTGGGACAACTCCAATATCCCTAATAGGTGGGTTTTAGAGTTAGCAATCTGAAGCTGGGGTGGTGGGGGTGGTTATTAATGAAGTTTATCTCCTGCCTTTCCTCCACGTTGATCAAAGGGACATCCACTGTTCTCCCTTCTCCTATTTTATTTTTGCAACAACTCTTTGAGGTATAGGAAGCCTGAACACATAAACACCCATTTTTTGCACCTGTTACTTTGGTTACCACTCTAAACAGGTTGGGAACAGGTTATCTGAAGGAGCAACTTCATCCACATAACCCTACCTAGGCACTAAGGTCTGCTGCAGAGGTCCTTTTTGCATGCCTGCAGTTAAGATTGATTAGGCTGCCATGTGCAAGGAAAAGTGCCTTCTTGGTGGTGGCCCCACAAATTATACAACTCCCGATTTATTTGTGCATCGGCTCTTAATAAACTTAAATTGGACAAAACCCATTAATAATAATCCTGCTACCAGAGATCCTTTTGCTGTGGGCTCAGGAATTTGTGCATACAAATCCATGTGTTCATCTAATGCTAGAATTCTTCTTGCTATGCCCACTTTATAATTGCACACTCTGGTGCCACCATGCCCTGTTGAACTGGTTCATCCTCACACCCCACGCCCCCAGCCCATTGCCATGCTGTTAAAAGGGGATGTTCTTCCATTATGCATTATGCCTCTGGGTACCAGTTGCTGGCAGTTGCAGGTAGGAAGTGCTACTGGGCTCAAGCCTGGCTACTGGACTTCCCACAGGCATCTGGTTGAGTTGTTGTGAGAACAGGATGCTGGACTATAAGGGTCATTGACCTGATCCAGCAGCCTGGCCCGTCTTATGTTCTGTTAATTGCACTTTAAATTCATGGTCTTTTTGCCCCAGTAAGCAGCTCTGCCCTTTTAGGCACTCTACGATGTCTGGTTTAAAATGAACCAAGGATGAAAAGATGTTTTGTTCCTCTCCCTGAGAACAGATATACCAGGAAGCATTTTGAGATGATGAAAGCCACACAACTAATGTCTTGTCCCGGCAATCTCAGTTCGTTGCATTACAAACATCTACAAGTGCATTGGGGAAAATTTAGTTTGCCGCATCTTGCTATTTTTTGGAGGGGGTAGGCAGGAAGGGGGATTTTAATTCGTATTTGTGACAAATGGAGCTTTAAACGTGAAGCCAGGTGTTTAATGGTGCTTTAAAATTTATGAACTTGTAAATCCACGAACATGGCCAATTAAGGTTTATCACCATCAAGGATTAACCATCCTTGGATATAAAGTTAAGAGGTTATTTGAATCACACACACCCAACAAAGCTACCTAAAATATTTAAAAGGTGGTATACTTAAAGATGAAAGTTACAGTTAAGGTTATAGTGTGAGATTTCCAGAGAGACAAATCTACAGTAGGATTGTGCATCACTCAGTATCCTATTTTCCCCTATAAGGTATCTAACATTGGGACACTTTAAAATTCAGCTACAATGGACATCAGGTAGCAGAGAATTTGAATGCTAGGATATGTAGAATATGTCTGCACTTGAAAGAGCTTGTCTGAAACCATGGACAGCTGCTGCCAGTCAGTGAAGGCACTACTAAGCTTGATTGACCAGGAGTCGGACTCTATATGGCAGCTTCCTATGCATCCAGAACTCTTATTCCAAATTTGCTTTGCCTTTGGTTAAAAAAAAAATCTGCAGGGTGTCTGGTTGACTACCCCTACAGAAAGAGAATCTCCCCCCGCCTTCCACTTTTTAGAGTATTGAGTATTAGTAAATGTATACATTTATGAGGTGCCCCTTCTATCAATTATTCCAGAATCTGAGGCTAACAGCATGGACACATGTACTTTATGGCTTTTATTTCTATCTATATGCTGACGTGGCTGAAGAATACAAGCATTAATATACTGATTCCTATTCATGATGTAATGATAAAGACCAAATCCTTTAAAAGTGTATTTCAGGGTGCTTTGGGAGTGAAGGATAATGCTTTCTACCCTCTTCCCAGCTGGTTGTTGGTATCACACACACAAACCCAAACTACAGCGCAAGCCAGTTCCCCTTGATTTTTGCAAAGGCGACCCCGGGTCCTGGGTCGTAAAGTGAATTCAATTAGCAAGCCTGCTGTTCTTCATAATCAACATCAGGATGCTAATTAAGGCCCCAGCGTCATGCTGCACAAACATCCTCGCGCATTACGGGGCTCCACGACAGCCGGGAACTCTGCCTTCAGCTAGCATGCATAAACAAACAGAATTAATAACTATCCGAGTGTGGACGGGTGACTTAATCGGTTTCGATTAGATGCAGCTCAGCCTGGAGCCTCTATTATTTAAATATATTCACAGTGTTTAATTAAAAAGCCTAACAAACTGGGGGTGGGCTACTCGTCCCTATCTATATTTCTCCTGCTTTTGTTATCGTTTCTACTGATTCAACGTGTGTGCAGAGGTGCACATGCTTCAGATAAAAGGAGCCTGGGCCCTCCATGCCTAGGCAAGCAGGTAAGCCCCTTCAATGATGCTCTGCAAGTTCAGAAACTGTCACCACAGGGGCGTTGAAACTGTGACCCTTTGGGCAACATTGGGAGCCCTGCCTCCCATCATCCCCAGCCAGCAGGGCCAATGATCAAAGATAATGGGAACATCTGGGAGGTAACAGGGTCCCTATCCCTGTATTAGCTGGATTATCATCAACAACATCATCATTATTTTACTTAGATACCATTTAACGCCAAAATAAGTATTCCATTTTGGCATTCAGTGTTAATTTTTCAACAGATAAAATGCTTTTGCTAGTCTCGTGGCTGAGAAGATAGCGTGGGAAATATGCGGACAGTGTCTGGTGTCATCTTGGAAGGCAGAGGCAGGCTCTGTTGGTGGCTAAGGGAGGGGTTCAAGGGAGGTAATGGTTCTATGTGGGCTCCCCCACCCCCACCCCAAGGCATCTGGTCGTCCGCTGTGAGGAGGCAGGAGTGGATGAGCCACTAGCCAGATCCAGCAGGGTGCTCCTTATGTTCTCATGAATTTATCCAAAAGCAGCAAAAGCAAAACAGTGCAAGATGAATTGAAACCGGGTAACTTGGATCCTGTATAAATCTTGCTAATCTGCTCATAGTAGATTCAGATGGTTGGTCCTCAGTCCCCCCCCCCCCGGACAGAGTTTGGAAATTGAGAAGGCCTTTTCAGATTTCCCTTTGGAAATCCCCCCCCCCCTCACACACACACACTTACTGTGTTAGCAATTTTGCACAACTTGTGCCATTTTGGATTTGGTTTTTATCTGCTGCTATTTTAAACAAATTGCCATTGTGACAGTTTTCATTATTTTTGTAAAAGCCACTATGTGGTGGTCCCAATTTTGCTGTCAAGCTGATCAGAGAGACCACCCAGGCCTAGTATGTCCATAGCATCCTAAAAGCTGCATGAGGTTATTTTAAACCTAGGATGAGTGAAATAGAGATGCTGTTTGGACCTGGATTATTCTCTGAGTCCCTTAAGAAATCCACAGCCTACACAGCATTGGAGGTGGGGACATGATCGAATTTCATGACACCCCTGCAGGGTCCCTCTTTCTCTTTACAGAATAGGTCTGGTCCGGAGCGAACGATCAGGGGTCTAAATAAATAAATAAATAAATAAGATTATGAAGTTCTGAGGGCGGAGCTTTAATTACTCCTTACAAATAAGAGAACAGCTTGAGGTCTGGCTTTTGCCGACCATGGAGGCCTGCCAAATGGAGCTGGGAAGCCGGGGAGGGGGAAAGATGAGATGATAAGCAGAGACTGACAGCAGCAATGCCGAGCTAATGATCGCCATTCTGCGCGCCCACAGAGCTCACTTTTTAGGGAGTGAGGTTTCATTCTTCATTAAGAGCGCTTTGCCTTCCTTTTTGATTTGTAAGCCTCCATTCTCTGTCTTTTAAGGCTGACTGTTGATCAAAGCCGGGAGCTGAAATATCAGCAGCACTTTCAGCATATAAAAGCAACTTGCAGGGGGCAAGGGAAGAGGAGGGAGGGAGGGAGGGAGGGAGGGAAAGAGTCTTCAGAAATAGGATGGCAGACTCTTAAGCACAGCGTGAATTTCTAAGTCTGTGGGGAAAGCATCTTTTTTCATCACGAGGGCCTCATTCCCTTCTGGGCAACCTCTTGAGCGTCACTTGCCTATAAGCCACCCTGGGAAACTTGGAGGGGGGTGCTGTAGTGTGTGGCAAAAATGATTTAGAAAAAAATTAACAGGTAGGGCTTAACCCCTAGGCATGTGGGAGTTAGGTAGAGCAACACTCTCTTATCTACATCCTGGTCACACTACACAAAGGTCAGCTTCCAACTGAGACTAGGAAGCGTCACTCTAGCCTTTCCTTAGCTCTGTGATGATAGCAAAAAGAGCAGGAGATACATCAATAAACCAGGGGGTCAGTTGGCCTGCACTACAATTTGCTTAAGTAACACTGTTACTGCACCCCCTCTCTTCCAGATCTTCTCTTGAATGCTCCCTGCTTTCAGATAGTCCTGGATACTCAGTGGCCCTTACACCATAAAAGAAACCACTGTTTGTTTACCTTAATCCAGCCCTCCTCCATGGCAAGAATGCATGGGCCTAAGTGATTGAAAATATTGAGGTCTGGAAGCAGCCAGGTGATGCAGAACTCCTGCCCTGCTTGAAGCACACTAAGAAATGGTGCCACCCATTTGGGACTGAGACAAGACCCATTTGCTGACACAGCCCCTTAGTTATACTGCTGCAGCCCATTGCCACAGTTAAGCAGTCTTCATAGGTAAGTAAAGGTGATTCTGACACTTGGAGCTTGTGCCCGTTTATTCCTGAGCTTTTTGCAACCCCAGAACGGGCTTTAAATATATTTAAACGGGCTCACAGTAGCCATTTTTACTGGCCCAGCTCCCAACCTCAGAATGGCAAGACTTTGGCTGACACAAGTTTCCTCCTTTGTTCTGGGGCTGCCCTATAAAGCTTCCAGGCCCTAGATATCCTGTCTGGAACCTCAAAGCAGCAGCTCTTCACCTTGCTCTTTGGACTATAATGGGGAGCACATTCAGGCTGGTACCTTTACTACCACTACCCCCTGCCTAACTTGTGCCCCATTAAAGCCACATTCCCTGCAGCTGTCTATTAACACACAAATCAAAGTGTTGGTGCTGACCTTTAAAGCCCTAAACGGCCTCGGTCCTATATACCTGAAGAAGCGTCTCCACCCCCATTGTTCAGCCCGGACACTGAGATCCAGTGCCGAGGGCCTTCTGGCGGTTCCCTCGTTGCAAGAAGCAAAGCTACAGGGAACCAGGCAGAGGGCCTTTTCGGTAGTGGCGCCCGCCCTGTAGAACACCCTTCCATCGGAGGTCAAGGAGATAAACAACTACCTGACATTTAGAAAACACCTAAAGGCAGCCCTGTTTAGGTAAGTTTTTAATCTGTGATATTTTAATGTATTTTGGTATTTGTTGGAAGCCGCCCAGAGTGGTGGGGGAAAACCCAGCCAGATGGGCGGGGTATAATAATAATAATAAAATATTCTGGACAGGGGTTACAGTGCCACCATGCAACGTACGGGCCTAGCATGCAGCTGGTGCTGAGTTCAAACAACAGAGGAATGGCACCAGGAAACTGCCTGCCTGCTTTATCTTGACTGACAAAGCTCTCAGAATCTCTGCCGAAGCCACCCGAGGGGGGAAAAACAACAACAAGCACATCTGACACTGAAGCAGCTAAGAAGCTCGTTTTCCTGGCAGCCGGGTTGGGACAACCCGAGCGAGACAGGCCAGGGGGCAGCCCAAGGCAAATCCACAGAACTCTCTTGCGCCCAAGGGCTTTGCCGCTGAAAAGCCGACACAGGGAAGGAAAGAATCCAACTCCGCTTATTCTACAGCTGAGGCATTAAGGAAGAAGAATACATTCCCCGCCCCGCTTTGGCTAATTAGACACTGGCTGCTAACAGACTGATGCAGCGGCTGCCGATCTGTGGGGTGTGGGAAACTTCTGCCTCTTCCTACAACCCCCCCAAACCGATGAGATCATAAGGAAGAGATTGGAAGAGGTTAAGCAGAACAGGAGCAGCAGCAGGTCCCCTCACCACTTCATCTTCTGTCCAGCACTTCTCAATGAGTTTGGGCACAGGCTTCTTCACCAGGCGCTGGAGGGCTTTGCCGGCATCGTAGTTGCTTTCATGTAGCTAAAAAAACAGAGAAAGAGAGAGAAAATGTAAACCAGATCAGCTACATAACCCAAGAGAAAAGACAGCTGGAGTCAGAAGAAAAAGATGCTCTCCACTTCATTTTAGGGAACCCCCCCCCCAGATCCACAGCCAAGGCAGATATTTAGGGTGGGTGGGTGTGTACACCACCCACCCACTTATTACACTGGAAACAAAAATATGCCAAAACCAACAGACTTTTAAAAAGAAACCAGTTCTTGCACAGCCCTCCCTGGTTCATATTTAGCCAGCTGGATGGAAAAAATTACCATTCCAGAGGTTAGTATTTGCTTGAGGAACTGAGGAAAGGAATTCTGTGTGTGTTTGAAATTCACACCAAGCCCTCCACAGGTGCTGGCTGTTCCATATATTGGGGAGGGGTGTGTGTCTGGAAGCCTGTGTGCCATTGGGTTGAATCAGATATTAGTCCTACTCAGTGCAGGGCCACTAAAATTACCAGGCCACTAAAATTAACCCATGATATTTGGGGGGCAGAGGCGGGAGAAGCTGGTTCACATGGCAATTACACTTTTCGTATTAGGTTCCCACAAGCTTCGCAAGGGCTCCACCTTGAAGATTGTCCATAAGTGACACCAGGAATTTAGGAAGAAAAACAAGGCAGGATTGAAGCCCATCATGCCCACCATCTGGTGACACATTTAAAAATGTGGCAGGCGCTGCAACAACGCACTGGGCCTAAATTTGTTGGAAGACTCGGGATGGATAAAAGACAGGACTTCATCACACAGTGCGTAAACTATGGAACACGATCCCACAGGAGGCAGGGATGGCCACCAAGACGAGCACTCTAGCGTGCACTGGATTCAAAATAAGTCAGCTGATATCATTAACTCTCTAGAACCCACGACACCAGGAGATCTCTCATTCAAATTTGCAGTTCCCAAGCTGATCTCACCCACTGCTCCCAACCAGCTGAAATCATGCCTAGGACCCCCGGGGCAGAGGAAACAGCATGTCCAAGTGGAAGCCCAAGGCCAGAGCCATATGGCATGTGAGGTTGACTACCCCTCAGCTTTACTGGTGTGTTCAGGAAGACATGGGGCAGCAGAGCCAGCTATAAAGCTGCTCACTTGAAGCCTGGCTCTTGCCAAAACGGCACCTTTTCCTCTTGTGCTCCCTGGGACTTTTTGCTAGAAAGCTCCTATACTGTCAGACTCCAGAGCATCTGCCTGCCTTGCCAGACAGCTCCTTTACCTCCCTCTGTCAAAGCAGGATTTTGAGCCACCTAGTGGGGGTGGGCGGGGAGGAATGGGGGCGCCACACCAGGCGAGTCCACTCGGTGCCACAAAGGGGTCAGGGGAAACAGGTCGAGTCACTGTGGGCAACTCCCTTCAAGAACAACCCAACTCCTGCAAGCAACAAGCCTTGAGCTTAAACAAGGCACTGGTGCCACAGAAAGCCATCAACGCTGTGTCACGCTGCTGAGAGTCAGGGAGACAGAGAGCCCAGCAGGAGCTGCTTAGGTGAACCTTCTGCCTCTCAAAAGGATCACTGCAGGCATGGGAGGTATTGTCAGTAAATAGAAGCTTTTGTTTATAAACCTGCTGCTGCTGCCGCCACCACCACCAACTTCTATGTCAGGCCCATGACTATACTGGCAAGAGAGTGAAACAATGATTACTTCCCCCCTTTCCTAGACCACAAGCCGAAATATACAGCTAAGATACCAGATCCTGCTGAGCCTGAATTCTGACAGGCAAAGGAAACTGGCATGGCTCAAAATGCTTTTAATGCTCAGTGTATGGGCCTGGGCGCCTGGCTTGGGGTCTCTCTTTTTTCAGGCTTCCACTCTCCAACCTGCAGCATTACCATGTCCAAAAGCCAGAAAAGACTCCTGCTTATATTTCTACTTATCAAACACGACCAATGTGCCGATTTATATGAGGAAAAGTAAGGAGACCCCATTTATCAGTTCTTGTTGTCCTTGACCAATGGCAGTGCCATGGGAGATGGATGCCAGAAACACCTGGAGGGCCATGCCTGCCTTAAATGAAACCCACAAACACCATGCCCACCCATCTGTTCCCAATTTCGGCTGTGGGTGCCCCAGTAGTCCTCACAAACATATGGGTGACTGCACCCTCTGCTTTCCAGGAAGCTTAAAACTGAATCAAGGCTGAGCTCTGCGAGATGCAAGTAGAAGCCAAAGAAAGGCACTTCTGGTCCCTGCTGATGTGGACACTTCCCACACACTTGGGCTACTGCATGATATAAACAGCTTACAGGTGCCACAAGACCCTACCCCACCATAAAAAAGTTGCCACCACCCATCTAATGTGAGAGTTTTGTCAACCTCCATATGGGTGGTCGAGGGTGCTGTGGACATTAGCCACAAGCAACTCCAGACTGCCCCACCTTATATCTGTGATTAGGCTGAAGAACATCTGAGGCAGAAGAGATGAATCCCAGTCAGGTCTATTTTGAGAAGGAGGAGGAGGAGGAGAAAGAAAACTAAGCCCTGTCCGAAAGCAGGATTTTTTGCTTGGCGAGGTACTCCACTCCCTGCCTCCCTATTCATGACTCATGGAAGGAATCTATTTTTGCCCGGAGGAACGGAACAAATTAATTTCCTTCCTTTCCTTTTACTGAACAAGCTTAACAAACTGGAAGGAGAAGAGGGGCCGAAGGAGGCCACGAACAATGGGCGGATGGCCGACTGCTCCAGGTTGGAGAAGCTGGAGGATGCTCTGGGACAGGCTTTCCCAACCTGGTGCCCTCCATATACTTTGGACTACGATTCAGCACACACTGGCTGGGGCTGATAGGTATTGTAGCCCAAAGGAAGGCACCAGGTTGGGAAAGGCTGGTTCTGAGGCGTTTGTGGGACTCATAAGATCAGGCCCCACACTGTCAGTCTGGAGCCAGTTTTACATGTTTTCAGTTGCTCTCCAGCTGTTCAGTATAGGTGCGCAGTGTGGCCCCACCCACTTGGAACTCTTGCTCCTGAGCATGTCCACAGCATGCTGGTATACATGTACACACACAGGCCTGTCGTAGTCCCGCCAACACACACATCTTTAGTGCTGTCAAATCCCACACCTACACACGCTCAAGCATGTCAAGAACAGCCCAATTGTATGAGTGGCATTGGTGTTGCTCGTCCCTGACCAAGGTCAGACGATTGGGGTCCATGTAGCTGATACTGATGAGCAGCAGCTTTCCAGGGTTTTCAGACATTTTGATTTCTAATACAGAATAGGATATTTGTGTCTTTCATTGTTTTATGTTTAGCAACTTCTCTGCAGAGATCAGCATTCCTGAACTCCTCCCAGCTCTGAAAACTGCCACCCGAGTATTGTGATGTTTAGCTGCTGGTATATCACACAGTTGAAAACCAGCTCCGTCCTTATTTCAGACAGTGATATATCAGTATATTGTGATGTTTGGCTGGTGAAATATCGCAATGTTGAAAACCAGTTATTGGCCAATCCTAGTTCTCTCTCTGGTTCTAGTGCTTAAAGCCTTAATTAAGGAGCCACATTAGTCCACACTGCAGCAGTTCTGGGGAAAGTGTGGTCCCCTAGATCAGGCACCCCCACTCTTCGGCCCTCCAGATGTTTTGGACTACAATTCCCATCATCCCTGACCACTGGTCCTGTTAGCTAGGAATCATGGGAGGTGTAGGCCAAAACATCTGGAGAGCTGCAGGTTGGGGGTGCCTGCTCTAGATGTTGCTGAACTACAACTCCTGTCTGCCCTGGCCATTGGCCATTCTTCCTAGGGCTGGTAAGGGTATAAGCTCAGCAGTGTTGCTCTACAAAGTAAATTAATCAAGAATCCCATTTCTTATGACAAAAGAGCTCTCTCAGAGGCATTAAATAGAAAACTAATTTACACGGAAGTGAAGTGCGACTGACTAAACAAAGTCCTTTATCCATGCACTGCTTATGCAACACAATCCTCAGACAGGGTGGTATTCAACTTTTACTCAGAGTAGACCTACTAAAATCAATAAACCTACCTTAGCCTCATTCATTCATTCATTCATTGCAGTGGGTCAGCAGGGGGCCAGTCCCCTGTCCCTCAGACCTTGTGGGGGGTTGGACTATATTGGGGTGGTGGTGAACGAATTCTATGCCCCACAAATAACCCAGAGATGCATTTTAAATAAAAGGACACATTCTACTCATGTAAAAACATGCTGATTCCTGGACTGTCCGCAGGCCGGATTTAGGTGATTGGGCCGGATCCGGCCCCCGGGCCTTAGTTTGCCTGCCCAGGGTCTACACTGAGTACCACCCACCAAATGGAAGTGGGTAGGACACACATACACACAAGATGCAAGCCATTTATATAGTTGTGCCCCCCTCCCAACACAAAGGAGTGTTACATAGAGATAACACATGTAGAAACAAAATGTAAAAAGTAAGATAAAAGAATAAGGGAATTCATACCCTGCAATTTGGAAAATTCCAAATATTCATTGATGCCTAATATATATAAATATGTGCCTTTTAAATCATAGCACTTCTTCCCTGCCTCCCTGCCCACATCCCTCAGCTACGACAACAGACATTAAGCAGCTATGGATCTCAGGGCAAGAGCTTATTAGCATAAACTCCACCACATTAGTACAAGGGCTGGGGTGGCTTTCTTCTGCATTGGGGGTGGGGTGTTGCATTTTGACACCCGCTTTGCAACAGAGCTGCCATTTTCTGGCTGCGTGATACCGCAAATAAATTCTCCTCTTGGCATGGCTCAGCTGTCAAGCACCTCTGTTCGGTAATGAATCCATGAATTATGTCTTGCCGCTCTGACATCCCCGGGTCTTGCACATCAAAATATTGTTCTTCAGTTGTAATTTATAACTTAATTTAAACGTCCCTTTCCCCGTGACCTTTCCCTACATCAGAAGAGCATCACATCTGGCAGCTCCGGCTTCAGCAAGGCACTCTTCTGCAATTACAGTCATTATGAGCGCTGCCTGAAAGCCATCGCAGGCGCCAGGGCCTCAGTTCCTGCTACAATATTAAATAATTGGAGTCCATTAAGAACACAGCTAAATTTCAGACTGATGTTCACAGGAGGGAGGGGGCAGGAGGAACCTGAACAGCATTGCCAGGCTAACTTAAAACCTATCCATTAAAAAACGGCAGAACTGGCCAAGTATCCTTTAAACAGGTGGCATTTACAGGGGTTACCTGAAACTGGTATTCTAAAGAATCCTGCTTCTGGAACTGAACTGGAATCATTGCAAAAGGGCCTGGTATATTTAAACCATTTTAAGATCTGCTGTTGAAAAGCAGAGTGAATATATTTTAAGTGAGCGCATGGGTTTGTTTGTTTTTTTAAAAAAAAACCTCTGCATCCAAACGATTAAAATCCTGCAAAAGTTTGAATTCTGCAATCTGCACGAAATTGTGACCTACAAATTATATTGAGGGCAATGAGACTATGGCTAAGAGTTGTAGCTTGCAGCAGGTACCATCAACTCATCACAGCCCATGGGGCAACTATGCACCACCAACAGGAAAGCTAATTTACGTAGCCTTGGATGGAGCAACCGGAGATGTTTTCCTGTCGTATGCAACAGATTCCACATTTTAAACAGCACTAGGAGAACATTTATCTACGATCAAGGAGCATCCTCTGTGATGTGATGCGATGCATTAAGCAGAGGCAACAGCATAATATTCTGCATGTAGGTTGCATCGTGTACATCCCAAAACTCTTACGATTTGACTAGTTTACCAGTCAGGTGGAAGGTTATAACTGTAAGCATTATATATGAATGACTGCAACATGGCTAAGGATTGTCCACAACCGGGATGTGAAACCATGGTTTGGAATTGATTGCAAATGATGGCTTGGATGAACTATTAACAAGCATTACAATTGCAATGGGCAAGCCACGCTGAAGGTCATTTCCCAGCCTCTTCAACTTCTCCACTTAACAAGTGACAAGACCTGCTGATATCTCCCTGATGGCACTGTATGAGGTCAGAGCCTAGCAAAGCAAGCTAAATCACACTGCCACTGTATGTTTGGGATCTTAACCTGCAAAAAGGCCATGGTTAAGTAAGCATTGTGCCCATAGCCGGTTCACATTGGATTCCATCTGGGATCGAAGCCTGTCTTTTAAGAAGCCAGGCGTACCTTCTTTGCAAGTAAGAGGACAAAACTTGCTTGTCAAGCTGCAAGCCTCTCAAAGGGAGAGAGACAGACTCCACCATTCTATGTGAGACTTTTGACTGCACCGTTGGCCAACCAGCCCCTAATCTGAAGCATCAGGGCTTCCTTGAGCATTAAATGCTGACAACTGGCCAAAAGACAGGAAGGGAAATCATTACTATAACCTATGCTAACATACCTTTAAATAGTTTCCCTATGCTTTCAATGTGGTTGTCTGTGAAGTTAATGTACAAGATCTAGTCGGAGGGCAAGTTAAGCAAACCAAAGCAGGAAGTAATTTGTCTGGGTGACATCTTGCTTGTAACTGAATATCCCTCCACAGGCATTAAGCTGGCTGCCATGTAATATCGCGGTTTATGGAAATGCCCCACTACTCGTTGTTATTAATAAAGAGGAGCAATCAGCAATATGAACATGAATCTCCTGCATACAAAGGGGAATGAAGTAAAAGTTATGTTCGTTAAAGAGCAGACTTAAAAAACAGGGAGGCAAAATGCAAGGCCGCTGGGCTGCAAGTACTGCTACCAGCACCAATATTACTACTTCCATTTCACGCGGCTCAATGTGGTGCCTTCCATAGTTCCAGTTACATGTAGGTAGCCGTGTTGGTCTGACGTAGTCGAAACAAAATGAAAAAAATCCTTCCAGCAGCACCTTAGAGACCAACTAAGTTTGTCATTGGTATGAGCTTTCGTGTATCTGAAGAAGTCTGGTGCAGAAACCAGAGTTAGGCTTGCAATTCACCATGTAGAGACCTTCCCTCTCCAGATTGGCAGATCTGGGACACCAGTTTGCCACCAGGCAGCAGGAAAGGATTTCCAAGTCAACGTTTTAAAATATTTCTTGCTCAGGAGCTTTTGAGCACTCAAAAGAAATAATGCAAGAGCATTAACGAACTCTCTGCTTGGGGATAAACAAACACACACACCCCTTTGCCTGGGATCCTTAAAAATAATAATAATCAGTTTTGCCTATTATCACACCTCTCAGGCCACAACTGTGAGCCTGCTACTTATGAACAATAGTGGTTCATCCATCCAAAATGCCAGAAGGCTAAAAATCCAGTCTTGAAACCCTGGAAAGCCTGTGTAGACAATACTAAACTACACGGTATAATGGTCTGAGCCAGTACAGGGCAGTTTCCTATATTTGTAAGAGGTAAGACCACAAATGGTGGGTACCTAGGAAGGGGCCTTCTTTGAGACTGCGCCCAGGAAATGAAGCTCCTTAAGATGGGAGCCCTGACCAATCCCCAAACTAATGGTATCTTTCTGCAAAGCGGAGACTACTAACTTATTGGCCTGAGAATTTATTCAGGGATTTTAAAAAATCAAAACTGTTGTCATTGTGAATCCGCTCCCCGCAACACACAGCTCAAGGAACATACAGTAGAACCTCTACTTACGACCGCCTCTACTTGGGCCCGGTCCAAGTTGCGACCGTGGCAAACCTGGAAGTAAATACTGGGTTTGACGCAATTCGCGCAAATGCAGAAGCGGCTTCTGCTTTTTGCGCATGCGCAGAAGCGGCTGCCGCCAAATGCACCTGCGCACAACGGTGCTCCTACCAGTAACCCGGATCTACTTACAGACAGACCTCCAGAACTGAATACATCTGTAAGTAGAGGTTCCAATATAGGCCAAAAAGCCATGGGCCCGGCTACCGCAGTTCCAAAAATAAACATGGGATGAAGCTCAGTACCGCCCCCCCCCACCGAGTGTATTGCAGTGGTACCTTGGGTTACAAACTTAATTCATTCTGGAGGTCCATTCTTAACCCAAAACCATTCTTAACCCGAGGAGCACTTCTGCTAATGGGGCCTCCCAGTGCTGCCGTGCCGCCAGCACGCGATTTCCGTTCTCATCCTGGGGCAAAGTTCGCAACTACTTCCGGGTTAGCGGAGTTTGTAACCCGAGTTAAGATGGCACCACCAGCACCTGCTCCTTGAGTAATCCATTCAAAATGCTTGTACTATAATTTGGGGTAAAGCTGTATTGAATTTAGAAGCACACACATTGGAGGGAGGGAGAGGGGGCGAAAGGACATCTGAAGCAACAATATGAATTAAAATTACGAAGTAGAATTACAGAGACGCGGCTATAAAATGCGAGCTTTCAGCTTCTGAATTTTAATTAAGGAAGTGTTGTACAAGGCTCCCATATATTAAGGAGAAAGGGGTTAGAAGGAAAGACTTTTTCAAGATTTAGATGGGCGGGAGGGGTGAGGTGGGAGAAATGAATCCACGTGCATTTGAGATTAACCCTCCAAGCACTGAGGAATAATTCAAAAGAGAGAGAGAGAGAAACCCTGCTCTTACCAAGATGTCTGCATGTTTTCTGGTGTTCTCGTTAATCTGTTCTTTTATGTCTGCTGATCTGTGAGCTATTAAGGACAGACTCAATGTCAATTCTGCCTTTGATGCTCTTTGATGGGAATCTTAATGCTCTCTTTCTGCCTGTTCAGACTACTTTTTAAAAGATGTGTGCAACACACAGGCTCTCTCTCTTTTTAAGGATATAAGATGACACTCCATTGCGGTGCCCATAACCTAGGATTAAGGTGCCATTTAGCTCCTAGCTTTCATATCTCAGTTTCTAACACTGCTCTGGGGCCAATGCCTTTCAGGGTTCTAGACAATACTGAGCTTGATGGACTCATATTCTAACCTGGTATACAATTCCTAAATCCCCCAGTAAGGAACCCCCCAGTATAACCCCACAGTAAGAAAGCCATGGGCACACATGAAGGGTGTGTTTCCTGCCCCAACCCACCCCCATCAGGATATAGGAGTGGAAGAGAGATGGTGCCCCATAGGTGGAACTCCTTGCCCCAAGAGACTACTTTATCTCCTGCCAGGAACGCCAAGTATTTGGGGGGGGGGGGCTCAGAATGCCTGAGCACCCACAACGCAGGGACCCCAAGCAACTTCCAAGGTCTCTGAGGCCTCGAAGATGCTTTCCAAGACCTCGAGAGACCTCAGAAAGCATCTACAAGGCCTTGGAGATAGTGTCCAAGGCCTTCCGAGACCTCCAAACCAGACTTCCAGTGCCTCCGGAAGCCAGGTTCCAAGGGTGGGGGGCATGCATGATGTCATGCCATCACATTACAACGTGATGTCATTACATCACGCACGCTGGGCACCCATATCCTGCGGCACAACTTGGCTCCCCTGTCCTTTTTCAACAAGTGTTTCTGCTTAATGTGTTGATTGATTACTTTAATGATGCTGAACTTTTATGTTCTTGTATGGTGGGCTCACTGTTTATAGGTCTGCTTTTAAAATTTTAAGCTGCCTTTGTAGAAGGGGAAAGGAAATTATACATCTCCCAGCAGATGCAGCCATAATGAGCAGGATTTAACACCCCCCCTCTGCTGCTCATCAGCTGGTAAGTGAGGGTAAAATCCTGCGGCTTTGCCTGTGTGCACCATTCCACTGTAGGGACCTGATGCACACAGCCAATGCAGAATCTGATTAGTAGGTGTGGGCCAATTTGACTCCTTGGTGTGCCAAGATCAGTGCACAGGCCAGAAATTCCCCACTCCCATTTCATAAAATAAATAACAGAGTAAATGGGGGTTGGAGATCCAGATTGGGACCTTGGCTGGGGGTGGGGGCTTTAATTCAGCATCCCTGTTGTTCTGCCCCCCAACACCACAGTGCTGATTGAGGTCCCTCTTGCTCACTATTAACACTTAAAAAAAGAAGAAGCCATTCATACAATTGCTAATTGCAGTGTTGTGTCTTGTTTGGCCCCCAGTCAGCCACACAACCTCATTCATTAACCTGCTTTCCACCTTGTATGGGAAGCACTGGGCACAAAAGGGGGCTGATAATTACCAGAACAAACAATTTCTGTCCCACTTGATTTGCTGCAAAAAGCATTAAAATGAAACCGGGTTTTTTTTGGGGGGGGGGTGGAGACCTCCCATCAAAGCCTGAGCCACAGAAGGAATAAATTTTTTAAAAAGCTGGAAAAATTTACCCATGCTATTAAGCAAATAATCACTGGAAGGAGTTGTTCGACTAGATAATATAAATGCTGCACAGCAAAAACTTCCTCTGCTCTTCATTTCTATCGGGTGTAATTAACAATAAATCATACTGAGGATTACAGCACCCTGTTATTACATAAATAAAACACTAGCAAAGAAGCTTGTCAGGACTGATTTATGTGAAGTGCTGCTCTGAAGTTTATTGCATTTCCATAATAAGAAATCATAGAGCATATCAATTTTTTACCATTAATCTTTGGGGCTGCATATTATCATTGCTGAAAGCACAGGAGCACACCCCCTTGGTACAACATGAGCCGTTTGCCAGTGACTCAGAGGACTGATCCTCAACCCACAAAGAGGAAAGGAAGGAGGAGGGCGGGCCATGTCAGCAAAGGGTTGCCTCGCTGCTGTTGGTCTTTGCCAAGCGCCACCCCAGACCTGCTCAGCTCCGAGCCCAGGAAAGCCAAGCAATGTAGGGGCAAGTAACACACATAGTCCCCCTGAATCATGGCTAGTGTTAGTACTAATTGTAGCCCTGCGGCCTGGAGCATCTCCTAGCAAGCGATGTCATCTTCTGTCCCTTACAGCTATTCCGTGAAATAGAAAAGGGACCAAGACTGCATATAAGCAGGTGAAGAATCGCGTGAACGCTGGTAGGGGCTGATGGTATGTGACACCTGCTAAAACATCTGCCCTGGCTGCCCATATCCTGCTGGGCCAAGGACCAACTGAACCCTTATAGTCCAGCTCATTCACTGTTTGTTGCCCCCCCCAATGACAGAGAGGCCTAACCACTGACCCTTTGCCATGGGACACTCTTCCAAGCAGTGATTTGGCAGGTACCCTCACTTTTGACTTCCAATCACTTTTGAACAATCATTTATGCCAAAAAGCCCATGGAGCAGTTTAAAATGCCGCTTAAGTAGGCATTTCAAATATTGCTTTCAACCATTCTATTTCTATGCTGCCTTTCTAAAGTTAAAGCCATCCTCAAAGGAGACTCACAACATATTAAAAAATTACATTGCTGCAAACATAGCAAAAGTAGTCATAAACAGTAAACACGACATCAAAAAGTACACAACTGAATTGAACAATTTCCGCATAAATCATAAAGATACAAAAAAAATTTAACAGCAACAATTCCCCCAATCAAAATCCCTAAACAATACCCCGGCCCAATATTCCGTTTGGCAGCCTCAGCTTTTGTAGCTGGCGTCAGTCAGGGGCCTGCCCTCCCAGGCCAGGAGGGGGAAAGCCTGCAAGGGAGAGACAGCATGTCTTCCGGGACTCACAGCCAAGAAACTTTGTAAATGAAAACAAACACTGTAAATGTTTTAATATGCCGCCTTGCTGTTTTGCAAGAGGGTGGTATAGAAATATTTAAAACAGGTATAAAAAAACCCTGTGAAATAGGACTAAATATTGATTTAGAAATGGTCACCGGTCTGTTAGCGGCAACCAAGGTTTCAGTAGCTCCACACTGGAAAAAGTATCTACAGCTCCTTCATAAAGGATTTTGTTGTAAAGCTGCCTTATACCAAATCGGTCCATGAGTATGCATAAGGAAGTGCTTCTCTAGGGTTTCAGACAGGGGGTCCTTTCTCAGTCCTTCCTGGCGATGGTGGGGACTGAACCCAGAATCTTCTGCATGCAAAGCAAATGCTCTGCCCCTGAGCTGCAACACATCCTTAAAGAGCTTATTAGCAAACATGTAGAAGGTTATCTATCACACAGAGGCTTGTGAGACTTCAACAAAGAGCAATCAATTTAGAGAGAAATGGGTAACATTTGAAATGTTTTGGACCGATATATATGGAGATATTATGCTATATTCATTGTTTTCATTTATTTGATAAACTATGTTCGTGCACACGGAAGCTCATACCAATGACAAACTTAGTTGGTCTCTAAGGTGCTACTGGAAGGAATTTTTAATTATGTTTTATATGGTTAAGCTATGGTATATGTTTTTAATTTTAAGAGAATCTAAGAATTATCCATGTATAATGAAGATAGATCGATTAGATAGATGATAAATAGTATTCAGTGACTAAGAAAACAGAAATTTTAAATTCTGTTAGAAAAAAAAAAACTTTCTGTTTTCTTAGACACGATAGTAAATGTACTGTTTTAGTGATCATATCAGGATCCAGAACAAACTTATTTGAAGTACTGGTTGTTGTTTTCATTACTATCTATCTGCACCCACCTTTCATTTTTCATAATCCTTTTACAGATGACTTTTCTATTTTGTTTTTATAGCACACGCACACAATAATAAAAAAGGAGTTCAGCCTCCAGTGGGAAAGGTAAACTTGATACTGCTGCAGAAATTAATCAAAAGCAAAATTCAGGCTGAATTCAGCTGCAAAAAACAGCTCTAAAAATCCCGCCAGCGTTACCAAAACTTGCCGTGCTGCCATCTTCTCTTAAAAAACAAACCCCAAAGGTATCCCACAAATCCCCTGCTCTTATTTGGGCCTTGCAGGGGCCACCATACAGATTACCACTCAGATCTCAATACCTGCTCAGCTCTGGTGATATTCAGTAACTACCATTGTGATGCCCAACACTGCTGGGCCCTGCTGTGCTTCTCACAAATCTACAGCAGACAAATCCATCAAGCAGGCAAGAAAGTGGTGCTCTATATATTATTTATGTGGAAGAGAATTATGCACTGTGGCTACCTGTCGCTGAAAACGTCAGCACAGAGGTAGAGTGTCTGGCTTGTGAATCACAAAACCTCCAAGTCAACTCTCTTGTCTAAGTCACTAAAATGAGCTTCAGGGAATGTGCTCCCCTCTCCACATCCATACTGGCACAAGACCAGGCACCCCCAAACTGCGGCCCTCCAGATGTTTTGCCCTACAACTCCCATGATCCCTAGCTAACAGGACCAGTGGTCAGGGATGATGGGAATTGTAGCCCAAAACATCTGGAGGGCCGAAGTTTGGGGGTGCCTGCACAAGACACTTGGCTGCCTGGAGAAGAGTCCAAGCTGCGCCCCTCCCTGCTGAACACTTCAGGTCTGGACATATTCCCCGCCCTCCCAAACTACAGTGCCACCTCAATCAAGTTGCTTTACCCTGCCATATGGCAGGGTCCTTTTGCTGGCTCTTCTCAATCTCAGCTACCCCATCTGCAATATGGTGATATATATTTTTTATTTTTTTATTTGGAACTCCCTTCAGTTGCGTTGTCAAGCTGGAGCCTTCCCTACAGTCTTGTAGGCACCTTCACAGCAGGTGAGATAGGCAGCAGGGCTCATTTCATCAGCTCTGCTAGAGGCCCAGCTTCATCACTCACCTCCTGCCCCCTGAACTGTGCCACCTGGTCATTATAAGAACAGCGATTTCAGAATTGGGGGTCTGTGTTTGCTTTTCCCTTGTGTGTCCTGTTTTTCTCCTCAAGATTGCATTCCTGTCCGTACAGACTGTTTTGTTTTAACTGATTGCATGTAAGTCACTCTGGGAGCCTTTTTGGCTGAAAGGCAAGGTTCTAATGCTCCAAATAAAAATAAATAATTAAATTCAATAAGCCTTCTAAAATCTTTACCCAGTCAGTACCACTATTGGACTTGAAGTGATTTTATGCATGCACTGTTGTTCTTTTAAAGTGTTTTTATATTTATAATTGTTTCTTTAAAACAAAAACAAAACATGTTTAATTCTGCAGTCGTTCTGTTTCCAGGAAGGTAGCAATGTTATTGAACAGCATTGAGGATCTTAAAGACAGACAAATGTAATGAGCTTTTATGGACTGGAGTCCACTTTATCAGGTGAATTTAATCTTATCCTGAGTCATCACAGAGTGCATAAGTTGTATACAGAGTGTGGTGGTGGAATTGTCAACAGTGAGGTCAGGAGGAAAGGAAATGCATTAAGTGAATGCTATTAAAAGTAAGCTTGGGGGGGGGGGAGAGCCCTGTTCCAAAAGTGGGAGCCCTTGCACTGGCTTGCACTACTGCACCATGTTAGTTGCACAGGTGAGTCCACATATTTTTGTATTTGTATTTTCCCTACCCAGCTACTAAATGGCCCACCAATGGAAGTAATAAAGACGATTCCTGCACAAGCAACATCAAGCTTCCAGACTGAAATGTGATTAGAAATGTAATTAGAAAAGGAGCGGGTAGCAAGTGGGGGGGGGGGGGAGTTAGGATATGAACACCCAATCTCTGCGGCACTGTAGTTGAGGCCATGGTAAAAGTTGAATTCACAAAGCTCTTTGGTGATTAGTGGGTCTTCCTGCAGAAATCACAGCTTCTATGTGAGAAGTGATGGAGCAAGCTAAAAGCTGGAAAACTCACAGAAGCAGATGGCATCCTATCCCAAGTGAGAGGTAAGGAAACGTAAGTGCAAAATCACAGGGAATCTGAGGTCAATGTATTGTGCTGTGCCTAAAAAGGAACAACCACAAAAAGTCCAATAAAAGTCCAAAACTGCAGGGGCACAATGTTTAGTCATAAGAAGCACCTTTAGCTTGTGGATTTGGGTTCAAGTCCCACTTTTTCCCAATTCTGAAAAACCAGAAAGATGTTTCTCACGTTTTGGAAGGCACCGGGGTAAGGAGAGAGGGCCTTAAGATGACCAAAGACCCATGGAGTAACCCAAAAGTTAATTGGGGGGAGAGGAGACAACAAACTATTTCAAATTAGGGCAAAGTTAATGGCACAACAGCAGGAGACTTACTGTGTTGAGTGCGTTGAGAGTAGTGTCATCGCGGGAGGCTGCGACACACCCATCTTCTGTGGATCCTCCGTCACACATCCCAGCAAAAGCTGCCATGCTCCTTGAAAGTGAGAAAGAAGTATTATTACGTTTGCCTAAAAAACACAAGAGAAGAATTCAGAAAAGAAATGAAAAGTTGTAACTCATTGGGAGAGCGACTGCCTTGGCATGGAGAAGCTGCAATCCCCATCATCTCCAGGAAGGGCTGTGAGAGACTCCCCGACAGCAAGTGTGGATAATTCTGAGCTAGATGGACCAATGGCCTGACTCAGAAAAAGGCACTTCCCTATGCTCCTAAAAGTGTGCTGACAACAGCGCTCAGTTTTTGCAGGAGTTGCAGCTGAGCAAATTAAAATTTATACTACACCACAAGATTGGGAGATTTATCCCGAGCGCAAGATGTGGAATGCTTTGTGCATGCAGGAATTTAGACCTCAATCTCTGAGCAGGATGTTGCCACCTGAAGCAGCAACTCCCCACTGCAGGGACGAGGGAGATGTGTTTGCTTCACGTTACCGTGCTGCCCTCAGGTACATGAGCAGGTCGCAGTCATTGACCCCAGGCATCCACACAAGCTCCTCGTGCTGCGTCACTGTGTCGCTGTCTCCGGAAGGGAATGGCTGCAGCTCTGGGAGTTTGGCCTTGAGGGGGGGGGAATTAAAGAGGCAGAAGCAAGAGGATGTTTGTTAGCATGCATGCAGAGACACTGGATTGTATTTCCAAGCTCTACCAAACATTTTATAAAGCAAGCAGAAATGGACATGTAAAATACTCGCCCCTAGTGTGAAAAACAGCCTCTAGGTGACCAAATGAAGGTGGCTTTTGTGTGTGTGTGTGTGTGTGTGTGTGCGCGCGCGCTTTTGGAATGGGGCATTGTGCTTGTTTCCCACCATTTCCCACTATGCCCATTTCACAGCTGAGGAAGAGGGCAGGTCATTTGCTTGATCGCTATCTCCTATAGCAGAGGTGAAGCTGAATTACATAGCCTCCTTGGAGACATATAGTGCTTTGCCAAAAATATCCTCTTCCTCTGTCTTGACCCTTGCAGTCCCATATCCAGTGCCCGATTTACATATGCTAAACAAGCTATAGTTTAAGGCCCCACTCTCTTGGGGGTCCCCCCAAAAAATATAAAGGGGAAAAAACTGGATGTACATAGCATATATTCAACACAAAAAACAGTGACAATTTGTAGTTGACCAAGGACAGCTGGACATATAAAGGGCCCCATTACCTTCAGTAGCTTAGGGCCTCATCAAACCTAAATCTGGCCCTGCTCATATCCCTACATTCACTGCATCTTGGAGCTGGAGATAACAGGATCCCCCCCCAAAAAAACCTGACCCCCACAGGCATTTCCAGAGTGTGAGAATGTGCTGTGGCATAAGGCACACTGTGCGCTTGCTGCAGGATTCAATTAGCAGCCTTGATCATTGACAGCAACAGTTGCAAGACAGTAAAAAGCTTTCCAAGCCTGTAATTACCTCTCATGGTTACAATGCAAAGCACATCTGAAAGGCTGCATTTTATATAGATATAGATACATATAGATACATCTAACCAGCAATTACATGCCACAGGTTCGGAAGACATTCTAGCACTCCACTTGTATTTTCCTCTGGTCTTTTTCTCCAGAGGGAAGAAACTGATGCATCAAACTCCACCACTGGAATGTTATAAAGTGGCTATAACTTGCATCAAGAGGGACTGGAAGCAAATGGGCACGCTCCAACGCTTTAATGTATGCCTGCAAAGGCCAAAAATGGACCTGAACATTGACACATTCATCTACCTTCCTGAAATTGTGCCAGCAGAACAAGAAGTAGTGAAGGCACCCCTAGAGTACCCAGTAAAAGGAGGAGGTGAAGCACAGAAAACCAGTCCTCCTTCATCTGTAGTGGTCAATGTGAAAAAGCAACACTATCACAATAGAAGTATCCCTTTAGAGCAGTCTTCCAAGTCAGTCTACCAAAAGTTATTAGTCTCCCCTGCCTCAACACACAAATACACACAAAATACTAGCTTACCTTTCTATAAAAATTATCGTTAGCAAACTGTAGCCTGAAAGCAGGAAGCTAATGTTTGAAAAACTTCCCTGCCTAGTCATCTGGAGTTGATAATTAACTTGCCATAGGTGAGTGAATATTTCCAAGCCAGCTTTATAATGCAACAGCTTGGGACAGTCCAAAAATGCAACCAACTCTGTTTAAATCTAGGGGTTGGGTTCAAGTTCCTCATCACACAAATATAAAAGTAGCCCACCTGGATCAGGCCAAATGTCCGTCTAATCCAGCATTTGTTTAAAACAGTGGCCAACCAGATGCCTCTGAGAGGACCCCAAGCAAGGAATGAAGGCAGCAGCCCTCCTGTGCTCTTATCTTTGCTTCCCCCCAGCAACTAGGATTAAAAGATATACTGCTTCTGAATATGGAGTCTCCATGTAGCTATCATGGCTAATGGATGCTGACAGACCCCATCCTACGTGAATGTGTCTGATATGCCACCTCCCAAGGTGAAATCATCCTGTAGAGCAGGCATCCCCAAACTTCGGCCCTCCAGATGTTTTGGACTACAATTCCCATCTTCCCTGACCACTGGTCCTGTTAGCTAGGGATCATGGGAGTTGTAGGCCAAAACATCTGGAGGGCCGCAGTTTGGGGATGCCTGCTGTAGAGGTATGTATATTCAGAAATAAGGCAATTTCTGCTAGACTGCTGGTTTTGTTTGGCTGTTATAAACAGGGTGGAACCCAATGTTGGGCTAAGTGAATTTTCTGTCAGCACAAGAATTTCTGCTTCTGCAACAGTCTCCTTCCTCCCCTCTGTATTATCCAAAATCTGCTCCCGTTTTCCCAGTTCTCTGGAGCAGATTTGGGGAGGGGGAGGGAATCCCATTGTACAAGGAGAAATCCTTGCATTGATGGGACAGATTAGTTGAATACCACCCAAAGAGCCCCAATGTATCAGTTTTGCCCTATTTATTACATTTATACCCAACCTTTCCTCCAAGGAGCTCAAGAAGGTGTAAACAGTTCTCCCACTTTTCCATTTTACCCTCATAACAACCCTGTGAGGTGGGTTAGGCCAAGAGACAGTGACTGACCCAAGGCCACCCAGTGAGCTTTATGGCTGAGCAGGGACTATAACTCTGGCCTCCCAGGTCTTAGTCCAACACTCTAACCACTACACCACACCAGGTCTCTTTTTATGTACAATTATGCTGGAATTTGGGAGGGACCACAGCTGAGTGGTGGGGTGACTGCATGCAGAAGGTACCTTGTTCAATCTCTAGTTACTGTATAAAGGGCCAGGTGACAGGCATGACAGGCAATACCTCTCCTTGCCCCAGAAAGTCACCAACTGTCACAGTAAGCTATCCCTGATCTGCTTGTAAGGCACCTTCCTAACATCTGGCTAACAGGTGGTTAAAGGTAGTTAAACCTGTATTTTCTTCTTGCATGGACACACCTGCACATCCGTAGCTGGAGAGCTCTGGCAGTCCCCAGTACACTTCATCACACTTTACTGCCCATTAGCAAAATGGAAGAGATTACAATTTTAAACCTTATTTGGGCAGGTATTTTCCTACAAATTTCAGCAACACCTCAGGGATATACGGTACTTGATCATTCTGCAGCATAGTCTGTGGCATTATGAGCATTTGAAACTCTCCCACACACATAAAACACAGGAGAGGGAGGGGGGAGGGAGGGAGGGAGAGAGGGAGAGAAAAGAAAGAAAGAAAGAAAGAAAGAAAGAAAGAAAGAAAGAAAGAAAGAAAGAAAGAAAGAAAGAAAGAAAGAAAGAAAGATGCACCAAAGTGGTTTCTCCAATCCTGCCCTTAATGGAACTGAAAAGCAAAGTGTGGGAAAGGCAAGATTCCAACCTGAGAGGTGTCCAAAGTAGTACAGCAGCATATACAGATGTGAAAAGTGTACCTTGGCATGCACCCTCGAGGCCCTCATTCAAAATGCTATTTAATAAAAAATTAAGCCGTTTTACACTGAGAGAAGGGATTATTCTGCTTGGCAAGGAAGCTTTCAAATAAGGCACTCAAGGGAGCGAGTCCCAGGAGGCTTACTGTGCAGAGCACGCAACAACCTAAGCCCTGCAGGGCTGCTTTTCTGAAGAAAGGAAGGGAGGGGGGAGAGGCCGCTTTCCTCCAGGGGATGCTACAGGATTTGAAGAGTGGTAAAAGAGGGGAAACGGTGACATGATAAATATCACTTGGAACTTATATAATCCTTTTGGGTGTTCATACAATAACCTTGCAGGGTGGGTCAGTAATATTATCACCACATGGCAACAGAGGGGACGTCTGAACCTTTGTGGTTTGCTTAAGGACAACTAGATGCTATCACACCACACATTTAAAGCACATGACTTTCCACAAAGAATCCTGGGAACTGTGGTTTTTTTTTAAGGGTGCTGGAAATTGTACTTCTCTGAGAGCTACGGTTCCTATGGTTCACTAGGTGGGATGGAATGATGTGCAGATGGGAGCCTAGTGAATTCATAGCAGAGGTGACATTTGAGCCAGGGACCTCCGGGTCCAGAACCCATTCTCTTAGTCACCACGCCACACATGGTCCTCTCAGTGACTGAGCAACTGCTTTCAACACAAGTGAGGCAAGACCCAATACCACTCTGAGCTTTCTAGTGGTCTCAAGGCACAGACAGCTAGGCTGAGTAATGGCTCTTACAATGTTCACTGCCTTGATAGTGTGTTTGTGTGTGCGGATGATATAGAAATATTTTCAAATAAATAAATGTTTGTGGACCAATGGTCACTGTTTGTCTGTATGAGCAGTGGACACTGATGCAGTGTCACAGAACACCTGGACAGCCCTGGCTCAAGATACACTTCAAACACAAAGATCTGTGAGCATCCTGACGTGGCGTCAACCACCCTCTTTGACTGCAGCATGCTTAGGGGGACGTGGATGACACCTTGAGATTTGCAGATCAGAGGTGGCCAGAAAGAGACAGTTCAGTCACTTGATGTTCCCATTATGTAAGGAGGTCTTACCTGATGACTAGGCCCAACCCGGATTTCACCCTGTGTGCTGTTCAACCGCCTGCAATGGAAAGATACAGAACCACCAGTGAGTAAGGAGAACCGAGTGGTGCAACGCACACCCTCCCTGTACTGGGTGAGCATGGACAGCCACCGCTTTGAGAGCACAACTGGGAATAAAACCACAGAATTTCTGGTTAGTCTTTAAAGCCATTTCAAAATGGTACAGGGAAAAATCCCCGATTCACAAGACAGCCTCCAGCAAGACTCCAGAGCAGTCTTCGCTATTTTGGACTATAACTCCCACCATCCCAGACCAGAATGGGGTGGAGTGGGGTGGGGAGAAGAGTTTTAAGTTCAGGACATCTGGAGGGCAGCAGGTTCATGAAGTCGGCTCTGGAGGCTATTTTCCCCATCCACTAAGAATGGAATTTTAAGATGGAAATTTGGGCAGCACTTCTCAAAAGTGAACCCCAAAACCAAAAAGAATGTTAAAAGCAAGTCATTTGATCAGCAACAGCATGTGAATCAGCCCTTTGCAAAATGTGAGGAATGACACACGGTGACATGGTACCTCAGCTGCTCCCTGCTCAGCCTTCGCCAAACAGGGAAAGCCTTTTAAAAAGAAACCGAGGCTGTGCCTGCTTACAAATTGCATGAATCAAGACCCTTCCGCAGCACCCCAGACAGACACACAGACACACACACACACACACACACACACACACACACACACACACCAATCCTGGTTGTGCTGTTCATTTCAGAAAGACACCCTAGGGTGAAGGCAGAGAACGTGCGTTCCCAATCTGAAATGTCAGTGCCCAAAAAGCACGGGGGCGGAAATTGTGGTGGCAAAACGGATCTGATTCCGCCCCCACCTTTGTTTGTTTAATGTTTCATCCAAAGGACGTCTCCAGCAAGAGGCTGCCATCTAGCTGCATGCAGAGGATGCCACTCTATTTTAACTCCAATTCTGGCCTCCAGCAGCAGTTCTTAGCCCATTGGGCCCTCCTGGCTCCTTTGCTCAGCATGGGACTCACCACTAACATCTAACAGACACACCTAGGATAGTCTTGGGCTGCAGATTTATTGGACACCTTAACTTGCAAGACTAGGTATTTTTGGGTTTTGCTCTCAGCTTTGGCACTGCAAGGCCTGCTTCTTTTCTTTTTTCTTTTCTTTTCATTTCACTTTTCTTTTCTAACTCTGTGGCCCTAAAATAAAATTCCTGTGGGTTGGACCTTTGCTAACTAAGCTCAGTGCTAAGCTGTCAACCTTTATTTTGGGGAAAATGCCAACAGCGTGGGTATCAGCTACAAACATTTATGCTCTTATGGTAGGGAGGCAGCATCTTTGACAGTAAGTGTTTTCCTTTACATTTTCTTTTCCAAAACAAGTACAATTACATTTCTTTTTTAATTAAATGAAAGCTAAGGTTTTATTTACTTAGCGTGAATTTATCCCACACTTTTCATCCAAAGCTCAGGATAGCATGCAACAACCCAGTACGTCAACGGAAAACCATGGAACGGACTCAAGCCATACATAGTGGGCTCCATGGCTGAGTACTGATTTGAACACAGGTCTCCCTGCCACCCATTGGACACATCTTCTATAACACCAGCTCTGGGTCAAAGGAGGTTTTAAAGAAAGCATTTTCCACACCTCAGGGCTTACATACATTGCTACTTATGCCAAGAAGGGTTGCTTCCCCGAGAAGACTGGAGGCCCAACATGAAAGGTCAGCAACTTCCAGGTTTATTACAGCTACTTCTAGGTAGGTTGGGATTGCAAGCTATTTCTCAGGGGCCCACAAAGAACTGTTACTGATCTCTGAGCAGCCTGCTTCCATCCCAGCTGCTTATTTTAAGAACCTTGTAACATTAAGAATTTGCTGCCCAAGTTTGCTTGTTTTACTCTACTCTCCCCCCCCAATCCCTTTTTCCTTTTGTACCATGTCTTTTTACACTGCAAAGCCTGACAGCAGGAACCACGTTGCTTTCAGCTGATATGTCAGTCACTCTGAGGACCTCTCCAGCTGAGGAAAATAATTGCTTTCAATCAATGCTTTGCTGATCGAAAAGATCAGCCACAAACCAACATTCCCTAAAACAGGTCCCTGGAATCAGCTGGGGAAAACTTATAGCCAAGAGCTATACAGGCCAAGAGCAGGTTACCTGAGGGACAGCTTTGTCCCTTATACACCCAGTAGGGCACTGTGGTCAAGCTTCTTCTGTGTGTTCCAAAGGTTTCAAAAGCCTGCTCTGCAATAACTCAGAGTAGGGCTTTTAGCGTGGCTGCCCTGTTCTGCTGTTCTGTGGAACAGCATCTCCGTCGAGATATTTTCCGGAACAACTGGAGGCATTTTTATTCTATGAGGCTTCCCCAGCTGAATGAACAGGTTTCTGCCATGGATGTCTCCTTTTATTTTCTTTTAATTCATTTGCTATTATTTTCTCTCCTGTTTCTAACTTTTAAAGCTTTTTATTATTATTTTGCATACATTGTCTTAATACCTATATGTGGAAGGTGATGTAATAATAATTAACTATAATAGGAGGAGGAGATGACATTCAGGCAGGTGAATAAAAGTTAGCTACCTACAAAAGAAAAGATTCCCTAGAGTGTTGTGGGCTGGCAGTGGAGGAACAGAGTGCTTGGTTTCGATGCTAGGAAAGATGGAGCGCTCTGTCCTACCTGCAACATCACCTTTATTCGCCTACATGCAATTCCCGGTTGCCAGCGGCCACCAGGCTAGTGGTTAAATACCAGCCTGAAGAAACCCTAGTCAACCATACATAATCATATGCACTTTGAAGGTCAACCTGAATTTACCTGACCTAATTTTCCTTCTTAAGGATGTGTATGCATGTTACAACATACCTAGATGCTCACTGCATAGACAGAATCTATTTCAAACCGGTAACATCCTGCAGCTGGAATATGCCACTGTATTGTCTTCTCCCTCTATGGAGTTCACAGCGAGACAAGGAAAGATGAAGAGCACTTTTATTATGTAAAGGGAGGGGAAATGCATGAATAGGAATCAATGCTCGCCAAGTTGCAAAATACAGACGGCTCTGTGTAATCTTTTCTGCAATCCCAGCTCTTTTTATTCCCACAGTTGGGTTTATAGTGAGAAAAATAAGCCGCTAAACCCATCCCTTTATTCCAACACCTTTCTGTACAATGGCTCCCTGCCCAGAAAGAGGTATAGCAAAAAAGGATGCTGTGTGGTCTTCATAAGAACACTCTGAACAGAAAGAGGCAGGCAGGCAGCCGGGGCTGCGTCCTGGCCCCCAGGCTCAGCAAATTCAGACAGAAGCTCTGCTGCTGCTCAACTCTTTTTCAAAAGATGCATCCAAACCCCTACCACAGGGTTGATATTGACACACACACAGCCCAGGTCGAGGCGACTGTGCGTGGGGTGAAAAAAGACCCCAAAAGGGGTTGAAAGGGGGTTAACGGCAGGGGGTGGGGTCCTGAGGTAGAAGAGACATTTACAAGGTATGCTGCAAAAATAATAATAATTACAAAACAATAGGCCTCGGAAATAAAAAGTGTGGGCATGCACAGGGTGCACCTCCCTTGTCAATGAGGAGGTTTTGTAGTTAATAAGATGATTCCATGATACAAGAGTATCCTCCCCCACTCTTTTTATGTTTTGCAATTCCTAGTAATCACAACTGATTGGTGATTATTAAATGCTGACACATATTTTGATATTCCTTGACTTGATTTCATTTATACACCTAAGAATTTGGGCTGGGGTCTTGACAACTTATGAAGGGGGTATCAATGAACTCAGAACCCTGCCCTGGTATAAGAGGCTATATCTCAATACAGAGACGGCTCCTGCGCATCTCTGGAGCGAACCCTCCACATGCACAAGGAGACTCTATAGCAAGGTGGGCCAACTTCTCATACCAAGTGGGCTGCACATTGCCTTGTTGCATGTGTGCAAGGAGTGTGGCAGGGTGGGGGGCGTCAAAAGTTGCCACATCCAGTCCTAGGGCAGCGTGTTGGACCACCCAGTCCTTAAGGGTATTTCTGTGTGTATTTCTGCCCAGCCTTGTGGCTCCCCAAGAGGGAAGGTTATAAATGACAGACAGAGGCTTTTCAGTGGGGATGAGGAGAGACTGAGGTGAGGATGGGGGAGACATGATGGAGAGAGATGGGGAAACTATGGCCCTAAACAGATATTGCAGGACTACAACTCCCATCGTCCCTGACCATTGGGCATGCTGCCCAGGGATAATGGGAGCTGGAATCCAACAAACACCGGGGGGGGGTGTACCTAGGCATCCCATCCCTGGGGAAAAGACTTAAGATCCGGGTCAGGCTTAAAAGATTGCACTCCCTCTCGGAGTGCATGGGTAATTGATGGCATTCTATGCTGTGAGATCTAGCAATGGGTTGCCGGCTTGGCCAGCTTTAAATAGGATTGAAGACAAATTCACAGAAGTCAAGTCAAGCAGGACAAATTCACAGAAGTCAAGTCAAGCAGTGCTTCCTAGTCGTCCTGGTTCTGCATGCTACTGAATGAAAATTGCTGGGAATCAACTGTGCAAGAGAGCTCTTGCCTTCATAGCCTGTGGTTTGCCAGTGGCATCTGGGTAGACCACTGTAAGGAGCAGGCGACTAGACCAGATGGACCTTTGATACGATGCAGCCCATGCACGCTCAGATGCATAAATTCCATCATCACAGAGCCATCATTCTATGTGAATCTGGTGCCCTCAGAATCTTTTCCTGGATTCCAACTGCCACCAGCCTGTGCTGGGCTAGGGGGTGATGGGAGTTGCAGTCCAAAACCTCTGGAGGACACCAGGGTTGGCAAAGGCTGAAACACTTATTAGAATAGCTTCAGTGGATCAGCATCTCCACCCGCTTTCCCCAAGGTTTTCAAAGGCTGTGTCATCCCCTGCTTGGCTACTGTGGAGTGGTCCTCGTTCCATATACTGCTTCTCTGGACAAGTGCAGACTGTCACTTTGCAGAGGTTTCTATTTTACTATCTCTAGGCACACACATACAAGTATGGAGAAGGAGAAGGAGGATCAGCTAATTGCCACAGGCATTTAAAAAACAAAAACAAAAAAACACCACACATCTCAACCTACAAATCTCCAACACTGCTGCCTCCAGATATTGCCTGGATCACTTCGGATTTTGCCCTCCTTTACTCTGCACATCCCTCCCTCCTAGCTCTGTTTAAATATGAGAAAAGGAAGAATGCAGTTAAGCAGCATAGGGTTTTTTGTGGAGGGAAGCTTCTGGGGTACTTGAAACTTTGAAAGAAGTATGCATTTACCCTTGCATGCACGCACATGCGCGTGTGCGCGCGCACGCGCACATACACACACACGCACAGGATTAAAAGACACAGTTGATTAAAAAAATAATTATGTTAAGGTCAATGAGTAAACACAACAATAATGGAGAGAAGTGTTGGGCTGTTTATTCCATGAAAATGGGGGATGGAGGGATGGGGAAGGGATAAGGTTGGAAGCGGAGAAGGAGGGGGGAGGATGATGAGATGAGCAAAGGAGCCAGCGCAGTGTATGAAATCTGACACCAAAGGAAAGCAATGTAACAAAAGTGGTATCCATAGCAACAACAACTTAATATTTCAGTCCCTCTTCAGCTGCAGAGGATTAAATATAATGACAAGATGTTCCCCCTTTGAAAAGTAACCTGTTGCCATGGAAACGCTGTAGTCTCTTGAATAAACAGGGACTGGACAGAAAGGAACTGGAGGCCTGCAAATGAATATAAAAAAGGAAGGGACTCTTCCCCCCCACCGCCACCCACATCCACCCCACCCCAGGGTGCACCGGAGCCCTCTAATCCTCAGGCAGATAGGGGGGGGTTGGCTACGAGACAAGAGAACTGCCCTTTCTGGCTTCAAAGCAAGGCGGGAATCAACGTGGGGGTCCCGGCAAGTGGGAGAGTGAAGAAAGTAAGACTGATGGGAGGCTGGACCATCAGTTTATATTTCCCTTGCAGGAGCTCAAATAGGAATGTAGGAAGCTGCCCTATACTGAGTCAGACCAATGTTCCATCTAGCTCAGCACTGTCTACACTGGCCAGCAGCAGCTCTCCAGGGTTTCAGGCAGAGCTCTTCCCCAGCCTGAAATGGAGACATTGGGGATTGAACCTTCTGCATGCAAAGCAGTTGCTCTGCCACTGAACTACCTCCAGATCCCCACCTTGTATGGGGACATTGGGACAGGCGCCCAATGCATTAGTAAAAGGGGCAACTTCAAGCAACTTCAAGTTTTAAAGGAGAAAGAAAAGAGCCTCCTGCACCTCTGACTTCAGCAATCCTATCCACTAAATCCCACCACCACCACCTGAATAATGTACAGAGTTCCTAAAACCCTTCCCAGTTTGTAGAGCTTTGGCAAACCTTTAAGCAGTTTTATGACCATGGAGCAGCCTACTCCTGTGTGCTGCTGGAGACTGACTCGTCTCCAGGGTCATGACTCATGAGCAAGTGATCACCTCCAGCCTACTCAACAAGGTTGGCAAGTGGATAAAACTCTTTGTGTAACAGAAGCTACAGAAATAACCAAAGGGCTTCCCCCAAAGCCTTGGGACTAAGCCGTTAGGCTCAGCTGGTCAGTGTTAGAGCACATGTTCTATATATGGAGGGTTTCTGGATTCTGCCTATGGCATCTCCTGCTCAAGCAGAGCTATGGAGGCCTCAACCTGCCTGTGGTTCCTGGAAAAGATGGACTAAAAGGTTGGCTCAGTACAAGGCAGCTGCCCCAAGCTCATGTCTTCCAGACGTTTTGTACAACAGCACCCATGAAGGCTGGAGCTCATAGGAGTTGTAGACCAAAAACATACGACACATTCACACTCTACATTTTTAAGCACTATGATACCACTTTAAGCAGTCTTGGTTTCCCTCAAAGAACGAGCTGCAGTTCATTAAGGGTGCTGAGAATTGTTCGGAGACCACTGTTCCCCTCTCGCAGCAGTTTAACCATCAATCCCTTTTCCAGGGAACTCTGGGAATTACAGCTCTGGAAGAGGAATAGGGGTCTCCTAACAACTCTCAGCAACCTTAACAAACTACAGCTCCCAGGGGACAGCTTGGGGGGAAGCCATGACTGCTTAATGTAGGGTGTGCTTTGAATGTAGGGTGTGAATGCGACCAAGTTGTGGAAGCCTGCCTGAATTGTCTTCCTCCTCTCCTTAATTCTTTCACACTTCCTACTGTGGATATTGCTAAATGGATTTCACTTTCAAAGATCAGCACCAAATTCTGTATGTGCATTTTTTTTAAAAAGCTAAATGTCACCTTCATAGCAACCTTGCGATGTAGGCTCTTTGGATATTGTTCTTTGGCTCTGAAGGCATGGGAGGATAGGAATATAAGTAAACTCATACAGTACTTCCGTTTCACAGATTGGGGGGGGGGGGACTTGCCAAAGGGCATCCTGATTGAGGACCAAACCCATGTCTCTCTGATGGAGCCTGCAATTCCTGTCTCTTGGATGCATCACAATTATTTTCTTATTTAAATGCAAAAATACCCACCACCTTTCCTTTGCAATTTAGACAGCGAGCAACTGCCTCAAAGGTGTGTGGTGATATGGAGAGGAATGAGTGAAGCCATCAGCATTGCTCCTCAAGGCTCTCTGTTCCAGGCATATACTGCTGATTGTGGGGTGCTGAGGGCAAAGAACAGGAAGCTGCCACCTCCATCTTGCTCTGCTCATGAGCATCCCCTGGAGTATCTGGCTGGCCAATCACGGAGGCAGAGCAGTAGATGAGATCTTTGGCCCGATCCGTATTTTTTAGCTTGGGACCACTAGCAAAGCTAACAGACAGCACCTGGCAGTGGTTTGAGTGAACTACTGGTGTCCAAGGAGTTTGTACTTCCAACCAGCTAGGTCAGGAGCAGGGAGTGGGGTCCGAGCATCTGAAAGGTGGTTTTATCTTTTAAGGGTGTAGTGGAGTACATGTTTTGCAGGCAAAGGGCTGCAAGTTCAGCCCCTGGTGTCTCCAGAAAAGGTTGTGAAGTACTCGTGCATGAAACCCTTCAGGGCTGCTGCCAGTCAGTGTTGACAGTACTGAGCTAGATTGGACTAATGATCTGGACTAATGATCTGGCCTGGCAGCTTTCTATGCTCCTATCCCTATCCCTTTCTATGTTCACATAACATTCTTTCATTTGGGTTTTTGTTTGTTTTAGCATTAGGTGCTCAATCCTATTCCCTTAGCTTCTGGTTCTTCTTAACCTGCAATGGATTCCAATAATTTCCCATTTTACAGATGGCTGAACAGAGGCTGAGAATGAGCAACATGCCCAGAGGAATGCCTGTATGCACAAAACTGAGCATTTGAAATACGACTATGGAATCAGGGCCAAAAATGCTTTCTATCTGGCCACATTTCAGCCCAATTGCTCAACTGTTCTAATAACTAACCTACTGCCATTTACAGAATCCATTACATTGGGCCTTTCAAATATCCCCTTTTCGCTTCCTGACACTGAATTGAAACTGATGTATGCAGCATTCGATTCTTCCAAGTAAAAATGAAGCATAAATAGACACAACAGTTTAAAAGGATCCTGACCCAAATCCTGTCTTAGAATATGCTGGTGTGGTATAGAGGTTAAAGAGTCAAAACTAGGACCAGGAAGAAGTCAGTTCAAATCCCTGATCAGCTATAAAGCTTACTGGCTGACTTTGGGCAAGTCACTATCTCTCAGCCTCACAAGGTGAAGATAAAACAGGAGAGGATAACTACGTGAGCCCTCCTTGCCTTGGCTACAGCTTGTGGTTAACCCTATATTTGGGGAAAGGTTGTATCTCATTGGCAGAATATCTTGCTTTGAGGACAGAAGGTCCCAAGTTCAATCCCCAGCATTTCCAGGTTGGGATGGGAGAGACCCCTGTCTGAAACGATGTAGAGTCTCTGCCTGTCAGTGCACTGAGCTAGACAAAACAATGGCGTCAGTATGAGGCAGCTCTCTATGTCACTATGAGAGAGCTAAATCACAAGCCTGGGTTCAAGTGTTACACTAAGCCAGGCCATGGTTTAGCTCAGTGTGGAGGCAAAATGATCAGGAAGAAGAGGAGTGGCTGCACTAAGCCATGGTTTGGCCACATGTTCGCACTAAGCATTGGTTTGGCTTAATGTGCCATACAAACCAAAGCAATAAAATGTTAACATAGCAAGAAGGCAACAACTATCCAGCAACAGCATGTCAAATAATCCATGTAAAGTTTTTTAAATGACTCAAAGGGAGAGGAACCCCTCCATTTTAGGATCCTAGCTTGCTATTGTTTCTTATACGCATGAACTTGAGTGCTACATCCAAAGGAGACAAATACAAAGTCTACTAGTTCTAAAACTGAAAATTATTTTCTACCTATGTCAGAAAATGGGGTGCAGTTGGCGCTGTGGGTTAAACCACAGAGCCTAGGGCAGGGGTCCCCAAACTAAGGCCTGGGGGCCGGATACAGCCCAATTGCCTTCTAAATCCAGCCCGTGGACGGTCTGAGAATCAGCATGTTTTTACATGAGTAGAATGTGTCCTTTTATTTAAAATGCATCTCTGGGTTATTTGTGGGGCATAGGAATCCGTTCATATTTCCCCCCCAAAATATAGTCCGGCCCCCCACAAGGTCTGAGGGACAGTGGACCGGCCCCCTGCTGAAAAATATTGCTAACCCCTGGCCTAGGGCTTGTCGATCAGTAGGTCGGCGGTTCGAATCCCTGCGACGGGGTGAGCTCCCGTTGCTTGGTCCCAGCTCCTGCCAACCTAGCAGTTCGAAAGCACGTCAAAATGCAAGTAGATAAATAGGTAAGCTACAGCGGGAAGGTAAACGGCATTTCCATGTGCTGCTCTGGTTCGCCAGAAGCGGCTTTGTCATGCTGGCCACATGACCTGGAAGCTGTACGCCAGCTCCCTCAGCCAATAACACAAGATGAGCACCGCAACCCCAGAGTCGGACACGACTAGACCTAATGGTCAGGTGTCCCTTTACCTTTACCTGTGTCATAATTACAAAGTTATAAACTTTGTATGCTTCCATGCTTCCATGAACCAGAAACAGTCTCTCTTTTACACACATCATCCTTTACTTGTACAACTTGTATCCAATGTTAAGTGTTACGAAGGAGCAGAGCCACTGAAATTAATAAACACATCTAACATGAGTCCATTAATGTTAATAGGTCTACTCTGAATAACACTTAGCTGTATATAAACCCTCCTATTACCGATCATGCTATCATTCTTGGAAAACTTTGATAACAATTTGTTTTATCTTTTGTTTTTTAATTATCGTTTCCAAATGCTTGGACAATATGTTTTAAACTGGTGCCAAAAAAGCTAACAAAGCAGGCACCAAGCAAACATGGCAGAAAGGCATTTGATATTCTGGATGCTGCCACCACTGCAAAGGCCCTATCCAGAGAAGCCATGTCTCAAAGGGTGGAACATCTGGCTTAGAATTAGAAGGAACAGGAGACAATATTCCCTGAGTTGAGGCAAGGAAAATATTTATCAGTTTCTATTAAAAAGGCTTGAGATTCTGAGGAACACCAGGTATAATGCTGAAGTATGTCAAAGGTTCACAAGGATGCAACATACACAAACATGACTGGTTTCACCTCCCACTCTGTGGCAATTGCAAATATGACTTTACTTATAAAGGTTAATATGCCCCACAACCACTGCGGTAGTTCTGGAGGAACCCTAAATGTTCACACCAGAGGATGAGGTGATGGCCGCTAATTGAAATGGGACTCTTAAACGGATGATACAATTGCACAGAGCAGGGTCAGCCAATGCAGTGCCCTTCAGCTGTTGTTGGATTCAAACTCCCATCAGCCTCAGCCAGTGCGACCACGGTCAGGGATGATGGTAGCTGCAGCAGCCGGAGGGCACCATGTTGACGACCCCTGGCATAGAGGATAGACCCATTATTTACATACAGAATAGAATGAAAATAAAATGGCTTTGAGCCACAAAAGCTGAATGGAACTCTCATGGACAGAGACAGTCTACCTTTGAATACCAGGAGCTGACTGAGCTCAAACACAACAAAAGAAGAAGGTGATTGTCATGCTATGCAAAGTCAGCTGGGTGGCACATCAAAACATGCTGGAATAGATTGTTTCGGTCTAGTAACACAATAACCATGTGAACAAGAAAAAAAATATGAATATTCAATGCTCCAAAATGAAATATTTTCACTCACGGTACTTCTGAACCAAATCCAAATAACAATTGCAAAAAGCCTAAATTACAGAAGGGAAATTATGTTGTATAAAACTAAGTCCTACTCAAAGAAGAACCAATGAAATTAATGGACATAACATAGTCATGTCCATTCATTCCCAAGGGTCAACACTGGGTACAACCCACTAGCTATGAAAAATTCTAGTCCTCATGAATTTGGAACAAGCCTCCCCAACTGCCCTGTCTCCGCTGAGAAACAGCAACTGATCCAGTGCAATATTGGGCTGATCTGGACCCACGTCTACCCTGAATCTATTTCAGTCCTGGTGAAATCCAAGAATCACTCTTTGAAGATACATGGTGTATTAAAGTCATCCCTAATTGGGCTTGAGCCATTTTAACCTTGCCTTAAGACAGGTTTGCCACAAGGAAGAGCCAGCATCACTTTACCATCAGATATACAGAATCTCAAAAAAGATGAAGGAAAAGGATGCCCATTGGGTTCATCCAAGCTATCCAACAGGCTCACTTTACCATTATGGTCCCAACCATCACCGAGTGTCAACAGGAGCCCTTGCTCTGACCATGGTTTAATGTGCAGATTGCAAAACTGCCATGACACCTTTCTCTGTGGAATTCAAAACGGCACAAACAAGGTTCCTGCTCCCTCCTAATTTCAACAAGGGTGCCTACAGATTATGCCCAGGTACCAAATCACTCAAACATTCTGCTTTACTAATGCCAGAAATTGTCCACACAGAACAGGAATGACAGTGGGAAGGTGCAGCGTGACCTGATAGAATGACTCAGTGGAAGGACAATCTTAAGATTACGCTGCCATGGAGCCATATCGAAACACAACATGCATTGGGGGTAACAGGGGCATCGGAAAGTGGAAATTATTAGTATGATCTCCTGCACAGTCTGTAATAGTCTGCATGTGCCCTGCTAAACAAAATTCAATATTCTGAGCTAAGGGAAGCCAAATTAGTACCCCCAGCAATGCTAAGCAGGTATTTGAGTAAATTGCACACTTTATTCTGCTACTGTGGTTCAAAACTGTATTAAAATAATTTGCAGTATGTGGAATAAAGTGGTGACAGAGGAGCATTGAGGCAAAGTAGGTGGGAATGCAGAGTTGCAACAGTACAGAGAAGTTGCAACAGTACAGAGAAGTTTCAACTGCAGATGATCAAGCAAGAGACTGCTCAACCCAAAGCCCAAGTCGAGACAAGCTGAAGGTCCACTAGTTTTCCTTACCAACTTTCAGTGGGTGCTGCTCCTATACATATATTGCCTTGGCAAGTTCTTGAGAGACCTACCAACTTGTATGGTTTTTTCAGTGCCCAGCTCCCATACTTACCCAGAAAAAATACAGTTCTGCCCATAACAGGCCAAGTCTGCCCCTTCAAAGAAGGCACTCCTGACTAGTCAGCAGGAGGAAAATGAACAGCCATCAAAGCCAACTGTCAACTTCCCACTGAATCCTCCTGGCCTGCTCCCAGCACATAAATTAACAAAATGCATACTTCACTGAGATCAGAGGAGGCCCTTGCCAAAGACCCACCGGAACATAAATCCTTAGTTGTAGTTATTCAATAACAGACAGGACCCTTTTAACCCTTTAGCATCACATGTACGGCAATGCAGGGATGTGGCACAGATCCCTTTATTTACAATATTCATTTCAATGGGCCACTTCAGTGGTTTTCAGTTTGTGGCCTGCATAGCCCCCTGGGTTCTTTAAAAGCCTGTCATGTCTTCCTCCAAATGATACAGTCAGGAATGGGAAACAAGCGTCATCCACTTCCAACTTTGCCTGCAGTGTGTGTGTGTGTGTGTGTGTGTGTGTGTGTGTGCGCGCACACACACACACACACACGGGGGGGGGGCTTTCTAGGGCCCAGTCTCAGCTGAGGGAGGGCAGGAGTGTCCAAAGCCCCCACAAATCTGTTATATGCACACACCGCCATAGTGTTGTTTTGGAATCCTCTGCAAGTCAAAACATCATCCGGAAAGTCAAAACGGAAACAGCTCTTGAAGGACTGAAAACGCAACTGCCGTGGTGGCCCACCGCTGCCCTGCCCAAGTTCATGGTTAAAGGTAAAGGTGCCCCTGAGGATTAGGTCCAGTCGCGGACGACTCTGGGGTTACGGTGCTCATCTTGCTTTACTGGCTGAGGGAGCCGGCATTTGTCCGCAGACAGCTTCCAGGTCATGTGACCAGCATAACTAAGCCGCTTCTGGCGAACCAGAACAGCACACAGAAACGCCATTTACCTTCCCGCCAGACCTATTTATCTACTTGAACTTTGATGTGCTTTCAAACTGCTAGCTGGCAGGAGCTGGGACCGAACAACAGGAGCTCACCCCATTGCAGGGATTCGAACCGCCAACCCTCTGATCGGAAAGCCCTAGGCTCAGTGGTTTAGACCACAGCGTCACCCGCGTCCCTAGTTCATGGTTATGTGGCCTTAATTCCCCAAAATGCCCACCCTGAGCAGACATTCCTCAGTCACCCAGCCTTTCCACTGCCTTAACAGCAAAGCCACCATGTTTGGGTTTGTTTGTTTTTAGTAAGCCAAGTTGCTCATGGGCAGCTCTGCTTGCTGATGGGGCTTTGCAGGAAAGGAGGAGGGTCTCTTTCTCTCGTCACCTGCCTGCCAAAACAAGCAAGACTGGCTGTCAAAGCAAGTCCCGTCCCTCCTCCAAAGCAGCCAATGGCTATGGATCTATGACCCCTCCTCCTCCTCCTCCTCCCTGAACCCTTCCCTAGCACTGCCTCTGAGAGGCCCAAATATTTCCCTGCAGGCACCACAGGGAAAAGCAGGGATACCGCAACTAGGAGAGAGAGAGAGAGAGAGAGAGAGAGAGAGAGATTACAAGTGCAATTTGCAACTGCAGGAGGAGAAGGAGAGAGATGGGGTAAAGAAGACAGGTTTGCATGGCTTCTACATTTGATCTTCTCTCCCCACCCCCCAGCACATGCAATCCTGAGCACCGATTTCCATGCATTTCAATGAACGGGAGACAGCTGCGTCTACAAGAGATCATGCAATAATTCAGGCAAGTAAGGACTCCGCCAAAGGGGGGGAAATTGCCGAAAGCACTGTGACAGCAGGCAAAAAAGAAAAAGAAAAAACCCTGCATCACTCCCGAGGAGGAGGCAAGGCCAGAAGTGCTGTCAGCCTACCTGAAGGGGCCGAGAAGATCATCCATGGCTCTGGTGGGTGCAGCTGTTTCCCCTGACCTTGCCACTCCAAAAAAAGGAAAGGAAAAAAGAACAGAAAAGTCTGCCTGGCTTTCCCTACTCTAACTCCTCAAAATGGAGGCCCATGCAGTCTCAGATAGACCTGAGCGAGCTTCCACTGAGCTTGTGCTATGACCTAAGCCTGCACGCAGAACGCAGAAACTTCGCCCTCAGACTGACAGCACTGAGCATGTGCTGTGACCCCCCCCCTCGTCCACATGACGCAATCAATCTCAGACCCTGCCGTTTCCGTAAATAAAGCCCAGCCAACAGGCATGGCGGGCTGCCGTCTCCACAGCAGCTTCAGCTTCACCCTAGCAAGCTAGTGTGCAGGGAAGAGGGGCCTCCGCGAGGGAATCTGAGACTAACAACATGCAGGAGAAACCAGGCAGTTCCAATGCCAGCATTTTTTCCATTTGCTGTTTGCCTCTATGCTGCTGCATCTATAAGTTGGAATGACTGCCGAGAGGGGTGGGGGGTGGGGGCTAACAGGGGGGCTTTGGGTCCAATTTCTACAGCAGCATTTTTTTAAAAAAAGAGACTGCCTAATAGAATTAAAACAAAAGGGTCATTTTAAAGTAAAACTGTGGCATCCGTGTGTAACCCCTTGGAGACAAAGCCACTTTTGCAATATTCTACAACACGAATAACAATACACAGAACCCTCAGAAGAAGCTGACATTTAATTACGTGCATTTTTCCAAAGCATTTTTATGGCATTTGGGGAACATGTGGTCCTTCTCTAAATGTTGTTGGACTACAACTCCCATCAATCCCAGTCATCATGGTCAATGGTCAGGGATGGAGTTGTAGTCCAGCAAGAAGTGGAGGGCCACAAATTCCCCTTTCCATCCTTTTCATTCATCTTTTTTGAGATTCTGAATATCTGATGGTAAAGTGATGCTGGCTGTTCCTTGTGGCAAACCTGTCTTAAGGCAAGGTTAAAATGGCTCAAGCCCAATTAGGGATGACTTTAGTTTGGAAGGCTCACACTGACCCATGTTTGAGAACTGTTGGGTTCATCCAAGCTATCCAACAGGCTCACTTTACCATTATGGTCCCAACCATCACCGAGTGTCAACAGGAGCCCTTGCTCTGACCATGGTTTAATGTGCAGATTGCAAAACTGCCATGCCACCTTTCTCTGTGGAATTCAAAACGGCACAAACAAGGTTCCTGCTCCCACCTAATTTCAACAAGGGTGCCTACAGATTATGCCCAGGTACCAAATCACTCCAACATTCTGCTTTACTAATGCCAGAAATTGTCCAGAACAGGACAGGAATGACAGTGGGAAGGTGCAGCGTGACCTGATAGAATGACTCAGTGGAAGGACAATTTTAAGATTACGCTGCCATGGAGCCACACACAGTCCTCAGCCATTATTTCTATGTTCAAGCCACTATCCCCATCAATTTTTTCAAAGGGCCTTGATTCAAGTTTCTTGGTCGCAATGAAATGTTACAGAATGTGGGCTGCAGCAGCAAATGACTGATGAAAATACTCTGCCTTGTTCAAAATTAGGTCCCTGATTAATCACACCACCCATACACAAATCCTTGGAGCTCCATGCGTCAGCTGGTCTAAAAAGTGATACTGATTTGCTCTCTTTCAAGGTAGGCAGCCTCTTCCAAGCCATCTCAGTTTCTGGATGGTGCAGCTGCTAGCAGCTAAAACATTTGCTCTGATCATAAGACGAGCCTGTTGACACCCCCACAGTCAAGTGAGCCTGGGCTAGGTCAGGGCCAGGATAGGAGTGTGGGTGGTTGTGCACAGATCCAGCCTAGAAGTGCAAATTCCAGAGGTGAGCTGTGCTAGTTTAAGCCAGAGCCAAAATCTGAGGAAGCAGAAGGCGCGGTGGGAGGGAGGGAGAAAGGGCCAGCCTCCTCCCATTTATTTGTTTGTTTGTTGATCGATCAATCAATCAATCAATCAATTTGTTAGTGGGCTTTAAAAAGTACTGCATTTTCCCCAAGATGGCATGCAGCATCCGATGAAATCAAGTTTTAAAACACATGCAATATTAAAGTAATAAATACTGTAATAATTCAGTAGAAAACAATAAAATAATACCATTTGTTGCTCCAGGTGATATCCAATGTTAATCAGAGTAGACCCATAGGAAGGAATGGGCATGACTAAATTAGGCACATTAATTTCAGTGGGTCTACTCCAAGTAGTGCCTCTCACAAAAAAGAAGTGCTCCTTGTTATGCCTTTCTGCACCCCGCCCAAAGTCTTGCTTCTTACGGTAAGAGCATGACTAGATTAGTACAACACACCTCAGTTGGTAGAACATGAGACTCTTAATGGGCAGCTTGTTAATATCATCACACTGTAGATACCATACTATCAGGAGGTCCATCCTGCATGACACTGGAGTCGGGCCTTTTGTGTGGTGGCACCTATCCTTTCAAACTCCCTTCCATTGCATATCAGACAGAGGTCATCTCTAATGTTTTTTCAGTGTCTGCTAAGGACACTCCTCTTTCATCACACCTCCTAAATGCTTTAGCCCAGTTGGTTTTTGTACTGTTACTATTGTTTTAAGTTGTTTTTAGATTTAGAATTGTGCTCTCCCTCCCCCCTCCCTCCCCCCCACACACACAGAGAGAGGAAAGTTGACTCTGTGACTCCTCCTCCAACAGGATACATGCGCTCTTGCTCTATGAAAAGGAGCCATTTGCCATCATCTGTTGCACAGATTTTTGTCTCAGAAATGGCACAACCACCACCAAGTCTTCCAAAAGGCACAAATCACCAAGAGTGAGAGGGTGAGTAATACAGCAGCCATGGTGTTCCCCATCCCTTAACAAACTCTGCTCAGCGGTTTTTTTGTTAAAGCAAAGATACATACAAGACTCAAACTTGCTTCCATTTTTATGTTGTGGGGTCTCTTGGGAGAGGAGCGAGCTCATCAATAACACCTCTACTCAGACAAGGAGGGATTTTCAGATGTGTGTGTGTGTGTGCGGGCACTTTCCTTTTTAGCAAAAAAATATAGTCCATTATTATAGCACAGGCTTCCTGTCTGCACCCTGGCAGGAATTTTAGTAAAACATAAAGAAGAAACAAGAATCTGGCTGCTTTGGGGAAAGGAAGAGACAGCAAGATTTGCAACATGCTGAGTTATCTCTCGTGGTGTTCTAGCAAAACACCAAAGAAAACCCACATTCAGCCTTCAGTACGCAAACTTAGCACTACACACATTATCACAAAGCATTCACATGAGACTTCACAACTACAGAAGCTCCACTTCAGAAGCTCTGTCTGGAGAGAAGCTTGAAGACAATCTCCTTCTGCATGCAAGCAAATGTATCAGCCACAAGAATCAATCACTTTGTATCAGCTCAATAATTCAATGTGCAAGTTTCCACTTTACAAATGTGGAATGGAGGTCAAAGGAGAGCTCTGCACTAAAGGACGCCCGCTGAGGGGCTGATATAAAAGGTCACTCTGTATCACAACTCCCGCCACAGGCCATTTGAACAGTTGAGCCTCCCAAGAATATACAGGATTTTTTTTTACAGAATATACAGATTCAACTGGCTGGATCGTCAATGTGGCACCTTTAAAAAGATTGATGGCACCAATACATAAACCACACAGTTCTGCTGACCCAATCCTAGCCATTATTGCAGCCACCCAGGGTGGGACTTGGCAACACCAGCACTGTCGAAACAAACACCTGAATCAATTCTGAGTTTACGTTGCAGGATCACAAACACACACATATCAATGCCTTGAAGACTGAGAAGGCTCTGTTAGAAATATTCAGAAATATACTACTGAGCAGCAATTAGCAGATCCTCACCCAGTTAAGAAGCTCAAGAGACTGGATTGGCATCCAGACAACTCACTGCAGTTTTGGATCCATAGCTGGATCAATGGAATGGGGTAGGGGAGAGAGACCCACAAGATCAATAATGGAACCTGAATGTGTGTGGGTGGCCACTGGCCAATAAGAGGGCACATGGCTTGCATGCCATGGGCATCAGGATAGCAAAAAACCTGCTACCAGAGTAGTCAACACTGGGCAAGTGCCTTATAAGCCAAGGCCAAATGTGATTCCAGTATTAGCTGGAAGCCCCTGGTGAACAAATGTCTCTTTATAATGGGAAAACTAAACCCAGAACATGTGCATGACCAGGCTAAGTATCAGTAAAGCACAACATTTTAAAAATATGCAGAATTAAACCTATAAAGGTAAAAAGCAGAGCGCTCACCATGCCTCTATGAGGGTAGCAAAGAACTAAACAGGAGAGCACAGCCTCTCCTGTATCGTCCACCTCAGTAAGAGACCTTGCGTAGCCCTACAGAAAAGCATATGCTACAAATTCTTAGTAGATGGAAGGCAAACGACTCACCTTGTCTCTGGATTGTAGCCCAGAATGTAGAAAAAGGAATCCACCCGGGCTTTAAATTCTCTAGCAGCAAATATGTCAGAGAAATGGGAGATATTACACTTTCCTCTGCAAGACAGAAAGAGAAAAAGGGGCATTAGACCAGGTTCTCTACATGGATGACGGCTTATATAATTCAAGGAAAAACCAAAACTTCTTGTTGGTATTGATCAATGCAACTGGCCTGCTTTTTCCTCCTCTGGTGCAGTTATGACTGAACATGGTTAAAGAAATGCAGGACCACATGTGTCTTCTGACATATTGAACAAGCTGAATATAATCCCATATCAAGTGAAAACAATTGTGGGAAATCAGGACTGAACATACTTTCCTTCTTAAAATACTTTATCTTAGCAAGTATGATACTGGGGAGGTTTGTCTGCAGTTACTGAGACCATTTGCCTTGATTCTCAGAGATGCTTAAAATAAAAGAATATCATGATATATTTTATTAGGTTTCTAGTCCTCATGGTAGGACTCTACAACAGGAGTGGGGAACATGTGGTCCTTCTCTAAATGTTGTTGGACTACAACTCCCATCAATCCCAGTCATCATGGTCAATGGTCAGGGATGGAGTTGTAGTCCAGCAAGAAGTGGAGGGCCACAAATTCCCCTTTCCAGCCCTATAGCAACAGTTCTCAAACATGGGTCAGTGTGAGCCTTCCAAACTCAAGAGGAGCTATTTAAGCCTCCCCAACTGGAGATCAGCTCCTAATGGTCCTTTATGTCCAAGGATGTGGGAAAGTATTAAAAAACAAAGTGAGAGCAGAACTTGGAATCTGCACATTAAATGGGTACACCAAATACAGAACTCTAAAAATACAAAAATACAAAATGTGGCTGAAACCACTGAAACTCTATACAGGAACATAGGCTATTGTACCAATATCAGATACTGTCAAATTATCAATGAGCTTAGTTCCAGCTATCAATGTCTCCTAGACTACAGTATGTTCTGCCTCCACTGTCAGAGGCAGTGGTGCTTCTGGATACAGCTGCTGAAAACCACAGGGAGAGTGGAGATCAGCGATTGAGCTCAGGTCCTGCTAGAAGGTTTCTCAAAGACCTCTGATTGGTCACTGTGAGAACACTGGCCTGATCCAGCAGGCTCATCTTTTATTCTTATCAGGTTTGTTATTTATTCAGCCTCATGCCTGGGAAAGCAGTGTCCCCGAGGGAGAAGATTCTGCCCATTCTCCTTCCTTGCACTTTTCACTAAGGACACTACCAGTAAATCCCAGCTCACTTTCAGCTATTGGCTTAAAAGCCCTTAAGTGCTCTCTTTCTCAGACACACCCTAACCAAAGAACATTAACCACATTTGCTCACATTAATCCCTTACTATTCATGCCTCTCATTTCTCTTGCCCCAGCTAAATTTAGATTTAGATGATAAGCTCCTCTCAGCAGGATATCAGGAAGATGAATGGGTGGGTAATGGTGTAACCTAAGCTACATTCTTTTGTCCCATAAAAACAGCTGCCTCCAAGTTCTTGAATTGGGGTTTCTTCCATCAGCATCAGGCAAAAAAGACTGAGGAAGAGCATAGCCACCCACCTGCCAATCATCTGGCATCATGATGATGAACGGGGGTACAGTCCTGTTCTCTGCAGTGTTTGGCAGGCCCCGCCAGTTCCCCTAGCTCAGACAAACCAAGCAAGATTGCCTACTGAAGTAACATCACCTGATTGACATGTAGGCATGATTTAGGAAAAATGGCCTTGTGGGCTGAAATGAAACCTCTGGCAAGCTAAGAAGCTCCCCTCCCCTGCCCTGCCATGCAGGGACCAGGGGGACAGAATAAGAGAGGCTGCAAAGGCAGACACATTCTTCTTGATAAAGCACCACACATACAGATTATGTATTATGACTCCTTTTTCTTGAAGACTGACCATACAACTGTACCTATGGCAAATGAGTGCAGTCACACCCAAGTACTGCAGCTGCGTAATACCAATTCATTTCAATAGGGCTTTGCTCTGGAAGGCCACATTAAGTCTCCATTCATTTCAGTGGAGCCATGAGCCATGATGGCAAAAGTGACTTCTAGGTTCGGGAGTGGTGTGACACTGAATGCCAGATGCCCTGCTTGAGGGCTTCCCAGGAGGCACCTCACTGGCCATTGTGGGAAAGAAGATACTGGAATTCATGGACCTTTCATCAGATCCAACAAGACTTTTCTTTTCTTTTTTAAAATGGGGCTCCCAAAAATTTTCAATAAAGAAAGGCAGGTTAAATCTCTACTTACAGCATTCATTTATTTAGAAAATGTTTCTGCTACCTTTCAGTTAAAATTCACAAAGCAACATAAACAACAAACAACAGTAAATACACAAACCCAACAGAAATACCCATAAAACAAAAGCAGCAGCTATTAAAACAAAGCCATTAAATGCAGCAGAATGGATTACAGCATCATCAAGGCAACTTATATTACACACTGAAATGCCCAAGTAAATAAAAAGGCCTGGCACCCATATGGCAACCATGTTGGTACCAGGTGAGCCTGACTGAGGAGGGCACCACAAACCAAAATGCTCTTTCCCTAGTCGCCATGTGGCTAAAATCAGATGATGTGGTTAGATGTCCCAGAGGAGGGTCACAGGTGTTGACTGAAGATCATCACCTTTGCAGAAGGAACAGTGCAAATAAATGAAAAAGATTTTCCTCCCACTGTTATCACCCTCCTGATAATCTTCCCTGTAACTTTGCAAGAATAAGAGCCAATGACAACACAAGAGGACTGCTGTGAAAGATCCTCAGGGAAAATTACACACATACAAACCCCTTCCTGAGCATATGAGCCGACAATTAAATTTTCAAGCCCGGCACCATCAATCCAGCTCAGCTCACATTAGCTCGTGCTCTCCTCTCAGCATGCCAATTTCAGACTAAAAAGTCAGCTTCCTTGAGATATAAAAAGCACTCTGGTATTCTGGAGAAGATTATAGCGAGTGAGCGGAATTTGCCAGTTTCATCTTAGAAAACAACAGCTCTGTAATAAGTCAAATCAAAAGGTCTGTTTCCCTCCCCTACAGCAGAGGTTACAGCTGACTTGACTTGAAGGAAGCAGCTTCAGCAAAGTGGCTTTGAACAGGGAAAATGTCTCCAGATGGCTTTACTTAAAACACCATCTGAGCATTATCGGCAGGGAGATCATTCAGTTCACGTTTTGACAATATCCATGTGCTCTTCCTGCATGCCTGAAAATGAGATGCATGATGCCAACAGCATTTTCATTTGAATTCACCACAAGCAGTGACTTATTCCCCAAAGATGAATAGTTAGGTCTTTACTATTTAAACCAACAAAGGGGGGGAGGAGAGACCAGGGCAGGGATGAAGGGAAAGAAAGACCACACAAGGCATGGGTCAGCAGCATCAGTGTGGCTGTCTGGCTATTGTTGAAAGCTCAAGGAACTCTCATCTTTCTTTCTCTCTCTCTCTCTCTCTCTCTCTCTCTTGAAAAAGAAAAAAGTGAGATCCAAGTCTTCATGGCTCTTGGGGCAAATTACAAACCTTTTGCTACATCATGCTTTAATATGATCATCTCCACCTAACAAGTGAGTTTTCTAGACCCACAATTTTCTATAGTACTTCCTTTGATTGGGAATTACTCCCAAGGACTACTTGCCCCATAGGACAGGTATATGGACAGGTATAAATTTGGCTCCAGCTTCTTCTCCAGGTCAGGAGCTGTTCAAGTTTTAAAATCTCCTATGCAAGATCATTCCTGATAGAAAAAGAACAAAACTCTGGTCCTGCAATTACTTCACTTTAGCTTCTTTCCAAGTTTACTCTACAAGATTCAATAATACAGATCAGGCCCACACAGCTATGAATCGTGGGGCATGGGACACAATCAAATTCCAAATAAAAATACTGCAAATAAAGGAAGTGCGCTTTTGGCATTGGCCGGGATATTGCAGTAGTTTTCCATGTAACTCTCAACATATGTCAGATGTGAGTATTCCCAACACAAATCATCAACATGCATGTAAGCATGTGGGGAAAAGGTTTGAAGGATCAGACACATAAAGTTGGCAAATATTCATGAAACTGACCTATACACGTGCCAGATGCACAGCTAACTTCTCTTAGTTTCCCTTCACACCTCAGTAGAATACAGAAAAGCAAAGAGGAACCGGTGCTGTGGGCCTATCCAAATATAGCAAATTGTTTTTCAACACCATGCAACCCAAGCAGTACACAGTCAAAACAATAAAAAAAATATATCAAAATAAGAAAAACAACAGAACTCAGAAATAAAACCAAAGGACATAAGCAAGAACATGCAATGAGAGGAGAGAACAAAAATTAGAGGGCTAAATCCACTGAAATAAATGGATCAAGTTAATAGTGACCCAGATCTCACCGACTGCAATAGTAACCAAGTCATGACTAACTTGATCCATTTATTTCACTTTGGCTGCAATCCGAACCACACTTACGAGGGAGTAAGCTCACTTGAATTCAATAGGACTTACAGTACTTGAATAGGACTGCACTCTTAGTCAGACTCCAATGCAAAATCTTTAAGTCACTGTCCAAACTACCACAGATAACAAAATCATTAGATGTGGGTAAAAGGGGGGGGGGAGATTTCATCAGGAGACTAGCAATATCCGCAATGAAAACATTTTAAAAAAATAAATAGATGGAAAGAGATACAGAACATTCTCCTGGTTAGCATTCTTGCACTTTCTAGAGCTTGTTACAAAGTCTTCTCTGCAATGGACTCTTGACAGCTTACCTAAGAGCAACAGCATGATAGGTGTCGACATAGTCCGAAATGAAAAGCTCTCTGTTCTTGATCACTGGGTCGGTAATTACCAGCTCACGCCCAGAATCTGTGGAAAGAAAATCACACAAGTTCAACTGTGATGCCTCAAAAATATCGACATCAGCCACTCACTCCCAGGGGCAAGGACAACCAAAGCAGAAGTTTAGAGACACAGAAAGATATTGAGATGTAAAGCACACATTTTAAGTGGGGGGGGGGGTGGCATAGCTCAGGAGTCAATAATTTCCCCAGCATCCCCCATCTGCAAATGAGTCTCCCCAAATGAGGTTGCTCATCCTTTTAAGCCCATAGGCACAACTGGATTTCTGAGCAAGTGCTACCGTGTTTCCCCCTTTTTAAGGCGTAGTCATAAAATAAGCCATAGCAGCATTTCTAAGCATTTGAGAAATATAAACCGTACCCCGAAAATAAGCCATAGTGATAGGCGCTGTGCGGAAGAGAGCACTGAGCTCCCCGAGTCAGCAGCAGCAACGCCAGCCACAGCAGTGTTTGCTGAGTCCTTTCTTGCTTTTGGGACTTGGTTACTGTGCTGGCTTGGGATGGTGTGTGTGCAATTGCTGTTGCTGCTTCGTGTTTTTCAGCTGGATTCTCTGGGTTCTAAGCACTTTCCCCCGTTTGTTTGCGAAGCAGCACTCGGCTGCAGCCCCTGCCTCTCCCGGCGGCTGCAGGAGGCTGCAGTTGATCGCTATCTCCTTTTCCATTTCTTTTGTCTTTGAGCACCCGGCCCCGCCCCCTCTCCCCTTCGTGGAATGAAGAACGGAGTTTTAGCAGCATTTCCTCATTATAAAAAAAAGGTCAGGAACTTTTACTTTAACCTCAAAAATGGGATATTTCCTCTCTCTAAAAACAACTCTGACCTGAACACCAATAAAACGGGGGTAGATCACCTCCAGTTTATAAATCCGCAAGTAGATCGCAGTCTCCTGGAAGTTGGGCTCTATACTTTGGCTGATTGCAAGCCTTTGCATCTTTAAAAAACAAAAACCATGCGCCTCCCAGTCTTAATTTTCCTTTAATTCATCCCCCTATACCCTCCTCCAACCATTGCCTCCTTCCATTCCTTACCCCCCTCCCTCTCTCCCCACTTCCCTCACTCCTGTGCGATCTCATTTAGTCATATACTTGCTTTTTCTGTTGTGTTGTCTATTTTATATTTAATATTATTACCCTTTATGATGTTATTTTTTCCCTTGCGATAATTATTTATTTTTTATCTTTAACTAACTTTCCTTTCCATATTTTTCCATATATAACTCAACACTTTCCCATTCCTTCTTAACTCTTTGGATAGAGTGCCCCCCATTATTGTTGTTAATTTTACAATTCCTGGATTATTTATGGAACCGAACAGCTCGGGTGCTTCAGAATGTGCCTTCTGTTGCTACAGGGCTATGGGGCTTCACTATTTGACCCCCCCCCCCAGGTTGGGATTTTTAAAGTAGTTCTGTGGGTCCCAGGGCGCAGAATCACCCCGATCCTTTCCTTTGTCTAAACAGACCTCTTCCCCCCGACTTTGGAAGGCTGTGCTTCAAGGGTGATACCAGGGGGTTTTTAAGACCTGCGCCTCTTAAGGATTGTTACGGTCCATAACTTCCATTGCTTTCTAAAGGGTTGGGGGTTTAAAGCACTGCCACCCCCACCCCACCCTGCAGGCGCTCGGAACTGGCAGCGCCAACAACGCGCCCAGCAGCGCGCAGAAGAGAGCACTGAGCATCCTGAGCCAGTGGGTCCCAGTTGTACCAGCACTTTTTTTAAAAAAAGACACCCCCTGAAAATAAGCCACTGTGTGTTTTTTTGAGGGAAAAAAGTTATAAGACGGTGTCTTAAAAAAGGGGAAACACGGTATGAACACTGATGGTGACTCCCCTCCATCCACAAGGCACGGGGGGTGGGGGGTGAGGAGTGGGGAGAACCACATGCGTGCATATTTCACTCTTCCAAGGAATCTGGTGGGGAAATCGGATCCAACAGAATTAGTCCGAGCCTTGAAAAGCACATAGAGCTGAAAGAGGAAGTGGGAACGAGTGTCATTCTTCCAACTTCCGCCTTTATCTCCATTTACTTCTTAAGTGAAAAGAAAATAGCCACCCTCACCTCCTGGTGACCAAGGTCTAGGGGGGGGGGGCTTAGAGACTTTGTGGAAACCAGAAAAAAACCCGCAAGGGTGCTATTGTGCCATAGGGCACTACACTGGCAATTCCTTTTCTTCTGAAAGTACACATTTCTAGTCCTCATGTGGTGAGAAAGAGCATGAAGGGAATAGGTCAGCAGGGTAGAGGGAGAGTTTTTGGAGTCAATAAGGACATCTGTCTCAATCCAAGGCCTCTCCTCTTGCCTGCCTGCCTCCTCATGTCTCAGACAATGGTCCGAAAGCACAGCGATTCTCCTAGATTGCAGAAGACAGTCTGAGAAGCCCAATATAAGCTGGTCTGGGCTTTCTAAAGGAACGGCAGAATGCTGCTATAATGAACAGACAGACAGACAGAAAAAAAGCTTCACTGGCAGCAAGGGATGCTAACCACATCTGGAGCTCAGCTTACCATTTTCATTATGTCGGTCCTGAACTAAATGCTGGTACACAGAATCTGGAACTTCAGACTGGCGGTAGTACCATTTGACGTTCATGAGAAGGTGGTCCCGTTTGCTCTGAAAGGGAGCAACACAGAACAAAGTTATGGACAAAGACAGATGCACAAAGAAGCAGAAACAAGCTGCAAAGAAGGATGTGAAAAACATTCCAAATTCAGATATTTCTGCATGAATGTTTTAAAACCCAGCATCAAAATAAAAAGTAACCATTTCACTCCAAACATTTTCTAGCTCTGTGCAGAGGTGCCTTGTTGCTATCACTGGCTTCAATTATCATCTTGGAGAGTTTTATGCTTAAGATTCTTCATTGAGTTAACACTGAGGACTATTCCCCGCCTACAAAGCCAAACCAAATCAAGAGTGTCTTGGGGCATCCTGAGATTTAACAAATTAAATCACACCTTTCTACTGTTCTAGAATATGTAAAGGAAACAGAAAGCACTGTAGTGAAGTAGGGATGGGGAACCTCCTGCTGCCCTTTGCAATTTCCCCAGATGGACAATAGAGTCTATGCATAGAAACTGCCCAGTGTACAAAAGTAACATTCATTTTTGTTGCTCAAGCCTTAAACTGTTGTCCACGGACAATGGTCTGCAACTTGCATTCAGATAGTCTGTGGCATTTCTCTGGATTTGTGGTTGAAGTTAGGTAACGGAAAATCCATCACTTTAAATATTTGTGTAGATTTTTTATTGTATTTTTATTGCTTCCTCTATTTCTTCTATTCTATTTTATTGTGTTTCAATGTAAATTTAGTAAAATACAGTATATAAGAAATAAAAATCAAACAGCATCTAGCACAGCATGTTACAATTAGTACAACAGGTAGAAAGATAATTAAGTAGTTTGCCAAGACACTCAGCCAATTTTCAAGTGATCCTTTGGGGGGGGGGCTGATTTTGAGAACCACTGACTTAGATAAAATTCCATGTGCAATACCAGAAAACATCCAGCCAGTGGCAGCATTGTGTCAAGTAAGACTCCTAAAGCGTGGCTGAAGCACATGTACCTGGTATCCTGTCCTTTAAAAGCAGTTCAAACCGCAAAAAAAGAAAAGAAAAAAACATTTGCTGCACAAGCTTGAGAAATAAATCAGCACTTCAAAGGTTTAAGCAAACATGAAGATAACAGCAGTCAAAGCAGAGCGCTTGGGAGGGACTGTAGCTCAGTGGCAGAACACCTGCTCTGCAAGCAGAAGGCTTCAATCCCTCTGTTTAAAGGGATCTCAACTAGCCCTGCTGGAGAAAACCTTTGCCTGATAGGCTGCAGAGCCAGTGTCAATGAAAATAGGCTGGGAGTGGATGGACCAATAATCACATTAAGTGGGAGGGACTATAGATCAGTGCAGTGGTGGCTTGTGCTTCCTGGAAATGGCGGGGTGCAAGACAGGGAGCCCAATGACAGGTGGAGCCAGAGGCAAGGACAGGTGGGGGCAGCTAGTTCTGCTTTTGTCTCCAACCTCCTTCCTGCTGGAGGAGGGAAACACCAGAGACTCCAGAGAAGGAAACTGACAGGCAGCCATGCAAATAAGAAGACAGGCAGGTGAGGGCTTGCTAGAAGACAGGTTGGTGGGGCAGCGCCACTTTCGCCCAAATAGACCAGCCACTGCTGAGCATGTGTTCTGTATACGGAAAGTTCCCAATTTCAGGGTTGCCTCCAATCATAGTCCAATTTGGGAGTTGAAATAAATGGGCGGGGCCAAGCAAATGCAACCTTGTACAGTGGAACCTTGGTTTTCGAAGGTCTCTGAAGTTGAACGTTTTGGAAGCCAAACACCGAAAACCCGGAGGTAATTGCTTCCATTTTCAAACGTGCCTCAGAAGTCAAATGGCTTCCACTGCGTGGTTTTCTTTTTTTCTCAAAGGATTTTGCTGACCGTCCATTGCTCCTCAGTTTTTGAACATTTTGGAAGTCTAACGGTCTTCTGGAACAGATTATGTTTGAAAACTGAGGTTCCACTGTAAAGGTAAAGGTAAAGGGACCCCTGACCATTAGGTCCAGTTGTGACCGACTCTGGGGTTGCGGCGCTCATCTCGCGTTATTGGCCAAGGGAGCCGGCGTACAGCTTCTGGGTCATGTGGCCAGCATGACTAAGCCACTTCTGGTGAATCAGAGCAGTGCACGGAAACACCATTTACCTTCCCACCAGAGCAGTACCTATTTATCTACTTGCACTTTGACGTGCTTTCGAACTGCTAGGTTGGCAGGAGCTGGGACCGAGCAACGGGAGCTCACCCTGTCGCGGGGATTCGAACTGCCGACCTTCTGATCGACAAGCCCACAGCGCCACTTACGTCCCTGTATTCAGTTGCAAACCTGAGTCCCCAGAATCCAACCCTTAGCCCCTTCCTGGAGCCTCTGCACAGAGACTCATTTGCAGATCTCAAGGCATAGGCAGCTGTATAGGAGACAAGTAGTCTTTTGCAGGTGCCCAAGCTGTTAAGCACTTTAGACTTAAGCACCCTGAACACAATCTACAACCAAGGGCAGCTGGCAATACTTCAATAGTATGACCTGGCAATTGCCAACTCATGGGTGCTCCTGCCACCAAAGCCACTTGGCCTCTAGTGACAACCATGATTCAAGGAGAGGCTTTAAACTACATAACAGTGCCTTCAGGGGGAGTGCAAACCTGTCCAGAATAGGCTATTGCACTACACTGGATATTACAAGAGAGCCTAAAGTGAGAAGGGTCACAGGAGAATGGTAGAGCATCTGGCTTTGTATGCAGAAGGCCCTCAGAATCTCTGGGTACAGCTGGGGGAGGAGGACCCCATCTGAAATTCAGTGTAGACAATACTGAGCTAGATAGGTACAACATTGGTAAAAAAGACTTTCAGTTGACTGTTGTAACTGACTGATCAGTGAAATGTTGCAGCCAGAACACACACAGACTCAGGACCCACAAAGGGTCATGACACAAAAATTGTGTATGCTCATTTATATGTATAGATCCAAATTTAGGTTGCTGAAGAAATGAAGGTGGCAGGTGCCTTGGACACCATGTTCTGCAACATGCCCAGGAGTTATGTAAACCAGATATAAGAAACTTTTGGCCCTCCAGACGTTGCTGAACAAAAATTCCTATGAGTTCTATCAAGCATAGCCCATGGCCAGGAATTATGCGAGTTGTAATTCAGCAACATCTGGAGAGCCAAAGGTTTCCCACGCCCGCTGTAAACAAAGGAAAACATTAAAAGAGGTGGATGGGCAGGTGATTCAGGGCCCAGCATGAAATACCTGGGACCCCACACCCACAAGTTATCCCCTAGCAATATCCCTGGGTTGCAGTTTCAGTATTTGCGAATCTCTACTTACAATGTTTGTATGCAAACATCTATGAACATGGATACAATAGACTTCAAAACACATGGGCTCTTGCTGGCAATTTTGGGGGAGATGAAAAAGGAAAGTGCTGTTACCCCTCTCCAAGCAAAACCCTTCTTTGATGTAAGGCCCATTTCTGACTGCTTGCCCACCTGCCTCCTCTCAGTGTGCCCATCTCATTTCCTTACATCATTACCTGAAACAAAAGAGAGGCTGGCAGCCGAATCAAGACAAGAACAGCTGGAGTTCAGGGATCTGGAATATGATTGGAACTACAGCCTGGGGAGAAGGGGAAGGACGTATAACCCACACAATATTCATTTTGGCTGTGCTTTTATCAAATCAGAAGCCAGAGTATTTGGCTTCCCTCTGAGCGCCTGCGGCAGAGCCGGCTGAATCTCTGTGTGCCCTGGACAATACCTACTGATGCTCATCTACCTGCAGGGCTTTATACCACAGGCTCACTGCTTGCTCTCCTTCTGCTGGGGCTTTTTGTTCATTTGTAGCATCCCAGCCTCTGCATTTAGTGGGCCTGCAACTTGGGCTTGCGCTTTCCGTTTATCTCAGCTCATCCATATCAAGATGGAAAGATGGGTGACAGAATGTACTGTTGCAGAAAGACACGAACAAACTGCAACCTCCAAAATCTACCACCACCTGTCATTTGAAGACACACACTTTAGCCATGGTGAGCTGAACTAGGACATTTTTAGGGTACCAAATACAGAGAAATAACAAATGATTACCATAAACAGCTGCAATTTAAATGAGGAACACTGTCTTACTTAGCATCCTCTCTGCTTTCTGGAGATTACAGAAGGCATCACATTCACACACTTTCAAGCATCTTTTCGAAGCCATAAGGTCTAGGAAGGGACTTTTTCTTTTCAAAATGAAAGCCAGGATTTTAGGGAATTTGCATTCTGTGTCCCTTAATAATATCCTGTGCCTTTTCTGCACTGCTGTTGAATCCCAGCACTCACACTGCCTTAAATACTGCCTTGTCTCCCCTATTAACTTTTCCTCCTTACTGTGTATTATTAAGGGTAAACACTGCTCTGACAGCTTTAGAAAATGAATAATTTGATGTGAATTTTTTAAAATAAACATTATTTAGAGGTCACTTTGGGGGACATATAGCCCATTATGGCTTCATCAGGGCTCCTCTCCTTGAAAAACAAACAGGGTAAGTGGAAGAGAGGGACCTCTCAAAGTTATAGGAAGTGCTGGGCAGAGTTTCCCTGGCTGTGACAACCTGTGCAACAGCAGCAGCAACAACAACAACAACAACAACAGCAACAAGCAAAGTAGTTCCGTTTCCTCCAACATTTCATCCTGCAGGATGTTCGAACCCAGCCTCTCTGCAGAACAAGCACAGAGGGAAAGCATTTGACCTAACAATCTACCATTTATAGCAGCTTCAAATTTATAGACCCCAAGCCTCAAAAAACAGAGGGGTCAGCGTTTGTTCCACTGTGCTGACTCGCTGCCTTTGGCGCTTTACATCATCCTCCGCGCCAACATGGCAGGAGGTTGTGCTTTTGCGTTGTTTTTTTTACACCCACACTTAGAAAGGCAGCAAATGAAAACCTCCTTCGCTGTTTACAACAGAAGCGCAAAATAACCAGTTACATTTAAATCCCCCGACAGATGATGCAACTGAAAAATGTGCTGACGCGCTAAATTTGCCACAATCTGCTCTCGGCTGATATCAGAGAAGCATTTCTCTTGCAAATCACAGCGCCCCTTTAAGGTATCATGTCCTGGTGATTGCTTCTTTTGTGTCCAATTAATTTAAAAGGCTTAACCATGGAAATCAGGCTGAGAATGTTCCTCTAGCACAGCAACAGTACTCTCTCTCTGTTTGTAGAAACCAAATCTTACTAAAAATAGCGGCATCTTACACTATGTTATGCTTTACAATACTGCTATTCTCTCTTACTCTATAAGAGAATTGTTAATGTTGTGGCTTACTGGACCTGTTTATAGGATTCTGTAATTTTTATTATTATTATTATAGTTTTCTCTGTTTTTGTTCCCCACTCATTGAAAATATTCAATGAAGAGCAGGCTGTAAATACTGCAAATAAATAAGGTCACGGACTCCAATCTCACTGCAAGGCAACTCTCCCCCTACTTTCCCCCCACCACACACCTTCCCCCCACCACACACATCAGCCAAGATTTCCCAGATGCCACTGGTTGCTGAAAAGGGGGACGATGGCTTCATTTCACCCCATCAATGCTGTTGTATGTGGAACCAGACTGCCACCTGTAGCTCTTCCTTACTCCAGCAAGTGGGCTTCCATGGGGCTATGGAAGTCAGAGAATATGGGCACCAGCTTCCACACACAAAAGGTGTGAGGAACCTTTGGTCCTCCCGATATTGCTAATCTGCAAATCCCATCGCCCCCAGCAAGCACGGCCAATAGTCTGGGGTGATGGGAACTGTAGTTCAGTAACAATGGGAGAGTCAAAGGTTCCCCAAACTTGCTGCATTGTACGGCTGGCTCCCCAGCACAGGAACAAAGGAAGCTGCCTTAATATTTGCTTTGACTTCTGCACTACTTGAAGTGGCCGGCTGGTGGTTCTCAGGGATCTTGGGCTGAGGGTCCTTCTGATCATCAGGTACTTGAGCCTTTGAACTGGAGATGCTAGGGTTTGAAGTGGGACCTTTTACATGCAAGGGAAGGGGCTGAAACACTGAGATATGGACCTGGCCACAACTAATGGGCCTTAGCTCCTGGTGGGAGACTGAATCACACTTCTTTATTTTTTTTTTAAAAAAAGATGGCATCTGGATCAAAGCCTTGATGACTTATCTTAAAGCCTGAGGTGTGGGGTGGGGTGCCCCCATGGGAACAGGTATAGCAATCATCCCTCCCTCAGATTCCTGCTAGAAAGCATGGACTCTTACTGCACCCCAGAACTCTAAATTTCCCTGCACCCAACAGGCTTGTGTCATTGTGACATGCTCTGCGCAGCACCTCCAACAGAACAACTCTCAAAGGCAGCCAAGCTGCCTCTTTCGGCTCCTGTCCTCTTAACCTAAACCAACACAAAGACTGCAACCTTTAAACCTGTTAGTGTTATCTAATGACTGTTCCATCTACAAGAGCTTTTCTAATAGAAACAGGCCATGATGGCTTATCTCTGTGCACAAGCCAGCCCTCAAAGAACCGCCAGCTTGATTGAGCGCAGTAATGGAAGGCAGGAAATGAGAAGGCTTGGTTAAGCCGCGGATAATCGATCAGTGTATTCAGCGGAGTGTGAGCTGAGCCAGGGAATAAGCGGCTCGGGGTATCCAATACTGTGCCTTCCAGTACAGAAAAGTCCCATTTCTGTGATCTATGCAGGAGAAAGAATAATTTATTGACACAACAATATAGGATTCCCCCCTCCTCACCTCCTCCAACATACTGTTCATATGCCAAAAACATCTTGCTTTTCACATTTGTTATTCTTTACAGTGCAGAAAGAAAAATCTTTCACGCTTCCCATCCTCTGCAAGCTGAATGACAAAGCTGGGTAGTGGCTTGTGTTGTTCTGAACAACTCATGAACCTGGAAATTAATTCACAGCCGCATTTGTCAATTCTTTCAAAACTAAGGAAAATGTTCTATTTGCCTTCTAAAGTCCAGTATTTTTGCCCTGTGTATATGGAGTGTCCCACTTTCTATGTGTGCAACTGCGATTCTCCTGTTGACAGCTGGAATAAAACAGGTGAAATCTCAGAATCAATCATAAGGTTTTAAGCTATTGCCAATTTATACATGCTGGCAAAGTAAACAATCTGGAGACCCGGGAGGCGGGTTGTCTCAACTTGTTATAATTTGAAGGACAAGCAACTCACCACTGGAGAAGACAGAAAGGCAAGGCTCAGCTTAGAGGGGGAGAAATATTTTCTCCCATTTTTATTTTTACAATAGGGGTAAGGAAGGAACCTGTATCTCCCTGAGTATCTCCAGTTTTTCCGCCAGGCCTTCACATTTCTACTCAGGAATGGGTCAAGGATAACCTTGGCCATCGCAAGGAACCCAGATGAGAAGAAGCTATATGCTGTGACAGTAAAGAAGGAGCCAGATCAAAATGAGACCTCTAGGTGCTGCTCCTTTCGAAAGATGCTCATTAAGAAGACATCCTATGCACAAAAACCTAGTGTTGGAAGAAGGCCCAGGAAGAAGTAGTTTGGTTTATTTTACATTTTGGGCATATATATATATATATATATATATATATATATATATATATATATATATATATATATATATATAAAGTTTTACACAGGAAGCATTAGAAAGATGCATCAATGTAAGATAGTGGTAGCTGGCACCTATTGGGACTGGTGGGTTGGAAAACAGGGAGGCCAACAGGGAGGCAAAACCTACTCATTCCAGTTTGACATCATCCCACTCCTTGTTTATTTCCTCAGAGGCAACACAAAAGAATTAGGAGGAGGAGGAAGCTGACAGCCAGAGCCACTCATTAGACTAACTGTAAGTAAGAAGTCAGGCCGGGGGGGGGGGGCCAAGCTAAGGGCAGAATGAGGCTGGTAGGGCAGTGTCCCATTTGCTCTAATGGACCAGCCTCCACTGAACAAGAGTCCCCGTCCTAAGGTAAGAATTCAGAGCCACTACCAAATCTGTTTATAGATGGCCATAAAAAAGTATTGTTTAAGGGCCTACTATGGTAATCCTTTTCATGTCTGCAGCTAGAAATCTATTAAGATAAAATTGGAAAACAGCCACTAATTTAACTCTGGAGGCCTGGTGGGGTAGACTGTAGAAGATAGCTCTTTTGGAGAAACTAACAAAGCATCTTAGAGCACTATTTCAAAATGATTTTGAAATAACATGTTTATTCAATACACAGGAAAGGATAAAGTTATCTTCTCACCACCAGCTATCCCCGGCTCACTCTGGGACAATCTGGTAAGACAGAGAGTAAAGACACTAAATGGAAACAGTCAACTCTAAACTATTATCCAAGCCTGCCAGATATATGACTGTGCATGAAAGGATGGGGGGGGGTATACAGGGGCTCTTTTCAGAAACTAAGAAATGTTTTTAGAAATGAATTCAGAGCCACACAATGTTGCATGCAACAAAGCTCAGACCTGCAAGGGCAGAAAGCGCGATGCCAAAAGCAAACAGAAGCAGTCTTCCAGTTTGCTTAAAACAAGAGCAATTTATTTCCCTATATGTTCCTTTTCGGCTTCGCTGAACTGAAAATTCAGAACACCTCTGTGCTCAGAGAAATGGGGTGGGGATATATACTTCTTTCTAAAGTGCACTGTTATTTTTATATTGCAAAGTATTTTACCTTCATCACGGGAAAGCGTGTGTGTGTGTGTGTGTGTCTGGCACGGACGTTCACAGAAAAAAATGATAAACACTATCATAAACCATTTCACAAAAGGTCACAGGCCACTGCTTACTATCTCTCAATTAATCCTACTGAGGCATCTTTCCACTCTGTTTCTTTCTTTATGTTCTTTGAATTTTGCTCTGTAGCACCTGATGTCAGATAAGCCAAGCAGAAGCACTCATTGCTAGCAGCCTCTCTTTTTTGCTTATAGGTGGCATGCTACAAGGGTAAGGGGCACAGATTGTGTTCCTTAAACCATATTTCAGTCTTACACATCTTTGTTTTGGTGCTAGACCACTGCTTGTCTCAGTGCAGACCAGTAGTTCCCAAACTGTGACACGGGACTGAGAATATATCCTTGACATAAATGAATTATCCCTGTTGGAAAGGGCAGTTCAATGGCAAGAGCATCTGCTTTGCATGCTAAAGGACCTAGGTTCAATTCACAGCATCTCCATGTAGGGCTGGGAATATTCCCCCTCTGAAAACCTGGAGAGCTGAGCCCAGTCGGACAAACCTGAGCTAGATGGACCAATGGTCTGACCAGCTCTAAGGCTGTTTCTTATGAGTTCAAATATACTCAACAGAGGCTGCTGCCCACTGTACTTCTGGCCAGTTTACTGCTCTGTTCTTGTCTCCTTCCAGTCAGCTTACTTTGGAGAATAGATAACTATTTGATCTATGCACTAGGGGCAACTAAAGAGGGGTGGTGCATCCCATTTCACTGCTTGAGGCGAAACAGGAAGTGCTGCTTTGCTGTGGCTGCCACCACTCCCATCACCACTACCTGCCACTGCCGCCCACTCTGCCACTCTGCCCTGCCAGGAGGCACTGATTTCAGGTAAGATCACACCAATTTTGAGTGGGATCTTGCCCAAAATCACGTGAGATCTTGCGTGCTCCACAAGATCTCACCCCCAAATGGCCAGGATCTTGCTTGAAATTGGCACTACTGGCACTGCTGCTTTTCTACCAAGCGGCTGGGCTGGCTCTGCAACTAGACTATACTTTCACTTCCCGTATGGACACATAACGGAGTTACCCGACTTTGGAAGCTGCCAGGTGCTCAGCACCTCCATGAGTAACTGCTCTGGGACTGATCGATTGCAATCCAAAAGTTCACACCAAGAAGCACAAGGGAAAGACTCCAGACACAGACGGTGGGACACCATCACACTTAAGACTCTCTAAAAGGAAGTACCCGTATATTCCGGCGTATAAGACGACTGGGCGTATAAGACGACCCCCAACTTTCCCAGTTAAAATATAGAGTTTGGGATATACTCACTGTATAAGAAATACGACCCAGTGTATAAGACGACCCTTGACTTTTGAGAAGATTTTCCTGGGTTAAAAAGTAGTCTTATACGCAGGAATATACTGTATTTCAGGCATAAATAATGAAGTGTGTTTTCCAATTAATTAAGAACACAGCTTGTTCATAATTTAAATTTATACTCCACCTTTCAAATACATTGCCAGGGCTCCTTTGGAACAGACCAAAATGTCCACCAGTTCAAACATCCTGTTTCCGACACTGGTAAACGAGCTGCCTCTGGGAAGCTCAAAAGTAGGTCATAAAAGCAAGAGGTCTCTCCCAGGGTCACACTCTAGCAACTGGTACGCTGATCCTCTGGACACTGAGGTCCCATCCAGCTATCAATGGACCTTCTGCTGCTCCATGAATTCTCCCCAACTCCTTCCGAGGCCACCCAAGCTAGTGGCGACAGCATCTTCCTTACCATAAATTCCATAAATAAAATTATACTTCAAACCAGGAGAGGGGAACATCAGACCCATAGGCTGCATTTTGGACTGTGAGGCTGTTTCTGCCAATCCACACCCACCTGCCTTAAAACTTGGTATTATAAATGCTGTCAAGGGTGGGACTGGTAAGGGCAGAGCTTGGATGAAAGAGGCTTGGCCAATTGGGCAGTGCTTACATTTGAACAGCACTTCCCCAGTGCCCAACAACAGGCTGGTGGTTGTCGGGTGCTTTGGAAGCACCACACAAAGCATTTTGCAAGTTCTGGTGCTCAGAGCCTCCCAAAAGCTAAGCACAGCATTCACAAAGCTTGCTCAAAGCTTCCCTAACACTCAGCAATCAGATGGTAGTCAGAAGTTTGGGAAGCACCCACAGGGCTGAGTAAGTCTTTTGAACTATTGCCCCATCCCTGTGGGCCAACTATGACAGGTATCTATCACCTGATGTCAGATGACTGACAGGTGGCTGCATCCAAACACCTGTCAATGTTGACCCTGCAAGGGGGGGGGGCAGATAAAGATCTGGCCTGTTGGGCAAAAAAGTTTTCTCACACCTGCTTTATATGAAGAAGGGATTTCCCTTGTCTGTTAGGAATCCTTTGACCAACAGTTGAACTAGATGATGCCCGACATCCACCCAGCCCAGTTCTAGTATGATGAGAGAAAAACTTTCCCCCCTTTGATCGATACACACACACACACACACACACACACACACACACACGACTTTCCGTTGCTTTAAACCCCTTTAAGTTTCACTGCTAACTTCATAATTTGCTCTTCATGCACAATTAACGAGAAACTCCCGAGAAATGGTTTTCCAGCCACCTGGCATTTCAGGTACTGGCACTTGCAAAACGTATGCTTATGTAAACATACTTTGTGTACTGTAGACACATACAGAGAAAGAAATCCCTGCACCAGATCATCCAGCCCAACAGGATCAAAACTGGAAGGCAAAGCCAACCCTGTTCACCCACCTGCAGTGAGGAAATGGGGTTTGCAATAGCAAAAGCCCACCTGGCAGATCATTACTCAGCCAGCAGCAACAAACCTCCAGGTGGGTTCCTAGCAACTTGTCAATTTCCATGTTCTGAGCCAAGTGCTCCAGAGGAAGAAACCATACAGAGTAAAGGTTTGTCAAGAATTGAGATGGTGCGGTTGGGGGTGGCAGGAAGCCCCTAACAACCTAAAGGGCAAAGGACTGCAGCTCAGCAGTAGAGCTCAAGTTTGCAGACAGTCCAAGGTTCAATTGATGGCAACTCTAGGCAAGGCTGCTGCCAGTCAGTGTAGTACTGAGCAAGATAGACTAACAAACTGACCCAGATTAAGGCTATTACCTGTGTTCCTTCATCAATATCAGGCTGTAGTCTAGGCTAATCCTACTCTGGGTAGGCTCTTTTAAATTAATGGACGTGCCTAACTTAGGTCCGTTAATTTTAATAGGTCTGTTCTTAAAAGGAGTAGCATTGGATACAGCCCACCTTGTTTGAGGAATTTGTGCTGGATGCTAACCTGCCACATTCAAGGTTATGATACTAACTTAAAAGGCCCTATACACCTCAGTACTGGGTTACTTGAGAGGCTGCCTTATCCCTTACAGACCAAGTAGGTCACTGTGTTCTTCAGCAGTTTCTCAAAGTCCCTAAAATATCAGAAGCTCACTCTTTCACTGGAACTGCCCCTATATTGTGGGAGAGCATCTGCCTCTGTACTGTGGAACAGATATGACAGGCACCCACTCTCTGTCCTTTCCAGAAACAACTGGGTGAAAAGCTGCATTTTTACAAAAAATACAAATGAAACTGTTTTTCTACTTTTTCGGGTGTTTTTGCGCTTTCATATAATTGTAGAGTTGGAACCCTGAGGATCATCTAGCTCAGCCCCCTGCAATAGCTGTCCCATACGGAGATCGAACCTGCAGGCTTGGCATTAACATGCTCTGCTCCTCTTTGTAGGCAACCAGGAAGGAAACAGACAGAGGCTGGCTACATGCTACATGTTTCTGTCCAAACAAAACACAAGCTCTATTTCTCACATAACATGAAGCCAGCCTCTAGACCAGGCATCCCCAAACTGCGGCCCTCCAGATGTTTTGGCCTACAACTCCCATGATCCCTAGCTAACAGGACCAGTGGTCAGGGATGATGGGAAATGTAGTCCAAAACATCTGGAGGGCTGAAGTTTGGGGGTGCCTGCTCTAGACTGTTTCCTCCTTGGCCTGCCAAAGGTAGGATTGGAGCAGGATCTCAGGGGATAGTCTGAACAGTGGGTTAAAACACAGTGTAATTTTAACTATGGTTTAGCTTGACATCTGAACCAAGCCAGGGTGTTCTACAGTGAATTGTTCCACTTAGAGGAACAGACGTTATGAGAACATGGCCCCCATCATCTCTCTTCCTCTAAAATCCTGTAGTCTTTCCAAGTATAAAATCTAAAGGCCACAAGACCGCACAGATTCTGCCTTCTCTCTTAACAAATCTCTACAGGAGTTTCCTGAACGGGCACTGATGGATAGAATATACTCACTGAAATGAGCCACAGTGGCTTTTGAGGCCTGGTGGCGACTCACTACTGAACAACTTGGTTGGGGGCAGAGAGAAACAGCTTGGTGGTTGGGATGAAGCCATGGAAGAAAGAGGTCTGAGTTTTGCAGTTTGGTTGGGTGAAAGGGACTTGAAGGAGGAGGCTCCAAGGTCATGCAACTGCTTTGGAGGTGAGGGGGGAGACTGACACTGCATGAAAAGACAAAGAACTGCATCTGATTGCTTGCCTGCTCTCTTCCCAGCTCAACCTATATATTTATTAACAAATAGGTATCACAACATACACCCAATGCTTGCAGTGCTCACTTTCTTTATTTGCAGGGAAACTGACCCAGCAGCAGCTGACCTGGAACCTCCTGGTTGCTTAGTAAGGCAAGGAAGTGTTGGAACAATACGAAAGGGACGGATCTTATTAGAACAATTCGAACGAAGGCCATAAAGACTTCTGATCCCAGCTTTTCCTCTCCCCACTCAACCTCTTTCCTGCTCCACTCCACTCTGATTACAGATTAGGGCTCTCCCACCAAAGCAAATTTGGCAGCAGGGCTGCTGAAGGGAGTATTGATAGCACAACCCTCCTCCTTCCGCACTTTGCCTGATTAGCATTTCTATTGCTGCACAGGGCACAGAGGACGCTGTAAATCAAACACACTCAGTGTCAAGCACAATAACCAAAACAGTTACCTAAACAACTAACAGTACTGTGAATGCGTTTAACTAAGCATCGAATAAGTGCCCTGGCAATTAAATTCCATTACGGTTTCTGAGACTTTAAACCTGGAGGAAGGTGAGGCCCAAGTGAAGATGCCCTTCCAGAGGGCGCCTGGCATTTGCCACTAAAATGCCGTTTCTGGCACTGAGTTCAAATCTAATTGCTGAGCAGCAGCACCTGCAGCATCTGTTGCTAACATTAAAAACAAGTCAGCACAGGCAGCTCCAATAGATTCCTCACCTTTTCAAATATCTAGAGGAGGGACAAATATCCCACAGAAGCTTACCAAGGAAAATGGCCTTTTAACAACAGAGTTCTGATAGGGTAGGGGTTGAAAAGGCTAAATCACCAAAAGGACCGAATTGCTTTTAAAAAAAGTGGTTAAAAATATAGTTTAAAGTAGTTCATGGAGGGAGAGGAAACTGAAACAGTTCAGCAGGATGTGGTTGTGACAAACCTCAACAGCAGGAGACAACCAACCAACCCACACAACCAACAGCAATTCTCTTGCACTTTCAGCTAAAACAGAAACAAAAGCGGGGTGGGGTCAGACTTGCCATGTTGGCATCCCACGGCAAGCAGAAGCGTCACACCAAGGACAGGACACTTGGGAATGGAGAAGGGATTCTGCACAAATTCATTCCCTCTTGCTGAGTTATTTGAGGGACCTGACAGCACCTCCTCACTGTGCCAGCATTCAAGGGATTGTCATCCCCCACACTGCATGAATGCGAAAGGGTGTCAAAATTTTCATATCATCAGGTTTTCCCATTCAGTGAAATTCCTTCTTGTTGGAACTTTTTCATAAGCTCCATAACAAAAAGCAGATCTTTTGTCATTTTTAAATAAAAGATTGTGGGTGGGCGGGTGGGTAAATGTACATAAACACTTGCATGCACGCACAGCTTCTAAAAGCCCCCTGCAGACTGAAAAGTGGTTTGCCACATAATACAAGGGATCTGCTGCTTGAGTAACCCAAGACAAACCCTGCTGGATAAAGCAAAAAAGGCTCACACAGCCTGTTTGCAAACAGTGGCAAATCAGATACTTCTGGAAAGGCCACAGGATGGGCGTGATGGAGATAACAATTACCTACTACTTTACTGCTCTGCGACTACCAGCGCCAACCAATATTCAGAGGAATGCCACTGCAGAAGACTCTTTAACTATCAAAGCTCATATTTGCGGATAGACCTGTCTTGCAGCAGAGAGGCACAAACCCCAAACCCGTTTGGGGCACATAGAATTAGTGGCTCAGCTGCCTAAACCCTGGTCACTGGCTCTCATTTGATAATGTACTGCAATTGCATACCATATGCACTATTGCCCTAGCAACTGTTGACTATTCAAGCAAACATTCCTGTTATGAATTATTTGTATGCTCAATGTTCCAGCTATCAGAATTGTTCTGTGTACACACATTCCGGCTATCTTTAATTAGATTTCATTACCTTAATTGAGATGATGTGCATGTTTCTCTATCTACATCTTCAGTTTGCTTTGTATGTTCAGCACAGCATTAGGTACAATTTTTATCTGATCTTTCCTTTCAAGGAACTCAATGTGGCACACAGGATCACCCCATACAAAAAAATTTTCCATTGCAACCCAGTGAGTCAGGTACGGCTTTCGGACTGGGTGGGGTTGGAACCCTGATCACTTCACTCCAATCCAATCCAATCCAATCCATGAATCACTACACCATTTTGACTCTCAAAAGAGAAAAACCTCAAGCAATGTCATGTTGACCATTCAGAAGAGATGGATGGAAATATGGATTAATGTACATTCCTGCAAATTTGAAAGTTGATGGCACAGTAACTGATTTTTATTTTTTTAACGAATTCCCTTTTTTTAACGAATTCCCTATCTTCAGGGAAATGTCTCCCTGAAGAGAGTTAACATCTCTATGCATTGCTAAGCATTGTGAAGTATGTCTTGTTGTGATACCCAATTGATAAGAGGTAAAGGTCAGGTCTATTGAGCATCACTGTAGACCCATGAGAACCCATACATAAAAACACTTTGCTGCCGTTGCACTTTAGAGAGCACAGGTGGGAGGCACTTGCCAGTCTGTGTTGACAATACTGAGATAGATGGACCAATGATCTGACTTTGTATCAGGCAGTTTACCTGTGTCCCTGTGATTACTAATATTTGAATTAAGGCATCTCAGGGTTTCCAAAATCACAGTTTCAATCAGCTGTACTTTAAAAAAAAAATCACACAGTGCCTATTTCTTTGTTTATTTATTGCTGTGATTTATTACTGGGGTTTTCTTGTGTGTGTCACTTTAAAAAGGAAAAGCTCACAACCACACTTCAAGTTTCCATGTCTTGTTTTATTCACTCTCCCGCTACAGCACCAAAGCCAGCAAGCCTCTGTGTAGGAAGAAAGAGCACCCGGGGGTCACGCCCTGCCTAATCAGAGGTGAAGATTATGCAGCAGACAGAATTACACAGAGTAGCAGGTTACAAAAGCAAATGCAGGGATGGAGGGAGGGAGGGAGGGAGGGAGGAAATCAACAGCTGCAGCATCCAGATGAAAGATTTATGATGATATTTTACCACACGCCAATGGAATTTTGCACTTCAGAGTGTGAAATCTTTTTTGCTCAGGGGGCCAGCCTGTTCTGGAACTCAAAAAGCTTAGATTAGAAGGCAACAAACAATATTTTGAGCTTTAAAAAAAAATGCACAGACGGCAACCTGAAAATCAGCAAACACACAAATACACACTGTATTCAGAAGGCTTTGCGGCAGCCCATTGCCTGGCGTTAACACGATGGGCTGTACTCCATTCTGGTCCACCTAGGTCGCAGTGGTAATTTTTTGATCAGGTTACACAGCACAAGGAGATGATATTTCTTATGAGTGCTTGTGTAATACAAATATGTAAAGCTGTGCTCTTAGTCAGAGGCCAGGAGATATGAGGACTTGGCAAATGGAGAAAAAACATAAGCTTCTGGGGAATGTGATTTTTTTTTTTTGACAGAAAGGTTATTGGGGGCGGGGGACGACACACCAGGGTAGCAGCATTCCTGAGGGAGATGCCCCGAGCAGAAGACAGTATTATGAATTACATTCCTACTTTTGATGGAATTTATATACATATATAAGCCTGGAAGCTAAAAAGGCACCAGAGAGCTGAAATTATCTAATTGATCCGCACAAAACCAGGTAGCCTCTCTTTTAAAAACTCCCTTGAAAATGGCCAGTGTGCTTCTGACAATCCACGACAGAGTTAAAGAAGCCCAAGGGTTACTCATCAAAAACTACAATAAACTAGAGAGCATAAATTAACATCTTTATCCTTGACAGGGCCAAAGCATGTATATTTTATTGTCTTAATTAAAGGGATCTCACTATAAATTGAACATCTGGGCTGCAGAGACTGCCACTGCGGTGTCAACAGCTGCAATGTGATCTTAAGGGAGATATTCTGGGCATTTAAGTCAACCATCCACCACCTGGCTGCTAAGAGTAACTGGACATGGCGGGGGGGGGGGGAGGTCCATAGTTTTGTTATCAAGCATGCAACTTGTTCATGGAAAATGTGAGGGTGCTGGGTCATTATATTTTGTGCACACCTGGTTCACCATTAGTGTGTTGCTACTGCCCACCTACCTATTCTTCCCATTCTCCTTCCTCCATTGTACAACATGTGCACGCACACACCCCATCTCTGAGTCATGCCCACTGCCTGCCCCAGCTCTTTATAAAGTCAGGGCAGGTGCCCAAGATAGCTCTGAAGGCAGTTCAGCTGCCATTGCACCACACTAGTCCTTCCCCTGGCAGAGAAAAGCTACATGGCATCACTGCAACTTCCTGCTCAGGCTGGTCACTGGCAGAACTTATGATTTCAAAGATGCCAAGATGTACAGGGGCTCTTATTGGGAAAGAGGTTGGCAGAACCAGCCATATCAAAGAAGTTTGTTCTGGATTACTAACTAACCAACCAAAGTATCATTGAGAATGTACCAGAAGTAGTAAAGAAAAAAAAACCCTGTATTGTTTGGCTGTAAGCTATAACAAAAATGAAAAGGGACATCCAGAGTTGAGCCATGGTAGCTGGGACTGATGGAAGTTATAGCTCCAACCTTCTGGTTGGTGAAGGCCAGGCCATTAACTGAATTCTTTCATCTTTCCTTTGCAACTTTTCATGTGTGCGAATGGCAAACCAAGAACAGTTGTGTTTACTGCCATCAAGCAATGCAGCCTAGCCACAACATCAGAAGAGCAGCAGCTGCCAGAAAGGGAACACAAGTATGACAATTACCTTTTCCCACCACTGAAAGAGGACCACAAATTGAGCTCTGACAGGCTGCAGAACACAGTCAGTGCCTCATACAGAGTCAGAGCATGTGCCCACAAAGTTCAGCATTGCCAATAGATCTCTGGAATTTCAGGGGTTCTTTCCCAACCCTATCTGGGGATGCCACTGGGGATTGAACCCAAGACCTTCTGCATGCAAAACAGATGCTTTGCCACTGAGTGACAGCCCTTCTCCTTTGTCCTCCCTGGGAGAATCTAAGTTTCTACCACCATACTCACTGGTCACCACAGAGGCTCAATTTGAGCCCAGTTACCAACAACTCTGAACAGCTTAACAGTAGGGCTGGGCGATAATTGGTTTTCAATCACCAGCTAAACATCACGATATATTGATATATCATGGTATCTGAAATAAGGAACTATTCAAAGGCAAACAAGACACTGTCCTGGCAACTGCTACTTTTTAAGGATCTGAAGCTGATTAATGATATTATCAGTCACCTCATGGTCACTTTCAGCAGCAGGCAAGCCAAAATGCATTCAAATGAAACTTTGGGTTTGAGGCTTGGCTACCAAATGGTGGTATTCAGGACAATCCAAAGTACGGTGATGAGACAATGTCAGGGGCCACCAACCTTTTTCAGCCGTGGGCTGGTCTACCTTCCCTCAAACCATGTGGTGAGCCGGACTACTTTTTTGGGGGGGGGGGGGGATGAATTCCTATGCCCCACAAATAACCCAGAGATGCATTTTAAATAAAAGCACACATTCTACTCATGTAAAAACACCAGGCAGGCCCCACTAATAACCCAGAGGTGCATTTTAAATAAAAGGACACATTCTACTCATGTAAAAACATGCTATTCCCGGACTGTCAGCGGGTCGGATTGAGAAGGTGATTCTCATCCAGCTCACGGGCCTTAGGTTGCCTGCCCCTGGTCAATGTGAATACAAATAATCTGGGACTGCCAGAGTGGCAGCAGGTCTACTAGGTGACAGAAGAGGCAGCAGGCAGAGTTGCAGGCTGCTGCCACTTCTTGCCACCATGGCGAGGCCTCGCAAGCCCCATTGCTTGTGTCGCCATGAGGCCTCACAGGCTGCCACTACTATTGCTGCCATCTCCCGTCACCAGTGCAAGGCCTCGCAGGATGCCACTACTGGCAGTCTCAGATTGCTTTTATTCACTATGACTCTTCACCGTACTTTGGATTGTCCTGAATACCACAATTTGGTAGCCAAGCCAAAAACCCAAAGTCCTGTTGGGTTGCATTTTGGCATGCCTGGTGATAAAACTGAGTGTGTGGTGATTGATAATATTGTCATTTATCCATTTTAGACCCCTAAGCAGTAGCAGTTGCCAGGACATTGTCCGGTTTGCCTCTGTATAGTTCCATCCTTATTTCAGATATTGTGGTAGATTGCAATGTTTAGCTGGTGATAACATTGCAATGTTTAGCTAGTGAGTTATTGCAATGTTTAGCTGGTGAGTTATCGCAATGTTGAAAACCAGGTATCGCCTAGCCCTTGCACACATTATGATTAGCGATATATTGCCAGCTCAAATATTATGAAACAATTATCACACTGTGAACTTCAAACCAGTGTTGGACAATGTACTGATATATCGCCCAGCCCTACTAAGCGGATGCTTAGCTTCTACCTCTCCTGCTAGATCCCACCACAAGAAAACCTGAAGGACTGCTAAGACAGGGAAGGTTTCCAGCAAATTGGTCTCTGAGGTTCTCCACAGTCACATTTTTAAGTACCAGGAGCAGGGGCCCTTTCTTCAGCTTCTCTTCTATAATAGTGAGCAAAAGAGTCTCTTTCTGCCTGGCACAAAGAAAGCCAGCTCACAGAACTTCTGTAGCAGCTCCAAGGCTGCTAGCAGCAACTTCTGATTAAGTGTGTGCCTTGTTAGCCAGCCTTCTAACCCAAACCGAAGAGAGGGCAGAGAAGGCAAAGGACCCAACAACCCACAATGTAAAGCAAAAAGTCTTCTACTGCAGCAGTTTCCCTTGGTTATACTAGATAAGGCTCCAACTCCAAAACGGAAGGCAATGAATTCCCCACCCACCCTGCTTTCCTCGGCACCATCAAGAGGGTATGTTGAAATCCAGTACTGATGCAGCACTATAATACCTCCCAGCTGCCACCCCCCTCACTCTGCCCAGCAAGGGAGAGGCCTTACAGAGGATTGGCAGCATCTGCCTAGATTTGGTTTTTCAAAACATCACCATCCAATGAAACACCAAAAGCAACATACAGTGGTACCTCAACTTACAAACAACTTGACAACCGAATTTTTCGACTTACGAATGGGGGTAATGGCCGCACACTTACAAATGTCTCGGCATCCGGGAAAAAACCGTGGCGGTTTTAGATAGGGATTTTTCGACTTACGAATTTGTAGATAGGGTTGCTTCGACTTACGAATTTGTTCCGTTTCCAATGCATTCCTATGGGAAATCGCGTTTCCAATGGCATTTTTCGACTTACAAATTTTTCGACTTACGAAGGTGCCTTCGGAACGGTTTAAATTTGTAAGTCGAGGCATCACTGTACAATGAACTAGCTCTCAACTGCAATGTACAGGGAGTCTGCTCCACAGAACTTATAGCAAGATGACCGTGATGAATAAAGAGAAAATCAGACTTGCACTTCCCTCTGAGGGCCTTTTCCCAGAGTTTGATATCATTTCACATTTTTAACTGTCATAAATGTTTTGATTTTACGGTGGGAAGCAGCATCTTATCCTGGAGTGTATATTTTGCGTATTTTGAATAATGTTTATATACATAATTGGCAGATGAAGAATCAAAGCCCTGATTACATCGTGAGCCCTTATTTTTTCTTCTTATCTCTCCTTTTCTATGACTTCTAATTTTTGCTTTCTTTTCCTAATACTATCTCTATATTTACGTTTTGTTTGGTTTTTTGATGTTTGATGTTTAATGAAGACACACATACATAGAAAGCTGATGGATGGAAGATGAAGGGCCCTGTTTAAGGGGTGGGGTAGAGAGAATCTCCCAGGGTAGGAGGCTGGGGAAAGAGGGAAAAACTCCAAGGCTCACCCTACTTTGTGTGGAATAAGGGTTAAGATACAACCTTGATATCTCCTCCTCCTCCCCTATCTTTTCTGTCTGTTTTATTTCTATTTAGATTATTTTGGTTTTTATTGTATTCTGTGTTGAAAACTTTCAATAAAAGAAATTGATTATGGAAGCAGCATCTGCTTTGCATGCATAAGGCCCCAGATTCAATCCCTGGAATCAATTATTTGGGTTGGTAGAGACCCCTGCTTGACACCCTGAAGAACCACGGTCGGTTAATACAAACAATAACGATCTAGATGGACCAGTGGTCTAGCTCTATACTCTATCTATTCCTATGTCCATGTTTTGTCCCCCATCCGCTTTAAAGAGCCATCACTGAGATTTGGGGCATCTTCCCTGCACTTCAAAATAAAGATTCACACGCAACTTCTGGGTACCAAGGAGACCAAATACCAGGTAATTTTTCCTCTTTGTTTAACTGTTATATGTTGGTACAGGAGTGTCCTCAAGTACCACCCCGGAGTCTCAAAACATACATTTCCAGGGTTGTTTACAATTTCCAGTAATGTAGAGAAGGATTCAACAGGTCTAAGTTTGCCAGAAATGTACAAGCTTCCAAGACAGGGGCTTCATAAACTTTCCCTGTTCTATTTAAGGTAAGTTGCTTGGAATCAGGGTTCACTTCATGGCTGTAACTGTGATTAAAGGGAGGGAGGGGTGTAAAGTTTGTACAGCTGAGTGCCCTGAAGGTTCAAGAAATACAAAAGTAAATGCATACATGATGCCATGCACACTTTTGGACACCTGAGGATTGACAGATCTAAGGGTCCTGAGTGGGGTTTTATTGGGCAAAGGGGGAACTTGTCCCAAGCGCCACTCAGCTGACACCACATTTTCAAGTTATGGCACCAATGTAACAAAAACGTGTTGATGGCGAGTCTTTGGCATTACCACTCAGCACATCTGGGTGCACGGCAATCCAAGCAACAGCCCACATGCCTGGCACAACAAACTGAAAGGGCCACCCACCCTTCGTGACAGCAGGAAACTGGGGGAAACTAATAAAGAATACAAAGTCAAAGAAGGATTTCTTTTGTTAAAGTGGCTGTGTGCCTGACAGTCAGATTACCCAGTAGTTGAAAGATAGATCTGAGGCAGAAGAACAAATATTTGGAAAAGGAGCTGAAGGTCAGCAGCTCCAATTCTACCATCTGTGACTCAGCTGAAGGAGAGGTGGTGGTAAAGAGGGAGGAGGGAGGGCTTCCCAGCACTTAGCTCAAACATTTCATCTCTTCAAAGGAAGGGTGGCTGATACACGGAATGCCTCCCATTAAGCATGCCAATCCATTTTTATTGTTTCTGAACTTCAGTGTGCCAAAATATCACTGGTGCATTGAGTAAATAAATTAAGGCTCTCACTCAACTAAAGAAATCTTAGTTTTTTATATTATTTTAATGTGAGTTTAATCAACTGATGAAATCTGAATAAATATCCATACTGGAGAGCGATAATCATTCTGAAGGAGGAAGTATACATTTATCTGCACTTGTGCATTATAGATAACTCTCAGTGCAGGACCTGAGGTGGCTCACAGCACAAAGTAAAACAGATACAGTTAAAAAAAAAACACACGCACAAAATATAAATATTTTAAAAAACCATTAAGTAACCTTTTTTTAAAAAAAAGCACAGAAAAACCTATAATCATTTTAAAAGACTTGTGCTCAAAAACACCCCACCGCAGCAGCCAGTTAGTGGCCAAAGGTGTGCTGGAACAAGTAAGTGTTCCTTTTGCTTGCTGGAAAAAGGAAAACACAGGGTTCCAGCCTAGCCTCCCTCGGAAAGGAGTTCCACAATCAGAGAGGCCACCAAGAAGGCCCTCTTTCATGTCCTTCACCAAGCATGCCTGTGAAGGTGGCAGGACCAAGAGAAAGGCAGGAGATAAGGTTCTTCTCAGAGCCTTTGAAGAGAGGTATCCTCTGGAATATCAGAAGTTGTGTTATATAGAGTCAGATCAAAGTTCCATCTAACTCAGCACTACTTGCAGTGACAGCAGCCCTCCAGGATTTCATAAAGTGACCCTATCCTAGCCCTACAAGGAAATGCCCGGGCCTCGAACCTAGAACCGTCTGCATGCATTGCAGCTGCTACTACTACTGAGTTTTGGCCTTATCTTCTATCCCGAGAGGGCTATCTAAGAGGGTATTTGCCAAACAGTGGTGGTTGTGGTTATAATAAAATTAATATTAAAAAATAAAAAGTAAACAAACAATCTAACTGATTTATTGATTTGGAAGTTGAAACCCTGAAATAAATGTGCAACCCATTCTGGGCCCATTATCCAAGCTATTAAATAGCCTTCATTCCTAAGAGTCATGGCTGCAGCTCCAAGATTTGGAGTCCTCATATTTCTGCAGTTTGCACAGTCCCAGAGCTGCCTCTTTCATCCCTCACCCTACATAGGTAAAATAATGTTCCAATTGTCCGGAAACAAAGTGGCTTAGAAACTAGACAGTAAATGAAAACCCAAATTCAGTGATGATACTCACTGGTGTAGGAGACAGGTCCTATGAGAAAAAGTTGGAGGAGTTTGGTTTGTTTATCTGGAGAAGAGGAAACGGAGAGAGGGACTTGAGAGCAGTCTTCAAATATATGAAGGACGGTCAAACTGAAAAGAGCAAACCTTGTTCTCTGTTGCTGAAGAAGGAAGGTCTAGATTTAGGTACACTTTGGTAGAACATTAAGGGTGGTAATTAAACCCAGTTTTGCTCAGTGAAATTAAAGCATAATAACTAAGAGGAGTCCACTCATTTCAGTGGGTCAACACTGAGTAAACCTTAGGTGAATACCACCCCTAAGAGAGCCTGATTGACTGTGACAACAGTTTGACACTAGAACCAATTAACTAAGCTTAAGAAGGTCTGGAGATGATCAGTGTCTGGATGGGTAAAATGCCTGGAAACTAGATGGGAGGCTGCCTTGGGTTATTGCCCCCCCTTTTCTACTATGATATTATGTTTTATGTTGTAAACCATCCTGTGGTCTCTTGATGAAGGACAATATGTAAATATGGAAGAAGAAGAAGAAGAAGAAGAAGAAGAAGAAGAAGAAGAAGAAGAAGAAGAAGAAGAAGAAGAAGAAGAAGGAGGAGGAGGAGGAGGAGGAGGAGGAGGAGGAGGAGGAGGAGGAGGAGGAGGAGGAGGAGGAGGAGGAGGCAGTGAAAAGGTGGGGTGTAAATGTAAGAAAGTAATGTGTTTTCCCTCACTGGACACAGTTATCCATTGAGTAGGCTTTGTATTGTGTGTTCTTCTTCTTCTTTGGCGATCACTCGTAGCAGAGTAAGATTGTCTTCCATAAACACGATTTTAACAATGGGTCCGTAAGTGACTGTGGAGGCCAATTCTGGATCCACACATCCTTCCACAGTGGGGACATTGGTTTCCAGGTGGGAGTTTATCACAGTGTGGAATTGCCAAGCGTGCCGTCCTCTTAGCATGTTTCTCCCTTGCATCCTGAGATCGAGTTCCTTCAAAGCCCATGACACCTTTGGTAAAGGCTGTTCTCCAACTGGAGCACTCGCAGGCCAGTGTTTCCCAGTTGTCAAGTGTTTATACTACATTTTTAAAGATTTGCCTTGAGGCATTACGCTTTCCATTTTTAAGTTCGGAATAAATAGAGTAGTTGCTTTGGAAGACGATCATCAGCCAGCCGCACAACATGACCAGTCCAATGAATCATTGCTTCAACACTGGTGATCTTTGTTTCTTCCAGTACACACTATTGTGTGTACTGAGCAACAGAACAAACTAGATGCTATGTATGATCCTATTATCAAATGACACTTTTGCTAGGAGTCTGCTGGGTGGCCTCAGACATAGAGCTGTTCTCTCTGCCTCAGTCACTGAATGTCATGTCATATTGACCCAGCCTGCAGGATTGTGACAAATAGTAGTGAGACAACAGGTGTGAAGAATTCTGCTCTTAAGGAGTAGGGTGAAGCTCCTTCCAAATTAGACAGCATTATTGCAGTTTCGAAATCTCCACTTTGTTTCTTTTTTCTGAACTATGTAGATAAGCAATTTCCACACTTGAAGGGAGGGAAGAGAAGTGTGTTTAGGATTAATGAACTTGCTACAGAGAGAGCAGAAAGGGGATGGGCGGGGGAGAATCCTTATACACCGCTAATTTAATTAAGGAATTATCTTCTCAAAATACATCTAAATGGCCCCAAACTAATACAGACCTAACCGATCGCTTTCATCTAAATTGCAATTTGCTCCAGATTCGAGCTGAGAATTCAACAACATACATGGCCAAAAAGAAATAAGTATTTCCAGGGCTTTTTTCCCAGCCAGAACTCACAGGAACTCAGTTCTAGCACCTCTCAGGTGGGTGCCATTGCCATTGTACAAGGGAGGTGTTCACAGTAAGTTCCAGCACCTCTTTTTCTAGAAAAACAACACTGCACACTTCCTTCAAAAAGCCTGCTGAGGAACCCACAACTCTGTAACTTCCTTACAGTGGGGAAGTTTTGGAGCTCTTGGTTCTCCTTTTGGGGATGGTTTGGCTTAAGCTGGCCTCAGAGTAAGAGCAGATAGGGTTTGCAATGCTTCCATCTTGTTTCCTTAACTTCATCATGTCAGGGGTTTTATTAAAAAAAATGTAGCTGAGTGCAGGTATAAATACTGTCTGATAAACTAACAATAGATAAGACTGCAAATATTCTGCAGAACTGATCGCACTTCATGCCCCCTCCATTTCATATTCCAATATTATTAGTTAGCACAGCATGCTAACCATGGTTGGCTCAAACCACAATCTTACGAGCTCACTAAAAGCTAACCATAGTTTGTGAAGTGCTTGGGTACAGATGTAATGCTAATCATAATCAGGTGGGGAAATGGGGAGGTAGAATAAATGGGAAATGTGTATATGAAACAGAGGGGCAGCCTTGATCTTATAACTGCAGGTATGAGACCCAACCAATGTTTTTTCTACCTTGGAAACAAGGAGTCAGAAAATCATTTCCTAGCCATACTGCATAGTCACAGAGACCACCACATTCAAATTTAGTGATCACCATGACATTCCACCTCCCTTGGAAATAAAAGCCCATTCTGAAAGTGAGAAAACAAATTTCTCTAATGAATTCTCTTTAGTGACTTATGAAGTGTAATAACATGTCTCTGGGGACTTATCTTCATGCTCTCTCTCTCACACACACACAAAAAACCCTGGAAAGTGCTCCAAGTACCCCCCTGTTGACTACAGAGAAAATCTCAACTTCAATAATCCTAAAGGTCAGGAGCAATATTAAATAAGACAGATGTTCTTGCTATTCGACACACTTAAAGGAGATGGCTAAATTCATTTTAACTCCAATTGCTTCCCAATAGCTATTTTTTAAAAAGGGTTTAATTATTTTTAGATGCAAAAAAGAAGCCCATCACCTGCCGTGTGGGGTGTGTGTGTGTGTGTGTTTTCTCTCCCTTCTAAGAAGACAGCTTCTGTTTTATTTAGCAGCCAATTATCTGAACACCAGGTGTAGGAAATGGCTGTGTTTACATTGGGTGAACACCAGGAAATGAGACTGTGGGGGGAAAGCTGCAGGCGAGAGGTCCAAGGTGCTGCAGCATGACTGGTAAGAGGTTTGCATAATTAAGAATCCAGGCAATTAGGTCACAGGGATGGATACAAATAAATTCACACCAATTTTTACAGCTCCTGTCAGCACACAACTACTGCATCCTGTCCTTTCCGTAATGTTCTCCTTTAAATGAATAAAAAAAAGTAGTTATGTATCTCCTCATTCACATGGGGACAGGGACAAAAGCAAGCAGAATTATAATCCACCACCATAAGCACCCACCCACCCTGCCTTGTCTCCTGAACACCTTATCAATGGAAGTAGGGAAGGGGAGAGTAGGAAGCTTTTTAAAGCTAATTGCTTTAAAGCCAGGTTATAATGCAACCATAGGACAGGAAGATAGTAAGACAAAGGAAAGGCAACTATATGGCTGACATTAAAGGCAAGCACCACCGAGTCTTACGGTAAACAAGAGCCTTACAAGCATCTGTCCAATGCTGCAGAAACTGAGACTTAGGCTTTGGATCGGATAGGTGGAAGGCCAGCATAAGCAATAAATGTGTTTTGAGCAAAGAAGAGGGGGAAGCTGGCTCCTGAGCATTGGGAACAAATGATCCCTTTTGAGAACTATGAGGGCTACTAGTTTGTGCATATACATTAAACAGGGACCAAGATTTTTATTACAGGATTGGATTCTGTATTATAGCATCTAGGCACACTTCAGATCTAAATTTTTCTGCCACTTTTCTGCCAAGACAATCAAAGTTAAAGAAAAAAACAGCCTCAAAACAGAATTCCAAAAGCCTCTTTGCACATGGAACCACAGACAACACAGAACGCTACACAATTCTTAGGAAGGGATTTAGAAGGAGAGCTCTAAAATAAATGACTGTCGCTCAATGTCATACCAAGCTGACTACTACTGGAGCCAGGAAATATATTAAATTAAACCTGCAGCCACCATTAAGAGCATAATCTGTTTAAAAGACTATTGTGGTAAACCACTACAGTGGACTAACTACTGGACATTGATGGAGTTTACATTTGCCCTCAAGAGGAAGAAGAAGAAGAAAAATCTAAAGGCATGTATCAAGCTGCCTGATGTTGGCCCATGTAGTCTGCTCTCACAGGATGTAGCTCTGAAATGCACCCTTCTGTAAGAAATCGGAATTTTAAAAAGAGGCAGGAGGGAAGGAGCCTCCCTGTCCTAATATGCAACAGTGCAAAGATAATCTACAGAGAGCACTCTCTGAGCATCTGCTAAAAACACAGCAGTCAATCTAGCTCAGTAATGTCAACATGGGGTAGCAGCTCCTCTCTCTGGTTTCGGGCAGGGGCATTCCCAGTCCTAACTGAGGATGCCAGGGATCAAACCTGGGGTTTTCTGTGTGCAAACCAGGTGCTACATCACTGAGATACAACCCTTCCCCAAAGAAGAGGAACGAGCAAGTAGCCAAAGGGCAAGGAGTCACAAGTCATTCCCAAGGTTGGGTGGTGCAAAATCCCATGTGTGGGACTGCAGAGAATACAGGAAGAAGATATTTAGTTGTTGTTCGGAGAAAGGATCTTGCTTTGCAGCTCCCCACTAGCACCTCATTGGGTCAGGATATAAAATATACAATGCTTCCTTGCTGCATACTTTGGAAGGTTATAAATAGCAGAAGTCCATTCATCCTCACCTGTGCTTACCTGCAAAGGTACAAAAATAAAATGATCTATGGACAGCAAACAGGGAGGGTTGGTGAGGTGAGATGGAAGCTGACCGTGTGGCTTGGAGAAAAAGAAAAAGCTAGAGGGAACTGTCAGCTCTCCCAAGCCTTGCAAATAAATCTACAAAAGCTACTAGCCTGGAGGGAAGTACCTAACACCCCATCTCGCAGGCTACTGTTACTCACCACAGGTGAGCTGAGTCGTTATTTACCCGCCTGCCATTTGTAATTTAAAGTTGCCATTTTCAGAACAGAAGCACAGCTGTGAATATAGATGGGGACCCTCTAGCCCCAACCCTCTGTGGTGTTCTGCCCTATTTGCTGGTTAGCCCCACACATGGCAGTGTCCCAAACATATGCTCAGTAAAGTGTGGCCCCTTGGTTTCCCCCTGATCTCTTTGGTACAAGCAACCCAGATTGTGCTAGCGTTCCTACAGACATGGGAGGGGAAGGGAGAACAGAGAAGGTCTCTTCCGTACCCATCTGCTGAGGGGGAGGCACAAATCTGTCAGTTTACCAAGCAAAACGGAAGAGGAAGGGGGGCCCTTATGGGAGAAGCATATCTGTAAATCAGCGACAGTATAAGGAATAAAAGGTTGCTCCCTCTCTCTCTCCACAATCTTTTCCCCACCCCTCTGTTTTAATAACGGTATGAAAAGGCTAAATGCCATCTTGGCAGAAGCAGATCAAAGATCGGCAAGGAGGGGGGGGGGGGAATTATCCAAAAGGGATTCATAATGCAAGCTGGAATAATTTTAATACAAAACGCCCAGCAAATCTCACTCACCCTCCTCCCCGCCCGCCCCCACTGACAAATCGCCAGCTGAGGTAAATCCCAGATAATGAAACATTGTAAAGAAAGGCTCTATTTAATAATTTAGCCCCTGTCAAGGAGTTGGTATTGATTCTTGTTTCCAGCGCGGGGAGAAAATGTTATCTGCAGCCTTACAGCTCAATGACAGCATCGGCGAATTTAATCACCGCGCAAGCCCCTGCCACACTGTTCTTAAAACTGTCGCCTCTGATTCTTTGTCATCCTGCACCCGGATCCCTGCCCAGTGATCCCTGCCACCTTCTCACAACCTATTTGTCCCTGCAGTAAAAAGATTTCCAGCGACTCACATTAAATGTGAGCTGTCAATTCTCATTTGCAGGCAAAGCAGCTTTTTTAAAAAATAATAATAATAATTTAACATTGCTACACATAGCCTCAACCCAATCTGCCTCTTGCATTAATGAAGTGCGCTTGGTGGCTTAATAGTCAACTTAGCCTCGATACAGAGGGTGATTATTATACCAGTCCTAGGACATCTGCTCCAAAGAACTGTGCTCTTTTTTTTTCCACGGAGAGAAGTGGGAAAGGAAATGAATCCAAGGGAAAAAATATCTTAAAGGGGAAAGGGGGATATATGGGGAGAAATAATTGCTGCCTATATTAATCAGCAATTTTCCCCCTGTATCAAAAACCGGAAAAGGTCAAGCATAGTCCCACAACTGGCAAGAGGAAAATTAGCCCTGAATTAATTTAAAGCTGCAGCTTTGGGGGGAAACACAGAGCCAATTCATTCACAGAGAGAATGAGACCATTAAAACACATAGGTGTTTGTGGCTGGTGCTGGGCCTCAGCACCCCCCAGGGAGATTTGCATTCAGAAGCATTATCCTGGCGTAATAAAAGAATCCTAGCCCTCTTATTGGTCTCCAAATAAAGGAAACTCTGCAAGGGCATTATTCCCTGTGTCTCGCTCCCTTTCCAGGTGAGAGAAGCAATTCTTCCCTTCCCTTTATAACCCTTTGGATCACATCAAAACGATCCCGCCGGCCCTCACAGCCAAGGTCATCATACACAGATTTTCTATTACAGGGTACTGGAGGCATTTCACAACTGTCTTTTTATGCACTTCTCTCTTTCCATCCACAGACTATAAATTGTTACAAGGCCCTGGGGCAATCCCGCTCTATGCTCCATTCAAATCAGCCTTCTAGGAGGGAAGAAAATCATCACAGACAAGATGCTTCAATCAAGTAAACACACAAGCAACAAAGGGCAACCGCACCGCCTCTAATAACCAGCCCCGTTTTATGCGGCAAACCCGCCATTTTTCAGGTCCTTGGACATGCCAGAGTGTTTCGTTCTGGATGCAAAGCACAGCAGCTCTCATTTGCATTTTAGAAAAATAGCAGAATATAACCAAATATAAAAAACAAGCTAAAATAAAAATTGTGCCGTTAAAATTCTTTGACTAGATATACATTGGTTTCATTTGATTTTATGTTTAGAGTCAGGCTCTCATAAAAATGACAAAACTGTGACAAGGATAGGGTGTTGTGCATTCATTTGCCCCCAAAGAGCTTTTAATAATTTCTAACACAGAAGAAATAACGTCACAGTCTCATCTGGGTTTTTTTGGGGGGGAGGGGGTGGGGGGGAGGGATGCATATTCCATCTTTTTTGTTAATCCAAATGGCCAAATCTCTCCACGGCACATGTGCTGCACTGCATAGGCGGAACTGTCTCTAGACCCCCAGCTCTGGCACAGGACAGGTCAGAATTGGAGTACAGTATAAAACATGTTCATTTTATAGTAGGGTTTGTAGCCCACTTCTCCTTTGAAAAATTGAGATGTTGAAATGTGAAAACCTCCGCTTGTTCCTAGCCATCACAGTTATCGAAAAGCACTTGAAAGGAATCAAATCATGTGGTGCCAGACAGCTCTGTGCTTTAAAAAAGAGACAGCCATAAGATGCTCGGGGGTGACTCCTTCACTCATGGGAGGTGTCAGAGAGTTACGGTACTTCACCAAAGGCAAGAAAGCTGAAATTTGGGGAACATCACACCTAAGGCATCCTATTTATGAGAGTGATTTGGAAGGGAACATTCAAGTCAGAAATGGGGAGCCTGTGGCAATGCCAGATTAAACCCCATGTAATTTTCTTTCAAGATCAAATCAATATTATTTTGATCCATTGTCGCAGGGGCCCTAAAAGGCCCCATAGCCCAGTACCTACTCTGCCTATTTGATAATTCAGCACTGGCCTGTGGCCATCCAGATGTTGTAAGCCCCCTAACTAATGGTGATGTTGGATGGGGCTTGTGGAAGCTGGGAGACAACCACATTTGAAAGACCACAAGTTCCCCATTCCTAGATTTAAGACATGAATTTTACTCCAACAGAGGTTAGGACAGAGCAAATCCAGCAGAATGAGAGACATCCAATATTTGGGCTTTGGAAGCTGCCGTCCATTCACAAAACTTGAAATCAAGCTTGAGCTGAGGAATAATTCCCCACAATAGCCGGTAGGTGGACATGGTTGGTTGGTTGGTCGGTCGGTCATTCAGTCATTCATTCATTCATTCAGGATTTATACCCAGCTTTTCACTTAGCTTGACGAAACAGTGTACAACATCATTTACAGACCTTATGACACTCTGGCAAAAGTGCCAGGCTCAGTAATAAAAAGGATCAGCATTAGTTGTGTGGACACTAGACCAAATGTCATCCTGCAACTCAACTGTCATAATGAATGCACAGGAGATGAACACATAAGCACCAGCAGCTTCAGAAAGAGCACCAGGTATATGTCTATTCCTTTCAGAGAGAGGAAGCCCACTGTTGGCTTAACTAGCAAAAGGTTGCCTTGTGTGTACCAGCCCTGTAGCCAGCAAACTGAATCTTGATGCATGCAGACTCCCTCCTTACAAGTTCCACCAAAAACAGACACACCACAACCTGCTCAAGAGCTGAAGCTCCCCTCTTAGCACAAGCTCTTTCCTCTCTGCTCTGGGCCCTGAAATCAAGTTAGAAACACCATGTTTATATCAACTCTGCGTTACCGTAATCACGTTTCCTGTTGCCCACAAATTGAATATGCCTTCAGTTCACTGCAGGATTAAGTTAAAAGGAGCAGATGGCGGTGCAGGAAGCTGCTCTTAAAGCAAATATCCTCTGTAATATTCCCTTACAGTGAGAGCTTTTCGGAAAGGAAAACCACTAACAAAGGGGAAATGGGAGATATTCAGTCGCCGGTGCGCACGCTGCACTTGAGGTAAGAAAAGTAAGAGAGAGAGAAAAAGACTCAGTGCTGGTAGGCTTTATTACTCTCTATTTTTCTTTTTCTTTTGAATGCACAGAATACTACTCACTGTGGAGGGAGCCAACATTTCTATCAGCTCAGTTGTTGATACACAAAGATAAATTGCCTTCTCTCTGCTCCCTGCCCACCTTCAGTACTCCAGGTGCCAGACCCAATTTATGAGATGCTAGTGATGACTTAAGCACCTGGATCTCTGCACTAATGTGCATAATTCAATGCTACTCATTTAAGCAAATCTTTTATATTCTCATTTTCCCTTCCAACACACTGGTCTTCAACTCGTGGTTCAGCACCCACTACTAGCTCATGGCCTGTTCCACAGTGGGTGGAAACTACAGCTCTACCACCATCAAAATGTGTGGTTAAAAAAAGTAAGAATTGGGTTGCCAATGCATGTTTGGGTCTTGAATCTGAAAAGGCTACTACTCCAAACAGGAATTGCTGGAAGTGGTGGTGGGGGGAAATAGGGGGGAAAGCACAGAAAATAGAAAGAATAATCCATCAGTAAAATATGTCACCAAAAAATAGCCAAGACTAAAAGCTGCAGCAAAGTGCAAGCAGAGCCAACAATAAATTAAATTAAGCAACAACAGAATCAAATGCTTGTTTAAAAAGAAGTGTAAAGGGTGGTTTTTGTATCTGTAAAATAGTATGAGCAGCCTAAGTGTATAAGAAGAGCCCTGTTGGACCTTCAATTTCTGCACTCTGCTCCAACCGCGACCAATCTGAGACCTCTGGAAACCCTCATGACAGGCTGCGAAAGCAACAGCCCTCTTCTGCAATTGATATGAAGTAATATTCTGTCTCTGAAACAGGAGTTGCATATAGCCATCACAGCTAATAGCCATTGATAGACTGATCCTCCATGAATTTGTCTAATCCTCTTTTAAAGCCATCTAATGCTATGGCAGCAAGTCCCATAAATTAATTACATGCTGCGTGAAGAGGTCCTTCCTTTTGTCTGTCACGAATCCACCCTGCTAGTCAGCTTCCCTGGATGACTCCCAAACTCTATTACGGTATTATAGGAAACAAGAGAGAGAGAGGAAGAAACTTACAAAGTAAACTGGCTGTCAGTGAAAACAGAGCAGGTAACGCCCAGGGAGTTGTAAATTAGAAGTAGCTGCCCACATGAATGGGCTGCTGTGAGCTTTTCTCCACCATGTCTGCTGCTATGTGTAGGGCAGGCATAGGCAAACTCTGCCCTCCAGATGTTTTGGGACTATAATTCCCATCATCCCTGACCACTGATCCTGTTAGCTAGAGATGATGGGAGTTGTAGTCCCAAAACATCTGGAGGGCAGAGTTTGCTTATGCCTGATGTAGGGCATGGCCACATTCACTTTGGATTTCTTGAGCCTCTTTTCCTCCTTTCTTCCCTCTCTGCCCTGGTAGCTCCCTTAGCCACACTAGGCTGTATCCAATGTTAGCCCTAACCCATTGAAATTGAGTCTAATCCTAGGGTATCATAACAGGATACAACCCACTGCACTTACAGACCCAATTCAGACTTCATGTTGATGCCCTCACCCTTGCAATAATTTCTTCCTGAAAGGAAGCGAGTGGGAAGAAAGCCTAAATGCATCAGCGAGAGGACACATCCTCTCCTCCTCTCAGTGACACACTCGGGTAACAAACCCTGCAAGCTGGCTAGCTTCTAATTCAGGGCTGGGAAGCCAGTGGTACTCCAGGTTGGCATAGCACTGTGTAACCTTTAGACACCAACTCCCATCAGCCTGTACAGCCATCAGTAAGAACTTAAGAAGAGCATTGATAAGGCAATGGCACATCATGGTCCAGCATCCTGTTCTCACAGCAGCCAACTATGAAGCCTGCAAGCAGGACCTGAGTTCAACAGCCCTCTCCCTACTTGTGATTCCCACAACCGGCATTCAAAAGGCACAATGAGTAGCCTAGACCATCAACATCTGGTGGGCAACAGATTTGCCATCTGTACTTTAAGTTTTGTATAAATCTGCACAACAGGCAAGACCATCGAAAGTGGTAGCCCTTAGTCCTCAACGATGTTTCCACTGCTTTACTCTTTCAATTCACTAACTAGCAAAAGGGAAAAGACCCACCACCAGCTATGAGGCAATCTAATTAGCATCCATGCTGCAGAAGCTAATCAGCCTGAAAACTCAACCGGACATGCCAGTTCCCACTTTATTTTCTGTGCTCTACACGCACTGCCGGATTTACAGTGAAGTAAAACTCAAAGGCTTGCTAAATATTTAGGCTAGGAGCCGATCTCTTTCCATTTCAATAAGATTATCAGCTCATCAGCTCAACGTTTTATGCCAACCCCGTCATGGTTCGGGGGCAACTAAAGCTCTGAATGACTTGGGTGCCTAAAGTACTGCATTCTACCACATAAGCCTGCCCCGTACACTGAATTCATCACCTGACACTCCACTCAGGATCTCCCCACCATCTGAAGTTAGGTGGGTGGTAACCAGAGAAAGGTCCTTTTCAGTAGCAGCCCCTTGCTTATGGAATGCTTTTCCCAGGGGTACTTGACTCTCCCAAAGCTCAAAAAGGACATCTGTGAGGGCAGAGGAAGCCCCAAAGGACTTGAGGCATAGTGGGGCTTTGTTTGCGCTGCTCGGCCTCCCCGCCTAAAGGCTGATGTGTAGGGCAGCGCAGCAGCAGCAGCTTTCTCGCAGGTCCTCCAGCCTCTAGCTGGCCCCAAAGCATCAACTCTTAGATATTTGAGTCTGGGTTGAGGAAAGAGTGGGGGAGAACAGGAAAAAAGGGCATTTGGAGGCTTTTCAGCTACAAGTGAGGGGACTGGAACGTAACCCCCATGTACGTAAGGGGATGTCTGTAATCCCAGTACCAGAAAACAAAGACTGCTGTTAAAAATTTGCTCAGGCTTTTAAACAGGCAGTATCAATTTACTGTATGATGTTTTATCTGCTTTATGGTAGTTATACACTGAATTTCCCCACTGTCCCTCTACACTGTTGTTTTGTATTTTAAGTTATTCTCTCATGCAGCTTAGCTGAAAGGGGTGGGCACTCAAAAGCTTTTATATAAACAAACAAACAAACAAACAAACAAACTGCTCCTATCATGTGGATGCACCTGAAATACCAATTTCTGAAGAATGTGTATATGGGCAGATTTTCCCAAAATGAAAGACAGATGTATAGGGCAAAGAAGAAAAAGGCCAGTACCACCACCACCACAGAAGAATAGCAATAACAGACCACCCCCAAAATCTAATCAAATAAGCCAATGAATGACATTGGAGGAGGGGAGATTGTCTTCATATTGCGAACAGCAGAGCAGCTAAAGCACTAACGGCAAGGCATGGCAGCTAGCAAACACCAAGAGATTAGTCAAGATAAAAGAACTGAAGCAAATCATGGAGCTCTACCGACACCGCCCCAAAAAACAAACAAACTTTTAAATCCATAACATGCAAAAGCGGGGATGGCATTTGCCTTTTATGGACTTCCTGGAGGCAGCAGGGTGGCTGATGCAGGATAAAAGAGGATAGGCCAGATCAGTGATGGGGAAACCTCTGGCCCACTGGCTTAATTGCTTATTTATATTTATTAAATTTATATCCTGCCCTTCCTCCCAAAGGAGCCCATGGCGGCAAACCACAAGGAATGAAACACTGAAAACAATTGTAATACAGATGCAGGCTGGGAAACATATCGACTTTTAAGTCTTGTTGGAAGAGGAACAACTTCAATAGGAGCTAAAAAGGCAAGAGAAATGTTGAATAATAAAGGAGAGGAAATTCTAAATAACAGGGGCCACCACACTAAAGGCTTGATTCCCATGTTGTGCAAAACAACCCTCTTGGTAAGATGGTATCTTCAAGAAGCCCTCACCTGCGGAGTGCAGTGATCAATTGAGTATATAAGGAGTGAGAAGATTTTTCCAGTATCCTGGTCCCAAGCTGCGTAAGGATTTATGCATCAAAACCTGCAGCATGAAGTTAGCCTGGCAGCTAATTAATCCCACCGGGCCTCCCTGTTTGGCTTGCAGTGCTATTTTGACCAAGCCATGTTTACCCACCTTACATGAGATGCCATATATGGTATCAGTTGTGGGGCAGGAAAGACACGGCTGGGTTAAAAGGGGATTTGCAAGCAGAACCTATGCAGCAGACTGGCAGCATTTGAAAAGCACAGGGCTGACTGCAAACCTTGCAGGCAAAACTGGGTCACCCGGCATTGAGAGGTGGGCTGTCCTGACCACCTATCAAACTTGCATACACTGGCTGGGTCCAGTTCCGCACCCCTGGGTTAGATGAATCTTTGATCTGAATCAGCAGCGCTAGTCCTTATTTTATTTTTTCAATACACAAGTTGTGGCACTACTACAATCATTAACCATTCTGTAGAGCAGCTAGACAAAGAGCATCTGTAAACTGATACCAGTTTACAGGTCTGAATGCTGTGGTAATTAAATGGGGAGGGGGGAGAGAGATCTCATCAGGATGAGGAGGAAGCAGCAATTGGTCACAGGGCTTGCCTTCCACTTCTGTGCATTTATTTCATTTTATTCCGTGTATGCTACACAAATCTTCCAACCATCAAAACGTGTGCAAGGAAAATTAACAATGAAATGCAATCCCCATGAGCAGGAGAGCCTGTGTGGCATTGTTCTGCATTCTTACAATTCCGCAACATGTCTCTTAAAAACAAGGTCACTGCCTTGATTACGATGTCTATAGACAGTAAGTGTAAAGTGACCCAAGTCCACTACACGGGCATCTTGTTCCTTTCATAGAGATGGACACAGGTGCAACAAAGCCCATCAACCACTGCAATGCAACAGCAGCAGTGCCACTGTGTTCCATTATGAAGAAAAACAAATAGCCCCCCTAAGCCCAGTTTAGAAAGCTATACACGTCTTTTTGCTCTTTGGAGAGGGCCCTGTTCAATTGCCACATCATCTGTTACTTTACGCACTCCGATATGCTGCAGGCAAATGGAAAACAAGATTACTCTTGTCCAATCAAGAAGGGATTTGCATGAAGTATTTGGGAGCTCCTGGGTCCTTGGATACCTTATCTAAAAATAGGACATTTAAATAGGTACTGAGAACCTAGTTAACTATTTAGGAAATATTGAAAATATAGTTTCAATCTGCCTCCCACAAAGGCAGCCCTGTTTAGGGAGGCTTTTAATGTTTAATAGATTATTTTATTTCATTTTTCTGTTGGTAGCTGCCCAGAGTGGCTGGGGAAACGCAGCCAGATGGGCGGGGTATAAATAATAAATTGTTGTTGTTGTTGTTGTTGTTGTTGTTGTTGTTGTTGTTATCCAGTGCCCTCCAGATGTTGCAGGACTATAACTCCTATCAACTCTGACCACTGAGTCAGGCTGCACTAGACCAACAAACAGAACCAGCACCTGCTCATTATTCCTAATGAACATATTGAATCGAGGTGGGGGGGGGATGTGGAAATATAAAAACAGGGGGGGGGTCCCATTTTGGAAAAAATTTCTGCCCAACAATATCTGAAGAGCACTTGGTTGGGGATCACTCCCCACCTTTGATAAGCAACCAGCTCTTGTGTGATCGTTCCTGGAGGAACGAAAGATATTGGCATATATCTCACAAACAAAGATATGTTTACAAAGGCGTATGTGTATCTTTCTGCCAGTGTATGCATTACTATATTAAAGCTTGCATCACTCTGGAAACTGGAGGTTCTCATGCAATCAGAGCTATCCTGCAAAAGCCGAATTAATGGGGGGGAAATGGCGTATTAGTGAAGACATCTGGCATGTTATAACAAGAAAAGTTGCCGTTGCTGTCTGGGAGCCAGTAATCAATTTTTTGCCTCCTCCAGCTACTCTATCATTACACTGAATTAGGATCTGCGAGTGAGGGAGATATATTAGATCATGGTGCACAGCAGAGCTTTGCCAACCGGATCTGGTTCAGATCAGACTAAAACAGTTTGGCAGTCTGCTGTGCCCTTAAAAACAAATCAATAGTGTTACTCTCTATGCTGCAATGTGCTGGGTGCCAGGAAATGTTAAGGTTTCCTGGAGAAAACACACACACAGACACTGACCCCTTTCCACTTTCAGATACACTCAAGGACAGCCAGTGGAAGGGCAACCAATTAATTTTAGATTTAAATCTGCATTGGGGAAGAAAAGAAAAACACACACACACACAAAACTGCAAGAGGCCACTGGAGAAATACGAGTGATCAATTCTAGGCAAGTCAGTCAGCCAGCAATTAACGGAAAGTCAAAAGTTTGCAAAGAGGACTGGAATAATGAGGAAAATTTACAACCGGGCCACCAGTTAATGAGCAAGAGAGACCTGGTGAAAGAGGCAGTAAAACCACTCTAATATTATGGCAAAGGGAGAACAGACTGGAGCCAAAATACAGCCCAAGGAAGATTTTGGGAGGGATTTGGGGCGGGGGAAAGAGAAAGGAGAACAACTTCAAAAAGAGGGTATTTAACTGCACTATCCATACGGCTTTCCTTCCTGCCAAGATTCCATAGTGTCACAGGAATAAGGATATCAAGCCAGCACAGCCTTGAAAAGATTTTTCCCCAGGCTTCACTCCCTTCCATTCTGAATCAGGCTACATTTTGGAGCTGAAAGGTTTCTCCTGCCAATGAGCAGCTGAGCTCCAGACCTGGCACTTGTCTGCTTCAAACAGCAGCACGGCCAGCAGTGCCGGCAAAGGTGCAATTGAGAGCTTTTGGTCTGTACTGGGAGGTCTTTGTGAGAGCGTGAGATTTATGCCAACAGAGACTGAAGGCTGCTCATTCAGAACTGCCATCCTCCTCTTGGCAGTGTTAGAAACTCAGATATATAAGCTAGGCACCAAATGGCACCTTGGTTACGGTCACCACAACGGAATGTCTATTGATTCGCAAGGGGGTTGGACTAGATGACCCTTGGGATCCCTTCCAATGCTACCATTCTACGATCTCAACTACAGCGGTACCTCAGTTTACGAACTTAATCCGTTCCGGAAGTCCGTTCTTAAACTGAAACAGTTCTTAAACCGAGGCACGCTTTCCCTCTCCCGCCGCTGGTGCCCTTCCACCATTCAGCTTCCGTTCTTAGACCGGGGTAAAGTTCGCAAACCAGGACACTACTTCCAGTTTTGTGGAGTTCGTAAACAGGACTGTTCTTAAACCGAGGTACCACTGTACGTTGCTTGGCTGTAGCTTGCTCTTACAACAATTCACTCGGCCCAGGATGCAAGAAGGAGAAACAAAGAAAGTGGAAATGGAAATGGTATTAACTGCAGAGCTTTTTAAACTGTTGCCACCAACCTAGCACCAAGAAATTGGACCCACTCCTATAGCACCTCCTTTCTGCATTCTCCGCTCTCCATTTATATATTTATTCCCGCCCCCAACCTGTGCAAAGCTGTGATCACATAAATAAAGTAAGCGTGAGCAAGTTACCTATATCACTGTGTGCTATTTGTATGGTATGACAATGTATTTTCCTTTCATTCACGATTCCCTGAAAGCTCTTATGGGTGAATAATGCAAAAACAGTCAAGATGTTTCTAACATTTGCTGCTTATTATATGTTGTAAAATGAAATAAAAACATTTTATTTTATTTTTGAGAGAGAGAGAGAGAGAGAGAGAAGCAGGTGGGCTGTAAATATAGCTATTCCATAAAAGAAAAGTCAGCATCACGGTTAAGAGTTATACATCACTGCCACCCTAAGCTAAATGCAAAACCTGAAAGCAAGAGATTTAAGAAACACAAGAAGGTTGTCAGATTGTGCAGTGTTGTGTGTGTGTGTGTGTGTGTGTTGTTGTTGTTTTTTTTAAAAAGAAGATATACATAAAGGTACTAAAACATATTGCGCTCCGCTTCCCACGCTGTTTTGCAGACAGCTTTAATGTGTTGTAGCGGACCAATACTGACAACAGAAGTTTCAGTTTTCATTGCTGTTAATACCCTAAGCAATTACTGTTGCTCAGCAGGTGCTCCTGCCCAGAATGGCAACTCACACTGTAATCCAACATTATTTTTTTTGCAGGAGCAATTCCTCCTGAACACCAAAGCACCTGCTAATGTGCAAAATTGCATAAATGGGGCTTAAAACGTCTCGTAGCTTTAAAAGCCATCACTTAAATAAAAAAAACCAACACCCAGTATTGTTCATGTCAGAGTATTATTGAATCTGCTAGAGAGCAGGGATTGAAAGGGGGAGTGGCATCAAAAAAGGCTTTTCTCTTTTTTTTAAAAGGAAGCTGGACTGGCTCCAAAAATCAGAAGGATGTGAAAAATTACCTGTAAGGGGAGAAACTGTACATAATTGAGATCTCCGGGGGGTAAAAATAGCAGACACATAAATATTGAAACAGACTGTCAAAGTAACCAGGGAAAGGAAGCACATTCTCTAACACCGCAGCTTTACAACATTAACCAGAAGCAGCAGGGGAGGGGGGGGGCGAGAGAAAAGGGGGAAGGCAGGGAGAAAGAAAAAAGATAGATTTGGGGAGAGGAACAGATAGTGGTTTACAGAGCTGAGCAACAGGCCACCCAAATATGTGTATTTTATTTAAGTTTTTGAAAAACGGATCTATTTCTGACCTCAAAAGCAACCTGGTAGGACGTTCTTACATAATGCTACTGTCTTAAGTCATGTGTGGTCAGCAAAGGATGGCAGACCCACTGGGCATCATGTTCACATGGGTCCTGCACTCAATGCACCGAAGCACACTTAGGCCCAGCTGGCACAGAATGCTAAGCCAAACCATGGGTTGGCAAGAATGAGCAACCAAGCAAGCACCTGGAGAAAAGATGGCGGCTGCTTTGTTCCTCCTCTGGACTTTCCACTGCTGGGCCGTGGTTTGGTTTACAATTACATCTGAACCTGGACTTATGGTTTATCTCCCCCAGAGTGGTATGCCATAGAACAATCCTTGGCTACAGCTCATGTGGTGCCTGCAGCTAAGCTTTGCAGCAGGTGACAAAGACACATCTCTGCCCAAGACCCAGTATTGTGCCCACTGACTGGCAGAGACTCGCCAGCATTTCAAAAAAGGGAGGCTCTCCCAGCCCTACCTGCAGATGCTGGAGATTCAATCTGGGATCACCTACACGCGGAGCGGGTGCTCTACCACTGAGCTATGTTCCCAAGGTTGGTTACATAAAAAATACAAATAAAAGACAACAGAGGACAGTGTAACCGACTTAAAAGAGTCAGCAAGATATCAAAGGTCAACGTAAGCACAATAAGAAAAGGTTAAAATTATACCGAAAGTGCTTGAGAAAATAAAAAAAGGGTCCCCCATCTCCCCGTAAGGTAGATGCCAAGGGTAACTTTCCACAGTTTGGCCACCACCAATGTGAAGGCCCTCTTCCCAACTTGCCATCCACCCCACCTCAGATGGCAGGAGAATCCAGAGAAAGCCCTCTGCTGAAGAGAATAAGGCAAGGTGTGTGGGAAACCTGCAGCCCTCCAGATATAGCTGAACTACAATTCCCATCAGCCTCAACAAGCATGGCCAATAGCCAGGGATGGTGGGAGTTGTAGTTCAACAACATCCGGGAGGCCAAAGGTTCTTGCCTCATGTGTGTCTGCTGAAGATCTTAACCTACAGCTGCATATGGAAGCTAGGATGCATGGACAAAGTCTGGCCTGGTATGAAGCAGCTTCCTATCTTCATACCTAAGTCCACAATGGTAAACATGCAAGCAAAAGGCACATACTGTGTGCAAGTCATAAAAGTAAGGCATTTCTTCCTTCTCGTCCATAGGTGCCACACATTTATAGCTTATGAGAAATTACCAGAAGTGCACTAGAATATAACATTGTAGTAACCGTAGTAATTACATAAAGTGGCACCTAGTAGCAGCCCATGTTCAACTTCACAATGCAAAAATAAAGACTGTCAAAGAACGAGAGATAGGTAAACAAGAATCATGACTGTGGAGAGTAGTAATTGCCAGGAAGGTTTTGGCTGTGATAAAAAGTAGTATTTGAAAAGTTCCCAATATTATGCTTTTTAAAATTGCTGTTGCTTACCAATTTGAAGTCTTGAATGCTACAAATGAAGTACGGAGTGTTTGGTCGCCGACTCTCAATATACACACAATCTTTAAAAAAGAAAAAGAAAGGAAGAGAGTTAATTTTAAACTACAGTAGTTCCTCTAGCCTGGCAAAAATGCAGAGATACCACATAACCTTTTGTATCAGGTGAACAATTCACAATGAAAATACTATAAAATGTGATCTAATGCAAAGAAAATAAATGAATGAATAGGTGAATAAAAATGTTTCTGCCTGGCTAGGCGTGCTTCCCTAGGGAGAGAATTCCATAAGCAGGAAGCCACCACTGAGAAGACTCTTTCTCATGCTGCCACTCTCAGCACTGTCTGCTAAGGGGGCACAAACATACAGTCTGGGCTGGTTCATGTGCGAAGAAGCCGTCCATAAGGTACTGGAGCCTTGAGCTACATATGGCTTTTGTAACACTTTATATTGTTTTAAGGATCAATTCTCAGGGGACCTGTGTCACAAAAACAAGTACTGCCAGAGTGATCCCCATAATTAAACTGGCACAATGACCAGGTCACAACCTAACATAGTTATGTCAATCAAGACAGGAAACAAAGTCAAACTTCTTGCAGCTAAATGGTCATTAAAAATCCAACAGTGCTAACCTGGTTTTGCTCCTAATCATGAAATCACTTACCCTACAACAAGCACTATTTATATGCTGTATGACCTTTCAAAGTAGCCTCTACTGTAAAATTGGACAAACAACATATCCTAAAACACCCTAATTCTATATTTTTCACAACAGACTTTATTGTCACTGCCTCTTTATAAGAGGACAGGAAGCTCATGTTCTTTCATTAGATGAGAATGGTTTTTTGCTTTTTTTGCTTCCATGAAACAATTTATATTGGAAGATATAAGGAGGTAAGCTAGTAAGAGCCACTGTGGTATAGTGGTTATAATGTCGAACTAGGACCTGGAAGACCCGGGTTCAAATCCCCACCTGACCATGAATTTTGATTTTGATCCAGTCACTGCCTCTCAGCCTAACTTACCTGACAAGATTGTTGTGAGGAATGAGGAGGGGAAGAACCATGCATGCCATCTTAAGCTCCTTGGAGGAAAAGGCAGGATATAAATGCAACAACAACCATTTTTTTAAAAAAAATCTGGTGCCCAAGTGGTTCTATTTGCCATATGTTATTATAACATAAAATGTGCCCAATTTATCAAGAAGCCACAGTTTAAAAAAAGGGAAACTGCACAAAATTAGCACCTGCATTGGCTTCAAGATGGCTAGCACTGGCGGGCTAGATGTCAGAAAACAGGAAATCCTCTTTTGAGTGTCTATAAAACACACACACACACACACACACACACACACACACACACACACACACACACCAATCTTTTGCAGATAGGCATCAAATGTTTTGCCTTCCTGGCTGATTTGCACATAATGAAGCATCCAATGTGTCTGTGTGTATGATCCACGGCGACTCAAGTTCCCCAGATGGAACTTCCTCAAATACGTGGCTCTTTGAGAAAGTCCATTCAGACTAAAAGCTGCAGAGCTTCTCAAGCAAGAAGAAACAACTCTACTTGTCAACAGGCAGCTACATTTCTAATCCAAAAACTGAGAATGGTACTGCAGTCATTGAGGGTTGTTTTAGAAGGAGGAGGAGGAGGAGGAGGAGGAGGAGGAGGAGGAGGAGGAGGAGGAGGAGGAGGAGGAGGAGGAGGAGGAGGAGGAGGAGGAGGAGGAGAAGAAGAAGAAGAAGAAGAAGAAGAAGAAGAAGAAGAAGAAGAAGAAGAAGAAGAAGAAGAAGAAGAAGAAGAAGAAGAAGAAGAAGAAGAAGAAGAAGAAGAAGAAGAAGAAGAAGAAGGAGGAGGAGGAGGAGGAGGAGGAGGAGAAGAAGAAATAATTCTGCTATTATAATTCTCTGCAGGAGAAAGTTTCCATTTCTAAAAATGTCTCGTTTCATAACATTAATTAGTAGCAGAAATAATGGTTACAATACCAGTCAAATCTGACAGTGTTTAAAGATGCAAAAATCAGATCCCAAGTCGATTTAAGACACTGGGAAATTTTCTGATTCAGGTTTCTTTCTTTTATTGAAAACCTGTACCACCACACAACAAACCCAGTATCCCCTGGTCAGGGTGGGATGGGAGTCTGGTGACACCAGAGCGCTAATCCCATGCCACTGTCCCAATACAGTGGTACCTCAGGTTACAAACTTAATTTGTTCCAGAGGTCCGTTCTTAACCTGAAACCATTCTTAACCTGAGGTACCACTTTAGCTAATGGCGTCTCCCACTGCCGCCGCCGCATGTCGTCTGTTCTCATCCTGAGGTAAAGTTCCTAACCCAATGTACTACTTCCAGGTTAGCAGAATCTGTAACCCAAAGTGTTTGTAACTTGAGGTGTTTGTAACCTGAGGTACCATTGTACAAAAAAACCCCAGAGAAGTTCCTGCCTTTCCTCAGTCTGGAAACCTCATTGCTGAGAGGGATGGTCAGGTTACTTCCAAACTCCTAGGCTGCCTGCTTGCCCCAAGGGACCAGTGCTTTTTTCTGGAAAAATAAGTGCTGGTACTCACCATGAAGTTGTTACCATAAGTGCCACACTTTTTAACAACAACAACAAGAAGAAGAGGTGCTGGTACTGCGTACCCTTGAGTACCCCCTGGAGAAAAAACCCACGGCTGGGGCCCATTTTTTAGCCAGAGTGCCTGACACATACTCCCTTCCCACTAGAAGTTTGGGTGCAGAATAGGGGTTTGCATGGGTTAAAACAAATATTGAGGGACCTCCAGCTGTATCATTAACCTCTTAAGGAGCAGTAGCCTCATAATCTGGTGAACCAGGTTCACATCCCCGCTCCTCCACATGCAGCTACTGGGTGACCTTGGGCTAGTCTGAAGTCTCTCAGACTCACACACCTCACAGAGTGTTTGTTGTGGGGGAGGAAGGGAAAGGAGATTGTTAGCCGCTTTGAGACTCCTTAGAGTAGTGATAAAATGGGATATCAAATCCAAACTCTTCTTCTTCTTCTTCTTCTTCTTCTTCTTCTTCTTCTTCTTCTTCTTCTTCTTCTTCTTCTTCTTCTTCTTCTTCTTCTTCTTCTTGTCCTTTAGCCTTAGGTTACATCCTGTTTCTTACTTCCTCTACCACACACTTCCCTCTCAGACCTCAAGACGAGAGGTTGCCTTCTAAATATCCTCTGAGAGAAGAAGAAATGAGCCGGCATGACTAGCTTGTTCTCCTCTGGACTAGTTAAGACTAGAACTAGAAACCTTTTCTATCAGAGTTATGCATCTACGGCAATAAACAACTTTATTATTTTCTTACCGAAAAGCATATCTGTGTAATTGTAATAGGTAAAGCCTACTCTCTAACCCAGATTCACTAGTCAAACACGGCTCACTTGCCATTCTAAAGGGTTTCAATAGGTAATTGATCTACCAGCTCTAGCTGAAATTCACAGGGGTTCCCCCCAACCTCCATCTCTGATCGACTCGTTTAACCCCACTACATAGAATTGAGGGGGACTATGGAGCGAGGAAGGGGGTGGGTACAATCAAGTGAGGCAATCAAGAGTATCTCTTCTTTTCTTGTTTAGTTTTGTTCCTTTTCTATTTACTGAACTGCCCAGGAGCTGCAGATGGCTTCTGAGACACCGTTTAGACACTCCTCCGTGATGACGTGCCTCTTCCTTTTCTCTCTTGCTCACTTTCTAGAAGCGTACATGCTGTTCTGCCAAGAGGCATATCTGTGAATAATCCACATGCAGAATATATTGTATGCTCTCTCTCCCCATTGCTTTAATACCTAATTGTTGAAGAAGTGGGAGGGGAAAAGAGGAGGAAAGGAGACAGAGTCGAGCAATAGTTCTCCTTCTACATCTCTTTACAGCCAGCAATTCTAAGAGTGCATTATCTTCACTATAAAGTCTCTTACGTTTATGGAAATATGTCTTTCATCCTGAAAGATTATATACCACAAGCTGAAATTGAGGCCGTATGCTGAGGAATTTATTTGAGCACTGGAGAGGAAGAGGGAGGGAGGGAGGGAGGGACAGAGAGAGAGAGAGAGAGAGAGAGAGAGAGAGAGAGAGAGAGAGAGAGAGAGAGAGAGAGACCCAACCACCTCAAGGGATAAAATTGCTGCAACTGCTTAAGTGTGATACCACAAAATAATTCAACAGGGTGGAATGCTTAAAAACAAACTGACATTGAAGGATGAATTTAGATAAGCTGAGAGTATTATCAAAGATGGGATTTGACAGAATTTAAGCCTCTGGTTCTTTTGTGATAGGAGTGATGGGGTTTTATGCTGCCATGGGGAAGGGGGAAGAGAAGCACACCTCATGTCAATGATTAGGTACAGATTTCAGTTTACAGCATCACTAACAAAGAGACCAGGACAGGGGCCACCCCATATACTGCACCTAATTCAGCCACGCAGGTGGAACATAGGAAGCTGCCTTACACAAAGTCAGACCTTTGGTCCATCTACCCTAGTACTGTCTACACTGATTGGCAGCAGCTCTCTAGGTTTTGGGGGAGGAGTCTCTCTCTGCCCTATCTGGATATGCTGAGGGTTGAACCTGGGACCTTCTACATGCAAGGCAGATGCTCTGCCACTAAGTTTTGACCCATCCCCTATGGTATAGACGAATATTGTGTTCGCAGCATGGTTGGAAAAGGTGGTCCAACTGCCTCTAGCATTTATTTGTCCCTTGAGTTGAACACAATTCAGGAGAAACTAGTATAAGACCACAACAGCCATGCTGGGACAAACCAGCATCGGTGACCAACCAGCACTGAAGGAGGTCAGGGGTGGTGATCTGGAAGCAAAGCACGCAGCAGGCAAGTAAGCCAGTGTGGACAATCCGAAAAGCGGCTTTGTCTTCACTCAAAAGAACAAGATGCTCACATTGAGGAGCCTGGCCAAAGCCTGAACATTTATAGGATCAGGAGGAATCCTATTGGCCCCACCGTGTCACCTGATAAGCACTGCACTAGAAGTTGCAGTGTTGCCCTCCAGCCAGCCGCACCAATGCTGCTCCTCACTGGTATATACCAGTCCTGGCAATCAGCTGCAGGGGCAGATAGTATAAGGCACCTGAGATATGCTTGCCAACGATCTGGGATGAGAGAATGGCAGACAGGCAATCAAAATGTCACATCCATCCAGCTGGACCCAACATGTGAAAAATCATAACATATCTGAAGCTGTGGTTCAGAATGTCTCACTTGGCAGTGCAAAAAGAAGAGGAGGGGAAGAAAGGTGAACAGGAGGTTTCTCTGTTGCTGCTTTTAAACCAAAGCCTCCTTTCAAGCGTCAAGCTGCAGCCTCTGTTTGAACTATACACCTTGGACTTCCACCTCGCTGGCACTTCATCATCAGGAAGCAGATTTCTGGCATGTCAAGTCAGCTTGACAAACCTGCACTCACCAGATGCATCCTCATAGAGCTAGCTGCAAATTCGTGACTCAGCCCACTAAAGCACAAAGAGATGAGCTCAGAAATCATGAGGTTCTACAAAGCTGTTTGTGGTTTCTCAGATAAGTTTAAGATCTTTCAAGAGGGTTTGTGGTTGTGGTTCTCTCCCCCATGCTTTTTTTTTGGGGGGGGGGGTAAAGTTGAAATATAAATTCACAGGAAGAACCAAAGCATTGTCAACATTCAAAAAATGCAAACACAGCAGAAATTTAAAAGAATAGGAAAAATTAAGAATTTCTTCAGAAAATTACAGAACTTTTTTTACAGAATTTACCTGACCATCAATACCTACCTTTGCTACTTTCTTTTTGGTTCATAAATATGTAAAAACTAGAATTTCCATAATCATTTAACAGACACAGACGTTTTTAAGCGAAGCAACTAGGAAACAATGCCACTGGAAAACAATTGAGTTGTCAATTCTGCAACAGAATCTTCTCCATTTCTCCTTCCCCTTAATGTTTCCAAATTCCTTTTACCCCACCACCAGGAAAGCTTTCACTACAGTTGCTTTTTTATTTTTTTAAAAAAGGCTCTTGTAAAACAGCAGATGCCAGAAGCTAATCACTTCAGCTACCTACAATCTGCCAGTGAAGAATCCCCAACAGAGGGAGGCTTGAAGTAGCAAGGGTCCCTTGGCACATCACCACTTGAAGTCCCAAAGCCTTCAACAGCTATGTAGGCAATGCCATCCACTTCCCGTTGTTCTTCTCACGTTGGATTGGTATTAAAACAAAAAGAAATTAATTCAACATTTGTAGGCATTTTTGGAGGTGGGAATGGGTGGAGGTGAAGAGCTCCCATCAGATTTTAGGATCCTGCACTGCAAAGAGCTGCATAAAAATTCAGGTTCCTATATACTAGCATGGAATTATTAGTCGTCCAGATCATTTTAGAGTTCTTCCCAACCCATTATTCCGCCAAAATGAAGAGGAGAAATGGGGGCGAGGGAGAAGAGGAATGCAGATTGTTGAAAATGAGTATCAGATTTGGTTCAAATCCCTGTCCAGCTCACTTAAGTATCACTGGAAATATCACTCTCACTCTGAGCCACAGATAAATGGACAAAGATACCTTGAAAGACAATGTGAACCAGAAGCAAAGTTATTCTAGTTATAGCGGCATTTAAAAATAGCCACTTGTCTATGGCAAGTAACTAAATATACATAAAAATAAATACATAATGGTAATAATGATGATATAATATTTTAACTGCCTGCAGGTGACTAAGTTGCAAAGCATAAAAAAGAAGGCTGGAGAATAGATTCTGCCCCCTTCCTCCAAAGCTGTTGAGGCCTCACAAATGTCTTCCACTGGGAGCAGACCTATTGAAGTCAATGAATTTAGGCCCATTCATTTTAGTGGGTGTGCTCTGCGTAGGATACAATCCTTACACTAATGGCATTTTTCACTAAAAAGAAACTAAACTAGGACATCTAAGTTAAGTCATATCCTAAACCCAATGATTAGCTACTGCATTCAGTTTCCTACTGAGTGTTTATAGTGTAGCCACAACAACTTCGAAGAGCCAACGCCTGTTTGTTTTAAAAACAACAACTCATATGTCTAATTCCTACATGCAGAAAACTATTACCGGTATTTGCAAGGCAGGCCACTTTATCATGCATGGCCCCTTTCTGCCACAATGTGCACCGTTAATCTTGCAGTGACATTTAATGGGAGTGCATTTGTTTGACACAATGGTGGGGTAGGTTGCTGTGCTTATCTTATTATTATTATTATTATTATTATTATTATTATTATTATTATTATTATTGCAAGCTACGAATCCTATTGCTTATTTGCAGAGGAAGAAAGAGAAGCCACAAGACGCAGAGGGGATTAGATTCTGCAGAGCGGTCCAAATCCGTAATTTGATTGTCACCAGTCAAGCTCCTCTGCCACTGACAAGGAGGAACGGCGCGAGTGCCCTGTCCTGTTCAGGCTTTTCAACTCATTTGTGAGATAAAGCGAGGAAGAAAATTATAGCTCCCCGATTTGTGTGCTTTATGTGCGTCGACATTTCCATTACAAAGCCCCATCTCCAGAGTGAACAGGAATTCAAGTCCCATCCAGGGTCAGAAGCTACTTCTCTTCTCACAGAGATTCCTTAAAAGCCAGTGCAGGAAACAGGGTGTTTAGGTGTGTGAATCTTGGGCCAACATAAAGTATAAAATGTGTCTACAACATTTTGGCACCCTTATGCAGCAATTTAACACTTATTTTTCAGTTTGGGATGAAATGTTAGAGCAGAAGTTGGGTTTTTGCCAAAAACAGTAGCTCCATGTCCTTATTCTGGCTGGCCTTAAATGGCAAAGATAAAATTGTGGGCAGCATGTTCCTAACTCTGGGTTCTATCCAATGTTAGCCCTCCTCAGAGCAGATCCTCAGAGTAGTTAGTGGAAATGACTAACTTAGGTTCATTAATTTCAGTAGGTCTCTTCTGCTCCTCTCCTGTTGGCTTAGCCAATGCCTGCCTGAGAGAAGCTCTACTGGAAAATCTAACAATGCAAGGATGCATCATTGCACTGCCTACTCCATTTCACCCACTGCCTCTCGTCTAGCATGGAATTTCACATTATGACAACATCACATCATGTTTCATATTTCTGGATTCTGGAAGAGGAGATACAGGCTGCTGTCTACATCTGGCTTAAGAGACACACATGGGCAGAGTATTGGACAACCTTGTCTGTTGCCCAATACTGCCAACTTCAATGCCAGTTCTGTTCTGGTGGATGCACTGGGGAACCCAATGAAAATGGCAGCCTAGTTCAAGGTCCTGAAGCACTCCACGTCCTGTCATCACCAGTGCTGTATATTTCTCTACCCAAGAACCACAAAGAAGTGGATTTTACAGCAAATATTGAACTGGAAAGCTGTCTGGTACCCTAAATCAGTAGGTAGACAATGTAGTTCCCTCCATATGTTATTACATTGCAACTGCCATCATGTGTGCCTGTTGGCTGTGCTGGACATGTGTTGGAAGCCCAATACATTTGGAGTACACCATTTTAGCTATCTCTGCCTTTTTAAAGGCTCCCTGGGAGCAGAGACGGGAAGAAAATCTGTTAGTTTCCTCAAAAGGGCTGGTGGAGACACAGTACAGGACAGCCCATGAGCAAACACAACACTTGCTCAGCACTGGGGAATCGTGAGTCCGTTTAAACACTGCTGGCAATGAAGGGGCCACAATGCTCCTGGATCTGTCCGTCACTTGCTTTAAGACACCTGGATTATAGAGACAATTTCTGCAGCTTCCAAAGAACAGAAGGAAACCTTTCTCCAAGGGGAAACGGTACATTACCCCACCGCAGTTCAGGCAACAGAAGATTTATCCCATTATAGACATCCTTTCTGTGGCTTTCCTAAGCCATCAAAGCAACTGTTCTCTGCAAAAACTGCCCCCTTACCAATTATCTGCCGATTGTGCGAAGCAGATGCACCTGCAGTGGCACCCCAACCCATTATGCAGCTATCCCCAATCCAGTAACTATGCCAAGTCCATCTGCCAACAACCACAGTGGCAACGAAGACTACGATGGAGACACAAATATATAAGCTTCAAAACTCAAATATCCAGAAAGCTGCAAGGTTGTTTGCACAAATTAGTTCTTGCCAATTTATTGGCTTTCTGCACTGGCTAGGCTGGGGAGGAAGACGTACATGTGGACTGTGAAATAGTGAAGGTACACAGACCTGTGTGATACACGAAGGTACTGGACTTGACACACACACACACACACACACACACACACTATACTTATATTGTGTACTGTACTCTGAAGCAGGGATGGGGAACTGGTGGTCCTCCAGATGCAACTGGACTAAAACACCTATCGCCCCTGACCATTGGCCATGTTGGCCCGGGCTAATGGGTGTTACGAGTCTAGCAGCATCTGGGGGGGGGCGGGACCTGCAAGTTCTCCATCCCTGCTCTAAAGGGAACAACACAGGGCTGATCCTGAAATGAACACTAGTGACCTACATCCCAGTGGGTAGGTACCTGACTGACCACATCTGGATCAAGCCAGTGGCCCATCTAGTCCAGCATCCTATTCTCACTGTGGCCAACCAGATTCCTGTAGGAAATTGGCAATCAGGACCTGAGCACAAGAGCCTTCTCCCCTCCTTTGGTTTCCAACAAGGGGTATTCAGAGGCATTCTGACTGACAGTGGAGGTAGAATGCAGCCATTGTGGCTAGTAGCCACTGACAGATCATCCTCCAGGAATTTGTCTAGTCCTTTTTTAAAGCCATGCAAGGAAGCTTTAAAAGTAGTTTTTGTTATCTGCCATGCCTTCCCTTACTCCTCACCTGTTGGGTTTAAAACATTTCAACAGCACTGGTTTGTCCTGCCTTTCAATTTGATGGCAAATATTCAATCAAGACAGTGCCACTTAAAAAAAAATGAGAAAGACAGCAAAGAGATCTGCAACCCTTTGACAATTTAAATTTATTTATTTTTATTTAACAAAAGTTTAATACCATATGATCGTACTAAAATCTCTAAGCAGTTTACAAAAATATCAGTATTCTCAATAAAAAACATCAAAACACTGTTTAAAAGAAGACAGAGAGAAACTTTCAAAGCCTGTATGTGTGCATACACATAAACACACACAGTGTAAATGCAATCCAATTTACACACACACACACACACACACACACACACACACACACTCACACACTAAACACAATCCAATTATGAGCCTCTTGGGTTTTAGTACTATAATAGTCCAAGCTTGCATCATCCAAACAGATCAACGCCTCGAGCTCTCAATGGTGCACTTTCTTCCTGGGGGGAAAAATGTTCCTTGAAAGCCACCAACATGGACCATCTACAACCCCCCTGCTGCCAACTCAGCGCTCAAAGCCTAACTAAAAGCATCTTCAGCTGACAGGCACACATTTCTTGGCCCTGCACTTTCCTCCTGGGGGTCTTTCACAGCTCTTTCCTCTCCTGCTGCACTTTCCTCCAAAACAGACTGCAGCAACTGGCTCAGCACTGAAGGGCTACATCAGAGCTCTCGCATTTTATTGGTACACAATTAACAATCTGCATAACATTTGCACTTATGATGATATATCCCATTTGTGCCATTTTCTACTGAAAGGCTAGAACAAGCAGATCTTAGGGATGTTCTGGAAATAATCAGAGATCTCCATGTACACATCCTTTTATTATTAAGCAAACAACAAAAGATCTCTTCACAAATGTACACACTGCCAGAGAGAGAGACATTTAAGTGCGCCTTTCTCACTGCTGTGCTTTAAGCTGCGTGGAGGCCAGCAAAATTCTATTTATCAAGATCTGTGAGCAGTCCAAGACAATTAACTTCATCTGTAGCTGTGGTAATAGCAATAATGAAAGCATCCACTCTTGGCAAGTTATTAACGGTGCCTTTTTATTATTAAAGTGCCACATTCCATTGATATCATTTTTTTAAAGACCCTCTTTTAATTTCTTCAGAGAAGCTCATTCCCTAAACACACCTGCCCTTGCAACAGGCACTTTAAAACCTTTGGCTGCCTGCTCCAACAGAAAAATAGCACTGATTTGTATGATCTGCCCTTTACCAGAAGGTCGCAGTTTTAAACAATTTGTACTCACAACTCAGAGTAGGTTTATAGCAAAAACAGAGTGGCCAAGCAAGGGAGCCATGGAGTATTATGGCGAGGTGATAATAATACTAATTAGATTTCTTCCCCATCCTTTACTGCAAGGTCCCAGGGCAAGTTACAAAATTTGAAAATACAGTATTACAAGCTAGAGGGCCCAGAGCAACTAGAGAGCCCAGAGAGGTGGATAAAATTCAAACACTGGCTTAAAGTAAACACAGCTACATCTCTGTCTGAGGGCCCCGCACTCCAAGTCATTTTTCTAGCCCCAGAGAGCCCCAGACACCTTGGGAGCTGCTCAAGGCCTACTGAGATAGAACCCAAGAGCTTTTCCCTGTTATGTCTTGCAAACACCTCCCATTCCTCATGTTTGGAGAGGACTCCAAATGCTGAATGACAGGGACTTTGCCACTCAAACGCAGCAGGAGCACTGACAGATCTTTTTCTTTTTCTTTTTCAATGACAATTTTAAACAGCACACCACTTTCCTTACAAAGCGGGCATTTGAGATAAGGCAAGGAAGGATGCAACAATGAAAAGGGATGCACATGAGGAAATCTATATTATTTTCACAGGGGGGGGGTGGAGAGAGAGAAGTCACCAGAGTGACAGGTAAGGAGGTATAAAATTTACCTCTTTTCCCTCCCCTCCACCACCCACATGGTTGACAACAAACAAATTGCTAGTCTGATCTTTTAGAGTTGTTTCCTGCCAAGCAGATTTTCAAGCAACGCTGCTGGCTTCTTGTCAAGTAAACAACAACACACAGAGGCCTCTGCTCCTGCTCCTTAAAGACTCCACCAATTTGCTGCCTTTCCTTGAAAGATACCATACCAATTGCCTGCACGGCGCTCCTTATTTCACAAAAATGATTCTTCTTATAAACTGGCCTCATAGAGAATCCATTTTCTTTTTAAGGGGAAAGCTGCTACTGCTGCTGCTGTTTAATGGACTGTCAGTATAATTTAGATTTCATCAATTTAAACTCATTCAAGCCTGGCTCCTGATTGTACAGTAAATGGAACATATTTCTATTCAACAAAATTAATGACAGTTAATTGTAGTCTGGAGCTCCCCATTTTATGAAAGCAACAGTTCCCTGGTCCCAGCATCAAGCTACATGATTTCCCACTCCAATTATTTTCTCCTACTCTTTCCGCCATGCCTCTGATGCATGCTATTTTATAAGCCTCCCATTGCAAGACTAATGTACATTTTGATCTAGTATATTGTTTCCAGTTCTGACAGATATGTTCAATTTTCATGCAAACTGCTGACAGCTGAAAGGTAGAAGGGGAAGGAGAAGGAAGCAAGTTAAGAGCGTCTGGTCCTCAATTCTCACAGCAGTGCTAAAGAAAATTATTTTATTTTTTCCAGCAAAGAACAAGAAGAGAAGACTTAATCGTCCTGACATCCAACAGGAAACCACTGTGCCACTATCTTCAGTGTGCTCATCCCCTCAACAACAACACCCCCCTAACAGTAAATAGTGGCATGACTATAGGCTAATAAATTTAGCTTCCACAGTGAGCATGAATTGCTTCTGAACAATGAGACACAGAGTTGGATCTTTATTAAGATGGCAAAATTACCAATATTGTGAACCGCCAGGTGAAGGGCAGTATACAAAATAGCAATAGTAGTGATGGCAATAATAATAATAATAATAATAATAATAATAATAATAATAATAATAATACAGGTCTGGGTGACTAAGTGGGGTAACGAGCATTTTTATGGGCTAGTAAGTTTGGAGGTTTATTTGCAAAGTCTGATTACCATGGCTATTGACATATACAAATCTAACATATGTCCACAGATTTGCTGTGAAGTCGCGGTAACCAAAGCAAAATTGTGACTAGAAGGCTAAGTTGAAGGTTTCAGGTTTCACAGATAAGCCCAGAGGTTACCTACAGTGCCTGGCAAAGGTTTTGAACCCATAACAGAAGCTGGACAAGCTTTTAGAGGTGGAGTAAGGCTTTTCCTGCTAATTTTCACTGGCAACATACATAGCCTTACAAATGAAAAAGAATCACCAGGGAGCTTTCCCCCACACTCCATTCCAATTTCCTGGGTCCCACCATATCACCTTAAAGCTGTCCTACCTTGGGCATACCTTGGTTCCAAAAGGAAGCAAAACAAGCCAACTGTCAGCCATCAAGAGAGCTGAGTTGTGCTTCCACAGCACTGATCTAATGGCCATCTTCTTCCCCGCTTCCTGTCCAGTGTTAAGAGCTATGATAAGCTCGAAGGCCATGTGGGACAAATGAGAAACTCAAAGCCCTTCCCTTGCGTGGAAGGCAACAAAGGTAGCTGCCCAATGCTGGGTCAGACCATTAGCTCAGTATTTTCTACACTGACTTCCGGTGGCTTCCAGGGTTTCAGGCAGAAGATCCACCCTGGAGATGCCAGGGATTGACCCTGGGACCTTCTGTATGCAATGCAGATGCTCTGCCACTGAGTTATGTACACCCCTTCCTCTATTTACCCACTGTAGCTGTCCACATGAGTGAGCTACCATGCCCATTAATGCAGCCAGCTTCTGCTCCAAACCCGACATCTGCCTCACTTTTTCCTCTTTTCCTTCTGCTTCTAGTGCATCCTTGTTCATGCCATCCATCTACAAGTGCCCCAGATGCATTTTCAGTTTTATGCAGCCCCTGGCATGAAATAAATGATAACCCTCAGTGGCGATCATCAGCAGCACAGAAGGCAGACAAACAGTAAAGGGATGTTTTTCTTTTAAAAGGACAAGCTGAAAGAGAAAGAGAAAGCATATAGACTCTCATAAACATCTGAATCATAAACCTCTGCAGGCTCCATAATATCCAGAGTCAAATGGACTCCTTTGGGAGGAAGGGCAGGATACAAATTTGGTAAGTAAATATATATATAAAAAAATGAAACCAAGCAAGAAGACAAAGAGACAACAAACGATCAAAGGGCCCATCGTGCAGCACTCAGGCACTCGTGACCAAATTAGCTAAGGGCCGACACCACCTCAGTAATTTGGGGGTCTCCAGTGGGGAAGAGCTCCACGCTGTTCTGTTGAGAAAACAGACCCATCTTCTCTGGGTCCATTCATTGTCAACGCGCCCAATCTCTTGCTCTCCACTCTTGTCTAGCAATTTTCTATCCATCCACCCAGGATTTTTATAATCAAGCCTTGCAACCTTTCAACAAGGTGTTTTGTGTTTAAAAGGTTTAAGTGCTACTTTCCTTTAAAAAAAATAAGAGACTGCGAGATTTTGGGGGGGTGGGGAGCAGCGGCTATTGTTTGAGCCACAAATGGATTCCCCCACTTTTCTATACAAGGAAAGCCTGTAATGGGGCTCACTGCAAAATTAGCACAGCTGCTTCAAACGCCAATCATATGGCAGAAGCTTTTAGTTATTTTCTCTTCAGCATAGTCCCTTTTGTCATCAGTTTTCAGGGGGGAAAGGAAAGGAAAATCGTAAGAGCCAAAACACCTGTCTAGACAAAGATGTGACACTTCAGAGAGCAGGAACACACATTTCACTCTCTCTTGAGGATGAAGCCACAGAGTGGACTGAGAGCCCAAACAAGAGATACCGTAAGCTGTATTCACTTGAAAGACTCCAAACCACCACCTATGGCAGCCTTTACTGGGCTGTATACAGAAAGAGACAGAACTGCTGTGCACAGTGATAAATGAAATAATTCAATAACAAATGGCTCAAAATATCCATCCAAAGAGGAGCCTGCCTGTTTTGCATCTCTGGTGGTTACCGCTCTGCAACATAGGACACTTCCTTATACCATGACAGACTATTGGCCCATCAACCTCGGTACAGTATTGTCTTCATGAGGGGAGGGAAAACTTTTCCAGACTGGGGGTGGCATATATCGAGGAAGGGATTCACACACAGATAACACATGTGGAGTTTTTCAGAGAAAGCAGCAAGGAGACACTTGAAATGTTCTAGTGGGAGTAGTGCAGCCAAAGGGGTACATTTTCCCCTCTGGGGGTCACAGATTATTTCGATCATAGATGCCAAGGACTGGAACAGGGCCTTTTGCCTACGTTCTGCCATTCAACTATGCATCCCCCTACCCACTACACATTTTTAGTTGTTCAAAGTGTCGTGCAAGTGAAACACTATACAGATTCAGAGGATAATTGTGCTTAATCTTTGCTGGGGATGAGGGGAAGCACTGCCTCACAAAGCCTCATGGATGGACCTGCCCTGGTTCAAATTCCCACTCTGCCATGAAGCTCACTGTGTGACCTTCAGCCAGTCATACAATTCAAAATTAAAAGCCCATAAGAATTAATTAAACTCAATAAAAAGAGTTAAACAGCTTTCATTTGATCATTAATATTTTGTACTGTACACAGGGGTTACATTCTGAGGCCCCATGCATGTCGAAACCCACTGAAAATGCCTGCAAACACCCCATTCTGCCCCGACATCCACTCTGTCCTATTAGTGATGTTTCAGTGATGTCTTTATGACATTTCCTGGTCACTTCTGGGTTCAGTGCAATGTGCATATACACAGTCACACACATATTGAGCATGCATAAATGAGGGGGGCTGCCTGTATTTATATTTTTATTCTGTATATTGTTTCAAGATTTATTTATTTTTGTATTGTCTTTTGAGTTCTCTGTGGTATATTGTTTTGTATTGTATTTGACCGGCACTTTGTACCGGTATATTTTAAGATCTTTCAACTATTTTCTATTCTTATATTGTATAGTGATCTGAGTGTCTGCATCATACTTGATCTCCATTTTGTGTATGGTTTTGACACTTGCCCTCTACTTCATCGTGCTTGACATTTTGGTCTCTGGTATTTGATGACTAAGTTTTGTTCACTGCTTTGAGGTTCTTCTGAATATAAAGCAATTAACACATTTTCTAAATAAGTTCTCTCTCAGCCTAGCCTACCCCACAGGGTTGTTGTGGCAATAACATGGGGAAGGGGAGAACATATGTACAACACCTTGAGCTTCTTGGAGGAAAGGTGGGATATAAACATAGTAAATAAAAACAACCCACTTCATCATTGGAAATGCAAATTTCCCCATAACACCAAACAAGGAAAGGGGTGTGTGGGGGGGGAGAACCTTAGCAAACAAACAACATGCAAAAAAGGACCCTGAATCAACTTTTAAAAACAACATTATAAACTGTTTCCCCATGCAGAAGTTTGCCTTCTCCCTCCTTCCCCAGGATTTTGTTTGCTTTATTTAATGAAATATATATGTGTGTGTGTGTGCAGATAGCTAGAAAGCTAAAAGAGCTGGTTTTAAGGATCAACCTCCATTTATCAGCCCTTAAGAGAGGCGCCATCTGTCATGCATTAACAGCTGCTCCATGTTTTAAAAGCCAGAACGCCTGCCACATTTGGGGGGGGGGATGGAACACTGGCAGTGGGAAGAGAGAAGTGGCAGAGATTTTCACCTTGTAATGTGCAGTTTTGGTTTTAGTAATAGGACAGGTGTAAAGATTTCTGGTTAGCTCTCTTTATTTAAAAGGGGGGGGGGATAGCTTTCATGTGGATTCTTTACAGTACTGATTCATCCTGAAGGACTGAGCATCCAACTTCCATGGGGGCAGGGGGCGGTGGAGCTATGTAGCCCAGAAGCAAAGCAGATGGATTCATCCCTCTGGACACATCACACTGCATGCTCCCATATTCCAAGAAGAATTAGCACCTCAAGGTGGGGACAATTGTCTGCTATGTGGCCGCATCTTGCCACTAGACAGAAACACAGATTTGCTTTTAGTTGTGCTGTAAGCACCAGGGAGGGGGCATAGGACTGTGGCAGAGCACATTCCTTGCACGTGGAATGTCCGAGGTTCAAATCTTGAAATCTCTAGCTAGGGCTGGGAAAGACCCCTGGGGAACTTCTGCCTGTCAAGAGCACATACAGAACACAGGAAGCTGCCTTATACCAAGTCAGACCATCAGGCCATTTAGCTCAGTATGGTACATACTGATTGGCAGAAGTTCTCCAGCGTTTCAGATTGGGATTTCCAGTCATACCTGGAGATACTGGGGATTGAACCGGGGACCTTCGGCCTGCAGAAGCCATGACCCTTCCCCAGGGGACTGAGCCAGATGGACCACTGGTCTGAATTGATTTAAAGCAGCTTCCTATATTCCTACACCTACTTGCAATGCAAACAAGATTCCTACTGCTGATCCTCCAATGGCTTCAAAGGCACTGAATAGTTAACTTCATCATAATTGGCTTTTGCTGCTAGGAACAGGGCGTACCTCTGCAGCAGAACAAATGCTTTGAATGTGAAGGGCGCCAGACATCTCAGTCCCTGGCATCTCCTTAGGTAGCAGGACAAGAAAGATCTGATTACAGTCTTGGAGAGCCGTTGCCAGTCAGATCAGACTATCACTCTGACTCAGTATAAGGTTGTTTCCTAATGCAGCTCAGCTCCTACCACATCCATAATAAACTAGGCACTAGCTAAGTGCGAGCCTCGCCACCATCAGTGGCTCAACTACTGGAATGTCATGGTATGTTGATAAGCTACAGAGTCACAGAATGCTGATAATCATCACAGCCATTCTCAGACGAACAGGAAGGCGTAGTTAAAGGGACACAGGTCTAGGGGGGTGTCTCTGTGCTGTTGGTGGAAAACAAGAAAGGGCAGTGAGGCAAGGAACTGGGGCTGGAATTTATATATTTTGATTCAAGCTGAATAGCTAAATCTTTGGCGGAAGGTTCCTAGTTGCTTTTTAAAAAATCTAGCTCTCTCTCTCTCTCTCCTTTTTAATTCTGGCACATTTGCCTCTCTCAGCTGGTGAAGCTGTCAGAACAAATAGAAGGCAATATCTGGAAGCAAGACAAACACATGGGTCAATGTCAAACACAAGCCAATCACTCTCAGGGCGAGAGCCAAATGCCTGCATTTCAATTTCACTCATGTTCTCCAACTCAAATACCGTTAGACTGCTTTAAAAAAAACAACACCCATAACCAAACAGCTTTCCTCTGCTCTCTTTTTGGTTTTCAAAATGAGATTCTCTTTTTAATCCAAGAGCAGATTTCAGATTGAACAACAGTTTCAGCCATTTCCTTGGCAGCTACAAAGGAAAAGCATCAATGTATAATTATTATAAAGGGAACATTTAACAATTAATTGAGCCAGCAGAAGCTAAACCTCCGGAGCTTAGGAGTTCAAATGCTTGCTTGCTAAGCGAAAGGGCAGAGGATTGTAACTTAACCATAGGAGATTTCAGCCCAATTAGGCTCTGCGTAAATAAAATAAAATAACTGGGTCTGCTATGCCTGGGTGCAAATATGCCAGAGAAACAGACCAAAGGCCTTCTGTTTCCCTTGCTGTGCTGGAAGGGTGAATCAACAGCACACAGAGGCAGGGATGTGTGTGAGTGAGGTGACAAAACTATAATCACCCTTGTACAATTTTGCAGATAGGATCAGGAATGCATAGAAGCCACTGGTGCCCAGCAGGGGAGGTGAGATGAGCCCGATGCCTGGCATGTGGGGTTACTGCCAATGTGTTTTTTGGCTCCTGAGTTTTCCACAACTCCTGGATATTATCTCAATTTGAACAATTCCACAAGGACATGCTTCTTATAATATTAAATAACACACACACTACTACCCCACCAACCGCTACTACTTTTGGTTAATCTTAATTTCTATGTGCACATACTTGGACATCAGTCATACTGAAGAGAGTGGGCTAAACACAGTGAGAATTGGGATGCAAAGAGAAGGGGGACCTTAGCTGTGTGGCAGAGCACATGCCCTGCATGCAGGTTCAATATGAGGAAGGGGCGGCAGAAGGAGAGGGGACGTATAGGCAATTCTTTCTGTTGCATGCACTTAAGTCTCAGTTACACCAGGGCACAGAGACCAGGAGGCTGTGCCTATGGTTTTGCAGGGAAGGTGGGTTTCAAGAAGAAGGTAATTAACACTATGGGATGCACTTCCTCAGATCCAGAGAAGATTTTTCCCAGAACAGGAAGAGCTGAAAACTTCAGCAGCTCACCACCCCACCACTTCTCTGGAGCACTCCCCAGGGCCTGCAGCTAACACTACCAGAACAGGAGCATGTGATCCTATTACTGCCTGAGATTCCCACCCGCCCCCCTCCTACACACTCCCCAGAAGCAGAAGCAGCTACATTCAGAAATCACCTCCTTCCCAGCATATAATAAGAAGGGCCGGGCGTCTTGTTTTGTGTTAACATGATTGTCTTGGGCCAGAGCACCCATCAGAAGCCTGAACAAAGGCCCAAATTACAGCCTTCCTGCTCTCCATTATGGGGCATCCACCCTCTCCCCCCAAGAAATAAGCACTCGAGGAGAGAGAGTGTGCCTTAACTGCTAAGTGCTCTCGCTCTTCCCCTTGGCAAGCAATCCTCCCATAAATGAGGATTGCACCCAGCCAGCTACAAAGCACTTAACAGCTGGCACCTACGCAAACAAAAGAAATCCTGATAACCTCAAACAGGAACTTTTCGCTTTCAGTAGCAGAGTGTGTGTGTGTGTGTGTGTGTGTGTGTGTGTGTGTGTGTGTGAGTCCCTTTTCTTTACTACATTTCTGAAGTGTTATACCACATTGCTTTAAAATGACGGGAGATTAAAAAATGGGACAGTGTCTTGCTCTCCTATTTGAGTCACCTATGCAGATAGGGAAGGAAGCAAGGTGGTCAAACTAGAATTACATAGCACTGAAAGAAAACGCGGCTCCTTCAACTGTCTTTGAAGCTTCACCAGACATTACGAGAGTTATTGGTTTTCAGTTTTTCCTTTTGTAAAATAAAAGAACACTAGCCCTACATGTTAACTAGCACCTGAATGCCAAGATATTTGTGCTATGCCAATGTTCTGCCTTGTCAACCGGTCACTTTCACCAATTTGGTTCCAGGTAACAGTCACTGCCATTCTTTTCATATTACTTTCCCTCCAACCTCATTCTTTTTCACAACACCCAAATGTGTATATATACCTGACAATTTGGAATCACACACCCATGCATCTGATGAAGCTTGTGCCATAATAAATTTGTTAAGTCTTTAAGGTGCTATAAAACCCTTTGTTGTTTTTGCTGCAGCAAACTAAAACACTACTACTCTTCTGGAAATCAACATTTTCGTTCACCATTAACATTAGTGGAATGATATATAAATTCAAGCCTACATTGCTTGTCATACAATATTGCGATAAAAAATAGGCCACTACTCAAAATATAATTAAAAACAAAACTAATAGCTTAGCACAATTCTATCAAGAGGAGGCTGGGTCCAGCAGTGGCCTTGAATTGACAGCCTAGTTCATGCGTAGGCAACCTAAGGCCCGGGGCCGGATCCGCCCCAATCGCCTTATAATTCCGGCCTGTGGACCGTCCATGAATCAGCATGTTTTTACAGGAGTAGAATGTGCCCTTTTATTTAAAATGCGCCTCTGGGTTATTTGCAGGGCATAGGAATTCGTTCATTTTTTCCCCAAAATACAGTCCGCCGTCCGCCCCCAAGGTCTGAGGGACAGTGGACCAGACCCCTGCTCAAAAAGTTTGCTGACCCCTGGCCTAGTTCCTATAATGCATTGATTACACAGGTTTCCCTAGATCAAAATTACCTACACAAGTATCTGCATTTCCTTGTCAATCATCACCTTCCAGTGGTCCCCAGTACAGTCAATCATGTCCACAAGAGATGTGGGATTAAAAGAGATGTGGGATTTAAAAAAAAAAAACATTTTCCCACCCCCTAAGCAGTACACACCAATGTCATATCAAAATCTAAGGTGGGGTGGGAGGGAGGGAGGCAGGCTTCCAAAAGAAGTGGTTTGTCCTGAGCTATGATGGAATACAGAGGTAGTTTGTCATTTTCTTTCTTTCTTTCCCTTTCTTTCTCTTTCTTAAAAAAATCAATCAACAAAACAAACCACAAACCCACATGAGCAGGTAGAAATATTCATGGGCGTAGTAGCCAGGATTTATTTGGGGACAGGCTTTATGTCAGGGGGAGCAGAACCCAGAACAGAGTTTTTTGTGACACAATTGGTCAGTTAGATATTTTATTTATTTATTTATTTATTTATTTATTTGCTTGGTTGGGGGGGGGAGCAGCTGCCCTCCCTGCATCCCCCTGGCTACAGAGCGTTGCTGTTTTTTACCTCAGTCCCATAACAGATTACCATCCCTCCATACAACAATTAAGTTGAATTACCTGTCCTCCAAGGAGACAGCACACAGCTTCTCTGCCTGAGTTACTACTATGAGTTCGTCTCCCTCCAATCACACCCAGAACAGTGAGATTCATGCAGAAACAGTGCGGGATGGTGCGGTTCTGCCAACCGATAAGGTTTCCTGCTCCCCTAACCACCTCTGGAAGAGAAACTCTGCAGATGCATGAGTGAAACAGGCCTCAAATTTCAGCTCGGGGCAGGTGACAGGACTATCCCTTCCGCTTTCTGACATTTGAGAATCATCATCTCAGGACAACATACTAACCCAGGAAGGTACTATTTAAAAAAGAAATCCTTGCCAGAAAGGTGATCTTCCCACCTTCTGTTTAGCCAAAGCTAAATATAAAAATTCCCCTACTCACTGTTACCAGGGTTTGTTCCCATTGCCCTGTTTGCTGTTTATATAGTTGCTGGTGCCATTGTTGGAATGGATCCTCACAAATCCTTTTAATCCTTGTAGATCCTTTTAAATGGTTCTGGATAGCCAAAGCAAAAATGACAGTGTCCTCATATCCATCTGCTAAAGATGAGAGGCAAGCAGCCTACAAGAATGCAATACGGTAGCTCTTCCTGCCCCTCCTCCCTACCCCACCCCTCTGTTCAGCTAATCTCTCCTGCCCCTACCATTTTCACCTCAGGCCTTCTGATTGCCATCCAAAAACTGGCAGGGTCTTGCTTTTCTAAGCAGCAATATGCAATCCAGGGAAAATGCTTTTTAACTGCTTTTGCCCAAGAGAGATATGTGTGGGAGAACAACGTAGGACCACAGAACAAGCATGCTAACATTTCAAAGAGGCGTCTGCAAATGCCACCAAGATCCCCATGACTGCCTATTGCAGGAATGCTATGGCTGGATTGCCAGCAATTCTACCCTCCATCAAGAATCCCAATCTTGTTGCATTAGACAGGTGCCGGTGCCAAGAGCCAGGGAGGGTGTTTTGCTTTTAATATATCAGCACTTAATTATCTGACTGCCAGCAGGGAGAGAAAGGAGGATGCAATGGCTTTCCCACACCTCTTCTGCCAGCCAAGGTGACTGGGACCAAATTGGCCTCCCCAAAAACAAAGAAAGCTCCATGTGACAAAAATATGTGGGCTCCCTAAGTTCTTCCCTAAATGTCACAGTGTGGTGTTTTTTTTTGGGGGGGGGGAGGCGATTTCATTACACAATATAAAGGAAGAAAAACTCAACAAGGGACTGCCCATCTTCAGTGGCAGCTCCGTATTTTGCAGTGGTGAAAGGAAGCCTGACCATTTGAGAAAGAATGGGTGGGACAGTAGTTAAGAGGCAGAGCACATGCATTGCCTGCAGGAACTCAAATCCTTGGCATCTCTAGCTAAACAGGGTCAGAAGGAGATGGTAAAGACGACTTGCCACCTGAGCCCATGGAAAAGGGGCTGAGAGCGAGAAGAGACAATCCTGGCCTAGAGAGACAAAGAGCTTGATGTAGCATAAGGCAGTTTTCTCTGCTCTCAAAGCCATCATCCTCTTTTTTAAATAATAAAAACCACCCAATGACACTTGAGGGCTGCCTCCCTGACAGAACCAATCAGAAATGTACTGTTCATAGATGCTGGACTAGAGACTTAGGGCCTGATCCAGCAGCCAGGCTCCTCTTTTTATATTCACACTGGTGAAAATCTGCAAAATAAACAGGTCTAGTGGAGGTGATGGTGTTGAAGCAACAACTGTAACCCCAAATAATCTGACTGACACCAAAGGGAAGGACAGTCATTTTAGCAGCCTTGTACATTAGAACTCACAAAGCCCTCCACCACTTTTTTCATGCTGAAAGAACGGGATGTAAGCAAATAGGGATGCATGTAGTGTGCAGTAAAACAATTTTGTTATTGTGACAAGTTGTTTTGACAAAAGCCAGGAAAAGGTTTGAAATGCAAAAAAAGGGGAGGGAGAGACAATAGAAGACAACTGGGATAAAGGGAGGGGATAAGCGTGATGGGCTGCCCCTTAAACACTAGCAGGATAAAGACAACCAGCAAGCAGGCGAGGCCACATCTGTGCCATACATTTACACCACGATACCACTTTAAACAGTCATGGCTTCCCCCAAAGAATTCTGGGAGCTGTAGGGTTGAAGGGTATCAAGAGTTGTTAGGAGACCCCTACTCCCCTCCCAGACCTACAATTCCCAAAGGCACTTAACAATAAAGTCCTCTTCTCAGGAAACTCTGGGAATTGTGGCTCTCTGGAGGGAACAGCAGTCTCTTAACAACTCTCAGCTTTTGAAAGCAAGTTCCACGCTTGCACTGCGTAGAAGTGTATCCATTTTGAAAATTTGTGGTACAATAAAACACAATGCTAAATTGTCCAAAGCTGCAAGTCAGCACAGCCTGATGCTCACCACCAATCACCAACTTCCCATGTCCAGCCATGCCGCCTCTTGGCATCTGCCTCTTCACTGTCTAATACCAAAGCACTAGCTTCTCATATAACTTGGAAGCTACTTGGGACAAGTCCCACCCCCCTGCCCCGTTAGTTTGTAATGTTACATTCATATCGGTGTTGTTGTATACTATGCCAAAGTTTACTTTGCATTATTTAACTACCTCTCCAGCCCCTTGAAAAAAGGGGGAATCAAGGAAGCATCTTCTGCTGCTGATGCCCTAGGCCTTCAATCCTTTTCAGCAGATGTCAATCCAACACTAATGCAGCTCATATGTATCCCTTTGACCAGGCACCCCCAAACTCAGCCCTCCAGATGTTTTGAGACTACAACTCCCATCATCCCTAGCCAACAGGACCAGTGGTCAGGGATGATGGAAATTGTAGTTCCAAAACATCTGGAGGGCCGAGTTTGGGGATGCCTGACTTTGACCTTCCCAAAGGCATAGGCTAGAACAGGCATAGGCAAACCCGGCCCTCCAGATGTTTTAAGACTACAACTCCAATCATCCCTGACCACTGGGTCCTGTTAGCTAGGGATGGTGGGAGTTGTAGTCCCAAAACATCTGGAGAGCCGAGTTTGCATATGCCTGGGCTAGAACCACAAGCCTTTAAAGGGCACAAAAATCTTTGTTCTCTCCACAAATCAGCACCAAGCCCTAAAGCAAAGCTTTTTACTATTGCATGAATAGGACTATCCCACTTCCACATGATAAATCAAAAGTGCCCTCGCTAAAGCCTTGCTTACTTTTAGAGGTCAGCTCCTCTATCAGATTAGAGCAGGGGTAGTCAACCTTTTTATACCTACTGCCCACTAATGCATCTTTCTTGATGGTAAAATTTCCTTACTGCCCACCAGTGCTCAATGGTCAGCCTGTGCCACAGAACCCCCTACCGCCCACCTAGAATCCTGAAACGCCCACTAGTGGGCGGTAGGGACCAGGTTGACAACCCCTGGATTAGAGAGATAAGCACACCTGGGGCAAGCGTTGCCCATGTTTCCCACTGCCCCATCCAAAGAACTCTGGTGCTGAATCGATGACCCAAACATGGAAGTGATTAGCAGAGCAGGGTGGACTCCTCCTCTTGAATCAGCAGGCAAGCCTTCCAGGAGTAGGAGGAGAAAAGGAGGGGATGGTGCAATGCACTATTAAACAGAGGCCACCTTCCATCCTGGATGGAATTACAAGTGACAGGTGTCTAATGGCCTGTGGCAACACTACACTCCCAATTACGGGGGTTTCTTTCCACCTGAGGCAGTGATCCAAGTGACCTGAACAACGTAGTGTATTGTTAATGCTTTACAAAGAAGGAATATGGTGCAGAGCCAGTGTTTGTTTCCCTCAGACTTTTACAAATAATGATCCTGAACGTTTAAAGAATGCTTCGGGGGTGTTGTGTTCACAGACACTGTAATTTGTGGTGCCCGATTCAAAGCACCACATACCTTGAAATCACCCAATGTGGAGGGAACTCCAAGGCAGATTTGGTTTCTCTTGTCGAATCCCTTCCCAGCCCTGCTGTTAACTGATTAGGGCTCCAGATATATTATACAGCAAGCAGGAGACAGAGAGGTGGGAGAAAGAGTTAAACCTCAGCACCTCCATGAAAGCAAATCTATACCAGAGATGGGAAGAGCTTTTCGGCAAACAAGGGTGCTAATTGTTCCTGATTTTAGAAGGCAAGCCATGCTTGCAAGCAAATAAACTGCAGTGTGTTACTGCAGTTGAAGTCAGGTTCTTCAACTGCAGTAAAACACACAAACACACCACACCACGGCATGGCCACCACCCACTGTTGTGAGCCTGAACAGCTGCTCTTAATGCGCTCCAAAGGCTCTTGATCCTCTGACCCCAAAAAAGTTCAGCTGCCCCAGCCCTGATCCCTGCCTCACACAAACAAATGACCGAATGGCTTGTGAGTGTAAAAGAGTGGAGGCAAATTAACTGTAGGGAATGTATGGCCCTCCACATATTGCCAGGACTCTAACTCCCATCAGCCCCAACCAACATGGTCTATGGTCAGAAATGGTGAGAGTTGCACTCCAACAACTTCTGGAGGAACACAGGCTCCTCCATCCCTGGCTTACTGAAAAAGCCAAGTTCTATCTACCCAAACACGTAAAAGAATATGCTGTTGAGGATCTGGCAAACCTCTCTAGGGAGGGAGCCCCACAAAGCTGGTGCCATTACTGAGAAGGCCCTGTTTCTAAGAGATGCATGCTGAGCCATCAATGCATCACAAAGGACTAATTGGGGAGATAAAAAGCTGTGTGTCAGAAAGGAACTAATATATATTTCACAAGTTAATATCTGCACTGTAGAGCTAATTGTAGCTGGCAGAAAAATTTGCCCCGGTAGGGGAGCAGTCTTCTTGGCCCCATTACATCTACCCTGGCCCCAAGGGTATCAAGCTTTACCCCTATCAACCCCACAGGACTAGGGCAATGTTGTTTCCAGGTAGAATTCAGTATGAACAACTTAAAAGTGACAAGATTTGCCTGTGACTCAACACAAGCCCAGAGCGTTAAGCATTCTATCAACAGAACACATTAGAAAAATTGTTTCTGGTGATTTATTTCCATCGGTGTTTTCCCCCTCTTCTTTTGAAAAGCACATCAGTCTTTCCTTCCCGCAGCGCTCTTCCAGCATGCCAATGATTTTTTTTAACAGCAGAGCAGATGACAAATATAGTAGCGCTTGTAAGCTTGCTCTTTTGATAAGAGAATCAGGAATAAATACACACATCCTGGAGGAAACAAGAGCACTGCAAGTAGTCATGGAATTGGAGCATCCACTACCCTGAGGTACAGTGAATGCCCGCCTTAAAGGCAGCAGGTTTGGGGCAATATTAAAAAGGCAGTTAAATTGTCAGCTTAATGGGTTAAAAAAAAACAAGCTCATGTAACAGGCCCTTACCTTTAATTCTACAAAAATGCAATCATTTTATATGTATAAAAGCATATATAAAAATAAATCTTTGGGTGTTTGTAGAATTGGACAAGTTTCTTCTTCTCGCCTGCAAAACCCTCCATAGACTTCCTCCCCCTCCCCTGCATCTCTCTGCCCTTATATCCCAGCACACCTGCGATCTTCACTCATCCAACTCCATCACCCTTAGACATCTGAAGGTCTCCTGCTCTGTGTAACACAGGCATAGGCAAACTCAGCTCTCCAGATGCTTTGGGACTACAACTCCCATGATCCCTAGCTAACAGGACCAGTGCTCAGGGATGATGGGAATTGTAGTCCCAAAACATCTGGAGGGCCAAGTTTGCCTATGCCTGGTGTAACAGCTCCACTCTCCCTCTCATACTGGCCCTTATGGCTGGAACAATCTCCAGAATGTCCCCATGGGGTCACCTTTCTTGCTTACTTCAAATCCCCCCTCAAAAAACATTTTAGTGAAGCCTCTGCCATAGCCCCCAGCCCCAACACCCTACTGTAAGTAAGCCAATGTTCATTTAATTTGAATCATTGCATATTATTTTCCTGGTTTACCCCTCTTCTGTTCACCTTGCCTTTATTTTTAAATAGCAAGTCCCTTGAGATAGAGATCAGTTGTCTCATTCTTCCTTAAAGCACCACATGTGTACATGGTGCTACATAAACAATAAAAGCCAGTTCCCAGTGCAACAGAGCATGCACTGGTCAAAATTATCCATTCAGCTATGGCAGCAATTTACATCCCTCCCTCCCTCCCTTCCCCGTGAACTTCAGCCAAGAAAACTAGGCTGGGCAACACAAACACGCCATGTGGTTCAGATTCCAAAGAGTAGGATCTCTCTCTCTCTTACCTCCAGGTCTGTAGACCACATCATCCTCTGTGATGAAAGAGGTGATTTCTCCGTTGTCCGTTCTCTCATAGCGAGATTTCTTCTTGGGTGGTTTCTTCTTGTTCTTCTTTGTGGACTCCTCTGTGGTGGCGCCGTTGTTGTCATTGTCCTCGTCCTCGCTGTGGTCGCTCTCCGCGTAATTCTTGGCTCCGCCTTCCAGGGTGCAGCTCCGACGGGGCCGCGAGTTCTCGCTCTCCCGTGCCTTCTCCCGCTTGTCCCGCTCTCGGTCTCTGTCCCGGTCCCGGTCCTTGTCTTTCTCTTTGTCCTTCTCTTTGTCCGCTGTCATGATTCGCCAGGTGCCTTCTTCTGTCCTCTCACGGCTGGGCCTCCGTGAAAGGTAGACAGTGAGCCTGGGCTTCAGTCTTCTGAATTTCTCACTCAATTCCAGGAAAAATTCGACCACTCCAACAACCCCAGCGTTTTAAAAAGGCTCTTTGAAAAGGAGGGGGGAAAGAAAATGTTAGCCATCGGAATTCTTCAACAACTATCTCAACTTCTTTCTAGGGAAAGATTAGACATTTAGGGGAAGGAAATATCAGTGTTAAAAAGTTGTTTCAGGCCACACAGCAGGACATTCAAACAACAGCTCCTATTATGCTCTAATGCCATGCTTTCTTCTCTACAAAGCATGGCTCCTCTCAGACTTCCCAGCGCTCACACACACATATGTACAGCCAGTTCCATCAAACATGACTAGAGTGTCCCAGAACATTCATGGCAACATTATGTCTATGAAAGGGCAGGGCTACACAGATAGCAGCAGTTTGGTTGCTGTGGTGGAGGCTGCTACTGAGAGCTATGGGACAAGCAAACGTGATGTAGAATGTGTTGTCTTGTCCCCACAGCTCCCAATCTCCTGCAATCAAGAGGTCCTTCACCCACACACACCCAGCCTGTCGTGACAACAGTTCCTTCACAAATATAAAAATGTCATTTTGAGAAAGGTCTTATTTATTTATTGCACTTCTTAATTCCCCCCCAAAGAAAGTGACTCAAGGCAAGTTACAAAATAGTATAAAAAGTAAACCCAGTATAAATCCAAAACGAAAACCTAAAAACACATCTAGGCGTATGCAAAAGGTAAGCCGAACACATCCCACCCACTGGAAATATCTGATGTGCTCCAAATTTCGGGCTGAAAGCTTGGGTAAGAAGAAAGATTTGCACATGGCACCTAAAAATAGTGAGGGTGCCTGGCGTGCCTCCCTGGGTACAGCATTCCGCAAATGGGGAAGCCACCAATGAAAAGCTCGTTCTCATGCCACCACCTTCTGCACCTCCCTTAGAGGAAATACATAGAGGAGGGCTTCAGATGACAAACACAGGGTCCTGGCTGATGCATTCAGGAAGCAGTGACCCTTGAGTTACTTGAGTTCTGAGCCACATAAAGCTTTTTAGGTCAAAATCAGCACTTTGAATTAGCACCATATATTAATGTACTCTGAGATTTGAGTTTGGTGGGTCATTGGACCAAACAGGCATTGCACTGCACCCATAAGGACTAAATTTACTTTAAAGAGGGGGGGAAAGAGGGGTACATAATTAACAGAGAAATATTATGAGCTTGGGTGGAGCAAATTGCAGAACACATATTGACACAGCCGTGGAAACTACAGACAACAATGATCTCCAGGCTCACACCTCTCCAATAAGCCACACTTTTCTTTCCTGCACACAAGACTGTCATCGTCTATGAATGATAGCTGAGTGAAGAGGAAGAAGACTTTGCAACTCAGCCTTCCTTTCCCAGAGAGAAAAACAGCCTCCGTTCATAACCTGCTACATAAAATTGCCCGTCTTCAAGTCAAGGGAAGGGCTGTAATAAGGGAGCACTGCCACATATTGTTAAAGCCTCTTGTTCTCACGGTTTGAAGCTAAGCCTTTTACCTGATGACTGCTTCCCTGTCAATCTCCGGGCCGGCAATCTGGACTGACAGGTTGTGTATGACGGGGGGGGGGGTTCTGAGTAACAGCCAGCAGAAAAGCTGAAGCTGGGCTAAAACTGCCAGCAGCTGCTGCCCTAGAAAGCCTTCTGACTGAACAGAATTTTGCACCAGTTAAGGAATCCATCAGTACACTTCTTGAGTGAAGGCTGGAGAGTTACAGTCTCTTAACGTTATGTGCCAGTGCACATAGTAAAGATACACTGGCTTTTAAAATGAGAGTCTTCACAGACAATGGCTTTTCCAGCAGCCATCTAGCCCTAATAAACTACTACCACTCCTGCTTAATGATTCTGTTGAGTGGCGTGCTAGATTCTGGCAGAAGACAGCCTTTTACAAAATGGAGCTTATGTGGTGGCTAAGGGACTACGTCCCTCACATCCCTTTCAAATCTCACCTCCCTCACGAGCTAGGTGGTCAGACGGCTCTCCCAGGATCTACAACAGGAGGGTGCTCATATTAAGTCTGCCATAAAGCGCTGCATTGAGCACTGCAAGCACCCTGAATGCTCTAAAGCAGTATATAAGTGCAAAGTGTCCGTATCCCTGCCCAGTCCTGGAACTTGAAATCTCCTCAGCGGAGAGAGGGAGGACTGGACGCTCCAGCAGATATCTAAACCCCAGAAATTCTAAAGAACTGCTGGGTCCCAACAGCCTTGCACCAGGACTGAAGGTCACCGTACCAGCTGCTTGGGTTTTTGGCTGGTACTCTGACTTCTCACTCCCCATCTCCTCCAGAGCCACAGGATCCACTAAGATGGTGAGTCAAGCAGAAGCTTCAGGGCCACCAAAGTGCCCAGCTAGCTGCACACAAGGTAGAAAGGGAAGTGAATGGAAGCACACAGCCCAGATCAGGGTCTGGTTGAAAACAAGGAATGGATGGAGCCTTTATAAGTTCCTGGTTTGAGCTACTTCACTGCTGAAGCAAAACCCAAACTCCAGCCTTCCTGAACTGGAGGAAATAGGCAGCTTCATAGGCTTTTTTTAAAAAAAAAATCTTGCCCAGCATTGTGTACTCTGACTGGCAGCAGCCTTCCAGAGTACCGGGGGGGGGGGGAGAGAGCAGGCTTTCCCCTTCACCTGATCCTATTCATGAGAAGATTGAATGTGGGACTTTCTGTATACAAAACATGCTCTACTGCTGAGCTATGGTCCTTGCCCTAAAAATAAAGCAAGATTTCAATCTTCATGGTTCTCAACACAGAGCTGATTTACAGCTGAAGCTGCCTTAGACCATCAGTCCAGCAAGCTTCAACCTACACCAAATGGCAGCAGCTCTCCAAGATGTCAGATGAGTCTTTCCCAGGCCTAAATGGAGACTGAAGCTGGGAACCTTCTGCATGCAAAGTCTGAGCTCTGTTGCTGAGCGATGAGCCTCCCTCTAAGTGTGTGTGCAGATATACAGTCACGTGGGAAAAGGCTAGTGGGAACTGGCATGTTCACGCCTGGGGAGCCGGCGGCAATCAGTGTCTGCTGGAGGAAAAAGGAAGAGCAGCTGACATCACAGAAATAGTTGCCTGCTTCCCTCATGTACCATCCGTGTAGCAGACATAGTTATGTAATCAACATACACAACTGTGGGGGTTGTTGTGAAAAGCCTCATGCACACCACCCCCAGTTCCTTTGAGAAAAGGGCCATGTACAATAAAATAAGAGAAGAAAGTTGGGTGTGTGTCAAAAACCACCAATAGCAAGTAAGCTTGTGTGGAGCAGGGAGTGGAAAGAGGATAAATTGGGGAGCAGGGAGGCAGCAAGTCTTGTTCCTGAAATATTAAGGCTATGAATTTGGGGAGTGGAGATGGCACTGTCAATAGCTCGTATTTTTCCAGCCCAATGTTTACGTCCCACACCAGGAACAGGTGACAGCTAGATTAGGAGAGGTATCCAACCAGCTAGATTAGGAGAGGTATCCAACCATTGTGCCATTAGTGCAATGATTTACCCTTGAACAATGAAACTCCCCCCCCATCTCCTCCCCAATTCTTCTCCAGAAGGCCAGGGGGCGGGATGCAGAACAGATTTAGAGGGTGTAAGGGGGAGGAAAGTTCCATTGTGTAAGGGAAAATTCCATGGAAAGAAAGGCTTAGTGCTGCTTTGGGTACAAGCCTGGAGTTCTGACCCAGACTTTAACCCACATTTTACAGCCTGCCAGATCAGAGGTGCCAGGGTTGTGCATAGATGTGCAAAACCACAAGGTTTTACCACTTTGAAGCTTTGGAAAGCTTTGCCCATTTTATAAATTCTCTCCACTATAGCCCCCCACTGTCTATTATCATGTGCTGACTAAGCACAGCTTATCAGATGAGATTGGCTAGGTCCATGGGCCACAGTAAGATTTCCCACCTTGGAGAATATTATTTAATCACCATTTGTTCATGTTTGTACACTTTCCATAAAACTATATCCACATCCAATGCTTAAAAGCCTTGAACCTTTTAAAAAATGCAGAATTTTTCAAAAGGCTAGGTCATAGAATCGTACGGTTGTCAGGGTCCCACATGTCATCTAGTCTAACCCCCTGCAATGCTTAAGTTTGTTTAGAATGTTTACACACCTATCAAGAAATGAGGGAAGGAATGTTCCGGCTCTGTGCACCTGAAATCTTTCCTCTTAGATCCTAACATTTTAAAAGAGAGAAAGACAGCAAGCAATTCTTACGTCTCCCCACTGATGTCTTCCCCAGACCATGACAACATCCAAAGAGACAAACTGACTTTGCTGTTGTAACTTGAGGGTTGGGGCTTCAGTTTCTCTCTTTTTCCTGAATGAGGGAAACATTCCAGGAAGACAGAGGTTCTCAGCTCTTTTCCCGCTCCTCAAGCAGCTGCAATCATTTCCTTTGACAATTTACAAGGGAGAATCTCATGCATATAGCAATAAAGATATTATGCGATCAGGAAAACCTTTGGTACCAATCACATTTGGTACCAAATTTCAGGGACATAGTGATGAAAAATTTGTACACACATTACTTATCTACCAGCTGTGGCTTAGTGACTGCCTAGTTTGCATAATTTACCAGAGTGATATAGCAATATATTCAAATGTGAATGTAACACTTCAATTCACACAGCATTTTTCAGGGTGGCTCTCCATACTTAACTTGCACCTGTGCCGATATCACAAGAATGCTCTCTAGGCATTAAGGCTCTCGTTCATATAACCTCTCAGGATTGATTAAACCCATCTGTCCATGGTTATTCTTATCCACAAACTCAAATTCCCAAGGGCAAGTATAGGCAAAAAAGAAGTAGTGGAGATTTGGATGCAAATATTTTCCTTTCAACTTATGCACATTCTCATTCTGCTACATTTTTTAGGGTGTGCTGTGAGTAAAACATCACGGCTTCCCCAGCACTTTACCATAGACCCTAGATTGGTTGTGCCTGTGCACTGAGCACAAAGTCAAACAGCTAGATCAGGCATAGGCAACCTTCGGCCCTCCAGATGTTTTGACCTACAACTCCCATGATCCCTAGCTAACAGGACCAGTGGTCAGGGATGATAGGAATTGTAGTCCAAAACATCTGGAGGGCTGAAGGTTGCATCTGCCTGAGCTAGATGGTTAGGTGCTCTAGTGGTAAGTAAAGGAAAGAAAACCCAAGAGAAGGAGAGATGGAAACTAAAATGTCATGCTCTAAAAGGACATTGCTCCTTTGCCATATACAGTTTGCATTTCCCCCCACAGAGATTGGGGGTGGGGGGAGAGACCAAAAGCCACCGAGTTCCTTGTTGATGAAGCAAGAGTGCTTCTCTGCCAAAAGGTAATACAAGCATAAAGTTTGTGGACAACTTAGAGGGAGAAGAATGACAGGGTGTAAATTTTACATTGTAAAATGGGGAAATTGGTCTTTAGCTGCTGATACAGACCTCCACACAAAGCTTTTTAAGGAGACACAGATCTCTCTCTTGTCATGGGAGGAGTATGAATACTGATTCCTGTTATTCTGAGGCCCAGGGACAGATATATTCCCCAAAGGAGCAATAACTGGCCTCTCTATTACAAGGGCCAGCAATCATGGCAGGAGGGGTGGAGGGTGTTACACTGGAACTTGTTGGCAGCCCTTATAAGGAGATGACTCTGGCTTAGCACCTGCCATACCTTCTTCAAAGTGTCATCCCCACAAATCTGTGTGCTGACCAAAGGACAGAAGACAATGACCAGAACACCAAAAATGACCAGAAAGCGGCAAGCTGCCTTGCACTAGAGGAAAAGAACTAGGAACACAGGGCACAATCAATGTTAAGAATGCAGGGACCAGCATCACGAGAGAGAGACGAGGAGGAAGCACACAAGAATCTTGTGATAAGACAAGTTACAGAAGCACTAGAGGAGCGGCTACAAAGCACCAGTTCATGGAGCTCTCGAGGGAGCAGCTCCTTTCTGCTGGTTTAATCCTCATCAAAGAACTCTAACAAGGCATGCAACATGAGCAAGCAAACAGCAGTGACTAATTGGGGATGTGGCTAGATTGGATGCCTTTCTGAATCCGCTTCTTCCCACTCCTTGGGTAAATATCTAACAGACAGCCCCTTTCCCTCATCCAGCAGAGCAAGAATGCCTGTATTTGAGGATATGCCCCTCCAAGGAGATGCTGCTTGTGAGCCAGTGTGTTCATTTCCCCCACCCTGCCTCTTCTCCCTCCTCTAACTCATCCCCACTGAGCAGATGGCACTGCTCAACAGTATAATCAGGATTAGTCCCAACCTTTATTAATTAAACCAGCAAAATGCCTGGAAAGAACACCAGGGCACGGCAGGAGCTCCTGCTCCCGGTGACCCCCATGTCTGGAGCAAGAAGCTGGTTTGGCACCCTCTCCATTGTGTCCTTTACTGCATCTCATTCTGACCCAGGCATGGTACTCATGATGCATGATTCCTGAAGTTAAGCAGGTCAGTGCCTGGAGAGGAGACCGCCTGGGAACCCCTTGTACACCACCCCTAGTCTTCATCATGTTAGAAAGGTAGAACAAAAATAAAATATTTTTCTCCATGGAATTCAGTAAGAACTGAGCTAGCCCTCATCTGAATAGCAATACCCTGAGTCCTCTTTCTTGGTCATGCTAGAGCAAGGCGGGGGGGGGGAGCTTTCAGCCCGGCAGCCCAGATCTATATCTTTCCCCCATCCCAGTGGGCCAATTTTGGCAGATGTGCAGGACAATCATCTGATGGGGTGGGCAGAGATACTGCCCAAACAAGACTGAATTCCCCACGCAGGATCAATCCTGCATTCTGCAGCCATGTCTCAGTAGGGAAGAAGATTATAGCTTCAGAAAAATGGCGCCATGGGCCAAATAAGGAGGCCTGGTGGGCAACATTTGGTCCATGGGCCAAATATTCCCCACCCCTGTGCTAGAATCTGATTTATGCTCTTGAATCCTTGCTCTCCAACCATGCATTGTCAGAGATGGGATGACCAAGCTCCTTTAACCCCCAAAGCTGCACCAAGTCAACAAGAAAGCCTTCCTCTCCTCTTCTTTCCAAGGGTGGTATCAAGGAAGCTTCAAACACACCTAGCCACCTCTGTACCTGCAACAGAGACCAAGCAACTCTGCAAGGGATGGAAACAACCTTGTCTCTTGTCTCTCCACAGCACAGAGAAGGACAGCTCAAATTATCAGATGTGCTCAACATGCAACTTTTTGTCAAGAGCGGGAGGCAACATTTAAAACTCACTGAACGTAAGTGGAATAGACAGCTCATGGCTAAGTGCAACCAACATGTAATTAGCCTCTGTCAAACTGCTGTGTGTGTGTGTGTATGTTGTTCCATTTCCTGAAGCACCTTGTCACCTACAACAAAGCTAAGGCAAGACAACATCCAAAACCAGCTACAACAACAGGATGCACCCACTGCACTAGTGACTTAGTGACAGACCCCCATTTGTCCATATTAAGTTGTGAAAGGGCCACCTACAGCTCTAGGCAATTTTTCCAAGCAGGTTACATTAGGATGTCAAACAAAGAACCAACGCTAATAACCTCACCCAGGAAACTCTGGCTAGAGCCCTGCAGCAAACAGTCAAAGCTTTTATTATTGTTGTTGTTGTTGTTGTTGTTGTTGTTGTTTAAAAGATATTTGTAAAACCCATGTCTAAACAATTCCTGAGATCCAAACTGCAAGCAGACAACAACTACTGATTGTAAGTCACCTCCCGCAAAGGAGCAAGTTTGGCTGGTTTGTCTTGCCTGTATTTTTCCTCTCTTTAATCATCTATCCCCATAACAACTCTTTCACGATTATACTGCTTACAATATAGGTAAGGAACTGTGCTTACTTTTAGGGTCTCTAAGCAGGATGGGGGTAGTACTGTCAAGAGAGGAAGAAAGTGCATGCAGGCCACTTTCAATCTCAAAAGTCACCCTCCAACAACACACAATGCTTCACTACTGAGTCATTTTAAAAAACAGCAACGGAAAGGCCGCTCCCTTCTAAACAGTCAGGTTGATCTTGCCTCCCACCACCCCACACATGCCCCAACTTTTGATACGTTCAGTGATGGCTTATGTAATTCATGAGCTGACATCCAGTCCTTCCATGAGCAGGCGTGGAGGGATATGGGAAACCTTCACACCCACAATGCACTGCAGCTCCACACTGGCTATGTGGGCGGGGCTTGCCACCATGCATGATGAGTCAGCATATAAAGGAAATGAATTGTGGGTGTGTAGGGAGGGGTGTACGCCTCTGGCACAGCAACTAGGTTATGCTGAATAGTTTTGAAAGCTGACACAGATACAGAACTGGGGCAGAGTAAAAAAATTAGCCGGAGCTAGAGCATGCAGAAAGGCACAGGTGCTCCCTAGCCCCCTCAAACCGAAGGTTTCTGCAGGAGAAGCCACAGAATAACCATTCTTAGAACTATATTAGGGAAAGGCCAGGGTGCCTGCTTAGTATTAAAAAGGTTCCCAGTTCAATCCTTGGCATGTAATTGTCTGAATAAATGGTACTTCTTATATACCAAAGATTATAATCTTATGGCAAAATTAGTAACTTTTAATATGTGACTGGCCCCAAAAGAGAAAAAGTACTGTATTTTATTCGCACCCACCCCCTCAAATCATTTTATTCCAGGGGGGGGGGAACAATTCCACCACCTGGCCCTGCAATGACTTCACCCTCTCCCCCACCCCCATGACTTCACAGTTTCTGGAAATTTTACATCTTCCTGTCCCTACAAGGGAGGGGGGTGTCCACATTTCCCAGGCTTATCACAGAGATTGATTAAAAAAAAATTAGAGCCAGGAGGATGACAATGATAGCATCAAGAGACAATGCAGCTATTTTTAATTCTCCACAAAATGGAGCAGCGTAGAGAAAAGGGACAAGGCCTCAGCTGCGCAACAAGGCGAAGGAAGGACATCCATGCAATCACCTTCTTAATAAAAAACCGGAGGAAAGAGCAAAAACAAATAAATAAAAATCAATCATCTTTCAAGTTCCTCGGTAGATCTAGAATGTCAGTACACACTGTTCTCAATTCTTAGTTTTCCTTACACACACCCACACCACTCAAATTTGTACAAGTTCTCAACAAAATGACAAGGAGCAAGAGAGTGTTGTGTGCATGTATGTGTTCTAATGCAAATGTACACTCAAGTATGCCAGCCTTATATGCCAGCCTACAAAGTTTAGTATGCTCACCTGCACAAGATACTTATGCAAATATTTTATGACAGTTTTAAAAAAACAGCAGTAAAAAGAACCATCCATTTTTTGAAAGCTGTTGTGCCTGGTTGCCTGGAGGTAATTCTCACAGATCAGGGGAATGACTGCTACAATACCATACCAAAAATTGTCCTGCTGAAGAACAACATATTTTGGATATCGCACTGATCCCAAAGCACTGGAGACAGCAAGCTGATGAAGAATGCTATGAAGTTCAGAAACTTGCACACTGTGAACACAATACAGCTAGACTGGAACGAGCCAAAGCTCAGTGGTGGAGCTTCTGCTTTGCATAAAGGACATTCCCTAGTTTAATTCCCAAAATCTCCAAGTAAGTCTGGGAATGCATTCTACCTGAAACTCTGGAGAGCTGCTGCCAGTCAGAGTTGACAATACAGAGCTATGGGAACCAATGGCCTGGCTCAATATAAGGCAGCCTCCTACATGCCTACTAAATTCAGTCACTTGAGATAGCACTTCACTGACTTTACATCTCCAGCAAAGGAACTGTGGAGATCTGACAGTATGCTATCGTGCAGAAGTACTTCCAGACAACATAATAATGAGTTTATATTGTGCAAGCTTCTGTGCATTCAGAAGCCCTGATGGGGCCAGGCATGCTGTTCACTGAAACTTATCACGCACCCAGCACTAATCCACTAGCTTAACATTATTCCTCTTTCACAGATGTTGCAATGGGTTAAGCACGACTTTCTTCTTTATACATAATTGCACCTGAATGATATGGAACCCATAAAACTAAACATTGATATGTGTGGGTGGGTGTATTGGGTTGGGTGGGGGGAGTTCTCTAAAGTAAACTGTGCTAATACATCACGTATACTGCCAAACACAGATGTTTACACAGATGTTTAAAGCTCAGATTAGGACAGGAGAAGTAAATACACTGGGGGGTTGGGAAAATCTTTGTGGGGTTTGGCAAGCTCAATAGCTTCGGTTTTGCAGCAATTTCTCTCTCACTGGCAGGCTCCCTTTCACACTGCACAAAACAACCGTCAGCACAGCTGCTTCCGCCATCACCTGACAAAGGATGGGAAAACGCGCTGATCACAGCGCTGCAGGTTGAGCAGGATTAAATTGCCTCTGCTATCAAGTCACCGTCTCACCCACAGAGTGTTTCCTGGAGAGTGTCTAACCTCTCACAAAAGAGAGAAAACAGCACAGACAAGGGAACATCTCCCCCATGCCGGCAAAGGAAATAAAAGTTATACGGAAAGTGAGAGAATGGGAGAAAGAGCACAAAATAGAGCAGGAACCCTTTTGGGGGGACAAGGCTAAACGAAAGGAATCCAAGATGTATAGGAAGAAAATGAGAAACTCAGCACAGGGCAAGTTCTCAGCAGATCAGGTGCATGCAGGGCTGCACGTAAGCAGCAATTTTGCAAGTATGCAGAAAACGACCAAATAAAAAAATTGTACTGGTGGAATGCAGCTTCATGAGAAACTCACATTTTATTTTAGAACTAGCCCCGAAAGCTATGTTGATAGGACTGAAAGAATGTGGGGAAAGTTCAGAAGCAGGGGAGACTGGGAAATGTTCAATTTGCACTGGCTGAGAAGATTCCACATCTGTGCCCAACCAGTAACTAGGAAAAACCAAGAAAACATTGCAATAAGCTACAGAATCAATTATCCCAAGTAAAGAGAATTTTGCAGTTTTTTTTTAAAAAAAGCACTCAGATGTATATTTGGATGCTGAAACTGATCTGTTTCTACTAAAATATGAGCTTCCTGCATGAGATGTCCCAGAGCTTTCTCCATCTTACTCAGCATTCCTTTTCTTCACATTCTGCAAGAACCTCCATTGCTCACACAAACAAGTGGTCCAGCGAATATTACTCCACAGCCTCCCAAAGTATTTAGTTTTCAAAGGTAAAGTGAAGGAAGGGACAAGACAACAAAATGGATGAGCCTTTCCCAGGATCCTTCTCCCAGGATGTGACTTTGCAATTAGACAAAGTGGGGGCTGGCAAGAGCAGTGACAACATCCCCAGTGGGATTGCCAATGGCATGGGCAACAAGAAACTGGAAGTCCAAGGAGGTCTGAATGGCTACCACATAGCTCTAGCATAAAAACCACAGCTATCTCATCCTGGGTCCTACAGCTGACAACTCTTAATTTTAAGTCCCTGGGAGCATGCCCACACTCATTTCCAAAGACCAAGTGGTGGAGACAATGAGGTGGATAATTTTAACTTAGAAGCAGAATATTAAATGAAGGAGAACTGAGGTACTGTTGACTCTGCCCATGTCCAAGGCCCAAGGTGAGAACAACTTGGCACAATGAAACTCCAGGATCCCAGAATGCATCACAGATATCAGGGCTTAAGGTGTGCCAGCAACCCACAAGAACTTGTCTATGGCATCTGTTTTCCATGTTATCTCATCCCTTTAATGCTTGAAGAAACAACAGGTGGAAGTGTCTCCAACTAGGTGTGTTTCCTTAACCACTGAGAGACTAGAGAGCATCTGCACGTTATCAAGGATTGAGAGGAAGGATGTCCAGGATCACGAGTATGGTTTAATAAAAACAGCCCTGACGGATGAGACAACGGATCTAGTCCACCAAGCCAGCGTTTCTCAACCGCTGTTCCACGGCACAGGTGTGCTGCGACGTGCGGCAACAAGAAGGGCGATTTTGCAGCTGCAAACTCCACCTCCCTGGGCGTCCTATTTCTTCGCCCCTTCTAGTTTCCACAGACCAATCAGCTTTCATTATTTCCATTTTCTCCATGCCTCACGTGACAGGATCATCCCAGAATCCTTTAGCCAAGATGGCAGCCCCCAGCTAATAGTGCCGCACATGTGTCTCTTTTTTGGAAAATCGAGCGGACTTCAAGTAGCTACTTTTAAAATATTCAATCTCCATCATTCAAAAGGTAGTTTGTTGCTAATTCACGGAGGCATGAAGACCAAATCGTCCTCTCACAAGTCCGAGAACACGCACAGGGTAAGATACGGGACGGCGGGGTCGGGTGGGGTGGATCAGAAACCCGGATCTTTTAAGAACTCTGCAGCGCTGACCCGACGGAAAGCAATATTTAGCAAGTGTTTCTTACAGTCATAATTATAATATAGGGCGGCACAGAGTTAATTTTTTTAACTTTTTTAATGGTGGTGTGCCTCGTGATTTTTTTCACGAACAAGTGTGCCGTGGCCCAAAAAAGGTTGAGAAACACTGCACCAAGCAGTTTCAACAGTAGCCAGAAAGATGCCTCTTGGATGCCACAAACATGCACAAAGGTACTGCCCTCATTCCCTTGCTTATCCCTCAATCTGGTTATATTATAAATTAGAATAATAAAAATTATAATGATGGCTGCTGCCTCAACTTGGAGGCTTCATCTAGCTGTCCTGCCTAATAGCCACTTTTCCTTTCACAGTCAGCCAACATTACATCTTGCATTTCAGTTTCCAGGGGTACTTCAGCTCCAGCATTTCTAGAAGTGAACAGCAGGTAGCCGCTTATGATCTCTGCTCAGCTGCATTCCACTTATTTTTGTTGGCATTCTTCATCCTGCTTTCCAACATGCAGGGAATCCCAGAAATCTATATGAACCATCAACACACACCATCCACAGCAATCCCAGTGACAAGGAGCAAGCGAACTAGATCTCTTCTTGGGTTGGACAGCAGACACACACACACACACACACTTTCTCACCCAGCAGAGATCATTAGGAAGCCTAGCAGCTTACATAAAAAGACAGGTAGGACTGACTTTACCTTCTTGACCACACCATGGAGCCTGACTGGCTTTCCAACTTGAGGAAGGGAGAGAGCAGATGAGGTCAATTTGACAGTTCAGTGGTGGGCCACATAGCTGTGGTGGGTGAGGCCACAGACAAAAGTGTGGGGGGGGATATGGATGAGACTCTTACCTTTGTATACTAACTAGGCTATCTTCCTGCCACAAGATTTATACATGCTCATACATACATACATACATACAGGCAAGCAAGAGACATCACCACAGTTCAAGGACAGAGTTGTGTGAGGAGGTGGAGCCTGGGGAAAAGCCAGAGCACGAGACATACAGGTTTGGAGAGCCACATGTCACTCACACCCAGGCCACATTCCCCACTCCTGCTATAGAGGAACATCTGAGGAAGTGGGCTCTAGTCCACAAGAGTTTGTGCCATAATCAAATTGTTCATCTCTAAGGTGCTGCCAAGAGGCTTTGTTGCAATTTCTGGTAGCCGGAGGTGTTGAACGCATGCCCATGAGTATGACTCTTTGAGTGATTTTTGAATTAGTGTTCCAGGAAGGGAGACTGAACGGAAAAGTAAAATAAAATTGAAGGATGACTTATCAAGGGAAACAAGGAATTCTGGAAGAGATTATGTCAACAAGATTGCAAGGGGGAGGAAGGGGGAGGTCTGGCACCAACCTAACCAAGGCAGGGAACATCCTGAATCATAGAAGCAGATGCTACCAAAGTTTGGGGAATTATTACACAGCTCTGCCAAGCACATTTAATAACTTTTAAAGCTTTGGCATCACCCAACACAAACACAAAAGGCACCATCACCTGCAAAGTTACAAGGGCTCCCTGTACCATTACAGTCATGCCAGCTCCAGCCAAGTGTTGGGAACTGCTTGCCTTCTCAGAGTCCAAACTGCAATTGTTTTTACACTGCTAGCCAGGAAGGCACACACTGAAACTGGCCTTTCCCCCCTGCTTCTCCTCCAACACTCTCCATCTCTCAAACTTCATCAATTTATAATACCCCTACCACCATTTACCATGCCATTACTTATGTTTCCTGCTAATGTCTGTTCTCCCGCATGCATGCACACCCCAATGGATTATTGCAAGTGAGAAAAACACAATACATCAGCTCTTGGACAGAATCCTCCAACCACATTTCCCCACCTAAAACCATTTTTCAAGCAGCTTTTCTCCAAAGTAGAGGATGACTACTTTGGGTTTGAGAGACCCAACAGATAAGCCGACACATAAACAGTGGGCAAAGAAACACAGGATTCTCCCATGCCAATTCTTTAACTAAACTTCTATTCCATTTTTCTATCGGTTCTAATCCTTCAGGCAGTGTATTGTATGGATGGATTATAACACCACCAGCTACAAAATTAAAACACACGAAATGGAGTGTCAGCCCAAAGACCCAGTCCACATCTCCCAAACCCTGGCTGAGATACAAACAAGCAAAAAAAAAACACATCTCCAAAACAAATGCCTTGGCCAAGATACTCTCTAAGAGCAAAGCAAGGCAACCAACCAACCCACAGGGTCTAGGTGAGCAGCAAGCAGGGAGCCTGACAGAAGGGCAGAGCCTGCTTTGTTTCAGCAGTTCCAAAGGAAACAATGGCTGATGGACCCTGGGCAACCATTGCTCTTCAACGAAGCATGGCAGCAGTGGCATCATACTGGACCCTGTCCCTTTCAGACCACTGAGTTCCATAGGGCCCTTGACCTATGAAAACTACAGAACCCTGAGAGCGAGGGACAGGGAACGAACAGCTGACTGTATTCCCAAACAATGACACCCAGAGTCACCAAGATTCTGGCCCCGGCTAAGCACTAAAATACAGCTTTGACTCGGAGCAAACAAATGGTGTTTGCAATGTTTGCAAATTGGTACAAAGTGCCAGGCACCAATGGGGGTGGGGGGTGGGGTGGAGAAACAGCACTGTGGTTGTGCTTGCAAGATCAGAGAGAAAAGGCCCCACTTACTGCTTCTCACATTAATACCCTCTAAGAGGTTTACATGCTTAGAGAGTCAGGTTTTAAAGATAATGTGAAATCAAGTCCAACAGAAATACTATGAGCTCATAATATCAAGGCAACTAAGCACACAGGGTAACTAAAAATATGGAGATGGACGCCCCCTCCCTCCCGCCCCGCCACCTTTGCTCAAGCAAGCCAGACAGATAAATCTTTTAACAAGATTTGCATGGGTCATGTGCTACTAGTCTTAATAAACACAACAGGCCTATTCTTCTGCGAACTGTTAGTCTCATATTACATGATAAAAAAGGCACTGTGTTCAGCAAATGCCTGATTAAAAAGGAGGTTATGAGCCACCACTGCTGGAACAAAGGAAGGCTCCCTTTTGAGAGAATGAATATGAATACCCACCATACATTTAGAGCACATGGCTTCCCTCGAGGAATCCTGGGAACTGAAGTTTACCCCTTGTGGAGCTACAACTACCAGCTCCTTCAACAAACTACAGTTCCCAGGGTTTTCTTTTTAAGCCATGTGGTTTAAACGTATAGTGTGTGCATAGCCAGAAAAGAAAGGGGTGCATTTAGTTTTTTCCGGGGAAACAGAAATCTGTCCACTTCACTCACAGGGTGGGTGGATGTAAAAGAATGCGTTCAAAATTGTCAACAGTCACATTTTTAAGGAGCACTAAAAGTCTGTGAAGGGAGCTGCTGAGTAAGTTTGTAAACTCTACGCAGTAGAGTTGGGAAAGAAATACACACGCTGTTAAAGCGAAATGGAGACTAGAGCAACAGGCAAGGCAGCATTTGCACTGTGCGTTTCTAACCAGCATACCCTTGTCAATCACCAATTTTGAAAATGTACAAGATTGGAAAAGAAGAAGAGCTTAGGCCTTAAAGCATCCCGCCCTTGGTTTTTAAGAAGATAAACTGTATGTGCTCAATTCCCCCTGGAGGCAGGCATGGAGCTGGTGTTTGAGGCAGTGCAGTATAGCGGCTAGAGTAGGGGTAGCCAACGTGTAGTCCAATAGCATATCACCCCCCAACCATTGGTCAAGTTACCTGGGGTTATTCTGGAGTTCAGACACGGTGACTTCATTCCACTTCCAAATGTGTTGATGGCAAAATTTGATTGGGAACTTGTTGATTCAGAGATTCAGATGTTTGGGGGAGGTTGGGTGGCAGCAGCCAAGAGAGGACTGTGGTTGCCCCTAAGCTGGGAAATTCCTTCTCACTGGAGGTGCACCTGCCACCTTCAATCTATAGCTTTAGTCATATTCTGAAGAGGCACCTCTTTAGCCTAGCTTTTTGTCACCTGATATACATGACCCACCCTATTCTTCTGATTATAAATCACTTTACAGTCATACCTTGGGTTGCGAATGTGATCCATGCGGGAGGTGTGTTCGCAACCTGCAGCGCCGTGATGCGATTCGGTGCATGCACATGACATCATTTTGTGTTTCTGCGCATGCGCGAGTGCCGAAACCGAAAAGTAACCCGTTCCGGTACTTCCGGGTTCGCCACGGAGTGCAACCCAAAAATGCATAACCCGCAGGGTTCACAACCCAAGGTATGATGTAACTGATATTAATCTTCTGTTTTTGTAGCCTACCCTGGGACCTTATGGGGAAGAAGAAGTAAGAAGTAGACAGTTGGCATCTATCTATCTCGAGAGACAATTGAAGAGTGCGCCATTGGGGTTAAAGTCAAACAGTGCCTGCTGTAGCTGTAGAGGCCAAGTAGGAAGTATACGACTAATAATAATAATAATAATAATAATAATAATAATACCAGCACTAATAATTAAGTTGCATCATACATACCACAGTACAGGGTTTATATTCTACATTTTTACCATCCAATGCATTCTAGCTTGACTAGGTTTAGTACATCAGGCTTCCATCTTATGCACACTTGCCTAGGAGTACATACCTTTAAACACAGGGGAACTTGCTTCTGGGTAAACAGGCAAAGGATGATGCTGTCTGCTATGTTAGCTCTCTCTCTCACACACATTCACCCCAACTCAAACCACAACATACAAATATTTGGCACAGATCCTGTTTATGGCTCATTATTTTGTTGGGAATGACTTTAGCATGCATCAATGTTGTTTTCTTCCCCCTCCTGCTCAGTAATAAAGTGGGGGGAAGCAATCTGGAACTGGTTGCAAGAGCCGTTAACGAAGCCCAGGTTATGAATGCAAAATGAAGAGAGTGCCATGTCAATTCGGGTCATGTTCCGATGTTTAAAAAAAAAGTAGAAGGGGGAGAGAAACAGATAATATGTCCAACTCACAGAGCCGCAAAACTAGCGGATAATTGCACTTGGCTGACAGAGACTGTAAAAGAGGAAGAAAATAAAATTACTGTGGCACAACAGCTCTTATGCTTGCTGAGCTCACAATGAGAAAAGCTCTCCGGGAGAAAGATAACCCAGAGGGGTGGAGAGGGGTGGAGGACTACAAGTTTTGCAGAAGACTACAAATTTATAAGGATAGATAAGCAACATTTCTCCCTCCCCCCTTTCTTTTAAGCATTTTGCCACTTGGACAAGGACATTGACACTGGGTGCAGGGCTCACTAGTTATCCAGACAGTCACATAGGCATCTTTGGCCTTTGAAACAGTTCCCGAATAGGCTTTGCCAAGTTTTGCCCACACGGCTGCACCAGCTCACAGTGCTTGCTGAGCAAACAAGGGCAATTCTACAGTGAGCCCACACCAAGGCAATCCTTACTATTATTCATTGGTATTATTAGATTTAAGACCTGCCCTTCACCATGAGGTCCCAAGGTGGGTCACAACAATGTAGAACGCAACTTTTAAAACAGTTTTAAACAAATCCTGTGACATCATCTCAGTGGGAAGGAGAGGCTGGCGGGGGGGGGCGTATTTTTAAAAAAAGAAAGACCCTTTTCTTTTGAAAAACATTTCTGGCTTGCCTTTCTATCTACTAGAATGCAACTGAGACAGTTTACAAACTGCCAGAACTCAGCAACCAAGAAATTAATAGGTTAAATGTTTGAAAAAGAAAGAAGGAAAGAAAGCAACAGAATAACAGTGGAATCCTAGCCATGACAACTCAGAAGTAAGCCCTATTGAATTTAATGAGGCTTCCTCCCAGGGTTAGGCCTGTATTCCATGACAACAGCAGCACAAGCCAGAATGGACATCATCTGTTTCAGAAGACTTGTGAAACAAAAATGTCTTTTATCTGCCAGGATGGAAGGCGGCTCCCTATACCTAGCTCACATGTTTGGACAAGAGAGAGGAGACACCAACTAAGTGAGCATTTTAGCATGAATGATTTCCTCTAAGCTGGGCTGCAGGCCTGATGCAGTTCCACGCAAGCACTAAACATCATTTCCTGAGAAGTTCAACATCCACCTGAGGAAAAGCTTCTAGGCCTCACTCATTGCAACCATTTGTATGTTGCTAGTGTCTGCTGGACCCAGGTGGCGCTGTGGTTAAACCACTGAGCCTAGGGCTTGCTGATCAGAAGGTCGGCGGTTCGAATCCCTGTGATGGGGTGAGCTCCCGTTGCTTGGTCCCAGCTCCTGCCAACCTAGCAGTTCAAAAGCACGTCAAAATGCAAGTAGATAAATAGGAACCGCTACAGCGGGAAGGTAAACGGCGTTTCCATGTGCTGCTCTGGTTTGCCAGAAGCGGCTTTGTCATGCTGGCCACATGACCTGGAAGCTATACGCCGGCTCCCTCGGCCAATAATGCGAGATGAGCGCGCAACCCCAGAGTCGGTCACGACTGGACCTAATGGTCAGGGGTCCCTTTACCTTTACCTTTACCTAGTGTCTGCTGGAACCACCAGTGTCCAAAAAAAGCAACTGGAAAGATGTGCAGTGGTTAAAGGAGCATGCATAGCTTCTTGCCCCCTTCCCACACAATAGCAAAACCAGAATATTAAGCAAAAGAAACATTATGCCCAACTGTGCTCTATTGGCGTAATATATGCAAGTCAGAGAATTCAACTTTCTTACGATTAGTGTGGGACAAGTTTTCAAGCTGTTTCAAATGGAAAACACTCGGCCCTGGCCAGGGGTGGTGCAAGGTACGGTAACAATTGGTGGGTCAAAGGTTCCCCACACCTGCAACAGTGAGTCTTGATCCAGCAGCTGAAGACCACAAGAAGCAGTGATGGCCACCACTTGGATGGTTTTAAAAGAGCCATCATTTAAATTCAAGGAGAATAACTACTAAACCTGATGGACAGATTCTACCTCCACAGTTGGAGGTACTATGTTTTTGCGTATCAGTTGCTAGAAACTACAGGAAGGGAGAGTGATGTTGGACTTAGGTACTGCTTGCAGGCTTTCCATAGGCATCTGGTTGGCTGCTTTGAGAACAGGATCCTGAACTAGATGGAGCACTGGTTTGATCCAGCAGGCTCTTCTCATGCTCTTATGAGGAGTGGGGCCTTACATTATGCTTCCAAGCAGATACAAAGAACTCGCAATCCAAGGAGATGGGACCAAGCCCATCCATTTACCCTATAATCCTTGGCAAAAAAAAAAGTAGTTGATTAACCTCAATTTCCATCTCACCAATGAATTTCTAATCTGCATGTGTTGCTGAACCAGCAAAAAACAAATTGCAGCAGCCATGTAGAAATCAAATCCTAACCCAACAGGTTCAAACAGCATTTTAGAAATGCTAGGGAATCAGCCAATATATACTCCCTCAAGTCATCCAGTGGAGCCTCCCCAAGTGGGGAGGAGGGGGGACTAAGTCTAGGTTCACTGCATTGAGGAGAGGGCGGGTGGAGGTCGTTTCTGCCCCCTTTGATCTGTCTGGTTCAGTCATGTTCTCATTAAGCCAGCCATAAATAAGACTGTCGCTGAGAAAGGAAGGAGAGTTGTTGGGCGTGAAATGCAGCTTCACACATCAGCACTTTGAAGACAGAAAGTGACATCCAAGTGCTAAGTATATTGTCCTTTCCCCGCTGTCTCCACTTACCCAGCTGTATTTGGGAGAAGCTACTACAGGCTGCAGGCTGGGAGTCAGAAATGGAAATCAGGTACAGTAGTTTCTCACAGGAGTGCTAGTGAGGTACACATTTCCTGTGTAAATTGGAAAAGTGGGGTTGCACTCAGAAATTACTTCCAATACCTGCAAGGTGCTCCTGAAGTGGTAAAAAAGCATTGGATTTTCAAGAGGCCTCTCTTAAGCACATCTAGGTTTCAGGGCAGGCAGCAAATTCACAAGGGTCCATTGCTGCAGCTTGCATCAGCACCCAATACTGACCCAGTATAAGTAATGTTCCAATAACTCATGGCTTCAGACAAGCATATTATATGCTGTAAGTCGCCCAGCATAGCTGACTACTACTACTACTACTACTATACATACATTCATACATTCGTTCATTCGTTCGTTCATTCATTCATTCAACCTTGGGGAGGTGAGGGCAGCAGTAACTGCATTTCATAACTTCAATGCTTTCAAGTCATTCCCACTCTTCCTCCTAGGTTTCTCAAACTGGTAAATTATTTCCTTTTCAGAAATAAGGCTTCTATAAGAATGACACGTCTTAGGGGAACTCTTGCAAAGTGTGCCTTAGACACTACTAGCATTGCTGAGAGGGCGTTGGGAGGGAGCTGTGAACCCCCAATTCCAGCTGGCCAAACTTCAATTAGGGTGGCAAAGAAATGCTGCAGAGATTGAGCCTGCTGGGACAAATGACACAAAGAGATATGGATGTGGTGGGAACAATTGATAACTGATGGGGGATTTCTAGAGCGGGAAGCAAACAATTTTTTTTTGTAAGCTTAGAAGTGAAGTGCATTTTCTTAAGTTCTAGAAAAAACATGGCTTCTAGTTAAAAGAAAAGGTACAGGTTGGAAAGAAATGTCTGCCCAGTGTCTTAAGCTGGGGCTACCCCAGAGTCGTTCGCAACTGGACTTAACTGTCAGGGGTCCTTTACCTTTACCTTTCTTAAGCATACTGTAAGGGGATCTAGCAGCCATATAATAGTGAACACAGCTGCTGAGTGCCAACAGGATTGTTCAGCCCCACTCTGTGGCCATCCCCTTTGCCTACAAAAAACAGGTCTAATGTGCTCTACAGAAGCCAAGAGTGCAGGGAAGGTCTAACTCAGCATTCATCGACCTGAGTTGCCATGGCTATGCTGGCTGGGGCTGTTGGGAGTTGTAGCTCAAAGCAAATGAAAGGCACCAAGTTGGCAAAGGCTGTTTTAACTACAGCCTTCTCAAAATGAATAATATTCACTTTAGGAAACTTGTTGGGGTAAGGTCTGAAACAATACAATCAATAATTTGCAATGGTTGCAATCCTAAGCCGCAGCTCAGTCAGGGACTTGACTTTGAGCCCCACGATGGGTAAGAGATTCCTGCATTACAGGGGGTTGAACTATATGACCCTTGTGGTCCCTTCCAACTCTACAATTCTGTGATTCTAGACACAGTGACTAGAGGAGTAAGTCCCACTGATTTGAAACAGGACTTCCTCCTGAATAAACATGAATGGATTGTGTCGCAATTACCTTGGGCCATGAAGAAATTTGAGGAGAGCTGCTGCAAATCTATCTTGGCATCCAGCTCTGCAGTCCCCCGGGTGTTCAAGGGCCAGAGCCAAAGGCCAAGTTCAAAGAAAACATTCTACTTACAGAGCAATAGAAAATGCCCCATCTAAGGAATTATCAAGGCCCAACACTGAACAGGTGCTTTGCATGAACTGCGGTGGGAGGGGCAGTCACAGTATTCAGAGCCAAACAAGAACAAGAAAATGTCTTCATTTCTGGGCAATAATGTGCTTTTTTTACTGTCTAATGCCTTCAAAGCATTTTGTAATGGCGCTGGATCACAGGAGTCAAGTCAAGTAATGTATGAGTAGCAGGGGTTCAGTGTTGATGTCATCAGCACTTAATTTTTTCCCTCCCAGTACTAAAAGCGAAGTGGAGACAGCAGCTCAGCTGCTGTGTCAGAGTTCTTCCCACTGGCCATCTTGACAAATGGCTCCTGGCATTCCCTCAGAACACCCGATGTTTTCAAAGCAAAAGAAAAGCAGGCAGCAGCTATGGAACAAGCAGTTGGTGTTTGCCTGCATGCATCTGCAATATGTAGCGGGTTCCAGCAAATCATTATCAAGCAGCAGACTCTCAAATGCACCTGGCTTGCGTCGCTGAACATGTTCTGAATCTTCCAGGTGCTTCTAGATCTGTAAAGACCGTGGGTTTTTAATTATTATTAAAGGCACAACAGTGAATTTCTAGGCCATTTTTTAGCCACAATTAAGACCGTCTTCTTCAGGGGAAGGGCTGTAGCTTAGTGGTAGAGCATCTGCTTTATTTGCAGAAGGTCCTACCATATGTTCAATCCTCAGCATCTCAAGGCAGAGCTGGGAGAGAACCCTTGTCCAAAATCCTTGAGAGCCCTGCTAGTCAGTGTGGGCAACACTGAGCTAGATGGACAAATGGTCTGACTTCCAATGTTCCTAAGGAAAGCATGAATTCTACCTTCAACCTTGCACACAAAATGTTTCACTGTGCTAACTAGCCTACCCACACATTATTCCATTAGTCATCTGTCACCTGAATTGGGGAGGGAGCCAACTTTTGCAATGCTTCTCTATCTAATTGCTCGGAGGGAAAGGTTACTTGCCACAGGGGAATGTCATTCCATTTATAGTCCATTTCACACAGTTTCATACTGCAGCAACCAGCCTCAGTGTTCTGAATAGCATTCAAAATGAAAATAAAATAAAATACTACTCTTACCATAAACCATAGTCTACCTCAGAGTCAGAAATAGAAACCTAGTTCAAACTTGGAATGCACTTATGGTTTGCAGTAACTGTAAAGGGGGCCCCTGACCATCAGGTCCAGTCGTGTCCGACTCTGGGGTTGCGGCGCTCATCTCGCTCTATAGGCCGAGGGAGCCGGCGTTTGTCCGCAGACAGCTTCCGGGTCATGTGGCCAGCATGACAAAGCTGCTTCTGGCAAACCAAAGCAGCACACGGAAACGCCGTTTACCTTCCCGCCGGAGCGGTCCCTATTTATCTACTTGCACTTTGATGTGCTTTCAAACTGCTAGGTTGGCAGTGCAGTAACTGTAGTTTGTGCAATTCAGATGTCACGGCAAACTATGGTTACCTTAAATCAAAGAGAAAATGTAAGCATACAAGGGTTAAACGTATAGGGGAGCACACAAAACCAAGGTTTCTTTCCGATAGTCAACCCATGGTTTGCCCATGTTGCCAAGGCTGGCTCATTCTATCCCATTCATCCTGTAACATTGCAGCTGGCCCCCAGGACAAGAGAACACTTTTTCTACATTGCCTTTCTGTATTAAAGACACTTAATATGATGCTGATGGGGGGGTACATACATGTATTTAAACTTACTAATGACCCATATCCAGCTTCAGAACATTTCAAGTCCAATTTGGATAATTGTTTAGAAGCAAATTAGTAATCAGCCACTAATGGTTAACAACTGTGCACAAGCATAGCATTTTAAAAAGTATGGCAATAAACAAAGGAAACGGAGGTAGCTAAAGAGAGGAATCCTCAAAACATTTTTTTTAAAAAGGAAATTCGTTCTATCAGGGTGGCAAAACCCATATCCTGACCAACTAGCCAGTTTCTCTGTCACAGGAACACTGCAAGCACAGCAAGTCAAATGATTTGTCCATCTACCAGAGGTAGCCATAGTGGTGCTGAACTCCAGCTCCCATCAACCCCAGCTAGCTAAGCCAATGGTCAGCGACAATGCAAACTATAGTCCAACAACACTGGCTACCAAAAGTACTAGCATAGTATTATCAACACAGACTGGAAATGGCTTCTCCGAGGTTTCAGGAAAGGGTCCTTCTCCACCCTGCCTGGAGATCCCATGGACTGAACTAGAACTTTTTGAAGCAGGTGTTCTAACACCACATCCACTGAGCTATGGTCACTCCATAAACCACAAAGTTGATGGGCTTTGCAGGTGCCTAAGATGTCTTGATACCCAACTCAGAAGACAAGAAAATCTCTCTTGCTTGCACGCACGCACTTTGCCATCCCATACAGCATGTGTCCTCCTTCCAAAGCTTTGCAACCAATCCTTACAGTCTACATCTCATGCTCTCTGCTTTTGTCACAGTCCTGTCGGAAAAGCTCAGGTTAAATGCAGTGAGCCCTCCATCTGTGATCAAAATTGTGGATTCTGTAAAATCCTAAACCTTCATTCTGCTGCCTTCTACCCCAAAAGACTATCGCTCAGTTTTGTAACAAAATCCTCACAAACTCACCCAAACCCTACCCTCTCACTGCATCTTCTGGGTTCTCCTGTTGCAGACTCTTGCTTATTTTAGCACATTCTTCTAAGACCCCCACACCCTATAGGTTTGCCACAGGAAGGCAATTTAATTGGGGGAGTGGTGGAACCGCTTTGGCAAGTCTTTGCAGCAGACTCAAATGGGTAAAGACAAATTCAGCAGGGATTCAAGTCTGTGGGGGAGTTTCGTCCCCCTGTTTCCTTATGTCAGCTCAGCCCTTCCTATATAATCTGTGGTCTTCCTTGCTTCCCCTCACTGGTATTTCAAAGATTATAAACATTCTCATGCCACCAGAGGGCTTTGCCCATAAACAGGAGTTAGGGTTACATATTTACAGACTGTGGCTCTGGTGAGTTTTCCAAGAGCACACCATTAAAAGCATGTTTGTACACTTCCAGCCTCTCCCTCCTAATCACCCCTTTAAATAGCTTCTAGTTTGGTGGGAGAAGACAGACAGACAGTGTCCTTTGCTTCCATCAGCAAACTCTCTTACCCAGATAACTGATGATCCTGCCTTTGGAGGAGAGGAGTTTCTCAAGAAAAGCAAATGCCCTGTTTTCATTATTTCTGCAGCAATTCCCCAATTTGACAAGAGGAGAACAGATAGATCTCAATTTTCTGAAACAAGTTGCTTGCTACTATTTTTTATTTAGAAAAAAAATAGAAGAAACTGATATTCCTGCTTTTGAAGAAGCTGTTAGTTAGCTAGCTAGTTATTTTAGTCATACCGGTAGTCACCATTACATACACACCCAAGCAACATTCTCTCTGACAAGATCCACCTTCACACTGATCTGCTCTGACTCAGGGGATATTATGTCATCATTCAGAGATCTGAGTTGAGGGGTCTGTTAGACAGATAGGCTATGTGAAATGACAGTTTGGATAAGATCATCAGTCTGCTCCTTCCTGAAAACACGTTTGCATCAGAATAGAGGGGTGGGCAGGGAGGTAAAGCAATCTTAAAAAAAATATTTTCACAAGTAAAAACAAAAATGTTTCAAATGAAATTTCCACAGGAGCACTGTTTGAACAAGTGTGAAAGAGAAGCAAACAAGAAATGTGCCTATTTTCAGAAAGTACTCCAGGTGGAAAAACCACATCTTTTATTTCAAAGGCCCAAATTTCTCCGCATGCAATAATTTCTACAAATCCAACTCTCACTAGCATTCTTTCTATCTATCTATCTTCTAGATACCAGCTTCATTATGTTTGGCACTAGGGCAACCAGATGCCTGAGGTTCCTTCCTTCCCCTCCCCAACCCTGTGTTTTACTATTCCAATTAGTACAAAGAATGTGCCTTGGTTACTTCTAACACCATCATATGCAGGAACAGGAGGAAACAATTGCAAAATAAAGAGAGAATACTGCTTTTCCTCCTCCCCCTCCTTCCCTATTTAAGTACATAAACAAACGAAACCACAAAATATTAATCAGAACAAGGCTATAGACAATGCACAGCTTTGACTCCTTAAAAAAGAAAAACCACAACCTTGTTGGGAAGAATGAGTGATCTATAAAGGGCTGGTGTTGCTACAAGGGTAATTACCAAGGGGATTGAATGCAGTCTGAAGCAAAAGAAAGTGCATCACTATTTCAAGATGTCAGACAGCTTTGTAAAAAGAGGAGAGTTAAAAGGGCTTCACCAGGGACATGCAGGGGATTTCCCCCCCCCTTCAGTGGATGAGGAGCAACCAGCAGGAGTGCCTAACCTCTGTCTTAGAAAACACTAAGTTAACAGCGTTACTAGCAGCACTGAATTTTTCAAGCGCTTAGGATCAAAACTGGCTCACACAACTAGATGCCTCCAATGTTAGTCCTAGTCAAAGTAGGCTCATTGAAATTAAGACACAGCTAACTTATGTCCATTAATTTAACTGGGTCTGCTCCAATGCAGTTAGTTTGATAAATACCTGTGTTTCTCAGCATCTCAGCACCCAAGGTTCAGCATAGCCACATGATTATCTTTAGTTTTGAAGACTAGCACTGCAAGGAGCCATTCACAGAAAACCCTGGGTTCCAACCCTCCCTTTTCACCTTTCAGAGCAAATTCCACTCCTTCTCCTTGACTACGGCTTACTGTTATCTGCCCCAACCCTAACCATGGCTGGTTCTCACCACAGCTCCTGTTGGGATTGGAAATCAGGGCATCTGGTGGGCTGCCTAGCATTGGTGCAGTTGGCCACATTAAACCATGGTTAAAGCTCAACAAAGAAAAGGGGTAGAGTCAGGAGTGCACATTTCTGAGTAGGGCCCTCCATTTTACCAACCATGGTTTGCAGGGAATTTATATCAAAACAGCACTTTCTGCTGCATAATTCAGTGACTCTAAATGTCTTTTTACAAAATGGAACTAGCACTGGGGGTTTCGTCTCTGTCCCTGCCCTTCAGCAGGACTAGGACTGCTCAGTATCCTAAGAAACCCCAAACCTAAGCGACAGTTTGCAGAGCCCATAGATTTTCAAGGTTTCCATGATGTAAGTAATCTAGGCCCCTCCCAAAAAAACGGAGTGTTGACCTTTTACAATGAAACACATACACAAACTTTGAAGCTTTTCCAATCATAGTTATAAGCAGCTGCCCAACTAATCCAGAGCAGAGTGCATAAGGGAAAAAAAACTGCAGGCAAAAAGGAAGTCAGGGTGCTCAATATAATGGCAGGAAGTTATTTATACATGCTTGTACTACCAAACCTCTTGATGAATTTTGCATGCTACCAGCAAAGGCATCAGGATACCACAAATCAATGTTTGTCCACCCAAGTTATTTATAGGAATCAGGCTTTCTCCTTCATATTCACATTAGCAATAATGTGCTGGATCCTTCCAGAGAACACTAAAGGGTCTATCTTAAGCAGTAACCACAGCTAGAATTCCAGCCACTACCTCTTTTAAGGGGAGACAACTGAAGCGTTGGAGCATTTGGCTAAGATTTAATTTCGATGGCAAATATTTGACTTTGGCACGTCTAGTGCTGTGCCAAAACTTCAAATATTTGCACAGCTTAATAATTCCCAATATATTTAGGTGTTTAAAAAAACACCCTGAAAGCATCTCATCTCAAAGGGGGGGAGGCTAAAACGCCTAAACCAAGGCTTTGCAACAGCTTTCCTCAGCTAGAAAATATGCCTTCTGTCTATCTAAACTTTCTCAATTTAAACTAGATAAAGTTATTTTGGGATGACCCACAAAAAGCGGGGAGAGGGGGGCCTTCAGGACACTTGAAATAGAGGCCTTGTTCCACAATTAGCTTGGCCTCTTTAAAACTTTCTGATACCTAATGAAATACTTTGCTTCTTATGCCTACCAGGAATAAAACATCTAAGCCCCATGGTTATCAATTCAGAGGAGATGATGGAAGATTTCAGGGGATGTAAAAACTTAATTCACACCACACAAATAGTTATAATTGTAAAAATACAAAAATGTATGTTAAAACCCAAGAACAGCCAAAGAGCAAACTGCCACATACAGAAATAATATAGAATCTAAAATACTAAAATAAAATGCCTGGTCAAGTAGGAAGGTCACAAGAATCCCAACTCTCCACCACAAGCCCCCTAAGCAAAGCCTAATGAAAAAACAAAATGTACACTTTCTACATAAAGTTTCTCCAACCCAAAATCCACAACAGATTACCCTTGTTTTTATGAAGTTCAGCTTTATGGAACTGGCACATCACTGTTTCCAAATGCCCTGGCCTTTAACGGGGGGGGGGAGAGAGAGAACTTAACTGGGTTGACCCACTGGGTTGACAGAAGGCATTATGCCTCAGAAGCTTCTGACTGAAAAAGCTTTCTTGGGTAAGAACCGTCTTCTGCATTGCCCCTTGCTCCTTAAACACTTTCATACACAGATTGTGCTTAACAAGATTTATGGTTGAAGATGATCTGGCGTTAATTTTAGATGTTGGGTTCATTCTCTCCAAAGAGCAGCCTATTTCGGTTAATGACAGAGCAACAGTCAGATTCCCCCCCCCCAAGCCCTCTCCTCCCTAGTACAGTAGCGCTCTTGTAATCGGGAGATTAAGGCTGATTATTCATGTGTGAAATGGAGACTTGATCCCTTCCCTCTTACTGTAGGCTGCAGAGGAGAGACCCACATGTTCTTTGTGATATCATAAAATGCCCTTAGAACTGCTGCACACTGCATTACCCGCCACTTCCCTTTATTGCATTAACAGGAGAAGGGGGCCATAAATAGTTGGCATTTGAAAAACACAACAAATCCTCCTTACCCAAAGCACAACCTTTGAACTTGCCTCCAGAGCTACATAATCAGTCATGAGGCAATAGAAAAACATTCCTCAGAGTAGAACTGAGCATGTGTGTGCATTTCTTCCCTTTTTCTTAGGCATGATCTTGGGCATTTGGTTCCAAAATGCTGCAAACCAGCTAGGAGCTTTTTATAAAGGAGCAATGGAAGATGGCACTTTTTAAAAAGTGTTATAGTAAGATGTGAAAAGGAATTGATGTGTTTTATATTTTATTCTGTTGTTCCAGCAGTAACCCCTACATTCACTTCTTAAGTGCAGTACAGTGGTGCCTCGCTAGACGAAATTAATTCGTTCCACGGGTCTTTTCTTATAGCGAAAAATTCGTTTCTAGCGAATCCCATAGGAATGCATTGAATTTTTTTTGCCCATAGGAACACATTAATTGAATTTCAATGCATTCCTATAGGAAACTGCGATTCGCTAGACGAATTTTTCGTAAAACGCATTCGTCTAGCGAGGCAACCTCCGCTTGAAAAATCCTTTCATTAAGCGGAAATTTCGTTAAGCAGGGCATTCGTTAAGCGAGGCACCACTGTATCTCATTCAATCAGGATTGTCAACAGCCACTCACTGACTCACCTGCTGCAAACAAAAATAAATTTAAAAATAAAAATTGGATTTATATGCCACCCTCGAGCAAATATCTGAGCAATAAATGCAATGTACAAAATAACAAACACAGCAAATGATAAGACTAACAAGTCTAATGCAATTAAATGCTCTTTTGAAGCAAGTAAGACATTTGGGTTTTATAGTTTAGGGGAAAAGGCATGGAAAGAGGGACTAAGGAGCGTATAAAAGTATGTATGGCATGGAGAACAGTAGAGAAAGAAGCATTTATTTACTTATGCATAATACTGGAACCCCAAGGGGTCATCCAATGAAACTGAATGGTGAGATGTTCAGGCCAAACAGAATGAAGTACTTAAATCAAAACACATGGTTAAACTATAGACTTTGCTTCCACAAGATGTGGTGATCACCACCAATTCAGAGGACTTTGAAAAGAAAGAGACAAATTCATTGTGGGGTAACGCCAGAAAAGGGTATTAGTCAAGATGTGAATATGCTTCTCCCATGATCAGAGGTAACATACCTATGTATATCAGGTACTGGGGGCTTGTTAGCTTCACAAAGGTATCTTGTTTCCAGTTGCCCACAGGAGGGAATAGGATGATGGTTGTTGGTCTAATCCTATGCTTCTGCTTGCTGCCCAAAGGTAAAGTGGGGGAAGGGTGCCAAGTGAGCCTTCCTATGCAGGGAGTCCCAGACCTGGAGCACAAAATGCTCTAAATCTAAATTTGGGAGTCTAGCATTTGACTCCCAGATTCCCTGAGCCTGCTTTAGACCATTGATCCAACTAGCTCAGGGCTGCCTACACTCGATTAGCAACAGCTCTCCAGTTTCAGGGAGAGGATCTTTCTCAGTCCTTCCTGGAAATACAAGGCACTGAACCTGGAACCTTTCGCACACCAAGTATGGGTTCTAGGACTGAGCCATAGCTCTTTCTCCAGTACTTCCTTCCAATGCAGTATGAACTACAAGGCACTGCTTTTTCCCAATATCTGTGGCCTTTTTTGAAGAAATAACTATCAAATTATTACCCAGGCAAACAGAATTGCACAGCAGACACTTACAAGCATACCACAAAACCACAGCTTTGTCCAAAACACCTCAAACAACTGAAGTTCAATGGGGGTCAAGACAAAAAATGGTGCTGGAAACTTTTGCCCGAGTAACCTCACTCAAAATTGCCCCATAATACACCTCCCCTTCTCTTCTATACAATCCCGCCCTCAACCCATTAAGCACTAAAATAAAAGAATACATAGAGGATCATTAAAATTGTAAGGAGGACAGTAAAGTGATAGATTAGAAGGAAAATCCTCTCAGCCTTCATAATTACAGGGTAATGTTCCAGACAAGCAAACGTAGGAACACTGAAGCCATGCATCAAAGTAAAAAACATATTTAGTATCTTCAGGATGGCAGCAATTTCTCAACGACAAAAGCCTCCAAAGCAATCATGTGAGACTAGACAACATGAAGTCCCTCCCCCTTGTTAATAAGATGGATTCCTAACACTGAAATAGCATCAATGGGCTAGCAGGAGACTCAAAGAGATTACGGTTATTCAACCAGCTAGCATATCATATACAACCCTAGCACAAATATCAGGGTAATGGGAAAGGGTCATGCACCATGTTACATAACAAATGATTATACCTACACTATTCAAAACAATATGCATTCCTTGTTCTGAATAGATTTTAAAGTAAATCTTTCTTTGAACAATTGCCCTGTGACATCCTATATACTCCTTCTAGGTTTCGCCAAACTGCTGGACAAGTTGTGCAAATAATTTGAATAAAATTATTGAATAAAAATAAGGTGGTGGAAGCCTAAATAAAGGTAAAAAAAAAACTTTGAAAAACCATTCGTACATGTTTCATCTGTTTTGTAATGACACTTACCGCCAGATCCGGTGCTATTGCGGGATGGTGACAATGCCTCCCCTGGATCTGCTGGTCGTGCTGGAGGCGAGGGACTTTCCCAGGCATGGGTGAACCCTTTTTGGCTTCACCCAGGCCCCAAAAGTGGATTGCAGCTTGCCTGCATATTTGGCCAATGGCTAGCGGGCTGCGGCACCAGCCCTGCTCCTTCATTAACTTAATTTTCTATGTGTAATGCAAATGTCACTACAGTTGATTTTAATAAATCATTTTACAATTTCAAGCTTCAATGTGTCTTAACGTGTTTCTCCGAAAATAAGACACCGTCTTATATTTATTTTTCCTCAAAACAACAACAACACCATGGCTTATTTTCAGTGGATGTCTTATTTTCTTCCCTTCTCCTGCTACGGCCGGCATTGCTGCTGCGCCTATCACTATGTCTTATTTTCAGGGTATGGCTTATATTCCTTGAATGCTTAAAAATCCTGCTACGGCTTATTTTATGGCTACGTCTTATTTTCAGAGAAATGGGGTACAGTATTTACAACATATTTCTTTACTATGTTGTAGGATGTGGGTAGAAATATAAATACATAAAGGAATGCAAACTGCCAATGCATATTTCTGTTTGTTTGCTTAAAGAAGGTAGATTTCCAAGGGGGTGGTGGTGTTTTTTTAACAAGGAGGCGGTAGGCCAAATAAGTTTGGGAACCTCTGTATTGGATGAATGTTGGTCTAGCACCAAGGCTTTAACAGAGTGCAATACTTTATCCCTGAACCCTTTCAGACCCCAGATTACTTATGCAGACATGTGTGGGCAGGAAGACTAGTAAAAGCTTGTGGGCTAGTTACTTGTAAACTTCCAGGTTAAAAGGGAGTTCCAGGCAAGCTTTGAATCTCAGCCACTCCTTTTCTTGATAGAGGGGTGGGAGAGAGATCCAATGACAACATGCAACTCAAGGAAGTAGCACTAGGATGTGGATATCATATGCACACACAAAAAATTCATACAAAATATACTTTTCAAGTCTTTTTCCTCATGAGCAAATGTAACCATGGTCATAGATTGCCTCCTCCAAGACACAGGGTTTCCCCCTTGCCTATGAAACCTGATGCAGAACCAATTGAGTAACAAAAAAAATCACCAGGTTTCTATTAAGCAGGCATGCAGGACCCAATTAAACCTATTCAGCACTGCCTGTTTTCCTCCACCCCCAGCAGCCTAACCTCTCCCATGAGATAAAATTTAAGATCTGCAGGCTCAGATGTAATTCACTACAGACTGGCTAACTCCTAGCATGTGTTGACTGCTGAGCTGTTCTCCCCCTGAGCAAGAATGAATGCTGCAGCAGGAAAGAAATCCTTGCTTTAATTCAGTGGAGTATAGGATATTTTCACAAAAAGCCTTTTCAATATTCAGGGATGGTGAACTGATTGTGAAAGGACCGGATCAAGCCCCTACAGGCCCCATTTCCAAATTTTAAACTGAAATAGAGTAAACAATTTCATGTGTAAGGAAAAGAAAGAAGCTTTAATTAAAAGTGAAATTCTCCCAACAGATGCCACATTTCCCATGTTCTTCACTTCTTACCTGGGCTTAAAAAACAGACTAAGGCAGGGGTCCCCAGACTTACCGTGCGGCGGGCCGGAGGGCAGGGGAGTGCGCGCGCAGCGGGCCGGAGGGCGGGGGAGTGCGCGCCCGTGCGCATGCGCACACGCACACGGGCGGGGGGAAAATCGCCGAAAATCGCTTGTGCGCATGCGTATGGGCCTCCCCCGACCCGGAAGTGCACCAGAAATGACCTCTTCCGGGCGGGAGAGGCCCATACGCATGCGCACAAAGGATTTTCGGCGATTTTTTGCCAATTTTTTAGACCGTCGCTGCGCCGCGCGCCGTGAGAGCGGGCGGCAGCAGCGGGGGGCGTCGCGGGCCGGATTGGAAGGCCGATTGGGCCGCATCCGGCCCGGGGGCCGTAGTTTGGGGACCCCTGGACTAAGGCATTCCTTCATGCGTATCAGTAACAGTGCATTACTTAGAAGGGGTTTTGAAGGACCAAATGTTCCAGTGCATTAAATGTTATGCCAGCCAGGGATATCATTATTATTATTATTATTATGAACAATCCCCCAGAGCAGACTCCAATCCCAACTATATTCAAAACATTCACAGCTGCACAAGCAGCAAGAACATGCCAATTGTCCTATTTATAGTGCAAGCTTTTAAAGGGTGTTCCTCTTTGACATGGAATTTCTATAGCAAGCAGCATCTTGGAGAACAGTGTACATTTGGCATTTTGTGTTGATGGAAAGCGCTATCTAAGCAGAAATGGTAAAAGCTGAACCCACAACAGCTTCTGGGAATCCAATATCCAGAAAAAGAAAACTCTATGAAGACACACACACACAAGCTTTCTGTCATTTTAATTTGTGAGCTACAATTCCCAGTTTCCTGGGAAGAGAGATTGATTGTTAAAACACTCTGGGAATTGCAGGCCTGTGAAGGAAAAGACTCTCAGCACTCGTAACAAACTAAAGCTCCCAGGATTATTTGGGGGAAGTCCTAACTATTTAAGGCAGTATGGTACCGCTTTAAATATGTAGTGCAGATGGAACGAAGTTCTTGTGAATGTTGTATTCTATTTATTTACAAACTCTGGTGGCCTTTGACTTGGAACAAAGAGTTCCTATATATGGTTCTCTTCTCGTAAGGCCGTAAGCGGTACATACGAGTAAGAAGGCAATGAATTATTTGCAAGGCTGCATAAAGTGGATAGGTCTAGATCAATTGTCTTCAACCTTTTCAAAACCAGGGCCCACCTTTAACCCAAACATCCATTTGGGAACCCACTCCTTAATTTTCTACAATATATTTGTATGATGACAATGTTGCTGTCTTAGATTGGCTGAGACCCAATAGTGGGTCCCAACTCATCTGTTGAAGACCTCTTGTTTAGATGGCTGTCACTTTTCTTGTTTTTCTACAAAAGCTTTTTAAAACTGTGCAATTGGAAACGAGGCCACCAACATGCTTTGAATATGCAAAACACACTCAAAAATATATTTTTTTAAAGAGTCAAACTTTTCCTCTTTTTTGAAGAGGGAAACAGCCATAATGTGTTGAAATAGACTGCAGCCAATTTTCATACAGTATTCATAATTACTTTATTACACTGTGCACAGGTAATCAGCCTCCAAATGATCCAATAACCTTGGCTTGCTCATAACTCCCCTGCACTGGGCTTCACAGGAGAGGGAAGAGAAAACCGAGCAAAACACAGTATGTTTTGACTACTTATAAAAGCATGTTCTCTAGGGAATGCACTGCCAGATTTAAAGAGAGGGATTCTCCCTCGACTGCTCAAGGTTTACAGTCTCCTACATTCTCCCTCAATCACTTCCTTTGCACTGTCTTGATACTGCCTTGTAACATAACCACCTGCTGTGGGCATTCATGTTTGCTAAAAAAATATTTAAAAACGAGCAATCACAGAAATCATCATGCTGTGGGTAAATATAAAATCAGGAGTTCTTGCATCTAACCTGAGATTTCAAGAAGGAAGAAAATAATCTTTGTCCTCCTGCACTCGCAAGAGAAGAAAATTGAATTAGAATTACACATTGATCTTGATGGGGGGCATCTTTAGAGTATCAGTTGGCTCAACTCAAAGCAAATAAATGACTGTAGGACAGGGACTTACAAAGCTTGCTGGATTTGCTGGACACTTCAATGCATCATCATTTGCACTCCACAGTAATTAATGCTAAACAACAACACACCCCTCCACTCTATACCCAATCCCTAATAATGACTCGCTGGAATTCACAGCCACAGATGGAGCAGAAAGCAATTAAGACAAATTCATGATAGGATGGGCTATGATAGCAAAATGTTCAGAAGGTGGTACAGACAATAAACAGGGGAAAACTGTTGCCTTCAAGCCCCAAAGGTATGTAATGAAAACAGGATGCTCAGCTAGAAGCACTTTTCATTGGGTCCAGCAGGGCTTCTCCTTAAGCACATTACAACCCCCACTTTATCCATAAGAATGCACTCAAATGCTGGCAGGGGTGGGTGGGTGTGGATCCTTTTTAAATCAATTATTGTACTGCCTTAGAGTACACTGGGGCAGTTAAAGCGTAATTGAATCCAGGATAAGTTATCAGTTCTGGGCAAGGGAACCCAAGTGACCAGTTCCTGCAAAAGCAAACTTACATACATGGGCTCAAATTCAGCGTGGAAGGCCTAATAGCCTAAGGAAAGTGGGAGGTGGGGCATACAACATATTCTCCAGCCACACCACTTCACCAATGCATACAGCACCTCAAGAGGGATCACAAAATCAAGTGTTCACACCTCAGTGTTACAGAAACAGTGGGGGGGGAGCATTCTGCATACAAGGCCCAATACATCCCCATGGGGTAGGGGACATATTTGCTTTCCTAGCACCAGATCCCTAGTAAAGACTTAAGGAGGATTCCCACAGCCTAAAACTAAGCAAGAAAGGGGTATTCAGCTCCTGAAGAGATGATTCAGCTTCTCCACTTCAGTATGTCCAGTCCACTCAGACCCCGAAGTAGGACAGTTTCAAAGTGGATGGTGCAACCACACTTGAAATACAGTTCTGGTCACTTCTCCTCAAAAGGCATATACAGTGGTGCCTCGCTAGACGAATTTAATTCGTTTCACGGGTCTTTTCTTATAACGAAAAATTCGTCTAGCGAATCCCATAGGGGGGAAAAATGCATTGAATTTTTTTATTATTTTTTTGCCCATAGGAACACATTAATTGAATTTCAATGCATTCCTATGGGAAACCGCGATTCGCTAGACAATTTTTTCGTAAAACGAATTCGTCTAGCAAGGCAACCTCCACTAGAAAAAACCTTTCGTTAAGCGGAAAGTTCGTTAAGCAGGGCATTCGTTAAGCGAGGCACCACTGTAGCAGAGTTGAGAAAGGTTGAAAAAAGTGCAGCCGAAATTATGATCAAGTGACTCCCTTATGAAGAAAAGTTACAACTTTGAAGCTTTTTTTTCCCTTTAGAGAAAAGGCAAGTAAAATGTGACGTTACAGAAATAACTGTGCATGGTAAAGAGAAAGTGGATAGAGAGAAAGCTTCATTCCCTCTCTCAGAACCCTAGAATTTGGCGAAGCTGAGTGCTAGAAGATTCAGGACAGGGCTAATTCACACACAAGGCACAGTTAAATTAGGGAATTTCCTTCCGCAGAAGGCAGTGATGGCCATCAACTTGGGTGGCTTTAAAAGATGAGTAGACAAATTCACAGAGACCCTGAGGGCTATGTTCTACCTCCACTGTCAGAGCAGTATGCCAGTGAATACCAGTTGCTGAGAATCGAAAATGAGAGCATTGTTGCTTCAGGCCTGACTTGCAGGCTTCCCATTGGCATCTGGTTGGCCACCGAGTACAAGATGCTGAACCAGATGAGCCACTGGCCTGATCCCACAGGCTCTTCTTATGTTCAAAAGCAGCCAATGCTGTGACACTGTGAGACAGAGAAGTGCCACTGTGTATGGGCCAGTGGGCACAAACCATAGGCAATAAGGCACATGTGGGACCTTTAGCTTTCTCTGGATTGTGCCTATCTCCTGCAAGGTAACAAGAAAAACCTAAAAAAATTCAGAATACAGATGGCCATCCTTTGCAGCAGCTCAACCTTATAGCAAAACTTTGAGGCCTTTCATGTTCAGCTTTGGTAGAAGAGTGTGTCTAGACTTTGGAGGGGGGAGGAAAGAGGGCACAGCAGCAACCATGTCTAGCTTCTAGGAATTAAAACTGCAACACAGCCAAGTCTGGCACAGAACCTTAGGTTGTTGCACCTAAATTATAACCATTTTCACAGAAGAAGCTAATCACAATGAATCATTCCTGGGAAAATTTGCACTCTTACTTCCCCCTCGAGGAAGTGTGCAGTCATGCTGCTAATGTAGAATTTACAGCTCTCATTTCCCCCATACTTTTGCGAATGGTGGGAAGAGAAAAGATTATCTCCCTGCTGTCAGATGAGAAGTTGTCCTTAATAATAGAAACAAACACAAACCCAAGCATGGTGTTTCAGGGAAGCTTTTATGCAAGAACTGAGACCTTATCTTGGCAAGAGCAAAAGAAAAGTAGATTTATATCAGCCATTCACACCTTTCCCTGACACTATGAGTCCCTGCAGTACATCACAAGGTCAAAATTAAAAGTGGGGGGAGAACACTTATCTCATCTGCCAGGAAAAATATTTGTAAAGTGAAAATATATGACTCTTGGGAACAGGATGGATAAAATTCTATACCTGCGTTGTAATGCTGTTTCAACCCATTTCCAGCATACCCTCCTGGTAAACTGAGAATTCTCTCCTATAGCAACGTAGCAAACCTTCAACCCAATAAAAACACACAAAAAAAGACTAATGCAGCAGACATCTTGCTGGATCCTGGAAATCATGGTTTGCAAAGTGGGAATCAGCCTCATGAAACATGCACTTGCCCCCACACCCATCTTGTAAACCAGAGACTGCAACCCTGATATGAAATGGGTCTGTAAACTATGGCTTATTAGGGAACCTTGTTTGCAGTGGTACATGCGTATCCTGAAGCCATAATGGTGGGAAGGGGAAAGAACCTCACCTCCAATTGTCAGGCCGTTACAATATAGCACATTTCTTTTGTGGTCAAAGCATTTTTCATATTCCTTTGTGATCTTTACAACAAAAAGACAAGACAAGCCTTTACTGTACCCACATTACACATGGGGAGGCTGAGACAGAGGTAGTGGCTTACCTGTAACTATACCTTCTCGCCCTCCCCACAGAAGTATCATACCTGAGCTGAAAACTGAACTGAGGACTTAAAGGTTCTTGCCTTTAAATCATTTCTAAACATTTAATTTCACCTCCCTTCCTAACACACTTTCCCCCATGCTTTCAGTACCTGAATCTTGACAGCTTGCACCACAAAAACCAGGTGTGAAAGTGACTATACAGGCTCGACAGCCATTTTGCAGCATGATTACTAAATATGCATATCACAAATTATCCTCTGGCTCATTTTCGTAGTTGACAAGAAAGCCGTCTGCCCAGGCATTGCACCATAGATGGGAATCTGTTTTAAATTCTTGCCAGGGTTTGCAACCAGGATATGGCCTGAGGACGACACTATTATTAGCCAGAATTTTTACATTATCACTAAATAACCTGATGGGGAGAGAGTGAAGACACCTGTCAACAAGGCAGAAGGCACCCTCAGGAGGCATTTCGCTTGAAGTCTGCTTGTCAAACATGCAGTACTTATTTACTGCATTCGAGGGGAAAGCGGGTATACAAAGAGCTAGCTGCAAGCTTACATTTTACCAGCAAGGGTCCAAGTGCATGGCTGGATCAACTGCAGGCTTGTGATTGCCCTAGAAATTGCTGAACTCTCCCTTCTTCATGCTCCACTGCTCCACATTCTTTAAAATATTTTTATAATCAAGGAGTCAAAATGTTGGCCCCTGCCTAACATGCAAAACAGCACAAGCCACACATGAACAGGAAAGGTCCAACCACAATATAGCTCAACAATAGAGCACACATGCATCACATACAGCAGACCCCTAGTTCAATTGTTGGTATCTCCAGTTAAAAGGCTGAGGAAGTAGGGGATGGATGGAAAGACTGAGACCCTGGGGAGCTACTTCAAGTCGGAATAAAAAGCCCTGGGGTAGGTAGACAAATAAATTCGACCTGCTATAAGATAACTTCTTCCTATGTGTCTAACAACAACTGCAACCATCTCACGCAACTTTCTGCAAGTTTTGCTCCATGTCCAAGAGACTGACCCATTAGGATGAATGGAGCACTGCAACACCAACCTCAGCCAGCTCCTATCTACTTGCCTTCTTAAATGCATCCAGTCCTGAGGGTTGTCAACCTCCTCCACTTTATATAGAACATAGCAAGGAGAGGGGGGTGGCAAAGTAGAAATAGCTGGCGCTGCCTGTCATTCACTCTGCCTTGTGCTGGCTTCGCTTGCCTTCTGCCCCAAGAGTCTCATCCAATGGCAGTACCTGTTACCACAGTAAGGCAACACCTGCCCTGAGATTAAGCAACAGGAGCTGTGCCCAGCAAAAGCCCTAGAGGAGTGGCCTATGCTATAGTTTTTAATCTGACTCACTTCCCTGCATTGCTAAGTGGCTCCATTCCCCACACAGACACAAATCCTGTTTCCTACACCAACATAGGGTAAGAAGGGTGAGATAGACAAAACTTTCTGCTCCTCATAGTGAGGTTTTCTTCAAGCCATTCATTATTTCTCTGCAGAACTGCCCTACCGTAACATTCACCTGCCTTTCCTACTGTATGGCTTACTACCAATTAATCAGGTCTCCAGTCAAGGCACCCTATTAGCTGTATGTACAAACAAATTTAATGCATGCTGAGCCTTGCGGGTTTGGCCAGTTGCTCACCCTCTCCCCAACAATCTCTTCCACAGCATACATGCCTTCATCGCACCACTGAGTGAGGTGCTTCCAGAATATGCAAAAGGGCAGCAACATTTGCTGCTGGTTGAGGCATATTGCTGAACCAGCAATATGCAAGGGAGGAATATTAGAAGCAATTGAGTCCTGACCCAAAGTGAAGGGACTGGAAGCAGTGCCTAATGCTGCACATTGCTGAAGGTAAGCAGGTGCAGAACTAATCAGTCTTTCCAATGAGAGGCCCTCCAATGAGAGTCTCATCCAATGGCAGTACCTGTAAGAACAGGATACAATGATTTAAAACAACAACAACAACAACAACAACAACAACAACACACACACACACACACTTGTATTGTGGATTTTGTGTTCGCATCATTTTAAAAAAATCAAAATAAAAGGTTCATCAGAAACATCATTTAAGAGCAGAAAGCTATTGTCACACCTACATCTCAAGTCACCCTCACCCCCCTCATCTGCTTATACCCTGCATGGTATGTCTTTGCTAGCCTCTTCACAATGTCACTGGTATGCTGCTTCTAGTTTCATTTAAAATACATTTTCAGAATCTAGGATGAGGCATAAACTGGCACAGATCCATATTTCATTTCATTCTCCCAATGTGTTCAGCTAATAGGCTATCAATGGCTTTTCACCATGTGGCTAAGGCAATGCTGAATACCACCTCGCTCTTACCTTTACTATGAGCTTTCCCAGAGTCAAGTGGCTGGGAAATGAGTGCAAGACTAGATGGACCTAAGTCCTAAGGCAATAACTATGGAATCGCAGGGGTGGGGGTGGGCCTTCACTGCTCAGAAGCAATTTGCACCCAAGCTTTCCACAGGCAAATTCCTATCCACTATCACACCGGTTTCATTTTATTCTGTGGTGTACTCAGTGGGTTGTACCCAATGCTAGTCCTACTCAGAGCAGCCCCACTGAAATTAATAAACATTGACTAACTTGCACCCATGAATATCAACCAGTCTCCTCTGAGTAAGACTTAGTTGGCTACAACCCAATAGAAAGGCATGTATCAGGTACCTTTTATCATATGTGGTGGGAATGCAAGAAAGTGAAAGGCTTCTGGGATATAATATATAATGAGATTAAGAAAGTGTTGAAATATTGTTGTTGTTGTTTAGTTGTGTCCGACTCTTCATGAAATATACATATGTTAAAAAACAAGAAGCATTTCTACTGGGAATTGTAGGTACAGAAATTAACAGACAAGATATTAAGCTTTTCCTATACGTACCAATGGCAGCAAGAATTTTATTAGCACAGAAGTGGAAACGAGGAATTACCTACAAAGGAAGAATGGCAATTGAAGCTAATGGAGGATGCGGAACTGGCCAAAATGATGGGAAGAATCCGAGAACAGTGGGACCAAAAGTTCATCAAGGACTGGACCAAATTTGCAAATTATTTGAAAGACAATTGTATTCAATCAAAAACGTTGTAGGATTGCAAGAAGCTTTGTAAGGAAAGGTACAAAAACCACTGCAAATAAGAATAAGAATGTATGATGTTTTAATTTTTTTGATTTTAAAGCAATGGTTAAATAGTGAAAATGCAGAAATTTGAAATGAAAGATAGAAAATCATAAGGAAGGTTTGAAGTAAATCAGGGCCCTAAAAAGCCAAAATGTATAATATAAGAGAAGACATTGCAATGGAAAGTATTACATATTGTAAAACTAATAAAAATGATATTGGGGGGGGGAGAGAAAGGCATGCATTAACAGACTGTCCCACAACTTAGACTCCCAGACCCAGATATCCTAGACTTAAAAAATAAATAAATCCTGATGTGCCTTGGGCAGTTATGCTTCTCAGGACCTTGAAAACTGCTCAAGTATGCATCTCTGAACAACAGACCACTGGCTACTGGAAGACACACCCTTACCTCTGAACTGTTTCTATGCCAGCTGGTTATTATAAGAATGACTGTTTAAGAATTGGTGGCAGAATTTCTTGGGTTTTTCTCCTCTTCCCTCCTTGTCCCTTTCCCCTTGTGTGTGTTTTTTTGTTTTGTTTCAGATTGTAAACCTGCAAGCTGGGACTGAATGTAAGCCACTCTGGGAGCCTTTCTGGCTAAAAAGGGTTAAAATTCTCTAAATAAATAAATGCAGGCTTCCTAGGCATAGACCAGGTGGCTAGAACAGCACTAAACATGACTATGCAAACAGGTTCACCAAGGGGGGGGGAATAGAGATATTTCCTGTCCTTCGCCTCCATCACTTTCTCTCTGCCAAACCAAAGGAGCTTTTAAGAAAAACACACAAATTGAGCCATTAGTTACCAACAGCAGGAAACAAAAGCCTGTCCAGTGCCCATCACATGAATTAAAAAGGGGGAGAGAAAAGGAAGTGTCAGCAAACTCCACCAAGCAATTCCAGGCAACCTCCAGTGTATGGTACACTACATTACCAAAGAGTCAATGCATTCTGACATAACAGCTACACACATTGTAAAATAAAAAGGCTAACCCACATCCCAGGCAAGCGATTCGCTCGACCCTGCCAGCATTTCCTCAAAAAAATGATGTAGAAATTTAAGGAACAAGTGGACTGGTTATAACCAACACAACAGTAGACTGGAGGGGTTAGGGAAGCATGTGAGAAAACAACCGCCTCTGTTTGAATTTTTTTTAAAAAAATCTCCCTCTCTCTCCCTCTCTCTCCCTCACACACACAGAGAGCAGCCCCATGCTATAAACAAGGAGAAAGCACACAAAGGAAGTGGCAAGAGGGAGAGATTACGTCAGCCCTCGCCTCAATTCATAAATGTGAACCACAGAACAAGGCAAATTCTAAACGGCCCTCCCTCTCAGGGATCCTGCTTAAAAAAGGGAATGCACACACACACACAGTCTAAGAGCAAATATGCTACTAAACAGCACACGCTGATGCATCAACTTTCAGTAGCCACAGGGAGGGGGGTGGAAGAGAGAGAGAAACCCCACAGTGTAATCCCAGTGAATTCTATCCTGCAGCCAGATCAAATAACATTTGAAGAACAGCCCGCCAAGCTCACAGAGGCAGCCCAAGCAGAGTAACAATAAACACTGAAGAATCCTGGATTGAAGACACACACACAGGTCGCAGGGATTTGTTACCAAATAGCACACTCCTAAATTACATGGGGGTAAAGAGAAGAGAGGTGGATCCAAATGGAAATCTCCTAATTCCCTAGCTGTTGTTAAAGATCTTATCTTTTTATTTAAAAAGGGGGGGAAGAAGATATCTGTGCAGTGTAATTTCTTACTAGGCAACTGGGACTGTTTTGAAAAGTATGGACTGCCTTTAAACAGCAATTCAGCCCCCACCCAGCCCCCACCTCGAATTGCAGAGCTGGTTGCAATCCTGGAACTAATTGCCTAGAGATCAATGCCTTTAACACTATAATTATGCCCCCCTCAGTTTCTAAGACTTTCAATCCTGCTTAAATTAACTTCTTTCCCAGAAATGCACAACCAGAAGAATATAGCATTTCTAACCCTACTTTTTTGTCCTCTATTTAAATAGAGACCAGAAACATGTTAACAGAAACAAAAGGATAAACAAGACTTCATAGAGAAACAATCCCTCCAGTTCTCAAGATTCCCTCTTTCTGCCCATGGGGCTCAGCCCCAGAGCAAGTGGATGGAAGGCTCCTGTCAACTGCCATTTGGGTTCATGTATCATTAAAGAATCCCACATGGCTGGAAGGAGGCCATCCAATCACACATATGCACAGCACCCCATGTAGGGCAAAGCCACATGCCCTCCAGAGAAGCTGAAAACAAAATCCCAATTGTACTGAACAAAAGCAGAGCTGGTTTCTGTCTCGGGGAAACAAGAAGTGGTTGAGCGGGTCTCCCTGTCACATCAACTGAGAACAAAGTTGAGTCAATATTATAAAAAGGGCCTTTTAGACTGAGCTGGGCACCAATTAAAAAAAACATAAAAGGCATTCCAGTACACACTTCTGCTACACTCCAGCAAGTAGAGTGAAAGATCCCCCTCTGCCCCCCCATAAAACAAGAAAACCTGCACTGCAAACTTCTCTTGGATTTTTTAAAACAACGAAAAAGCTTAGCAAGCTTTTGAAGTTCCACCTAGTTTAGTACAACCTTTTGTTGTTGTTGCTAAACTTGTGTGGGAGCAGAAATGTACATTAGTTTTTTTTAAAAAAACACTAATTTTAAAATCCCCTGACAAAAAGGGGGGGGGGACTTGTAACCTTAAAATGTTCTGGAACAGTGCCCTAGGCCAATAATAGCTAGCGCAATACCTACCAAGCAGATCCAAGTTTCCTTGAAATTATTTTCTCTCCCCTCCTCCTCCCGCATTTCTAAGATATTACAAATTAAGTGGAAGGAGTCAAGTGTTTTATCTACCCAGCTGGTGATATGTTTTTGTTGTTGTTTTTCTCAAGTTATTTTTTTCCCTCTCTCAAGGCTGGGGAAATACGAAGCTACACTCTAGAGGAAACTCAACTTGATTGTGATCTCTCTGTCTCCCATTCACACACAAACACACACCCTTCAATGTAAACATCACTTAGGCAATCCAGGGAGATGACCCCACGCTTCGGGGCGCGAACCCCAACCTCAAACTGCACATTAAGTTGACTCGTCTTCACACAAGGAACCTAGATGTAAGCGAGACTTGAGGGGGGATTTCCCCCCCCCCAAAAAAGAAAGACATGTGCGTGCGAGTCAGCCAGACCACCATCCCCACCCGCTTTAGCAAGGTCCCCCCCCCCAGGCGGCACACACTGGCTCACTCACCCCAGCCAGCCTTGGACTTTCCGCTCGGCAAGAACAACGAGGAGAATTCCTGGAGATGCGGGGCCAAGGCAACCAGCCTGCAATCACAGCAGCTGTTTCAGTCTGACCCCGGCGGACCTCGAGCTGCTTCTCCAGGGCACGCAGAAAAGGAAGAGGGGGCTGCTGCTACTGCGTTCAATCCCACATGCAATGCCCATGGAGGAGGGAGGGGGGAGGAAGAGGAAGGAAGGGAGGAGGAGGAGGAGAGGGGAAGAGAGAAAGAAAAAAAGGGGGCCAGAGAAGAAAGAGAGAGAGAGATGCACTTGGCGAACAAAAGGAGGCCCCCGCTTCACTGCAGCGCCGCTGCTGGGCCAGGCAGTGGTGCGGGCGAGAAGAGGAGAAGCAGCAACGGCGGCATTGCCCGGGCCGGAGAAGGATCCCGACTGGAGGAAGCGGCGGCGGCGGCGGCAGCTCCCTGCCTTAGCGCGGCGGGCTGCGCTCCTCGGGCCCCTCCGCGGCACATCCACCAGCCTTAGCTGCCGCTCCTCGGTTGCAGCCACCTCCACATGCCTCTGTGTGACCCAGTCGCTTTTGCTTTCAACCCAGACACCAGGAGAGGGAGAGAGAAGCACAGCCTCCCAAAGACAACAAGCGGCGGCGCGCGGGAAAACCCGGAGCGGAGTCCACCAGCCTGGCGCTGCCTCCCGACCAGACTCAGTGCAAAACGGCGGGAGGGCGGCCCGGCGGGGGCCACCGACTCCGAGCCAGCCAGCCCCCCGGCTCTGTGCTGACCAGGGCCAGTAGGATGCCTTGGCTCACGGGCTGCTCGACATCCTTGCCAATGCTGGGCGATGCGAGCGAGCGTGCACAGCTCCTGCCTCCCTTCCTAGATTTCTTTTCCCCCGCCCCAATCCGAGCCGGAACAGGGAGAAGCTGGCTGGGTGATTGATGGCGGCTCTTTAATAGCGTGGTCAGCTAGAAAATGCATCTGCAAGCAAGATATTAAAGAGGCAAAGCATCCCCGCGAGTGATCTGCCGCTGCTCACATCCGAGCGCGAGCGAGATGCAGCAGCAGCCCAGGAATATTAATGCAAAAGCAACCTTCTTCCTTCTCTCTCTCTTCCCCCCCCCACCTTCCTGCTTCGGTTCTCACGAATGCAGATCAAACACTCACACGGCGTGGAGAAGACACAGATCAAAAAGGAGAGAGGTGGAGGAACATTTAAAACAGCGGGGGCGGGGGGGGGGGAAACGGGACAAATAACGCTGAGGATGCGAAAGGCAAAAAATGCCAATTCAGTGGCACATTAGAGGCATCATGGCTACACAGAAGGATTGGGTTGCAGTTGATTCAACCAGTAAGCCATTTTGTTAAAATCCGCCTACACCACCGGCCCCCTTTTTGCACAGGAGAATAAATATCCATCTGTCAGCAGGCGCTCCCTTTTAACATTACACTGGAGAAGAACTACACCTAATGCAATGTGAGATGTACTAATGCAGGTGCACCCACACACCCCGTGCCAGCTTTGTTTTCAAACAAAACATGGCATTGCACGGGAACAAAAAACATTTCAACCACCCCTCCCAAACTCATTAATGCAATGATTGTTGTTGTTTTTGTTTAGTCGTGTTCGACTCTTCGTGACCCCATGCACCAGAGCACACCAGGAAGTAATAAATACATTGATGGTTTTGCCCCTCCCCAAAATTATAGCTGCTTCCACAAACAAAACACATTCCCCACACTGCAATGCACAGGTAACCAGAAAATGGAGGATTTGTGGACCACCACCAGCACTGTGGGGATAGATAATTCAAAAACTCTGTCCTCTTTTCTTTTATTGCGGTTTTTAGCTTTAGCTGTTTAATGCTACCTCAGTTAAATCTAAAAAAAGGAGGTTAAAAAGGGTGTCATGATCACTTTTACACAGGGTCATTTCAAATGCCAAACCTGTTCAGAAAAGGCTCATTGAAATTAATGCCCATGAGCAAGTTTGGTCAACTAATTTCACTGGGTCTTCTCCAAGGAAAACTTAGCTTTGAAGTCCCCCCACCAACTCCAAGAAATTTTCTGATTCTGCACACTAAATGTCATATAAACATTGTGTTCCATAACCATAAATAACTATAATATGAAGCTCATCTTTGCACTTATACCCCAGGTTTAGAATTACCATAAGGATACACCACGAGGATGGGAAGGAAGAGAACATGCCACTGAATTCCACCCAAAATGCCCAGACAGCTAGTAGGTTACAGGAGCAACCAATTCACCTAAGCTAGTGCTCAGTATTTAGCCTCGGTATCCAGGTTTCACATTTATTGCTTATTATTGATTGTATATTTATTGCTTTAGCAGCTGGCATTTTATTTAAACTGTTGTACTCTCAAGGCCTTTGCTAGATTTCTTTTCTTTTAAAGGTCTGTACTTGAAGCTTTAATCTATTCTGCACCAGCGAAAAGCAGCTGCCTAAACCGCCAACCCAGCTAATGAAGTATAACACCCTTTGCCACCCGAAAGGCCGCCCTGTGATCAATACACTCAGAAAGGCAGCTTGTACTGCAAGCTCGGCTCCCTTGAAAGATCAGCGCCGCACATTAGCTTCTCAATGGGAGCCCATCAGAGGGGAATGTGCTCAGTGAAAATAAGCTTCATAACCAAGAGGCTCAGTGATGGAACTGCACTGGCCAGAGCCAAAAAAAATCAATCCCAGAGTCAAGCGACAAAAGCCGACATTTCATTTAGCCCCTCTTCCAATTTTTTAATCAAGTGTGGCCTGCCACACACAGCAAGCCACAGGAAGGACAGATTGCTCCAGCCATGGCTTGATGTAGTGTTTACCTCCCAGCGATTCCAGGAAAATTCTCTCCCTGTCTTACACATATTCAGGCTATGTGAAAAAATGTGTCGTCAATCACCAGCATCATCATAAGTCTGCATGGCAGAAAACAGGCTAGTATGAATGAAAAAGTCTTCTGCAGTTGTACTCAGAAACGTGTATATTTCTTCTGCAATGAATCTCAGTCTTAACCATTTCTACATAGACACACACATACCTCTGAGACTAGCATGCCTTAGTCTAGCCTTCTTCATTATGAGAAAAAAGATATGGGGGGGGGGGTGAGCTAAACAGTTGAGGTGGAAACAGAAATGCTGAAGCTACTATTGCAAGGGGGGGCATTTGCTGGACTCACTCTCATCAGCCCCAGCTACCATGGCAAAGGATGATGAGAGCTGTAATCCAACAACTTTGAAAGGGCCACGAGTGACAATGGCTCATCAAATGTCACAGTCACATAGCAATATAGCACCTCACCCCCTTTAGGAGAATCTTGAAAAATGTGGGGCATTTCAGGAGGTGGTGAGTTTGTGCTCTCCCTATTTGCCTACAATAAGGTAAAGCATTCAGATAATTCCTTAGGGGCCTGGATCCACCCCCAAACTGCACTCTCATTTCCTGAGAGAGACTACAGAATAAAGGGGGACAGCTTTTAACAAAAAATACTCTACTCAGCTATCTCCAGTCAGGAACACCAACCGTGCCACCTGTCCGCCTGTAAGTGTCTCCATCTTAATACCAGCTTCCCTGAAATGCTTGAAACTATTATTGACCATTTCCAGTAACAACTAAACTGGACCAAACACATCAGCCAGAAGAGGTGAATGCTACATTTATAGTATCCCTTTCTGGTGCAGAGAACCATGTTGGCTCAAATACCAATACTGTACAGGCTTTTCCAGTAGCTACTGTAGTAGTAAAGTTGGTAATCAAGGAGCAGTGTGAATGCAGCCCCTTGTGTTATCTTGGTCAAGGTATTTAAGGTGGTCTTTTTCAGAGAGAAAAGCTCTCGATTTCTTACAGCACCTTCATGACTCCCCTAATATTACAATGTTCCTTTCCTTCTCTTGGCTCAAGTGTCTGAAACATTGCATAGGTTCAAGAGACAGAGTCTAAATACTGTAGAGGGTGCACAGGGAGGAATAGTGCATAGTCTTAAACAACATTGTATTTCCAATAGAAAAGCAGATAATAAGCTTAGAAGGATGAGAAAGCAGCATACATGATATCTCTAGACAGTCTCACAGAATTGTTTCTTAACATTATATTACTAAATCACACTTCTATGGCCACACTTGAAAACTGGAATGCCTTGCCAAAAGAGGTCAATCTCATTACTTCTCTGATGGCTCTTCTGCTGGTGTTGCATTTGGCCTGTCAAGGTATGAATCTCCCTGATTTGTTATTTGATCTACTATATCCTCTTTGTTTATTTTATCATGGGCTACAACATGCAGATTCAACTGTAAAAGGAGCAAGGTAAAAAACAACAACAACAACAACAACAACAACAACAACAACTTTACTCAACCAACAAACAAAAATTGAAATTCCCTCCCCATGTCAGTTCTAGAAAGAGAAAACAGAACTGCCAGAGGAGATGCAGGGTGGTAATAGTGTCAGATCTTGCAAACTGTCTCTCAAGCACTGTATGAAGCACATGCACCAAATCTGATTCAGCAGATTTATACCTTGCATTCCTGCAAATAGCTCAAGATGGCATACATGGTGCTACCACCCAATTTACCTCAACAACAACTGGTGAGGTAGGTTAGGCTGAGAGATCATACATGATGGCCAAAGGTTATCCAGGCCACTTCATGCCTGAATAGGGAACTGGACACACATTTCAATTCAATAAAGTGTTTTCCTAGTTTGGCATTTTAACTGCTATACAAAACTGTCTCCCTGTAGCACTTTGGTGTGAACCCATTACTATTTTAGATTCAGCAATGATGTGCATTGACATTTGTGCATCTAAGGCTATGTGCACACCATGCATTTAAAGCACGCACACACACACACCCCTAAAGAAGCCTAGGAATTGTGGTTTGTTAAGGATCCTAGGAATTGGAGGTCTGAAGTGGGTAAACTACAGTTTCTAGGATTCTTGGAGAGGTGTATGTGTTTAAATGTGTAGTGTGTGTACACAGCCACAAAAGTCAAAAAGAGGCAAATGAATTAGGAATCCACTCTCAGATGATAATGGTTAATACACAAATGAATGCAAGTAAGTCAACTCTTCAAAGATTTGAACAGATTTCTACTTAAAATTAGTTTAAAATTAAACCAGCTGCAAGCAAGGGTAACCTGACTAAAAAGGATCCACATTCCTCAGAGTATCACAGAATAAATAAATCATAGGAGAAAACATCAACAGACAAAAGTGGTAGATCATATAATAGCTTAGGGTGCTTATGGTTAAACAGCAATACCCCTTAAAACACAGTTACAGGTAGGTAGCCGTGTTGGTCTGAGTCGAAGCAAAAAAAAAAAAAAAAATTGTATCTGAAGAAGTGTGCATGCACACGAAAGCTCATACCAAAATATAAACTTAGTTGGTCTTTAAGGTGCTACTGAAGGAATTTTTTTATTTTCCTTAAAACACATGCATGCTTGCCTGCACGCTCACACATTCAGCATAACTGCCTGATGCAGAGTAAAGGCCACTCCCAATCCTGAGCAGAAAGAAATCCAGGACGTGTTTCAGTGCTGCCTCCATTTATCAAAACAACCCTGTCATGTTGAGTACCATTAACAGATAATGAAAGGAGACAAGGGATGCAGTTACAAGCAAAGCACTCAGCCTTGTACAGGCCTAAGCATGCAGCCAAGTGAGCTGACATCTGACTTTATTATAAGCATTATAATTAAATAGAATACCTAGTTTAAGTAACATTAAGGTTGTGACACAAACCAACAAAAGCTGAGGGAATTCAAAGTAAAGCTTTGACACACTGTCATTAACTCCTGCTATTTGTAGGAGAGGAGAGAAAGAGAGAGAAAGTGCATTTTTGAATAAGATAATGTGTGTGTTTGAGAGAGAAAATAGCCTAAACAGGTGAACACAGATTGCTTCAAGGACTGAAGAGTCACCTATAACCTTAAATACTCCGTATGCTTGACATGTTTGCTCCATGGTTTTCAAACCTGGGCTTCCTTTGAAGTTTATCAGGGGTCCCTCAACAAAGAAAAAAAATGGAAGACAAGCTTCTCTGCCTGTGATCAATAGTCTTCACTTGGGATGTGCAGGTAATGGGAAAGCATTCAGCCTGTTCTAAGGCACATTCACACAGTTCCCACTGGTCCACTGACACAATGAGAGGCCTGGTCAGCCTTTCACAAGATTCAAGGCCTGGTCTATACATACCTCCCTGTAATTAGAAAATACCCTATGAGCTTTCTTTCTACTTTCATGGAGTATCTTATGGAGTGAGGGCTCTCTTACATGAAGAGAGCAATCACAAGTATAATCTCCCCCTCCCCACCTGCAATGCGAAGTCCTACTGACACTATCAAGTGGTCTTCTGCCAAATCAGACCATTGGTCCACCCGACTCAGCACTGTCTACACTGGTTGAGCTAGTGTATCCCAGGCAGAAGTCTTTCCCAGACTCACTTTGCACCCATCCAAAATTCTATCACCTCATTTCATTGGAAACATCAGCTAGGTCTGGGACTTTGCTGCACATGCACAGCACCAAGATAGAAAGGATTCCCAGAAAGTGGAACATTTCAAAACTACTGGCATACATAAACAAACTGCACCACATCAGACGGGGACAGGGACCGGAGGTGGGACAGGGGCTTGCCAAAAAGCACAGCCCACAAAAACATTCAATGGTATGCAACCAAGGTGCTACTTTCTACACAGAGAGCACAGAAATAAGTTATACCTTCTTGCAAGAGCTTTAGTACACCTGAAGAACATTAAATGGATATATACCCCCAATATCTATTGGGTAGCAGCCATTCTCAGAAATTCCTTCTGAGAGAATTAGCTCTTATCAAGGCATGCATAAATACTTCACCTAGTAGACAAACTGTGCCAGGAGGAGGAGACAGCTGCTTAAAGGCTACCAGATAAACATACTTCAGCAGGCAAAACTAATTGTAAGAGCACTTTGCCTTATCAGACAGATCACATTAGAAATGCATTATTAAAATTTACTAAGCACTTAAAAACTGAACAGGTCACTACAGTTGGTGCGGTGGGGGGGGGGGCGCCCAGAAGGAAATGGAATGGGGGTGAGTGGAGAAAAGAGATCACAGCTCACAACCTCTATGGCCTTCAGAACAAATTTCGCACGCTTTGTTTAGCGAACACAATTTGCACTAACTGGATAAAGTTTGTTAAATCCATTATCAAGAACAATGGAGATGTGATCTTGACAAATGTTGTTAAAAACAGGTTTGATGTGATGCTTTGTTGTGTTGTTGCTGCTCGACCTGGAATCTGAACAAGCAAACCTGCTTAATTCATACCAAACAGAGCTTAGGGTTTGCCAAAAATCTCCCTCCCTGTCCCCAGTTAGGATACATCTTATTCTACCTCTTTTTTAATAACTAGGGGCTGCTGCCCATGCTCAATCAACTTACCAACCCCATCCATCCCACACCTGACTAAACAGGTACAACACAGGCCCCTGCTCACTGTCAGCCACTATGTTGATCTATACTGTATTTATATTTAAATTAAAGCAATTATTTCCAAATTTGCACCTATACATAAAAATTACCATATGCAAATCAGTGTCCTCTTTTTCTGTGGATGCATAAGTTGTTAACCTACTCTCCCCACCCCCACCCCATGGAACCTCAGAAAACTGTCTTACAACTTTTTGCCCACACAAATTTGTAAGGGCACGTGATGTATTATTAGGCTACTTCCCAAGCCCTAAAGTGCACAGATATTTTACATATTGGCGAGTATGATGGGGGATGGTCTGCCTTTCTAAGCCAGAAATTTCCCAAATGCCTTGCAAATAGTGAATTTTTTAAATAAATAAAAATACAAAAAAATCCTAGACATGTTTTCTTGTGAGTAAGCCTCACTAGACATTATGGAACTTTGCTTCTGAGAAACCACACCCAGGATTTAGCTATATAGACATTTTATTGTGAAATCCAACAAGCCAGTTAAAAGATGTTCATTAACTACTTCCCACTAGAGTTAATACCCCACTCAGCACATGGTTCTGCTGTGGGAAGCCATGACAGTTAAGCCGGTCTGACACAATATAAGGTTGGTACCACAGATGTGGTCTACGTTTGTTCTCCAAAATGTTGGCACCAACAATATATTTCTTTATCCAAATAAATTAAGCAACACTCACAGCTTCTTTACACACATGCACTGCACATTTCTCTCCTTGAAACCTTTTTTGTGCTTTCTTATCAGTAGCCTGCTTCTGCCTCTCACTGCGTTGAGTCATCTAAATTCTCCTTTTCAGCAGGCTGTACTTTGAAAGCTCAGCAGGTACTGACTGTGGTCTTGTCTTTTTTAATATCTTGCCACCAACTGTCACCACCACCCCAGCGCCCACAAGAGAAACTGGCAGTTTTAGAATATTGCATAAGGAAGATTCCACAGGTCACAGCACCAGTAACTCAAAAATAATTTTCACTATTATTATTAATTTCAAAAGTGGAAGGTATTTGTCTCTTCAAGTCTCACTAACATGGGATGCTTTGATTCCATCCCAAACTACAACTACAGAGCAAATGGTGTATGTTTCCTTTGAGCACTGTCTATGAAAACCATGAAGTTAAAAGTGAGCCTATTTAACCCCAGGATCTTCCAGGGCTGGAAAAGACCCAAACACCTCATCAGAAGTCTAAAATCTTGGCATTGGCACCTAATAATCCTCCTTGACTCCTCATGCAAAGGGCCAGTGCCAATTTCTAATTATTTGGCAACTATGGAAAGGAGGTAGGGAGGAAGCTAAAATATTTCCAACCTTGAAATGTTCTATTCTTTCTCCATAAATATGCCACCCAAAATCATAGTTAAATATGAAGTACCCAAAATGCATTATCACTTTAATATAAAAAGTAAAACATTAGGACTAATCTCCCTCATCATAATCACAGCATTTATATTGCTGTGTCAAGTGTTCACATAAGTATTCACACTGTTAATCATTAAATATCACAAATCAAAATTTTGATCATCACAAGGAGCCCATACAATAGGTCAATATTATTCCCCTCTAATGATGATGATGATGATGATGATTTATTACCCACCCTTCATCCCAAGGTCCCACGGCAGGTTACAATTTAACATACAACCTTATAACGACTTACCACCACAAGAATAGGGTGGGTCATAAAATGTGCGTATCAAGTGTCAAAGGCCGAGGTAAAGAGATGCATCTTCAGCTCCTAGATGGCGAGCCAAGGCTGAAAGACCAGAGCTTGATGAATAAAGGCCACCTAGTTAGTTCACAGCCTATAGTTCCTGGTTTGTGGGTTCAGTCTTAGCTACTCCACCTCACTAGCACTGAACATTAACAAGCCGCATTATAGGAAACTGGCAAGTGCAAGCAACTTGCCTGCTCAAAAGCAACCTAGCAAGTGACTCTGTTACTGCTCCACACACTGAAACAGCAACTCCTTGCATGCTCCACTGCAATTGTCCATCTCCTCAAGACAGCCAAGCAGGGCAGTTTTATAAAATTGTAAACAGGTGGCAGGTTTTTAAGGAAAGGCTTCATGATCTTTTGCTGGGACACTTTGATGATCTACAGGAGCAGTGACTGATGGGTTCCTTCTTATCCTTCCATGCATCAGGCATTGGGAACCTGTGGCCCTCTACCGGTAGATCAGGGGTAGGCAACCTAAGGCCTGTGGGCCGGATGCGGCCCAATCGCCTTCTCAATCCGGCCCACGGACGGTCTGTGAATCAGTGTGTTTTTACATTAGTAGAATGTATCCTTTTCTTTAAATGCATCTCTGGGTTATTTGTGGGGCCTGCCTGGTGCTTTTACATAAGTAGAATGTGTGCTTTTATTTAAAATGCATCTCTGGGTTATTTGTGGGGTATAGGAATTTGTTAAAAAAAAATTCAATATATAGTCCGGCCCACCACATGGTCTGAGGGTTGCTGGAAAAGGTTGCTGACCCCTGCTCTAGATGATGTTGGACTACAACTCCCATCATCCTTGACAACTGACCATGCTGGCAGGGGCTGGTGGAGTCCAACATCATCTGGAGGGCCACAGGTTCCCCATCCCCACTTTCCACCTACTTGAAAGAGGCAGACTCTCTGCACTGATTGCAGGGCAAGAGAATACAGTGGCTTGATTTAGACATTGCACCAGACCATAACAAAAGGGTTTAACAACTGCTAGAATTCTGACTGGCCTAGTCAGGTGGGGTCATATTACAACACTTCTGAAATAATTACATTGGCTGCTTATTCGCTTTGGGGCCCAATTCCAGGTGCTGGTGCTTATCTTTCAAAGATATAAACAATTTGCAATCCAAATACCTGACAGTGCCCCTCTTCCCATGCATTAAGAACTTCAAATGAATCTCTTCTACAAGTCCAGTTTGTTGGTGGCATGTGGATCAAAAAGAAGAACTTTTCTCTAGCGACATTCCAACTTTGGAATATCCTTTCCAGGGTAGATCAACTGGAACAGACGCTAAAATTGTTTTCTGGCAAGAGGTTTTAAGATAGGCGTGAGGAACCTTTTTCCAGCCAGAGGTCTGCATTCCCTTCTGGGAAACCTTCCAGCAGCCAGATGCAAGTGGGAGCTGGGGCAAGAGGCAAAAGTGGGTGGGGCAATTAATGCAAATAATACCTTTTCACAGTAGACTAGTTAGCTCTCTCTATCCTCCACCCAGGCAAGCCAGAGGCATTAACAGAGTTCAATGACACGTTGTTTAGATGATTAGTCATGTCCGACTCTTCGTGACCCCATGGACCAGAGCACGCCAGGCACTCCTGTCTTCCACTGTCTCCCGTCAAATTCATGTTGGTAGCTTCTATAACACTGTCCAACCATCTCATCCTCTGTCATCCCCTTCTCCTTGTGCCCTCAGTCTTACCCAACATCAGAGTTTTTTCCAGAGAGACTTCTCTTCTCATGAGGTGGCCAAGGTATTGGAGCCTCGGCTTCAGGATCTGTCCTTCTAGTGAGCACTCTGGGTTGATTTCCTTCTGAACGGATATGTTTGATATTTTTGTCAATGACATATTAGTCAAGCAAAAACACTCAAGGTATGATACAGGGCCAGTGAGGTGCATGACGTGGGGAGAGGGGAGACGAAATGTGGTTTGGGGGGGGGGGTTCTGAGGACTAGATACAGAAGTTTGGAGGGCACCATTAGGCCCCTGGGCCGGAGGTTCCCTGGCCCTGTTTTAAAACATTTTCATATGCCCAGGCATTTAAAATTGATTTTATGGCCTCTGCTTAATAGTTCTATAGTTCACTTGCTACTCAAAGTTTTATTGCCAGTATGTGTTATTGGGTTATTACATTGTATTAACACCCTGGAATCAGTTTGGATGGAGGGCAGTTTAAAATACCCTGTTTCTCATATTTTAAGACATACCCATAAAATAAGCCATAGCAGGATTTTTAAGCATTCAAGGAATATAAGCCATACCCCGAAAATAAGATATAGTGATAGGCGCAGCAGCAATGCCGGCCGCAGCAGGAGGAGGAGAAAAAAAATAAGACATCCCTTGAAAATAAGCCATAGTGTTTTTTTTTTGAGGAAAAAATAAATATAAGGCGTGTCTTATAATATGAGAAACACGGTATATAATAAATGAAATAAATACAGAAGCTTAACCTGGTTTAGCGTAATTTCTGAAATGGAAAATCGTAGCTTGCAGCCAGCCAGCACACTAGGCATTAGAAGCCATGGTTTGAAATGGGTTTGCAAATTATGGCTTGGCATGATGTCTCCCTTGAGAAAACAGTGGCTCTGCTTCCAGAGGCCAGTGCACTGACAGCAGCGGTGGCTAGCCTGAAATGTTCCAGATGCTAAGGACTACAAACCTCATCAGCTCCAAGCAGCACAGTCAACAGTCAGGAATGACGTGAGTTGTATTTCATAACACCTGGAGGGCACAATGTTAAGCTACAGCTGAGAATGAATGCTGAGCATTTGGAAAACAAAAACAGAGGAGCTCAAAAATGGCATGATCTGAGCCTCTCTCTGTGTGTGTGGGGTGTGTGTGGGGTGTGTGTGTGTGTGTGTGTGTGTGTGTGTGAGAGAGAGAGAGAGAGAGAGAGAGAGAGAGAGAGAGAGAGAGAGAGAGAGAGAGAGAGATTTGGTCAAGACTTGGAAGAAAGTAGTGGACCTGTTATCTAACAGTCTGGTAAGATAACCCAAGATCAGAAATAGCCCCTTTCCTTGTCACCTGTGGCAAATAAAAATTGCTTCGAGTTAAAGAAGTAGACGAGTTTTTTCACATTGGAAGAGAAGGGCAAATAGCAGTGTCAAATATGAGACAAAAAGCTTCATGTCAGCCATATATACTGATACCAATGAGATGTGCATACACAGATTCGCTCAGCAACTCCCTAAACACAATTTTATTTAAGGTAAACTTAACAAAACACAAATGTAAAGAGCTGGAGTGTTCAAGTCACTTAATTTCAAAAAATGGCACCAAGACCTTCAAACAGAACTAGTGTGTTCTGAACCTTGCAGACAAATGAAAACATTTAGACACAAACATTTGTCAAGGCAAAATTGTTAATAAATGCTTGTGTAAACTACAATGGAAGGTAGTTTAACCCAGTGCTTTATTTAGGCTGGCTGTTCTTTTAGCTAGCCTAAATAAAACACCAGCTACTGAAAAAGATGAACTCTTTCTTCCATGGATCCATCCTTCTACAGCTAACATAAAAGGCCATCCAAAAAAGCTGCCATTAGTTAAAATCTTACACAGTGCGAGTGAGTTTAAAACAGAGAGGTCAGAAGACCTAAAGCAGATTCTTTCCCTCACATGCACAACAGGCTTTTGCAATGGTCTAAATCAAGCCAATTTTAAACAATAAAAACCACTCTGCCCTCTCCACTATGCTCTTAAGCATACGTTAAACGCTTGTGAATGGAAAATATGATACCTCTATCAACAGCCTGCGGTATGTTTAAACTATTATAATGTAAAGCATGCTTATTCTCACAAAAGAGCTAGCGGAAATGACTACCAAATGCTTCCTTTACAATCTCTCCAGAATAGGGCAGATTCTTTTAACTGGGGAGCACAGGGATGTGGGAGGTGGGGGGAGAAGAGATTTTCTTGACATCCTGCGCAAAACAGACTGCACAAAACAGATGATATCCCTAGGAAAGAAAACTTTTGCTATGGATTTATCATATTTTATGGGAGGCACACAGCAAAAAGGTAGAAAAACAGTTCTTCACATTTTTAGTGCGCTAATCATTTTTATGTTCAAGAGATTTATTTTTTTCTTTTTTGGGGGGGGGGAATCAAGCGGCCTTTTAAAAGGAAAGTGACAATAACCACAGGAAGCGACCGTAGCTATATTAGTCTTTCCCTCAAGAGGGCCTGATAAACTTTTTTTTTATGTTTAACAAAGAAAAAAGAAAGAAAAGAACAGGAAGTCTGCAGTATAATGATGAAAAAAATTAACAGACCAGAAGCACAAAGCTACAGAGCAGTTACAGATACAAGTCCAAAGGGAAACAGACAGCCAAAAGGTGGTGGCACTCACACATGGAATCTATGAGGGGGAGAGAAATGCCACCCTGTATTTCAAATGTATACCTGGGGATGGAACTAATCAAATGCTCATTTCAGTTGAGCTCAATGATTGGAAAGAAGTCATACATTTCCCCCTCTCTCTCTGGCCTGCTTGGAATACACTAAACACAGACTATGGTAACAGATGGCCAGTCCAATCTCAAAGTGTGAGAGTGCAAAGGAGTGAGTGTGTGCAGAAGTGGTATAGCCCACCTGCACACATTTATTGATCAACGGCAGCCATGCAAGAGACACTGCTAATTTGAAGCCATGGCTGCCAAAAGCTGAAATGATGCCTTCCAAGACAGACAAGGCGAGATGGTGGGGAGAGGCACCCTCTCTGCATCAAAAACAGGTCCCAGAGCAACCAAATTTGGAGGAGAGATCACAACTCAGTGGTACACCACATCTGCTTTGCTTGCAGGCCCCAGGTTTAATCCCCAGCATCTCCAGGCGAAAGGATTAGGTAGAAAACAATACAGGAAAGAATGGGTGGATAGTCTGGCCTGGCATAAAGGCAGCTTCCCATGTTCTCAATTATAAATACAATAAAGTAAAAACAATTTAGACATTATAAAATAAAATACAACAAAAACACAGATCAGATCTGTGTATTTATATCCGGTCACCCAACTTTTAAAAGTTATCAATAATAATAATAAGATAACTCAGACCCAAACAAAGCTATGTAAAACTGAAAATGTTTTTGTTTTGCCAAGGAACACAAAACAACCACCAGGAATGTACACCAAGGAGGCTCAAAAGTTCCAATTATTGGCTCAGTCACAATGGTTTGGGGTATGTTAAAGGTAAAGGTACCCCTGACCGTTAGGTCCAGTCACGGACGACTCTGGGGTTGCACGCTCATCTCGCTCTATAGACTGAGGCAGCCGGCATTTGTCCACAGACAGCTTCCGGGTCATGTGGCCAGCATGACAAAGCCGCTTCTGGCGAACCAGAGCAGCACACGGAAATGCCTTTTACCTTCCCGCTTGGAGCAGTACCTATTTATCTACTTGCACTTTGACGTGCTTTCAAACTGCTAGGTGGGCAGGAGCTGGGACCAAACAACAGGAGCTCACCCCGTCGCGGGGATTCAAACCGCCGACCTTCCGATCGGCAAGCCCTAGGCTCAGTGGTTTAGACCACAGCGCCACCCACGTGTTACTTGTTACTGTACTTGTTGGTAAAAGGAGGAATAGCAACCCACGCACAAGGTTGTTGGGAACAGAAACAGCATGCCATACCATTCTTTGTACACATTAATGAAATACCCACCCACCACATTTAACTTCCAAGTGGTTGGTTGAACAACCACACAGGTATGACCCCCCATACCTATTTTGTGTCTGCTGTGTCTACCACATACTTAATGCAGAAGTCTGCTTATGCCAGATCATAAACTGGTTCCAGTTTGCCACAGATTCAAGAGTCAATGACACAAGCCAGCTGCCGCCCCCCTGTCCAGATGAGAAGATGCTTACCCCATCCCCACACATTTTGCACTAAGCCAAACCATTACCTGACAGGTGGGTCACTATCAGACACTTTGGAGCCTCTTGTCGGGCGGAAAAGGCAGGATATAAATATTCCAAATTAATAAAACAAGACAAACATATAGACACTAAACTCCTAAAGAGCAACTCAAACATCATCTTTGCAGTAGTGTTCCCTTAATCTCACTGCAAGGACAAATCTTCTACTCATACAAGAATTTTCTGCCCTGCACTCAGCAAGCCCTCAGATTCTAGCCCGTTATTTTCTTGCACAGGAAGTCAAGAGCAAATGTATCTTCAATGCATGACTTCACAGACACACACGGAGTAACCCGTCAACCCGGGCCCAGTCCTTACCAAGTACAGATTGGTGCACCACATGTTATGCTATGACATCATTTCCCCACCCCAAAATCAAATAAAGGGAAGAGTTAAGCTACATGCATATCTACTTCCTCTCTCCCATTCCAGGGATAACACATGACTACATTGGGGGGGGGGGGTCCAGCAGAGCTATCTTAGGGAGCTCAAGTAGGTGGGCTGTTGGGGGTAGGAGGTGACAAGCAGAGTACCATAAGTCAAAACCATTCTTTAAAAATTAGTCCATTTACAGAAATAATGTCTTAATAACTGCAAGATAGTTAAAGTAAGGCACTGACACAACATTATTATTTTTTTAGTAAAATCATAATGCTTTGGACCAAGTCTGCCTCAAATGTTCTCATGAGTAATGTAGCTGGCACAATTTGTGTAAATAAAGCTTCACATTTTGGAAAACACTGCATTACAGTTCCCCAGACACTTTCCTTCAAATCTTTTCAGAATGAGAGTTTGGCATCAAAGGAATCTCTGATCTTCTGTTTATTTCTCTCTTCTCATTGAGAGTGAAGGGAAGCTATGCATTAAGATATGGCAGAAGAGAGCACTGCAAATCTGCTACTTAGGAGGCAAAATCCTTCCTTCATAGCTAGACAAATTCCGGTATCTGACAGCAGTACAGTGGGGATGGATTTATACAATTTGTGTGCATAGCTGGCCTGCAATTGGTAACCTGGCTTTAGAACTCACACCATCTTTCAATTGGAATCAGTATTAGAAACTGGGATAGAAAAGCTAGGAGCCAAATGGCTCCCAGGACATGGGTGGTGGGGCACCAAAACAGAATGCCTAGTCGCCATTTGGGGGGGGGGGAGTTGGCAACATTTTTTATTTATTATTTTGATAAGCATGAACTAATACGCAATTCATATAAGAGACACATTCTTATGATCACATTTTTATCAGAAATTGTTAATACATGTTTAATTTGGTGTTTACAATAAAAATATTGGTACCATACTTCAGTTTTCAAAACACTCTACTCTTTATTGTTAAACTCATTTACATATTGTCTATGCTTAACATATACTTTGAGGCTTTAAAGCACATACACTTCAGTAATCCTTGAGCGTCAGTTAGGTGCAAAAAATGGCACCCAGACTTTTTGAGGTCCTCGCAAATGGAGAATCTTTGGGTGCAAAATGCACCTGGCACCTTGCTAATTTTGAACCCTGATTGGAACACATTAATATTTTCCCCTTCCTTGAAAAGTTGTTGACTAATGCTTGCTGCATGTCACTATAGTGCTGTCAGCACAACTAAAAGGCCTTAGTACCACAAGAGTTAGCAACCTGACAACAAAAGAGCATTAGCTCACGGATGGGGGAAAAGAAGGCATCTATTGCCAACTGCCAATTCTTCATGAATTCTTGATGTAAAGGTAGAATAAACTGCTCCGATGTCATGAGCTAAGGCTACACTGCTTCAGAACAGCAGCAAAAGGCTGGGTAGGAGAAAGAGAAAACCTCAGAAGAGACCAACCCCATGAAGAGGCCTGTGGTAATACTTTAAGAAAGTCCACAGCTCAGCTCAGAAGAACTAGCTGCACACTTGGCTTTCCAGTAGCACATGTGAAAAGGATCTAGGAGTCTTAGTAGACAACAGGATTAAAATGAGTCAACAATGTGATGCAGCAGCACAGAAAGCTAATGCTATTCTAAGTTGCATCAACAGAATCACAGTATCCAAATCAAGAGAAATGATAGTTCTGCCTTGGTGAGGCCAAACCTGAATAACCATGTCCACTTCTGGGCACCACAATTTACAAAAAGGCTGTCTGTCACATGGAGGTTGGATCAAGCTTGTTTTCTCCTGCTCCGGAGGGTAGAACCCAAACCAATGAATTCACATAACAAGAAAGGAGATTGCAATTAAACATCAGAAAGAACTTTCTGACAGTAAGAACTGTTTGACAGCGAAATGAACTCTCTTGGAATGTGATGGACTCTTCTTCATTGGAGGTTCTTAAGCAGAGGTTGGGTGGCCATCTGTCATAGATGCTTTAGTGGAGATTCCTGTATTGCAGGGGGTTGGACTAGATGACCCTTGAGGTCCCTTCCAACTCTACAAGTCTATGATTCTATGTATTGCATGTACAAGCTCTTAGGCTCAATTTCCATTATTTCCAGTTTAAAGGATCTTGGGAAGCAAGTTGATCACAAGGTCTCTTCCTCAGGTTTTGGAGTGACATTGCCAATCAGAGTAATAAGTTACTGGGCTATGTGAAGCAAACGGTTCGGTATATAAGTCAGCTTTGTGTGCTTTTATAGTGTGCATTTTCAGCCACACAATCAAAAAACAAGCTACCAATATCCAACACAGAATTCAGATAAGGGAACACAGTCAAACTCACCCCAACAAAAGTTGAACGGAAGGTTTGCGTAACAACAGAGAAAATATTTTTTAATTTTATTAAAAAGCATTCTGCAGAACGAAAGCCTGTGGATCATAACACAAAATTGGATTTTTCAATAAATCCCCCATCAGAGGAAGATGCATGAAGCACTGACACTGCTTTTTGAAACAAGTTCCAAAGAAAACATTTTCCCCCGATGAAAGCAACTGATTACAGACGATAAAGCCCAAACTGAAACACATGTGACTATCAAAAGGGACATTTACTGAAGAACAAACACCCGCTTATTACGAAAATATTTAAACATTCGACATGGAATTCCAAACAAAAAGAAATTGGAATGGGGCGGGAGAGAAGTAAAAAGCAAGTGAATATCTACAGATGGTGACATATTTCTGCCAGAACAACAGCAGCACTGAAGCACAGCAAGGAGTGAACCAAGTTATATATCCATATGAGAACCATTTGGGGGTGGAAGGGGGAATGAAGTGTGCCATCTTTACCAGGACAATACAAAGCAGTTCCACTCACTAGCTAAGGACATCTGGTTTGTCTCAGACTGCTTTACACCAACTGGATCAAGTGATTGGTAGTTTGTTCCTCTGACACCTAGTGGCTACCTCCGACCATGTGGTTCAATCCTAAACCACACTTGAGAGAATTATTAGGCAAACTAAGGCCCAGGGGCCGAATCTGGCCCAACTGCCTTCTAAATCTGGCCCATGGACGATCCAGGAATAGCCGTGTTTTTACATGAGTAGAATGTGTGCTTTTATTTAAAATGCATCTCTGGGTTATTTGTGGGGCATAGGAATTCGTTCATTCCCCCCCCCTCCAAAATATAGTCCGGCCCCACACAAGGTATGAGGGACAGTGGACCGGCCCCCTTCTGAAAAAGTTTGCTGACCCCTGTAACCAGTCAAAGAAAAACAATATGGAGCCTTAGTTTAACCTGAGAACATAAGAGGATTAGACCAAAGGCCCATCTAGTCCAGCATCCTCTTCTCCAACTGTGGTGAGCTAGATGCCACCAAGCAACTCAGGGCATGAAGACTTTGGATGGCTTTCAAAGAGGATTGGACAAATTCATGGAGAAGAAAGCTACTAGCCACAATGGCTATGTTCCACCTCCAAAGTCCTTATTTTATCATAATTCAGCCTCAGTTTATTAGTCCCATCCAGCCCATCATTGCTTCCAAACACCAATTCAGTTCCATCTACTTCTGGAAGTGGACTGACCTGCATGGAGGAGTCAGTTGCAGCCAACCCAAACCTCACCAGGGAGTGAAGCATGCGCGCGCACTCTTTCTCTCTCTCTCTCCTGGATCCTTCCCAGTCCCCTCTAGCAAAAGCCAGATCTAGAACATGATCTGCAGTAATTGTCAGTGCACAACATATTGTGACAGCCCCATAGCTGTCATGGCAGCCGTGAAGTCCTGAGCTGGCCCAGATAAAGTGGCATCAGCATAGATATTGAAGTCTGCCCAGGACTAGTGTCCTTGGATTCTCCAACACCATACCAGAGATGGCCTCTGCTAGCTCTGTCAGGGAGGCTATTGGACATGTTATGCCTCTTCTCTTGTTATTTGTCCCCAGAACTTGGGTGCTCAGAGGTATACTGCCTCTGGACAAGGAGGTTTCATTTAGCCAAAATGGTTATAAAAATAGGACTTGCAACACAAACAGGCAATTCCACTAAACTGTCATTCCAACACTTTTGTTCCACAAGAAAATGGCACCTCTGCCTTACAAAAGATTCAGAGATAACATTCCAAGCTATTGTAAATAAGGCTTCAAGGAGTTAGTTAGGTTGGGTAACAGTTGTATTTCTCAGTATCACCTCAGTACAACCGCCTTGTCCTTGATTAGGGTATTGACAGACAAACTGTTGAATTTTAATGCTAGTGTTTTGTCAATAAGTATTCACGTACGCTTCACAAGTTCATTAATAATCCATTAAGGAGACCTAAATTAAAGCTTGGCAGGAAGGCAGCTTCCCTGGGAAACAAAAATCAGCCTCTCCTAAGCTGGCAAGAACTGCATGTGCCAAATGTGGCGTATTAAGATGTGAGTACACATTTCTAAAAAGGTTATGCACTCAAACTATTTCAGCCTCCTTAATAAAAGGTATCATGACACAGCTGCAGAAACCACACATTAGAGTACCCATTTCACCTATGTTTTAACCCAGGGTTTCATCACACCACCTGGGGTTAACTTCCAAGAAGGCGGGGGAGAGCACATCTTCACATGGTGTAAAATCAACTTCCAGAATTCATTACCACAAGGAGAGGTGATGGCCACCAGCCCAGATTGGGTTTTATGAGGAGGAGGATTAAACAAATTAGGAACACAGGAAACTGGCTTTTACCAGATAGGGCTACTTGCCCACCTAACTCAGCATTTTCTGCACTTAGTGGTGGTGGTTCTTTGGGGTTTCTGGCAAAGAAAGGTCCTGATTTGATTTCATTAATTCTTCAAATTATATCCTGTCCTTCTTCCTGAAGGAGCCCAGGGCATCCATCACCTGTTCTGATACATCTGTTGAAGCGGACTATATAGCCCACGAAAGCCGACACCGTGACAGATTTGCTAGTCTTTAACAGGCCACAAATCCTCTTGGTTGCTTTTGCTGCATGAGGCAAACATGTGTGACCTGTCCTTTTAACTGCAAGCTCCAGGTGCTCTGCCCCATGGAATTCAAATTATGAAACAATATAACACAATACAAGAAATAAAAGAAACAATTAAAATACAATTAAAAATCAGTCTGAATATTTAATGCAGACACACGTGTGACCACTGGTGGTCAAGGGGCCACAAGATTCCACAGAAGCCCCCAGCAGTGAATGACAAGTCAATCAAGGAAGGAGAAAGCAAGGAGGGGAGGGGATAAAAAATTGAGAAGAGGCAGTAGCAACCCTAGGAAGCTAGCTAAACTACAATCAGTCTCCTCCTTTGATTGTAAAACGTTAGTTGATAAGAACAGTTAAGGAACAAGATCCTAGCTGTATGCAATTCAGAAAGAGAGCGAGAGAGAACAGAACATCTGTTCTGTCAGCAGCAATGATTGTTCCATTTCCCACCCCACCCTCTGAGCTTTTGAGGGCTCATTCAAGGTTCCTATCTGGATTTATGTAGTTACAAGGTCTAAAATATGTGGTTATTTTTGGCAGAAAGGAAGCAGGGAGGGGAAAGGGGGGTGGAGAAAGAGACCAACACCCACCTGCTGCTGTCATTGGAACTCTATGTTCAGATGTAAGGAAGCATCTCTTGAGAGTTTTCACTTCCACAGAAAAGTGGTATAAACTGGAGCTGCCCCAAGAGCAAAGAAGAATAAAACAGTCTGGGGTTTTGATGAGAAGGGGCCAGTTACACATATTACAAGCTCATCGTGACAAGGTTGATAGGTTCAGAAAAAGGCAACTAAAATGACCGAGGGGATCCGATAGAGCAACTCCTGCATGAGGAAAAAATGCAGCTTTTGAGACTTTTTAGTTTAGAAAAAAGACAAGCAAGCAGAGAGACGTGCTAGACGTTTATAAAATTATGCACGAGATGGAACAAGTGGATAAAGAAGTTTTTCTTCCTCTCTAATAATACTATAGAACTCATGGAAATCTAATGAAGCAGAATGTTGAACGAGTCCGGACAGATAAATCAAAGTACTTCTTCATGCAGCTCATAGTTCAACTATGGAACTCGCTCCCACAGGAAGCAGTAATGGCTGCTACATTGGATGAGGGGCTGAGAAAAAACCTTTGAGTGCTGCTACCAGTCAAAGTAGACTCTATTGGGATGCATAGCGACTCAGCTATACAGCTGCAAATAAAATGTTTAAACTGTGTTGTAAAGTGCAATATACAAATGTGCCACTAGATGGCAACGGTGAGCTATGGCAAAGTCTATATATATATGTATATATATTTTTAAAAAATTATTTAATGCATTTTCACAGCGTTTTTTATATGTGTGTAGATTCCACCTATGTCTGACTAAAGGCTGCTTCCAGTTTTCATGGGCCTCTAAAACTTTCAGGGTTTATTTACGCAGCTCAGGATTCCAGGGGCTCTGGCATGTATTTCCACTTGTGAATCAGAGCAATAGATAATAACTCTGCAGCTGATAGAACACTCAAGTTTGCAATATGCAAGATCCATCCTGTTTTCATTCCCGCACATTTACTTGCAATATTTACCTCAATGGTTTGCTCCTACGAACAAAGCTTTGTTTCGAAATGGCCTTTCAAATGGTTCACTGCTGATTAACCCATTTTCATGCCTTGAAGAACTTGATTCCTATTAGTGCAGACCGCAATCTGCACATTGATTTTTTGCCACAGCCAGGATCTGGAGAGGGGGGTGGAGGGAAAGGACCCCCCACCAACAAGAAAAAGCAGCTTTTCAAATTAAGCTGCTACCCACATTGTTGAGTCGAATAGTCAGCGTTCCGAGAACACGATAAGCACGCAAAACCAAATACGCCACCTATATACAGACATGTTTCTGCATTTTAAAGAACTGAGAAGAGAGACTGGGTGGGTGGGGGAGCAAGAAGAGTAGGAGGAATGTGCCAAGTACAGAATCATAGACAGTTCTGCTCTTGTTAGCACCGTTGATAAAAGGCTACAGTGCTTTCAAAAGGATTCAGAATTAGAAACAGACTCTTTTCTGGCTCTGAATTACCATCATTTTGCTCCATGCTAACCCCCGCACAATGGGACCAAGCTTCTCAAAAATACATGTCTCAAGCTGAAATGGCCTAGCAGGCTTCCACACACTCCACACCCCCTTCTAAAAAATATACCGGTAGTAAAATGGGGCTTTTATGCCAACAAATCTACACAGTTCTTGTCTGACAGCTTTCCACCAAGTTTTGCTGCAAATCAAAAGGTTTTATTTCATAGCCCAAAGCAAGTTTCGCCATGTTTAATATCTGACAGGGGAGAAGAGTTTTAATCTTCTCTCCAGTTGAAACAATTACCATTCCCAAGATCAGTCTTAAACTGGCAGTAAAAAAATAATCACTTATTTTACATTGTCAGTGAATATTAAAAAGAAAGAAAGTGGCAAGCATGCCTTTTAGAAAAACCATGACTTTTGCTTGATGGAAAAGGTGAGCAATTTTCACTGCAGCAAAACCAATCGTTAAAAAACCAAAAGGGCTCTGGGACTAGAAAAATTCCGGGTGCCTAGGTGCCTTAGCATCAAGAAATTTTAAGTCACCTTGGGGACTAGGAGCACTAAATATTCCCTTTCCCAGCAAGAGGAAAGAATACAAGGACAAGGTTTGTGAGCATCCTCCAGGTATATGCAGCATAATTAGCAGAAGTTTCTGCCCAGTTTTCTGCCTCTTCAACAGGGTGTAAAAGAAGGAGGAGTTACACAGAAGAAAATGGAGAGTTGGGGCAGGAAGATGAGGCTGTTGCAGCGAGGAAAGAACATCCACAACCATTTGTGTCCAAATGGCCTGCCCCCTACCAGCTTCCTCTGTATTTGCAAAAGCAGAGAGACAGGTGCCTGTAGCAAGTGATTGAGAGGTAGGGCCGTTTGGCAGGATACAGTGTACACCTGGTATGTAACTGGTTGCTTACCTGAAGGCTGCCTCTACTCAGCTGGAGGGGGACCATAGCCCAGTGTTCAAGCACCTACTTTGCATTGCAGAAGGTCCCAGGTTCAGTCCCATATATCTCAAGTAGCAGGTCTGGTGGAGGGGGGAGGGAGTTTTCTCTCTGAGACCTCAGATAGATCTGCTGCCTGTAAGAGTAAACAGCACTTGACTCGGAGGACCAGTCGTCTGCCTCAGTATAAGGAAGCATCATAAAGGATGGAGAGCTCATGGGGGGGGAGGGGGAGGTAAAGAGAGAAGGGGTAGGAGATTAGTAGAAAAGGCTGCGGTGGGGAATGGCTTCATGTGTACCCTTCAGTCTCAAGACGCTCATAAGTCTCGAGGTTCTAAATTTAAGCCATCACAGGCCACATCTTGCTCATGCTCGCAAGCTACAGCCATTTAGCGGTGAACCTCTTAACCCACCCAGGACCAGCAGCCTTGAAGAAAAGATGAAAGACACTGAGCCACTGTAAACAGATGTGTCTGTCATGTCTCTAAAACAGGAATTGCATCTGGCACGGACAGTTAATGTTTATATATATTACCCAAGGACAAAAGTCTATATAAAGCAGGCTTATATAAATAGGACCAGAAAGAAAAGACACTAGTCTAAAAATATGACTTGGGCATTTAGAAAAAGGAACACGTTCTTCACAGTGTCTACGAAGCACAGAATTTTCTGTCGGGTAGAGATGTTTTATTGCTAGGCACCAGAACAAAGTGGGGGGGGGGGAGTTAAAATTGAAGGAGTTGCTCTTGGCGGGTGATATACCATATTTACCACCTAGGAGGGGGAGAAAACCATGCAGAGTCATTCTACACATCACCACTAGCTCACCCCCCACTCCCAAGTCCATCTACTACGGTATCTTCATCATGTTCCACAAATGCATGAAAAAGCCCTTTCAGTATTTAAAGTGATTTAAGCCAGCAAGAAAAATTCCAGTGCTGTGCTTTTAGAGCCACAATATTTTTCAAAGCCTTGCTGCGGAATCCCCTAGAGCTTAATAATTAAGACATATGGCCCGGAACCGGTCTCCAAGCCAAACCCAATGGCATTCACTCAGGGCTGGGGGTTTTTTGGGGTGTTTTTTTTTAAGCTGCCTTGTGGTCGGAAGAAGGAATGTACATCAAACTTCCACCACCTTTAAGCACTGGAATGCAGGAACCTCTGTGAAGGAAGCAGAAGAGCAGGGCTGCCATAGATGTTGCTTTGTAGCACCCTCTAGAGTCTCCTTCCAGTCATTTCATGAAAGCCAGAAATATTTGCTAGCAATGTAGTATGGACTGATGTTTACAGTGCCCTTTGGCAGCTTATTGAAAAAGGCCTTTAAAACAAAAATGCAAGCCACTATAGTTATGTTCCAGGCAAAATGCATCCCTCATTTTTTTCACCTAGTGAAAATAATATATTAAAAAGCTTCCAAATGGGAAGAAGGAAACGGAGCCAAACCAAAAAAGACAAACCAACTCCACATGTGTTGATATCAGTTTTCAGTGCCTGGAGCGAATTTTGGCTTCTTCAATCAGCTATTAGCACTTTTAAAGCAGGTTTTTGGACATTACTCAATCTGCAGAGGTAATTACCGAAGGTGCCTTTCAAAAGGCGCTTACACTAAGGCTGTAATTCAAACTCGGGGTTCCAGTGACAATAAATCACCTGAATATGACTATTAGAATATAACAGTGTTGAGCAAATTCCTTGCTAGAAGTTACTTTTTTTAACTGTACACAAAAAGTAACTTATAGCAAGGAATTTGCTCAATACAGTTACATTCTAATAGCCATATTCAAATGATTTATTGTCTTGTTAACCATACTTTTAAAAACATATTCCCCTTCTTTATTTTGGGAAGGTGTTCTAAGCACATAAAGTAGTACAGCCTACTAGGGCACACACAGGAACATAGGAAGCTGCCTCGTACAGAGTCAGTCCATTGGTCCACATAGCTCAGTACCATCTACACGGACTGTAAGCAGACAAGTGAACACTCCCAGTGTTCAGAGTAGAAAACGAGTCCCATTCAATCCCTTTACCCATCTTCATCTTGATCAGGCATCCCCAAACTGCAGCCCTCCAGATGTTTTGGCCTACAACTCCCATGATCCCTAGCTAACAGGACCAATGGTCAGGGATAATGGGAATTGTAGTCCAAAACATCTGGAGGGCCGAAGTTTGGGGATGCCTGATCTTGATTATCTGTAAAAACAGCAAGCTTCAGTTGCCGGCCTTGCAGCTCATGTACATGAAAATGAATCACTATTGTGGCTTGCATGCTCCAAACTATATTTATAGAAGGACAGGTGTATGCTGCAAGCATGCTTCCATGCTTAATTTATCCCATCCCTTCCATGCTTTGCACAGTTATAGGCCATTTGCATTGTCACTAGCCATGGTTAACACTAACCAGGGTTGCCCTCATGATGTTTGAAACCACTTCAAACCCCAGTTTCAGAACCACAAATTATCAGGGCAATCCTGGTTAGTGTGAATATTACACCTTGGCTAAAGTGGAGCACAGGAGGTAGGAGAAAGTTCTCATAGGAAGGTGCTGAAGAGAGTATGCCACAGACTTTTTCATCTTCCATCCATGGTTGGGATATTAGCAACATTACATCTGTACTTGGCCCTGGAATGCATCCAAAAATATTTAGACAAAAATACATAAAAGCTGTGGTATGTGTGTGCCTGCATAAATTTCCATGTGATTAGTGTGTGTGATTTGATTAACATATTATTTGGATGTACCCTTGAGCAACCATAGATGTATTCATCCCAACATAGTAAGTTTATTCTTCAGCTAGATGTTAAACGCCATGCAACACTGAAGTAGGATGTTCAGTTTCTTAATTCCCAGGCCTAGAAAAACCTGAAGCACTGCAACATAAAAAGGTTCAAGGCAGCCCAGATTTTACAATGCAAAGAACATCTCTAAACTGACTTTCCATTTAAAGATCAACATCGAACACCAGTAAACTAAAACTGCTAACTACATGGTAGTTTATCTTACCAAAGTCATGAAAAATCAAATATTATACCACACTGCTCCATAGGAAACTAAGCCACCCACAGCTGAGGCCTGTCCATCTTCCCTGTTTTTATGTCAACTTTCCTTACTCAGTCACAGCCGTTGAACCCTTGTCATGCTAACAGTCTTTGCGAGCATTTTATCGCCATCTCAAGTCAAAACATTCACTCACCTCGACATGCATGTCTAAATTGAGAACTCCTTCTGGCTCTGTGGGATTTTGCTGAGATGGGCAGAAACTGGCTTGCCAGAGAAGCAAGTGGAAATTGCAGAAGTTGCCCTTCCCCACTTTTCTTGCCAATCTTCACAAAGCAATGTCCGTTACTGAATGGGCAGCTCCTCTGCCTCAGATCTCCAGCATAGGCCCAATAATTTCAATCTGTCCTCTTTAAAATTCAACCTCTGAAGGTTACCAGTGACTTTCCATTATATCATATTTTCTGCTACCTGGATTTCTCACCCTTGTATCATGTGCCAAAAATCTAGAGAGACACAGTAACATTTTCAGATATTCCTTCAACATTAATCCTTTAAATCACTGTAAAATCCAGCTTGCTGACCATGATGCAGTACTATTTAGAACTACACCTGCCACGGGAGCCATATTGCTGTAAAATTACTTGCCAATATGCCCTGCCCTGTGCGCAGTGTTATTTACATAGATTTTTTTTAAAGCCATCCTCCTGTAATAGGGAATGAAAAGGAGGGGAGAGATTCATCAAGTACTATTACTGTGTAATCCTCTTTCCTGAGCTGCAGCGTCTTCTAACAAGATTGTGTAGCTTTCACATTGGATCAGAAAGACTGTGACCTCTGCTGGTAGTTTACAATAACCAATATTAACACCAGAAAGAGGAAAAGCTTGCGCACAAATCCTCCATGGGCTGGTGGTCACAAGCAGAGAAGAGCTTCTGCTGTTGTGTGTGTGTGGCGTTTTTCTTAAAAGTGTAGGGAGGCATATGTTTCCGGAAGACCACGCCACAGCGCACCCAAGTGCAAATTATTAAGCACCAGGAAATTGCTAGTCAGTGTGTCAGATGGCATGTCTGCATGCGGAAGGAGGGGCTGTACTTTTGTAGCAGCCCAGTGGTGACCTTTGCCCAATCATGGGACTGTTAGGGTAGAAAGCATAGAGGACAAAGGTAGGTGGAACCAGAGTAAATTATAATTAGAGTGAGAGCCAATGAGAGGTGGAGCTAATTCTCATTCTCATTCTCATCCCCTGCCCCCCGCCCCCAGCCATCCCTGCTTGAGTTTTTCAAGAACAAAATGAAGGTAGAAATTGGCAAGGAAGGCTACCCCACTCCAGGACTGCTCTACTACAACAACCTCACAGTGTGTAATGCTTCTCTACATGAGTTACAGTATTTATACGGACACACACTGAACGCACCACATGGGATCTCTGCCAGTGAGGATCAGGTCATCCACTATCAGCAGTGGAAGGCAGATTTTGCTGTCTCCACAACCAGTATCTCCTAGTTCAGCAGTTTTGTCCATGGGTGTGAAAGGGAGTAACTAAGAACTACACTGTTGAGGGGAATGAGTCTACTATCTCCCCACAGATTGGTGCCTGTGACCAAGCACCAAACCTGCTCCTAACAGCATGGTGCCATCTTGGATTCCAATTTTACCTTACTCTTATAGATATATATGAAGCTGCCATTTATAGCACACATTGGACTATCAGCCCATGTAGCCTAGGATTATTTACACTGGAGCAACATTATAGGAGGGATGTTTCCAGCTACTACATTCTTTTGCCCTTGCAAACCTTATAAAAAGCTGTTGCATGAAAGGAACTGTGAGCAACACCATGGGATGGGTGTTTCTGGAACTAAGGTGAAACTGTGAAGCCCCCTTGTTATTTTTTTTTTCTGGCATGAATAATCCTGTTATATTTACAGGGTTGAAATGTGGTTTTCTGTGGTTTTAATTTTTTGTTTTGCTATGTTATGAAATTATAACTACATTATTATTTTGCAATGCCACTATGAAATTGTTTTTGCAGTGTTTCTTTCAAATGCATCGCTGTTTCTTTGCTGTAAGTCCCTTTGAGCATGATTATTTTGTGGAAAAGAGGCAGAGAAATAAAATGAATGAATGAATGACTGCCATTAGCTCTTCAGGGCCTACATCACTTGTAGCATACCTGGAGACACCAGGGATGAACCAGGGATCTTTTGCATACAAATTGTGTGCTCTACCCTTGAGGTATGATCTCTCCTTAGCATGGCAGCATGTTAGGAGCTGTCTTTTTACTCTTATCCTACTCATACATGCCATCAGTGGTTCAATTTTGCTTCAGCTGATTCCAAAAGTGTTAGCGAGAGAAAAACAAGGTGATGGGTGGAAGAGAAATGAGATATTGAAGCTGAGTTACTCTATACCTAAGAGCTCTTTATGATTCAGCCAAGGAGGAGAAGGACAGCTTTGACTCCAAAGTAAGGCTAACAGCCCTGCTCATTCACCTTACATTTGAACAAAGCCAGATGTTGTGCACCTGTCATCCCCTCTCCCCTTCAGCCAGTTCTGCATTCTGCATAAAGAACAGAGGAAGCATCCTGCTGGATTGAACCAAAGGCCTGTTTCCCACAGTGGCCAATCAGATGGCTCAGGGATGCCCCTGCAGGGCAGGATGGCAACAGCCTTCCCACAACATTATTCATAGAAACATAACAAGAATCCTGCTGGATCAGGTCAAAGGCCTATCTAGTCTAGCATCCTGTCTCCCCCACAACAGCCGGCTGGATGCCTCTCCTGGGAAGCCCTCAAGAACACAGAGTCCCCTGCCCGCTGCTGCTCCCCAGCATCTGTTATTTAAAAATGCAACTTGGACTCCTTGGTTTGGGCATTTTTAAGGGGGAGGGAGCTAAAAGGCACTTTTACTGCCAAGATGAGTGGTTCACCCTCTGCCCCTACATCTGCAGGTGGAAAGTGAACTCCTTTGCTCATTATTGCCAAGTCGAGGTGTTACCCCTGTATTTTAAAAGATCATTACAGAACCCACGGCACTGGAATTACCTCAATATTAACCTGGAATAACATTTCGTAATACAATTTTTGATTCATATGGCTTTGCTTGGTTAATTTCAAAATGCTATATTCAGCGTTCTGCAGTTCTGGGGGGAGAAAAGATCAATACCGCAATACAAAAAGGAAGCTGAGTGACCTTAAGTGCTGCTGTGTTTTTAAATTAAGATTTACCACCTAATGCTGCCAAGGCAGACAAATCAGGTTTTAAAGGTTTCAATCAATGGTGTGAAGTCCACCTCTAAAATCCTTTGCTGTCATTAATGAAATGGAGGTGAAAATCTTAACTCTCACTTACTGGTTCCCAGAATCACCACCCTAATATCCTGCAACAAGGTGCTTATCAGGCCTACTCAGAGGTGTGATATTTATTATCCCACCCTCCCTCCAAAGCTGCACACATGATTCTCTTCTCTCACTCATTTTTTTCCACACAACAATCCTGAGAGGTGGGTTTGGCTGAAAAACGCATGCCTGGCCAAAAAAACAACATCTAAACAACTTTATGACCAAGCAGGGATTTGAACCTGAATCTCTCTAGTTCTTCAGGGGTAGGCAACCTAAGGTCCATGGGCCGGATGCGGCCCAATCGCCTTCTCAATCCGACCCGCAGATGGTCTGGGAATCAGCGTGTTTTTACATGAGTAGAATGTGTGCTTTTATTTAAAATGCATCTCTGGGTTATTTGTGAGGCAAAGGAATTCGTTCATTATTTTTCATTAATTTTTTTTCAAAATACCAGTATAGTCTGGCCCACCACAGGGTCTGAGGGATGGTGGACCGGCCCACGGCTGAAAAACGTTGCAGACCTGTTCTAGACCAACACAACACTGTGCTAGTTCGCAGTGATCTAGCTTGGTTCACACATCACATTAAACCACAGTTTAAACCATATTAAACTATAAAGCAAATCATGGTTCATCTATATATATATAAATGTAAAAATAGTGAAAGTGCGTGTTCCACTTTTCTCCGTAACCGCTTGACCGATCGCCCTGAAATTTTGACAAAACGATCCACGCCACTCCCCGAGCATTGTTAGGAAAAAAAAATCCCTCAAATTTCACACCTGGGCAGGTAGAAACCTTCTTTTCCACAGAATAAAACAGCGCCCTCAAGTGGAATTCCCCCCCAGTACACCCCCTCCCTTCCTGTGAAATCTACACCACACCCACAAACCAAATGATGACATCATCAACCAAGCAACTGAAACCACCAAGGTGACCATTATCAGACCCCCTAGGCCCCTGCCAGGCTGCTAGGTCCCCACTAGGCCCGGGGAGGGGAGAGGGGGAGTGCCCGGGTCGCAGGCCGCAGCATGGCCTTTGTTTTATGTAGGCCCCTGCCAGGCCGCCAGGCCCCCACTAGGCCCGGAGGGGGGGAGAGGACAAGCGCATGGATTACAGGGCGCAGCACGACCTTTGTTTTATGTAGGCCCCTGCCAGGCCCCCACTAGGCCGGGGGGGGGATAACCCACAGCAACGCACTTGGGGGCACGGCAAGGGGTTTTTACTTTAAAATAGCACCACTACCCCCCCAGAAAATCCCCCACCAAATAACCACAAGACAAAAATAAATACCATCCTTCAAAACATCATGAGATATGCCGGTCACGGAGGGGGGGACAAACAGAATAGATCATGGATCGGAACACGTGGGGGCAGTCACAGGGATTAGCCACAACAACGTTCCATACCCACAAGCCCCGCCTCCGCCACAAGATCCTGTAAAACAGGGGGACTCTGAGGCTCAGGGGGATCTGAAGGGGGCCTATTACCCTCCATTTGACAGACTAACGCACAGCAACGCGTGCAGGGCCAGCTAATAGTTATAAGAATAAGCAGCAGTCTGGTGCAAGTTTCCTTGGTGCCCCTCTCATGCTCCTGCTGCCATCAAACTGCAAAACAAAACAATGGAAGAATCTGGCTTGTTGTGTCTCCTAACTCTAAACAAACCATAAGCTGTCAGCAAGGAACAAAGCAATAAAAGTCAAATCTTGGAGAGAAAGCACAAGTCGAGATTACTATGGCACACGTCAGGCTCTTGCTCGTTCTGTCTGAAGTTCAACAGGAGCAGAGGTGAAGTGCTGTGGGAATTTTTTATCAGCATGTACCAGCACCTTGCTTGCCCACATGAAATCAGAGTCCGCCCAAGGCACATATGTGCGCAGTGCCTGCTGTGATACACTAGCACTTTCTTCTCCTGTCCATATTCTAGTTCTTAAATCCTTCCAGAATTTATCATCATCTTAAGCCTTCATTAACCTAAAATAATTCTGCATGCTCTACAAAACATATTGTGGCCATAATATTCATCGTCTTTCCCCACAGTCACCACTAAAAATACATTTCTTTCAAATATTCCCCCCAAACATTTAACGATGAACCTCACAGCTGTTCAAGAAGAGCCTACTGCATTCTCTAGTGTTAACTGGTTTTTTGTTTTTTGTTTTAAGTCCAAACACATTTGCCGGGGGGGGGGGCAGCATGCTGCGAGGTCCCAAAAGGAGCCACCCCCTTGGGAGCTCAGCACCATCTGCCACTGTTACTATTAGCACATCACAGTTTCCACACACTGCCTCAAAGAGATACAAGGGATTGGTTTGTTATGAAGCAATCTCCACACCAATCTCCCAAAATATGCATCTGGGATGCTACAGAAATACAAGACGACTATATCTGGATCAGTTTGATATCCTCCCTGCCTTGAGCAGTGGGAAACTGCAGGCAGCTTCTTCCAGATCAGATAATCTTCAGACACAGAGAACTAGGCATTTATGATTACTTTCTAATAGTTTTGAGAGGTGCACGTTCAATATACCTTACAGAAGTACACCAGCCAACACACAAGGCAGCGCTAGTTCAACAACATTTCTGGGGTCAACCCCATCTGCTCTAAGCAAAACATAATCAAAACTGTTTCTCCCGGAGAGCTCCCTGGGTCAGATGAGCCAGGTAAGTGCAGTGTTAACCCCTTATGCCAGAGTGAAATTTCCAGATAGGTTGGATGAAAGAAATCCCTATGACTATGTTCAGCCTCCACTGTCAAAGGCTGTATGCCACTGAATGCCAGATGCTGGGAATCACAGGTGGAGAGAATTGCTATTGCACTCAGGTTCTGCTGGCAGCCTTCCCCAGAAGCAGCCGGACGGCCACTGCGACAACAGGATGCTGGATGAAATGGGCCTTTGGCCTGATCCAGCAGGGCTAAACAGTCTTTACTCTATATTAGGCAGCTTCAACAAGATCCAATGGGTAGAGCTCCTCTGGCAGCTATGCAGGATTTCCTTAAAGTAGATACAGTATAGAAAAGATTCCCTGAAGGTAAAGTGCTTGAGCCACAGCAGTACAGCATATGCTACAACGGTAACCAATGTGATGTCTTCCAAATCTTGCTAGACGACAGCTCCCATCCTTCCTCATCACTGGCCATGTTCAGCAAGATGAGAAGGGCATCACATTGTTTAAGCCAGGATATGGGATATCCTACCTACAGTTATCACCTCTACTTCTTCTCATGACTTCTGATCTATGCTGTGCTTTCCTTACTGCCTCCCTCCCCTCTTTAAATCACACAGCTTGTTATCTTCAAAACAAAAGGCACCATTTTACCAAACAGCCTACCACACATTGTCACAGATAGTTTTTTTTTAAAAAAAAAACTTTATTAATGTCAAAAAAAATCAAGAAAAACAATACAAACCAGTAAAATCAATAAAAACATATATCACATTTCGTTATTGAGTCTTCTTTATCCCTTTTTTCCCTCCCCACCCTTATCCCTCCCCGCCCTTATCCCTCCCCCCATATTTCTCCCCCTGTTTCAAGCTTATCCTTTTGTACCATAAGGTCTTAACATACCAAAATTCATTGAATTGAAAAAGGTAAGTAATATATACATGCTGTATTAACAAAGTTATATATCACTTTAGTGAATTGTTCATAACAGAGTTGTTAGACGTCTAAGATTATATTTGGTTTTTCCAGTTTTTCCTTAATATAGTTAAAAAAGGGTGCCCAATTTTTTTTTATATCTTCTGAATTCTTTCCTCTAGTTTCTTCATAATGTTTTGCTAAATTATAATAATTAAATAATTTTATTTGCCAATCTTCTTTGCTCGGGATTTCCGGGGTTTTCCAATTTTTTGCGACTAATAATCTGGCGGCTGCTGTTGCATAGCTGATTACACACCTATCATTTGTTTGTATGTCCTCAGGCATCATTCCAAGGAGGAACATTTCGGGACTTTTCTTAAAGGAATATTTTAGCATTTTTTTTAATTCCTTATATAGCATTTCCCAAAATTCCTTAATTACACTACAATTCCACCACATGTGGATAAATGTTCCAACCTCCTTTCCACACCTCCAACACAGGTTGTTAGAGAGGACAATTTATAAAACACAGGATCTCCCAATGTAAATGTCACAGATAGTTTTTAAATGCTGTAGATTATGTTCATTTGGGTAATTAAAAAAAGAGAGAAAGACTAAATGAAAAGGATTTGCACCTATTCCTGGAGGAGCTCTCCCATCGCCATCTCTCTCAGCGTTCCTTTAAAAAAGAGAGGCTTCACAAACACTTCTATTACATGCTAAATCCCAACACAGTGTTTTCATCTACTGTGACAGACCAAAAACGAGTGTATACCAAATACCCAGCAAATGCCGCAAATATTTCTTTTAATAAATTACCAGGGGGAAATAAGGGAGAAGGGAGAGAGGGAGAGGAGTATTGGAAGAAATGCTGCAAGCTAAGGGTGTATTGATGGGTACTGAATCCTTCAGGCATTACACAGTTCATGCAAGCTGATAGATCAGTATTACAGCAACCAGTTTCTGTCAAAGTCAATTACTCCAGGGACTTACTTGAGGAGGGCTGGCTTCTGTAGACACCTCCCATAACCGTCAAAGGCCACAGATGCTGGAGTGAAGAGGGAATATGGACAATCTGTCATAGCCAATTACCACCAATGTTTTATTAATGCCAGCGTATCACCACGAAGCAAACAATTAAAGTCAGTTTGTAGGAAGAAATTACAAAAACAAAACAAAAAGCCCAGCCAGTTTGTTTAGAAATAATCTTTCTGTCTTGCTCTATACTTACAATGCGCACACACATTTGATAGACCGGAACTTCTACTGGCATACCTTACACGCAGAGAGAAAATACAAGTTTGACATGCCTATCAGCAAAATAAACCGAATAGGTCATGGGTAACATCCAACATCATCATTAAACCACTGTCTCAAGGAGATTTACAGACAAAATAATTAAACACACAAAAACAGTACATTTAAAACAAAACCTAGTTCTACTCAGAGTGGAACCATTGAACAATGGACATAACTCAGGTCCATTAATTTCAGTGGGTCTGATCTGAGCAGGATTAATGTTGTATACAACCCCTTGTCTACAAACTACTGAAGCATCTATTCTATTTTGAGGCAGTGTGTGTGTGAATCAATTTTTTAGAAATATATATTTTAATCCTCTCTTTTGCCAAGCTTAAGGATTGCTTAAACTTAAAGATTCTTAAGCATCCTGAAGAACACAGCTGAACATACAACATACACATATTTTATTTTATTTTATTTCATTTCATTAGTTATATTTGGTTTCTGGCACCTTTGGATGGCTGCCCTTGCCTTGTGACAGAGTGGTGGTGCAAGATGCTTTGGTTTCATTTCTACATACAGTATGCACAAAATACGTAAGACAAGAACATGCAAAAGTGGAACAGCCTTTTCTCATCTCCCTTTATCCCCCTTCTTGTTCACTCTGAAAGTTCACCAGCTACATACACCTTTGTTCCTTTCTCTTATTCCCACCCTACATGATTTCTGTCTCTGATGTTCCCTTTCTGTTTAGCAGATAAAGCTGCAGTCCTAGGCAAATTTTGTTCTGTAAAATAATCCATAGCTTCCATCCCACAGCCCAATTTTATGATCCAATATTTTGCATTCACAATACACTTGCAATTTTCTATTCCCTTTAAATAAGCAAAACCATCAACCTTCACTTTTTATCAGCAGAGGAAAAGACACAAAGTTAAGAAATTGTGATTGTGTGTTCCAGTGGTTTCAGAACATAAATGGTTTAAAAAACAAAACAAAAAACAACTAATGACCCAGTTTGAAAATTACTAATGGCAAATGTTTTGATACACATTCAGTAGACCCAGGTATGTTCAGTCAAGAATCGTATCGTGAATGAGCTGCAAGTAAGTGGCTTTTTTTTAAGTACTAGGGGCAGAAAGAAAGGGAAACTGCCATTCTCTTTACATAAGCAAATGTTTAAAATGATATGAACCTATTTTCTAGACAGCTGCCTGAGACATAAATATGCCAGGCCTTTTGTTCCTTTAACAAGGCCTCTTCAATTCCCATTATAGGGAAGGAATCAATATTTTATTCTGATTCAATGTGTAGTTCTTCAAATCAAGCTTTCAATTGTGGCCTGCTCTGGAGAAATGGGATTAGGGGAAGGAGAACACAGTTGTAAACAAATGCTTCAGTTGCATTGACAGTTGAGGGGAACAGCAGGGATCCCTCGCTGGGGCAGGCACCTCTTCCCCAGAGAAATCACCTTTAGTCAGTTTGAATTAATGAGAGACTTTTGAGAGCGACAACAAAATTAGCCTAGCGACTTCTGCTTTAAACAAAAACATGAATGCTTCCTCCCACCTCCCCTGCCCGTAACACAAGTTTGCACACACAGACCATCAAGTATATACTTGGATTTCAGTTCGTTCCAAGATCTGCAACATCTAGCATATGTCTTATACTCCCCTTGCGGTTTACAGATTTCCAACTGGTGATTATCTAAAGGGCTGTGTTTATTGAGCTGGCAATTTTACAGCCATTACAAAAAAAAAGAGGTAGGAAGCTCTGTACAGCGGCATTCCAAGCTCAGCAGCCTATCAAAGTGAAGGAACATGCGGACATAAAGCCATCATGTTTTTGCAACATCTCTCCATTATCTTTGCTAGCTATACCTCTATATAGTGTTGCAATGACACTGTAACAATGCACATGAAAAGACGGTGACTTTTCGCCGCTGAAGGCACAACAGTGCATGAGGCTTGTTGAAATTAATGGGGAGTGAGTTACCACCACAATCATCCCTGCCCCAGCACACAAATAAAATGTTCTTGACTGTTCATGGCCCTTACTGATATTTAGTGATGCTCTAAAAAGCTATTACGCACATCCTCGCAAACTAATTTGTTGAGAGATGGGTGCTTTACTAGCCAACCTATCCACACATACCCATGTTAATAATTTGCTATATGTTGAAGAGCTGAAAGAAATGAAAACCTCATAAGAATTTACCTCCAGTTTTATGTAAACTTCCCTGCTAGGTTCATCTGGCGGTGACTGTTACTTGCCATAGGGTAGCAGGAGAGTCTTGCTAAGAACCAATGGGCTTACTCATGTGGCAAGTGTGTTATGTGGTCATTTCCGTATGTGCTTACATTAATGCAACACTCTTAAGAACCTTTTTCTTCCATGTCAGACTGTGCTTTAAAATCATCTTCCGAGGTCTCTGTAGCTGTTTCTAGCCTAGGTAGGTGACAAATACAGTGGTGCCTTGGTTTGCAACCGCTTTGGATTACAACCATTTTGGATTACAACCATGTCAAACCCGGAAGTACGTGTCCCTTTTTTTATATAACAACCCATTTTGGGGGGGAGGCCCCATTGGCGAAAGTGCGCCTTGGGTTACAACCTGTTTTGGTTTACAACCAAACCTCTGCAAAGGATTATGGTTGTCAACCAAGGTACTACTGTATAGGGAAAGGGGCCTTCTTCAGTAGCATTCTGTGTTATATATGCTCCCCTGGCAGGATCACTCCCACAGTAAGTTTTAGGCCCCAATTAGTTTGCAATTTTAGATATTATAATAAAACTGGCACCTACATTATAATTTTGGAACCAAGTCAAGACACAGAAGGATTACTATGAATTATGGCAGGCCAAGCAATACCAAAACATCTTCCTATACAAAGCAAAACATACCCTGACACTAAATCACAAAGCAAGCCGAGAGAGCGCAACACAGACCTCTTAGATGGGGAGTTCCAAAGTTGGGGGCACAGAAACCAAGGGAATCCATCTCCCTCATTCCAACCAAGGCCACATTCACACTACACACTTTAAGCACTATTGTACCACTTCAACCATCATGGAGAATCCTGGGAACTGTGGTTTCTTAAGCATGTTGACCCTCAGGAGCTATGATTCCCAGCACCCTTAAGGAACTACAGTTCCCAGCATTCTCCGTGATGGTAAGTGTAGTACAGAGATTTTCAACCTTTTTAAGTCCACAGCTCCCTTGACCAGATACATTCTTTCTGCAACACCCCTGTGGGGCTCAGGAGCCCAGTTATGTCACCCCTTGCCTGCAGAGTTGGCAGCCTCTCACCCTTTTTTGAACACCCTCCCTTGCTGAGCGTTCCCTCAGCCTCCTCTCCTCTTGCCTCTCCTTGGGAGTCCTCTGGGCAGCTGCTGCTGCCACCCCTGGTCTCTGAGCTGCCCCGCCCTGCCCAAAGAGAAGTGCCTCAAAGGGGCTTGGGGCTTGTCTGTCCATTCGCAACAACAAGGGTTGGTGGACTGGGTGGCTGGGATACCTCGCGTGCTTGCTTGTTCTGAGGTCACTTCAGTTTCTGGCAACCAACACCCCCTGACCAACCATAGAGGCACCATTTGCCCGCAGAGCTTATAGCCAGGGCTGCTGCAACAAACAGTCATGCAAGACTTTGGGAAGCAGAAACGCGAGAGGGCATCAGAGGAGGGAGGGAAGGAAAGGGGGACAGAGACCAATGCTGCCAACACCCCTGACCATCATTCAAGGCACCCCAGGGTACCACGACACACTGGTTGAAAACCACTGGTGTAGTTACAACATAGCTTCAAAAGTATGGTGTCAAACCAGCAGTTTGATTTTTTATTTATTTAAAAAAACCTTGTACGATATGCCTCAATTTCATAAAGAACATCAAAGCGATTTTCAACAAATATATATGCACACACAATAAAAACCAAACAATTCTTTTTAAAATTGATCACCAGCTAACTATCATGGGTGTTTATCTTAATTGTCTGCCTAAGCCTGGCGGCAAATAAATGTTTTTAGTAAACACTGAAGGCTCCTGCTGAATTTCTATTGGAGAAATATTCCACAGTGCTGGGCCAATGAGAATAATGGCAGATTATTTCAGCAATTGCTTTGGAATCTAAGGGTTTAGGCAATCCCTAAGGTAGCCTGGACCAAAATTGTTTAGAGCTTTTTAACCACAGTGTTACCTCGGTTCAAGAACAGCCCTGTTTACAAACTATTCGGTATACGAACTCCGCAAAACCGGAAGTAGTGTTCCGGTTAGCAAACTTTACCTCGGTCTACGAACGGAAGCCGAAGGGTGAAAGGGCACCGGTGGCGGGAGGCCTCATTAGGGAAAGCGCACCTCAGTTTAAGAATGGCTTTGGTTTAAGAACGGATTTCCAAAACGGATTAAGTTCGTAAACCGAGGTACCACTGTACTACAAATAAAATGAACCTGACTTGGTAGTAGATGGGCAGCCAGTGAAGATGTTTCAACAATGGTGTCTCAGATTGTTGGTCATGTGCCTCCATCAGCAATCTCGTCGCCACATTCTGCCCCAAATGTAAATTCCAGACCAGGTTCGAGGGCAACCCCACAATAGTGCATTGCAGTAATCCAGCCTCAAGGTTACCAACACATGAACTACAGTGGTCAGTCCAGAAACAAAAAGAAAACCAATGAGGAGTGTTGTGCATGCACACCACATATTAATGAGATCAGGATAATCAAAGTAGAGAGTGTTGCAAGGTTTTTTTAAAAGGTTTAAAGCCACTGAAATGTTCAACTGGATGGCACTATTTTAAAGAAAAGGTGTCAAGAATGATCAGGGCTATTATTGCTCAAACATGGCATACACAGTGCTAGGGAAGTTTTGCCTTTCACATTTTTCTCTCCAGGAAATGTGTGGTGGTGCAAGTTAAGAGGCCATTTTATGCCTTAATGGAAGAAAGACCTCTCAGAAATCAAACTGTGAGCTTCACAGAATTTGGTGAATAGTGTGTTGGGTGGAGAGAAAGAGGGGAAATTACCTTCACATTTATTAAGTCAATGAACAGGAACCTTTCTGAACCATTTTCCCCCCTAAGGAGAAAAAAATCACATTTGAAATTGGCTGTATAACAACAGTCAGGCATCTAAATACACACACCCTTTTGCTTAAAGCCTCTAAGTACACACACTGAGCTCTATATTTAACAGCAATCTGTCCTATAGCTATTAGAAAGATGTATAGCATGCTGTTTTAATAGAGCTTAAATGAAAAAGGATCAATATTATTTTAATTTTTAAAGGTCTGTTTATGAAATGTAATCATCCTTCATTAAAAATGCAAGCTGTTCTTCAGCAAGGAGGTGAGCATAAATGATGCAGAGTTTGAAATCTCTCCAGGATAATCACCCTCTCTTGGGGGGGACTGTTGGGATGCGTCATCACACCACTCAAGCTGCTATTAAAAAGTGCTTTCCTTTAAAAGGTGCTTTAAAAAAAAACAAGGGAAAAAAACACAGAGAGAGAGGGGACGCAAAAAGTAGGATCACCCATTCCAAAGGATAAGCCGAAAGCAAACCAAAATAAATGAATGAGAAAAATGGGTATTCTATTTATTTAATGAAATGTATATATTGCAGAAGGTCGGCAGTTCGAATCCCCGCGATGGGGTGAGCTCCCGTTGCTCGGTCCCAGCTCCTGCCAACCTAGCAGTTCAAAAGCACGTCAAAGTGCAAGTAGATAAACAGGGGGAAGGTAAACGGCATTTCCGTGTGCTGCTCTGGTTCACCAGAAGCGGCTTTGTCATGCTGGCCACATGACCTGGAAGCGGTGTGCCGGCTCCCTCGGCCAATAATGCGAGATGAGCGCCGCAACCCCAGAGTCAGTCACAACTAGACCTAAAGGGGTCCCTTTACCTTACCTATATATTGCTTGATTGTCATAAGCCTCTAAGCAGTTTACAAGAAATATTAAAATCATCAATAAAAAACAGTTTAAAAACATTTGAAAGATAATTAAAATTAATAGTAGAAGATTAAAATCTACATGCCTTCATAAGCTTTCCCAAACAAAGCCAAAAAGAGACAGAAAAGGCACCTATCTGAGGTCAAGAGGCAAGGAGTTCCATAATGTGGGTGCTGCCACACTAAAACAACAATTTCTTACAAGGGCAGAACAAGTATTGTGTGGCACCAGTAAATCCCACTTCCACAGACCAAAGCAATCAAGTGGGCACATATGAGGTAAAAGTGACCCTGCAAGCAAACTGACCCCAAAACATTAAGGGCTCTCTATAGCAACAGCAAGGCCTTGAATGTGGCAAGGTAACAAACAGGCAGATCTCTGAGCAGTGTTATACCCTGACAGGGTCTTACTCTTTTCAGCCACTCTGCTATAATATTCTGCACAACTGCAGTCTGCAGGTCAAGTACTATGGAAGCCCTGCATAGAATGCAGTGATCCATTATTTAAATCACCAATGTCTGAACTACCATGATCAAGCTCTCCTGGTCCAGAAATGGTCACAGTTGTCATACCAGGTGCAGCTGATAAAAGGTGCTTCTAGCCACTGAGGCTACCTAGGTCTTCAGCAACAAAGCTGGATTCAGAAGCACCCCAAGATCATTTCCTGCTACCTGCCTACCCAGACACATCTTGAGCACCATCATCTGGTACCACCATATACATAGCTAGGAGATTAGGATCACATATAAGAAACTAAGTCCCAGTAATGGGTGCATCTGCATCATCATCATCAACAACAACAACATCCCACACTGTCAGGCAGAAAATAATAATGCTACCGCAACACCCATATTACTAATTATATTTAATAATGAAATAATAAATATTAAATATATTATTGAAATAATATATATATATAAAAGAATTGAATCATGATGTGTTCCAAAATGGGGCACTCATCACCAGAGAACATTAAGAACAGCAGTAGAAGGAAAGGCGGTCTTCCCAACGCACATTCCAAAACAGCAAAGATCTGTAAGATGTAATAAAGAGATGTCAATGTGCATATTCAACATCGGATCAGGCACATATCTGAGGTGCATCTGGATACCCATTCTAATGGTAGAAGCCATCCATCCACACTGCAATGCTTTCAAGGCAAGGTGCATTCCAATTCCTCTTAATATAATGAACTGAGTTGTACTGTGGTTCTACATTAAGACTGTATTCACACCATACACTTAAAGCATACTGTTTTCCCCAAAGAATCCTGGGAACTGTATTTTACCCTATAGAGCTGCAATGTACTACAGCTGCCAGGATTCTTTAAAGGGGGTGCTTCAATGTATGGTGTGTACACACCCAGAGTTTTTGTATCAGAGTTTTGACTTGAGCCCATTTTAATACTTTTTTTATTGTATAGGAACAAAACAGTCTGCTCATCAGCAGATTAGTGATGCAGATACAGAATCTGTTATTTTTTTTTTTAATTGCCTAATTTTTAATGTTTAACTTCAGAGCATGCTAAGATGTCTTGGCTGTCATAACAAGCAAACATTTTCACATTTGACAGGAAATATCTTTAATATCAGAAGTCTACAGAAACACTTTGTTAAGCAGCCGCAAATCTTCTACATAACAGATGTATCCTGATGGCAACTCTTATATTCTCCCAGAATTACCATTGAGTTAGTTGCATTCACTTTCGTATCCCATGTGCAGAGCTGCATGTTTACTCAAACTGAACAGACTCAGGTTTTCATCAGCTATGCATGAGGAGGACACAGGATTATATTAACATTTATTTCAATTTGCTGAAGAGTTTATGAGCCACACAATGGTCTCTAGCATGCAGGAAGTCAAAGAGTTCCTCTGTACACTTCTCCTCTGTATGGGACTTGGATGCCACTCGAGCATTACACTCCTCTAAACGTTCCCGAGCTTTCACACATTTCTCAATCTGTTCACAATGCTCCCTGACAGTAGTTAAAGGATCCACAAGGTCTTCTTCTTCCTCCTCCTCCTCGGGGTCCCCACTCCGGCCCTCCAGCGCCTTCTCATCCTGCCACCCCATTGCCGCAAATCTCCCTCAAGCCTTGCTCCGCTTCCCCAGAAGCTACAGAATCTGTTATTTTTCACAAAATTGTAAGCCTAGCTGTATTAATCAATGCTTTACAAAAAAAACAAAGTGATTCAATCACCATATTAACTAAGCTATTGTTCTCTTGTTTAAAAAGAAAAGTAATCAATACAATCAGGGTTTTTTTAGCAAGAAAATTGCACAAAAGTTTTAAAAAAATATTTCCCTGTGTAGCCTGGTATGTCATTACTGGTACAGCCTCTCATTATTATAAAAAGAAACTCACCCTCTTCCTACACTGGACTTCAAAAGGCAACTGAAAAACGTTCAAAGCCGTGTCTCCTGCCATATTAGAGGCAAGACCTTTCTGTTTAATTAAAAATGCTAATGTGAACGGTCGTTCCTCAATGTGGCTGCATATGGCCAATTATAACACAAAGTTTTTAATGAATAAATCCTCCATTATTAATCTCCAGTGTTCCATCTCTTTCAAAGGGGCAAATCGGCGTGACATACTGAATGTAGTATTGCAAAAAATTCCACATACGCCAGTTGCCGACCCTCCTTTTTTGTGGCTTTTTCTCTCCACCCCCCCACCCCCACCCCGGTTATAATATCCGACTTACAAGCTGCTACCTTAGGGAGGGCAAATGAAATGCTGAGGTTACTGAAAGGTCTGGCAAAGGAGTGCCACATGCCCCCACTGTATACTGATGCTGCATTTACAGAGCCACAGAGATCTTGCCTTGCTGGCTATTGAAGCATCACGTACATAGCAATTCTCTCTCCTCAGCTTGTCAGGAGACTATTTGCCAATATCTCTATCATTTCCCCCCCTGTCTGAATTTCTACCTCAGAAGGAAGATACTGTACCAGCATAGGTTTAGCACAACTGCTACCAAGGACAGCGTCACACAAGACAGCTTAAGAAGTGTTTGGTTTTACGGTAGGTTTTCATACAATACACCCCCCCCCTTCTTATTTTTTTTCTAAATAAGACCCACAAGGTAGACAGTGCTGACAGAATACGTTACAATGGAGCTGCAAGAGACACTACACAGTGTTCGGTTGCTCCATTTCCCCAGAAGATTCATTACAGGTACATTAGAAAGTCAAATCAGGCAGGTCTGCAGGCTGCTGAAAGCTACAATATGAAAGGAGGTTAATAGAAGCACATTTTATTTTAAATGGAAGACATTTAGGATTTGCAAAAGCAACTTTACGATAGGAATTCCAGGGGGGGGGTGCCCACGCTTTCACTATGCATCTTTTCAGGTTTAATTTACTATGCTGTCAAGTTGGTTTCCCACAAAAATTGGGAGGTGTGCCTGTGTGTGTGTGTCTGTGTTAGCCAACATTCCCCTACCTTAATTATAGGATTTCCTCATGCCTTCTTGCACACCTGCCACAGACAGATCTATTTCCACCATTATGGGCCCAGTGCCAAGCTCTACACAGCTATCTCGATAGCCTGGAATTTAACAAACTACTGTTTATTTAGCCAAAACTGAAGCCTACATTTTACAAATGCATATATTGAGGAAGAGAGGGAGTGTGCGTGTGCGCAAAAGGATGTATTATAAATTTTAAACCAGAATAATAAAGCCCCTTTTGCACAATATAATTCAAAGCCATTAACAAGAAAAAAGTGTCATTAAGATTAAAGTTTCATTTCCAGGGTACAATACGTTAATACCACTTGGCAAGATGCTGGCAGGTTCCTGAGCTTCAAGCTACAAATCATGCTATCAGAGACTATTAAATAGTACTGCTTTTCTGCCTCTGTTTTAGAGTAAGGACTTGGGTTAGATGCCTGTGCAAAACATCCAGTTTTGCAACACCAAAGTAACAAAATCATCACTAACTGACCATACAAGCTTCATTACAGAGAGAAAACTATATATTTTGGGAAATGATTCAAGAGAGTGTGGACAAATTCGGCATGAGGGTTCTCAAGGTGGGGGTGCTGGTCTTAGATGGATGTTTAGATGCCAGGTGCCATTCTGAATCAAGATGGCAGACAAAAATGAGTATCTGGCATGGCGGGACCAAACTACACTGATTTGGATACCTCTGAACCTCACCCCAATTGGCAGGACACTTCCAAACATGCACCACTTTGGATGCCTCTGAGGATATTCTTGCCCAACTCAGTACGATGGTTCCTGAGGTGATAGAGGCAATCTTTTTCTCTTTGGACATCAGGCACCATGCTGAAATAAAGATGATGGACCAAATTAACCCTAATTAAACATTAGCTCCCACCACAGAATGGACACTGCAAGTTCTACAGATCAAAATGATCGAGTAGGCATGAAGTAGGTAAGGCAATTCCACAAGTAAACTTGTCCCAAGCTGTTAACACCTTTAACTCAGTCAAGCAGTGATATCATCATACTGTAGTGTTAACCATTTGAAGAGGCAAATCAAGCACTGGCTAACCTGTGGCCCTCCAGGTCTTGTTGGTAGTCCTATCAGCCCCAGCCAACATGGCCAATGGTCAAGGATGATGGAAGTTGTAGTGTAAAATATATGGAGAGCTACAAGTTCCCCCATCTCTGCCCTAGACCATGACACAGAGACAGCAAAGCTCATTGGCGCAGCATATTTCAGGGCAGATGGTCTCAGGCACACCTATGGCATCTCTAGTGAAAATGGTCAGGTAGCAGGGAGAACTCTCTGCCCCTGGAGACATGCTGCCCATCAGATTAGATGAACAGAGTCTTAAGGCAGCTCCTGATGCTATCCAAGAATGTCTCCTTTGGGGGGAAAAACTAAGCTCAAACAGCAGCAGCAGAAGTTATTAAAATTAATGCATCAAGCCATCATAACTCTGTCCTTTTTATTACTGGCAATATTCCTACTAAAATATCAGCCTGCTTAGCTGCTTCAGTATGTCTTGCTGAATGCTCTCTTTTGAAGACATAGATCGCTTTAACATAAAAATCAAAATGCACAATCGTGTTAATTTGACAAGGAGGCGGGGGGGTTGAAAGAAGAAAAGGATACAGCTTTGGTGTCAGGTTTATGGCGCTCACAAAACATTTTCACATTAAGAAGCAACATCATTTATTTCTCTTCCCTGCTTCTAGCTGTGGCAAATTAAAGGATATTAAATCCTTTCGCCATCCTTCCTGTGCCACTCAGATAATTGACAATTTTAAAACTGCATGTCAGAACTTGGTGGGTGACCAAAGTAAACATTTCCAGGACCAAGATAAACAAAGTAAGGCCAGGCCAATTCCCTGGGTGAATGAGCCAGTGCTCTGGTTTTTTTGTAAGCATCACAAAATTGGTTGTTTTAAAATAAATAATAAAAAGCCACCCAAGAAACAAAAGCTGCCACCATTTCTCACCCACATCCCACTAGTTAAAATCAACTGTGTGGCTGGCCTAAACTAGGAGAAGCCATTAGAGCAGAATTGAAGCAAAGCTCTCATATGTGGCAGATGTTGCACACAGCAGATCCAACAGACTTAGCAAGCTGGCAACAGCCAAAGGGATTTTCCATCGCTTTAGAGTGCATCTTATCAAAACACTCTCTGCCACGGAGCTTTTGTGTTCTTAGCATTTAATTGTTGCACCTGCTTTGAAAAAACAAGAAGCCCATGTACTTTTGTGCAGCGGGCTGAGATGGCAGCCAGTCGGCTGCCTTCAACGTCACTACAGCTGCCATGCTGCCTCTGATCCTGTGCCGCTACTCAAAGACACCAGGAAAAACAAGCAACAGAAATAAGTACGGTATTGCTCCTGTAATAAATTGCCCACCAGTTAAGATCAACTATTGAGGCTCGCTATCCGCTTCCCCCACCATCATAAGTCCAACCTCAAGAGGACTGGCAGGCCTTGTGGCAGTATCCTGACGCAACTCCCGCCCAAGAGACCACATATGCAGGAGGCCCCAAGTTCAATCACCTGCTGACTTCAGTTGAAGCATCAGGTAGGAGGTGATGGGGAAAGACCTTTTCTGCCCAAGACCCTGGACAGCTACTGTCAGTCAGAGCAGATAATACTAGATGGACAAAGAGTCTTGACCTGGCATAATGGCAGCTTCCTATGTTCCTATGCATATTTAATGCACAAATCCACTGAATTGCCAACTTTTGCCTCTAGACCCAGCAACCACTGGTATCTGGCCTAAAAGGTCCCTCAGGAGCCCTCAAGCTGAAAAAAGATTCCTCACCCTCCTTTAAGCAATGAATAGGGGTGTGGAGGGGAGGCTGCTGATTTTTCTAGCCTAATAAATTTTGCTGACCATCCCAAGTCTGTTTTCCCCAAGAGTTCCTACTGGATAATTGGAGGGGGGGGTGCAAAGAGAGAGAAAGAGAGCCACTGTGTTATAAAGCAAAACCACACAATTATGGGCCCTTTTGACAGAAGTGTTAGAAGAGCTTATATTTAGACACTTGGGGCATCGCCTGTTAATTATGCTGCGGCTCAATAATGCACTCCTTAATTAGTGTACACACATATTTCCTCCACTGAATAAGTCCATTGATATTCTGGGCTCACAGATCTTCCTCTCGTCACAACAAGTTCAGTTTTCTTCTGATGAAGAGAGGCTGGGACAAGATTTAAGAGGCATCTTAATTAAATACAAACGTAGGGTGGCAAAGGATTGCTGGATTTATCATTCAAGGCGGAACATTTCCAAAGGAACAAACATTACTGCAGAAAAGAATTATGGAAAAGGAGGAGAGAACATGATTATTCCAGCCCAGCTTTGAAGGCGTATTTATATCTGCCTAGGGCCAAAAGAACCGCACTGGCAGAGTTGCTTTTTAAAAGTCAAAATTTTCCAAAACATGTTCAGTGAAAGATCTGCATCTAATTATTCATCTGGACCATCTATGACCAAGGTCACCAGGCTGACATTGTCTGTCATATACCACCTGTTGCGGCTTCTTATTTACTAAACTGTGTGTCTGATTTGCCAGCCTTTATTTTAGATTTGAATTGGGAGAGAAGAGAAGATCTGCTCAAAGCCAAAATCCCCAGAACTGCCATCAAGCCACAGATTCCCCTTTCAACCCACCTGTATCCTTTCCATTGATCTGAACAAGCATCATGACTCAAAGAAGGCAAGCATAGAGCACAGACTTATACAGAAACACAAGGGGTGACTCCAAGGATTACGCTGTACCTACATTCAATACAATTGGATCACTATCCTTGCCCATAAAAACAAACTGGAAGCTGAATTACTCACCACAAAAGGTGAACAAGCAAATAGAAAGAAATACTTTATTGTCACTGTACCATTTGTTTACAGTGAGATTAAATGAGACCCCCCTCCCCCCACAATCTCTCACTCCTTGTCACACTCTGTGTGCTGTCCTATGACCACCAAGCAGAAGGTGTACCTTTGAATGGCAACTCACTCAGAAGTACAGTTTCCTAGCAGACATTAGCAGAAGTTTCCTTGCAACAATGTTTGGGAATAACCAAATTAAGCTAGTATGAGTGCCAGACACTGAACGAGGGTGTGTATTTTAAATATATATCATTAATGGAGGGGAGCTCTTTGCTCACAAAGGGAGTAGGAGAGAAGTTGATAGCTGCAGCATCACTGCACAAGAGCCCAAGTGATAGCAAGCACTGCAGGGGCAGGCAAAGCCCACAGCAAATGCCTCGGCATGCCTGCTATCAGCACTGAGCTTGGGTAGGATGTGACACACAGTCTTTGCTTTTATTGTAGAGAGCTAAACTCCTCATTTTCTATGATCCCATATATTTGGCACAACTGGCTTTTCCCCATTTCTAGCTGCCTGAAAAATAACCTGTATCACCACCTTATCATAATTATGGTAGTATTTGCAGTTCCAGATTGTTTTCTAGAAAGCTCTCAGATATCTACTTAAAAACACTGAAGAATGGGTCTCAGCACATTTGACATTTAAAAACCACACAACAACCCTTAAAATTATATATATATATATATATATATATATATATATATATATATATATATATATACACACACACACACACACACACCTTAGTAGGCAAAATGTAATGCACATCTCCATCCTCTGCAATGTGAAAGTATTTTTAAGAAGTTCAAGAGGGAAGGCATTAGTTGTTGAACTTGAAAAGGTTAAGTAATGGTCATGCCGTCTGAACTTCCCCAATGCTTCTGATATCACATCAAGACTATTTTTGCACGGCAATGCTCCAAAATTCATAGTTGGCAGCAAGTTCTGAATGGTCTCCCAATCCATTAACATGTACGTGATCGCTTCCAAAGTGAACTTCTAAGAGAAGCATCTACAAAACTTGCTGAGTGCACTGTAGTGTCCAAGGAATTAAAATTACTTCTTCCTAAGTTTGTTAATAACTCATAGTGCACTGGCAGGCATTCTATGGCCAGAGAAGTCTGCAAACAGGATCCTAGCGCAACAGCACTCATTTGTAAATATCAGCTGCTGGGAATGAAAGGCATACTACTTCCAAAAGTGGAGATAGAATCTAGCCTACTACTCCATTATTTCTCCAATCTTCTTTTAAAGAAATCCAAATTCATGGTCACCACAACCTCTTCTGGAAGCAAAGTCTATAGTTTAATTATGCAGTGTGTGAAGTCATACTTTCTGCATATTCACAGCAACTGCTGTTTCATACAATTTATATTGCTGCAAGCATTTGCATACCTGGAAGACCTCTTAATTGTCTCTTTTTTAAAAGGCTCACTAAATACCTTTTATTTCTCATGCAGGTTAATGAAAACACAGTTAGTTTAAAAGGCCATATATGGTCTACTTGGCCAAAGGCCTGGGAGAAGAGGAATGTACCGTATTTTTCGCTCCATAGGACGCACCTGACTATAGAAAGAACCTAGTTTTTAGAGGAGAAAAACAAGAATTTTTTTTTTTGCTTTCTTGAATTGGCTCTGGCTCTCACATTCGCTCCATAGGACACACAGACTTTCTCCCTTCCTTTTTGGGAGGGGAAAAGTGCATCTTATGGAGCAAAAAATACGGTGTTTGCCTGGCGCATAGTGTGTGACAAAGGTGCCAGGTGAGCTTCCCTGGGGAGAGCCTCCCACAAGCGGAGAGTCACTGTAGAAAAGGCCTGTTCTTGTGTTGCCTCTCATGGAGAAGGTAAATGAAGAAGGGCCTCAAATGATGATTACAGGGTTTCTAGTTTCCTCTTGCACACAGAAGAAGGGGGTAATGGAAGATGAAGTGTGCATGCCCTGCTCCCCTCATAACAAGCTGCAATTCATTGTTACATCTGAATTGAGCCTGTATCTCTGTGCTGTTCCTCATGCAAAGGACTATATGCTTTACCACCTTGGCAGGATGCACCTTGCTGACCAACAGGCCTAAAGGCAGCCTAGAATTACACCACTTTTCCCCAAGTTACATTTGGGGTTCCTCTATAAATTCAATAAATAGCAGACAATTGAATGAAGACAACTTGCCTACGACTACTTGCCTTTCCATTACCATATTGAGGCACAGAGGGCATACTGGCAATGTTCTATGATACAGGGATCAAGCTGGGCAACACTGAGACCCAACACTGCTCCAGGACATGCTGGAAACCCTCTGCAATGCACCTGGGTTCTATGGCAGATGTCCAAGGGTTTCTTGACAGACAAAACCCAAATCGGAAAAGAATCCCAAAATGAAAGTAAATTTGAAATTACCGGCTGTAACAGTTGAGCTGTTTGAAAAGGACAAGGATGGCCCAGGTTCAAATCGTCACCCAGCCTCAGTATTAATACTGTCATCACCAAGCCCATATAAGGATGCTTTGATGCCATCTCATGGCAAATGAAAGCAGATTTCTTTTGTGAGGATAACACAAAGATTATCTGTGTTGGTGTCTGCAAAGGATTCACATTTTCTTGCTTGGAACTATACAACCTGCCTAGCTTCTATTAAAAAAGGATGTTTACTCAAAAGTGTAACATTATTGTTAGAGAGCATACAGAATCAGTTTATATCAGCACAAGATGGATGTCGCTTACTTATATCGCTTTAGTATGAACCATAAAGCATTACAATGAAAGGCACTCAGGCACAGCAAATCTTGTTAAATGCATTTTGATAACACCAGAAAAGGCATCCATCGCTTTCATTACTGCTGCTGCAACATATTTCACAGTTAATACTAAACAGATCTCATTGAACACAATCAGGCTAAGCACTGGGTTTCAGCAGATTGTTTATCTGAGCATGCAATTCCTCCGACACTTTTCACGTCAATTAATTGACCATCACAAGAAGAAGAAAAAACTACACAACCTACTCTGGCCAAAGCTCTTTTGTTTCAAGCCAGCCCTTAAATTTTCCATGTTCCTTTTATTGCCAGAATATTTTAGAGCCTGCAAAAAGCATTTCCACTGCCTTCCATTACTTTTAAGGATACAGTATTCTACTGATCTGCTCCCGCAATGTTCCATTCACTCTTACCTAAATTGCACCAATATATCAAGCAAAGTACAAAGCCAGTCTGAATACAACATAAGCCTACAATATTGTGACAATGCTATTTTGTTTCTGTTTTTCAAAATGCCAATTAGCTCCGAATTCCTCTAGATATTAGTCATTCAGACAAGGATGCCAGTAAGCATTAGATGCCAATCATTCAAATCCCACCAGAAATATTCCAACCTACTGCTCTGTTTTAGATTCCTACTACTACTTTGGGCAATTAAAGTTTCAACTCCATTGTATGGGCATTGATCACTCCAACTCACCCCACCCACCCAAGGTCTGCACTTTGGATTATCATGTACCACACTATACACTTCAAATCTTTGGTGTACAGATTGCGTTTCTATGCATATTTGTTCCTATGTAAATGTGATTACAGTATCTTGTTTTAGGGTACATGTGATGGTGGGGCACATCTATATAAGGCTGGTGAGCGAGGGTTAAATCCTGTGCAGTTCAGCTGCATGTGCCAGTTCCCCTGCTGCAAACAGGCACACAGAGCCAGAGCACAGCACGGGGCTGTCTGAAAGCCCTTTTGCAAATAGCCCTACCTTGCTCTTTAAACCTCCCATTTTCTGAGGTTTAAAGAGAAGCACAGGGGTGCCTGCAAAAGGGCTTTCAAGCAGTCACCTGCCATGCTTTGAAGTTGCAACAATCAGATCCTCAAGGTGCAGCATCACCGGATGTTGTGACATCATGTGATTGACAGGTGGGCAGTCCTAGCCATTTGTCATCTTTGGCCTGGTAGGGGTGGGGAGATACTCTTTTCCTGTTGACCTGACCCCAGCGGCTATTTCCATGCCCGTCCTCCATTGTGTCCAGTTTTAGACTGCAAGCCTGTTCCTTGTACATATACATAGATTCTATATAATATTTTTAAATCATATGATGTGTAGAGATGTAGCATGTTTTAAAATTTGGTCTTAAAGTCAGTACAACATGTAAGGCTCAAAATATTTAAAAAACTGAAATTTTAAAAGTTTATAGCCTTGCTGTGCAGATAGCATGGAAGCACAGACTACCGACCTCTGAGCAGGCTAGTTTTCAAAAAAAATTCTCTACCAAAGTAGGCTGGCAAAGGAATGTAAAGAGCTGAGGGACAAGCTTCTCTTCCTCCACAGTTAGTAGAGAAAATAAGTGGAATGGCAAAGGAGGAATAGGGAGATCTACCTCTCCTTTTCCCAGTCCCCACTCAGTTGCCTTCATGGAATTCCTGAAGGGTGCAACAGATATTCACAGAATAGGCCATTTTCAACTCTCCCACTTAGACATCCATTTCATTTCATGGTGGAGTGTCTCTCTCTCTCTCTCTCTCTCTCTCTCTCTCTCTCTCTCTCTCTCTCTCTCTCTCTCTCTCTCACACACACACACACACACACACACATAGAAGGCAACTGGTAAATAAATAAAACCCAGTACACAGTTTAATTAAAGTTAAAGTAATATATGTCACTGGGTGCTTACCATTTTTTTCATGCCAAAAAGAAGCACGAGCCCCTATTAATTATGGCTCTTTTAATCTGGCAAATTAGAAGGCAGAATAACGAGCTAAGCGAAGTGCTCGACAGATCTTTTCGCACTGAAAGATTAGTTTCTACAAATTATAATTGCCTTAGTTTAAGATACGAAGCAGCTATTCTTCTGGGCTTTTAACAGTGTTTGCCTGCAAATTGTATGGAGATGTGCCCTGAAACCTGCAACATAAAAGTGGAGAATGCAAAGTGAAAGCTACTCATTCTGCTACCAGAGCTTTTGGGTCACTGCCTAGGATCCTTTCTGGTAACCAGAAACACCTCCAATATGAGTAAAGTTGACCATTCTGACTTTAGCCCAACCCAGTAAAACATAAAGCTGGACTTCATGTCTGTGATACTTCATGCAATCAGATCCGTCAATCTACTTCTTGGGTATCTAAGTGCTTTACTAGAAAAGACTTACAGGTTTGAAATTTTAGCTTCAGTGTCATCCATTGAAACAATAATATAGAACCACAGCTTTAGCACACACAAAAAATACTATTTTATGTGGGAAAGTATTTGATCAAAGCCAAAACTGGCCTCCAAAGTAAACTGGTCCTCTTCTTAGCGACAGATTGGGCAAGGGAGCAGAGAGTTGGTATCTCCTGAATCTAGGGAAGGAAACAACAGTGGTCTGATTCACATATCATGCTAAATTTTGATTTATTAAATCATGGCTCAATGTTATTTATGAACCCTACCCAGAAGCTTAACTATGATTTGTTGACAGCCAACAAACCACCATCTGAAGCCATGATTGACATAGCTGTCAACTTCCGGATTGGAAAATAAGGGATCAGCAGCGGCGCGGCACCGGAAGTCACTTCTGCACATGTCCAGACATGCACAGAAGCGACTTCTGGTGCCCAGATATGGGCAGAGCGGCACCGGAAATCAGTTCTGCGCATGTCCAGACACGTGCAGAAGCGACTTCCGGTGCCAGGCTGCCCATGTCCACATGACTGGGCATCAGAAATCACTTCTGCGCATACCCGGGCATGTGCAGAGGTGATTTCCGGCAGCACTCGGCAAGTGAGTGAGCAGCCAGCCAGGAGACGGGAAATTTATGGGGTATTTTACAATCTGGGGTTGCAGCGGGAAATGGATTTTAATTCGGGGGTTTCCCACCAAAAACGGAAGGGTTGACAACTATGATGATTGATTGGCTTACAAACTGTGACTTGTTTTATCTATGACTTTGTGTTACATATGAACCCAGCTCACTTCCTTAACCATAGTTTGTGATGCTCACCAAATCATTGTTTTTTTTCTGGGGGTACTCAGAAAGGGTTACATGTGTGGCACTTACTGTAACAACTTTGTGTTGAGTATCGAGACCTTTCCCCCCCCCAAAAAAAGCACTGCACCTAACTATAAGTGCATTAGGCAAGAGCAGCCAAACTTTGGAGAAGCAACCTGCAGTTGGTCTGATAGTCTGTGCTACAGCTTGTAGTAACTCATGTTTGTTAAATGAACCATTGCTGCTTAAGCAAGCAATGACTTAGCATTATGTGCAAACCAGGTCATGTGAAGGTTTAAAGCAGGGATACAGAACCTTTTGCAGCCCGAGGACCTCATGACTAACCTTCCAAGGGCCAGAGACAAGGAGTGGGCAGAGCAATGGGTATGATCCTTACTCAGGTACATTTTGCTGCATTCCAGCTACACAAAAGTCAGGGGTTTCTATATACAGTGATACCTCTACTTACGAATAACTCTACTTACGAATGTTTCTACTTACGAATGGTGCTCCGTCCGCCATCTTGGATGCGGTTTAGATAGGATTTTTTCTACTTACGAATGTGCGTTCAGACCGCATTAAATTCGTAAGTAGAGGTACCACTGTACACCCATACGCTCTCCAGCCATCCAAGCAAGCAGTACCATCATAGTTCAAGGACACATTACAGCAAATCATAAGCACTTGAGGGTGTGGCACAGGGCTGGTGAAGGGTATGACAGAAGCACCTGAAGGTCTACATTTGGCTCTGACCGAAAGGTTCCTCACCATTAGTTTAAAGAAAGGTGGTGTATATATTCATCCATTCACCCACAGTGAGTAAAACATGACACTGGTACACACCAGAACAGTTTCTTAGAACAATAACATAAACATTAACCAATTGCCACCAACCTCATTGTTTCATATGCCTTTATGGAGATCTCCGCAGCAACAAAAGCAGTTGCAGCACTTGAGAAAGAGAGAGGTGGAACAGAAATTTATGCAACAGAAATTACGAGTTGGATGAGAGTATATAAGCTTTCCTGAATCACATTTCTGAAAAGCAAGCAAGCAAACTAGTGTCAATTCCTCCATGCACAAACTGGGTGGGGAGGGGAGAGGCAGGGGGAAATACCATCAATAATATCTGTAGTGTATACAGCACAGAAGTCTATTCATGACCCTCACAATAGTTTGATTTGGCAATGTAACAATACTTGGCTCTATAGCTTAGATGAACACACAGTGTTGCCAGTTAGTGACCTTTAAATAGCAATGTGCCATCTTCCTGACACAAAAGTACATGGAAGCAAAAAATGGGAAGGGCACGTTCATGTACATTTCATGCAAGGCAAAAGCCCCACACTTCTGAGGTCATCTCATGCAAGAAGAAGCAATCTTGGGTCATCACAGGAGCCCAGCATTCCCCCAGGAGCTTGCTCAAGATTCCTCAATTAGGGCAGCAGCGATGGTGGACAGGCTTCACCAACAATGAGCTTACCAGCTGCTACTGATGCTGACCTGCCATGTTTAGCCACAGGAAAGCTTTTGATGCATGTTAAGAGCACAACACTGATTCCTATGGGGAAAATGTGAGGTCCATCAGGGCTAGCCAGTGCCCTGCATGAACTTGATGTACATACTAACATACATTCCAAAACCCTCAGCATTCCCCACAAGTTGCACAGTAGTTAAGATATCTTTATTGTCATTGTCCCCTTGCGGGAACAACGAAATTACTCGGTTGCTACGGTACATCCACTCAGATAAAGCATTCCACATAATCCAAAATTACTACAAAACCTAATTAAAAACAGTAAATATGATACAAAATACAGTAACAAGTAAAATAAGATGACTTCAAAGTCCAGACTTTCCATTTAAGGCCAAAATGGAAACTCTAGAGAAGAAACTGTTCCTGAGACGGCTCGTTGGCTCGTTCTTGCCTGCATTGTTCTATATCTCTGTCCCGATGGCAGGAGCTCAAAGAAATGGTGACCAGGGTGTGTTGGATCTCTTGATATGTCTAGTGCTTTTCTATGGCACCTGGTGGTGTAGATTTGTTCTAAGGTGGAGAGTGAGCAGCCAATAATGCTCTCTGCTGTTTTAATAATTCTGCACAGCCCTGCCCTATCCTGAGAAGTACAGCTTCCGTACTAGGGTCCCTAGGCAGAAGTTTAGCATGGAAAGGACTCCCCAAATGCAATAACTTTGAAATAGAGCACTGAGCATTAAGCATTGTAGGACAGCCAAATTTGGGTCCAGTGTGTCAAATGTATCACTCCATATAACTCACTCTTGGAAAAAGGAAAGAACCAGATCTACTGAAATTTTGCCAGTGTGTTCACATTCACACTGTTCACATTATACAGGCCATGAACTGCACGCACAACAAATAGCATCACTGTAAACAACATGCATCTCTCAAAAATATAGGATGGAGTTATTCAGGAGTTCTAATCAATCCCAATGTAAGAGACAAATCCTTGCCTTTTACTCGTTTACACTCAAGGCTGAACACCTACGTTTCTGTATTGCCAGAATAAAGTAGTCAATAATAAAGCTGACAATACTTTTTAATCTTACCAGGTTATTTGCTACCTCAACCAGAACACAAACCACCACCACACAGATTAAGCAAATTTCTTGCCTGTTCAGGTGTGATTTCAGTTGCAGCAAATCCAGGAGCCACCACACGCATCCTTTTATGTTGCTTTCCCTTCTGGGACTTTCAGTTCAGCAGAATGCCCCAAATATCATTTTGGTTTCCTAACCCAAATACACCAAACAGGGTTACTATCCTAGAACATATATATCATCAATTAAAAAAAAAAAGTCTCAACATGCAAATTGGCACAGTAATGAAAACTGGTAGCATGCTTTGGGAATGTGAAGAGGCAGAGAGGAGAGAAACAAGCTTGCATACTTCTTACGGTCTTGCACATCCTCCCACCGTGATGGCTCCAAAGCTTTTAAATGTTGCAAGTTTTGTAGTAAAGGTTATTCTGAAGGCCAGCCAAGCTCTACTTTCCGAAATGTTTCAGTGACCCAACACCTCCTTGAGATGTCAGAGCTCTGCCTGCCCTCTGGCACCAATCACCTTCTTTGAAGCCCGCAAAGGTTTAAAGAGACCAAATCGAACACTGGAGAGACATCAAAAGGCATAAAGGCCTGTTTGCCAGGGGTTTAAAGGGACTTGATGCTCAGAAAAAGCAGAGGAAGCAATTTAAGGCCATCTTGATGACAGAGGAAATCAAAAGGGCCTAAATTCATGGGGAAAATCACATCTCTGCTACATGCACATCAGAAGCATATGGTGTGATGGAGAGTACATTTGCTGCCTGTCCCTTTCTGGCTACTGTCCTTTGAAATCTCATCCTCTTTTTAGGGGGTAGGAAAGGATTTGTAATCAATGGAACAGCAGTTACTGTCCTCTTGTAACAGTCTTAAGCAACTGAAGTCTGCAGCCAACCCCAACTCTGGGGATTCCAGGTTGTCACCAAGAACAGGGTGGCAACTTTATTCTAGAACATAGCAGGTTAAAATATACAGGCAATTCCACATTTACGTGTGTTTAAGGCACACGCGACTGTGCACATTGTGGCAAACCCAGAAGTGGCATGAAAAGGGGCAAAAATGGCCTTAAAATATCACAAAAACAACATTTTGCAATCCCAGTAGCCCTTGCACCAATCTTTGAGACCTGTGGAGAGTTCGAGCAAGGAGGCTTGGAGGGAGCGATTGTGGTGGAATCTGCAGAATTTTTGGCAGAGTTTGGGGAGGAGGAGTTACCGTAGTTTTTTGAGAATTTTTTTGAGATGGCATCTAAACGCAAGGTATCGTCATCTTCTTCAGGTGCTGAGAAACCCAATAAGTAGTAAGTATTGCCCATGCCGGAGGAAAAATGGGAAGTGCTAGACTGTTTACAAGATGACCTGACTGTGTGTGTGTGCTGTGGCACAGAAGTATTGCAGGAATGCGTCCAGTATACAGTACGTGCCATTAAGATATGGGAGAAGCAAATCCGGTCAGCAGTAACAGCGAGTACACCTATAACCGTGAAGGTCACCATCTAGGTGTGGGACAAGGCCCTGGTGGAGGGACATAAGACGCTGAACCTGTGGCTAGATGACATGAACTGCCAGCTTATTCCTATCAACATCGCTTCAATTTGAAGAATATACACACCAATGGTGAAGGTGCAGCCACAGACCAGGAGGCTGCCCAAGCATACCCTGCCCAGCTAAAGAAACAAAAGTGGCAGCTATCCATCACCATGTTCCTCTGCAAGACACCATAAGCAGCAAATGAATCTGATCCACAGCCATGCACTTCGAGGTACCGGTCTACCCTGCTTGTTGTTCTTTCCACATTGTCCTCCAGTGATGGAGAAGACTGAGTACCACCATTCAGGCCAGTCTAATAAGTGCTGCTGGGTTTTTTAAAGGGTTTTTCAAGGGTTTCCAGAGATTTAGAGGGTGTTTGCAGGCTTTTTCAATGGTGTTCCCACTTTATGCAATTTCACTTACACATGTGGTGCCTGTCTGTACACAGCTTTCATTGCCAAGCACTTCCAAGATGTGAAAGACCTCTTTGCAGAGCAACTCCCACCTGAGGGCCACACACAAAAATATCCCAAGGAAGTTTAATCCTAGTGAACACATCTCTCAAGATTTCAGCTATGCAGAGTCAACTAGGTAACCCTATGGGATGTGTGACAGCCATCAACCTTTCTTGATCATGCTTTCAATAGGAGTGCAGAGTCATTCCTTACTAAATCAGAGCAATTAAGAACCAAACTGATAAAGGAGGACAAAAAAAGGCACAATCCAACATTAACAACTGATGGCTACAATAAGAACAAGTCTGCTGCATCAGGTCAAAGGCACATCTTGTGCAGTATGCTGTTCTCACAGTGGATGACCAGATGGAACCTGCAAGCTGGACATGGACACACAGCGGTGGAATATACCAGATTGTGGACTTTCCACCCACCCACTTCCCACCTCACTCCATGTAACACTAGGAAACAGGCCTTTCTAAAAGGATACAACATTTTAAACAATGATTGTACCACACCCACACAAATATTTTCAGTTTAGGAAGCACAGCTTAGCTGTATATCATGGACACTTCCATAGTTATGGTCAACAATGTACATGTTAGGCTGAGTCACCTGTGAAAACTCAGGGAGAAAAATGATAGCTGCTGAAAACCAGAGTTCAAGCTACCATCTGGCACTGAAGTAAGGGGTCAGAGCCAAAGAGTTCAAGGTTACCAAAACAGCTAAGAGCAATCCAGATGCAATTCAACAAAGCAGCCTGGATCACCATCAGGAAGTCAGGGGTCACCTCCACGCTAAGAGAGGTGATCCAGCATCACAAGCAACACCCATGGCTGAGCAGCATTCAAGTATTTATTCATTTATTATTTAAAGTATTTGTACCCTGCTCTTCAACACACACAAAATAGGCCAGATAGGCTTAAGTTTGCTTCTGCCTTCAAATTTACAACCTAAAAGGACAAGAGATTGAGAGGGCAAAGGGTTCTGTTATAAGAATTTTGAGGTCATATATATATATATAATAATTGTTCATAAAACATGTACATGAATGTACAGAAACATGTCTGAAGCAGCACAGGAAAACAGGCCTGACTGACACCATTTTGACTCTCTCTGACCAGGTGTTCCTCTGCAAGGAAGAAGTGGGGTGGGGGGAACCTTCTCATTGTCTCAGGAATTAAAGTGATAACCCTGGCATCCTGATACCTGAGTGCCAGACAAAAGGGTGTGATTAACTTGGCTGGGAAACAGGGAAATGTAAATATCTCTCAATTTTGTTGATTAGGTTTTGGGGGCAGGGGGCAGGGTCCAGACTGCTCAGATTACTGCCACCAGACCTCCCAGTTCATGATGTACCTATGATGAATCTAGGGAGAGCGGTCTTGGGCTACACCCCTTCTGTGACATATGGATGATGCTTCTGCGGGGTGGGCTGAAACCAATTTCAAATTTCTTTTTAAGGACAGGACACCTTTGTTTGGGTCCCTTCCTTGTTCTCCTGCGTGAGAGGAAGGACCCTGTTGCAACAGCGAAATAAAAGTGCCTTGCTTCGTACGTCCTGGTTTGGTCTCTGTTATTTGGTGGGCAGGAGACGCTTAAATTCGTCTGTTTGCCTGGATCCTTGGGCTCTCCCTGGGTCAGGATCCATTTCTCTGGGTTCATAGGAACCAGCTTAAATTTTACTTCAGTTCTCATAAATGCTCTTTCTGCCAGGGCAGGGCAGGGCAGGGGAAGAAGCAAGCTTCTTGCAGCTGCTGCTCCTTTGGTCAATGGAAAGGACCAGCTTGGTCTCCCCATTGCCATGATGTTCTTCCTTAGAATAAATGGAGAACAGCCTCCCATTGGCCTCTGATCTCCTGGCTGATAGGAGAATCAGACAGTACAGTACTGCCTTTCAGAGTTTAAGCAGGAAACAGGAGGAGGGAAGGAATTTAAGTTTCCCAGTTAGGACATGGCAAGCATTAGAAATGGAAGACAAAACATATAGTGACTCCAGCCCTAATAGCAGCCAGTCAGGATGCCCCTCTGCTAGAGCATGGCAACTAGAGCTGGGCGATATCTGGTTTTCAATTTCACAATATATCATCAGCTAATCATCACAATATTTCAGTATGTTTTAAATCAGGCTGTAGAGGTGAATGTCGTAATGCCCTGGCAACTGCTACTACTTATGAGTCTAACTGCAGGGGTCCCCAAACTAAGGCCTGGGGCCTGGAAGCGGCCCAATCGCCTTCTAAATCCAACCGCGGACGGTCTGGAATCAGCATGTTTTTACATGAGTAGAATGTGTCCTTTTATTTAAAATGCATCTCTGGGTTATTTGTGGGGCCTGCCTGGTGTTTTTACACGAGTAGAATGTGTCCTTTTATTTAAAATGAATCTCTGGGTTATTTGTGGGGCATAGGAATTCATTCATATTTTTTTCCAAAATATAGTCCGGCCCCCCACAAGGTCTGAGGGACGGTGGACCGGCCCCCTGCTGAAGAAGTTTGCTGACCCCTGGTCTAACTCTTAAACTGATAAAATTTTACTTACCTTTAACATATTGTTAAAACAGTTATAGTACTACTGTACTGATAATGTTTAAATTAGCACATTTTCTCTAAAATTAAAGCTGTAGAAGTAATTCAGTAGCATAGATATCAAAGGTAAAGTGAGAGAAAGTTTCCTAAAAATTAATTACATTAGTAAACAAGAAAAAAGCCAATTCACAACCACTGTCACACTTTTAGATATTCAAATATATTTCACTATTGAGTCTTAGTTGAATATGTGCATCCCACAACACCAATTATTAGATTGTCTGTTAATTTTCTGTTCTAAACTATTTTAACCATTGGAAAGACAATGCTAAACAATATGGAAGGCATCGGCTGCTCTTATGAAGAGAGAAGGAAGTCAACATTCTACATCTGGTCCAAATAGAGCACACGCCCCCCCCCATCCACCCCAGTCATGCCACATGCCTACTGACCTTCCCCTGAACTCCCAGCTGAATCAACAGCAAACAATGGATTCTGCTGGACTGGCATGGGTGGTAGATACAAATCCCAGTGCCACACATTCCCCTACAACTCCAGAAACCCCAGCTGTGTGCCACAACACCAAATCCAAAGTAGGGAAATGTCCTGCAGAGAAACACCCTCAAGAAAGTTGCCAATTGCACTGTGAAAATAGCAACCGCTGCAGTTCGAGCAAAGCTTGCATTCAAGGAACTTAAAAGCACGGCAGCATCTGAGCACTAAGGCTTCCTTGCACCGTCAGCTTTCGCTCCAGCATCACCTTCTGATCCTCTCCAAATGCTGAGCGAACAGAAAAATCTGGTTAAATGCACAGAAGAGGCATTTTAATGAAAAACTGCAAATCAAAGCAACAAGGTAAAAAAAGAAGAAGCTAGACACAGGAAAAAACATCAGGCATACAAAGAAACAATAAGAAGAAATGGAAGTGTCAAAGCAGCAAAGAGAAAGCATTTTAATTTAAAATGAAAAGGGTGATGCGAGACAAATACCTTTTTTATGGATAAAAAAATAACTAAACTGAGGGGGGGAGGGAAAACAGGAAAGAACACAATGCAAGAAGCAAATCAGAAATACTACGTATATTCCGGCGTATAAGACGACTGGGCGTATAAGACGACCCCCAACTTTTCCAGTTAAAATATAGAGTTTGGGATATACTCGCCATATAAGAAATACAACCCAGTGTATAAGACGACCCCTGGCTTTTGAGAAGATTTTCCTGGGTTAAAAAATAGTCTTATACGCAGGAATATACTGTATTTCTTTTCAAGTAGGAAGGGGGAACTGCAGAACGCATAGAATAGAGAGAGAGCCTATATTAAAAGGTCTTACCATAATTTCTAATACAGGAGCTTCCCACGTAGTTTGCATTAACAACATTTTTAACAAGCTGCTTAGGGCCTAAAACTACAGTGAATTAAAAATGTACAGAAGATTGCTAAGCTACAAGCAAACTTGATACCTAAAGCTCGGAGCATTAGCTTCAAAAGCCTCTTTGCCAGATTTTAACACATGCACAACATGAATTAGGTTCCCCAACTAACAGTTGGTTCCCCAACTAACTGGGAAGAACTTTTTTCTTTTAAAAAAGTAATCATTTCATAGAGGAGCCCACACAAAAAAACGTGAAAAGCCAAGCTGTTTCTTAGAAGCAGCATCCCCCTTTTTCTGTTACACTGGAAGGAATGCCTCCAAGATGGGTCATGATCACAGCTATCAACTTTCCTCCCCTTTGTAAGGGAAATTCCCTTATTCCGAATAGGTTTCCTCACGAGAAAAGGGAAAAATAGACAGCTATGGTCCTGATACAGCACATGTAGGTTTTAATGGCTGCCTTTTTCTGTGCTTTTAGCTGCTTCTATTTTAGCTATAAGCCACTTTGAGTCTTTGCCAGGAAAAAAGGCAGGCTATAAACAACAACAACAACAACAACGACATCATAAAAAAATTAAGGAAGGGTCTTTTCCCACTCCAAAACTGGTGTTCATTCATATGAAGACTTATTTAAAGAAAGCTTACCCAAGTGCCTACACAGTCTTAATTTCTGTTCAGATAAGAGAATTAGAGGTTATATCCAGGTACAATTAGAGGTTATATCCAGGTACAAGCGAGTTCCCCCATGTTCAGTCCTTGGAAACATCTGGGTTAATGGGCACTGTAAAAATATTCAAAATACTGGTAAATAGAATCTAAATGTATTAACAGGGAAGCACCCTTCATAAGAACATACTAACAGCCCTATTAGATCAGACCAAAGACCCATCAAACCCACATCCTATTCTCACAATGACCAACGAGATGACTATGGGGAAGTCTGGAAGCAGGACCCAAAATAAATAGCACTCTCCCCACTTGTGATATCCAGCAACTGGGACTCACGAGGCATACCGCCTCTCAACTGGAATTTCTATTACCCTATGCTGAGAAACAGGGCACCAGCAATGGAAACTGCATTTAATTGAGTTAGCCCCGGCCCACAAGAACTTATGCCACAGTGATTCTGTTCCAAGTCTTCTTAATTTTTGCTGCAACAGACTAACACAGCTATCCCTCTGCAATCTGGTCCCATGGAAGTTAAGGCTCCCCTCCTTCAAGTTATGTAGAAAGAAACAAGCTCTCCCTAGAAGATTTGAGGATTAAAATCTTAACTGGAGTAATGCATGTTAGCCACCTTCTGTTTGAGTAGAAGCTAATAACACTATGAAGGCATGATCTTCACTTGAATTCAGAAAGACTCAAGCAACTGGGTTTAAAACATGTCAATCAAATCCTGAGTTCACCACATACAGCAAATATTAGCACTGTACTGTGTCCACACCTTGACATTCCAGATTTGCTTTTATACCTGCTGGCTCACCAGTGCAAAGAATGCTATTAAAAGCACTTTGGATTGTAGCAAAACCAGTTTTGAATGTGGTTTGTTTTAGAAACAAAGAATGCTGCCTTTCACTCACATGGGAACCACAAGAAGATTTCCACATCCATTTGTTAACACTCCCCCATCTCCCTCCCTTCCAAATGTAAACCACCACATCTTGGAATTCTCGTTTCATATCTGAGCCCTTAGTGCCTCCAAAAAATTAAATCCTCACTCTCACAAATTTATTTTGCTCCAAAGAAAAAAATAAAAGATTCACTACCACAAATTAATTATATATGTGTGTGTAGCACAGATTGTAGCTGGCCATTTTCCAGAGACAAACTGCCAATCAAATGAGAGTATGAACATAAACTACCAAAAAAGCAGAGTGTCAAAGTGCAGAAAAACCTCCAAGCTGTCAAGACATCCCCTTTAGACACCAATATCCTGTGGTGTTTTTGAAAACAAATTTAAGTGTTTGTTCTTTTCATCATCTTTTTGTTTTTAAAGCAAAATATCAAAGGGGAACCTAGTTGCCAAATGGGAAACCCTAAGAACCACATAGAGAGAAAGGGAGGCAGGGAGGGGGGAGAAAGGGCTAAAGGCTTCAAGTAGTTCAGAAATGGCATTTATAAATGAAAAAAGGCAAAGGGGCGAAAAGCTGAAAGATTTACCATCTTGCAGTATTGTTCCTCCCACTGGCTAGAAAAGAAATACCCCCATTCTAGATATTTCAAAGCAAAAAAAAGGAGCCAGGTGTTTTCCATTGCCCCCTTGCTAAAAAAGTATAACAACTGATTTGGTTTAAATCTCATAATACTAAATCAGCTCCATTTCCTAAAAGTTTTTTAAAAAGAAAAAAGATTCACTTAGGTGACCTCTGCAGGAACACAGAGAAAGAGCAGGTCATCAAGATTAAATTTAGAAGTTATTTTCAACCTTTCCCTGCCAAGAGAGAAAGAGTCTGTTTAAACAGCTGGAGGACCACATTCCCTTCTGGAGTACCTTCCAGAGGCCTGTACACCTGTGGGGCCAAGGGCAAATGTGGTCAGAGCAATGGATGCAACGCTTACCTCTGTCCAGTACGCTACATCCCAGACACACAAAAATTTAGCAGTTTCCAGGGAGGAGCCTCTAGAATTTACTCCCAATTCCATTTGAGCATCTTCACTATCCATTCTATCAGTCCAGAAAATGATGTCTTCTTCTTGCAAACAATAAGAATAATTCCAGACACTTTCTTTGGCCAAAATAATCTTACAGGCAGATATTGTGTTCATTGATTTAAAGCCACAAATGAGAATGTCAAGCTGCAGTTCTGTCACTGCACCCTACCTCAAAAATAAACTCCCATTAGTGTAAATGGATGTATGCATACATAATGAGATAGACTAATTTGTATTCTGTGGGTGAGGTGAATTAAAGATAAACAAAATCCAGGTCAATTTAGGTTGCATTAGTGAATACACCTCCTTTCCTGGCTCATTTTCATTCGAACTCATTTTTAACTCAGATTTATTTTAATTTCACTTTATCACCTCTGAACATCTAGTGATTCTTTCCAATTTACCGGTACTAGGGGTGGCACACAGCACAAGGAGCTTGCCATGGCAATTAGTCTGACACCCATGCCCAATATTTTTACTATAGCAGGGGATTCACAAAGCATTTCAATGCATGCCTCCTCATCCATATATATGATGGAACAAACCAAATGAAGCCCACAGTATGTTTTGAAACTCCAGAGACATCAACCCCACAGGGGAAAACAAGTATTTGTACAAATATAAAGGGAGGAAAGGGCTACGGCCTCCTTTGAAAACAAAACCAGCAGTATTAGTGACTGAGGCACACAGAGAAACTGGAGCGAGTCAAGATAAATTAGGGAGGCCAACCCACGTTCCAAAGACGACTGAATTTATCTGTGCCGTTTATTACGTATGTATGGTGTCTGTATGTATACAGGCTTTATTACACATGCATACTGCTTTTCCTCCACGGCACTCGGGGTGGCAGACATAATCTCCTTTTTCCCTGCCTATTGTATTTGACAAGACCTTACACTGAGACAAGTGGCTTAACCTCCATCAGGTCTGTAAAATGACAATGTGGCTTTAGATTGTTCAGAGTATGGTCAATCAATAATAAGAATGTCAGCATCCTTAATAATAGAACAAACTCAGTGATTTCAGAACAGCACCCAAGATTTGTGCCTGCTCTGGCATCTTCCATCAGTTCTCATTTTGTGAACAGAGGGGTCACTATGCAAGCTTGAATAGGAGCTTTGCCTCCTAAGGAAGATGCATGAAGGGTGGTATTTCATGGAGGAGAGGATTGTTCTCTTGTTATTCTAGCAGTGCCGCTTACTTGGAGCAAACCCACACCAGACATTTAAATATATGTTGAATATTTAAAGCAAATGGCCTCCCCCAAGGAATTCTGGGAACTGTAGTTTGTTAAAGTTGCTAGAATTGGGGGGGGGGGTTAATGTGTTTTGTTTTATTTGATGCAGAGGACAGTCTGTTACATTTTATACACATTCCTGTCCCTCAAGGGCTATTAACCACAATAGCTAAATGTGTCCATGTTAGCATGTAATATACACCCAGAAAACCAGATGCTGGAAACCAACGAAGAAAAGCCATTCCTTACATGCCTTTATCTGAGAAATATCTGGCAGGACTACAACTCTCTTCATCCCTGACCATTGGCCATGCTGACTGGGACTAATGGGAGCTTGAGTTCAATAACATCTAGAGAGCCACATGTTGCCCACTCCTAGAATAAATGGTCCTTTTGTCCAATCCAGCAAGGCAGTTCTTCTGACCTTGGGGGCTTACACAGTCAGAAGATACAACTTAGGAGTCCAGGCTCTGCAATTAGCTGGAAAAGCTAGCAGACACGGAGAGTTAAATTAATAATTCAGAGCAGGGTCTTGTCGAAGCTCATTATTACACATACCTCCCACCACAAGTCAAGTCCCAGTGAAGACTCATATGTTCCACCACTGACCTATTTCTTGGCCAGACTATGTCTTAAAATGGCATCCCTATGAAATAACTGCTGGCCTAAAAGCAAGGCATGAAAAAAGAGAAAGATATACAACAGAAAACAAGGAGGGTTATGAACTTGAAGCCAAAGGAATCTGGTTACTAGAGAAGCATAGATGGAATTTCATTACAAGGAGATTAGTTAATATTTGTTATCCATTGCCAAGGGCTTTAGAAGGAACAACTTACATTTGAAAGGATGCCAGGAACGCTTGGAGGTTAAGAAGTGCAGCAGGACACAAAAGCTACCTTAAGCAGACAACCACCCTCTTCATCATTGAGAGATTGGGGAGTTTTATACACAAGGGGATGGCAGAAAGTAGAAGACAGCTCACAGCTGGATCCCCAGAAAGCTTCTGGTAGACTACCATGGCCTGCTGGAATCCCTGGTCTGATCCAGCAAGGGACCGCCTATATTTTTCTCAATCAAGAGTGTGCTCGCAGATAGTTTAACACCGACTAGTGACGCCTTAATTGAGAAGGGATCCTAAGCACTCTTGCTTAGTAAATTTAAAATACACTCATAGAAAATTCGATTGGTGAACTGGAACGCCACACAAGACTTGGGTCAGCCCACTTATGCCATAGAGCGATTCATATACAAACATACCTTGTATGGTTATTGGTTACTCCTGCCAGTGTTAGAAACTCAGATATATAATCTAATTGCCAAATGGCACCTTAAATCTGGGTTGCAGTTGCCACAATGGAATTTCTAAGTGCGGGTTTGGGGGGGTTGCAGTGGGATTATTATTTTCATCATCATAGTCATCTCTATACCACTTTATATTTTTAAAAACAAATCTCAAAGCAGTTTACAACACATTAAAACATCAAATAAAACAATCCAGACTAAAGCAAATTTGATCTTCAAGGAAAATATTTCAGATTCTTCTCCAAGTGACATTTTGCTTTTCCCATTCGCAAACCTGCCGTATAGAGATCTCCCCGGGTGGCAATTGGACCCACACCAGTAGCAAAACATGCCTGGCACCTGGCTAGTTTCTGACACTGTCTGAAACATGAGAAGCTGTCGCTCTCTATCAAAATCACTACTGCCTGCTCTGACTGGCAGCAGCTCTCCAGGATCTGAGGTAAAGAAAGGGCTTTCCTGACACCTACTACCTGAGTCTCTCAACTGGAAAGAGCCAGGAACTGAACCTGATAATTTCTGCATGCAGAACAAAACACACCTGCCTTGTGGACATAAGATCCTACCGTACATTCAGGAATAAAGAGGAATGAATACATTGTTACTCAGGGAAACTCTGGCAATTTTCTTTGGGGTAGGAAGGGGAGACCACTCTATGTAAACTGGAAGCCTAGGATTGTATCCAACTGAGTTCTACTCAAAGTAGACTCACTGAAATGTATGGTCCTAAGATAGTCATGCCCATCAATTTTAATGCTTCTAACTCTTCCGCTGACTTAACACTGACTACAACCTCTAGAGTTTACTGTTATCACTTTTGAAATTCACTCCACACAGGAACAGCAGGAGAAGCTAAGTCTAAGAAAAGGGAAGAGGAAAGAAGGAGCTTTAGGTGTTGGCTTTTCTTCCATTCACCTTGGATGGCCTCTCTCTAACCTTGTAAAGACAGAAGTAATGGAGTAATGCTTCCCAGCTAAAAAAGCAGGGGGGGGGAGAGAAGAGGGGGGGAATGCTTTATTTCTCTGTAAGCAAGCATGACTCTAACTATGAGAGAAAGTGAACAATAAGATCCCACCCTAGGGTCTCTCCCTCTCTTTCCTTCAGTCCTCACTAACTAATAGATTAGCATAGCAGCTCACCACCCACAAGAATAAATCATTAAAATGAAAGAAACTGATCCTGGCAAATAAATTATAGTGCATGCTCCAGGAACAAAACCAAAAGAAGTCAATCACTTTTTAAATCAGACACACACACCCAGTAACTGTACTTCTCTCACCCCAATCTTCAGGCTCCCCACATCCTATGAAAGCAATCTACACACATAAAAGCACACCAAATGGGGTGCTATTGTATGTATTTAGCACCTACGTAGCTGTGCCAACAGTTAAAAGTTAAATTAAGTGTTGGCAACAATAGTAAAATACACTTATAATTTCTTGCTTGTTGTGGAACATGACATTTCAGATATATTTGTTAATTGAAAAAAACAAAGGCATTCTAAATCTTGACATACATTTGTAATAAACAGAGACCAAATGTTTATATCACTTATAGTAATGAATACTATTGACTGGAGTTTCGCTTTACAGCAGCAGAACAGATCAGAAACTAGGCACACACACAAACCACAAAAGGGGATACACACACACACACACACACTTTTTTTTGGGTAAAATGACATGGTACTATAAAACCCAGAAATAAAGCTGTTCACAGGCAAAGTCAGTCACTAAATTAAAAGCAACAGCAAAACAGTATTCAAAAATAAACCAAACTCAACCACATGCTTGAAGGAATGAAGGAATGAATGAATGAATCATTTTGTTTTCTTACAGCCAACTTCACCAACTGTTAGTTTTCAGGAGTTTAGCTTCTGCTCTCTCCCCTCCCACACCTCTCTGTTCCCAAATATCTTCCAAATCTTAAAAAGAGGTGTGAACATATATGTGGCTGTGCAAGCCAAAGGCAAGTATCTCAGAAAGGCTGTGATTGCATTAAAAGAAGATTGCATCAGTGTGTGTAATCAAAGGTCTCCACACAATTCATTCACAAAATGGGGCACAGCTTACTCTTTCCTAACAACCCATTTGGGAGGGTTTGTCTCTCTCTCTCTCTCTCTCTCTCACACACACACACACACACAGAGAGAGAGAGAGAGAGAGAGAGAGAGAATATCACACTGGGAATGTTTATCAACTAAAACAGTTCACACACAGGCTGTACTAAAATAAAAAAGAGAAGGGGGAAATCACTGAAGTTGATATGTTTCCATATTGTACGAAGAATAGTATCTTCCCACCCCCAAATCTTCTACAAATCTTCCATCTATTTAAAATGTGCATATAAGACAATGTTATCCTATATTTTTATTCACCAATCAGTTACTGGTAAAACAAATAATGAATCTAACTAGATATCAGCAGTGACAGGAAGAAAGCAAATGTTACAAATCATCAATTTCAACCTCTTTTTGAATTGCATCCACATGGACTCCCAATATCCATTCAAGAGGCATCTGAAGAATTCAACATTCATTCTGATTCATAACATGCACATACACAAAAACCCAGTTTCTCAAAACACTTCATGGAGTGGCTGGGGGTGGGGCAGAATCAGCCTCTAACAAAATCTCCAGTTCTCTACCAAAATCTTTTTGAGCTACATGTGAAACCACCAGGTGTTTAAAGGGGCCTTTTAAGCACACCCCAACCAAAACACACACACAAAACCTTCCAATTTCCCACCTACCCCATATCACTTCCTGCACAAACCACAGGGAAGGAAATAAATAAAAAAGCAAAAGGCAATTCAAAGAGAACTTCCTTACTCACCTTCACCTCACAGATCACACCATCAGTAGATTCTTGGTGGGGGGGCGGGGGGGGCAATAAGTAGATCCAAGGAAAGTCTAAAAGAATCAGGGGAAGAATGGGATGGGGAGGGGAGAGCTGTGGAAGGGTCAGGGCTAAAATATATGTGTTGCTGAGGTTTTGGGTTTCTGGGAAGGAGGCTATGGAAGCCCCCCAGCTAAAAAGGGGGGCGGAAAGAACGAGATTGTGGAGGAAAAGCAAGAGATGTGGTGATGGGAGGGGGCTTCTATTATGAATGGAAGCAGGGGAGGGGGAGGGGTGGGAGAGTGACTCAGTTGGATCCTCTGATGCTTATGGAGTCAGATTCTACAGGGGGGGGGTTAGGGGAGGCGGAAGAGGCCAAAGATTGAGGAGGGGGCCCCGAGGCTGTTGTGGGGGGGAGACAATGTGCTCAGTGGGGGAGGGCGGGGGAGGGGAAAGAAAGAGGGATTGAGAGAGGGTTGGGGGGTCGTGCAATAGGAGCAGGAGGAAGCCAGTGGTGCTAAAGGAGGAAGGTGGGTGAATATTGAGGAGGGGGGAGGGAGAGATAATCCAGCCAGCTCAATGCACACCCTCCTCTTTTCCTTCTGTGGGGAAATATATATGCAAAAGAGGGTGAAGGGAGAGAGAGAGGCAGAGATAAGCAATAATAGCAGCAATGTGAGCTCCTCTCTTTTCTTCTTCCTCTCTCTCTCTCTCCTTCCTTCTTCTTCTCCTCTTCCTCCTCCTCCTCCTCCTCCTCACACAACCAAAGAGACACCCAGCAACCACCCCCAGACAGGCCAGCGCCACATACCAGTATCGCGCCTCCTCATTGGCTGCTGGACCCGGTGTGTGCCTGTCTATGAATGTCCGTGTGTGTATATAGATGTGTGCGGTGGGGGAGGAGGAGGTATCTCATGACCCCGGCAAATAAGCCGCGACCAATCAGGGCAAAGGATGGAAGTGATTTAAAAAATAGAGTGTGTGTGTGTGTGAGAGAGGGGGGGAGTGTATATTTGAGTGAGTAGGAAGGGAGCGGGATTGGGATTGGGCGAGGCGGGAGGCCGAGGGCGGGGATTCTCCCTCGCGCCCGCGACGGTTGGCGCGCTGAGCTTGGGGGGGCTGAGGGGGACGCTACCTCCCCCCCGCCCTTCGCCCACAAAAACACGCGGTTTCCCCTCATGTACTTTTATATTTTCAAAGTGTGTGGTTGTGGGTTTTTTCCCCGCCCCTTATTTTTATTGAAGTTATCTAGCCTAATTTCTTTTTATATCCCATATGTAAATTCTATTAACTAGCATATTAGTGTACTGTATTTAAAAATTTAGGAGTCTTTATCCATTTCATTATTATACCACCATATAAATGTGAAATGTCACCATAATCATTTATTACATGTGTAAGTGCCAGATTTACGTGTAAGATAAACAAGCTATAGCTTAGGACCCCACTCTCTTGGGGGCTCCAAAATAAAATTAAAGGGAAAAATATAAGATTAAAAAAAAAACACCTACATACAGCAACAGTGTTTTGTGTTGTGTAGGGTCTTATTTGTTATGTGCAAATGGCTTTAGATACCTATTAGATCCATAAATTTCCATATAGCATATATATATATATATCACAAAAAACAGCGACAATTTGTTGTTGACAAAGGACAGCTGGACATATAAAGGGCCCCATTACCTTCAGTAGCTTAGGGCCTCATCAAACCTAAATCCGGTCCTGTGTTTACCGCCTTTCATGGGGAAACCCCAGCCAGATGGGCGAGGTATAAATAATAAAATTATTATCTGAAGAAGTGTCCATGCACACGAAAGCTCATACCAATGACACACTTAGTTGGTCTCTAAGGTGCTACTGGAAGGAAAAATTATTATTATTATTATTATTCATCCGAAGATCAGGGGGCAGTTCACAACATAAAATGAATGCAACATGTTCACCATGTGTTGGTTATCGGCATGGGCATCATCCATATATTAATTGCGTACTACACTAAGGGATACAGGTATATGGAACAGGCTATTGTTGATTTTCTTTATTGCTGAATGCCAGATCTGCTTGGAGTAAGACCTCCCTCATCCACGATCAGATTCTGAACCAGGAGGTCAAGCTGGTCCGTATGGCTTGAGACCTGGGTGGGTGAGCCAGGCAGACTTTGCTGCACCCAGCTATGCCCACATGGGTACTCTGTGCAGCATCATGGCTGGCTTGAGTGTCAGCAAGGGAAAGTTGCTGTGATCTATAGAGATCCCATCTCTCTCTTTCTCCAGGCTCACTGCCCATTTTGGGTGGGGATACAGAGCGTGTGTCCCTGCCATTGGGCAATTGGGACATTTGAGGGAATCTGTTGGTTTACCACCCTGTGCCTGAGCTGACACTGGGACTCAGCTACACAGCTTCAAATAAAACGTTTTAAGTGTGTTGTAAAGTGCAATATACAAATGTGAAACTAGATGGCGACAGTGAGCTATGGCAAATTCAATATGTTTTTCAAAACGTGAAATCTACACACATATAAAAAAAACCCATATACACATATACATTTTTACAACGGGGTTTTTTATATGTGTGTAGATTTCACCTTGATCTCAGAGGACTACTGGTCATGTCAAGGTGAATGGCTCTGGGGTGGTCGCCCTGTATGATGACCTCCATTGAGAGAGAGACAGGGGAAATGTGTTAATTAAATTAAATGTGTTAATTCTCAACCTCTCAGCGGCTTTCAGTACCACCAACCATGGTATCCTTCTAGAGTGCCTGTCCAAGTTAGGGGCACTGTTTTGCATTTGTTCTGATCCTGTTTCAATGGATGTTTCCACACAGTGATGCTTGAGGAGTGCTCTTCTGCCCTGTGGAGCCTTCAATTAAAAACAAACCATACAAAATATACACTGATGGCAAGGTTTCGTTTTTATCGTTAGGAACGTCTGACAAGACAAAAGTGTATTCACTTGTCTTGTATCAACAGGAATTTTATAAAGATATATATACATATTGCGTGTATGTGTAATACATATATTTTCATTTTATATTGTGTATATTATAATATTTCAAAATCATAAAGCACCTTGGCAGAAAGGCGGTATATATGAGCAGCACATAAATAAATATGATCAATGTTCCCAATAAGATACATGGGATATTTTGTCAGTATGTTTTATTTTTTAAAAATGCAACGTACAGATATATGAAAAATAAGTGAATGACATAACATCTATCTCTGTTTTGTCATTCATTCATATAGATACATGATTTTTAAAGCATCAAACAAACATTTGCCCTGGATCCCAGAAGGTTGCGATTAATCACTAAAACAATATATTTATTACAGTGGCTAATCACTAAAACAATATATTTATTACAGTGGCTAACCAAACAGATATATTAAATTTTTAAAGGCATAAACTGAAACATTTGCCACAACCATTTGCTGTAGCTGTTTTGTTAGTCACTGTAGAGTGTGACTGTGTGTGTGTGGTTTACTTAACTAGAAAAATATAACTCCATGAAGAAGTGTGCATGCACACAAAAGCTCATACCAATGACAAACTTAGTTGGTCTCTAAGGTGCTACTGGAAAGATTTTTTTTATTTTGTTTTGACTATGGCAGACCAACACAGCTACCTACCTGTAAATAGCTTCATATAGTTCAATATATGGATGTTCTCTCTGTAAATATATACCCATATGCTGTAAATGTATACCCATATGCACACCAATGTGAAATGCTCCATTAATAAAATACACATGGTACATGATGTAGGGGTAAATGTGTAATTTATTAATAGCATTTCTATGCCATCTTATAAATGCAAAATATTCACATATAATAAATAAAAATGCATATATGCATTATTTTATTCACTAATATAAATTATACTTTATAAACTCAAAATGTTCACAGTTAATAAACACATATTTAAATTTTCTTATAAAAGAAGGATGGGATCAGGACCAGTACTATCATTAGACAGAGTGAAGCAACTGCTTCAGGCAACAGATACTGTACCCGGGAACAGCAATGAAGGGTCCGTGGATGGCAGGAAAGATCTTGAACTGGGTGTGATCTTTTAAAAAATAAAATCCATAGCCTCTCAGTCTTGTAGAATTTACTGAGACTACAAATTAATGATCCTCAGCTTCAAATAAAATATAGAGTTAACCTTTTAGATCAAGCTCAGAGTAGACATTATTATATTGGTTCTAATAGCATTAATTTGATGTGCTGCAAAGGTCTCCACACAATTTGCAACACATTTGAAATGTATTTTCTTAGGTTAAAGGGGTTAGGCTTCTTAGGATCCTGATAGTGGGTGATTACATCAAAAGGGACGTGTGCAAAGCCTCATCTTTTGCATGGGAAGGAGTCCAAGATCACGAAGCACAATGGTACCAATGTGACCCACTGCTCCATCTAGCTCAGTATTGTCTACACCGGACTAGTAGCAGCTACCCAGGATTTCAGACAATGCTTTCTCCCAACGCTACCCAAAGATGGTGGGACTGAACCTGGAAACTTCTGCATGCAAAACTGATGCTCTACCACCAGAGGTAGGCAAACTAAGGCCCGGGGGCCAGATCCAGCCCAATCGCCTTCTGAATCTGGCCCACGGACGGTCTGGGAATCAGCATGTTTTTACATGAGTAGAATGTGTGCGTTTATTTAAAATGCATATCTGGGTGATTTGTGGGCATAGAAATTCGTTCATTCCCCCCCCCCCAAAAAAAATATAGTCCGGCCCCCCACAAGGTCTGAGGGACAGTGGACCGGCCCCCTGCTGAAAACGTTTGCTGACCCCTGCTATACCACTGAGCCACAGAAGGCTAGTGTAAGCAATACTGAACTAGATGGACCAAATGTTCTGACTCAGTACAAGACAGATTTCTGTGTATATAACATTCTCCTCTGTAATCTGAACTCTGTTAACTACAGCTGTAACCTACTACGGGTATGTACTGTACTTCTATATTAAGCTCACATATATTTGAGAAGATGAGCAGATAAGTAATAGCAGGTAAATTGCAATTCCCCATTCAGCAGCCAAGAGGAACAATAAAGAAATCCAACTCATTCCCCCACCCCTTTTTTTTAAAGAGCAACAAAAATTTATTCTGCAATCAGGAAATTGCAACCCAGCCTGCGATCATGATGGATGAGTCATGGCCTTTCCTCAGCTCGCTGTTAAAGCAGAATGAAAGGCTAATTAAACAGACAAATGTCAATATGGTGATTAGCTTACTGTATAATATTCTGATTGGCTTTTACGGATGACCTTCCTCCACTCCCCTACAATTTGAATAGGTACGCCTCCTCGCCCCCCTTTTATGTTGTAAGTCTTAGGAACTGAAGATGACCAACATGCTTCTTCCATATACATAAACGTATACCCAAGACTGCGAAGATGAATTGTGCAATAGCCTCTATTTTTAAATATGCCCATTTCCCCCTCCTGGCTTTGTACAAATATGTGTTAACGACCATGGCACTCTAGGGACAGTTTGCAGAGTCCGCCCGACCTGCGATAACAATCCTTTTCTCCTCTGATTTATCTACACATTCAATAGGTGATTGTGGGGGGTGGGAAGCAAAGTGAGTCAGCAGCCAATGGGAAGATCTGTTTAGAATGGCTCCTTTTTCTGTGTGGCAGGCAGAAATTAAACACACATCACAAAAGCACAGTGGATGAATTTCCCTGTTTATCATGTAGCTATTAAAGACAGAGAAGTCCCGGAGGGGAGTGGCGGCTACATTATTTGTTTCGTTATGTATTTAAAAAATGTGAAGAAAATGTCTTTACATAGCTGTACTGATGCCCAATTCATTTGGGGGCATGTTTTACAGTGCTGGTGTTCCTGGCTTGGAATCTCCCTCCACACAGGTACATAGCAAACTGCCTTCTACTTAGCCAGACCCATTGGTCCATCTAGCTCAGTATTGTTTACACTGACTGGCAGCCTCACTCCAGGGTTTCAGGCAGGGAATATTCCCAGCCCTACCTGAAGATGCCAGGGATAAAGTAGGCTTCTAGTCCTTTGTGACTTTCAGTAAAGGGCTGGTTTAAATAGGAGCATACAAATTTGCATTATACAAAGTCAAACCATTGGTCCAGACAGCTCAGTATTTTCTGCACTGACTGTGGCAGCAGCTTCTCCAAGGTTTCAAACAGGGAATATATTCTCAGCCTTAACGGGAGTTGCTGGGTATTGAACCTGGGGCCTTCTGCAGTCAAAGCAAATGCTTTTAACTTTTTCCAGAAACAGAAAGAGACATTTTTCGTTCAGACAGCCTTTCCCAGCTTGGTAAATTGCCTTTACCCAAAATGTTCACTTTTTAGTCTTGTTCTCAATGCATTTGTTGTTCTTCATTATCATATGTGTAAATTGCCTTGAGACAGGGGTTTAGAAGGCAACTAATAAATAAATGATAACAATAATATTGTCTACACTGTTAGGCAGCAGCTTTCCAGGGTTTCTGGAAAGGGTCTTTCTCAACCTTCCACGGAAATTGAGCCAGGAACTTCCTCCTAGTCCTGATTAACTGCAATTGTAGACTGGGGAGTGGGCCATGAGACTACTTTCCCTCCTTTCTTGCAGAAGTGCCAAATGCTTTATTGCAAAAAGTACCAATGAATGTTGACAAGTAATGACTGTCCCTGGCACTGCTTTGCCCCCAAAATGTTTGAAGTAGCAGAGCAGCTGTCCTCAAAAGATGCGCCTCCTTTCTCCACAAGAGGGCAGAGTGGCTCAACATACTGTAATTGCAGTGATTCCCCCAAATATTGAAACATCTTGCTGGAGAAAGGGATTTCAGATTAATCTGGGGGGGGGGACCTAGTAGAAAAAAATTAAAAGGGAAAGGGGAGGGAAAAAAAACACAAAGTCCTCTATCAAAGGTAGATCTTAATTTAACCCTTGACTCATACAAGAGAGTGTGGACCCTCCCTGGGAGCTTCCCTTCTCCCAGCCCCCCACCCTGATACAGAGAAAGGAAGTTTTTAAAGAAGATTGATGTTCCTGCCACAAACCTTTTCCGGGTTGCAGCCAGTTTGATCTGCTTCAGTCAACAAAGCAGCTAAGCTTGTCTTGGAATACTGGGGCTGCAGCCACCTAAGTCCTACTCAGAGTTGACCCATTGGCAGTACTGGACCTAGGTTAAACAAACTATGGAACTCGCTTGCACAGGAGGCAGTGATGGCCACCAACTTGGATGCATTGAAAAGATAATTAAATTCATGGAGGGCATAGCTATCAGCCACGGTGACTATGTTCTACTTCCACCTCATTGCTGGGAATTGCAAGTGGCCCAGTCTTTAGGCTCATGAGCACATTTGGGTTTTCAAGCCACAGACCCTCTCTGGTCGCTTTTCTCCCCAAGACCATTCTCCTGAGCAATGCCAAGTGCATGCACACACTTCATTTTCCCCATGGGGTGCAGGTAAAAATCAGATCCATTAGTGTGAGCCTTGAAAAGCACATGGTTGTAAGGGGAAATGTGCATCACTCTTCCAACTTTCTATGTACTTTTCAAGGGATACAATTCTAACCATCCTCACCACGTCATCATGATCAAAAGGACAGAGTAGGGGATCTCAAGAAGCTTCCATGGGCACCAGGGAGAGATCTCATGTGCCTCATTCCACCCATTGTATTATTATTATTATTATTATTATTTGCAGGAAAACACTACTAAAAGCCGCTTGGTAAATTTGCTTGGTCCTAGATCACCAGTCCTCATCAAGTGGGTTGCAACAGCACTATGATCATGCAAATGTATCATAACACATTAAGAAATTGGTCCCCAAAGGCATGTTTGGGTTAAAAGTAGATCCTGGGTCTGCGAAGGTTAGATGCCTTACTTAGTTTCAGTCACAAGTATTTCTGTACATAGACCACCAGAGGGCACTAAGAATCCATCCAATTAACATTTGCCTCAATTCACAGTGCTATAGTTTCATCAGCTGTGTAACTATTTCTGTATTTGCAATTTTATCTGCTGCAGCATTTAACTGACTGTATTGCTCAGGGGCTGTTTTAATATTTCTGTGTCAAATTTATATTTAATGCACCTTGGGAGCATAATGCTACAAGGCGGTTCAGAAACCTACTGTAAATAAAATTGTTGGGAACACCAGCTGTGTTTTGCTAGAGATGCCAGCACTTAGCTTTGTGGTGGATGTCTGCAAGCCAGGGCTTGTGGAGCTGCAGGCACACAGAAAAGGTCTGGATCAGTCTCTTCAGAAAGCCTGCTTAACACAATCCTGTCAGTGCATAAAGTGAGGGGCTGTTTTTGTTTTGTTTTTTAAAAACAGATGCTAAAACTGCAAGCCTGGTTCCCTCCCGGTGTGGGAATACCTAAAAAAAAGGCCTGCTATTCCTGCCCCCAACACATCTAGTGGCTTCTAAATACAGTGGTACCTCTACTTACGAATGTTTCTACTTATGAACGGAGCTCCGTCCGCCATCTTGGATGCGGTTTAGATAGGATTTTTTCTACTTGCGAATTTTTAGATAGGGTTGCTTCAACTTACGAATTTTTTCTCCCAATGCATTCCTATGGGATTCGACTTACAATTTTTTTCGACTTGCGAATGTGTGTTCGGAGCGCATTAAATTAATAAGTAGAGGTACCACTGTACCGTATTTCTCAAGACTAGGGCAGTATGTCAAGACTCCAAACAATGAGATCCTGATGGCCAACTCGAACATGGTGGGACAAATCATCCTTTTTTGAGAACAGATATTAATTGCAAGTTTAAGCCATCCAATTTTCACTTAGCCTTTCATCCCAAATCATAATTTAATTGGATTGTATCAAACATACTACCCAGTGCATGCCAAGTGGCTGGAAGTTTTGTTGATGTATGAAATGTACTATAATTTTATTGCTGAAGAGCGTGACCTGGAGACAGAAGGGCAGTTACTAATGTTTTAAACTTTGAGAAAGTCAGTGAGAGAATGGAGAGTCTGTGGGCCTCCGGATGATGGCCACTAGCTGTGCTTGCTGGGAGCTGGAGCCCCTACAACATACGGAGGACAAACGGGAGCTACCTATGCCACCTTTTTGGAAGACAGGGGGGATAAAAACCAAGGATAATGAAGATCACTTAAAGTATAATCTTCTCCACTTCCTCACACACTTTTGGGAGATGTTGCAGCTGGGAAGCCCAGAGCACAGCAGCCCAGAGCATGGGATAGGGAGGAACACAGACAAACGGTCAGAGCAGCAGATGGGGTCAAAGCAGGTATGCCCCATAACAGCCCTGAGACCAGCACAGCCTACAGGTTGGGCAAATGGGCTGTTTGTTGAAGAATGAAGTGAGCTGTAGGCCACATTCACACCATACACTATGCCACTTTGAACAGTCATGGCTTCCCCCCAAAGGATTCTGGGAGCTGTGATGTGTTAGGGTGTCTCCCAACAACCCTCAGCACCATAAACAATGACAGCTTCCAGAATTTTTGAGGGGCGGGGAAACCATAACTGTTTAAAGTGGTATCAATGTATGGAGTAAATTTGTGGACTATATGGAAAAGAACTGTAGAAGTTTAAAGACACTTGCAGGACTGAAATAAATCCTACGAAATGACTTTAAATAAGGAATAAGGAACTGCGAGATAAGAGTTGGAAAGAAAACCAAATGAGGGGAGGGAGGGAAGTCAAGCTCGGCAGAGCATTGGGAATTAGAGATATGGGAATAATTGTTAATTATTGTGTGTGTTGTATTTGTTTTTGAATGTTTTGTTTTGTTTAATGTGTTTATTTGGAAAATTTAATAAATTGCTTTAAAATAAATAAAGTGGTATCAATGTATGCGTGGTCCTAAACCACAATTTTGTGGTTTCCAATAGCCACCATTTTCTCTTCTGATACTGCCAAGACGTCCCTCTGAAGGCTGCTTTCCCCACTATCTCACACCTTAAAAGGTAAAGGGACCCCTGACCATTAGATCCAGTCGTGACCAACTCTGGGGTTGCGCGCTCATCTCGCATTATTGGCCGAGGGAGCCGGCGTATAGCTTCCAGGTCATGTGGCCAGCATGACAAAGCCGCTTCTGGCAAACCAGAGCAGCACATGGAAACGCCGTTTACCTTCCCGCTGTAGCGGTTCCTATTTATCTACTTGCATTTTGACGTGCTTTTGAACTGCTAGGTTGGCAGGAGCTGGGACCAAGCAACGGGAGCTCACCCCGTCGCAGGGATTCGAACCGCCAACCTTCTGATCAGCAAGCCCTAGGCTCAGTGGTTTAACCCACAGCGCCACCTGGGTCCCACATCTCACACCTTAAAATTATCTTATCCGCAGGCACTTTTCCATTAAGAACTCCACACCACACAGACATTTCTCTGTTTTTATTTACCTCACATGAGAACTACCATTTTCTGTTTTGCAGGTACTTCAGGCTGCACTGCAAGTTACACAGCTTCCACACACTAAGAGGGGTGGGGGGCTTTGGGGATGGGGTGGGGAGAGAATCTGAGGAGGAGGAGAAAGAAACACTTGTTGCCCTCCGTCATGAATAGGGCTACCCCCAGAAATTATGGCAGCAGCTTTACAATTTTCATGCCAGCATCACCGGGACTCATAAATCTTTCTCCTTAGTTTCATTATGATGAATGAAACACTCTTTAGGGAAGATCGGGGGAAGGGTGGGGTGTTGGGAGTTGTCTGTTCGCAAAAAGCAACCAAGCGCTTTAAGAAGCAACAGATCAGAACTGGGGAGGCGAGAGAAGGAAGATGAAATGCACTAGATGAATTGTAGCCTAGGATGAGAGGACCTGCAAAAAGTTTTGTCTTTTCCCCCTACACATCAGCTGCCCTTAGTTTTTTCTTTATTTCGTTTCTAAATTTAGGTGACTAGTGCTTTCAACCGCAACTGGGGGGGGGGGGGAAGAGGGGAGCCTCGTCGGAGCCAAAAGCGGGTTTAGTTGACGCGAGGGTTCCTGAAGTTTCTGCCGGCAAAACGGGCCTTGTTCCCCAGCTCCTCTTCAATCCTGAGGGGAAATGGCGGGGGTGGGGGGAGTAAAAATAAAAAGACAAGTGTGAGGAGCAATAATTTCCAGGAGAAAGGATGTGCCCATAATCTGCTTTTTAAAAAGAAAATATCTGTACTGATATTTCAAGAACTATAATATCACTTTAAAGCCAGGGGTGCCAACTTGAATAAAATATTGGGGGGGGGAAGCAAGCCCCATCCCACATCATCAATCACAAGGTGTAGTGCACAAACGTCAACTGAATGACAACTTCGGGGGACCCTGTCCCCTCAAATATTTTTGGCGCCTAGGAGTTGGCTCCAGTGCGCTTTATGCTGCCATGGCTTCCCCCAAAGAATTCTGGGAGCTTCAGTTTGCTGAGTTCAGAGTGCTGAGAGTAATTAGGAAAACCCCTGTCCCCCTGACAGAGCTACAATTGCCTGTGAAGAGGGATTGAGTGTTAAACCACTCTGGAAATTTGCAGCACTGTGAAGGGACATGGCTATCTCATGACAACTCTCAGCACCCTAAACAAACTGCAACTCTAACAAGCATGTTGTTAAGATAAAACCCAAAGGCCAGGCTGAACATCTCTATCTTGCAGGCCCTGCAGAAAGATGACAAATCCCACAGGGCCCTGGTCTCCTGTGAAAGAGCATTCCAAGTCAGGGCCAGTACTGAAAAGGCCCTGGCCCTAGTCGAGACCAATCTAACCACCTTATGGCTCAGAATCTCCAGAATGTTGTTATTTGTGGACCTTAAGGTCCTCCGCGGGGCATACCAGGAGAGGCGGTCCCGTAGATACGAGGGTCCTAAGCCGCATAGGGCTTTAAAGGTCAAAACCAGCACCTTAAACCTGATCCTGTACTCCACCGGGAGCCAGTGCAGCTGGTAAAGATATTCTAGGTGGTGTTTTAATTTATTTCCTTTCATAACATTTATATACTGCTTAATTGGAAGCCACCCCCCAACCCTCTGTAAGCTTACAAAAGGAATAAAACAATTCAATTATCATGAAAAGTATCAATTATGAAAAATCCAGTTAAAAATCACAATTAAAACCTTCTTTAAAAACTCCCACCCTGATTAAAAACCTGTCAACATTCTACATGTCTGGAGAGGCTTCCCTGAGCAAAAATATTTTTAGCAGCCATCAAAAATAACACAGTAAAAAGCCCCTGTCTGGTGTCAACAGGCAGGGAGTTCTGAAAGTGTGGTTGCTGCCACACTAAAAGTTTGATTTCTTCCAAGTTAACACTCCCGTATTTGTTCTGAGTTTCATTGTTTCAACCACTGCTGATATTCCTGCATTTTTTGTATTTTCTGTTCTGTAGATCATTTCCGGACATGTAATTCAATTTCATGTGCAATGTATGAACACATACAGTCTCCTTTGCAGTGCATGCCATAAAACAGGGCCAACAGATATGATCCACCTCCCTCAACACACTTCAATATACATCTAAACAAGCCCAAATTCCCCAACTTAATCCTTACCTCAGAAGCTGGTTATATTTGGCTAGACGTTCAGACCGACAGGGAGCACCAGTCTTGATCTGTGGAGAGAGAAATTAAGTAAGAAACAATAAACACATAGCATAATAGAATTATCCCTCCCCGCTTCCAATCCTATCCTCCTGCCTACCTAATGAACATACAAGGTAGCAAACGATGGCAGGGGTTGTGGGAAAATGCAACAAGAGTTAGAATTTGGGAGAGGCTGTTTGGAGACAGCAATAGCTCAGCTGGTAAAGCCTGAAATTCATAATCTCAGGTTGTGGGTTCAAGCCCCACAATGGGTAAAGATTCCTGCATTGCTCGGGGTTGGACTAGATGACCCCTCCTGATACCTTCCAACACAACAATTCCACGATTTTATAAATGGTGTGTTTTCTGTGGGTTGGGATTTTACATTAAGCTGCCTGGAGTTATCTCATCTCAATACTGTGATGGTGGATACTGCTGGTGTAATTTTTTAAAGTACATAAAATTTGACACAATTTTTTTGAATTTATTCCAAACCCTACCCAAAGTAGACACACTGAAACTAATGGATCTATAGCTTCGAGATCTTACAGATATTCAGCAGTCTAGAAATGGAAATGATGATGATACTATAATACTTAAAAGCATACGTCTAAGCCTATGTAAGCCAGCCTTCTCTGCATGCCTAGATGTGCGACCTCCTCCAAATGATGCTGGACTCCATGACCTTTGGCCAATGCCAGCTGGGGCTGCATCCCATCATCATCCGGAAGGGGCACGGGTTCCCTACCACCACCTTGCCCTGCAACTGGAAAGCAAAAGCAGCCACCTAGGCAAGGAAATGCTTACCTGTCCAGTGCACAGCCCAACCACCAGGTCAGCAATGAAGGTGTCTTCAGTCTCCCCAGAGCGATGGCTCACCATCACGCCCCAGCCATTGGACTGGGCAAGCTTGCAGCTGCAACAGGAAGACAAGAAATGCTAGAAATTGATTCATTTTACAAGCAGGCTATTGAGACTACACACAAGAGCCAACTGAGTCGCTCTCCTCGCTTGGCACCAGCCATTTCAAGACTGCCTTATGTGCATCTGTACTTCTGCCTTTGCAAGGGGACTGGGTGAGTTCAGAGAAGACATGGAGCAGACAGGTAATAGCTTTAGTCCAGACTGTTAAGTATTGTCTACTTAGACCCCCAATTGCTTGCAGATCTGCACATAGTGACTTTCAGCTAGACCTACTATGTCCTGTGTATGCACAAGTGTTCCATCATCTTCTTTCAGAGTGACTTAAGTTGTTTTCCTGGAGGTTCCATTGTGCGTAACAGAACCAGCAAACCAAGCACCTTGTGTTTTCAGTATTCCTAAACGCTTAGCTTTGGAGCATACAGATCAACACCTCATCGGTGCTCTTCCCATGCGCCTTCTCCAGAGTGACCCTAGCAGGGAGCCACTCAGTGGCCGATTCACCTTCCTTTCACGCAGATTGGCTCTAATCAGCACAAAGCGTGAGAAGAAGACTCCTTCTCTCCGTGGTTAAAAAGCTCCCGCTTTTTAATGCTGATGGGGAAGCTCTGGGACGAACCACTACACCGCTGAGCAAGCCCGTAAAGTACCTGCTTGCTCCTGCTCTCCACTTAGTCCACTGCCTGCTCAACCGCCAATTCCTCCCCTGTGAAAAGCAAGGGAAAGACTTACGCCTGGAGCGACTCTGTGACAGAGCCAATCTGGTTCACTTTCAGCAGCAGACAGTTGCAAGACTTCTCTTCCACGGCTTTGGCAATGCGCTTCGGGTTGGTAACCGTCAGGTCGTCACCGACAACCTGGATGCCTGCGCTGGCGGTGAACTTCTTCCAAGCAGCCCAGTCGTCTTGGTCAAATGGGTCTTCAATGGAAACCACTGGCCATTGGGGTGGGGGCAAGAGAAGGACAGTGTTACTCAGGCGGGTGGGTTTACCAGTTACATACCCAGCAAATGTGTGACCTTTCTCATGTGCTTGGGGTCACACAGTCTTCCCTGTAACAGCTCAAGGTGACAATGGTTCTCCACCTTCCTTTGCTTCCCCCCTGCCCACTAACAGCGTGTCCTTCAGAAGGAATATGGCCCTTGCACTCACATGGGTAATTCTTGACAAAACCCTTATAGAGGTCAGCCAGCTGGTCAGGAGTGATGTATCTGCTGGGGTCATCAGGAGACTTGAAGTCCAGGTCGTATTTCCCATCACGATAGAATTCGGAAGCCGCCACGTCCATCCCAATGACAATCTTGTCAGTGTAGCCAGCCTTGCTGATGGCAGTCTTGAGCAGCTCCAGAGCTAAGGAGGACAACAAAAGAATTGGGGGGTGGGGGGGTTGAACAGAAAGGTTCATCATCCAAGGTTTGTCTTCATTTCATTTTACGATCTATGCGCTGCCTTTTTATCTCATGCATTGCTTTGAGTAAAGGGTACTAAAAACAAGACATAAATGTACTTGTTCTGCACATACTTTTCAAATCATAAGCATTTGCTCTAAAATGGGAAAGCTCTCATGAGTAGATATCCCCCTTCTCCACAAGCGTCATCAAAGAAGGGGGGAATCCTTCCAAAGCCCACTCAAGGTGGTTCCAGTTACACATCTCCCTGCTCTCCCCAGCAACAGCAAGTCTATTTCAGACAGGGAAGACCCAGCTACTGAGGCCCTCAGCTGCCAACTTGGCTGGGAGAGAGGCAGGAAGTGCTACTTATACCCCCCAACGAAGCCCACAGCAGCCACCAGAGCCTGTCTTCCTGTACAGTAAATAGCCTGGAGTTACACAGCATGGCCGGGTGGTATTACAAATAAAACGTGTAAGTAGCCATCAGCAAGTTTTCTGCATTGCTCGAAAGCAATTCTCGTCTACCTCCTGGGGGGATTCATGCTGCCTCAGCAGCTGTGTGACACCAGGGAGGGAGGGAGGGAGGGAGAGGGAAGGGGGAGAGGGTTCCCTTCCTCCTGGCTGCAGGGAGGTTCACTCAGTGGCAGCTCCCCCCACCAAGTATCAGGCCAAGAAAGGCCCACCTAATCCAGCATCCTGCTCTCAAAAGTGGCCAATCAGATGCCCTGCATTCCAGGGAGCTGGACTAGATGACCCATGGGTTCCCTTCCAACTCTACAATTCTATGATTCTATGCTCCAAAAGGAAGACCTGAGTGCAATAGCAACTCTCCCCACTTCCATTGGCCCCATTGGGTTCTGGTTATTATGAGGGAGAAAAAACTTATTTATCTAATTTCTTCAGGCTATGTGTGATTTTATACAACTCTCTCATGCCACCTATTTTACTTGCCTTTTCTCTAAACAGAAAAGCTCCAATGCTGGAACCTTTCCTTGTTCAGAAAGGTTTTTTCCTTGTTCAGAAAGGTTTTATGCATATGATCCTTTGCAAAGCAGCTATGCCCAAATGCAGAAATCCAGATGGATTTAATGCTAAAGTACTTAACACTAGAGTGATCACTGCACATTGTGCACTATGAGGGAGAAAAGCTTTTCTCTATCCACTTTCTGAACACTAGACATAGTTTTTACAAACTACTACAGTGGTACCTCGTGTTACGTACTTATTCCGTTCCGGAGGTCCGTTTGTAAACCGAAACCGCTCGTAACCCGAGAAGCGCTTTTGCTAATGGCGCCTCCCGCTGCTGCTGGTGCGCAACTTCCGCTCACATCCCGGCTCAAAGGTCGCAACCAGCAGCATCTACTTCTGGGTTAGCGGAGCTCATAACCCAAGGTATTTGTAGGGGGGGCAGTATGTAACACAAGCTACCACTGTATCATTTGTCTTCTCTTACTTGCCTTTTCTCCAGATTAAAAATCCCCAAATGTTTTGGAACATTTCCTCGTGGCGAGAGACACATCAAGACACATCTGTAGCCTGCATACTCTCCTTTTCTCTAACCAGCTGTGGGGCACCTTTGTCTCCTCCAGATGTTGCTGAACTACAATTTCCATCAGCCCTAGCAACCATGGCCAACGGCCAGAGATGATGAGGGTTGTAGTTCAGCAATATCTGCTCTAAACCAGAAAGGCTCCCCTCACTCAACCTCCCACCCTAAATGGGATACTGTCTTTCTTACTGCACTGACACCTGCAACCTTGCCTTTTCTGTGAACTGGAAAGCCCCAGATGTTCTAACCATCCTTGCAGGGAAGGATGTAGCTGTAGGCTGTCTGCATGGACTCTGCACACCAACTCAATAAGATAGCGAAGAGCCAATAAATCCATTACCTTCTTTGTTCTCCAAGATGTTGGGTGCAAAGCCACCCTCGTCGCCCACGTTGGTAGCATCTTTCCCATACTTCTCCTTAATGACGTTCTTCAGGTTGTGGTACACCTCAGCGCCAATGCGCATGGCTTCCTTGAAGCTCTCAGCCCCAACAGGGAGGATCATGAACTCCTGCATGGCCAGCTTGTTACCAGCGTGGGAACCGCCATTGATCACATTGAAGGCCTGGAAGGTGGGCAAGACGAAAGGGGGAAAGAAAACCCAAGAGGTTGGACTGGATGGCCCTTGTGGTCTCTTCCAACTCTATGATTCTAGGTTAATGCTCCAGAAATGCAATCAAGCACGCATTTTAGAGCCAGCAATTAAAACATTGTTTGCTCTGACAGCTGCCCAGTGATCAGCATCATCTGCACCTTAGTCTTCAAGGGCCTGTCTGAACAGGAAGGTGCCAGATGGGTGGGGTATAAATAATAAATAAATTATTATTAATTATTATTATCTCTCTTAGGAGGGAATTCGCACAATACAGGAGCTATCACAGAAATGGCTCCCTCTTGGGTTGCCACCAACTGTGCTTCTGATGTTTACAGTATCATACCACTCACGGCTTTCCCCTAAAAGAATCCAGGGAAATGTGGCTTGCTCAAAGTGCTGAGAGTCGTTTTCCTCCCAGAGTTACAATCCCCAGAGTGGTTCTACCACCAACCCCTATTGCCAAGGAACTCTTGGGAATTCTAGCTCAGCAAGAGGAGTAGGGTTTTGCCGAACAATTCTCAGTACCTTTAGGAAACCAGTTCCCTGGATTATTTCAGGGGAAAGCCATCTGCGGCATCTGGTTAGCCACTGTGAGAAAAAGGATGCTGGATTAGATGGCCTGATCCAGCAGTCAGGTTCTTAACTAGAGGAGAGCCACTGAACACTGGAAATCCAACATGCTTGCTGTTTTTCCACCCTTAATTCACAAAAGCCACTGCCCCTCCATATGGCTAGGTGGCAGCAAGAGAGGTGTTTTGTCTGCACTAGATCTTGCCTCCTTTGCAGAATAGCAACATAGGAAAACTTACAGGGACTGGCAGAATGACGTCCTGGTTCCCAGCCAGATCAGCAATGTGGCGGTACAAGGGGACCCCCTTCTCAGCAGCACCAGCCTTGCAGACAGCCAGGGAGACGCCCAGAATTGCATTTGCACCAAACTTGGCTAAGATAGTAAGAAAAAGAGGTTACTGAGAGACTGCATGGTTCCTTACATGTCCAGCAAGTCACTGCAGTCTGCAGAAGAGATTCTCCTGTAAGTTTCCAAGATCTCAGAAGCCCACTCCACAGTGACTTGGAGCAGGGCCTTCAGTGTGGCTGCCCCATTCTGTGGAACAGCATTTCTTTCAAGATACGCCCGACACCCATGACAGAAACTTTCTACAAACAACTGGAAACACTTTTGTTCCAAGACACTTTCCAAGCTGCTGTGTCTACTTGGCATAGTCTTTTAATCTGCTTTCTGGACTGTTTTTATTGCATTGTGATTTAATAAATGCTATATTATTAAATAAAATATATTATTAAATAAAAAATTAATAAAAATAAAAAGTTAAACAACAACAAAACTACAACTACAGAGAGAAAATGTATCATTTGTTTACAAAATTTAAAATCAATTCAATTTGAAACACTTTGGTTTTATTTAAGGTAGGCAATTGTGTTTGTTTTAATCCAGGTTTGAGGCAATTTTATTCAATGCTGTTTGTATTTTTGGTCATTTTAATGTAAACCTCTTGCAGATTTTCAATCACATGAAAGTGCAAATAAACAAACACCTGGCTCAGTCCACTATGTTTTCCTTTCCCTACATTTAGTAGGAGATGGATGATTATAGTAAAACAATGCAAGAGGAATATTTCCAAACCTAGGCTCCTTTCTACCAAAAGCACTTTCTCTCCAATCAAATGTGCATAGGAGCCCAGTGGAAACATGGATCAGATCATTAAGTCCATCCATCTCAGCCTTGCCTACCCTGATGGGCAGCAGCTCTCCAGAGTTCCCAGAAAGGGAACATTCCTAGCCCTACCTGGAAATGTTGGCAATTGAACCTGGGGTTCTGCATGCAAAGCAGCTGCTCCACCACTGAGCTATGGTTGTTCTCAACTCGAGTGTGGTTAGCTGAAGCATTTATGAAGGAATTGTGACTTCTTTTATTGTGCTATAAATCTTTCAGGCAGCAGAGAGGCTGAGAAGCAGGAGCACCTCCCAACCGCACTAGCACAGGCAGTGGACCCAAACCCAGAGCATTCATGGCTGCAAAATCACAAGCGTACACTTGTCCAACCATTCCACTTACACTTGTTCTCTGACCCGTCCATATCCAGCATCAGCTTGTCGATCTTCTCCTGCTCCACAACACTGATGTTCTGCAGGGAAGAGGCAAGGCAACCAAAACAATCCACTTAGTCATAACTAATCTCCCAGCAGATATTTGCCATTGGTCAAGGACAAATGATCCAAACAACACACCAAGGAGAGGCAACTCCTTCACTTCATTTTCGTACACTTCACCTCAATTAAGAATTGAAAATTGCCAACCGAATAGAATAGCCAGTTCATGTGCTTTTTAAAAAACAACAGCTTGATCAGTAATGTCTGCAGACCAAGCTGCTCTTAAAGGCACAGGGCCCAATTAACAAACAGAGCAGCAACACTGAATTAAACAAAGTAAAAACCCCTTTTGACTAAATAGATCCACACAGGTCATCGGGGAAGACTGGGGTGGGGGCAGAGATGTAAAGCTGCCTTATGGGCCACCAACCTGAACACCCACCCCCCCAAATTAGATTGCAAGGAAGGAGAGCTACAGAATAAATCTGGTGCACATTCTTAAGGCAGGACTCAGGAACTGCAAGCAGTTTTCCATCCATAACATTATTTCATGCCGTTTTAGAATTCCCACAGCGCTTCTCAAACATGCTTTCATGATCATGCATCCAAAAGAAGGCCATTCGCTGACGACGGTAATGAGCTTAGTATTATGCTGGCTTTCTCACCCATACAAAGAGCATTAAAGAGACTAGGAACTACACTTGGACTAGAGGGGTTAGTGAAATAAGGAAGGCTCCTACCTTGTTAACCAGTGCAGGGGCAATTGTTTTATTGACGTGCTCAACAGCTTTTGAGACACCTGGAAGGAACAAGCAAATCAATCACTAATCCAATCCACCAAAGGCAAAAGCAGGCATTAGTAGAGGATCACTGGCCGTTACAGCCCCAACCACCTAGCCCTCAAGACAAGATACATATTAAAAGGGTGCAGCACACTAGTCCTTTTTTTTAAACAGACAAAATTATGTCACTGAGGGAATAGCCATCGTCTAGGAATGCCTGCCGGAAGGTTAGTCCCGTAGACCATGCACAGAGGAGGAGCCTGCCTGGAGTCAGGCCAGGTTGCAAGCACACATCCTTTACCTGAGTACACAGTGCCGGCGCCAGGAATTCGTTAACATATTTAACTGCTCGGGAGACGCCTGGTGGGAACCGAGTGGACGAGGAGGGAAGAGAGAGACGGGAGAAAGGAGAAAGAAGGGAGAGAGAAAGATGAACGCCCACAAGAGACCACAAAAGCAGCAGCAGCAGCAGCAGCATGCAAGGGGGGGTAGGGAGTCACAGCAAAAATGACCAGAGGACCCATAATCAGGAGCGGGGAGCAGAAAGAGGAAGAGGCCTCAGGTCCATGCAAACTTGACAAAACCAGGAAGGCTTCATTTAACAGCAGCTCAAGTCAGGCATCACCTGTGGTCTGTGCCAACTATAGATTAAGCAGCTCAAACCGTAGCCAAAAGAGCAGCAGCCAAAGCATGGCTTACAGATGCTTCCCTGATTTCTTTTCTTGTCCTTCCAACTGAAGCTCTGGCTCCATGATGCAGCTTCTGGAGACCGAGCAATGGCTGCAACCATGGGGTCAATGTGCAGGTTCAGACATTGAAATCAATGGAGCCCTAAGCTACTCATGGTCATAACTTTCAATGGTTCTACTCTGAATAAACGTTAGTTGAATGCAACCCAGTGGTTTTAAATCAGTACTAGATTTATATAGAATTACACCCACTGAATGCTTTTAATGTTTGCTTTTATTGGTGTATTTTTAAATAAATGTCTTGGATTATCTTGTGAACCACTTGGAAGTGTTTGAGAGAGTGGAATATAACTTTAGTTAAATACATATAAAAACAGCAATCCCTCCTTAAGCCTTATGGGCTGTTGTAGCAGATGTTAGTCCTGGTCAGAGCAGACATGGACTTAGGTCCATTTATTTAAATGGATCTACTCTGAGCAAAGTGTAGCTGGACACAAACCCATTGCTTTTAAGTACATTTGCCAGCATTTATCCCAGAGGCACCAGGATGATCGCTGTGTGGAAGCCCAGGGAGACTTTCCGCATGAGCCAGCAGGGTGACATGTTAACTCCCTTTTCAACTTGTTTCTATTTCTCTATTTTTGTCTATTCTAGATTACAAGTTTGTTTGGGGGCTGGGACCAGCTTACTTTGAAGGCTGTGCTGCACATCAGCCTGCCCCAACCCAGTGCCCTCCAGGTGTTGCTGGATTTAAGCCACTCCCCTCCTGCACCTGCTACCTTTTCCCACCAAGGACAGGTGAGTGAATGTGGGGGGGGGCCTCCTCCCTCAAAGCCAAGAATGATGGGAACAGCAGTCCAAATAACCTGGAGAGTTTAGGCACAACTGGCATCTTAAATTGTATAAGGATTATAAACCAAGCCATTTCAGTCAGAATGTCGACACCTCTTTGCCACATCACCAAAACTATTTTTGCATGCAGGGAGGAAGGCAGCAAAGCTTGAATGGACCAATTTTGCAAGGCTGTGGGAAAGGGCCCTTTGCAGATTCTCGGCTGTAGCTGGGAGACACAAAACGGGGGGCGGGGGGCAAAAAGAGCAGTAGAAGTAGCATCTGTGGAACAGCACCCAGAAGTACCAAGTTGGGAGAGCAAAAGAGAAAAAACAACGAGTGCATTCACCACACCAGGAAAGCTTTACCTTTCCCCAGGAAACGAGTCTTGTCATTGTCGCGCAGTTCCAGGGCTTCATAGATCCCAGTCGAAGCTCCGCTTGGAACAGCAGCTCTGAAGAGACCTGGAGAGGAAGGAAGGAAAAACCAGTATTGGACACGGCAAGCTCTGGGGCGACAGAGAAGCGTTTGCACAGAACCATCTCACAGTGGAGACTGGCAAGGCACATAGAGATGAAAGAGGAAGTGGGGGAAAGCGTCGCTCTGCCAACTACTTCTTCCAGCTCCACTTTGGCCACCTAAAACTGCGATGGGGCAGGACGGCCCCTGGGGTTGGCTGCAGCCTAGTGGGGCCTGAGCTCCTTGCTTGATAGCTCAGCAGCAGATTTAAAGGCAGGAAGACCTGAAGTCACGTGGGTGGAGGCTTTGTAGCTCAGCATTCCTCTCTGGATCTTTGCAAGCGGGTGGTGGTGTCCCCCTGCCCATGGTGGGAGGGGCATGAAGCAAAGTGGGTGGGGCAAAGGATGCCAGTTTTACCTTTGTACTGTACTGTAGGCTGGCTTCCACTCACCCCTTCTCTATTCTCTGTTCAGGCAAGCAAGAGGCATCAAAGCTCAAGGACATATTTCAGCCACGTAAAAACGCTCAAGGAGCATGAGAAGCAAAGCGTGGCTTGGAGACAGTCTCAAGGGTCAGGCAGAGAGGACTGAAGGGCTGCATTTGGCCTCTGGGGCTGAGGTTCCCTGCCCCTGACATAGCTGTGCCTCAAAGGTTGGTTGCCACTTTGATGAACACTCAGATAAAGCTTTTTATAGACGGAAAGTGTTCGTTCATTCAGCCATTCATTCAGAGCAGGCCAGATTAGTGCACACCTTTGAGTCCCTGGGAGAGGGTGGGATCCAAAGGGATTGAGCCGCTGTGTGTCTCCTGACCTGGCACCTAGCCACCTATTCTGTGCCTTCCTCAAACACAGGCTGTGCCCACCCAATTATGCGTCCTCCTTCCATGTCCCTTTATTTACCTTCCCCTTTATTTAGACACACACACACAATGCTTTGTGGCTAGGTCTGGTGTCCCAACAGGAAGCAGCAACTATTTCTCTGTCACCCTCCAGAAGCCTCCTGCCTTTGTAGCCTAATGGTAGCTCCTGTTTTGGAAGGATCTCATTTGGAATCCCTGACAGGGCTCACTTGCAATTCTGCTATAATTGGGGTTGCCCTTTTTCAAAAAAAGAAAGAAAGAAAAACTCCACTCCGCAGCTTATTGCACTGAGAGGCCTCTGTCAGTTCACATCTCCCTCCCTTTCTCTCTGCAGGCCACTGTGCCTTTTGGTGCCTTTTGTTATTTTCTGCTCCAAGGACACTTCCTTTGTGCAAAGCAGGAATTGAGCACAGTCAATAGCATTTGCAGGCTAGGCAGGGAGGGCGGCCTCCCTCTTGTCAAAATCAAGAGAGGGTCGCCCTAATGAGCCTCCGTTGAGGGGGGGGAGCTGGCATCTCAAGGCTGGAGAGCTCTGGCTTTTAAAAGAGAAAAATGGGCACCTGTCCAGCCAACATTGGGGCTTTATCCTCAAGCAAGCACTAAGAAATAACATCTGCACTATAAATTTAATTCAGTCATGGCATCTCCCATAGAATCCTGGAAAGTGACATTTGGTAAGGGTGCTGAGAGTTGTTAGGAGACTCCTATTCCCCTCACAGAGCTACAACTCTCAGTGTGGTTTCAAAATCTGTCCTTCTTTGCAGGGAACTCTGGGAACTGTAGCGCTGTTGTGGCTGGTAGCCTTATCCTCTATGAATTTATTTAATCCTCTTTTAAAGCCATCCAAGGAGAGTAGATTTGGGGTCACCAACCATACAGCATAAATAGAAAACTGCACACACATTTTTCTTTCCCAAGGGATCTGGGAAAAGGTCAGATGTGGTAAAATTAATCTGAGCCTTGAAAAGCACATAGGAGATGAATTGAGGAAGTTGGAAAGAGGCACTCTTCCAACTTAGTTCCATGCACTTTTCAAGGGAGAAAAAAAGAAAGCACCTTCACATCCTCCTGGACCAATGGGGCAATGAATGGGAAGGGAGGGCTCAAAGGCACCAGGGATAGTGCACCCACAGCTGTCCCAGATTCACTATACTAGCTAACACTTGGGGAAGAAAACATTCCACTAAATTTCAAGGCCCAATGGATGGAGGCAGAAATTCCGGGCAAGTCCCAATTCTCACTGCCTTCACTGAAAAATGGCAAAACAAAAGGCAATCTGAAAGGAGAAAAGTAGCAACTGGGCAAAGGGCTAGGTCTGAACATTTCACCCTTGCTGTGCTAGTTTTCTGCTTGCAGTGAGTTTTATCACTTCTGCTTGCAGGGAGGGGGTGGGAAATGGGAAACCTGAGCTGCAGGCCAAAATGGTACAGCCCTCTACAACTCTGTTCCGCCGCATGCAGAGACTCAGCCAATCGGAAAAGAGAACGCAGGTTATACCGGCCCCACGGTACTCAGCCAACCCTCCAACCTGGCTCAGAATATTTATCCTTGTGTAGTTTCAAGGGACCATTCTCCCCCCACTTCACACACACTCAACTGCCCTGCCTTCTCGGTTATCTTCTGTGTATTGGGTTGCCGCAGAGGCCACCAAAATACAAGGCCAGAAGCAACTGGCTGCAGTCCACCAAGGACGACTACGGCAATATGTCATCTTACACTCATAGCAGCTGGAAGTTTTATTTTTATCTTCAAGTTTTAAAATGCTGTTTGCTGGTTGGCGGAGATTTTGACACATTCATCTGTCCCGCCCCTCACCCTCCCTTCACACACATCAAGTTTTCCTGCATGGGTTTCAAACTACGCCACAAAACCTTGCTGTATAACAGATGGTGGGGGAGAGAATGAAGGGGAAGAATGATCAATGGCTTGACTCAGAAATAAGGCAATTCCTTATGTTTTCCAGGGTCAAACATGAAATGGAGGCAGACTTCCCCCCCCCATCCCTCTTCTATGACCCCTGAATGAAACAAGAGGCTCATTTTTCCAGTTTGGTGGCTTCAATCCAACATTTGTCAAGAACAGAAAGTTAAATAATCATACAAATAAGTATGTATCATACAAATACATAAAGGCACATAAGAATCTGCTTTACAGAGTAACACCCATCAAGCGCAATACTGTCTACACCAGGGTTCCCGCAAACTTGGGTCTCCAGCTGTTTTTGGACTACAACTCCCACCATCCCTAGCTAGCAAGACCAGTGGTCAGGGATGATTGGAACTGTAGTCGAAAAACAGCTGGAGACCCACGTTTGGGAAACCCTGGTTCTACACTGACCTGGAATGGCTCTGTGGAGTTGTATCCCAGGCTCACCTGGAGATGGAAAGGATTGAACCTGGGACCTTCTGCATGCAAAGCAGATGTTCTTCCACTGAGCTATGACCCTTCCCTGTAGAGAGCCCTACTAGATCAGACCTAAAGTGCCATCTAACCAAGGACCCACTGCTAGAAGAGGGCTCAAGGGGGATAGCAGCCATTCAGAGTTCGCTTACCTTTGCTGGTGTGCAGGTCTACCTCAACAGTGGGGTTCCCACGGGAGTCAAAGATTTCGCGAGCATGGATCCTGAGAATGGACATTTTGTTTGTCTGGGGAGGAGGAAGAGGGAGAAAACAGTATTTTTAAACTAAAACAAACAAACAGATACACAGCACAATGGGCCACCAGTGTCCTTGGTGGCACAAGATTCCCAAGCAACATAGGAAGCTGTCTTACACAGTTAGACCATTGTTCCACCTAAGGCCACACCAGCACTATTTAAACCACTATGAGGCCGGTTTAAACAGTCACTAAACATTCTTTAAACAAATAATTTTGGGAGCTGTAGTTTGTTCATGGGTGTTGAGTTGTTAGGAGGTGCCAGAGCTAGTTTCTGAAATGGTTTGAGAATCAGCCCCTCTCACCCAGGGAACTCTGGGAATTGTTGCGCTTTGAGGGGAATAACAACTCTCAGCACCCTTAAACTAACTCCCAGAATTCCTTGGGGGAAGCAGTGTTTGAAGCAGAATCATAGTGCTTTAAATGTGTGGTGTGAATATGACCTAACACAAAACTTGTCTGCACACAAAAAACTGTGGCCTGCCCCCAAGCCAGTGTGGTGTCGCTGGACTAACATACAACTGGGCTACATGGTTGCCTGCCTACTGCCAGCATTATTATTCATTCAGATAAGAATGAGAATATGGGAAGACTTGAATTTTGTTGAAACTGGGGTTTTTTGTTTATAAATGGAGCATGCAGGTCTAGAATCAGTTGCAGTCTCTGTATCATCTACGGTACACTCCTCCAAGACCGATGCTCTTTGCATGAGAATTAGGTTGAGGGCCATCACTGCAGCCTGTGGCAGTGAGTTCCAGAGTTTAACTATGCACTGTTGTGAAGAATTACTTTATTTCATCTGCCCAGAGTCTCCAAACATTCAGCTTCATTGGACGACAACACTGGGCTCCAGTAATATGAGCAAGGAGAAAACCATCTCAGTGTTAGATTTCTTCAGGCTGTGTGAGATTTTAAACGCCTCTATCATTTCCTCTCCCACCATCACCTTTTCTCTAAACTGAAAAAATCCCAAGCACAATAATAATAATCATTTCATCGTATGGGAGTTGCACCAATCCCTTGATCAGACAGCCATGATATATTTGATCTTTTGCAAACCAGCTATCCCCGCCCCGCCCCCCCAACCCGAGGCAAAAAGCCAGATGGATCCTTGCAAAGTTGGTGTTTAATACTAAGCTGATACTCTCCACTTTCTCTTTTGAAAAGCAGCTGGATTTTTGTGTGTGCAGGAAGCCTCTTATATGCAAAAGCTACTGCCTAATAATTTCCTCGTTTTTTAAAAAAAGAAGCAGAAGCAGCTAATGCAAAAGGTTATTTAGTCTTCTGCCCAGCAGAGGATACTCACTGCATGCCGACCCAGCTGCCTAACCAGGCTACGAAAATGAGGCGGCATTATTATTGCTCAGAAGTCCTTGAACAAGCGACCTCCCTCTAAGCCCCGCCCCTTCCTGCACAGCCCGTTGTAGATCATTGCAGCACTGCAGTTATTCAGAACTGCATCCAGCTAGTTCTCTTGTTTAACCCTCTGTCTGCAGTCTTCCCATTCTACCTCTCTGGACCCAGGCTGGTGGGTATTTACAAACTGGAACTGAGGATGTAGATGCACCCATTATCTACCAAGAAGTCTGAACCGTTTTTAAAAAAACTTTTTAAAAAAGATTAACAAGTCACAACAGTTGCAGCACTAACTCTGCCAATATCCCACAATCGCTGGGTTGCGTTGTTAGGCATGGAATGCAGTGTCCTCCAGGGGACCTCAGCTTTCAAAGGGGATGGGGGGTTCAAGTTGCTAGTCCTCAATAGTGTAAGGACAGGTGTCAAAGCTTTTGCACTTTGCACAGGCGTGCAGAAGCTACTCCTGCTGGAATTCCCTCATCTGTACACCTAATTAAAGGGGCAGGAGCCCTAGATTTTCCTTTTCCCCACCTCATTACCCTTACTGCTACAGAAACTCTGGAACCTGTGAAGAATGAAGGGGGAAGTGCCATAGCTCAGTGGTAGCGTCATTTGCTTTGCATGTCAAAGAGAATCCTTATCTGAAATCCTAGAGGTGCTGCCAGCCCTTGTAGACAAAACTCAGCTAGGTGGACCAGTGGGTTGACTCAATATAATGCTGCTCCCTGTGTTTCTAACAGGTAGGAGGAGGCAAGCAAGATTTGGGAAGCATCACAGCTCAAGTAACAGAACATGCAGAAGGGTCCCGGGTTCAATTTCCCAGTATCTCCACAGGAGACTGGGAGTGTCTGAAAACCTGGAGACCCACTGAGCTAGTGGTCTGATTTAGTACAAGGCAGCTTCCTATAGCGTCCTTGCCACACCCAAAGAAAATTGAGACGAACATGCATCAACCGGCACAATTACAGTAATATGAATTACACAAATCAGAGCTCTCTCCCCACCCTGCTGCACCAAAGCACACACAATTCTGCCCTTAGCAAGAGGACAAATTAACCAAACTGAGAGTAGGTGGAAATTATTAAGCTCCAATCAATCCCAGTTAACACAGTCAATAATAGCCAGGTATGATCGATGTCAACATTCACCTTGAGGGCAGCAGGTTCCCCATTCCTCACTAAGTCCCCTGATAAGTTTCATGGCACATGGTTCAAGCACATAAAATGGACTCTTCCATTTGTGTCTGAATCTGCGGGTTTGGAAGCGAGCGAGCATCAATTTCCTGCCTGCCTCGAGATGTCTAATTCTGCCCTGTGACTCAGCATTTCATGTAACTGTATTTAAAAAAAAAGAAAAAAGGAGGAGACTGAGCTCAGGAATGAGGATGGCTCAATGTCTGTCCTTCCCCACCCTCCCCAGCCACGTGTCCCCAGATTCCTCAAGGAAACTAGATTTGACCTCCACACGGTCTGCCCTTTGGAACAAACTTTTGACCTTTTTGCCAAAGCTGCAGATTATAATCCAGAGAGGAAGGGAAACTAAGCTTGGGCTTAATTAAAAAATTTTAAAACCAGATGTTTCAAGGCCTTCTTTCCACCTCTTCCTCTCATCTAATCCTACTTTTCATCTGGCTCACTTCCATGGTTCTCCCTCTACCTGGAACAGCCTTATTAATCCATTCAAGATGCCACCCAGAACTGAGGCCTCTCTTCATGTTCCCACTCCACAAGAGGTCTGGAGGGTGGCAACACAAGAACGGGCCTACTCTGTGGTGGCTCCCCGTTTGTGGAATGCTCTCCCTAGGGAGGCTCACCTGGCACCTTCATTACATATTTAAGTGCATGGCTGGCAAAAACGTTTCTCTTCAGCCAGAGCTTTGGCTGATTAACATTCTATGGCCTTTTAAATGTGTTTGTGGGAGAGCAGTTATTGGTTTGTTTAAGTTTTATTATATATTTTGTGTTCTCATTTTGTATTTTTATGTTGTGAACCACCCTATGATCTTCCAATGAAGGGTGGTATACATTATTATTATTATTATTATTATTATTATTATTATTATTGGAGTCCTCTGTGAGCTAAGAGCTTTTGGAAGCTTCTTTGCAAAGCCTGCAAAGGAGCTCTGGGTAGGGTTGTATTACTCTTCCATGCTGTTATAAAACAGTCACCACTTAGAAGAGCTAAGCAGTAAGGAACATCATCTCCCAACTCTGCTTTATTCACTTTAGTTTTCAAAATGCAAGAGATGCAACTTTCTGGGAGATATTTAAGAATGGGCAACACGTCACTCTCGGGTATTTGAAGATTAAGAAAAACAAAAGTGCTCTAGGCAGCTGATGTAAGAATCTAACATTCAATATTTGGGAAAGGATAGATGAAGGACTGCTGCTTTTGCAAGAGAGGGTCAAAGCAGAGATGGAACTGTGCAACAACCACTATTAATCATTACTCAAACAGTACAGGTTTCATCATTAGATAACAGAAGAGACTTGCAGCAATCCTAGGCTGCAATGCTAAGCATGTCCACTCAGAGGTAAGTGCAGTTAGGATTATAGCCTAAGTTCAAGCATTTAATTTCCCCCAAAGAATTGTGGGAACTGTAGTTTATTAAAGGGAACTGCAGCTCTGGTGGCTGAACTACAGCTCCCAGGATTCTTATGAGGGAAGCAATGCACTCCAAATGCAGTTCTATTAAGTTCTGCTCAGAGTAGACCCATTTAAATGAACGGAGCCATGTAGTCATGTCCATCAACTTCAGTGGGTCTACTCTGAGTAGGACTAGCACCAGATACAACCAATGGGGGCCTTAGAATAAAATTTAATTGACCTCAGGCATGTCTTCCAAACACCACAAAGCTGCTGCACTTGCAGCAAAACTAAGACATCTCTCCCTCTGGAAATGGTTAAATAAGCTTCTTAGAAACTCAAAGGGCTGCTCCCAGGAGGAAGACTGCATCAATAACCAACCCTGCACCAAGGGAAAGTCCATCTGGTGCAATCGATCCATGACGCAGATCCTCCTACTCATTGTAGTTAGGGAGGAAGAGGAGGGGCAGTTAAGTTGGGTGTGAATCATAAGGCTTAAAAAAAAGAGAGCCTTCCTTCCTTCCTTCGGTTTTTAGCACATGGCTGCAACATTCTGTGTAACCCAGCAACTGCCACCCTCATAAATCAATGCTCAGCTTTGGATGGCGGAATGTGGCATGCAAGGCATGATAGCCTAGAGACATGAAGCCTGCTGCCACACATGTCTCCTAACCCAGCTGCTAGACTGCTGCCTCCTCCCAGTCTTGGAATTCCACAGGATGGTATTTTAGTTCCATTCACATTTTTATGTAACCAGGGAACTTCACAGACAGGGTTACAGAATTTGAGGGCCTCTGTTATGTGGCTGGTCCCTAGGAAGGCATCAAAGTTCTACCATAAGAGCAGCAGGAGGAAGTGTTTGGTAGTGCGCTAGGTAAGGCACTCCTTTTTCCTTCCTGCTCAAGAAAGGTTTAAAAAAAAACCAGTGGGTTTGTGTGTGCTCCTTCCTTGCAGTATTTCACATAGGCCTGATTGAGTGAAGGGAGGAGCTGATCACAGCATGGTGCACGCTGTAGAATCATGCTCTGGCCATACTTCTCTCACCCCCAGACCACGCAAGGCACTGCAGGTAACAAGTTTCCTTCCTGGTTTGCCATAAAACTAGCCCCATCTTCAAGCCACTATTACTTTTAGAGGGTGGCGGCTAGTTTTATGGGCCTCTAGAGTACTTAAAGAGAGAGAGCTTTCCTAGCTTCCTTTCCCTGGGTCAATCACGCTAGGATTAACCCTTTGTGGGAGGAATTAGGAAGGTGAGGGAAAAGGATACCCAAGATCATCCTTTGTACAGCTACTCTGCCACTTATGCTTCTAGAGAGGTTGCATGCACACCCTACATTTATAGCACCCCCACAATAAATCCCAGCAACCTTAAAATACAGTTCCAATGTTTCTTTCTTTTTTTTAGGGAGGGGGGTGTACTTGAAATGTATGGCCTCTCTTCCACACCCCATTTTCTCTAAGAGACTGATACCGTTTACCTCTAACCACACACTTTTCAGACAATTACAGAATCCAGGCCCTTATGGGGCTAGTCTGTAGAAAGGCAGGCACCCATCTCACCCTGGACCTATAGGAGCCAGCAACTTTTATCTGATCTTGAAACTGCTTTGATTTCAAGAGAGAGAGATGGAGCTGCTTTTAGAGGCATATAATGGTACTTAACCGGAGGACCTTCGTAACCTTCCTAGTGAAATGATACTTCGGACAATTATTTCTTTTGGGGGGGAGTGCCCGAGCTCGGTCCTTTCTTCGCCCTGCTAAAGGAAGTCCTGACTTCACGGAACCAGTTGCAACGACCCACCCCTGTATATTTGCAATGGGGACTCCCTCCCCTCTTTCCTTTTCCGCAAAGGCTTCCCCGTTGCAACATTTTTGCAAGCGTATCCTTCTTCCCTAAAGCAACAAGCTTTCTCCCTATTAAGGAAGGAGAGATTTTAGGTCCCCGCCACCATCACTTACCTGCAACTAAGCTGGAGCACTAACAGCACCTGCAAAATAATAATAATAATAATAGTATAATAATTTTCCTTACAAGAAAAAAAGAATGACAACAGACGGCTAACTGGAACCAGCACCGTTTTCAGCTCGCGCTCCCGGGCAACTGGGGAAGATCCACCCGGCTCGCTCTGAACTATAGTCCCGTCCATGCAGATTAGGGGCACCCGTCCCGGCTTCTCATTGGCTGGCCTGGCCCCTTTGCCTCTTCATGATTGGTCAGGAGGGGCCTCTCGCCAGCTCAGCCTCCTGGCGCGTGCGCTACGTGCCTAAGCGGGCCCTTTTGCTGAGGCTGCTCGCCTCCATAGAGGGCTCTTTTCTTTTTTTTTAAGTGATGGAAAATCCCCATTTTGCTAAGCGCAGAAAAGGGGGGGCGGGTTCTGAAGCAGAACATCCTCGTGGTTCTCTCCCCGCCTTCCATGCAACAGTTGCAAAGCGGCACAATTCGCCGGTAGCCATAATAAAAGCTAGGATTTATTTTTTTCTCTCTGTCTCCAAAATTTAATGCAACATAAAGCAAATTTTGTATATACATATATACACATCGAAATTTAAAACCGTATAAATCATTTTTATCATTCAAAATGTAATGTAATATACTGAAATCAAACTTTTAAAGACAAAAATGTTAGCTTTTTTATTACATATACAACATTTTTTGATAGAAAGCAAGTTAGAAAGCAAGGAATTCTTTAATTTATTTAGTTCCAAACTTTGCAACATGCATCCCAACTGTCTAAAGTTTTTCTCTCAGCCTAGCTTACCTCAGGATTTTTGTGAGGAGGGAAAAAAAGGGGGGGGAGCAGGGAAAGAACCTTTGAAAAAACAAAAAAAATATCACTAAATTAATTTTTCAGGTTTCATGCATGTGGGCACAGATGCTCAAGCCTATTAATCGGATTACAAAAGGTGGTCATTATACAAGAACGCCTCCATCAGTCTCAAGTCCTTTCATAGGTTGGTTCAAGGGTATCTGAGCATATGTAGAGTTCCTTTTTTTTTAAAGAACATTTTCTGCATGTGCTCAGAGGCAAGCTTTAAACTACCTTAATCATATGTTCCACAACAATAAACAATTAATACAATACCAGAAATCAACAAACAATCTGATTAATCTAATGATATACTTATCTCGGTACTGTACAATCTTATACACACATCATCAGAAATAAGACCATTCTAGTTAGGAAGAGCCCTGCTAGGCCAACTAGAGCCCAAAAAATTAATAATAATAATAATAATAATAGGGTGGGGGGCCCAAATGGCTCTCCGGAATCTCCTCATGCCTCACTCCCTGGCACAGGCCACATTTTCCTTGAGTGCTTTCGCCTGGATGGAAAGCTGGAAAGTGCCTCATTGGTTTCCTGAAAGCAGTATGGAAAGACATGGTGTTGTGGGAACATCTGACTTTTGCATGCTGGCTGGCTGCACCAAGGTAAGAAAGATATATTTTGTGGGTGGCCCCACCCTCCTGGCAACATCGCCCACAAGCGAATGTGACCCTGGAGCTGAATATGGCTCCCCATGCCCTGAACTATGAGCTATGAACAATAATCAAAGGACCATTGAGTTCAGAATCATGTTTCCCAGACAGGCTCCTCCAGCAGACGCTTCAAGCAGGGCATGAGAAGCAACAGACCTCCCTTGTTTGTTCCCAGCATTCAGAGCTACGCTGTCTCTGAACATGGAGGCTCCATTTAGGCATACAGCTATGGACAGACCTGCAATCACGGTCACCACACCAAGTGGCAGTGAGTTCCATAAGACAACCCCTTTCTCTTTAACTGACTTGCCAGTCAAGTACATGGTTCTCCTCACTCTCCATTGTCCCCTCACAACAACCCTGTGGGGTAGGTTAGAACCTGAGATTTGATGACTGGGCCAAGGTGAGATTCATGGCTGAGCAGGGATTTGAACTCTGGTCTCCAATGTCATAGCCCAACACTCTAACCCAGGCATCCCCAAACTTCGGCCCGCCAGATGTTTTGGACTACAATTTCCATCTTCCCCGACCACTGGTCCTGTTAGCTAGGGATCATGGGAGTTGTAGGCCAAAACATCTGGAGGGCTGCAGTTTGGGGATGCCTGCTCTAACCACTACGCCACACAAATTGCAGGTGATATAGTAGGAGGGACTTCCTCTGTAGGTAGCAGTTGCAAACAGGTGGGTTCTGCATGTTTCACAGACATAATGGTGTAATCTATACTGCCCATTCAAAGCATTTTTGCTTAAATTATCCTAGGAAACCTTACAACCGTGCTGTAGGGTAAGCTGCTATGATATGATATGATATTTTATTACTTGCTCACTCACTCCTTCCCTCCTAATATTGTGATTAAGTACAGAGATGAGGGCTAAGGGACCAGTTGCTTACTTCAAGCCAACTAGTGCGAAGCTGGGAAGCCTGGTGTCCTCCAGATTTTGTTGGACTACAGCTCCCATCATCCCCGAGCCTTGCCCATGCTGTTTGGGGGGCTGATTATATTGAGTATATCCAGCAACTTCTGGAGGGCCACAGCTTCCCCATCTACGAACTAGACAGTCATTTGCTTTTTCCTGCCAGGTTTGTCCATTGCTATTTCCAAATCAGACATATTCCTGAGTTCCACAAGTTTATTTCCCCTCCTCCCCACACTCAGTCTCAGGAAGTGTTCCTGAGCATGTGCAGAGTGCATTTATATACCCACCAAATAACTACGGAAAGTCCCAGTTTTTCAAGGGAGGACTTATATACAGGGAAGTAATTAATCCAGAGGTGCAGCTAGGTAGTTCGCTGCAGGTGTCAACCATACAGCCCCCCCAAGCCCCATCTTGTACAAACATATTTATAGTGACAGAAGCTTTCATGGCTCCTGCAATGAAGCAAACAATCCCCTGGACTAACACGCTCTGAATTATTACATTCCAACAGGTTGTATGCCCAGAACAGAGTTACAGTCCTGCACTATACTGTAGCTAGAGCCTCTATCAGGCAGGCATCCGTGCTGAAAATCCTGGCATAATTCAGGTGTTGGTATTATTTTTCCTTGCATCAGCTTATTTCTTTTTTAAAAAATGAATAACGTAGTATTGTACAGTTTGGCAGGAGCCATAGACTGGGGAGATAAGGCTTCTACAGCGGGGAGAGGGGGGTGTCACTGGTCATTCACTGATTTTCTGCTCTGTAGGCATTTGAAAAATATTATTTCTTTGCTTCCCACCTCTGGGATAACTATGCGGCCTGCTTTTCCGTGAGAATCTGGATGTGCTGCCGATGGAATCGGGCGCTTTGCACGCTCGTTTTGAAAACAACCGAATTCTTTCTCACGATGGGGGCGAGGTGGGAACAGGAGGCGTTAAGTGAACAGAAGGACAGCATGGCCATCTGCTTTTGTAGAAGGAAGAGCTGGTGTGGTTTCACAGTGTTTGAAGGGGCTGGGGTCAACATCTCCACCGGAAAAGGTGCGCCTTAATGGAAAACAGCACCCTGGTAATAACTCTCTGTGTGCATTTATTTAAAGTTTGATAAGCAAGGGGTTTCTTGGGTGAGATAATCCAGAAATACTTAAGTCTTATAAGAAGAAGAATGGGGGAAAGGCATGTAAAAATTAAAATTTGCTGTGTTGTGATGTGCATTGTAATTCCTGTACTGAGTAGAGCTTGTAGAGGACCACCGAAATCCATTCCAGCTCTGATCCTAAGGCCCCATTCACTCTATTCATCTAGCATTCTTATTCCACTTTAAACAGTCTCGACTTCCCCCAAAGAATGATGGGATCTGTAATTTGTTAAGGGTGTAGTTACAGGTAGGTAGCCGTGTTGGTCTGAGTCGAAACAAAATAAAAAAATTCCTTCAGTAGCACCTTAAAGACCAACTAAGTTTTTATTTTGGTGTGAGCTTTCGTGTGCATGCACAGGTATCTGATGAAGTGTGCATGCACACGAAAGCTCATACCAAAATAAAAACTTAGTTGGTCTTTAAGGTGCTACTGAAGAATTTTTTTTTATTTTGTTAAGGGTGCTGAGAGTTGTTAGGCAGCCCCGATCCCCCCATAGAGCTACAATTCTCAAAGTGCTTTTAGCAATCAATCCAGGAACCCTGGGAAGTGCAGCTCTGTTGGGGGGAATAGGTGCCTCCCAATTACTTTCATCACACTTAGCAAACTACAACTCCCAGAATTCTTTGGGGGAAGCCATAACTGTTCACCGCGGTATCATAGTGCTGTATGGCACAAATGTGGCTTAAGGAGGAGGAAACCGGCAGACCTCCATGATTTGGCTGTAGGTAAGAGGGCAGGCAAGTGGGGCCTGACATTGGGCAGTGGTGGGGCAGTGCCCCATTTGCCCTGACGCACCACCCTTCACTCTTACTGCAACGTAATCTGGTAGTGTTGAATGAGCAAAGCTCATGGACTGGAATATAATGGTAAAGAAGGGACAAAAAAAGTAGATGGGGAGGTTTAATATTAGAACCCAACTGCCCCTTGTGATGTCACAAGCAGATCTACATATGGCGGAGAGAATTTTCACAGTGATCATGGACAGAATGGGGGCAAAGGTACCTAGATCTCTAAGGCCAGTACCATTTCCAGACCTCATAGCAATTACATCACTGTACATCGGGCAGGTGAGTTAAACTGCACGTATGTGAAATACTATAAAAGCATAGTACCGGCTTCCAATCCATGTGGAATTGTGCATCGTAATTAATTATTTCGGTGGGGGGGTGCCAGTGGGGCTGTGCAGGAGGTGAATCCAGACTTAGGGATTCTTTTAGAGGGGAAGCCATGTGTTTTAAATGTCCTTTAAATGTATTGAGTCGATGTGACTTAGAATCAGGCCTCGTTGTCCTTTCTTCACAGGCAGAGGTCACCCTTTCCCCACACTTCTTCATAACTCTCCTTGCCTTCTCCTTGTGAGGAACTAGGTCTGAGGGCCCATCCTATGACAGGAGCGGTCATATTTGATTGTTCAGATGTAGGAGGTGAAAGTGGGAGGTTGAGTGGTTCAGGGTCTATTTTATACAACAAAAAGGAATGGGTGTGACATGAGGGGAGCTAAACTCTCCCTTTCTCCCGTATTCCAAGCACTTTTCTACACAGTCTGCTTCATTTCCATCCAGGGCTGGTGTGGTGGGTATACCAGCAGTAATGATGAAATGTGATGAAGTAATGTAATTATTTCACCTAAACTCACCTCATAAGTTTGTGGCGGGGAGAATTTGAACTCACAACTTCCTGGTTCATCTTAGCCATAGTGTCGCACCAACTCTTAACTGTAGACTGTCTTAGTTACAGGTAGGTAGCCATGTTGGTCTGACGTAGTCAAAACAAAATAAAAAAATTCCTCCCAGTAGCACCTTAGAGACCAACTAGGTTTGTCATTGGTATGAGCTTTCGTGTTCATGCACACGTCTTCAGAGACAGTGGTACCTCGGTGGTCGCTCACCGAAGCGGTTGCTCCCCGAAGGCACGCTTCTGCGCAAGCGCGAAGTGCTGATAGAGCGCTTCTGCGCACGCACGTGCTGCACAGATCGCTCCCCGCATGCTGCGAGCTGCGCAGATTGCGTCTGTGCATACGATGTCATGGAACCTGGATGTAAACACTTCCGGGTCTGCGGCGGTCGCTCGCTGAAGCGGTCGTAAACAGAGGTTTGACTGTACCTTGTTTAATAATTATATTTCGAAATCAAGTCTGATCCACAGAGTGGGGAGAATATATTTCACTCAAGAGGCATGAAGCCTCTCTTCAGTATTGTCATTCAGGGCCTGGTTTTGTTTTGTTTTTTACAATTTTGAAGCTCCGCAATGCAGGAAGAGCTCTGACACCCTTTCCTCACACTTCCTTACACCTCTCATTGTTTTTTTCCTTCTGAGGAACAAGACCCAAGAGCTAAATACGAAAGGAATGCTCGTATCTGACTGTTCAGATGTATGTCCCATTTGTATGTCCTGACAAGACAGAAGTACTGTTTGTGGGGGACAGGAGGCGGGTGGGTGTGGAGGACTCCCTGGTCCTGAATGGGGTAACTGTGCCCCTGAAAGACCAGGTGCGCAGCCTGGGAGTCATCTTAGACTCACAGCTGTCCATGGAGGCACAGGTCAACTCTGTGTCCAAGGCAGCTGTTTATCAGCTCCATCTGGTACGCAGGCTGAGTCCCTACCTGCCCACTGACTGTCTCTCCAGAGTGGTGCATGCTCTAGTTATCTCTCGCTTGGACTACTGCAATGCGCTCTACGTGGGGCTACCTTTGAAGGTGACCCGGAAACTACAACTAATCCAGAATGCGGCAGCTAGACTGGTGACTGGGAGCGGCCGCCGAGACCACATAACACCGGTCCTGAAAGACCTACATTGGCTCCCAGTACGTTTCCGAGCACAATTCAAAGTGTTGGTGTTGACCTTTAAAGCCCTAAACGGCCTCGGTCCGGTATACCTGAAGGAGCGTCTCCACCCCCATCGTTCTGCCCGGACACTGAGGTCCAGCTCCGAGGGCCTTCTGGCGGTTCCCTCACTACGAGAAGCCAAGTTACAGGGAACCAGGCAGAGGGCCTTCTCGGTAGTGGCACCCACCCTGTGGAATGCCCTCCCACTAGAGGTCAAAGAGAACAACAATTACCAGACCTTTAGAAGGCATCTCAAGGCAGCCCTGTTTAGGGAAACTTTTAATGTTTGATGGATTTCTGTATTTTAGAATTTCTGTTTTGTTGGAAGCCGCCCAGAGTGGCTGGGGGAACCCGGCCAGATGGGCGGGGTATAAATAATAAATTATTATTATTATTATTATTATTATTATTATTATTATTATTATTATTATTGTTTATAAAGTGGGAGGTTGGACAGGGGGTCTATCCGTTACTCCAAAAAGGTGTAAAAAAAACCCACAAACTTCTTTGAGGGAAAGAATGGGCTTTAAAAGCATAGTGTCAAAAGGACCGATTCACACTGACCCATTCCTGAGGTACATCTTGATTGCACAACCATTTTATTTTTCAACGTGTTATTTTGCTGTCGTTAATTAGTCTTTGGGCTTTTATAAGCTAAAGGTAGGAAGGCTATCGCAAAGGAAACCAATGCATAATACAGTAACTGCAATGTTTTGCTTGCAAACCGCACAGGTAATAAGGGATCACATGATGTCACTGATGTCAGGTGACTGAGGGGTGGGCGGCGCAACTTGCCTGTAAAACTTGGCTTGTGGAAGTGGAAAGATAAGGCCCCAGCAGCTGCAGCAATAGGATGAGTGGACAGGGCAGTGATACTTGAGGTGAGGACAGGGGCCTGGCCACTTTGTCCCTATGCTCCTCTATGTCTTTAAATGGTGCCCCATATCCTGAAAAGTCCCCTCACTCTGCCTCATTTTTTAATATATATATATATATATTAAAAGATTTCTAGGCTGCTTTTCTGGGCAAAAGCCCATCCCAAGTGACAGACTATCTTAAAGCAAGTAAGCTGAAGGGCTAGTACTGTATTGTCTACACAGACTGGCAGCAGCTCTCTGGGGTTTTAGATAGGGACATTCCCAGTCATACCTGGAGATGGCGGGGATTGAACCTGGAACCTTCTGCATGCAAAGCAGATGCTTTACCACTGAGCTACGGACCTTCCCGTTGTGAGGTTTTTCCTTTAAGACTGATGTGGTCAATGGTGCTACACAGAGATGTGTGTTTGTAACCTTGACCTGAATATTAACACACCTGTGAGCTTTTGCTAATTTGAATAATTGAAGGTAGAGTTTGCTTACTGTCATGTGATTGGGTAATTGACTATTTTTAATTCTGTATTTAAGCTACCCAAATGGTTCATGGGTGGTGGTGGTGATGGATTGTGGGGAATGGAGTAGAGGAGTGTGTTGTATATAATTGTAAATAAAAGCAAGCAAAGATACTGAAGACGACTTTGTTATTTCGTCGACCCTGCCGCTGTTGCCACTCGGTTGGTGCGTATTTTGCCCAAAACCCATACCCTACTCCCCCCCAGGCCACCACATTAGCCTATCTGCAAATAGACAACCACTGAGCCTCTACAAATTATTATTTATAATTCCTTGCTTCATTGCTGTTGGTGACACAGAAGAACATCTGCTCTTCCACCATCTCCTCGCGTTGGTGTTGTAAAATTGCATTCTCTCGTCATCCCCCTCAGCCAGACAAAAAAAACAAACACAAAAAACAACAACACCCAAAGTGTCTGGCTAGCATTTTGGAAGATGAAAAATGCCCCATAAGGCCTATGTTATTGTGGGCATGCATGAAGAGCTCTCTACCCAACGAAAGCAGCATTGTATTTGACCACTGGATGTCACAACTCCTCAATGCGCAACGCAGCTGAAAAGCCAGAGGAATCAAGCTGAGTGTGGGAGCGGTTCTACGCAAGCGTTTCCAGAAAGAGAAGGGGTGTGTGTTGTTTTTTCTCCCTGCCATAGAATCCTGGAATTGGAAGGGACCACGAGGGTCATCTAGTCCAACCCCCTGCAATGCAGGAATCTCAACTTAAGTGTTCATGACAGGTGGCCATCCAACCTCTGCTTACAAAAAAAGGAAGGAGAGTTCACCACCTATTGTGGGAGACAATTTCACTGTCAAACTGCTGTTACTGACAGAATGTTCTTCCTGGTGTTTAGTCGGAATCTCCTTTCTGATAACTTGAATCTATTGGTTCAGGTCCTACCATCCAGAGCAGGAGAAAAACAAGTTTGCTCCATCCTCTGTGTAACATTGGGATCCTCCTGTCTTTCATCATCATCACTTTTAATTTGTCTACCGTCATTCTATCTTACAATACTCAAGGCAGTTTGCAAGCTGAAGAAACAAAGAATGTACACCTTATAACGATCTAATGCAATACAAAAAAAGTGACAATAAAACATAGCTTTAAAATAAGCAACCTACATCGAATAAAGTAACATTCAACAGTCATTAGAATAATATAGAATAATAATAAAGGGTAAAGGTAAAGGGGCCCCTGACCATCAGGTCCAGTCGTGTCCGACTCTGGGGTTGCGGCGCTCATCTTGCTCTATAGGCCAAGGGAGCCAGCGTTTGTCCGCATACAGCTTCTGGGTCATGTGGCCAGCATGACAAAGCTGCTTCTGGCGAACCAGAGCAGCGCACGGAAACGCTGTTTACCTTCCCCCCTATTTATCTACTTGTACTTTGATGTGCTTTCGAACTGCTAGGTGGGCAGGAGCTGGGACCGAGCAACGAGAGCTCACCCCGTTGCAGGGATTCGAACCGCTGACCTTCTGATCAGCAAGCCCTAGACTCTGTGGTTTAACCCACAGCGCCACCTGGGTATAGAATAATAATATCAGCGCCACCTGGGTATAGAATAATAATATCAGATAGAATAATAATATCAGCATATAAAAATTAAACAGAAATTCACTCTTAACAATTACAATAAATAATTTCTAAACTACAATCAATAAAACAATGGCAAGCCACAGTGCATAAAATAATACAATACAAATTGAGAAGCAGAGATAGAGGGTGGGGCAAGGCAGGTAGAAGATCATCATCTTCCACCTGCCTTGCCTCGCCCTCTAGTCTCTGCTTCTCAATTTGTATTGTATTACCGTAAGTCTCTCCCCTCACCCCTCTTTGGAGACAATGGAGGAGTGCACCTTTGGGGAGGAGGTCAAGCTGTTGGAAGGTCGCAGCGCCTGCTGTGGCTGTAGAGACATGTTTTGTTGCAACTGGGGCAGATGAAGGCGTCCGGTTGTGCTGCTGCAGATGAACCATGGCATTTCTTCTCTCTGCACTCTTTCCACTGGTCATTTCTCCTCTGGTCACTGCTATGGATATACAAATTGACTGCCTGTCTCTAAGCACTGCGGTCATCTGCAAGCGATTCCCACATGGCAGGGTTGATGTTGCCAGCATTCATGTTACTTCTGCAGACATCTTTTTGCACAGAGTTGGTCTGCCCATTGGCCTGGTGCCAGAAGTCAGCTCTCCATAGACCACTTCCTTGGGGATTCTGCCATCTTCCATTCTGTGGCCGCCACTAAGCCAGCATAGACGTGCTGAGACAGGAGTGAGAACGTGCTGGGAATGTGGGCTTGGGAGAGCACATCTGTGTTTGGAATTCTGTCCTGCCCTGTGATACCACAATTCTTCCTGACCAACAACACATGTGGAAGATGTTGGGGCAATGCTCCTAATGGTTGTAAGTTGCCTACAACTTACTTCCACAAAGCAGTGTGCTAAACACAGGCCTGGTAGACCTTCGCCTTGGTATTGAACGTTAGCATCACATTCTCCTACACCCTTTTGGAGAGGCGAGCAGTTGCCAATACGCTTGTCCAGCTCACCATTGATGGAGAGGTTGCTGGTTATGGTGGAACCCAGGTAGACAAAATTGTCTACCACTTCAAGTGTGAGGTCACACTTTTTTAAATAAGTTGGCAAGCCCAGTCCCACCCGATGAAGGTGCAACAACAAACATTTAAACCTTAGGGGGAGGAACTCCATAGCACAATGATCTGCAGACAGAAGGTCCCCTTTTGAAACACCTGCATCTAAATCTAAAATGATTTGGTAGCTGGGGGTGAGGAAGATATGTAACAGATACTATGGCAATCCACCACCAGCCAACTTGGCAAGATGGAGAAAGTCTTTGTTGTAAACGCCTGTGCAAGCCTGAGAGGTAAACAGAACTCTTGGCACAGTGATAAGGTACCCAGCTACCAAAGGATTCTGTGGGACCTGGAAGGCTGTACAGATTCCTACACTTCATATTGGAGTCCAGGGCCTGAGATTGGATAGGACAGCTGGGCTAAGGCTAGCTTCTGAGTCAAGACTGAGATGAGATTTGAATTCAGGGTTTGAGGGCTCATCAACTTACAGTGTTAACTGATGCATTTTGAATAGGGCAGACGGAGCTCAGGGAGGAGAGAAACAAATAATGCTTTACTAGTAAACTGAATGCCAACAGCACATCCTACAAGGAGAAATAAAAAGAGATGTTTTGCCTTTCTGTGTGACCACTCCCATTCCCACCATGCCAGCTTCACACAAAACCTGAAGCTTGCTTGGGAACTCACTGCCTGCAATGCTTACCGGTAATTTTATTTAAAAAAGCTTCCCGCCATCTCAATCATTATTATTCCACATGGTGCATGCAAGATCAGATGGTTTTATTCCTTCCCGGCTTTCCCCGCCTCCCCTTTCCTGGAGGAGTCATTGCTTTTGACATCTGCATTGGTCTGTGCAGAGCTAATCAAACATGGCTCACAGTCCCTTTCCTAATCCTTGTATATCCAGGGCTGGGTAAATACTCATTGAGGGAGTGGGTGGCGCTCTGGTCTAAGCCACTGAGCCTCTTGGGCTTGCTGATTGGAAGGTTGGCGGTTCAGATCTGTGCGCCAGAGTGAGCTCCCGTTCCAGCTAGGTTCCAGCTTCTGCCAACCTAGCAGTTCTAATGCACACCAGTGCAAGTAGATAAATAGGTACTGCTGCAGTGGGAAAGTAAACAGCGTTTCCATGTGCTCTGGCACTCGACTCGTCACAGTGTCCCGTTGCACCAGAAGCGGTTTAGTCATGCTGGCCACATGGCTGTGGACAAATGCTGGCTCCCTCGGTCTGAAATCGAGATGAGTGCCACAACCCCAGAGTCGCCTTTGACTGGACTTAACCGCCCAGGGGTCCTTTACCTTACCTTTACCTTAAATAGTCATTGAAATTAGTTGAGAGAAAAGCAACTCAGCCATTTATACCAGCATCACCTCCCAGGGATTCTTCCACCCGGAGTGTCATCTCTGCACCGGCGTCTCCATTCTGCTGCTTTTGCAATTATTTTGAAATGATTGCGTTCAAAAGTCTCCTTGCCCTTGTTCAGAGGTTGAGAATGTAGAGCTTAGATTCACCCGGGGGGGGGGATGTGACATCAGAACCCCTAACATTCATTTAAACTAGGCTGTTGGCAGGGGGGTGTCACCAACCTTTTTGGGCCAGTGAAAATACATTGAATTTTGAGAGAGTGCCATGGGCATACACTCATGCTTGCTTCTTTCCCTCCACCTCCCCAGACCTGCGTCATAATCTAACTGCCCCCAAAGGATATGTATGCTTGTGTGCACATAAAGATAAATATGCTTTGTTTTTCCATGGAGTCAGAGTAAAAAACCCAGATCTAGTAGAATTATAGCAGCTCCTCATGAATGCTTCTGGGTGGCAACCCTCCATACCTGGCCCGCAAACCCACCATTAAATTATTATTTATTTTGTGCATTTCTACCCCACTTTCAGCCAAAAAGGTTCCCAGAGTGACTTACCTACAGTTAATTAAAGCAAGACAGTCCATGCCTGCAGGCTTACAATCTAACCCAAGGGACACGGAGGGAAGAGGGAAGCAAACTCAGGCACCAATTCTTAAAGAAGTTGTTCTTATAATGGCCAGCTGGCACAGTTCAGAGGTAAGAAGCTCCTGATACAGCTGGTCTGTTGGCAAAGCTGATGGAATGAGCCTGCTAATTTGTTAAAAATCACTTTGGTAGACTGAACAGTTGAAATCACAGATCTGGGGTTTGCCAGCGCTGCAAAAACATTGATCCGAGGTATGGATCCTCATGAAAGAGACCAAAAGTTTCTCTCTCTCTCTCTCTTTTTATTAAGACAGTGATGAATTTAAGAGCAAGGTATTTCTCAGCACACGCAAAGTGTTTTCCTGTCGTGATGGGGTCTACAGCTCCTGTTTTAAACCAATAAAGGGACAGGCTAAAGAGAACCCCACTCAGTTACAAAGCTTACAGAGTGACCTTCGGCCAGGTGTCACCTCTCTCACCCTTTCCCGCCTCGCAAGGTTGTTTTGAAGGTAAATGGTGGGAGTGAGGATGCCTTGGCTGGTACAGTCAACCTGGTGCCCTCCAGATGTAGAGTACAGCTGATGAAGGACAGGAGAAAAACAAGACACGGCATCCAAACTAGACCCCTCTCCCCAAAAAGTGAGAGAAAAATCTGACCCAGGATGATCTGGAGCCAACCTGACCTGACCTGGACCTTGAACCAAACTTGCACAGTCTCCTCCACCCTCCTTGCTACCAGATCTCTCCATCCTGCTTTGATAGATCCAAATAGCTCCAGTGCCTCAACTCACTCCAGCCAAATCCTGAGTCAACCCGAATCAGCCCAATTCATTCCGGGATCAGGGATTCGGATGGAGCCCGTGCACTGCCTCCTCAGTAGCACATTATTCTGGGATGTGTTCTTGTGCTTCTAGGTCTGGGAGCCCATGCCAGTACACCAAACTTGCTACATTCTGGTGCCGAGTCTGACATTTTCTCCTTGGCAATCCATCTGTGTGCCTGAAGTCTTGTTTATGAAATTTGCATCACGCCTGAGGTCCTGGATGGCCTCCCACCCGGATGCTAACCAAACACAAACCGGCTTTCCTTCAGTACAGTGGCTACACCCCGTGCCTTTATACTATAGACCCAGTGCATTAGTAGGGAGACTATTCCAGCTCGAGGGCCACATTCCCCTCTGTGAAAACTCCCAGGGGCCACATGCAAGTGGTGGGAGGGGCCGGAGGCAAAGGTGGCCAGAGCAACAAATGTAAATGTAAACTTTATTTTTGTACAGTAGGCTATTTTCTACACACACACACACACACACACACACACACACACACACACACACTCCTTTGTTCAGGCAAAGGAGGCATGATCAGAGTTCAAGGGCACTTTGCAGCCAGGCAAAATCACTCAAGCTTGGAGTGAATTGGACAATGTTGCATTTGGGGGTCGGGGGGGGGGAGAGATACCTATGACTCCCTGTTTGAGTGTTGATTCCTCAGTTTGGGGGTGGCGGTGCAAAACAGGGTTCACGGTACAAAAGGGTGCAAAAATATTGCAAAACGTTGCCACCAGTTTGGAGTCAATTGGGCAATGCTGGGGTTGGGGATACCGATGGCCCCAAATTTTGTGTGTGCAAAACGTGGGGTTTTCGGTGCAAAACGGCTGCAAAGCTTTGGCACCAGTTTGGAGGGGATCCCAGATTTTGGGGTTTGTAACTAATGAAGCCGGTGGAGTGGGTGTGTTTTGTGTATGTGAGATGCCTGAGGTCCAGGCAGAGAGTCTTGGAGGGCTGCCTTTGGCCCCCGGGCTGGAGGTTCCTTACCCCCCTCCCTGCCCTAATGCATGCTGGGAAGCATTAAACATTAATGCTTCCAGGACGCTTCTGTACAGAAGGCCAATAACGCCGGCTCCCGAGAAGGGAGACCGCAAGCTTTGCAAAAGTACAGAACGTTACATTGCCTTGGTGCCATTGACCTTGTGCTCTTTGCTATTTTGCCATCCCATTAGAGTGCCTGGCAGCTCTTCTCCCAGGTGGGTCAATAAGATATCATTAGGAGATGTAAGCTGGGGGGGGGGAATACCCCAGCAGGTTGATATCTGTTATTATTGGCAGGGAGCGGTGAAAGGTGGGGACTGAGCGCGGGCAGTGGGCGGGGGGAAGGCTGGCTTTAAAGTAAATTGTTATTTACTCTTTCCAGAGTAAATAAGAGAAGAAGACGGGCCGTTTCCTCGCTGGCACCTGCTTTCAGACTTGGGAGAGCCATGAGGACTAGCAGCTGGGTGCTCCCCCTGTTCCTTCTGCAGCTGAGCTCTTCTCATGTCCTGCACTGGACCTACAAAGGTAATAAGGAGACAGGATTGGGATGGGGTGCAAGGTGGAGGGTGGGGGAGGCAGTAGGCATTGTATTTAACATTCTGCCTTCTGTTGCTGGAAACTTGCAGGGCTGACACCCCGGTTGAAACGAAAGGCTTAGATTTAAATTGAGCTATATAAGCCAGGCATATTTGCTCAGACATAAATCCTATTTGTTTCCAGCAAGATTTGCTTCCGAGCAAATAGGATGAGAATTGCAGCATCACGCCGTAGTCCTACGCATGGAGGCTTAAAAATAATGCCAAGTCTGCACATGTGGTGGAATGATGGGGTTGAAAGGCAGTGTGGCATAGTGGCTAGTGCATCAGACAAGAGATTGGGGAGATGCAAGCATGTTGGACTGGATGGCCCTTGTGGTCTCTTCCAAACTCTATGATTCTATGATTTAAAGCGCATTCCTTCTCCCCCAAGAATCCCGGGAACTGTAGTTTATCCCCAACAGAGCTGCTGTTGTTAGCTCTCACAATAAACTACATATCCCAGAGTTCTTTGGTGGAAATGTGCTTTGTAGTGTGCACATGGTTACAGATTCAAATCCCCGTTTTTAGCTCTGAAGTGGTGTCTTGGAGAAATTTACAACATCTCAGCTAGCTTGACTCAAAGAGTTGTTGCGAGGATATTTTTTTTAAGTTCCCTGGGGGAAACATAGGGTATCAAAGGACTAAATATAAATTGAGGTGGTGGTGTGGGTTGTATCATTACAGTGGGAGATATACAAGTTTTTGTTTTTAATGTCCTGTGTAAAGGAAAATTCCATGCCTGCAGAAAAATATTTATTCTTTGTGGGGAAGGGTAATGCAACCCCCTTAATAAAACGAAGCAAGAACTTAACACCTCTTATGCTATGTTAGGGTTGCCATATTACAAAAAATGAGAATCCGGACACAAGAGGAGTTGAGCTTTTTTTGAACTATTTTTTAAAAGGAAATTTGCCCAAAAAACAACACTTCCGACCAGTGTTCAAAACTCCCATTGTTCTAGGCCAGGAATCAGCATGTTTTTACATGAGTAGAATGTGTCCTTTTATTTAAAATGCATCTCTGGGTTATTTGTGGGGCATAGGAATTTGTTCATATTTTTTTTCAAAATATAGTCCGGCCCCCCACAAGGTCTGAGGGACAGTAGACCGGCCCCCTGCCAAAAAAGTTTGCTGACCCCTGTTCTAGGCGCATTTTGTGACAGGGAATTTCATTGGCGTGAGCATTTTCTGAGCTCTGGCCACAGTGCTGTGCCTAAGATTTCAGATTAAAACTGCAGAGTGGAAGGAAAGGAGGACCTTTTCCTGCCTCCCCACTTCCAGCTACTCTCTGAAGACTGGAGAAGAGACCCTCTTAAGAATATTAGGGGGGTGGGCAGGGGAAGGACTAGACCATGTGAAAAATGAACATAATATTTTAGCTGCAGTTCATTCATTTTCAGCTTTGTATTGTTATTTTAAAAAGCGTGCCTAGACATTCTGTTGTTGCGCCCATAACCTAGGTCAGGGGTAGACAATCTAAGGCCCGGGGCCCGGATGCAGCCCAATCACCTTCTCAAGCCAGCCCGCGGACAGTCTGGGAATCAGCATGTTTTTACATGAGTAGAATGTGTCCTTTTATTTCAAATGCATCTCTGGGTTATTTGTGGGGCCTGCCTGGTGTTTTACATGAGTAGAATGTGTGCTTTTATTTCAAATGCATCTCTGGGCTATTTGTGGGGCATAGGAATTTGTTCACTATTTTTTTTCAAAATATAGTCTGGCCCCCCACAAGGTCTGAGGGATGGTGGACTGGCCCACGGCTGAAAAAGGCTGCTGACCCCTGACCTAGGTTTAAGGTGTCATTTAGCTCTTAGCTTTCATATATCAGCTTCTAACACTGCTTCCGACATGGGTTGCCATACCGGACAATTTTACCGATTTTCAGAAATTCCGCCCAACGGACGAATCCCAGATATGTCCCGGAAATTCCGGACATATGGCAGCCCTAGCTATGTATATAATATACATATATATAAGCAATTATCAGCAATGCAGATATATTGTCAGAAAACAGTAGGGAGAATCTATCCCTGGAGCACAGGCTGCTCCCCACAAAACAGGACCAGAGGGAGTGAAGTCAGACCAGACCACTGGTCCACTGAGTTCAGTAGCACTTACAGAGACTGACAGTAATGCTGCAAGACTGCACACAGGGATCTTTCCCTTCCCTGCCTGGAGATGCAATGGGTTGAACCCAGGACCGTCTGCAGGCAAAGCAAATTCTCTAACTGCTGAGCTCCAGGCCTCCATTCATATGACCAAATTGATCTAGGATTGGAATGAGCAGTTGGCTCAGGCTCAACTAGGGAGCATTATGGCACTAACAGGAGGTCTCTTCACTGTGACTCTCTCAACTCAGGGATAGCCATCCTGGTGCCCTCCAGATGTTGCAGGCTACAACTCCCTTCATCCTGACATTTGGCCCTGGGGGCTAGGGGTTGAGGGGAGTTGCAGTCCAACGTCATCTGGAAAGCCACAGGTTCCTATCCCTGTTTTGAACAGTCTTAATAGCAGCCAGAACAGCCACTCATGCAGAGACACAGCAGGGAGCTTCCTTTCTGGAAGGTGCTCCCAGGAGCCTTGAGCCCAGGCATGGGGAAGCTGTGTCTCCCCACTTCCCTCCCCCCCTTCATATTGCTGGACTACAGCCTCCACCATCCTTGTCCATTAGCCATTCTTTTGGAGGCTGCTGCAAAAAGGCCAATGCGTCTGTTTTCTGCCTCGTCTCTGCTGCACTTTCCTTTGGAAAGCAGTGAGTGTGGCGGAACGGATCGATGCCTCTGACTGACAAAGATGAGAGGAAAGGTTTCGGTATCGATTGCAAACAAAGTAGGGATATTTGAGAGGCAGCTTTGAGGCCCATGCCTGGCCATAAGGGCTAAATATACTGATAAGAGAGACATAGGAAGAGAGAGAGAGGAAAGAGCCTTGTCCATTTGCATGAGTTGCTTTAATGATTTGGGCATTAAAAGAATATTGGAGCTTTTACAGGCAAGCCCCACCACACTACCTAAACAGGCTGTTGTTTACAAGCTGCGGTTGGCTGCCCTGCCCTGACTTGCTGTGATGTCATGGAATGTATTTTATTAATTAAACCACAGCAACATCAAAGCCTTTAGAGTGTTTATACACCAACTTCAGGGAACACCTGAGAAAGTGGCAGGCGGCAAGAGGAGATTCACTTGGATGCGTCTGAGTGGTCAGACCATAAGAACACAACTTCTTAGGGAAGCATTTAGCGCATAAAGCATTGCCCCACACCATAGATTTAAAGCACATTTAAACCACATGGCTTCCCCCCTCCCCAAATATTGGGAACAGTAGTTTACTTCTTACAGAGCTACAATTCCCAGAACCCTTGACAAACTACAGTTCCCATGTTGTTGTTTTTGAAAGGGGGAAGCCATGTGCTTTAAATATATGGTGTACTTTCAAATTAATATTTAACAGGACGGAATTCCAAAAGGCTGGAGCCACCACACAGAAGGCCCTATTCCTATATCATATGAACCTCCTGCAGGTGACCCTCTCTTGTAGAGTGAGTGATCAATTGGGTATAGGAGAGGAGAGACATGGTAGTTCAGGTATCTTGGTCTCAAGCTGCCATGGGCTGTGTGCCTCAGAAGCTGTACCTTGGACTTCTACCCAAGGCAATTTCTTCATTGCAAGCTCAGCCTGACAGCCTCTCCCCTTTCTCTTCCTCTCTTCCCTCCTCTCTGACATTGCTTCTGAAGGGGAACTGGATGAAGTGCACTGGGGAAATCACTTCCCAGACTGCCTCGGAAAGCGTCAGTCCCCCATTGATATTCGGAAGAGGTCTGTCCAATACTCTCCAGAACTGGAACCGCTGGAGCTCCACGGCTATGCTGGGCCCCTGCAAGGAACCTTCACCATGACTAACAATGGGCATTCAGGTGAATATGAGGAACAGGTAAAAAAAGGTGGTGAATCTGCCGAATGGCTGTGGGGAAGGGCACCATGGCTCAGTGGATAAGCATGCAAGATGTCCCAGGTTCAATCCCCAATGGCATCTCCAGGTACAGCTGGGAATGTCCCCTGCCTGAAACCCTGGCCAGCTGCTGCCAGTCAGTGCAGACCATACTGAGCTAGGTGGAGCAAGTGTCTGACTTGGTATAAGGCAGCTCACTGTGTTCCTGGGAATGTGTTTACCTACCATGTCAAGTCCTGATTCACTTCCCAAATGCAGAATAACAATTCAAGACAGGGGTTATTTTCTAGATATGCAAGCCCTTAAGGCTGCTAAATCAGCCCGTCGGTTGATAATAACAAGACATTTCAACAGTTCTTATTCTTTTACAAGGGACATTTATTATGAGACTGTAAAGTAACTGAGCATCATTATCCTTTGTATTACTACTGTGGGGTTGTAGCTTGCCTAAGACCATGAAGACATAGCATTTCCCAATCTCTGTCTTAACCATGGTTATGAGATCAGGAGAACCCTGGAAGCTTGTAGCCTCCCTTAGCCTCTTTCTCCTCTTCTCTGCCATGCAAATTATACACTTCCTTCCCTAATCAGCATGAACCATGGTGTAGCTGTTTGCCCCAAGTTTAAGGCAACCATGGTTAGCTTCAAACCCATTCGAAAACCAGATGCCCCTTGAAACCATGGTTATCTTTGACCCCATTTAAAACCAGGGTTAGCTTGAAACTAATCTGAAACCAAAGCTAGCTTTAAACCCATTTGAAACCAGGGCTTTAAATCTGTTTTTAACCAAGGTTAAAAGCTGGATATAAGTGCCAAACAGCCCCTGTTTTAAGCGTGGTGTAAATTTTGGTGTGATACATAACATCAACCCTGCAATGTCTTTCAAATACCTAGTGATGGTTGAAGTCAGAGTTGTTGGTTTTTTTACATTTTCAGCTGACTGTCATTCACAAAAGCTTCTTTTTTTAATTGACCGAGCTGCCTCTCCTGATCTCGTTTATTTCAGCTTCTTGCTTTGTCATCTCTTTCTTTTCCTTTTTTTAAAAAAAAATCTATTCTGCTAATTTTGTGCTGATTTTCTCAAACTAGAGGCGGGCGATCCAGTCAGCAGCATGTACACAATCGAGAATGTAGGAGATGTTTGCATTTGTTCATGAGACATTAAAAAATAAAAGGACAAAAGAGCGGCTTCCAAAGTTATATGCTGGCTAATCCTTCCCGTGCACTATGGGGATATTTCTAGAATTTATTTCTGACAATGCATAACATGATGAGCAGCGGAGTTGATAGATAAACTCACTGTGTTTGTGTGTTTTTTATACCAGTATAATGTGAATTTGAAAAGCAGGGGAAATGTAGAAACACAGGAAGCCGCCTTATCCCATGCCAGACCATTGGTCAATCTTGCTCAGTATTGTCTACACTGACTGGCAGCAGCTCTTCAGGGTCTCACACAGGGGACATTCCTAGTGCTACCTGGAAATGCTTGGGAATCCTGGGAACTGTAGTTTATTCCTTTGTGGTTATTCCTTCAAATGGCCATTGTAGTGGTTAGCTGCATACTACTCCTAAAAGCCTGGAGGTTCTATTTAGCTGTGGGCAATAGCTACCAAGACTGCATACCTACCATACATTTAAAGCACATGGTTTCTTCCAAAGAATCGTGAGAACTGTAGTTTACCCCTCACAGCACTACAATTCCCAACACACTAGTCTTCCCAGAGTTCTTTTGGGGAAGTCATGTCTAAGCTAGAAAGCTGCACCTTTTTCAGCCTCTGAAGAGAATCTGAAGATCTGTTCTCAAGAGGCAATCTCCTCAACCCATTGATAAACCATCAGCCAACCCTCTTGGGTAAGAATGGACACCTCAGTCTCACCATATGTTTTGACTGGAGAGGGGGAGTAATTCTTCCCACTGTGGAATTAGCTACCACAATATCTGTGGCTGACCACCCATTTAGATTGCTTTAAAGGCGGATTAGACTGAGTTATTATCTATATGAAGTCATTTAAGAAGACCCATTGAAATTAGAGAGGACCTAAGTTAGGCAACATTCATACCATACCTTTAAAGCACTGTGATACCAATAATTCTGGGAGTTCTAGTTTGCCAAGGGTGCTGTTAGGAGGAGAGGACCCCTACTGACCTCTCAGAGTGACAATTCCCAGAGTCCCCTGGGAAGAGGGGTCATTTGTTAAACCACTCTGGGAACTCTTGCTCTGTGAGGGGAATAAGGGGTCTCGGGAGCCCTTAGCAAACTACAGTTCCCAGGGTTCTTTGAGGGAAGCCACAGCTATTTAAAGTAGTAAGGTAAAGGTAAAGGAACCCTTGACCATTAGGTCCAGTCGCGGACGACTCTGGGGTTGCGGCGCTCATCTTGCTTTACTGGCCTATGGAGCCGGCGTACAACTTCCAGGTCATGTGGCCAGCATGACTAAGCCGCTTCTGGCGAACCAGAGCAGCGCACGGAAATGCCGTTTACCTTCCCGCCGGAGCAGTACCTATTTATCTACTTACACTTTGACGTGCTTTCGAACTGTGGTATTGTGCTCCAATTCTCTCTATATCCCTGTTGTGTCGTGCTTAGGGTGTCAGACTAGGACCTGGGAGACCAGGGTTCAAATCTCCGCTCTGTCATGAAACTTGGGTAAGTCATTGCCTCCCAGCCTAACCTACCTCACAGGGTTGTTGTGGGGATGAAACGAGGAGCGGGGAGGACCATGTGCTCCTTAGAGAGAAAGGTGAGGCAGGAATGCAATGGGAAGCAAAAACAAGAACCCATGGATGGCTGACAGATTGGGGGTGGGGGCGGAGGCGGGGGGGGGGGGGGAGCAGTGGAGAACTGAGACAAACTGTCTCCAGGGAAAGGAATCTCTAATTGTATTGCCCCAAGAGATCATTGTTGAGGCTGCCTGCTTATTATACACGGTGTGTATGACCAGCCTCTCATTAGGGGGTTTCAGCACCGCAGTGTTACCAGCCTTTGCTCTCTGAAAATTAGTTGTTGCTTTTTTGTGAACTGCTGTTTTTGTCAAGTTCCCTTCCCCTGGACCCCTTCCCCCTCTTTAGTGCTCTGTATTTTGCATGCAGGCTCATTAAAAAACACCATTGTTGCTGGTCAGCCTAAACCAATTTTTGTCAGGAGTGCATCGGCTGCCCAGGGCTTTGGCAAAACCCTGGCGATTTCCTTCGGCGTGGAGGGAGAACAGCCCCTCAGTCACAGAACCATAGAACTGCTGAGTTGGTAGCAACCCAACGGGTCATCCAGGCCAAACCCCTTCAGTTTATTTTTTTGGGGGTATTTATCCTTCACTCTCTGCGCATGCACAAGGGGAATGAAGGCACTGCTTCTCATGCCGGCCTCTGCCCCGTCCCCTGCAATCTCCCAGCCATCCTTCTCTGCTTTGTTGTTGTTTAGTCGTTTAGCTGTGTCCGACTCTTCATGACCCCATGGACCAGAGCAAGCCAGGCACTCCTGTCTTCTACTGCCTCCCGCAGTTTGGTCAAACTCATGTTCGTAGCTTCGAGAACACTGTCCAACCATCTCGTCCTCTGTTGTCCCCTTCTCCTTGTGCCCTCCATCTTTCTCAACATCAGGGTCTTTTCCAGGGAGTCTTCTCTTCTCATGAGCTGGCCAAAGTATTGGAGCCTCAGCTTCAGGATCTGTCCTTCCAGTGAGCACTCAGGGCTGATTTCCTTCAGAATGGATAGGTTTGATCTTGCCGTTCATGGGACTCTCAAGAGTCTCCTCCAGCACCATAATTCAAAAGCATCAATTCTTCGGCGATCAGCCTTCTTTATGGTCCAGCTCTCACTTCCATCCATCACTACTGGGAAAACCATAGCTTTAACTATATGGACCTTTGTCGGCAAGGTGATGTCTCTGCTTTTTAAGATGCTGTCTAGGTTTGTCATCGCTTTTCTCCCAAGAAGCAGGCGTCTTTTAATTTCGTGACTGTTGTCACCATCTGCAGTGATCATGGAGCCCAAGAAAGTAAAATCTCTCCTCCTTCTCTGTTTGCACTACATTAAATACCTTGCAGGGTGTATGCATTAAGAGCCAGTGTGGCATAGTGGTTAGAGTGTCAAGAGTAAGACCTGAGAGACCAGGGTTCAAATCCCCACTCAGCCAAGAAGCTCCCTGGGAGACCTGGCACCTGTCATGGCAACATAAGGCTAACCTGCTTCTTAGGGTTGTTGTGAGGCTAAAATGGAGGAGAAGATTTAAAACAGGGGTCAGCAACCTTTTTCAGCCTTGGGCCGGTCCGCTGTTCCTCAGACCATGTGGTGGGCCGGACTATATGTTGTTGGTTTTTTTTGGGGGGGGGGGAATGAACGAATTCCTATGCCCCACAAATAACCCAGAGATGCATTTTAAGTAAAAGGGCACATTCTACTCATGTAAAAACACGCTGATTCCTGGACCATCCACAGGCCGGATTGAGAAGGCGATTGGGCCGCATCTGGCCCACAAGCCTTAGGTTGCTGTCAGAGGGCCTGGTATGGCTACTCTAGAGTAACGACTCCAGCATGGTCTTTTAAGGTTTTTATTAAGTGCTGATTATTTACAGTGTTCAGAGCAGTAAAAATGCATCCTTAAGGTGAGGTGTCTGAACTCCCGAATGGCGATTGGCGCGTTTTCTTCCAGCACCACAGCTTTGGCAGACCCAACCTCTTCCCCCTACGTTTGCGTCGCAATTCGGGAGTTGGGGGAATTGGCCTCCCCCCTGTGCGTCCAACTTCCTGTCCCACCTGCGGCCTGGGCTCCACAACCTTGCCTGAGCCTCGGACACCACTTCCTGACTCTCCGCTGGAGGCAGAGCTCTCCTTACTCTCTCCCGCGCTTGGGGATGGGCTGGAACTTAAGATGGGAGGGACTTCCCTGTATCCCTCGTCCCTCACATCCATCCCCCTCCCAGGCTCCTCTCCCCCCCTTCCTAGTGGCTCTCCGCTTGCTGGGGACGAGTGAAACCCCAAGAAGTCTGTGGCATCCGAGCCTGTGGGTGTAAAAATTTCCCCCCAATCCTGCGATCTTTCTCCTTCCCCCTGAGAAGATGGGAATCCCAAGAAGTCAGTGGCGTCAGAGCTGGTGGGAGTAAAAATGTTCTGCCAGTCCTCTCCTGCCTCTGACGTCGTTGACCTCGGTGAAACCCACACCTCTTCTTCCGTGTCCTCAAATTCCGCTTCCCATCTCCATGGAGAGCTGCTGCCTGCTATCCCTTCCTCCTGCCCCTCCCCCTCTCCCTCCCTTTCCATGTGCCAGGGCTTGGGCCTGTGGGGGAATAGGGCGTGGAACTCTTCCACTAAAAATTCCTCAGGTACTTCTGTGGCCGGTATCCACTCATTGTGGGACGGCGGAGTGTCCTCCCATGCTATCAGGTACTCCAGTCCTCTCACCCCTCTCCTTGAGTCTAAAATCTCAGTTGCCTCATTGAGCTGTCGGGCGTCTCCCGTCTCCCCCCCTCCCTCTGGAGGCTGATCGCTGTCCCTGAACCTGGTACTTTCCCTGTACGGCGACAGCAGCGATCTATGAAACACTGGGTGCACTCTCATGTCCTCCGGCAGTGCTAGCCTGAAGGCTACCGGGTTGACCTGTTGCGTGACCGTGAAGGGGCCCAGCCTCCTGGGTGCTAACTTCTTGCATCGCCCCCTGGTGGGAAGACCTTCCGAGGATAACCAAACCTTGTCCCCCACCCTGATGACCTCTCCCGGTCGCCTGTGGCGATCTGCCCCCTTCTTGTACGCTTCCTTGGCCCTCTCCAAGTGTTCTCTGAGCTGCTGGTGCACCGTCTCCAGGTCCTCTGCCCAATCCTCTGCCTGTGGGCCCTCTTCCTCCTCCTCCCCCTCCCTCTCCGGGAAAGATCTGAGGTCGCGCCCGTAGTTGGCCTTAAAGGGCGACACCCCTGTGGAGACGTGCACCGCATTGTTGTAGGCAAATTCTGCCAGTGGCAGGCGATCCACCCAGTCCGTTTGCCTCTGGCTGACGTAACATCTCAGGTACTGCTGCAGAATGGCGTTGACCCGCTCCGCCTGTCCATTGGTTTGCGGGTGCCTAGCCGTCGACAAGCTGACCTCCACCTGCAGGAGGTTCATGAGCCGCCGCCAGAACCTGGAAACAAATTGGCGGCCACGATCCGAAATAACCCTTAAAGGCAATCCATGCAGTCTGAATACGTGGTCAACAAACAGTTTGGCCGTCTCTTCTGCCGAGACCGCCCTGGCACACGGTATAAAATGGCACATTTTGGACATGAGGTCCACCACCACCAATACTGCGGTCTTGCCCCTGGACGACGGCAGGTCTGTGATGAAGTCCATGGACACTACTTCCCACGGCCTGTGCGGTGTGGCTAAGGGCTCCAGCAAACCAGCTGGTGGCGCTCTGACCACCTTTGCTCGCTGGCAGGTGTCACATCCCCTTACATAATCCCGAACATCCTCCCGCACCCCTGGCCACCAGAAGTGTCTCATGACTAGGTGAGTGGTTTTGTCCCTTCCAAAATGACCCGCCGTTGGGTTGTCGTGCATCTGCTTGAGGGCCTTACCTCTCAGCTGTTTGGTTGGCAGGTACAGGGCTCCCTTGTAAAAAAGCAAACCCCTCCTTTCCTCAAAGTCTTTGGCCTGCTCCCCCCCCCTCTCAGTTCTCTGAAGATGCGGGTGGCAAATTCATCAGCTGCTGTCAGTGCTGTGAGTTCTGCCTCGCTCACCACTGCTGCTCCGCAGGACCATGCTGATGGGGGGAAAATATGCCTGGGTGCCGGTGGCAACTCCTCCTCCATGTACTCTGGCTTGCGGGAGAGGGCATCCGCCCTGACATTCTGCTCTCCCGGGATGTAGTGGATGGAGAAGTTGAAGTTCGAGAAGAACTCTGCCCACCGTATCTGCCGCTGGTTGAGCACCCTGGCAGTTCTCCAGAACTCCAGGTTCTTGTGGTCTGTGCACACCTGGATGGGGTGCTTGGCGCCCACCAGGAAGTGTCGCCAGTGCTGGAACGCAGCGTGGATCGCGAGAAGTTCCCTGTCAAACACTGTGTAGTTGCGTTCCGGCTGGGTCAGCTTCCTGGAGAAGAAGGCACAGGGTCTCCACTCTCTGTTGGCGTCCAGTTGCAACAGAATCGCTCCCAGAGCCTTGTCCGAAGCATCTGTCTCCAGGCGTAGGGGCGCATCCTGCACCACGTGGAACAGGTGCTGATCTGAAGCGAATACCCTCTTGAGGCTTTCGAACGCTGCTTGCGCCTCTGGTGTCCACCGGAACTTCTGCTTGCCTCTCAGGCAGTCGGTGATAGGAGCCGTGACGCGAGAGAAGTTCTTGATGAACTTCCTGTAGAAGTTCGCGAAGCCTAGTAGGCGTTGGGCATCTTTGCGCGTCCTGGGGCTGTGCCAGTCCAGGATGGCCTGCACCTTGTCCTTGTCCATCGCCAGCCCCTTGTCTGACAGCTTGTAGCCTAGGAAGTCCACTTCTTTGGTGTGAAACTTGCACTTCTCCAGCTTCACATACAGGTGGTTGTCCTTCAGGCGCTGCAACACCTCCCTGACATCCTTCACATGCTGCACTGGGTCATTGGAGTAGATAAGGATGTCATCCAGAAAGACCAAGCAGTTCTTGAAGAGGAGGGACCCCAGGACGTGGTGCATGAAGGCCTGGAAGCATGCGGAGCCCCCTTGCAACCCGAAGGGCATCACCAGATATTCAAAAGAGCCCAGAGGCGTGAACATCGTGGTTTTCCATTCATCACCCTCCCGGATCCTAATCAAGTTGTACGCCCCTCTTAGGTCGAGCTTGGTGAAGATCTTGCCCCTGCGTGCCGCTGTCAGGAGATCATCCACTCTGGGCATGGGGAAAGCCACTGGCTCTGTCACCGAATTCAGCCGTCTAAAATCCACCACCAGACGGCGCTGTTGCGTGTCTTTCTTGTCCACCCAGAAGACCGGGCTGCCCCCTGCTGCCTTGCTTTCTCTGATGAACCCCCGCTTGAGGTTCTTGTCGATGAAAGCACGCAGATCCTCCAGTTCCTGATCTGACATGGCGTACAGCTTGGCTGGGGGTATAGTTGCCCCTGGCACCAGGTTGATCTGGCAGTCAAAAGGCCTGTGTGGGGGTAGGTGGTCGGACTCCGCTTCGCTGAAGACCTCCTGCAGGTCCCAGTACGGCTTGGGTATTGCCTCACCCCCCTTGACGTGCATGGTGGCCACCGTGGCTATCGGAGGCCCCTCCCCTGGTTGGTGCTGCATGCAATGTTCCAGACAAAAGTCCGATCCAAAAGTGATGCATCTCTGGTGCCAACTTATGGAGGGGTCGTGGCGCGTCAGCCAGCTCATGCCCAAGACGATGGGGGGGTCTGAGATGGTTGTGACGTTGAAAGCCAGTGTCTCTGAGTGCCTTCCCACCGTCATTCTCATGGGGGGGGTTTGATGCGTGATGGCCCCTCCCAGCAGCTCTCTGCCGTCAATGGTGGCCACGTGCAGGGGAAAATCCAGCTGCAGAAGTTGGATCTGGTGCTCTTCCGCAAAGTTTCTCGAGAAGAAGTTGGCTGAGGCACCACTGTCAATTAAGGCGAGGACTGTCAGGGGATAGCCATTTGGGAGCGTGAGCGTGACTTCTAGAACCACTCCTGCTCTGGGAGGGGTGGGCTGGCTGTGCTCCTCTCTGTGCGGGTGGGCGGGCGGGGGCTGTTGTCTGCTGACTGTGCCTGGCCGCTCCCCCTTGTCTCCTGCAGCCAGGCTGTCTCGTTTCCCTGCTGTGGTGCTGCGTCAGCTGGGGAAGGTACAACCGTTCCCGCCTTTCCTTGCCACTCTCTGCGATGAGGGCAGTCTCTGACGCGATGCCGGGGGGAGTTGCAGAGAAAGCAATTCCCGCCTCTTCCCTCCTTGCGTCTTGGCGCCGCCGGGGTTTGAAAAGCCCCCGCGCGCGCTCCTCCGATCTCCATCGGTTCCGGCTCTGGGCTTGGCCTGGGCGGGTGTGGGGGCGGGCCCTGGGGTGGGGTTTGGTGATGTGGTCTGTCTTGGGAGCGTGGGAACCAGGGTTTTGCTGCGCGCGTCGCTTGTTTGTCATTCCATCTGGATTCCTGTCTCACCCCCACCGCTAGCGCCGCTTTGCTTAACTCATCCATAGTTCGCGGTTTGGGACCTCTTGCCAGCTCATCCTTAACGTCTGCGTGCAAACCCATGTAGAAGGCTGATTTCACTGGCTCACTTTGCAGATCCCACCCCAGTTTGTGCACCAGCATGGTGAATCTCGCCCAGTAGTCCCTAACTGTCGATTTTCCTTGTGTTAAGTTATGAAGCTCCTCTTTAGTGGCCTCCATTTCACTGTCACTAGCGTACATTATTTTTAAAGCTTCTAGAAATAATTTTGCGTTCTTCATGCAAGGATTTTTTTGCGCGATGAGCGGTCTTACCCATTCTCGGGCGGCCCCCGTCAAATGCTCTATGATAAAGGAGACTCTGTGCGCGTCATCTGGGAATTCTGCTGCATGCAATTCCAGCGCATAATTTATTTCTGTCTCGAATCCTAGGTACTCCCTAGGGTCGCCGCTAAACTTGGTGACTAGGCTCTGTCCCCTTCTCACTTGGACTAGCTGCGGCTGGGGCACCCCCCCACCTCTAGCGGCTTTCTCCTCTTCCAACTTCTTCTGTAGGTCCAAAACCATCACCCTTAGCTGTTTCTCAGTCTCCTCTTTTGTCCTCACCTGGTCCACCAGCTTGTTCAGCTCCTCCTGCGCCCCTCGCGCTTCCTCCTGAGCGGCATGCAATTGCTGCTGTGCGTGCGCTGTGAGGTTCTGCAGCTCCTGCTTCGCTGCTTCGGCCTCCAGCCTCCAATGCTCAGCCTCTTGAGCGCTCATCGCTGCACTCCAAAGTAGCCAAAAAAAAGATTCGGGAGTTGCTGTCAGAGGGCCTGGTATGGCTACTCTAGAGTAACGACTCCAGCATGGTCTTTTAAGGTTTTTATTAAGTGCTGATTATTTACAGTGTTCAGAGCAGTAAAAATGCATCCTTAAGGTGAGGTGTCTGAACTCCCGAATGGCGATTGGCGCGTTTTCTTCCAGCACCACAGCTTTGGCAGACCCAACCTCTTCCCCCTACGTTTGCGTCGCAATTCGGGAGTTGGGGGAATTGGCCTCCCCCCTGTGCGTCCAACTTCCTGTCCCACCTGCGGCCTGGGCTCCACAACCTTGCCTGAGCCTCGGACACCACTTCCTGACTCTCCGCTGGAGGCAGAGCTCTCCTTACTCTCTCCCGCGCTTGGGGATGGGCTGGAACTTAAGATGGGAGGGACTTCCCTGTATCCCTCGTCCCTCACAGTTGCCTACCCCTGATTTAAAACAACAACCATAAGAAGAGCCCATCTGAATAAGGACAGTGGCCCATCTAGTTCAGTAACCAACCAGATGCCTTCTGGGAAGCCTAAAAGCAGGACTGGAGTCCAGTAGCTTGGAGGTATTGCTATCTCCAACAGAGGAGACAGAACATTGCCCTCATGACTAGCAGCTCTTGAGAGCCTTACGCCCTATGAATTCATCTAATCCCCCTCTTAAGCCATTGAAGGAGAGCAAGATGACTTAGATTAGAACATGGGTAGGCAAACTAAGGCCCAGGGGCCGGATCCGGCCCAATTGCCTTCTAAATCCGGCCTGCTGACGGTCTAGGAATCAGTGTGTTTTTACATGCGTAGAATGTGTGCTTTTATTTTAAATGCACCTCTGGGTTATTTGTGGGGCATAGGAATTCATTCATTTATTCCCCCCCCCAAATATAGTCCGCCCTCCCCCCACAAGGTCTGAGGGACAGTGGACCGGCCCCCTGCTGAAAAAGTTTGCTGACCTGACCCCTGACTTAGAACATAAGAAGGGCCTTGCTGGCCGGGTCAGGTCAAAGGCTCATCTAGTCCGGCCTCCTGTTCTGACAGGGCCAGCCAGGCCAAAATTGTTCTTTCCCACTTGCATTTGCCAGCCACTGGTACACAAAGACACCTGCCTCTGACAGTGGAGGGAGGCTGTACAGTCTTCCCTTATTCGTTTGTTTGCATTCCTAACCACGAAAATAAGTCAGGTGCTCTTTCCAAAGTGTATTTGCTGTGGTGTAAAAACAACAACACGGGTGGCGCTGTGCGTTAAACCACAGAGCCTAGGGCTTGCCAATCATAAGGTCGGTGGTTCGAATCCCCATGACGGGGTGAGCTCCCGTTGCTCGGTCCCAGCTCCTGCCAACCTAGCCGTTCGAAAGCACGCCAAAGTCCAAGTAGATAAATAGGTACCACTCCGGCGGGAAGGTAAACGGTGTTTCCGTGCACTGCTCTGGTTCGCCAGAAGCGGCTTAGTCATGCTGGCCACGCTGGCTCCCTCGGCCAATAACGCGAGGTGAGCGGAGTGCCGCAACCCCAGAGTCAGTCACGATTGGACCTAATGGTCAGGGGTCCCTTTACCCTTTAGAAAAACAAAACAAAAACTCGGTCCTGGTTGTCAGTGGACCTTCCTCCCAGTTTGGCCCAATGACCTTCTTTGCAATTCTGTTTTGCTCCCCCCCCCCACATTCCCCTCCCCATGTCGACCAGGCTGCTCAGAAAAAGTAAACAGGGAACAACCCCAATTATGAAACCACAGTTCAAAGCATGATTACACAATTAAACCATTTTTTGTGTGTGTATATCATTATGGCACTTGCTGCAGGCTGTGTTTGTGGGTGTATTTTTATTTTAACTTAGGTTTTTGTTTTGATCCCATCCATCACAAGGGGTATAATCTGCGGAAAGAAACATGTTTTCGGTTGGCTTGCCCTCCGGAGAGCTCCTGAACAAAAGCACTCATCTCCTTCTGAATTCCAAAGCAGGATGGGAATCAGATCCGCTTTTGTTCCTTGCAAAGGAATGAAATGTTCTATTCACAGTTTGGCAGGGGATCTTATAGAGAGGAGGAAGAGTCAATTGTTTCCTGCTCTCTCTCTCTCTCCCTCCCTCCCTCCCTCCCTCCCTCCCTCTCTCCTTCCCCTCCCCCCCACCTTCATTCTGGATTAGATCTATGGCTCTTAAAGTAATGACCAAGTTAATATTGTTCTAAATAACAATAACTGCATTTGTTAGTTGCTTGGGACCAGTTTACCTGTGAGATATTGCCTGACACCATGTATGTACTCTTGACAACTTGGGGGGAAGCAATTGAATTAAAAAACAAGATACAAGCAAATAAACTCAGTCAAAAGCCCAATGCAAAATGATATACATTATAAAATTCCTAAAAACAAGAAAGAGAAGCTAAAAGATGAGCTACCTTAACCACTAAAAGCCTGGGTAAATGAAAATTCCTTAGGCTGGCATCTAAAAACTGAGGACGATGTTTCCAAACCTGTTTCCATCCTGTATTATAGACACGCAAATGCAGCCATCCCTCAAAACCTGAAAGGAAAATTATTACTCCGTGGTGGTGGTGGTTCTTCTTGTTGTGTTTTTTTTTAAAAAAATATCTGTGTATCTTGGATTCATCAATGAGGCATGTTTTAAAATCGAAGAGGCTCAAAGGAGGCTGTTTTCTGGCTCTCACTCCTTCTGCTTCTGCTTTTGCCTGAGCAGCTGTGATACCATGGAACATTCACAAACATTCTAACAGTTCTGGGGAGAGTTGGCCAGCAAGGGAACCTTCACAAGTGGAACTTTTTAAAAGGAAAGGAAAAGTTACCAAGGGTTGTGTTTATAAATGCTACTGCAACATTCTTTTACGTTGCTCTTGCACGTTGTGAATGAGGAACAAAATCGAACAGTGGAACAATAACAAAATATGTACATACATACATACAGTCATACCTCAGTTTAAGTACGCTTCGCTTTGAGTACTTTCAGTTTAAGCACTCCGCGGACCCGTCTGGAACGGATTAATCCACTTTCCATTACTTTCAATGGGAAAGTTCGCTTCAGGTTAAGTAAGCTTCAGGTTAAGTACAGACTTCTGGAACCAATTGTGTACTTAAATCGAGGTACCACTGTATGTATATACATACATACCCATGCGGTTATTATAGCCTTGCTGTAACAGTTGTTTTCCACCTGACCTTACTTCCTGCTTTCACTATGCCTCCCAGTCCAGATAGACCTTCCTTCAACCATGACCATCACCAAAGGGCTTCCAGGGACCTTCACGGCTGTCCAGTTCCATTTCCATTGGGGAGGAATGGATCTTGAGACTAGCGGCTCGGAACACACAGTGGATGGGATGAGGTACATTGCCGAGGTACATTTATTTCCTTGTTTGGTTAATACCACCCCTTTATATCCTAGCTTTCCTTTCAGGGAGCTCAAGGTGGTGTGTCCTAGTTTCTCCAGTCGGCTTTAAATCTGAGCTAGGGTTGCCAGACTCAATAGAGGACAGGACCTGTTCTCTTTTGAGTCTGGAAACCTTAAAGAGAAACCAGCAGACCCTTTGCTTGGAAATTAAACAAAGGGTCTGCTGGTTTCTCTTTAAGGTTTCCAGACTCAAAAGAGAGCAGGGCAATTAAAGGCACAGAAGTCCTGTCCTCTATTGAGTCTGGCAACCCTAATCTGAGCCAAGACTTGAATCCTCGTCTCCCAAGTCGTAGTCTGACACGCTTAACCACAACACTGTGCTGGCAGAAGCTCTCCTAGCTTTGGAAAGAACACCCTTCTGGGCAGCTTGTAGAGGGCTAAATGCTGGCGGTGGGCATGGCCAGAGGCAAAAATGGGCAGACAAGCTTTTCCTTTATTTCTGGTCATGGGTAGGGATTGCCTATTATTCTGACACATGCCGCCATACCTGTTTGAGCACTCGGTTCGAAGGCACGAGATCGAATCCTGGAATTATAATGTCTTTAACTTCCTCAGGAAAAATGCCTAGGGGTTGTTTTCCTTTGCCTCCATGCAGAGGAAAGGGGGTAGGGAACCAAACGCCCGCACTCACAAACTCATAGCAAAAGCAGAAGGTACTTTATACCAGGTCAAGACTATTTCTGGTTGAGCTCAGTATTGCCGACTGGTAGCAACTCTCTAGCAATGTGGGATTGGAGCGCATGGTAAGTAAGCCAGAGCATAGGGCCTCAGATCACGAGGGGCCTCCGAATACAAAAATAAAAATAAAAATCACTAAATGTTATTGTTGTGCTGCAGACTGCAAACCAGAGATCTAAGGCTACACCTATGCATACATTTAAATCACTCTTATGCCACATGCAACAATCATGGCTTCCCCCAAATAATTATGGGAACTGTAATTTTTTGGGAATTGTAGCTCTGTGAGGGGCCTCCCCATAATTACAACACTTTTTTAAAAAGTGCTATGGGCCCTTTCAAATTTGACTTTATGTTAGGGCCTCAACATGTCTTCATCTGGCCTGCTCTTCAAGTGTCAGGAACAGAATGTTTTCCCTTCACTTCCTATTACTGTAATAAATTGAAGAGAGGAGAACTGCAACCTCTGAATTAACACCCTCTGAATTAACAATTCTTCAAGAGGTTTAGCACCATCACCTTTGGTTTTAATCAGGAGGAGAATAGGTTGCTTTGTTTTGCTTGTTAATCGCTCTACAAATGTTAATTCACTTACCAAAGCCAAGATGTCTGTGTTATCAGCTGCAGCCTTTTGTGGGTGTGAATGGCCTGTTAAGAGTGCAATTATCACAGGTGGAACCTCTCTGCATTTCTTTTCCTTCTGACCCCCATTGATTACAATTGCCACCAGCCATGGATCAGGCATCCAACAGAGTGGATTATTGACTGGGAAACCTCAAAGCTTTGCTTTTCCTGCAGGAGAATAATGCAGCTACCTTCTTCTTTTTTTGATAATTGTTGCTTAAAAACAAAATCAAACTAGAGAGACACAAAGGTATAATAATTCTGGTTTCAACAGACATGTATCTGAAGAAGTGTGCATGCACACAAAAGCTCATACCAATGACAAACTTAGTTGGTCTCTAAGGTGCTACTGGAAGGAGTTTTTTTTTATTTTGTTTAGACAAACCGTAAGATTGAAGAATGGCTTGGAACAACTTTATTTCTCCATAGACTATCAGGATCAAATGTGTATGTGCAAGCCATGCGCTCTACCACTCAGCTAAAGGCCTTGCCTGGCTTTTTAACCACTGCCATCCTTCTCCTTTCCCCAGCTGCATATCGTCCATTACAACTCAGCCAAGTACGCAAGCATCGAGCAAGCGAAGGTTCAACCGGATGGCTTGGCAGTTCTGGCCTTTCTCTTCGCGGTAGGTGGCTAATCCAGGCAGAATCTATCTATTTAAATTGAAGATGCATTTGGAAAAAGTTTCAGATTCACAAAAGTCAGTTGCCCAGGTTCTGAGATCTAGAATTGGCAGAAAGTTTGTTTTTCTTCTTCTGGCGAGAAGATGCTGCTTTGTGTGCTGTTGCAAACAATTTGGGTTTTAAAAAGAGAGGAACCACTAGGGGGTGCCAGACAAAAAGAAAAGGCAAAATGCAAAAAAATGTTATCTCTGTGGCTTTTCCCTGTGTCAAAATGTAGCGGTGAAGCATATTATGGATGGGTGGAGAGAGAGAGAAAACAAAGAAAGCTGCCCTATATTAATCAATCTAGCTGAATATTGCCCACTCAGACTGTCAATGGCTCTCTAGAATTTTAGGCAGGTGATATCCCTAGTCAAATCTGGAGATGCCAACGATTGAATTAGGGCCTTCTGCATGCAAAGCAGGTGCTATCACAACTGAGCTATAGATATTCCCCACATCCTTTTCCCATTTGAACATGCCCCATTTTAAAAACTACCCTTCTTTATTGCAGGATGGCAACCTAGAAAACACTTACTATAGCGACTTCATTGCCAGCTTGGCCAAAATCAAGTTAGCAGGTATGTTTCCCTTTAAATCTTGGCATGGTATTTCTTCGTCAAGCAAGATGAAGGTGGATGATTTTGATTCTTTACCACCCTGGTTTTGAGCGGTGGGATATTTCATCGCTGCAGTGTTGGCTAGCTGCTGAAAGCTATCACCCAGTATTTGATCTGCTTTAGACATTGCATAAATCTGAAGAAGTATCTGAAGAAGTGTGCATGCACACGAAAGCTCATACCAAAACATAAAACTTAGTTGGTCTTTAAGGTGCTGCTGGAAGGAATTTTTTTATTTTGTTTTGGCTAAGCCTTTATGTATGTGTGTGTATTTTTTTTTAGGGCAGTCAACTACACTCAACACTCTGGATCTCCTGTCCATGCTTCCAGAAAACCTTGCCAATTTCTATAGATACCAGGGCTCTCTGACCACACCGCCATGCACAGAGAACGTGATTTGGACTGTATTTGATTCACCCATCAAGCTGTCTCACACACAGGTAAGAAAGCACTGGTCTGCATTAGTCTGTCTGTTCCCTTTTTTGTTGAATTTTTCAGTCGCTTTTCAGAATTAAACCCCCAAAGCGATTTACAGCAAGGTTATAATACAGTAATATAAATGTATAAAACATATTAAAACCATAGGCTATGTAAACAGCATACTGTACATTTAAAGCACATTTATGCCACATTGTGCCCTCCAAAGAATTTTGGGGATTATAGGTGGTTAAAGATGCTGGGGATTTTATCACTGAGAGGGAGCAACCGACATGGTCCGAGCCCCATGTTGGGCAAAATATTCTTGCATTGCAGGGGGTTGGACTTGATGACCCTTGGGGTCCCTTCCAGCTCTATGATTCCACATTTCCCAAGATTCTTTGGGAATGCTTCAAAAGTATGGTGTGTACTCAGCTATAATAGAGTAAAAGCATCAAATCATTGGGGCAACCAAAACACTTGGGAAAGCAAGAATATACCGTATTTTTCTGTGTATAACACACCCTCGTGTATAAGGATGTGTTTTGGGGACTCCAAATTAAGAAAATGGGGGGAGATTGCCCAGAGTTGCTGAGCTTTTGGGGGGGGCAGATTTGAGATTTTTTACGGGGGGGGGATGCTGAAAATCGGTCACCCAATTGACCTAACCCACCACTTGTGTGTGCTGCAAAAGCCACCGTTAGTCTGTCCCCTCGCCGGCAGAAGCTGCCGATCGCCCGCCCAATTCATGCAGCGACAGCCAATCAACACCAACTCTTGACGCAGCCACCAATAACATGCCCGATAGCTGCTGACAATCTCTGGCTTGCGGCAGCAACCAATTCCATGTTCCCCGTTTGCATTATCCATGTATTTTCCTGGCACAGGAATGCTGTCAAAACGAATGCCCAGCAGCCTTTCTGGCATAACCATCTCACAGGGAGCTATTCCACCCTCTGGGGTTAACGCACAAGGCCCAGATTATCTCAAGGCCCAGGCAAGTTCATATGAGGAAAGATGCTCCTTTAGGTAAAGGGGTGACAATTATTATTTATATGAGTAGATTAGTGAGCCCCAGCAAACAGCTTTCTCCACCAGCCACTTCAAAACCAAGCAATGTTAAAGACGAACCAGCAAGGATGCTGCACCAGAATGTTAAATGTTGCAGCCTGTGTACCTACCTCCTGTTCCCAAGAGGAATGGCTCTAGGTCGGGTCTGCAGCAAGCCTTAGAATAGGAAGGAGCCTTGCAGTTCTGTTTCCAAGGTAGGACAGAGGTGGAATGTCAAGGAGGAGATTCCTGTTATTCTTGAACATATTGCTTGGCTTTCTTGGTAGATAAAGCTGCTGGAGAATGCCTTATTGGACTGGGAGAACACTACCCTGAGGAACGATTACCGCCACGTCCAGCCCCTCAATGACCGAATAGTCAAATCGTCTTTCCAAGCCAAGGTTACCCAAGGTACAAGTGAGTAGCTCAAGGCCAGCAGGGAGGCAGACGACAGGAGTGGAGGACCCTAGGCATTAAAAGCATGAGAAGAGCCTGCTGGGTCAGGCCAAAGGCTCATCTAGTCCAGCACCCTGTTCTCACAGTGGCCAGCCACGTGCCCCAGTGGCAAGCACCCAAGCAGGATCCGAGCACAAGAGCATTCTCCCGTAGCATAAGCCCTGCCTTATGTTACAAGCACTGCTGAGACTACAGTCGTACCTTGGAAGTCGAACGGAATCTGTTCCGGAAATTCGTTCGATTTCCAAAACGTTCAGAAAGCAAAGCACGGCTTCTGATTGGCTCCAGGAAGATCCTGCAGCCAATTGGAAGCCCCGTCGGATGTTTGACTTCCAAAAATAGTGTGCAAACCGGAACAGTCACTTCTGGGTTTGCGGCGTTCGGGAGCCAAAAACATCCGAGAACTACAAGCTGTTCAAAAACCAAGGTACGACTGTATATAAAAATAAGAAGAGGATTAAGCCTAACTATCCTTCCATTGCTCCAGAAATGTGTCAACCGTCAACCGTCTCTTCCACACTTGATGAAATACGGACTCAGCTGCAGGCAATGAAGAAGCACGTTCTGGCTATAATGGGGAAACCTGGTAAGAGAATAAGACTTCTTCCCCTCCCCATGCCCTGAATATTTATGGCATGTTTTCTGTTCTTAAATTTGCAAGTTGCTAGAAGACTTATTTTTTGGATTTAGGCCCTGACCTTCCTCTCCAAGGAGCCCAGGGCGCCAAACAGATTTACAAACAAAAACAAAGCAAACACATTCTAAAACAGGTTAAAACACTCTAAAAATGATAACAATTGAAAACATCTAAAAACAACAACAGCTGCGATTAAAAACTTCGTTTATCCAGTGATCTTCACGTCGCTGGGAATTGCATCCCTCAGCTACTAAATGCCTGGGTGGACAGGAATGGTTCCTTTTAAAAAAATTATTCAGTTTTACAATATACACTTGAATTTAAACATTAATAATGATAAGCATATAGGATTCCCTGAACCCTTAGACTTCCGTCCACCCCTCCATGGTTTCCATTGTCAAACTTTTTCTACTGCATCCTATACTTTCTCCATTTATCTTAAAAAATCCATTATTACCTTAGTTTTTCATATATTACAAGTGTTTATAATCCTACCAAAGATTTTAGCTGTTTACAGTGTTCTCTTAGATAACTTATACATTTTTCCCGTTCCTTGTTAAAGTTTCTATCTTCCTGGTTTCTGATTTTCCCAGTCATTTTCGCCATTTTGGCGTATTCCATCATCTTCATCAGCCATTTGTCTCTGGTCAAGACTTTATGTTGTTTCCATCTCTGGGCCAGTAGCATCCACACTGCTGTCGTGTACATAAATAGTCTTTTCTACTCCTTTGGTATTTCTGCATCTAGAATTCCTAGTAGAATAGCTTCCTGATTTTTTCCACCATCATTATTTTAATATATTTTTTCCAACTCATGATATATCATATCCCAGAATGCTTTGGTTATCTTGCACATCCACCACATGTGGTAGAACGTGCCTTCCTTCTCCTTACATCTCCAACATTCATTTGAAGCAGTTCTATACATTTTTGCTAATTTAAAAAGGTAAATGACCCCTGACAGTTAAGTCCAGTTGCAGACAACTCTGGGATTGTGGCACTCAACTTGCTTTACTGGCCGAGGGAGCCGACATTTGTCCGCAGACAGTTTTTCCGGGTCATGTGGCCAGCATGACTAAGCCGCTTCTGGCAAAACCAAAGCAGCGCATGGAAACGCCTTCCCGCCGGAGCAGTACCTATTTATCTACTTGCACTTTTTGGCATGCTTTTGAACTGCTAGGTTGGCAGGAGCTGGGACCAAGCAACAGGAGCTCACCCCATCGCGGGGATTCAAACCGCCGACCTTCTGATCAGCAAGTCCTAGAGGCTCGGTGGTTTAGACCACAGTGCCACCCGTGTCCCTTTTGCTAATTTAGTAGGTGTTAAATACCAGCGATACATCATTTTCATATAATTTTCCTTCAACGTACAGCATGCTGTAAATTTTAGGACAGGAATGTTTTCAAATTCATCCTGAATTCATCCAGCTGGTCACATCCCCTTAAACCAGGCTTCCTCAAACTCAGCCCTCCAGATGTTTTGAGACTATAATCCCCACCATCCCTGACCACTGGTCCTGCTAGCTTGGGATCATGGGAGTTGTAGGCCAAAAACATCTGGAGGGCTGAGTTTGAGGAAGCCTGCCTTAAACAAAGGGCAGTGGGTTATGGTTCCGCTGGAAGAGGACCAGCCTATTGTAGAACAAATGTCTTTCCCAGCCCACGCCTGAGAGGTTCTGATTGGTTCTTCCAGGTCACATCCCGGTCCACGCCCAAGCTCTTTACTTCTCCCGTGACAACACGGCCAGCTATGCCGAGGTGCGCCCCCTGCAGGCCATGATGCTCAAAACCTTCACGCTTTGCTTCTGGGCCCAGAACCTGAACGAGGGGCGGCAAACGGTCTTCTTCTACTCCACCCCGGAGAGGGACAATGAGCTGGTGGTCACCGTGGGCACCAGTGTGGGTGTGTCCATTGGGGGCACAGCGGTGCAGTTCGACTTGCACCGCAAGTCCGAGGAGTGGGTCCACCACTGCATCACCTGGGCCTCCGACTCGGGCACCGTCAACCTGTGGGTCAACGGAGCCAAGGGCACGGTCAAGAACGTCCAGAGAGGCTACGTGATCCAGAGCGGCGGGAAGGCGCTCCTTGGGAAGTACAAGAACCCTGTGATGGACATCTTCGCCAACCCATTTTCCGGTTGGATGAGCCACGTCAACCTCTGGAGCAGCCTCCTAGACAACAACGATGTCCAGGAACTCACCCTGTGCAAGCAGGACAACCAGAAGGGGGATATCATATCTTGGGGGGAAACACCCATGACCTTGTGGGGGGGTGTGGTGGTTGATGCTGACACCAGCTGCGGGTGATTCTCGCTGATCAGGCATGAATCCGTGCTGAGAGGTAAAAAAAAAAACCTGATTGGTTGGGACCCAAATGTAGTCTTTACTCCCCACCTTTCCTTCAAGATATCCAGATTATAGACTAATTCTCCTTCCACGCTGAGAGCTTCTCCAGGTCTTCTAATGACTGGGCCAGATCCTTGGGGGGAGAGGAGGGGATATTCTCATTGCAGGAAAATCTCGCCAGGGGATGAGGAAGATATGCCCCGTATTTCTTTCATGTTTATTACCGATTATGTCAGCATGAAATGGAAATGAACACAAACTGCAGGAGACGGCAAGAGGCAGAGGGGGGGGGGAATCTTCATTCTGTATTTTTTGTTCTTGTTTGGGGGCCTGTTTGTGAGATCATGTAGAATTGTCTGTGTTTCGGATACTTCTCCCTGCATAGCATGATAATCCTTATAGAGAGGGACCCTGGGAGAAGTAAAGATAAATCACCTGATTGTCCCACAGAGAGTCCTCCATATCAGGGTAGTGATGAGAGATAGACAAAGCCTTAGATTAGCTGGCAGGTTTAGCCATGTGTGGCTAATGTGAGGGGTGGGGAGGAGATCCCCACCCTCTTCCCATCCCAATCACGTTTGGGTCACATCCTCACCATTCATTGAAAGCTGCCCCTTATGCCACTCTCTTCCCCCAGAGAATCTTTGGAACTGTAGTTTTTTAAGGGTGCTGGGAACTATAGCTCTGCAAGGGGTTTCCTAAACACTCTCAGCACCTTTAACAAACTACTGTTCCCAGGATTACTTTGGGGGAAGCCATGCCTTGCTAAAAAGCAGTGTAAGAGTGTGTTAAATGTACAGTGTGTGGAGATGACCACCTATCTGCCTAAACATTTTGCATGATTCAGAGCCATCCTAGATCCCTGATTGCCCTGTCCTCTTAAGTCCTGAAAACATATCCTCCTTTCATATCTGCATGGGTGCCATTGACGCTACATCTGCACTTCTCAGGATCCTGATGTGTGTGCGTTGGTGACATTGTTTGTTCCAGCTTTCAAAATATGCAACTAAATCTTATTTCATGCATGGATAGATATACACACTTCCTGATATATGGTTACTGCCATTTTGTTTCGGAAGGGAAGATTAGCCTGCAAGTGTGATCCTGAGAAAAACCGCATTTGAATTTAAATCAGAGGTTTACACACCCCCAAGCATTTATTGGCTAAATCATCTGGGTGTGATCTGAGTACTGAGTTTAGGTTTATGAAAACAGGAGGACACAGGCCTCTCTTTGAAGCAGAATTGTTTGCAAACCCGTTAGGGCTTAACCTCAATCAACTCCACCTGGGAAACTGGAGATGGGATTAAACCAATGCTGTGTGCATTTCATGGCAAAACAAACATGTTTAGGGTTTTTTGTTTTCTTCTTTGGCTTCTAGAGGCAGTACAACCATGTTATAATGATAATAAAGTATGCACCAGTTAAACCTGGCTTGTCATTCCCGAGTTTTAGCAACACTAAACATTCTTGTGTTTTTTTCAGGCTTTATAAGATGACTTTTATTTTTTGCTCTATTTACAAAAATAGACAATGATCTTTTGTACAAAATGTATCCCCCTTCCAGGGAAATGAAAAATAACAATCAACCAGCAAACAGTACACACAGTGTCCACTCATTTTACAAAATTGTCTTTTTAAACACTCTTCCCCTTTGTTCATAGACAAATACTGTTTTGTTGTTTTGTGGGGCAGGTGAGAAACTCATCATGCACCTTGAAACCAAGGACACCTCCAGACTGTCATTGTTTTCAAGAGGGATTCAATCATATACTGGCAAATTCAGGTTGCACCATTATAGTTGCTTGGGAGTGTGTCGAACAAATCCAATTCTCTTTTTGCAGTAAGGAAAGTGATGAGGGAAATGAGCTGGAAAGTGTGGATTAATACTTGCTGTGTTGCAGATTCATTTAACCTCTTGCAAACGTATTAAAATGGATGCTTAATAATAGGCAGTCTGGAGGCACTTGAAGATCAATCATATATTGTGATTAAACTTGTGTGTCTTGTTATATGAAGTCCAAACAAGCAACAATTAAAAATGGATGGGATGGGGCAGACGGTAAGTAAACAGAAACCCATAATGAAACTGGGAGATTTACAGTAGGTCGAAGCTCAAAACTTACTGGGCAGCAAGATCAACTGAACATGCTGGGACTCAAAATTCTTGAAAAAGAAGCATTTGATTGCATTGCCAATTCCTTAGGACAACTCGGGTCAATTATGGGAGCCTACCTTGATCGTTGAGACCAGCTGAGCGTCCCAATAAATGGAGTGTGTGGCTGAGACCCTAGCTGCATCTGCTTTGCATGTAGAGAGCCCCAGGTTCAATCCCAGGCAGCTCCAGGTAAGGCTGGGAAAGAGCCCTCTATGGAACCCCAGAGAGTCATAGCTCAGTGGTAAAGCGTCTGCCTTGCACACAGAAGGTCCCAAGTTCAATCCCCCAGCATCTCCTAGTAAAGCTGAGAATATATCCCCTGCCTGAAACCAGAGAGAGTCAGTGTAGGCAGCACTGAGCTAGATGGACCAACAATTTGCCTTGGTATAAAGCAAAAGCCAACCTAGCAGTTCAAAAGCATGTCAAAATGCAAGTAGTTAAATAGGAACCGCTACAGTGGGAAGGTAAACGGCATTTCCATGTGCTGCTCTGGTTTGCCAGAAGTGGCTTTGTCATGCTGGCCACATGACCTGGAAGCTATACGCCGGCTCCCTCGGCCAATAATGCGAGATGAGCGCGCAACCCCAGAGTCTGTCACGACTGGACCTAATGGTTAGGGGTCCCTTTACCTTTACCTCTAAACCAAAAGAACAAACAATCCTTTGTTCTGGGTTTTTTTTTAAGTCTTTAGTACTGGGCCAGGAAAAGGGACCCACTCAGGCAGGCCTAATTCACCCATAGGTGGTTTACCTGGCTCTGCCACTTCAGGTTGCATGTGGAAAGCTAGCATGTCAAGGGCAAGGCTAGGTTAATACCTTTCTAATCTGAGCATCCTATAGTTTTCTATGTGAAAGGGGTTTTGGTATGTTTCCATATACACACACACCACCCAGGAGAATCAAGCCTGTTTGGAGAAATTGTTAGTTCTGTTGATAGAAAAACCACCTGGGTTTATCACTCCTCTCCCATTTCCTTCCTTGGCCCAGAGGTGGCAGGTTCCCATTGAAACTGGTAGGGTGTAAGACAGGGAGCTCACCAGCAGATGGCCAGAGTAAATGACAGACAGAGCCATTTGACTGTAGTTTTGTCCCCATCCTCCTCCATTCGGTTCTATAAGGGCAATACTGAAACTAAGGGAAAGAAGCTACCTTTCCTGTTGAGTAACAAAGCAGGCAGGTGGGGAGTGGCTTAGGGCAAACAGATGCTTGTGGGGCAGTGCCCCATTTGCCCTTAATGAACCAGCCTCCACTGACTTGGCCAGTATCCCTTGGCTGAGATAACCCACTGCTGGGCGTAGAGCAGCAAAACAGATTTAAACCAGAATGTGTGTTGAAGGTAAAGGTAAAGCTCCCCTGACAGTTAAGTCCAGTCTTGCTTTACTGGCCGAGGGAGCAGACGTTTTTCCGGGTCATGTGGCCAGCATGACTAAGCCGCTTCTGGCAAAACCAGAGCAGCGCACGGAAACACCTTTTACCTTCCTGCCGGAGCAGTACCTATTTATCTGCTTGCACTTTGACATGCTTTCAAACTGCTAGGTTGGCAGGAGCAGGGACCGAGCAACGGGAGCTCACCCCACCGCGGGGATTCGAACCGCCGACCTTCCGATCGGCAAGCCCTAGGCTCAGTGGTTTAGACCACAGCGCCACCCGCGTCCCTTAGAATGTGTGTTAAAGGTAAAGGGACCCCTAACCATTAGGTCCAGTCGTGACCGACTCTGGGGTTGCGCGCTCATCTCGCATTATTGGCCGAGGGAGCCGGCGTATAGCTTCCAGGTCATGTGGCCAGCATGACAGAGCCGCTTCTGGCAAACCAGAGCAGCACATGGAAACGCCGTTTACCTTCCCGCTGTAGCGGTTCCTATTTATCTACTTGCATTTTGACGTGCTTTCGAACTGCTAGGTTGGCAGGAGCTGGGACCGAGCAACGGGAGCTCACCCCGTCACAGGGATTCGAACCGCTGACCTTCTGATCAGCAAGCCCTAGGCTCAGTGGTTTAACCCACAGTGCCACCTGGGTCCCAGAATGTGTGTTATACATCCCTTAATCCTAAAAACCTGCTTTCCCCTCTAAAATAACCCTAGTTCAATACTAAAATAACAATAATTAAAAAACTCAAATGTGCATTATATTCCTCACTTCATCCACAAGCAAGGACACCCCTTCACCACTTTTTAAAGCACACAGTAAACGTAAAGCACACAAATTGTGCTTAAAATTAAATTGCAAATTTTCATGATTGTTTCTAGGTCGTGGGAGAAATGTCCACTTTCACGAAAAGCAGACAGCAAAATCTCAAGCCAGCTAGATGGAAGGCATTTAAGGGATACTGCCTTCTAGACTTATTTGCCTGTTAAGCTAAGGCTGAATCAAAATTAGAGCTCCATTGGTGCTTTAATGAAAATCAAAATGATTAAAATTAGTGTTTTAGTTATAGCCATTATAGCCTGGCAATTGATACCAATCCAGCAGGGGAAGAGTTGAGGTTAAAAAACGGTGTTGTAACAGACTCCTTTCACTTCCTTAACGAGCAGGGATACGTGCCAAAACATCATGACCCCCCTGCAAACACACATACACTCTCCAGCAAGGAATTCAGAATTATTCTGGGTCCACTGAGTCATTTGAGACCTCGTTAGGAACCCCATTAAGTTGGGCGTGGGGGCTTTTTAAGGCTAGAAATGCCAGTGCAGGCATTGGACAGATATAGAGTTTCACTTCTTTCCATTGGCAGGGCTTCCTGCAATGAAATAAGGACTCTGTCACATGCCCACCCCCATGCAGAGTTAAAATAAGGGCTGCAGCAGATATGATGAAAGGCCTCTGGGTTTGTGTTGCTCTAGGGCTGATTGGGGGGTGGGGTGGGTTTGGCAAAGCCCCTTTTAGCTGGATCAGGTCTTTACCTGCCTACACCTAATGCCCTCAGGATTGTATCCAACCAAATTATGCTCAGTGCAGACCCACTGGAATGCATGAATCTAAGGCAGTCATGTTCATTCTCATTGATGGGTCTACTAGGAACCCTCCAATAAGACAGCTTGTGGGTACGGCTTGGCTGAAATGGTCTTGTGGCACGTCCTCTGCCTTTTGCAAAGAGGAATTGCGTGCTTGCCAGGTGTCTAAAATCAGATTATCTTGACTTACCTCGGAGTACACCCCCAGGTCTGTGCTTCAGTTTGTGGGATGTGAAGGCAGAAGAAATGCAGAGAGGAAATACTACATTTGTAAGAGGATCTTGGGTCCAGCCATACAGTGAATCTCAGGGTCAGGTGGATTCACAGCAGCCCAATGCCTAACAACCAAACACACATCTGCCTGCAGATCGCTTTGCCAACACCCTCCAAACTCAGTTACCGTCTTTGGAAACGCTTCCGAACTGGCAAGAAGTTTCCCATCTTGGTTCTTCAGAAATGTGTCTTGAACAGGTGAACGCCTTTTAAAAAAATTATAGGCAAGGCATCCGGAAATGGCAAAGTCTTTGATGCTAGAGAAAGGGCAGTATCTTTTTTTTGGGGGGGGGGCTGCTGCTGGGAGTTTTTGTCCATGTGAGAAGGATGTAGCAAGGAGGGTATTGGAGGGCACAACTACATGGGGTTATTTACACCTCGCCCACGACAATGCGGGGAGGGGGAGGAAATTCGAAGGGTGGCATGTGCCACCAAGATGGCTGGAGGAGAGTTGGGCTTCAGCCACTCCTGGGTGAGGGACCAGAGATGTCTTAGAGGGCGCTGTTCCTCTGTGCCTCGGCTTTCTTGCTGTAAGGCTGTGAGATGTCAGCAAAATCCTTCATTTCCTCTTTGTCCGTCTCATCTTCGGTGCCGTTCCTCTTCGCCATGATCTGGTTGATTTCCATGAAGGTTTTGTTCTTGGTTTCGGGGACTACCAGGAAGATGTAAATGAAGGTGGCCAAGCAGATGCCGCAGAAAATGAGGAATGAATAGGCTCCGAGCCCTTGCTATATAGAGGAATAATAAGAATAGGAGAAGGAGAGAGAGAGAGAGAGAGAGAGATGAGAATGAGTTGTTACTGGACACTGATTTTGTTTTTCATCCTCTTTACTCCAGAAGAACCATCACCAGGTTCAAAATGCATTGGGATGTTGGCTCGATTTAACACCACACTGAGTTGTAAGCAGTGCTTGCCTTGATCAGAGTAGATAGACCTATTCAGATTAATGGACACAACAAACTTGGGTCTATTCATTTCAATGGGTCTACATTGAGTTGACAACCCTCTGTGAAGAGAAGCAAATCTGTCGTGTAACCCCTCCCAGCAGAGGCATGTGGCCCCTGGAAGGTTGCACAGAAAGGAGCATGGCCCCCAAGCTGCAAAATATTCCCTTCCCCTCTTGTAACCCAAAGCAGAAAAACTTTACCATTTGATTCTGCTAAAGTTGCCCACTAGGGCGGGCCTTAGCGAATGTCTACCATAGTGAGAGTGAGAGCTGGACCATAAAGAAGGCTGATCGCCGAAGAATTGATGCTTTTGAATTATGGTGCTGGAGGAGACTCTTGAGAGTCCCATGGACTGCAAGAAGATCAAACCTATCCATTCTTAAGGAAATCAGCCCTGAGTGCTCACTGATAGGACAGATCGTGAAGCTGAGGCTCCAATACTTTGGCCACCTCATGAGAAGAGAAGAATCCTTGGAAAAGACCCTGATGTTGGGAAAGATTGAGGGCACTAGGAGAAGGGGACGACAGAGGACGAGATGGTTGGACAGTGTTCTCGAAGCTACAAACATGAGTTTGACCAAACTGCGGGAGGCAGTGGAAGACAGGAGTGCCTGGCGTGCTATGGTCCATGGGGTCACGAAGAGTCGGACACGACTAAACGACTAAACAACAACCATAGTCAAAGGTAGCATTCGCCATGAGCTATCTGACAGGAAGCATTTAGGGACTTGGAGTAGGGAATATAGGTAGCATGGCTAGGGTGCCTAGAGCGGCAACCCCAAGGCAATTTGCATAGAAAAGAGTTGGCCTGAAATGCAGCGCCACCACACTAGATGGCCAAAGAGTGGTATTACAGCTTCCAAGCCATCAGGGATCCGGTGACAAGAAGGAGCCAGGAGGGTCCCAGTCTAATCCTAACAAAAGTGGAGGCCTCTAGGCTGTCTAAATCAGAAGGCTGTCCCAAAGAGAAACATATTCGCTGCCCCTGTATAAAACTGAATCGCCTTAAGCAGAAATGGTAAAGGTAAAGGGACCCCTGACCATTAGGTCCAGTTGTGACAGACTCTGGGTTGTGGCGCTCATCTTGTGTTATTGGCCGAGGGAGCTGGCGTACAGCTTCCAGGTCATGTGGCCAGCATGACAAAGCCGCTTCTGGTGAACCAGAGCAGCACACGGAAACACAGTTTACCTTCCTGCTTGGAGCGGTACCTATTTATCTACTTGCACTTTGACGTGCTTTTGAACTGCTAGGTTGGCAGGAGCTGGGACGGAGCAACGGGAGCTCACCGCATCACAGGGATTCGAACCGCTGACCTTCTGACTGGCAAGCCCTAGGCTCTGCGGTTTAACCCAGAGTGCCACCCGCGTCCCTAGCAGAAATGTTACGAATCCGCAATTTCCTTACATCCATGTATTGGAAGACCAGACCCACTGTGAAGTTTGATAGCCAGTGAACAGAGCCTCCAACCATGAATGCCGCTGGGCGAGACGACTGGAGGAACATCTCAATTATCATCACACTCGGAATCGGGCCTGGGAGAAGGGAGAAAGAGATAATTATTTATTATCGTGTGTAAGGACATAAGAAAGGCCTGCTGGATCAAGCCAGTGGCCCAGGTGGTTCAGCATCCTGTTCTCACAGTGGCCAACCAGATACCTGTGGGAAACCCGCAAGCAGGGTTCAAACACAAGAGCCCTCTCACCTCCCATGGTCTCCAGCAGCTGGTATTCAGAAACTTGACTGCCTCCAACTGTGGAGGCAGAGCAATAGTCATCATGGCTAGTAGCCATCGATAGCTCTCTCTCCTCCATGAGTTTGTCTCAAAGCCATCCAAGTTGGTGGCCATCACTGCCCCCTTTGGAAGGGAGCTCCATAGTTTAACAATGTGAAGAAGGACTTCCTTTTATTTGCCTTGCATCGTCCAAAATTCAATTCCCTTAATTGTTTTGGTGGCCCTTTTCTGAACCTTTTCCAACTCCACAATATCCTTTTTGAGGTGAGGTTGCACCATAGATTTGTACAACGGAATTACGATATTGCTTTACATTCGTGAATTGCTTCCAATGAAGCACTTCAAAGCAATTTCACAATAAACAGGAACACAGGAATCAGACCATTGGTCCACCTAGCTCAGAACTGTCTACACTGACTAGCAGCGGCTCTCCAGGGCTTCAGGCAGAGGTCTCTCCCAGCCCTGCCTGGAGAGATTCTCTACCACTAAGCTAAAAGCCCTTCCCTTAAGATTCAGGGACATAGGAAGCTGCCTTATACAGAGTCAGACCGTTGGCACATCTGGCTCAGTGTTATCTACACTGTCTGGCAGGAGCTCCAGGGGTTTCCAGACAGGAGTTTCCCCCAGCCTGAGGTGCAAAGGATTGAATGAGCAAGGGAAATTATTATTAAAGATAACGATTCGCACCAGCAATAATACTATAGATATGTAAGGAAGCCATTCATTTCTCCGAGCAAAGAGGAGACCAAGCAGGCAACAGCATACTTACTGGCTCCGATAGCGTGTCCGATGACATAGGCAATAACGCAGGCTATACTCAAGTAGGGCATCCCGTTGATGTGCTGTTGAGGAATTGGGTTGCTGTTTAGAGCCATTTCTCAGTTTCCCTGTTGAGGCGTCAACAGTGAAGCAAGAAGGGCAATTGAACACCAGTGAAGGTTGGAGCCTGTTGGGCGGAAGACAGGGACCCCGACAGTAGGGGGAGCCAGAGCTCAACGACTGGCTGACCCAGAAGCAATAACAGGCAGAGCTACCGTAGGTAACTATAGTACTTGTCCCCACATCCTCTTCTTTCCTACTGACTTCTACAAGGGCAAGACTGGGACCAGGGAGCAGGAAGGCAACAGGCAGGGCCAACCTTTTTGGCTGACGAGTGGAATACAAATGCTCTAGATAATAATGCACAGGCCCTCAATATCTTAAGGCTTGCCTCTCTGCATACAAACTGACCCGGATCCTGTGTTTGTCACCTGAGGCCCTTCTCTATGTCCCCCATCCCATAGAGGTTCGGAGGCTGGCAACAAGAGAACAGGCCTTTTCTGTGGTTGCTCCCAACTTTGGAATGCTCTCCTCAGAGAGGCTCGCCTGGTGCCATCATTGCATGTCTTTAGGCACCAGGCAAAAACATTCCTCTTTACCCATGCCTATGGCTATTAAATAATCTATGGCCTGTGAACGGATGGAGGAGAGGACTGTTATTATGCTTTACGGTGGTTGGTACTTGCATGTTTTAGATGCAGAAAGCCTTGGTGAGGACAGCTGCCTCTCGCCCCCCCCGCCCAGGCAAAGATGCTCACTAAACGCACCTTGAGATTCAGAGCCACCGTTAGCACAGCCAAGGCAGCACAGCAGATCCCAAAACCGGCCAGAAGCAGAATTCTCCGCCCCAGAGACTCGACGATAAAGACCTAGAAAACAGGGAGGAAGAGAGCAGCCTGTAAATTTGTGTGCAAGGGATTCATTCGCGGGCCTTTCGGTGGTGGCACCACAGCTATGGAATTCTTACACCAGGAGATTCAAGACAAGCTCCCTACGTTCTCATTTTTTGAGTCCAACGGGGCTTTTGGTGTTGGATCTCTGCAGTTTTCACACACTGCTATTTTACAAACTATTTTATGCAGCTATAGGGAGTATTGATCCTCTTAACTGCTGCCAGCAGTGAACACTATTGGTTCATATGTAAATGTTTTACTGCTTTAAATGGGTTTATTTTTATTTATTTATTCCTAAAAGTGAGTTTGAAATGAAATGATTTATTTTATCCAATTTTGTATACCGCTTGACTGTAAAAATCCTCAAAGCAGAACAAAACAATAAAATGCCTCGCTTAGCAAACGCCCCGTAAGACAAAATTTTCGCTTAAAGAAAGGATTTTTCTAGCGGAGGTTGCCTCGCTAGACGAATTCGTTTTACGAAAAATTCGTCTAGCGAATCACGGTTTCCCCTAGGAATGCATTGAAATTCAATTAATGCGTTCCTATGGGCAAAAATAAAATCAAAAAAATTCAATGCATTCCTATGGGATTCGCTAGACAAATTTTTCGTTATAAGAATAGACCCGTGGAACGAATTAAATTCGTCTAGCGAGGCACCACTGTATTGGTGAGAACGATGAAAACAACTGTTTAAAACGTTCAAAACATAAAAACCAGCGAAATTTTAAAAAACACAGCAGCATTCTAGGTATCTGGGTAAGCCTGGAGAAACAAAAAAATATTTTTAACAGGAGCGGAAAACAGTACAGTTGAAGGCACATGCATAAATATCAATAGCCAGGGAGTTCCAGTGTGAGGTGCTAATAAACAAGCTTTCACTACTTGTTTTTCAACCCGTTCTTTAAGTGATCATTTTAGTAGTATGAATATAACAAGAGCGGCTTAATCGCCACTACAGGAATATTTACTATTTTGCTTAGATAAAAGGAGAGTATTAAAATGTTAAAAGCATGCATAAATTAATAAGGTTAAATTAAAAGCTTATCAGAGGAGCTGTTTATTGGCTGCCATCTTGAAACCCCTTTCTTCAGAATGATAATATTTCTTGCTTCGAGGTTGTTACCATCAATATAAACTTTGTTAAATAAATAGTAATGATAATGATAATGATGATAATAATAATAATAATAATAATAATAATAATAATAATAGTAAGCTTCCCCACCCGACACAGGTCGAGCATCTAACCCAGCTCTGGTGCTTAATAATAATAATAATAATAATAATAATAATAATAATAATAATAATAAATTAACATGGTAAGCCGTACCGCTAACAACGTCATCACGACGTTGACAGCTCCTGTCCCCACGGTCACGAACTGCACGTCGTTTTCCTCCACACCTGAGCTCCTATAGATACTGTCAGCGTAGTAGTAGACCTGGGGTTGGATGAAAGACAAACAAGCAATCGAAATTCAGTCATGCCCACAAGCAGGAAAGCACTGAACATAAGAAGAGTGCTGAGATGGATCGGCCCAACAGAATCACAGAATGGTAAGACTCAGGAGGGAACCCCAAGGGTCATCCAGTCCAACCCCCTGCAATGCAGGAATAGTCCAGCGTCCTGTTGTCACCGTAGCTGAACACATGGCTGTGGGAAACCCACAAGCAGGACTTGAGCAGAAGAAGAGCTCTCTCCTCTCCTCCAGTTTTCAGCAACTGCTATTCAGAGGCATCACTGCTGGCCTTAGCCTCTGTAAATTTGTCTGATTCTCTTGCAAGAAATGTTATTAAGCACCCATCGTTAGGCATGATGGGAATCCGGGTGCTAGGCTAGATAGGCCTCTTTGGAGAAAAACAACAACAACCCTCTGAATTGTTACTTGGGATGCTGGTTAACTTACGGCGTTAATCCCGGAGAGCTGCTGCCCCGCCATCATCGCGATGATGGAGATGAGCTGCCAGCGGAGGCCTCGGTAGGTGAAGAGGGTCAGCACGGACATCCGCCCCTCTGCTTTCTCCGCCTGGTCCTCCAGGCGCATCTCCTCCATCTCCTCCTCTACGTCATCCCAGCCCCTCAGCTTCTTCAGGGCTGGATGGGAAGAAGGAAGGAAGGAAGGTCACCAAGGTGGCAGGAGCCTGGCAGAAAAGACGGGAGGTGCTATGCCTGCAGCCCATGCCACTCGCAATGTTTTTCATTCATTAACAACAGCGGTTCCTAAACTTTTATGGGTCCTCGGTTCCATAGCCCCAACCCCAGTGCCATCCTGCCCAGCTACTCTACAAAAAGCATTATTTAGAATAGCGGTCTGCACAATCCACTAACGAAGACAGTAACACAATAACATTTAAAACAGTAATGATTAATAAAACAGTAACGATCAATAAAATACTTGAGAGAGTTGGGCACCCCCGAAGTTGATAGGCATCGACATTCAAATGATGTGCGTGAACTACATCTTGTGATTATGTAGGGCAGGGCTAACCTGCCCCCCTCTCCAATATTTTTTTCCAAGTTGGCACCCCTGGTAATGATTAATTGCACATTTATTCACAATCCAATTAAAATTAGTTCAATTAATTCAACAAAAATAAATGGACTTGATCCAGCGATTCAAAGACTGTTAGTTACACTTCCAGCACCCTCCAGGCAACCCCACTTCTTCCTGGGGAGGGGGGCGTATTGCCCCCTTTGGAAAACCACTGTCAATCCATTCTCTAGACGTTTTGGACTACAACTCCCATCAGCCCCTGCCGACATCAAAAGGAGCTGGAGTTCAGCGTCATTGGGAGGGCCCACAGGTATTCAGATGCTGTGTCACACCTGAGCTCAGGCCACAGGAGATAGCTTTGGTTTGACCATCAAGAAGCTGCCCCCTAAGTTATGAGTTTGAACTTTTTACAGATATCAGAGACAGGATACCGAGCTAGGAGTTGTTTGTATGCCTCTATAACAGTTCACAGGTAGTAAAATACACACTTGTTAGATGGCCTCTTCTCTACCCAGCCTCCCTCCCAGTGCTGGATTTATGGATAAGCTAAACAAGCTGTAGCTTAGGGCCCCACTCTCTTGGGGGGCCCCAAAAAAATTAAAGGAAAAAGCCTGGATGTACATTTCCAAAATATAAGATAAAAAACAAATAAAATAAAACCTACAAACAGCAACAGTGTTTTGTGTTGTGTAGGCTCCTATGATGTAAGTCATGGGCCCCGACTGCTAGCCTGCTCCCTAAAATATCACTGGTTTGCACATTTCTATATATGGGATGCCTACATTTTGCATGGACTGGTTGCATGGCAACATGTGCAAATGGCTTTATATACCTATTAGGTCCATAAACTACCATATAGCATATATTCAACACAAAAAAAACAGCGGCAAATTGTTGTTGACAAAGGGCAGCTGGATATATAAAGAGGCCCATTACCTTCAGTAGCTTAAGGCCTCCCTCCATTTGAGATTGTATCTTATAAGTAGGTATCTTTTACCTGCTTTGGCACCTGCTTCATCTCCCTTCTGAATCAGCAGGTACCTGGGACTTTCAGGGAAAAAGGGAAGCAGGAAAAGCTGCAGCACTGCAGGGATCCCAGTTAGACCCAACAGAATTGGCCAGCCTGCAACATGAGAAAGAAGAGAAATGTTGCTATGCCTGCAATAGGGTAAGACACATGAGAACAGCTTGCTGGATCAGGCAAAAGGTAAAAAGGTTTTTTTTTAAAAAAAGGACCCCTGGACGGTTAAGTCCAGTCAAAGGTGACTATGAGGTTGCAGCACTCATCTCGCTTTCAGGCCGAGGGAGCCGGTGTTTGGCCACAGACAGATTTCCAGGTCACGTGGCCAGCAGGACTAAACTGCTTCTGGCGCAACAAAACACAGTGATGGAAACCAGAGCGCATGGAAACACTGTTTACCTTCCCACTGCAATGGTACCTATTTATCTACTTGCACTGGTGTGCTTTTGAACTGCTACGTTGGCAGCAGCTGGGACAGAGCAACGGGAGCTCACCCCGTCACTGGGATTCGAACTGCCGACCTTCTGATTGGCAAGCCCAAGAGGCTCAGTGGTTTAGACCACAGCGCCACCCGCATCAACCTGTTCTCACAGCGGCCAAACCAGATGCCCATTATGGGAAGCCCGCAAACAGGACCCGAGTGCAGCAACCCTCTCCTCTCCCCTCTTGCAATTCCCAACAACTGGAATTCCAGAAGCATTACTGGCTTGGAAGAACATAGCCATTGTGGCTATTTGCAGTCTATAGAGACTTGACCTCCTGGTATTTGTCTAATCCCCTCTTAAAACCATCCCGATTGGTAGTCACTGCTGCCTCCTGTGGGAGCCAATTCCACAGTTTAACTACGTGCTGTGCAAATCAGTCATCTATTTTAAAGATCTGTTTGTGACTGGTTGGTTCAGCAGTACTATTCAGCAGAGGTTGTAGTGAGATGGGTAGGTGGGGGTGTGTGAAGAGGAGTGCTCCATATTTATTTTTATTTCCATTTATTTATTTATTAGACTTCTATACCACCCTTCATCATAAGATCTCAGGGTAGTTCACAAGATAAAAATAGCAGCTTGTTGGACACTTACCCTGAGTCAGGTCATAGGTCCATTGAGGTCAGTATTGTCTACATTCTACTTTTCCTCCTCCCTCCCCATCTCTTTCCCCTCTTGTGTCATGTCTTTTAGATTGGAATTCTGGGAACTAGGTAGCTTGTCTTGTTCTTTGTTTTTTTTTAATGCAAGCAGTTCTGGGAGCCTCTTTGGCTGAAGAGCAGTTTTGTTTTTTTTAAAGCCTCTCTAAAAAGATAAATAAAATGCTATCGGAGCAGGAAATTTGACGCATTCCTCATTTACCTTCTGTGCTTCCGAGGATCATCCGCATGCCCAGAATCTGAGCAGCGAGGATCCCGATGGTGATGAAGAGCTGCGGGACCACCCCCACGGCCCCCCTTAGGTTTTTGGGAGACAGCTCTCCAAGGTACATGGGGACAACGTTGGAAGACAAGCCTGGTTGAAAAGACAACAAGACAAATGCAGATGAATCTGGGAACGGCAACAAAAGGGTGCAGCATATCCGAACCCACCCTAGAGGAACGGTCTGGATAGAGGTCCCCGAAAGGGAGGCCTTCTTAAGAAGGTAACTTAAGACAGGTGCTCAGGTGTCTGCTGTGCTCACCTGCACAGATGCCAATGATGATCCGACAGACGATGATCACTTCAAAAGTCTTTGCCACCTTGGAGGCTCCCATGAGAATTGCAGGGATGATGGAGAAGACATTGTTGATCAGCAAGGTGCCTTTTCTGGGAAGGGAGGGAGGTGTGGAACAACCAATCTCATATAACCAACATGCTTAAGTTAATGGTTAATGTCATAGTAGAGTAAGCTATCCTGCCAGGCTTAGCCTAGGCCACTTCCCCTCACCTTGGGAGGAAATAGGTAAGCAAGCCTTTGTTCTTCCCTGGTCTACCTGAGAAGCTCAGCTTGGGAAGAGGTTTGAGCTGGTTGCTCCAGCTCAACCGCATGGCTCTCACAAGCCACTCTTGAGTTCCTATACCAATATTTGGAACTTTTACAGCAGAGTCCGACAACAAGAATCTGGTGCAGCCACTATCTCTCCATACCTTTTTCAATCAGTCATAATAAAAAGTCAGAGCAGGCACTCATGCAGAGACACAGGAGCAGGAGAGAGAGACTCCTTTCTGGCTGGTGCTCCCAAGAGCCATGGGAAGTTGTAAACCCTTTAGGGCAACAACATCTAGAAGAGCAGCCTATCCTGTCTGCCCTTGCTTTGCACCCCCTCTGCATCCCACCACATCAAGCAATGTGAGCCACACTTTTCTTACCTGCCACATTTGTTCACCATGGGGCCAACCAATAGTGACCCAAAGAAGCCTCCAAGTGGGAAGAAAGACACTGTGATTGACCAGAGGGCTGTCATCATGTCCTTGCTCATATACTCCCCATTCCTTTCGTAGTAGGTTTCGTTGTAAAAAGCTTTCATGAACTGGGAGAAGAGAGGCACCAGAGGCTCATTAACAATGCTCTGTTCTAAGTAAGCCAGGAACAGGGAACCTGCGGCTTTCCAGATGTTATGGGACTACAGCACCCATCATCCATGAGGACTGGTCATGCTGAACGATGGGTATTGGAGTACAACAACCTCTGGGAGGCCACAGCTTCCCCTTTACCTGATGTAAACAGTGTCAACGTTCATCATTTCTGGTTGATGCTCAAAGTTCTATCAACAAAGAACGTCATTATATTATATTATTATTATTAATAATATTTATATTTTCTAGTCCTAAGGTCACAGGGTGAGTGGGTTGCAACATTGTAAAATACAGCATTAAATCAGCCAGTTTATTGTGCTGGCCCATCTGCATGAGGAGAAAGGGATCTCTGGCCTCCGGTGATGCAAAGCGGGAAAGGTGCGAGTGAGCAAGGGGACTCCACCTACCAGTTCTGGAGAGTTTATCACGGAGACGTTGTAGCCGTACTGGAAAGACGACCCAAAGGCAGCCACCAAGGTCACCAAGCTGAGGATGAGGGTCATTCTCTGCAGGCAAGAAGAGGAGAGAGTGGTTGGAGGGTCAACCAGCTTCCTAAAATCATTCCAGGAAGTGTCCTTCCTTATCCCAAAGGTGCAAAGAGCAAGGAACCACATGTGGCCCACCTCGCCCCTCTTATCTGGCCCTTGGAACTCTTCCCAAGCCACGCCCCCTTTGCTGGCTCTGATTCACACCCCAAGTTCCCACCACCACAGCCCCCTGGCTGGTAATGTGTCCTTGAACTCTGATCATGCCTCTTGCTTGGATGGAGGAGAGGGTTTGCAGGAACCAGCCTTGTACATAAAAGGTTTTTAAAAATTCATTCATTGTCCCTCCCACTTTTGTCACTGGCCACACCCACCACTGGCATTTGGCCCTTCGGAAGATTGCCCAGAAGGGAATGCGGCCCTTGGTCCAGGAAAGTTTCTGTCCTAAGTTGGAAAGGCAAACCTTCTGTATTAATTAATCATTTATCCTGCAAGAACCTATTTAATCCTGTTATGGCAGCTGAACTTCTCATGTACGGGTCCAAAAGGATGCATCTGTGAAGGGGACACAAAGGGTCAACTAGTCCACTCCCCTGCAATGCAGGGAAATATCTACACATCCATACTCAGCCACGACACTCACTCAGTGTCCTTGGGCCAGGCATTATCTCTTAGCCTGGCTTACCTTAAAAGGTTGTTGTGAAGATGAAATGTTGGGGGGGGGAGGAGAGAGGCAAGGTCAAGACTGGCCCCCTTATCCTTTGAGCTGTTGTAATAATAAATGTTCATAAATGTACCAAGCAAACAGTACAGGAAGACAGGCCTGAAAACCATTTTGATTCTCCCAAAACGACAAAATGCTTCTCTGCAGGGAGAGTTGGGGGGTGAAGGAGGCTACCCAGGAAATGGCAAACTAAGAACTTTGTTAAATTAATAAGTTACATAGTAAGACAGGACTTCATGTTAATATCTCCTCCCACCAAACCATTCACCAACATACTTGAATTTACATATTGACATTCCAAGACATCGCTGTAATCAGGGTACCATCTCCAGAAGATTCACAAGTATTCTGTCTATTGAGTTCACAAGTACTCTGTTTACTGGAAATGTTAATCTTCCTTTCCCGCCTTTTTGCTCCAAATGGGAAATGTTCTTTTGTTCGGGGTTCCTCTTGCCATTTCTGCTTTTGGGGAGGGGAACCTTTGTTATAACAGACCTCTGTCTTTTTTTTAAAAAAATAAAGATCACTCTTTGCTTTACAAGCCCTGGGCTTTGGTCTTTGTCATTTTATTATCCCGACCAAAAAGGAGCCTAGGTCTATCTGCTCCTTAGAGGATTTCAGTCCTCCTTATGAGGCTGATCTCCCTTTAAGGGAACTTATTAATTTTTAGATCAGAGCCATTATTATGATTATTCATTTCATTCATTCATTCATTCATTCATTCATTCATTGCTTCCTATTTTTTAAAAAGCCCCAAAGCGACATGCAGATCCAAACTCACCAACATTTAAAAAGCAAAGACAAGGAGAAAATAGAGAAAGGGAAGCGATCTGGGTTTTTCCATCACTTCGGAAGGACGGATGACCTTTCCACGCATGACCTTTCCACGCACGTTCCGAAAGATCCTTCCACATCACAAGGTACCAGCCTATAAACAATGTGGTGTTTCTGGCCAAGGTTGCAGCTGGGGGATTTTTTAAACACTGCCAGGGTATAAAGAGTTTCGTTCCCCATCTTCCAGGAAGGCGGGCCATATTTTCCATTCAGGACCCAGGCCTTCCCAATGACCACAATTGACCTTTCTGCTCTCTCTGTTCCTCCCACCCCCTTGCCGCCCCGTTTGACATATTCTGGCCCCCACCCAAGCACCCTGAAGGCAGATTTATTGCTGGCGCATTGCTTCCCTAACTGCAACAGTTAAATGGTTGCAGCAGTTGGGATTTTTTCAGTTTAGGGAAAGTTCTTTCTCCCTCTCACCTCTCTCATAACACTAGAACTCGTGGGGCTCCAATGAAGCTGAATGTTGGAAGATTCAAGACACATAAAAGAAAAGTGCTTCTTTGTGCAGCACAAAGTTAATCTATGGAACTCCCTCCCACAGGAGGCAATGATAGCTGTATCAACTTGGGGCAGCCCTCAAGTGCTCAGGTCCTGCTTGAGGGTTCCCCAAAGGCAACTGGTGAGAGCAGGATGTTGGACTATATGGGCTATTGGCCTGATCTTGCAGGGCTCCTCTTATTTAAGTGAGACCCAACACCAATTCCTAGGTAACTGGTTCCATTGTTGAATGGCTCTCACCAAAAAGATGTTTCCGTCAGTTTTCAAATGCAATCAGCCTTCCTCCACTTAAGTCCTTCTGATCCATTTGCTCTCAGGAGAGAACATATATAGGCACACCATGTATTTAAAGTACATGATTCCCCCCCCCAAAAAACCAATCCTGGGATCTTGTAGTTTGTTAAGAGTGCTGGGAACTATAGTTCCATGAGGGGTGAACTGCAGTTCCCAGCATTCTTAAGGGGAAACCATGTGCTTAAAAAATTCAGTGTACAGTATGCACAGCCTTAGGCCACATTCACACTGTACATTTAAAGCAGTATCAGATGTCAGGGTTGAGGCACCATAACATCATACCACTTTAGACGGGGAATAGGGAGTCTCTTAACAACTCTCAGCACCTTGAACAAACTGCAGCCCCCAGGTTTCTATGCGGGAAGTCACAACTGTTTAAAATGGTATCGTAACATTATAAATGAATGGTGCGAACGTGGTTTTACTCTCCTGATTTATGGAGTCTTTCAGTCATTCTGGTTCAGCTGATGTTAGTCCTTTGAACTTCTAGCTCTCAGCGACTTCCAGTGACTGGTCCATGGAGCAATTATCTTCAATTGCAACTCACATCCTTCCCGACCATTGGCTATGCTGGTTGGGGCTGTTCCCATGATACTCTGTGAGGAAGCCATGCTCTTTAAATGTACAGTGTGAAGGTCATCTTTGTCATTGGTCATCTTCTAAGCAAGAGAACTCCAGGTATTTTGAAAAGGTATGGGGCTGATGCCAACTTTAGTGCAGAATACTTATTTCTTAAGTGATGTGCACAGCTAGCATGGCATTTCTGCTTCTCTCATGGGGAAATTACATATACCATGGCATGCAAGAGTGCAACATTTATTCTTGGTAGAATGGGGCACTTTCCTCATGCTGTGACTCTGAGCATGTGCAGAATGCATTACTGAATTGGCACATCCAACCTCTACAGGCTTGGGGTGGGTCGAGCATCCAGGCCGGAAAGTGTAACTGCCTAAAATCAGGCTCTGGAAAGTCTCCCTTTAAGAACTAAATACTAGGAACTCAGTACATGCTCAGAGGCACTTGCTTCACTACTACTTCACATGTTTTAGGCTGAGCATTCTGGCATTGACAAACTGCTCCTGGTGGCGCTGTGGGTTAAACCACAGAGTCTAGGGCTTGCTGATCAGAAGGTCAGCGGTTCGAATCCCTGTGACGGGGTGAGCTCCCGTTGCTTGGTCCCAGCTCCTGCCAACCTAGCAGTTCGAAAGCACGTCAAAATGCAAGTAGATAAATAGGAACCGCTACAGCGGGAAGGTAAACGGCGTTTCCATGTGCTGCTCTGGTTTGCCAGAAGTGGCTTTGTCATGCTGGCCACATGACCTGGAAGCTATACGCCGGCTCCCTCGGCCAATAACGCGAGATGAGTGTGCAACCCCAGAGTCGGTCACGACTGGACCTAATGGTCAGGGGTCCCTTTACCTTTTTTAGGGTTGGCTGTCTCTGCCCTCTCCGCAGACCTACAATGCATTCTCCGAAGGCTGTGACCCAAACCATGCATCACCAGTCAGCATTGAAGAGATTCAAAGCACACCTGCTTGCTGCCTCATGGATGCATGCATGAAGTAATAAAAACCCTGCCAGCCCAGGGCTGGATTGTTTGCAACTCACGCCATCCCATCCCTGCAGGTCTGCACCCTTGGCAATTAGGAGTGCAGGTTATCCCCTCGTTTCCCTGCAGTGCTGCAGGGCATGCACAGGTTCTTTGCTTGGAGCAAAAAAGGATGTTGCAGACCGAGAAAAACTGCACAGTGCTTAAAATGCTACAGAAAACGGAATCTCAGACATAGGATGCTGATTGCCAGCATGCCAAAATGTTGCCCTATCAATATTGTGCGAAGATGTCTGTAGGTTTGGAACCCAAGTGCTTCAAATTCTCAACATGCTAACTCTAATGCCTCTTTTTCTTAAAAAAAAAGCCAATAAAAAAATACCAACCACCTACTCTTCTGACAAGGTGTCTTTTTGGACCTTTATGTCATGGGGCCAAGTCCAAGGTTTTGTGACCAGGGGGACCTTCCCCAAATCCTCAGCCTTTTCTGTCTTGCAGTGGCCCTGCCACTCCACCCCCACCAACACACCCTGAAAAAAAATCCCTAAAAACAGGCCTGTCTCCAAAATCCAGTAGCAAATAGACTATGGTCTGAGTCCACACCCTCCAACATTCCGTATGAAAATTGGGATATTCTGTTGTAAAACAAGAGGTTCTGTGTTGCAACTGGCAAAATTCTACTGTATTTTGTTCGTTTACCCCTCGACCCACATGCCCACAGAAAAAGACAAGGAGACAGCTTCGTCTGCCAGCCAGACACTCACCCCCTTCCTGCCTTCGGATGGCACGGCGCCCGTATATTGATTTTCAGTCTTCATTTTAAACGCTCCTGCTGTCAGTTCTCTGCTCCGAGTTGCTCTGTTCGCAGCGAATGCCCCAAATAGAAAGAAGGCCGATAGATATATAGAGAGAGCGAGATCTTCAGTATATGCACATACATGCACCTTGAGTGGGGCAGGGAACAACCCAGCAATATTCTTTATAGCTCAACAGTGCGTGAAGTTTGCCCTCTGAACTTCCTCGAGATGGGCATGGCTGTCTCGTGCTGTCCTTGTTGGTCGGCTTCTCTTTGCTCCTTTCAAGGCTCTGGGTTGTTTGCAAACAGTCTTAAGGAGGGCGTGCACTACGAGCCAGGATCAGTGGCAGAGCACATGCTCCCGCAGGCAGGCGTTCCCACGTCCCATTATACAAAGCAGCTCCGAGTTGGCAGGAGTTGTGGAAGGGGCATGGAAGAGGCACATGGGCACCCTGCCTGATCTGCTCAGAGAAAGCCGCTACCTGTCAGAGTTGAGGGTGCTGGTTGTGAGTCTGCAGAATCTTGCCTCTTCCGATCTGCGCTCTCCTCTTGAAAAGCGTCGCTTTGCTGCTGCTGGAAAGCAGAGGAGGCTGCCAAGACCGTCTCTCCTTGCAAAGGGGCGGATTGAGCAATAACGAACGAAAGTCATTCCAGCAGCACTTTGGAGCTCAGTCACACCACTAGTGTGGTCAGAGAGAAACATTTTGCTGGAGACAAATGCTTGGTTTGTACACACCGACCAACCCTATTTTTGGCTTATCTGTCTCTGGTGAATCACTGTCTGCAATTTGTCTTTTTTGGGGAGATGTTGTGGAGGTCTCTTAAAAGAAAACTTTTTCAAACATGTATACATAAACGCACCAGGTTTCAGAGTTCTTTCCCCAGGGCTCAGAAGTTATAATGGGAAAACCCCATCTGGAAAAGTTAAAAATCCCCCTTTAAGGCTTTCAAAGTGGATTAGAGAAATTCAAGGATGGAAGATCTATCAGGCTGCATACGCACCATGCATTGAAAGCACATGGCTTCCCCTCAAAGAATCCAGAGAACTGTAGTCTGTCAAGGGTGCTGGGAATTGTAGCTCTGTGGTGAGTAAACTACAGTTCCCAGGATTCTTTGAGGAAAGCCTGTGCTTTAATTGTGCTTTCAACATATGGTGTGTATGCAGCCTTGGTAGCTATAGTCTACAGCTAAGTAGAACCTCCAGGCTCAGCAGCAGTATGCTGCAGAACACTAGGCTGGCTGTTTGAAGAGCATTTGAATCCTCACTTTGAAAGAGCCCTGTTTGAAAGCCTGTCTGGTTAGAACAGGCACCCCCAAACTTTGGCCCTCCAGATGTTTTGAACTACAATTCCCATCTTCCCCAACCACTGGTCCTGTTAGCTAGGGATCATGGGAGTTGAAGGTCAAAACATCTGGAGGGCCGCAGTTTGGGGGTGCCTGGGTTAGAAGATACATAATTCTAAGAAGGGTTATTTCTTCTTACACTGGTGAAAGTCCATAACTTGGTGCCAGAGCATCTGCTTTGCATGCAAAAGGTCCCAGGTTCAATTCCTGGCATCTCCAGGCAGGACTGGGAGAGAACGCTTCCTGAAACCCTGGAGTGCTGCTGCCAATCAGTGTAGACAATACTGAGCCAATGATCTAAGTCAGTATAAGGCAGCTTTCTAGGTTTTCGAGAGGTGTGTGTGGTAAGTTTTGCTCAGTAGTTGGCACCTGGACTGAGCAGACACAGAGATCATTTGGTGACACTCTCTGCCCTGCTATGGTGAGATGCATTATATTTCTATTTAAATTGCAGCAATTCTTTCCAAATGTGCAACTACACATATAGACAAGCATGTGCAAATTTTATGGACACCTTTGTCTTCTTTTGCAGCGTTCTCCCCTCGCCCCCCCCCACCGCCACTTGAACACCAGCTGCAGTTGTAGGAGAGCAACATGGGAGACTCTCTTGCACATTCTTCTTCTGGCTGACATCTGACTCTCCACTGCTGGAAACAGGAGGCTGGGACAGATGGGCCCAACAGGATCCCTTCTTACACATTCATTGAGGAATGCCTGATACTGCTTTAAAAGGAACTCCAGTGTTCTCTGGAACACACTTCTAAATCTTGGGCTCAAAGAAGCCTCCTTTAACCCGACACCCTCGTTTTTTGGATTTCCACGTATCACCTGCTGGGTTGGGGTCCATGGCAGTTGTAGTCCAAAACATCTCCGAAGGCTGCCAGGTCAGGGAAGGCTGGCTTAGAGCCAGGATGCGGAGCTTGTGGTCCTCCCAACTACAGCTCCCATCAGACCCAGCCAGCATGGCAAAGGATATGGGAATGATGGGAGTCATAGTCCAGTCGCATCTGGAAGGCAATGTCCATCCATTCCAATGTGCCTACTCTGCGTAGATCTAACATTGGCTATAACCCCCCAAAGCGTACCGTTATAAGAATTTTATGGTCTTATATATATATATAATAGATGTTCATAAATGTACCAGGCAAACACATACAAATACTGTATGTAAACTACATGTCTGAAACCCACAGAAAAGTCCTGAAACCATTTTCTCTCTCCCAAAATGACCTCAGATATTTCTCTGCAAGGTCAAAGGAAATGGGAAATCTCTCCATTGTCTTTGTGCTCACAAATCCTGCCTTAAGGGCACATTTAAGGTGTGAATAGGGTGAGCCTGTGACCTGTATTCAGGAATTTAGTTATAATAACAAAAGAGTGGCCAAAACCCAGATAATGCAATCAGGTGACAGGAGATAAACAACACACTCAGGATTCTGTTTTAGACCACCCCCTATGATGTATGTATGATGTATTGGGGGAGGTGGTCCTGGGCTACATCATTTCTGTGATGTATGTATGATGTTTCTGGGGGTGGTCTGGCGTTTGAGAGTGGGCAATTTAAAAATTCTATATAAGGGCAGGCACACCTTTGTTCTGGGTCCCTCCCCCCCTTCTCTGTGTGTGTGGGGGGGAGCACCCTGTTGCAACAGCTTTAGTAAAGATCAGGCTTACTACGGTACAGTAGCTGCTTTGCTTCTCAATATTCTCTGGTTGGTCTCTGTTATTTTCTCCTACAGATAGAGAACCTACAAAAGACTCTATATGGGCTCTTGGTTACCCCATAAGGGAAAAGAAGCAGTTTTTTCTCATAACAGTACTAAAGGTTGCATGCAACTAAATTTTACTCAGGTTAGACGCACTGGAATCAATAGACCTAAATTCGTCGCGGCCATCAATTTCAATGGGCCTGCTCTTGAGTAGGACCTGCATTGGATGCAACCCTAAGCCCATGTTGATACTAAAGCTACAATAAAGCCAAGCATATTTTACAAGCCCATCCATCATCAGATCAGTGCACGCTGACCAACGCACAATCTTCTTCGCAGTAAGGCTCCATTCCAATGGCATGAGTATCAAGGCAACCTGCAGATAATTATCTACTGCAGCCTTCACCGCCTTCACAGCCGTTGTAACATACCACTTGTTATATTCTGCCTGTTCTGCCATACCAGACTCCCGACGGCTTCGCTCACAAAGGTCATAGGAATGTGCAAGCCCACTCACCACGACAAGGTGATGATCCAGCGAGTGACAGTTTATTTTACAAGCCCATCAGTTTATCCAACTTTTGGGTAAACTCCATCTCAGCCAAGTTCAATAGTTTTATGAGCCGGAATGGTACCCTATGCCTTCTGTGTAGAACTTACATAAAAAGAGCCAGCTGGATGAGGCCAGTGGCCCATCTAGTCCAGCCTCCTGTTCTCACAGTGACCAACCTGCCTACAGCCATCCCTGAGTGGGCTCAAACACTTGCTTTCCCTCCTGTGGTCGTCGTGAAAATGCTACTCACAAGCATTTCTGCCTCTGGAGGCAGAACATAGCCATTATGGCTAGTACCTCAGAAGGGAGCAGAAAAAAAGCCATCCACATTAGTGGCCATCACTGCCTCTTGTGGGAGTGAGTTCCACAGTTTAACTGTGCTCTGCATGGAAAAAAAATAAATTTTTATTTGTCCTGAATCTTCCAACTGGAACAACAGGATCAGGATGATAGACCTAATGGGCCGCTGACTGATGCAGTAGGCTTTTTAATGTTCTTAGCTTGGTGATAAGTGCTGAGATGATCTTTTAATGCATTCAAAGGGGAAGTGAACCATTCACAAGGAAGAGTGAGAGACAGCACAGATATTCCAGCATTAAAGGTAAAGGTAAAGGGACCCCTGACCATTAGGTCCAGTCGTGACCGACTCTGGGGCTGCGCGCTCATCTCGCATTATTGGCCGAGGGAGCCGGCGTATAGCTTCCAGGTCATGTGGCCAGCATGACAAAGCCGCTTCTGGCAAACCAGAGCAGCACATGGAAACGCCGTTTACCTTCCCGCTGTAGCGGTTCCTATTTATCTACTTGCATTTTGATGTGCTTTCGAACTGCTAGGTTGGCAGGTTCCAGCATTAGAGGCAGCTAATTAACACCTGTATTCCGATCAACATCCTTAGTCTGATTTAAACCCACAGGTGGCTGTGCTGCACTTCCTGGTGGATTGTAATCTGTCTGCTTCATAGAATCCTGTTATCTTATTCCTTTGAACTTCTGTCCTTTAAAAACTAGTCTTGTGTGATCAAGGTGCTTAAGCGCTCAGATTATGTGGAGATGGGGGTGAAAAAGGGAAAAAGAAGAAGAAGAAAGTACAGAATAATCTTGCCATCTCTTCTCACACTTGCTTCTTTTTTGCCTCAAAACCAGGAAGTGTGATAGGGAGGAAAAACCTACCCTATTAGCACAAAGGATTACAAGAGGCCAATAAATACTTTTGCTTTTTAGCCAGCTTCCTTCTCTCCTCTGAATTTAATTACTTTATAATACATTCCAGGCTGGTACATATATGGCTTTCCAGCTGTGAATCATGGAACCACCGCTAATTCTTATGGGATTGTGTTGCAGCTTAAATCTGACCTGTTTCACCAATTATGGCTTTCTTTTCTTTCTTTTTTGCTCTGGAAAAAAGATTTCCAACACTTAAATAAACAGCTCACCTGTCAAAAGTAATATGATGACAGGCAGAAATTAAATTGTAGTTCTGTTTCCCAGCAGTGGGAAAAGTTGCATCGGTTGGACATTCCCCTGTACTGGGTGGAGTTGCAATTCCCCTGAAGGAGCAGATTCATAGCTGGGTGGTATACAGCTTTGATCTATATTTGTCACTGATGCCTCAGGTGGCCTTTGTGGTTCAAAGCGCCTTTTACCGGTTTCAGCAGGTGAACCAGCTACTGAATGGAGGCATCTTGGCTACCTGGACCCATGCCTTAGGAACCTCCAAATTGGACTGAGCAACAGGTGCAGCTTCCTCCATCGCTGGGAAATAGCACTGCTGTTGAATTTCCCCCTGCTATATCACACCTGTGCTAAAGCAACTGTACGAGCTGCCTATTTGCTACAGAATGTACTGGTACTTGAAACCCATCACTGATTCTATGATTCTTCTGCCATCACTGATTCTATGATTCTTCTGGCTAAGATTCTTAAATAAAGGGCCCAAACTCCGAGTGAAAAGTTGCACATGTAAAAATGTAAACGTATACTGGGAAATGATTTATAATGAATTGAAAAAATAATGTTTAAAACTACTTTCTCCCCCCCTCCCAAACCAGTATCCTTTTTGTTGGGAATAACCCAGACAGAAATTCCTAGGTGTCAGAAAAGGTCATTTATGTGTGCAACAACCATGGCCCGTGTTTTGTTAGCCCCAGAATTGAAAGTGAGTGATGTCCCAACTAAAGAGGATTGGCAACTTAAGTTGACAGAATGTGCAGAACTTGCTGATTTTACACATAGAATAAGAGAGCAAGATGAACATATATTTAAAGAAGAGTGGAAAAGATTTATTGAATATACCGTATGGAAAATAACTGTATATAACTGGCAGCACTAAGATAAATTCAACTGAGTAAATAATTTTTGATGGATGTAGAAGTCAAAAACTGATTTGAATGGTTTAGTAAAACATGCAGGAACGTATGATATGTAAAATGAACCATGGGAGGAGAAGGGAAGTCACTGGATATTTTAAAGTTTATTTTGAAATGTAAAATAGAAAACTTAATTTAAAAATTTATTTTAAAAAAATCCAAGTGGAAAAAAGTATATTTACCTGGCACCTGGTGCCAGGTGTGCCTTCCTGGGGAGAACATTACACAATTAGGTAGTCAGCAGTGAAAAAGCCTGTTCTGGTGTTGCCACCCTCCTGCAGAGGAAGAACACAAAAAATAACGTCTTAAGGACCCACCCTGTTCCTGTGATTGTAATTTGTTTCAGACTATTTTTAAAGTTGTATTTTAAAGGGTTGCAACCCGGGACCTCAGAGTGAAGAATAGATAGTTATCTCTCAGCATCATGATAAACATCAGGGCTGGAGAAACTCAGGGGGCCAAACAGAGCCCTTTGCACATCTCTCTCTGGCTCTCAGGGCTCTTCCCAGGCCACGCCCCCTTCTCAGGCCACACCCTCCATTGTCAGGCCACACCCCTCAGTGGCTTTGCTCCATGCCCCCTTTGAGAGATTTCCCCTGGCTGGAAGGCATCACTGAACTGTAATGAAGCCTTTTTGCATGCCTGGAGAGCGCTGTGTGTTAAAACCACGGAGTCACATCTGTAGCTTCATCCACTTTTGCCTCTGGCCCTGCTCACCACTGACATGTGGCCCCTGGAACGCTGCCCTGGAGGCAATGTGGCCCCCGGCCTGAAAAACAACAACGTTCCTCATCCCTGTTAGAGACCCTTCCTGATCTCCATTGCCTCACTAGGGCATTGACCTTCTATAGTTGTAAAGGGGAGGAAATAAGAAATGACAGGTATTGGGTGATTAAAATTAGCAAATAATATCACAGTCTAAACAAAATTAAAAAATCCTTCCAGTAGCCCCTTAGAGACCAACTAAGTTTGTCATTGGTATGAGCTTTTGTGTGCATGCTGAAGAAGTGTGCGCGCACATGAAAGCTCATGCCAATGACAAACTTAGTTGGTCTCTAAGGTGCTACTGGAAGGAATTTCTTTTATTTTGTTTAGACTACGTCAGACCAACACGGCTACCTACCTGTAAATATCAGTCTATTATTGCTCATTCTGCGTGCTGCTACTACACTGCTCCAGGGAGGAGGGCATTTAACTTGTTTCGGTAGCAAGCATCTAAACATAGCTAAGCCAGCCCTGACACAGTGAATGCCACCTTTTCTTTCCCCTCTGTAAAATATTGGAGGAAAATACCTCCTGTGTTTCCCCAGTGCCCTGCCATATTTATTTTACAGTATCTCCAGAAGGCTCAGGAAAGGAGCGACCCTATGTGTTAAAATAACCGTAATGCTAACATAATATTTAGATAGGGTTGCCTTTCATTCTTTTGTGTTCTTCCGTGTTTGTCGAAGGCAATGGATTTTCTTTTTCTTTTTTAATTTTCCACCATCAACACATAGTACCTGGCCTAATGTTTGCTCAGCTACTTTCTGGAGCCAAGTCAAGCCAAGTTCTTATGTAAAAAGGTCACGTGATCCACTCAGAGAGCGGTAGAATGCATCCCTCTCTCCCCACTTTCAAAGGTACTATGTAAATATCTGCAGAATAATCACCCTGTGTATTTCTCAGCTGCATCAAGCAAGGTTCGGCAAAGAAATCAATACCTTTTGAATTTTAGTTATACACACACACACACAAAATTCAATAGGGACAAATGTAAGTTTCTGCACTTAGGCAGGAAGAACCATCTGCACCACTATAAGATGGGGATTTAGGGGTCTTAGTAGACCACAAACTTAACATGAGTCAGCAGTGTGATGCAGCAGCAAAAAAGCCTAATGCTATTCTAGGCTGAATCAATAGAAGTATACAGTACTGTCTCGAACAATGAAAGACCACACCTAAAGTACTGTGTCCAGTTTTGGGTACCACAATTTAAGAAGGATATTGACAAGCTGGAATGTGTGCAGAGGAGGGCAAACCAGGATGGTGAAGGGTTTGGAAAACAACCCCTTATGTGGAATGGTTGGGGGTGTTGGGTATGTTTCGCCTGGGAAAGAGGAGACTGAGCAGAGATATGATAGCCATCTTCAGATATCTGAAGGGCTGTCACACTTAAGATGAAGCAAGCTTGTTTTCTCCTGCTCTGGAGCGTAGGACTTGAACCAATGACTTCAGGTTACAAGAAAGGAGATTCCGACTAAACACCAGAAAGAACTTTCTTATGGCAAGAGCTATTCGACAGAGGAACAGTCTACCCCGGAAGGCGGTGGACTCTCTTTCCTTGGAGGTTTTTAAGCAGAGGCTGGATGGCCATCTGTCATGGATGCTTTAGCTGAGATTCCTGCATTGCAGGGGGTTGTACTAGATAACTCTCTGGGTCCCTTCCAATTCTGCAATTCTATGATTCTGTGAATGAAGTCCCTAGCCCTTAAGGCTATAAATACCAGCAAGGAAGTGTCTGAGGAGACATTACGTCAGAAGGGATCAGAGAAAATATTTCTATTGTCTAAAGGGCACTGCTTCCCCTTCCCCAGTTTGGCTTGCTTCTTAGTCAGCAGTGAAAATCTGCCAACCCACTCCTTTTGCTTAATTTGAGGCACATTTCACAATGCAGCCTCTTTCAACAGAATGTAGTTGACCTGGTGCAGAATCATAGAGGGTCCTGAGGAGCAACCGAAGCAATTTGAACGACAAAGTGCTTCCAGAGCTGGCTGCTTATTTTAGGATCTGTGCCCCTTACGAAGGATGATGATAATATTGCAGTCTTGTCAGCATCAACATGCTAGCCTGTCCCCCACCCACAAAAAAACCCACCACCTTTAATCTTGATTTACCCTTTCTGCAAAAGATTTGTTAAGTTACTGTTTATTATTTTTGTTCATTTTTATTTTTTGCCAGAGATCTATTTGTGACAGATGAACAATCCATTTGCAATACTAAGCCTCTCTTTGGAACAACCCCAACTGGGTCCGGAAGGGTAGAAATTGACTTTGTATTCAGATCTAAAAGATTTGGATTCAGAACTTAAGAAGAGAGCCAATGGCTCATCGAGCCCAGCATTCTATTCTCACAGTGGACAAACAGATGCTTACTTTGGGAAACCTGCAAGCAGGACCCGAGCACAAGAGCAACTCTCCCCACTTGTGATTCCCAGCAACTGGTGTTCAGGGACATAATGCCTTCAGGGACAGTGGCGGTGGGACATAGCCATAGAATCATAGAGCTGGAAGGGTCCCTGAGGGTCATCTGGTCCAACCCCCTGCAATGCAGGAATCCTGCCTACAGCCATCCCTGAGTGGGCTCAAACCATCAACCTGCTGGTTAATAGCCAGACACACAGACCCGTTGCTCCATCATGGCTAGTAGTGGAGGATTTGAACCCTGGTCTCCCAGGTCCCAGTCTGACACTCTAACCACTATACCACACTGCTTCTCTTAGTGGTGCACACTGCCTTGATATTTCCTAGGAGGTGTCAACATAGACCTATTTTTATGAGCAGAATAAATAAATGAAAACATCTGGAGGGGCCAAGGGGTCTCCATCCCAGTCTTAGAGCAGGAAGGAAGGAAGGAAGGAAGGAAGGAAGGAAGGAAGGAAGGAAGGAAGGAAGGAAGGAAGGAAAGAAAGAAAGAAAGAAAGAAAGAAAGAAAGAAAGAAAGAAAGAAAGAAAGAAAGAAAGAAAGAAAGAAAGAAAGAAAGAAAGAAAGAAAGAAAGAAAGAAAGAAAGAAAGAAGAGGGTTTATTTGGACTATTAACTCGCTGTTAAAACACTATTATGAGGGCTGGTGATACAAAAGATTAGATACACGCAGGATCACGAGTTCTTCTAAAGAAAACATGAAATAGTTGGCCGAGAGCAAGATCAGATGGGCTTTGAAGGGCTGCCTATCACTACACAACTTCAGTAATAACACTGGAGGGCAGCAATCAGAGGGAGACTTTGATATGATTGCTCCCTGTGGACTGCATGGCAAAGATCATGCAGGGTGGGCCAGTCTTTTCTGGATGAAGCCTGCAATATAGTTGTCAAAGACGGGAAGACTTTCGTTTTTGCACAATCTTCCCTGCAGCAATTTAACGGGCAGGCAATTGTATATTGCAGCGGTGCGTGGCCACTGACTTGGATGGCTTCCCACGAGGAGACCTAGACCAATTCAAGGAGGTTCAGGCCTGTCCATGGCTGTTTCCCCACCTCCAGTGCTGGAGGCAGTATTGCTGTGCTATCCTTTGGACCACATTGGCACGGCTGAGAGGGAGATCTTGGTGTCTGGGCAGCCCAGCAGGACCTCCAGACACACTGCCTAGGCTTGCGCCTCTGGGAAGTTCTTTCAATGCTGCTAACACAGTGTTTTAGCTCAATGTTTCCCAACCTTCTTCCGACCGTAGCCCCCTTCCGACCTGTTTTCCTTCTTGTGGCCCCCCATGGGTGTAGCCAAATAAGTAAAAATCAATACAAATCTGGGATTCTGCCCCCCTAACAAAAGCCTGGCTACGCTCATGCCCGCCCCCATCCTACCAGTAGAAAGGTAGCTATTTAAATGTTTTGTTTGTAAATAGAACATGTTTTACAGTATATGTAGTTTTTTTTTATAAAAAACACACCGTATATTCCGTCGTATAAGACAACCCCCAACTTTTCCAGTTAAAGTATAGAGTTTGGGATATACGCGCCGTATAAGAAATACTACCCGGCGTATAAGACGACCCCCGACTTTTGAGAAGATTTTCCTGGGTTAAAAAGTAGTCTTATACGCAGGAATATACAAATTAATACAAAATACAATAACCTAAAATGATAGGAACATAATGAAATATTGTTGAAGCAGAAAGAAACATAGAATCATGGAGCTGGAAGGGACGCCAAGGGGTCATCTTTCTAGTGCAACCCCCTGCAATGTAGGAAACTCAGCTAAAGCATCCAGGACAGATGGCTATCCAAGCTCTGCTTAGAAACCTCTGAGGAAGGAGAGTCCAGATGTCCCCCAAGGGTGATCTAATTCCACCCCCGGCAATGCAGGAATCAAAGACCCATTGGCCTGCTCTGCTGTATTGGCTGAACCAGGGGTCAGCAACCTTTTCAGCCGTGGACTGGTCCACCATCCCTCAGACCATGTGGTGGGCCGGACTATATTTTGAAAAAATAGTAATGAACAAATTCCTATGCCCCACAAACAACCCAAAGATGCATTTAAAATAAAAGCACACATTCTACTCATGTAAAAACACGCTGATTCCTGGACTATCGGCGGGCCGGATTGGGAAGGCGATTGGACCACATCCGGCCCCCAGGCCTTACGTTGCCTACCCCTGGGAACATTTTAGCTCAGGGTGCGCAGCAGGGTTATATAACAACTCTTCTTATCTTTCAAACCTATATATCACAACAGCTACCAGCTCCCTTCTGCTCCACCTGAGCCATAAATCTCTGAACTTCAGAGATTTACTGCTTGTAAATCTCACAGCCTTGCCCCTGAGTAGTGCTCCTCAGGCAGTCAGTGCAATTAGAAATCAATTGCCGGTTGTAAATTGGGAGCTAATGGAAACGCAGGCAGGTACCCAGGGAAAAACACGACAGGTAATCAGAGTCCCTAATTAACTCAGTATCTCCAGGACAATGAGTTCTTATTTCACACTAATTCTTATTTCACACTAATCATGGCCTCGCTTGTTTTTTCTTCTTGGGTCCAGTCAGGTGAATGTTGCAGCCACTGAATGAAGCACAGGTGGGGAGCCTTAGGCGCCGGGGGCCAAATATGGCTCTTTTATCTGGCCCTCAGGACTTTTGCCAGGCCACACACCCCTCACCAGTTCCTGGACCAGAAAAACGTGGCCGTAGTAGTTCATACATTGTTTACCTTCAGGACTGGATTACTGCAATATGTGTGGGGCTTCTGCTGTGCTTGACCCAGGATCTGCACTTAGTGCAAACCGCTGCAGCACAGTTGCTGGCAAGAACAAGGCCTCCCTTCTAGGTCAATATTTTAGCTCAGTGAAGTTTCCCTTAAACTGAAAGTGTGTGTGTGTGTGTGTGTGTGTGTGTGTGTGTGTGTGTGTGTGTTTTATAGCTTCACCTCTTGTGACCCTAGCTGCTTCCCATTCCTGCTTTTCGGCTGCTTTCTCCTTCACTGTTGACATTTCCACTGCAATTTTCTTGGGCCTGTGACTTTGCTTATGCAAAGCACCAGAGGCATAAGGATAGGAGTCCAGAGAGAAAAGGAATCCTGACAATGCTTTGCCAAGGAAACTGAGCAGAAAACTGAGAGTGGATGTAGCAACCGAGTAATTTCATTGTTCCCGCAAGGGGACAATGACAATAAAGATATCTTATCTTATCTTATCTTAAAATAGCATATAATTTGAGATGAAAAGGACCAGAGGTTTTGTCTTTCTTACACCAGGCCTTGTACACAGCAGGGAGACATTCAACCAAACACACAGAGGAAAGAAACTCCCTCAGAACAACACAGCCAATCAGGATTCATGTTACCTCAGCAAACATCATGCCAGTCTGGCTAATTGCTAAGCTACACCTCAAGCACCTTTCTTGATGGATAATAGCAGGATTAACCTTTAAGAAACACACTGAATGATTTCTGCTGTTGTCCTTCCAGCAACAACAAAAACAACCATGTCTAACTGACTGAGTGGGGATTTGAACCCTGGTCTCCCATGTCATAGTCCAACACTCTAACCACTGCATCACACTGAAAAAACAATGAAAATGTATCTACCTAGATTTTTTTTATTTTTATTTTGCAAATTAGGTTTAAAATCCAGATGCCAGCTCTGGAAAGAGCGGGAAAGATTTTCTGGGTTCGCCCTCCCTCACAGGGTTTATTTATACAATAAGGATTTTTATTTTTATTTAATATAACATTTCTGTGGTGTCAAAAAGTGATATAAGAATGCTAAAAATAATTGTTGGAAGGATGCCCAGGCTTTGTTTAAAGAATAAGCTCTTGACATGTGCTAGGTTGCTTGCACTCTTAGGACTCCCTGGGTGTGGGGCAGGATTATGCCCTCCTTCCTGCTCTTAATTAGGGTGGGTAAGGGGCACCACAGGAGTGCAGCTGCAAATGGAAACAGGAGACGAAATATTTATTCATTCATGTCTTTTTAACCTTTTTTTATAATACACGTCTACAAAATCTTCAGGGCGGCTAAAGAAAAAAGGGAAAAAAAAGACACAGCTTTCTAATGGTCAGCTATGTAGTGCTGGCATCTGAAACCAAGACTCCTTGGCACTTAATAATGCTGAAATATGGGGAACATGGGGACACAAAGGCACCAGTTGTGGGTGGCGTTGTTGAAAAGGAAGAGCTTTAATGATGCCCAAATGCATGGCATTTTAGAATAAACCCTTCTGCAAGGACAGCTCCCAGCCTGGTATAAAATGACGGATTCTATACCAGGTTGGGGAGGAGCTGTAGCTCAGCACTTAGAGCTTCCGCTTTGCACACAGAAAGTCTTGGTTCAATCCCTGGTGTCTCCAGGAAGGGCTGGGAAAGACCCACACCTGAAATCATTGTGAGTAGGCTGAGGCAACCCTGAGCTAGAATGGAGCAAGGGTCTGACTCAGTACAGTCATACCTTGAATACCGAATGCCTTGCAAATCTAATGTTTTGGCTCCCGAACGCCACAAACCCAGAAGTGAGTGTTCCAGTTTGCGAACATTCTTTGGAACCTGAACGTCCGACGTGGCTTCCACGGCTTCCTATTGGCTGCAGGAGTTTCCTACAGCCAATTGGAAGCTGTGCCTTGGTTTCTGAATGTTTTGGAAGTCGAACGGACTTCCAGAACGGAATCCGTTTGACTTCCGAGATACCATTGTATGAGGGAAAGGATGTTTTTTAAAGTTATATTGTGTGCACAGCCATAATCATGACCATTATTTTCAGGCCACCTGGCGTGAATTATTTAGCTGTGATTCATTGCAAGGGTTGACCCTTGTGGTACGTTCCAACTCTACAATTCAAAGAAAACTCGTAAACAACTGAGTGATCCTGATCGAGCCAGGGGGCAAATCCTGCTCTCCATATTGCCCCTAGCACTTCCCTAGCTAATAAAAATCATTTCTAAGATTCAGCATTCCTGGGAAACTTCTGATTCCATCTCAGGCCGGGGACTTTTGCCTGGAGGGAGGAGATCCATCCAGATTGTCTTCCAAAGGCTTTGATGATGCAGATTCTGACTCTGGCAACTCTCCCACCTGGCCAACAGAAATCTGTCTTCAGAAGAGCAATGCATTTTTAGACCCCTTCCCCAGGCAGACGCTGCATTAGTGAGCATTGGAGGTCAGATCTTTTACCTATCTTTCGGTGCCTTTGCGACACTCAAGTGCAGGGGGCCAGTCCACTGTCCCTCAGACCTTGTGGGGGGCCGGACTATATTTTGAGGTGGGGAAATGAACGAATTCCTATGCCCCACAAATAACCCAGAGATAAAAGGGCACATTCTACTCATGTAAAAACACGCTGATTTAGAAGGCGATTGGGCGCATCCGGCCCCCAGGCCTTAGTTTGCCTACCAAGTGCAACTGGCGAGACGGGACTCTTCTGGTGCTGATGAAACTAAGGCAAAGAAAACACACACCCAGAAGGACTCAGAAACACTAAGGCCTCAGGTGGCTTCAATCCACTGGTTTTTGCATAGTGGGGCTTGCGTTTAGTACACACTAACCCATTTGTACCACATCTCAATCCGGAATCGTTTGGGCTCATTCTCAATATGCTGCTTTCGATCTAGGCTGAGTCTAGGTCCTGCCTCCATGGGTGTACCCAGCATGGGGCAGGGAGGGGCAGCTGCCCCCCCAGAAGGCCAAACCACGGGCCCGACTAGGGAAGCAAATACCCGCCGCCCCGCTTGTTGACAGGGGGGAGGAGGAAACGCTGCTGGTGCCACGGCTCCTCGGCGGCGGCTCCTCCTCTCAGCCTGCCCTGCCTACATCTGCACCAATCCCCGCCCACTAAAGCCTTCGTGCCTCCCAATGGAAAGCCCTGCCGGGCGGCAACCTATCCTACCTAAGAGTGAAGGAGACGCGGCTCCCTGCATTGGTTGCAGCCACTGCCGCGCTCTGCCTCCCGGTAGGCTGCACTGCGATCGTCGGCGCCGCGGGCTGGGAATGCCCCCCCCCCCGAGTTAGGAGTTGCTACTGAGACTCCTCCTGGGCCGGGAGAGGAAGTGCACCGACAGGAGCCAGTTCAGCCTCAGCGGGCAGAAGCAGCAGAAGCCCGCAAAGGAGGAGTGGGGGGCGGCGCCCGAACGCGGTGGTCGTGGCTGCTGAAAGGATGCTGCATGGGGGCGTTTGCGCTGGATTGCCAGTGGCAGGAGTAGCCCAGCGGCAGCGACCCTTCCTCGCCGCCCCCCACCCCGGGCAATAGGAAAGGAGCCGCCTTGGGGGGCGGCACAGCTCTCCGCTCCCCCTGCGTGCATTGCCCTCTCCGGGCATTGGCTGCTGTTTCCTTCTTTCCAATGTGCCCCCCCCAGCTGCTCTCCCTTGCTGCCCCTTCCGAGAGAGGGGCGTTGAGGGCGGGGGAGCCGCCGCTGCCGCTGTAGGGTCGCAGCTGGGGGGGGGGCTCGCTCGCCTGCACTGCGCCACCCCACCTTTCCCATCGTTTGCTCCCTCGTAATGGGGAGGCAGCGGTGGCAGCTTCTTCTTCTTTGAGGGTCTCAGCTTGGGGGGGGTCCCTGGTATCCTCCCAGGCCACGGGGGGATGGCCCCCCAGGACTAGCAGACCTCTGAGCCCCTTCCCCATCCCAGATATATAGGGTGGGAACTGGAAAGGCTTCGGGGGGACCTGGAGGAGGGAAAGTGGGGCCCAAAGGGGTTTTTCAGGGGGGTGGTTAGGCCGTAAATGGATGGGAGCGGTGTCTTCAGAGCAGGGGAATTTCGTGTGAGAGAGTTTAGGGGGTTCATTTAGCGGCTGCAGCTGCCGCCGCAGAGTCATCAAGCCCGCTGGCCCTGTAGCCCCGCCCACATTCCCACTTTGTGGCCCCTCCCCTCCCATGCCTTGGCCCCGCCCCGAATGATCATGGCTTGCCCCCCCCCTAGTTTTGATCCTGGGTACGCCCCTGCCTGCCTCTGCAGATCTCCAGTAAGCAACTAGTGCCTGACCAAGGCTGCATCCCATTTTAAAATCAACCCAGACCCTCCAACATTTCTCTGATGGAAATAGAGACATCCCATTCCAAAATGATAATTTTATACTCCACACATCTTACTGGGTTGCCCCGGCCCCTCTGGGCAGCTTCCAGCATAAAAACATAATAAAGCATTAAACTTTTTTTCTTTTTTTAAAAACCCCACTTACCTATACAGGATTGCCTTCAGACAGCTCAGGGGGTTGGATAACTCCATACCGTCAAACATTTCTCCAATGAAATTAGGGATACTTTACCATACCCCCAAACCTTTCTCCAATCAAAATAGGGACATCTTAAGGAAAAGTGGGACATTCCGGGATCAAATCAGAAACTGAGACGGCTTTTCTAAATCAGGGATGTCGCTGGAGGGTCTATCAACCCCATCCAGAAATTATCTTTCTCCTTAAAATTTGAACTACAGAACTGGATCTGAACCGTTTCTCGCATCAGCCCTTAGCAGCAGGTTATCACCCTCTCTAGGCTCTGATGCATATTGCACTCCAAAGGCTGGAGAGTTATTCCCAGCTATCAAGGAACAATGACATTTGTTTGTAAAGCTCGCCCCTCATCTACGGTAACAGCACTTTATGGGCAAAGCCATAGTGACAGACCCTTACTAGTTTTTTAATATGGTGGGTGGGATACAAATCTCTCCTGCAGCGCAGGTTTTTAAACAGAGGTTTGGTGGTCATCTGTTGGGGATTCTTTAGCTATCATCACACTGTAGGGGATTGGACTATATGACCCTTGGGGGTCCCTTCCAATTCTACAATTCTATGATTTTACAAAACCCTCCGCAACTTACCCCTTCCTTGCCTGTGAGCGTTGCCTCGGAGCCCTTCTCCATTTTCACACTTGAGGAACGGAGAGCCACAAGGGGCCTGAGAGCTTTTGCGTTCGGAATGAGAAAGAAAATGCTGAAACGAAGGATTGTGCTATGCCTCTTATTTGCACTATGACTCTGTCCAAGACCCCAATTGTATAACAGGCTTGTTCTGCCCTCTTGGACCTTAGAGTTGCCTGTTCTTCAGCCTCGGGGAGGCAGATCTTTTGCCAGCTTGATACTCCACAATTTCTCAGCTTTTAGAAAATAAAGAGCGAGGGCTGGACTTGGCAGCTCGAATAGCTTCGCTTCCATGGCTCCTTGTTAAGGTTGTTGTGGAGGTTTCGATGTTGCACAACAGAGGAAGATCATGACCTTAACACACCCCACGCAGCAGGGAGATGTTCGTGACATACACGAGCAGCAAAGGAGGGCTGGCAATTATTACCTGCCTTAATTTCTGCTTCCCTAGTTCTTTTTGTCTGGTGCCAGCAAGAAGGAGAATGTGGGGGGAAATGAGCAGATGGGTGGATATCAAAACATGGAGGCTGTGGGTAACATCTCAACCTCTTGCACAAGCATTCACCATCTGAGCTGCTGCTGTTGCTGCCATGTGTGTGTGTTTCAGGCCAGAGTTGCATCATCTGTCATTTTTTAGGGGTTGGCAGCTGGGCACCGTTGAGCCAAATCCGGCTGAAGGTAGATTCCCAGCTGGCTTACTACCTACAACACAAAAAAAAACCTGACCAATCCCAGAAGAGAAATATCTGCAGCACCTGTTTTCCATTTGTGTGCAATGGGAGATGGGTGTGTTTTGTACGTGGTATTAAAAGTAAAAGGTAAAGGTAAAGGGACCCCTGACCATTAGGTCCAGTCCAATATCCGAGTGTTTGCATAAACTTAGATCGCACAGATATCACACCTATCACAGGTAAAAACATGAATTTGTGACAAAAAATAGCTCCCTCCAGTGGACGGCAAAGGAACAGATGCCATTTGTGTACTGACGCCACCCCCCACCCACCCCCTACTCCTCCTCCTCCTACCTTACCAGGCCGATCCAGAGCCAGGCCGGGCCCATAAGTCCCCTCCACCAACTCTGGGCGTGGCAGGAGAGGCAGGCCCAGTCACACCGCCACTCCCGTGCCCCCCCCCACCGTCTCCAGAATCAGGCCTGGTCCCGATCCCCTATCCTCCACCCCCAACGCATTCTGTTCGAGAACCAAGGTACGATTGTATCGAGAGCTTTTTACCTAGCTCTTCACCCGAAAAGGCTCCCAGATTGGCATGCATGGAATCAATTAAAATGAGACAGCCCCTGTCCACAGGTGTACAATCTAAAAAAGTAAATTAAAAAAATGACTTAAACCAGGTAGCTTCTATCAACCACTTATTTTTAAATATATACTTTTAATCAAAGATTTCCTTAGGTTACAAAAGTATGTGCCTTGTCTCTTTTTTTAGGTTGTGTTTTCAACAATCAGTTACATTTGTTGTGAGACATTAGTGTTACTGTATATGGAGTATTAAGGTTGGGAAGAAAGAGGTGGTAAAACTGATATTATTTTCCTTAGTGCTTGTGTGGGGGTTAGTGTCAGCATCACTTGGGTAGGTTCTATTTGTTCTATTTGTTATATCTTGTTATATTTCCTTGGCAGTGAGAGAGGTTGGGGGTGACCTCTAGGACATGACAACCGTAGCTCATTTTATATTACTTAAGAATACAGCCAAAGGGTTAATTCCATGGAGATGCTTTGCCGGCTCTTGTACATAAGACTTTCGATCAGCCGCCCTGGTTCTCTGGTCCTCTGGCTCCGTCTTGAAGCCACAGAGCTTTCAAAAATCACCTTTTCCTTCAACTGGTATAGGCTATTTGTGGATGTGAGAATTTTGTAAAGCAAGCCTGCACCCTAAAAAGCACTAGAGAGGACTGATTAGCAATAAATAATGATAATGAAAATACTGCTCACACTTTACCAGTAGGTCCCCAGGCAGGCTACAACAATTTAAAATTAGATTTTTAGCATTAGACTTGTGGACATCCAGTGATGATGAATGTTGGAAGATGGGCAGGGTATAAACAATTAACAACAACAACAACAACAACAACAACAACAACAACAGGACAGATAAAAAAAGAACTTCTTCATGCAGCACATAGTTAAACTCCCACAGTGATGGCCACCAAATTGGATGACTTTAAAAGAAGACTAGACAAATTCATGGTGCAGAAGGCTATCAATGGCTAACAGCCACAATGTCTGTGCTCTGCCTCACCGTTGGAGGCAGTAATGGATCTTAGCACCAGTTGCTGGAAGCTGCAGGAGGGCAGAGTTTTCTTGGGCTTGAATTTCCCACAAGCATCTGGTTCCCCCCAGTGAGAACATGATGCGGGACTTAAATGGACCATTGGACTGAACCACCCCCACCCCCACCCCCATTTCTCTCCTACTATAGACAGTGTTTGCCAAAAGCAACGGATAACTGGACTTTTCATTCTGAAATCCAAGCTTAATTATGTGGATTGTGAATTGGATTATACGCTTGATTAAGGTTTGCCAGTTTAGACGGCTTTTGAAAACAATTCATGGAGAATAAGTCTTATCAGTGTGTATTAGCCACATAGAAAGGCAAAATAACCCCTGAGCACTAAAGGTTGTTGGCGACAGACAGCAGCGAATGTTTGTCTCCATGTTTGTGGGGGTTCAGAGGCTGTCTACTACTGGAAAAAGACTGTGAAACGAGATGGGTGGGTGAATTTCCCCAACGTATAAATGCCTTTTCATATGCTACCTTCTATAATAGGTACGTTTTAATGCACACTTTATATGCATTTTTGCACAATGCACAACAGCATTGCAAAATTCAGGAAATCGCCAACATCAAAGGATGGCTGTGCTTCTGTTTGTGAATTGTTTCTGAAAGTTGGGCGTTTCATCTTTAAATGTGAACAGAATCAAATTTCTTCCCTTCATCCCTATCCTTGGGGAAAGTTATTCTGTTCTTATTGACTCCTGCATTGCAGTTCACACTGTGCAAACTACTTCAACGAGCAATGCTTTAACGTGACATTTTTTTGGATAATGTTTGCCGAGACACTTTGAAAGACGGGCGCTCTGGGTAATAACAAACAGGCCCCACACTTAACAGTGAACCTACAAAGAAGTTGCTGCTCAGAGGCCACAGCTCACGGGTAGAGCTCATAGTTCTCATGGGGACAATCTGGGGGTAAAAAAGGAATCTGCAGACCTCACCGTCCTGAACAGACTCAAGGGATCTAATCTGGAGCCACTTCAAGGCACTCAAGTGAATGTTTAAAGCCCTAAATGACTTCGGCCCTAAAAATCTGAAAAACCACCTCCACCCTCTTAGTGGTTTCTCTCCCCTCAGATGCTCATGTACAGGGCCGTCTTTACCAGGGGGTGCAAGGGGTGCAGGGCACCCAGGCGCCGATTTCTGGGGGACACCAGGTGCCCGCCGCTGAAGCCGCCTAAGCTCTTAACTATCTACCTGTTATGAAATAATAAATAATTTTGATCAAGCTAGAAAAACAAAATACATATATACCCAGGTATTACTGAAATGTATACCTACGGTTTCACTAAAGGACTTTCGACTTTGTGCACTTATTTACCAGTGCGCTTGTCATTCACAACGGCGGCGCTTGTCAGACTCAACGACGGCGCCTGTCATTCTCAGCGGTGCCATGCACATGAAATTAACTCTTACATCAAAATATTAAGTTACGTATTGTATTGAGCTGCACTGCTATGCGAGAGCGGGGTCAGTGGCACCTTTGACATGATTCATGTTTCTCCTAAGTAGGTGCCTAAACAATACTTATAAGTTTAAGTGTGATGGTGTTGCATACTGAAGTAGAAGTGTATTGTAAATAAATGAGCGCATTAAATGTTTGTTCCTCCCCCCCTTCTTTTGTAAACAAGAGCTAAAGTGTAAGCATGGTGTCTGACATAAACATAATAAAAGTTAATTTGGTGGCTAAACTAAATTTGGGGGCGCTGGGAGGATCTTTGCACCCCAGTGGCATGTTTTTTTAAAAAAGTAAAAACCTTTATTGGCATCAAATAAACTCGCATACAAAATAATAACAGATTAAAACTGTCACTGTGGCAAACGCTGTGCCAAGAGAGGGAAGGGAATAATCCGCCATCCGCTTTCACAACAATGGGGCTTCCGACAACTCAGACGACTGCAGAGTACAACGCCGAGAAAATAGTAAATTAAGATATTGAGCCACCATCTCAGTGAGGACCGGGTCCTTCCCCAGCAAGAGGAACCGCAAGATTTCCCGCTCTGGTCTCCCTCTGGGAATGCAGAGCCGGTCCAGGAACCGTTGACAAAGGTCGACGTAAAGGTTACAATGAAAAACCATATGTAGAAGGCTTTCCACCTGAGGGTCATGACACGGACAGATCCTCTCATCCTTCGCCTTGCCCGAGAATCTTCCCCACAGGAGGTTCAATGGATTTGCATTGAACCTGGCCAACGAAAATGCCCTTCTTTCTTGTGGGTTCAGTAGGAAGTCAAGATAGTTAGGTTTTGTTTCATGAGCCCACGGGAGGTGGAAAAGAAGGGGGGAACATGTTGTGCCTGCTGCCGCTATAAGATCCTGTCTCTCAATGTCCCACAACCTAGTAATGACTGTGGCTTTGGCAGATTGTAAGGACATTGAGCGGAGGAGTTCTACTGAAAGCCCCAGTTGCTGTACCTTCCTATTGAAGTGTTGCAGCCCTGGGGGGAGGAAGGTGTCCGAAAGCATTACCTGGAGGAAGGGATCTCTGTCAGAGTCGAGGCAGATTTTTAGCCAGAATATAAGGAATCTTGCCCAGGCGACAGATTCCACCTTGTGTTGAGCTCCCTCTAAACATAAAACTGCATATGGGACGCATCTTGGAACAGAGAAAATCTTGTAGAGGAAGGTTGATTGCACTTGCTCTACTGTCTGGGTCAGGAGTCTGCAACCTTTAAGACAAAAAGAGCCACTTGGACCCGTTTCTGAAGAAAAAAAATAAACTGGGAGCCGCAAAACAGGGACATAATTAGAAATCAGAGGGCCCCATAGCAAAATTTGCTATGCCCAATAATCAATGCCCCAAAATGCCATAGAAAATTAATCAGGGCTCCAGTGTACCATAGATCATAATCAGTGCCTGATGTAAATAATAATTAATAATGAGGGCCCAATGTCATCCTCGTCATTATAAAAATAACTTTGAGTTTGGGCTGCCTTGATTACTGGGAATGGGCAAAACTCTGACTCCCTTATTAGGACACCTGTATGGTTTCATGTGTGTTGCTCCCATCAAGTGAACTTATAAAATTTCCTCATATTGAATCAACCCATTGATTAATACATCTACCTCAATCTCCTGACCAGGCCGGCAGGAGGCCACAGGCAGGCCGCAGGCAGGAGCAGCAGCAGCAAACACGCGCTCCGAGCCCGCAAACCTTTTCTGCTGCTGGGCGGGAAGAAGTGCGCCCATTTTAAAAAAAAAACTCCGCCCCCGCCCCCCGTGAACCTATTGGCTGCAGAAATGCGGCGGGGAGGGGCTGATGCAAGGAGGGGGCTGACCACGCTCCCCGGGCTGCTAACGCCACCTTGCGTCCTTTTTGCACAGCGCACGCGCACAGCGCACCGCCACAGCTGTGTGCTCCGGCAGCGCTGGGCTCCGCACGAGTGTTTGGCGGGCGTGGCGGGCGCCGCCGCATGGCTGAGGCGGTGCATGGCTCGGACGCCTCCTCCCCTCGTATCCGCTCCGGAGCCGCAGCAAAGGTGTAAAAGAGCCACATGCGGCTCCGGAGCCGCAGGTTGCAGACCCCTGGTCTGGGTGAACCCCGGGATCCAGATTGGAATGCCGTAGAGCAGTTGTGAAATGGTCTTGGCATTGAAGATCTTGAGCGCAGAAGGGATATGTGAGTTGCCCCTTGTTGTAAAAAATCGCGTAATTGCCTGCGTGGATATCTTACTGGCGTTCACCGCCACGCCTCGTTGTATGGTGATAGGTGATTCCTAGATAATTGAATTTAAAGACCTGCTGGATGGGTTTACCTCCAAAAACCCAGCTATAACTCGTGCGTGAGTTACCAAACACCAGGATTTTGCTTTTTTCAAAGTTCAAGCATAAGTTCATTTTGGCCATGTACTCAATGCAGGCAATTACCAGTCGCTTTAGACCTATTCTGGTCCGCGAGAGCAAAACCATATCGTCCGCGTACAGGAGGATGGGAAGGATCCGCGTACAGGAGGATGTGAGGGCGATCTGGCTGCGACATCTGTCACCCCATTGATCGCCAGGGTTGATTCGGCTGATCTGGCTGGCTAGGCGGGTGTCCCCTTCCTCCCTCACCGCTCCATGTGCGTCCCTCCCGAAGCTGCGCGCTCGGTGGAAGAGGACGACCTTCCCAGATAGGAGTGTACCGTTCTTCGGTCAAGGGTATACGATAGCTGCGCTCCCCTGCTAGAACCTCCAAACAAGCTCAAGGTCCAGTGGCATGTATGCTAAACACTTGCCTGCTCATGTAAGATAGGGTGACAGCCTTCTTTGTGTCCAGTGGCGTACCGTGGGTTGATGGCGCCCAGATAGGTGTAGGCACGCCGAGGTGCGTGAGAACATGGTGGGGGACGGGGGACAATGGGGTGGGGCAGGGCATGGAGGCTAGGCTGGTTCATAAAAAACTTTTTTTTTTAAAAAAAAGCCTACTCCAAAGGTCTTTTCTTACTACACTAGGGATTATATAGCTATCTCTGAAATTTCATGCATATCAGTTAATATCTTGATCCTGCTCCACTGAATTGAAATTTCAGCCTTCACGAAATAGGAAAACGGCCAAGTAAACAGCTATTTTTGTGGAGGAGGGTCAAGATATTAACTGATATGCATGAAATTTCAGATATAGATATATAATCCCTAGTGTAGTAAGATAAGACCTTTGGAGCAGGCATTTTTTTAAAAAAAAAAGTTTTTTACGAACCGTCCTAATGGAGGCTGAACAGAGCCTGCTGCAACATCCCAGCCCTCACCACCGACGCCACCGGAGCGTCCGAGCCACAACAGTATGACCGGAGAATGTGACTGCCCTTTCCCTGCCTGCCTCTCGCCCTCCCTGAACAGGTGGAGTCTCTCACCTATTTCCAGTGGGCGGCGGCAGCAGGGCCCACACTCCTTCCCTCTCAGCCAGCCCAGGGGTGGGGGGTATGCAGGCTGGTCATAAGAAGAAGGAGGCAGCCCTAGCACACCTACCCTGAAGGCCGAGCCCAGGCGCACCTTGCCTTGCCTCCCAGTGGCTCTGGCCTTGATGAAGGAGCCTGTTGTGGAATTCCCTCCCCACAGCGGTGTGCTTGGCATTATGCAGGTTCTATCAAATGCAGAAGAGGCACCTCTCTACTTGAGCTTTTGACCCTTGAGATGTGTATTTTTCGGACCTCACCTACGTTTGGAGCCCATTCTTTAGGGTGAAGGGTGGGCAATTAATTAATCGAGGCAAAAACCTCAATATTGGCGTGTCAACGGTGCTGAGACAGCTGAAGGACAACCGTAGAGATTCCCTTGGGATCATGGCTCGATTATAAAAATGTTTATAATAAAATTCTACACGGGGTTTTGCCCCTCCCCCAACGCCCGCCTGGTGTTTCTCCTTGGCGTTAGCTCCATCTTCATCTGCTTTTGAGGCACGTAGATGGGCAGTTGCTTCCTGATCTCCAGAAAAGTCAGCTGCGTAGTTTCTGGGATCATCTTTAAGATGAAAAGGAAGGTGGCAGCGCATATTGGACAGCAGATGAGGAAGGTGTAGTATCCGACGTATCCCTGGAAAGGAACAGGAGCAGCAACACACAGAGAGGAAAACAGGACTCAGCAACATGAGTCAAAAAACGTAGTTTTAAATGTGTTATAAACGTGCAACACCAGATGGCGCTGTAGAGCAAGAAATTTTTGTATGCGATTTTACATAGAGGTTTCCCCCCCTTTTGTTATAAAGATTTAAATTTTATGACTTATCTATACAGTGGTACCTCGGTTTATGAACACAATTGGTTCCGGAAGTCTGTTCATAAACTGAAGCGTTCATAAACTGAAGCGAACTTTCCCATTGAAAGTAATGGAAAGTGGATTAATCCGTTCCAGACAGGTCCGCGAAGTACTTAAACTGAAGCGTTCATAAACTGAAACATGGGTGTAATTGGTTCCGGAAGCCTGTTCATAAACTGAAGCGTTCATAAACTGAAGCGAACTTTCCCATTGAAAGTAATGGAAAGTGGATTAATCCGTTCCAGACGGTCCACGGAGTAACCGTTCATAAACTGAAGCGAACTTTCCCATTGAAAGTAATGGAAAGTGGATTAATCCGTTCCAGACAGGTCCGCGAAGTACTTAAACTGAAGCGTTCATAAACTGAAACATGGGTGTAATTGGTTCCGGAAGCCTGTTCATAAACTGAAGCGTTCATAAACTGAAGCGAACTTTCCCATTAAAAGTAATGGAAAGTGAATTAATCCGTTCCAGATGGGTCCGCGGCGTTCATAAACCGAAAATTCATAAACCGAGGTGTTCATAAACCGAGGTTCCACTGTAGTGGGTTTTTTCCACCCACAGAAAGGCATAAGCTTATTTATTTAGCACATTATATTTCCCAGTGCTTTTTTCTTCAAGGATCTCAAAGCCAGGTTATCTCGTAGAATCATAGAATTGTAGAGTTGGAAGGGACCCCCTGGCAAGGGTGTTCTGGTCCCAGCCCCTGCTACAATGCACAAGTTATAGCCAGAAAATCCTCCAAGATAGTTGGTTCTACTGTCGACAGTTCTTCCTGATGTTTACCTGGAATATTCTTTCTTGCCATTTGAATTAATTGGTTTGGGCCCTGCCCTCTGGAGCAGTGGGTGAGGGTGGGGAGCTTGCTCTGTATTCTATGCGGCAGCCCTTCAGATATTTGAAGATAGCTACCAGATGACACTTGAGTCCAACTCTACAATTCTCTATCACTGCTCTGTCTTCTCTTCTCCTGGCTAAACATACCAAACTCCTTCAACTGTTCCTCATAAGGCTTGGTTTCCATGTCTCACTCTCTAGTAACACCCCAGAACAGAAGTATTGGGACCAGGTGAGGGTGGGCATGGAATGTGCATTATGCATCCTGCTTAAGGCGGGGAAGGTCTGTGGCCATAGGCGTAGCCAGGATTTATTGGCAGAAACCTACCTGTCATCATCCTCTGTCTGGCTCTGTCCAGCAGATCCAGAATGAAATGTCTCAACAGCAGTTGTTTTAAATTCCTTTCTTTTGACACCAAGTGCTTGGAAAAAATCTGCCAGTATCTTTCTACAATTTATATACTTTTATTTTTATTTAATTACTTGATTTTTGAGGGAGGACAGGACAGCTGCCCTCCCCCCAGGCTACGCCCATGGCTGTGGCTCAGGGGTAAAACGTAAAGGTAAAGGGACCCCGACCATTAGGTCTAGTCGTGACCGACTCTGGGGTTGCGCGCTCATCTCGCATTATTGGCCGAGGGAGCCGGCGTACAGCTTCCAGGTCATGTGGCCAGCATGATGAAGCCACTTCTGGCGAACCAGAGCAGCACACGGAAACGCTGTTTAGCTTCCCACTGTAGCGGTCCCTATTTATCTACTTGCACTTTGACGTGCTTTCGAACTGCTAGGTTGGCAGGAGCTGGGACCGAGCAACGGGAGCTCACCCCGTCGCAGGGATTCGAACCGCCGACCTTCTGATCAGCAAGCCCTAGACTCTGTGGTTTAACCCACAGCGCCGGCTCAGGGGTAGGAGGCCTCAAATCCAATCCCTAGCAAGTCCAGGTGAAACTGGGAGCGGCTCCTTCTCTGAAACCTTGGAGAGCCACTGCCAGTCCGTGTAGACACAACTGAGCTAGATAGACCAAAGGTCTGGCTTGATATAAGGCAGCTTCTTATGTTCTTATTCAACCCTTTACCTAGAATTAAGAGGACTAGAATCTTACATTTTGTTTGTTTGTTTTTACAGGAAATACCATAGCTCAGTGTCAGAGCATCTGCCTTGCATGTAGATTAGAAGGTGCTCAGTTCAACCCCCGATGTCTGCAAGTAGGACTGAGAAAGACTCCCTATCTGAAACCCTAGAGAGCCTCTGGCAGTCAGTGTAGACAGTCCTTAGCTAGATGGACTAGTGAGGGACAAGGCAGTTGTGCTCAACATCCTTCTGCATGCCAAGCAGATGCTCTACTGCTGAGCTACAGCCCTTCGCTGTAGAAGGTTCAGAACACCCACGGACCACTGGAATCACTCACCTGTATATTGAGGAAGACCATAATGCTGAAGAAGTTTAGGAACCAATGCACAAATCCCCCGACCACATAGGCTGAGGACCGCGAGGACTGAAGGAAAATCTCTGCTGTTATCAGGTTGGCAAGAGCACCTGCGTAGAGGAAAGGGTTCACTGCTCGTTGGGAAGAGATTTTTTTTTTTAAAAAAAGAACTATTTTTTAAGTGTTTTAATCTTGCCTCTATCTTTACTGTATTGTTTAGTAACTGCTTAACTGTTTATATATTTTATTTTCTCGTTGTTGTTGTTGTTGTTGTTGTTGTTGTTGTTGTTTATTGGCTTTATATACTGCCCTTCATGACACGATCTCAGGGTGGTTCACAGGATAAAATACAAGGTTAAAACGCAAGTAAATACCGTGTTTCTCATATTATAAGACACATCTTATATTTATTTTTTCCTCAAAAAAACACACTATGGCTTATTTTCAAGGGATGTCTTATTTTTTTCCTCCTCCTCCTGCCGCGGCCGGCATTGCTGCTGCCCCTATCACTATGTCTTATTTTCGGGGTATGGCTTATATTCCTTGAATGCTTAAAAATCCTGCTATGGCTTATTTTATGGGTATGTCTTAAAATATGAGAAACAGGGTAGTTAAAACAAAAAGAACAAAACAATACAAAACAAATCCCTGTACATTGAGGTATTTTGTTGGGGTCATTTGTTGTTATATATTTTTTAACCAGAAAGCAGATTTTAACAAAAGTTTTACAGTTGGGCCATACTTTGATGCTTATTTTCTACACCACTTTGTGAAGTCCGCCCCTGAAAAGCAGATTAGAAATCTTTGAAACAATCATTAATAATATAAAATCATTGCCCTCAAAATGGCATTCTATTTTTTAATGGGTTTTTCATGTAAAGTGCTACAAACTACTTTTATTCGGAGATTTTCTGAACATACCATTAACAAACATCAGCAGAAAACAGGATCGTGGCACTTCTGCGGTTCACTACAAAGCCCAGTAGATTAGTGTTCTTCAGTCTTGGAAACCCATTTTCATTATTATTTTGTACCATGCTCTTTCCACAGAACCTGTGACTCAAGGGCTCTTACAAAACTGTAATCCCATATTTAATCCCATTACAATAAACTGTAATGGGATTAAAACAATGAAAAAACAAACAAGCCCCAAATCTGTTAAAACAATACAGCACATCATCAGAGATCTACAACCTTTCCTAGACAATGACAGATCTCTTTCTCAAGCTCTGGGATGAAGACCTTTCATTGCCTACAGACAGCCACCCAATCTTAAACAACTCCTCACCCACAATAATACAACCACCAGACTTAACATGGACACTGGTACCAGAGCCTGCAATAAACCCAGATGCCAATTTTGCTGCCACATACACCCGGATAACACCATTAATGGCCCCAACAACATCCAACATACCATCTCAGGACTATTTAATAGCTCATCTTCTAACATTGTATATGCTATCAAATGCCAACAGTGCCTTTCAGCTCTCTATATTGGACAAACAGGCCAAACCCTATGCCAAAGGATAAATGGACATAAATCTGACATCAGGAATCACAAGACAGAGAAATCAGTAGGAGAACACTTCAATCTCCCAGGACATTCTATACAAGATCTCAACGTAGCTGTCTTATTACAGAAAAATTTCAGAAACAGACTGGAAAGAGAAGTTGCTGAATTGCAACTCATTACCAAGCTTAAAACCATGGAGAGACCTGGTCTGAATAAGGACATTGGATTCTTATCTCATTATACATGATAAAGCTTTCTTTAACCATCTCACCCTTTGTTTTTTCCTGCAAGACCAATTGCAGTCGTTAACAGTCGTCAACAGGTTTACCACTCCTATCAACCAATCACCCATTCCCCCTACCCTTCTGAGTAATACCCCTCCCCACCCTCTGACTATACATAAGGGTCTGGTGACTTCTGTTTCAGTGTATCTGAAGAAGTGTGCATGTACACGAAAGCTCATACCAGTGACAAACTCAGTTGGTCTCTAAGGTGCTACTGGAAGGAATTTTTTTTTAAATTTTTGTTTCGACTACATCAGACCAACACGGCTACCTACCTGTAACAAGCCCAAAATCTGTTTAAATGCAGATAATAAAAACACTAAAAACACCACAGCCCTTTCTTTAAAAACAACAACAAAACAGTCAGTTCCCAAAGGCCTGCCAGAATAAAACAGTCTTCAGCTGTCAGTGGAAGGAGAAGGAGGGAGGCAGCCTAACCTCACTGGAAAGGGAAAAATTGCTGGGATCATTAGGCCTGCGCTGTTTTGAAAAGAGTTTTTGCTGGCACCGTGTTTTTTATATTGCTGATCTACACCTGACTCTGGCTCCTGACCCACTGTAGTGGAAGGGGCTGAGGATAAATAAAGGCTTTGGATGCCTGACCACCCTCGATCCTTGAAACCTTTTGCTCTTCACATCCTGCACATCCTCCAAGGAATCCTGCGTATCACCTGAGCACTTACTAGGTCCGATGGCATGTCCCAGGAGGAAAATATTGATGAGAAACGAGTTGGCATAAGACATCCTTTTGGCATCTCCCTGTTGGAGAGAGTTGTGGGAGAGTGTCAAGCTTGTTAGGTTTGGGCAAAGCGCTTTTGATGTAATCCCTGATACTACTGGTCATTCAGACGCTGTTTACTCATGAGAGATCACTTCCCACACGCATCATGCCCCCCCCCGCAACCTGGCCAGGTCGACTTGGCCTGCGAACATGCTTCACCACGCCACATCCCTGGCAATTCTCAAAAGGACACGGCAGAGCCAAGCATCTTCGTCCTGGTGAATCCTCTTGAGGATTGCCGCAGGGTTTGGGGGAGGCCTGGCCCCCCTTCTTGAAAATGTGCAGTGCCAGAGGAGCATCTCTGATGGGATAGCAAGGGAAAGATCCGGTCCTTTTCAAGCACCTTATGCTGCACAGGGTTGTTAGAAGCCAAACCAAATATGACCATTTTGATAAGGTATCTACATTGGCTCCCAGTATGTTTCCGAGCACAGTTCAAAGTGTTGGTGCTGACCTTTGAAGCCCTAAATGGCCTCGGTCCAGTATACCTGAAGGAGCATCTCCACCCCCATCGTTCTGCCCGGACACTGAGGTCCAGTACCGAGGGCCTTCTGGCGGTTCCCTCGTTGCGAGAAGCCAAGTTGCAGGGGGCCTTCTCGGTGGTGGCACCTGCCCTGTGGAATGCCCTCCCATGAGATGTCAAAGAGAAAAACAGCTACCAGGTGTTTAGAAGACACCTGAAGGCAGAGGCTTTTAATGTTTAATAGATTATTTTATTTCATTTTTCTCTTGGAAGCCGCCCAGAGTGGCTGGGGAAACCCAGCCAGATGGGTGGGGTATAAATAATAATAATATATTATTATTATTATTATTATTATTATTATTATTATTATTATCATCCCCATGTATCAACTGTGTAAATAGGAGCGATGTTAATGCGAGGCCTTGAGTCACTCACGCTCCTTTATAGAGAGCTGCAACCTATTCCAAGGCCATATCAGCCTTGCTCCACACACCTTCCTTCTGTGTATTTTTGCCCAGCTGGAAATGTGCTCTTGAACTCTGATCATACCTCTTGCATGCCAACTTGAAGTTCAAGGTTCACGGTTAATACGATGCAGAAGATGGTGCACATGCCGAAACCAATGAGCAGCAGTAACTTTCGCCCCAGTAAGTCGACGATAAATATCTAGAGAATATAACAGCAAGGGAAAGAAAGGAAGAAGAAGAAGAAGAAGAAGAAGAAGAAGAAGAAGAAGAAGAAGAAGAAGAAGAAGAAGAAGAAGAAGAAGAGGAGGAGGAGGAGGAGGAGGAGGAGGAGGAGGAGGAGGAGGAGGAGGAGGAGGAGGAGGAGGAGGAGGAGGAGGAGGAGGAGTTTGGATTTGATATCCCGCTTTATCACTACCCGAAGGAGTCTCAAAGCGGCTAACAATCTCCTTTCCCCTCCTCCCCCACAACACACACCCTGTGAGGTGGGTGGGGCTGAGAGACTTCAGAGAAGTGTGACTAGCCCAAGGTCACCCAGCAGCTGCATGTGGAGGAGCGGAGACGCGAACCCGGTTCCCCAGATTACGAGTCTACCGCTCTTAACCACTACACCACACTGGCTCTCTGTGGCTCATTGGCAGACCACCTGCTTTGCATGCAGGAGGGTCTCAGGTTCAACCCCCTGCAGCCTCTCCAGGTAGGGCCAGGAAAGGCTGAAAGCCTGGAGAGCTGCTGCCGGTCAGTGTGGACAATACAGAGTTAGATGCACCAAGGGTCTGACTTGGTATAAGGTGCCATCCTGCATTCCTAAGTGCTGGCACAAAACTGCTGCTAAAGTTTGCAGCACAGGAACATCCTTTGGAGCAGACTGAGCTTTGAGACTTTAAGGGGCAGGAAAAAGGTGAAAGTAAGGCAGGCTTACCCCAACAAAGACTGTAATGATGATGGCAGTGCTTGACGCTAAACGGATGTACGGGACATATTTTAGGTCAGTTCCTGTAGACAGGTAGATTCTCTCTGTATAAAAGTATACCTGAAATGAGACCAAAACAACGGAGACTTTTAGCTTACTGGGCGATGGTCCCGTTGCTGACTCAGGGTTTGGGGGCACTGTCTACAAAACAAAGCCCAAGATCCTTTCTCTCCAACTCCAAACTAGGGGTGGGAAAATTGGTCCATTTTTGTTTCTTTTCCAGCCTTAAATCCATCTCTTCACATTTCTTCTGCACAGACAAGAACTGTTTGCAGTTGCCAACATACATAGGCAGGCAATCGCCTGAATCTCTGGCTATATGGGAATCGGAGGTCACTGCAGTCGTGTCCAAGAGGGGCAGGTGTAGCTACCAGTACCCCTCGTGGTACCTGTGAAAGGTCTCAAAAATCTACAGTCTGCTTGAGATTGTTTGCTCTTTGTGCTCAGTTCCTGCAGACTCGTGCATTGAACATGCCCCCTTAAACATGCCCAAAAGGAAGCCAGGACTGAACACTCACCCTTCCTCCTCATTCTGAAAATGGGGAAGGGGCATGAGAACATAAAAATACCCCTGTTCCCACAGTGGCCACCCAGATGCCTACAGGAAACTTGCAAGCAGCACCCAAGCTCAAGCATCAAAGAGCTTCTGTCTCGGAGAGAGTTGCTGATGTAGGTGCCTTCCTCCCATCCTCCCCGTTGGTGGGGCAGCTGTTGTAACAGCACCCACACACCATCTGCTCCATTTTCTGCTCTTTTGGATATGGCAGCCATTTTGTTTCACGTCTCCTCCCCTCCCCCCCCAACAGCCATTTTGTGACTGGTATCCACACAGCACTCCCCTCAACATTCCAAACATGGCCACTGGGCCCCCCAAAAGGCTGGCGGAGATTTGATGCAAAACAAGCTCCACCCATACTGCTTGTGACCCTGCCTGCGCCACAAATTTCGCCCCATCCTCTTCTAAAGCCATCCAAGCTGGTGGCCATGGCGGCCTCCTGTGTGGGGCCATAGTTCCATTGTTTAACTATTAAGAAGTCCTTCCTTTCACCCGCCCTGAATCTTCCAACGCTCTGCTTCATTGGAAGTGCCCTGGAATTGCCCATCACTCTCAACACCCGCAGCCATTGGCCATCCTTGCTGGGCTTGATAGGAGTTGTATGTCAGCCACACCTGGATGGCCAAAGGTCCCACTTCCCCTCTCTTGTTCTAAGCGCTTGTGGATATTGCCTTCCTTACTGAGTTGACTCCAGAGAGCTGTTGGCCGCACATCAAGATCATGACTGAGATGACTTGCCACCGCAGGCTTGGGAAGCAAAGCAGCTTAAGTGAGTTCATGTTCTTCTCTCCCTTCTCAGCCAACTTCTCCTGCTGCAGCTCTTCTATCTCCTCCTGCACGTCCTCATGGTGCCTCAGCTTCTTCAAGGCTGGAAAGAAGCAGCAATGGAAAGCTTTTGAATCGCGGGGGACGGAGGCTGGTGGGGAGAGTTTCTTTCGATACCAAACACAAGAGGTGTAGGCCAAAGACCAGTTACAATTTCTGCAGCAGGTTCCCAATCTCCAGCATCCCAGCCAGCTTTTTGTCCACCGAGAAGACATTCTGCCTCACCCGTTGTGATGCTTGGAGCCAATCTGAGTGAAGAGAGGTGAGTCGGCCACTGAGAATTGGCTCCTAGGGTCACTCTGGAGAAACACACCGAGGAGGAGCTGTTCTGAATGCACCAAAGCTAAGTGTTTGGGAGCACTGCAAATATAAGCTGCTTCCGTGTCAAGAGAATGGTGTTCTAGTTCTGTTACCTGTCAATCAATCAATCAATCAATCAGTCGATTGATGGGTGTTCTGCTACATTCAACGGAGCTTCACGGAAAACACTGTGGGAATGTTAAAGATAGTAGGAAAGGATATATTGAATAAGTATTATCCTTCCTTCACTCACGCTAGTGAAGTGATGTAGCAGAGCAAATCCCCCTCAATATAGCTGGAAGCTAGTTTGCAAATTCACCTGAATCTTTTAGCCAAGTTTATTCCTGGTGTCCCCCTTTGATCCCTCTTCAAAGAATAAAAACACAAGAGTCTTTCTGAGTAAAGTAACAAAACGTTTACTCACATTTCAGTTCACAATTTGATCCTAGAAAGGCAGGCTTTACTTAGTGGTTACACAATAAACTGTGAGTTCATCTCATAGGGAGACTGAACTCGTGTGCTGCTGGCTGAGAGCTTACTACGCTTTTGAGTGATAGCTGATCCACAGCCATTTGATGTACCTTTGGGGATTATTAATTTACTGATGAAGATCCATCATTGAAACAGTTCATTATCCTGGAAGAACTGTTCTGTCTGCTTCTGTGCTCAGAGCACCCTATTGTGACATTTGGAGCACCCATCACCTCACATTTGTAGTGTTGTGCCCATAGCACCCACCGTGCTTCCAACTATATTTTGGATAGGATATTGACTGTGGAAAGGCATTCTGCCTCTATTTCAGTGTTCTTTGACAGTGACTTACCAATCCTACCCTTCCTGGTTATGGAACATTTAATAATAATAATAATTTATTATTTATACCCCGCCCATCTGGCTGGGTTTCCCCAGCCACTCTGGGCGGCTCCCAACAGAAATATTAGAATACACTAATTTCTTAAAGATTAAAAGCTTCCCTAAACAGGGCTGCCTTCAGATGTTCTCTAAAAGTCTGGTAGTTATTTTTCTATTTATCTGATTCTTATTAGTTTGTGACTCCAGGCACATATTATATGTCTTCTGTTTATGAATTTCGATACAGTATAGTGTTCTAAGAAAATATTGTCAGTATATTATTAGCCGACATGTTGCTTGTTGTTGTTCACAGCTGGTTGAGAGCCAGCAGACAGCAAAAAATAACATTAAGATAACAAAATGACTGCATGACAACAAGAGAGCAGCAAGCAAGAGAGCAAATGAAGCAAGTAATCAAAATTGAGAAAATGGCTGCATGACTCAGCTCTTTTATGGAGTCAGGCAGAGCCACGCCCATCTCCCAGGTCACATCATCCCAGGAGGATGCTCCAGGCCAGCGGAACAGGACTGGATGTCCCTCTGCCTGTGCCCACTTTAGGGAAATAAGGAATGTTGCATTTGACTGCACCAATGGATTACATCCCACAAACACAACTGAGGTCACCTTGAAAGAAGACACTGGAGTACTCCACAAGAGGGGAGCCACCACTGAAAAGGCCTGCTGGGAAGGGTTAGATGAGATCCCTTGCCTGAAACCCCAGAGAGCTGCTGCCAGTCAGTTTAAGCAGTACTGAGCTAGATGGACCAATGGTTTGATTCAGTACAATGATTTCAGCTGTTCTCTCTTTGAGAACCAAGAATGACGGATTTGGAGTGTTGCCTAAGAGGCCACCCAGACTCACCCCACCAAACATACAGCACCATGTTTCAGCCAGAAAAGCACTAGGTGTTAGCAGTTGTAATTAAGACTGTCTTCTCAGGTAAACACTAATAAGACTTTGAATGTTACGACCCCTCATGTATATGGTTACCTAGCATGGTGCTTTCTTCATCATTTTTCTGAATCAGTAGATACCTGGGGCTTTCGGGGAAGGAAGGAACGACAATGGTCTGAAATAATGCCAGTATTCCAGGGACACTTGTCAGTATTGGCCGATCTGCGCAAGAAGGAGCAATTAATTTTATTTAATACATTTACACCCTACCTTTCCTCCAAGGAGTTCAAGGTGGTGTACGTGGTTCTCTCCCCCCTCCCCATCTTATCCTCACAACAACCCTGTGAGGAAGGGTAGGCAGAGAGATTGGGAATGGCCCAAGGTCTGAGCTGGGATTTGAACCCTGACCTCCCAGGTCCTAGCCCAACACTCTTAACTCCCACGCCACCCTGGCTCTTGAAAGGTATCAGCTCAGATGGCACATCAGAATTCCCCGACGCTAACGGCCTTTCTGGGTCAGTGGGCACCTTTGGGGGAAGTGCCGTTGGTGCTAGCCATTGGCTGTCATGAGGGAAGGCGTGGCATGACCCAAAATAGCTGCTGTGGGGGTATAATACAAAATGGCTGCCGTGGGGATGTGGGGAAATGGCTGTTGTGGGGGCATGGCGTTATGGCGGCCACATTTAAAAGAAAAAACAAAACAGACATAACCATGGGTGTGCCCCACATCAATGGGCAGGGGGAGGCACCTGTCTCCGCCATCACTATGCTTGCTCACAGAGAGGTCTCTGTACAGTGGTACACCTTGGTTCTCAAACACCTTGGTACTCAAACAACTTAGAACCCAAACACTGCAAACCTGGAAGTAAGTGTTCTGGTTTGCGAACTTTTTTTGGAAGCCAAACGTGCTCCGTTTTGAGTGTTACACTGATTTTGAGTGCCACACTTCCGTTTTGATTGTTATGCTAAGGTCTGTTTGTTTTTGCTATTTATTTTGCGCTTTTGTTTTTGTGGCTCTTTTTTTGTTTTTGTGACTGTGGAACCCAGTTCAGCTACTGATTGATTGATTGTGTGTGGGCCTGCAGTACATTGTTTATTGCTTTCATTTTGTGGATCAATGGTCTCGTTAGATCATAGCTGCCAAGTCTCCCGTATTCCCCGGGAAACCCCCGTTTTTCCAGCCGTTTCCCGCTGGCAGCCCGGATTTTTTAAAAACCCCGCAAATCCCCCGGATTCTTACCGACCTGGGGAGGCTCCTTCTGTGCATGTCTGCAGTCTCTGGACACGCGCAGAAGCGATTTCTGGCGCTGCAGCCCTTTTGGAAATGGGCAGAGCATGCGTAGAAGCGACTTCCAGTGCCACTCTGCCCAGTTCCAAAATGGCTGCAGCGCGACTTCCGGTGCCACACCACGCCGATCCCGGATTTTTCAATCTGGGAGTTGGCACCTATGCGTTAGATAGTAAAATTCGTGTTTAGGGGTTGTTTTCAAAAGTCTGGAACAGATCAATCCATTTTGCATTGCTTTCTATGGGAAAGCGTGCCTTGGTTTTGGAACGCACTTCCAGAACGGATTAAGTTTGAGAACCAAAATACCACTGTAATTCTCCTCTGTTCAAAACTGAATGGGTCGCTGGGTGTCCGATCCTGGGATCCAAGTGGGCACATGTAAGACTTTTTGTGGGCACCATAGGAGGTACTAGTGGGGGTCCACTGGTGCTTGTGAGCACCACATGGAACTGGAGGGGTCGTGGAACTGTCTCCCTCAGAAGGTGGTGGGCTCTTCTTCATTGGGAGTTGAGTCATCTGTTGGGGACTCTTTCCAGCATTGCAGGGTGTCGGACTAGATGACCCCTGGGGATACCTTCCACCTCTACCATTCTACTATGACCTTTAGGCTAAGGGGTGCTCCTCTCTGATTTACCTTCTTTGTTCCCCAACATGTCACGAAAAGAGAGTATCTGAGCCAGGAGCAAACCTACACCTAGAAAGAGGTGAGGCAGCATGCCAATGGCTCCCCTCATGTTCAATGGGGAGATCTCTATGAGGTACAATGGGATCACGATGGAGAAGATGCCTGGTTAGGGGATAAATCAAGGGATTATTCACAGTAGGCATGTGACAGCCATAGAAGCATATAAACATCTCCCACTTACCCGACCAGTCATTGTGTTCTGCAAGAGAGGGCATCCTGCAGATGCCATCCTACCAGGAGGTCCGTTCCACATGATGGCCAGAATCAGGCCTTTAGTTTGGCGGCATGTAGCCTCTGGAACTCCCTCCCCCTGCGTATCAGGCTTCTCTATTGCCTTTTTGGCACCTGCTATTTCAGTAGCTGGTGTCTGTCTTGGATCCAAATCTAGCTGATGTGTGGGCTGTTGCTCTTTCTAAATGGTCTTTTAAAAAATATTTATAATTGTGGGGCTTCTTGTTTCCGGCGGTAAGAAATGGCTGACTCCCATACGATCGGACCTCAGCCGTGCCAGTAATTCAGGGCTGATATGGGGGTAATTAGCCCTGGCATACTCCCCAGGGTGGGGGAGGACTGTCTCGTAAACCCGCAGATTGTCTGAGATTGTCAGCTTGCATCAAGGTGCAAGCGGCAGGACACTGGGTCCCAGAGCACAAAATAGCTGGCACTCTCCGAAGCCACTCTCAAAGCTGGAAATATCTGTTTGATAAAATAATTAGATTTGGACAATAAACAGACATAGTCTGGACCGAAGAAGACTGAGAAAAAACCTGCAGAATGGCACAGTCCCTGGTGTTTAAGCTCGGACTTCAAAGAGATTCTCATCATGGTGTTTGGATTACAGAGGTAATCGGTATGTTCTTTTTCTCTTCTCAATACCTACAATTGTTTTTCTACGCCAAGCCTCATTAAGAAACCTATTTTTTTCAAAAAGTACAGATGGACTTTTATTTATAACTAGCTGTACCCAGCCACGCGTTGCTGTGGCTCTGTCAGGGCCCCTGTTTCCCAGGACAGATGCATGACATAATGACACCCCTCCCTCTGTTGCCCTGGCAGGTGACGTCATATTCCCCCCGCGTGATGTCACCCTCCACGCCGAGCCCTCTCTCTCTCCCCCTTGCATACCATATGGACATGTTGGGGATGGTCTGCCCGGTTCCCCCGGCGGATTCCAGCGGGTGAGGGGGCAGGCGGTCCAGCTGCAGGTCCTTAGCGAAGGCGGACATGTCGAGGGTGGCGGGGAGAGCCGAGGCGCCAGTGGCGGAGGGAGAGGATCCCGCCCCGCTCTCCCAGAAGGAGCTGCTGGCCACCCGCTCCCAGCCCCCTCTGCTGCTCGCGTCGGAACGACGCCACTGCGTTCCCCGTGGCATCCTGGGAGTGAAGAATGTACTATAGCATCTGTTGCTTTGATGTCCAACAGTTGACGCTATTTTTACACAAAATCATGTTTTTACCTGTCACAGGTGTGACATCTATATAATCTAAGTATATGCAAACACTCGCATATTTGCATACAACGCTGTGTCAAAATTTCAAGGCAATCAGTCAAGCACATTTGGAGATTTTTGGTTACAGGTAGGTAGCCGTGTTGGTCTGGGTCGAAGTAAAATAAAAAAATTCCTTCAGTAGCACCTTAAAGACCAACTAAGTTTTTATTTTGGTATGAGCTTTCGTGTGCATGCACACTTCTTCAGATACCAAGAATCTGAAGAAGTGTGCATGCACACGAAAGCTCATACCAAAATAAAAACTTAGTTGGTCTTTAAGGTGCTACTGAAGGAATTTTTTTTATTTTACTTGGAGATTTTTGGTTATGTACAAAGGGATATTTACTTTTTCATTTATATAAATTTGTTTATATAGATTAAGTATTCAATTGCGCAGCTTTACTTAGAATTGAAAGACTGGATAAAGATAAAAGAAGAAACAAGATGGTGCTTGTTAATATGACACAGCACAGAAAAATGAGAGTTCCTCCCTTTTTCGAGGGAAGTGAGAGATGCTTGTTGGCTGACTTTGTAGTGACTTGAGACAATAATTTGGGATAACATACAGAGCATCTGTTTGCAGAATTTCTTCATTATAAGCGAGAGAGAAGGCTAAATGGATGCCTAGCAGCCCCCCTCTAGGGCCCAGAAGGGGGGGATTGTGTGGTCTCTGAAAGCTGATCGATTGCCAAATGACATATCTGTGGAATACAGTTCATTTACATTGCAATATTGCAAACAGTATGTGTAACATAAAACGACAGGCTTGGACAACAGTCCGGATTGGAATAACTTAACAACATGGGAGTTGCTGTGTCATTAAACTCTAAACAATAGACTTGGACAACAGCCCGGATTGGAAGATTGGAATGAAGTCAGGTAAAGCTGAGCTGGCAAATAGTTGGAAAAATACATATTTACAAATAAAGCTGTATTCGATGGATGGAAAGATATATTATTTTTGATATGATTGAGAATCGCATAGCCAGGGACGGAGAACTTTAAAGTGTTAAGATCAGAATGTGGAAAATATGAGAATAACAAGAAGAAGGCAGGAACGAAGATATTGGAGATATATTTCAAGAGGTCCAGACTATGGGGAAAAATTAATAATTAATAATTTGGACTGTAATTTAATGTTTTTTTTAGTTTATTGTTTTTAATTGGATTATGATTATGGATATGTTAATTGGCTATTTTTATTGGAAAATTAATAAAAATGATTTTAGAAAATTAAAAAAATATTTATAATTGCTACGGTATCATTATTGTTATCTACGTCCCTGCTGGTGGGCCAGGTTTGGCCCATGGGCTGGAGGCTCCCCAAAGCAGTGTATGGAGATGGAGGTGGTGGTGGTGAGGTTCTACATTTGAGATGTGCATAGGACGTCTTTGAATTGCAAGCACTGGTTCCTTCCCAACTCAGATTTCAGAACAGGGAATTTTCTCTTAACCCCACACCCTCGCTAAATCCAGGAAGTAGCCCGACTCACCTATGGTTATTCCAATGAGGAAGTGTGAAATCATCGTGAACAGGGAGGTGTTCACCACAGCGGCGCAAACCATAAACATAGAGGACACCATAGAGCAGAAGCAATTGATCAGCAAGGCACCTTTCCTGGAAAGAGTGGGGAAAGGAAGGGAATGACTGGGGGGTTGCCAATGAACATGTGGAATGATTGGAAGAGTTCCCAGCATCCTTTGGGGGAAGCAAGATCTGCTAGGAGGAGCAGTTTAGGAGGTTGTGGGTCTCAGCGGGCTGATTCCTGGCTTCGCCAGCGTTAAATCTCTAATCCTAGCTCAATCAAAGATACACCTGCGTAACTTGTTCATCCCAGAAGAATCGTCCAGGGACAGGGTGGGTGCAGGACCAGAGAGGGGAGGGGAATTAGTCAGGATCATAAAGCCACATAACCTGGCAACCCGGCTACTTATTTTCAAGACTTATTTAATTCTGATCATATATTTAGCTTAATTTTACACCAAAAGGGATCCCAGGGAGGCTTAGTAAAACCAAAGCAAGGCAGCCAGTCGCTATCTGCAGGCTTACAATCTAAAAAGACCCCTCCCACAACAACAACAACAACAACAACAACAACAACAACAACAACAACAACAACAAAAGTCACGGAAGGAAAAGGGATATGGAGGAAATAGGAAAATAAAAATAAAAACTTGGGCACTTTCTAAACAGTGGTTCCTGTAATCCAAAGAATCCTGGGAATAGTAGCTTGTTAAGGGTGCCAGGAAGTGTAGCTCTGTGGAAAGTAGACTGCAGTCTTTGGGTTTCTTTGGGGGAAAGCCTTGTGCTTCAAATACATGGTGCGTACGCAGCCCTATTAGCATGGAGAAAGTCCACAGGACAAGGGAAACCATCAAGCAGAGGCTGGATACGTCTTTCCTTTCCCTTGATACGGTGTCTCATCCACACCAGCCATTTCAATGGCAATACGTCTTTTGCAAGATTCCTTGCATTTCTGATTAAAATCTAAGGGCAGTCATTGGCTGAGGTTTGCTCAGAGATGACCCACTGAAACCAGGGGGGGGGGGGGCTTGCTGAGTCCGGCTCAGTAATTTGAATGGATCTGCTCTGAGTAAAAGCTTTGTTGAATGCCACCCAAACGATGGCATGACTTTGGCTGGCTGAATATATTTTGTAAAAATGTGGGGTGCCTTTCTACAGGTTGAACCTCCTCAGCCAGAAGTTAAATCGAGCCTCAGCTGGGGAGACGGGGCTCAGCAGAAGACCCACTCCCCTGCCCATCTGCCCCACGTCCAAAGTTAGGACTGGAAGTTCATTAACCACCAGGTCATCTACATATACCTTCCGTATTCATCCACCATAGCTCCTGCCATGAGTGCTCCAAGAAGGCCTCCAATAGGGAACAAACTGATGACAAGGCCTGCCTCGAAGAGCATATACTGATAGTTTTCTGGATTCTTCTTAGCTTTAGCCATGTCTTCCATGGTCTAAGAGAGGAAATCAAATCATGGGCAGGGTTAGTGTATCCACAACACATCCTAATCGAAAGGAACTGGCACCCTTGCAGGTGCCACATAATGTAGAACTTCTCTCTTATTAGAGTGTCAGCATTTGCACTTTGGAACTCCCTGCCTCTTGATATCAAGCAGGCGCCTTCACTGTATTCTTTTCGGCGGCTGCTAAAAACGTTTTCTTTTAAGAGAGCCTATACAGACACATAGAGCATTGGTGTCTGTTTGAATCCAGTTTTCAGCTTACTGCTGATTTTAATTTTAATTTTTTTAAAAAAAGGTTTTAAATAGTTGATTTCAACTTTGTAAAAAAACAAAACAAAACCCTAAGCATTTCATTGTTTTCTTTTTTCTGTAAATGGCTCTTCCTCCAGCCTTGTCCTCCAAAGGCATCTACCAATGGTTGCTCAGAAGGGAATGTGAGCCTTGGGCTGAAGAAAGATCCTCCACACCTGTTTTAAAGTCCCATCAGACTCTTTCGAGTTTTTGCTGCAAGAGACTAAGGCTCCATCGTCACCAGATGATTTCATTTGTTAAGGATGCTGAGAGTTGTTAGGAGACCGACCCCTATGGCTCTACGCTGAGTAGAACTTGGTGGCAAGCCTATCTTATTTTAACTAATATATATGCATTTATCTGCACTAATATAGACTTTTTATTTCTTTGTATACACTAGCTGAAGCATTGCACCACAACATTCCGAGAAGTGCGAATTTTGACGGGTGTTCCAGTTGGCAACTTGTTCTGGAAAGTGTGTTCTAGATAGATGTGCCCTTAAAACACAAACTATTTCCAATTTCTTTTGAAATATTTTTACTTCTTTTACTGAATATAAGAGAACATATTCTTCTGCTCCGGAGAGTCAAAAATTGGCAAACGACCTGAATCAGTTTTATAGCAAAGTCAAGCATTATCAACTAGAGCAATTCACTCGGCGCCAGAGGCACCAACAACCACCTCAACCTGTTCTGAAGTCACTACAGGGACAGAAGGCAAAAGCTCCAGGCGCAGTCGGAGTGGCTCCTCTTTGCTTGAAATAGTATTTAACAGATATTTTGTATAAAGTACGTTTGCATTGTAAAATTAGCCAAAGCAAATTCCAAGTATGTAAGTACTTGGCGAATAAATTACTATTCTATTCTATTCTATTCTATTCTATTCTATTCTATTCTATTCTATTCTATTCTATTATTTCTCTCCACCCCTAGATACAACCTGAAAATATCTCTGATGACTTTAGCTGTGATTCCTGGATTGCAGGGGGTTCAGCTAGATGACCGTTGGGGGCCTCTTCCTACTCTAAAGGTAAAGGTAAAGGGGCCCCTGACCATCAGGTCCAGTCGTGTCCCACTCTGGGATTGTGGCGCTCATCTCGCTCTATAGGCCGAGGGAGCCGGCGTTTGTCTGCAGACAGCTTCCGGGTCATGTAGCCAGCATGACAAAGCTGCTTCTGGCGAACCAGAGCAGCGCACGGAAACGCCATTTACCTTCCCGCCAGAGCGGTCCCTATTCATCTACTTGCACTTTGATGTGCTTTCGAACTGCTAGGTGGGCAGGAGCTGGGACCAAGCAACGGGAGCTCACCCCGTTGCAGGGATTCGAACCGCTGACCTTCTGATCAGCAAGCCCTAGACTCTGTGATTTAACCCACAGCGCCACCTGGGTCCCTTCCTACTCTACTGTTCCATCATTTGCTGACTCCCAGAAGCTTAGTCAGAAGCCCCTGTTGTAAGAAACCACCTGTGCCGCAGGGTCATCTTACCAGCATTGGGGAATAGACCAACCAGAGGATGTAACCATGTTGGATAGATCCCAAGGTGGTGACCAGCGCTGTTCGTAAAAGCGAATTCGACACCTCCTGCAGGAAATCAAAGCAGCAGAGCAGCTGTCAGGCAAAGCATTCATCGATGCATAGAACATAGTTAATGAAAGACAAATGGCTTGGATCTTAAAGACAGTTTGGGCAGAGTTCTGCTCATAGGAGGAGTGTTTATGGTACAAGATGATATAACCTGTCGCCCTCCAGGTATTGCTGGACTCCATTTCCCATCAGCCCCAGCCAGCATGGTCCGTAGTCAGGGATAGTGGGAGCTGCGGTTCAGCAGTATTTAGAAGGCCCACAGGTCCCCCTATTGCTGGACTAAAGGCTTCTGGGAGCCGGCAGCACCATCTAGAAAAGAATGCAGCAAGACCTGGGTGCAACAGCAGAACGCTCCCCAGCAATCAGTATTCTGGTTGTGTGATGTCGCTTGTTTGATGTGGGAGGGTTGAATCTTAAAAATGGCCTCTTAGGTCACATTGGATGGGTTAGAGCATGGTGGGGATAATGCCAAGGTTGCAAGTTTGATCCCCATGTGGGACAGCTGCATATTCCTGCATTGCAGGTTGTTGGACTACTAGATGGTCCGCAGGGTCCCTTCCAGCTCTACGATTCAATGATTCTGTGATGGAGCAGACACTGGCGGAGCTCATCAGCACTGTTTTGACGTCACTTCCTGCCTTCCCATTTCTCACCCTGCTGGACAGCAGAGCCGGCCATGTCCAAACTCACCCATTTGGGGATTACGGGCTTTACTTCCGGCACTGTCTTGCTATCAATGCTTCTTCGGGTAGCTTTCATAATTGAGTCTCAGCTGTGGTGGGAAGAAGAGGGACATTTTGTCGGGTGGTTATTGAGTCTTGCAATTTCTTTAAGAACATAAGAATAGCTAAACCAGGCATAGGCAAACTCCGGCCCTCCAGATGTTTTGAGACAACAATTCCCATCATCCCTGCCCACTGGTTCTGTTAGCTAGGGATGATGGGAATTGTAGTTCCGAAACATCTGGAGGGCCGGAGTTTGCCTATACTGTACCTGACTAAATGGTCCACTGACAGCTCCTCCTGACAGCCTGTTTATTGGGCATCCCTCCCGATTTGTTTTTGCAGAGGTTTGATTATGGTACACACCATGCATTTAAACCCCATGGCTTCCGCCAAAAGATAATGGGAACTATAGTTTGCCCCTCATGGACCTACAGTTCCCTGAACCCTTTACAAGCTACAGTCCCCTTTAAATGTATGCCAATCACCAGTTTTTGCTGAGAGTTCACTTTGATTTATCGGTTTAATTTATTGCGTTTATATCCCACTTTTCTCGTGTGTGTGTGTGTGTGTGTGTGTGTGTATCATTTTCCATTTTCCATCAAACAAAAAAGATTTACATCAAATTTCAACACCCCATTTCAGCCTCCCTCCTCCCCTTTCTGCGGTTTCTTATATTTGTAGTATCTTTACTGCAACTCCCAGCTTAAGCCTAATTATTAGTTAACCCATATACTCGAAATTAGTTTTATCACACTGCACGTCTTTACATTAAACCTGCTAATGGTTGTATCTGTTTGCAATAATTTATAAAATATTCAATAAACAATTTCCACTCTAAATCAAAGACTCTGTCGTATTGATTTCTTATTCTTCCGGTGAGTTTCGCCATTTCTACATATTCCAATAGTTTTTTGCTGCCATTCTTCTTTGGTTGGGACGTTGTTTTCTTTCCATCTTTGGACAAATATCATACGAGCAGCTGTGGTCACATATAAAGTTTTTATATTGTTTAGGTATCTCTAATCCCTAAAACAAAAGCCTCTGGTTTCTTATAAAAAGTTATCTTAAAGATTTTTTCCAGCTCATTGTATATCATTTCCCAGTAGGCTTTTACCTTCTTACAAGTCCACCACATATGGAAAAAGGTACCTTCTTTTTCTTTGCACTTTGCTATCCATTGCCCAGTGTATCATAGAAGATTTCACTTGCTCATCTTTTGCTTGCGCATCTTATACGTTTCTGAAATTACCTTAGTATTACTATCTAGCAGGTCTCTCTCCAATTGGGATGTTTGGTTCCCAAAACCCAACTTTTAATCTGTTTTAAACAATTCATTTAGTTGATAATATGGCAACCAGTTTATTAACATACTTGGCAATTCTTCAAACTTTTTAAACTTAATTTCACCCCTCATTTATTTTTTTATAAAATAAATAAATTTCTGCTATGTGCTGGAAACCCTCCTGCAAAATGCATGTATTTATTCACTTACCTACTTACTTACTTACTTAATAGTGGTGTTTATAGCCCACTTTTCACTGAATATTTTCAGTCCCAAGGTGGGAAACAAAAAAAGTCTAAAAAGCTAGAGGTACGTCTTGTGGTAGTGAATGCTCGTGGCAGGGACATACTTAAAGCCTGTGAGTTGTCTCCTGAATGTTTAAAGAAATCACGAACACAGAGAGGCAGACTCCTGGGAGCTGAGAGCACCACCCAGACAAGGAGGCTTCCTCCTCAGTCTCTGCATGAGTGCCTGTTCTGGCTTTTTATTACAACTGATTAAGGCAGGGACAGGGAGCCTGTGGGCTCCATCTGTTCTTGGACTTCAACTCCCATCAGGCCCAGCCAGCATGGCCAACAGGAAGCAGGGGTGGGAGTCGTGGTCCAACCACACCTGGGGGAGGGGCGACAAGTTTCCTACCCCCAGATTTAAACCAAGTCAGAAATGATGGAGGGAAAACCAAAGCAGTTGTCCTCCAAGGTAATCCATTGGGTCAACAGTCCCAGAAGTGGGTAGCGGTGAAGTCTGTCTGTAGGGAGCCAACTCACCCCCTGGAAGGCACAGAAACTTACCTCACCTTTCTGTTCTTGGAAGTAGATGGGTAAAATCAGCCCCACCCTGTTTTCTCTTGAAAGAATGGTATCAAAGGGCAGGCAGTATTGGAAGAGCCAATCAGAGGAAAGACGCTGAAAGATTCCATTTGGAGGAGCTGTTGGCAGTTGGAAGGCCAGGTGATTGAATTAGGTAAAGCAGGATCCCATCTTGGTTGAGCAGCTGAGCAGTGAGCATGCCAGGCAGCCTTAACTCAGCCACATGCAAGATTGTTATTATTGGGTTGTCGCTAGCCGAGCCCTACTCAGAGTAGACCCACTGAAAGAGCCAGCATGGCGTAGTGGTTGGGAAGTTGGACTAGGTCACTAGGGCATAGGTGACCAGGGTTCGGATCCCCTGCTCTTGACCACATGAAGCTCATTGAGTGTGACCTTGGACTGGGCTCTGCCTCCTAGCCTAACCTACCTCACAGGGTTGTTGTGGGCATTAAACTGGTTTCTGATTTTTAAAACCCTCACAAAGATTCATCAGGGGTTTGGGGCAAATTTTCCCCGACAGACACATTTTTTTTAAGGCAGTTCTCCCGGATGCAGTCACAGGAAATCTCAAAACGACCCTTCCTTTGTACATTGCAAACAGGAAGCTAAGAGCTCCCAATACAATGTGCTGATTGGGGCAAGATAATGTTGATGCATGGCCCAGTTCTGGAAAAACAAAAATCTTCCAGCTACAGTAGATTGGGTGGGTGGGAACTGGGAAATTACGTAAATGACAAGGCTTACTGTTGTGGGCCCCTCAGTTCTGTAAGGATTTGGCAGGGCTGGCCCAACCACGAGGCAAGTTGAGGCAACCGCTTTAGGAGGCAGCATTCACAGGGACAGCAGATTCAGCCTCCAACTAATGCCTTGCCTGCTGCCATTGCCATGGGGAGAGCAACAGCCCCAGCCTGCTCATTGGAAGCCAGCAGCCCCCCAATGCCACCACTACAGAGGCATCTTGGCGAATAAGGAGGCACTGCTCGTCTCTTCCCACCCTTGCTTTTGATACAGATCTTTATTTCGTCCTTGTTCCTGATATTAGATCTTCCCTCACCCCTTTAGCCCTGGTTGGGAGGTGCCCCCCACCATTTTGTGGTTTGCCTCAGGTGTCAAAATATCCTTGGCAAGCCCTGGAATCTGGCCTGGTTTGGCAGCCCAAGATGGGAGGAAGAAGGAGGAGCAGGTGGGCGGGCTGTAAGATTGGCACCTAGGGATGGTGGAGGAAGGTCCCTGTGTTAGGTACAAGGGGGGGAGCAGAACTGTTGGCTCTCTCCCCTGCCCCTCTTGACCAGCGAGGGGAAGGGGCTGGAGGCAGAGGTAGGGCTGGAGGCAGAGTTGGAGACTGATGACCAGAGAGCCAGGCTGGTGTTAGAGTGTTGGACTAGAACTTGGGAGACATGGGTTCAAACCCCCAGCTGACTATGAAGCTTACTAGGTGACCTTGGGTCAGTCACCATCTCTCAGCCTGACCTACCTCATGGGGTTGTTGTGAAGAGAGGTAGAATTGTGTACACCACAATTGGAGGAAATGTGGGCTATAAAGGTAATAATAATGATAGCGGCATTGTCTAACCTGGGGACTCACCCACCCAGAACATTGGGCAAGAGAGTATTGTGAATGAGCTCACTCTGCCTTGTCTTTAAGAGCTTGGCGGGAAGAGCACATCAACTGTTGGGACATCTTTGTAGTGTCTCTTCAGTTATGAACCTCTTGCCATGCCCACTCACCTTGGGATCTTGACTACCTCAGAATCCTGACTTCCAGACCCAGTGCTTGACTGTTGAGCCAATACTGCTGTTATCCTATATAAAGATCTCCCCTTAACTCTCAAGTAAGAGACGTTGTGTTTTGAGATGGGAACCTGACACCGACTTAGAACAAAACAGCAATGAGTAATACTCGGTGTGCGATAATATACCTCCTTATAATTGTTCTTTAATACCTTTTAATCCTTGAATGAGATAGAACAATAGTACTGTAGGAGAAGTAGATATGGAAAAGAGTAACTGCTCATTTTACACGTGAGTTCAATCCTGGGAGGTTGAAATTGCACAAGGGAAGTCCCAAGCAGAGTGAAGAGTTTAAAAGCTCTGTTTGTGCCAGGTCTATTCGGGGCCACCTGGTCTGAAAAGTGCTTTTAAGCTTGCTGGGCAAGACCCACTGGGCACACCAACTCTGGAAAGCTCTGGGATGTTCTTACGAGATATTGCGGAGCAATGCGAGTTCCTCGTGAGGTCTCATGCGAGCACCCCTAGCCTTCCATAGCCAGCGTACTGAGAGGGCCTTACCCCGCAAGGAAGTCAGAGGGCTTAAAAGCTCTTTTTGTGCCAGGTAACCCTGAGTGGACCCGGTGCAAAATGACCTTTTAAGCTCTCTGCTTTGCTGGAGGAGTGGGGCAGCTCCAAGGATTAGATTTGATTGTCATGTGTACATGAAACCCTTGGAACCGAACCCCTGAGTAAAGTGAGGGATTGCTGTATAAAATATTGCACTAGGGTGTTTGCAAATGATTGTCTTTTGTTACCTGTTTCTAATGTGATTTTATATACATATAAATATATATATATATATAACTGACTCTACAACTAGGTGTGTATTTGGTAATATAATAATAGCAGTAATTCATGGTAGGAGAGTAGAAAAGTCTGAACAGAAAAAGAGTAGGCTTTGGATAGGAAGGGAAGCAACCGTCATTTGTATACCAACGAAGGGCAGGCAGCATTAATTAGTGACAGTCGGTCTTCGTTTTCTTTTGGGGCTTTCTTTGTGTTTCTCGCTATCCCGTCTGGTGCTGCTCTCCCGTCGTCTGTCGCTGCTCTCCCGTCGTCTGTCGCTTTCCCGTCTGCTGCTCTCCCTCCTGCTTCTCTCCCTTCTGAGGCTCTCCCTTCTGACGCTCTCCCTTCTGACGTTGTCGCTTTTGACACTGTCGCTTCTGATGCTGTGGTGTGTCGACCGCCTTCTGTCCCTGTCCTGTAATAATAATAACAATAACAACAACAACAACAACAACAACAACATTATTTATACCCCGCCCATCTGGCTGGGTTTCCCCAGCCACAGTGAGCGGCTTCCAGCAAAAGATTAAAAATACCTTTGACATCCGCCGCATTGGGACCTGGACCTGGACCTTCACCTTCTTGGCCATGGCTGACATGTACTTCTTGATCTCCAGAAAGGTCTTGCCGTTGGTTTCTGGGATAACCTTGAAGGTGTAAATGAAGCTGAATACGCAGAGAGGCCAGAAGAGGAGGAAGGTGTAGGAACCAATCCGTGTCTAGAAAGGAATGTCGAAATGAGAAAATGAGAAAATGAGAGGGGTAGGGGTGGGAATGGAGGTGGGCATGACCACAATATATAACAGGCATCTGGTTGGCCACTGTGAGATGAGGATGCTAGACTAGATGGGCCATTGGCCTGATCCAACAGAGGTCTTCTTATAATCTTATGTTTATGTGATGATGATGATGGGAGCCAACGGGCCCCTGATTATGGGTGCCCAGCATGCGTGAAGTCATGATGCCAGGTATTGCGGGCCAGTATTTCCCCACCACTGGTCATGACGTCATGCAGGCACCCCCCCCCCCCGGCCTCGGAAACTGATTTGTGGTGGCAATCAGGTTCCGAGACCTCGCAAGACCTCGGAAAGCCCACTGAACCCAACTTCCGGTGAGGAGCAGATAGGACTCGCACACCTGGGAAGGCAACCCATTTGGGAGAAGGAAAACTGTTATCCTAAACCTCTGCTGCCTTGTGGGATATCTTCAGGAGAAGAAAAGGCTAAGGAGAAAACCCTACACAAATCCCAAGTGGAGTCTCTAAGATGGTTGGATGGTGCCTTGTACGCCTCCTTCTGGCAACTCCTGGAGCCAAGCTGGTGCCTGGCATATTACTTTGCTTTCCTTTGGACCACGTCATTGAGGCTGAGGGTGTGTGTGTGTGTGTGTGTGTGTGTGTGTGTGTGTGTGCCTTGCCATCTCAGCAGCCCAGGAGCTCCATACACTCTACCCAGGCTTGCACCCCAGAGAGGTCACTTTGGTGCTACTAATGCAGCAGTTTGACTTCACCTCCACTCCATTGTCTCTCGAGATGCCAGCAACAACAAATATACAGATAGTCCTACTCGAAGTAGACCCATTGAGGTGAATGGACATGGCTAACTAAGGTCCATTAATTTCAGCAGCTCTCCCTGGAGTAGGACTTATTTTAGCAACATCTTGTGGGCCAGTATTTCCCCACCGCTGGTACACAGCCAGTGGGGTGGAGTGGTTATAGTGTCGAACCAGGAGCTGGGAAAGACCGGGGTTCAAATCTCCACTGCTCCATGGGGCTCACTGGGTGACTTTAGGCCTGTCATGAACCCTCAGCCTAAGCTACCTCGTAGGGTTTTTGTGAGGATGAAATGGAAAGATGAGGGGGAGACCCAGGCATGCTGGGATAGGTGGGATATAAATGCAATATATAGGTAAGAAATATTCTGTCCACTTCCAGGTAGTTTCATGTTAAAAATCGACATCATTTGCAGTTTCTGGAAGATGTGCGGACTCTGGTTTGACGAGCCTATAAGGGAAGACCTTCAACAACACCTGGCAGGCCAAAAGATCCTCACCTGGGTGAGTTAGATGGACCAATGGTGTGACTCAGTGGAAGGCATCTTCCTGTGCTCCCGAACCAGTTCAGACCACCCCCTCTTCTCATCTAAACAACTCACCTCTATCTGAATGAATATCATCCCCATAATGAAGTGCATGAACCAGTGCACAAAGCCCCCAAGCATGAAGGCAACGGAGCGGGATGGCTGGAGGAACAGCTCCAGTATGATCATGTTGGGTATGGGACCTGGGCGGGGAAGAAAGAATTCAAGGCTGTTTTTCATGGACTCACTCATTCATCCACAGTGATTCGAAAGGAACTGGTGCCGTGCAGTTAAGGGCTCACAAGGGCCTAGTTCAAACCTTGGGTGGATCTACACTGACCTTTTAAACATTATTAGAACGATATATAGTTCTAAAACGTCACAGGGCATACTGGTAAATTAAAAACGTTGCTTCCTTTTAACAATGCAGTTTTCCTATTGCCAGGTCCTGGTTGCTCTGCAGAGTCCTCGAGTGTCACATTTTTATAACGCGTTATTCACGTGACGAGAAAAACTTAATGTGTCCATTACGTTATGAAAATTGTTCCTTAACCCTTCCTTCCTTAAGGTTATAAACCATAAGTATAGATCACTGGGTGGGAAATAGTAGCAAAGTTCCCTGGAAAACTCCCACCATAGTTTGCTAAGTATGGTAGCTCACTGAGGGCACAGTTTCCAGGATTCTTTTTGCAGGGGAGCCATTGCCGCCATTATTATTATTATTATTATTATTATTATTATTATTATTATTATTATTATTATTATTTCTGATTGGGTTGTCCCAGCCACTCAGGGCAGCTCTCAACAAAATATTAAAAACACAACAAAACATCAACCATTAAAAACTTCCCTAAACAGGGCTGCCTTCAGATGTCTTCTAAAAGTCAAGTGGTTATCTGTTTTACATCTGATGGGAGGGCGTTCCACAGGGTGGCTGCCTCTGCCGGTGCCCTGTAGCTTCACATCTTGCAGTGAGGGAACTGTCATAAGGCCGTCAAGAGTTGGATCTCAGTGTCCGGGCTGGACAATGGAGCTGGAGATGCTTCTTCAGGTATACTGGGCCGAGGCTGTTTAGGGCTAGAACAACACCAACACTTTGAATTGTGCTCAGAAATGTACTGGGAGCCTGTGTAGATCCTTTAGGACCGGTGTTATATGGTCCTGGCGGTCACTCCCAGTCACCAGTCTAACTGCTGCATTTTGGATTAGTTGTTGTTTCCGAGTCACCTTCAAAGGTAGCCCCACACAGAGCACATTGCAGTAGTCAAGCAGGAGATAACCAGGAGCTTCTGGTGGCAGGGGGGGCTTCAGGGTTGGGGGGGGCAGGGGGAGGGCAGGGACCCAATTGGAAAAAGAATCATCCCCTTGCCTCCTTTCGCCCTCTGGGACTCTTCGTGGCAGGGGGAGTCCTGGGGGTTGGGGGAGGGAGGGTGTGAGAAATGGGAATAAAAGAGAAGTTAATAAAGACTTTGGATGGTATATGAATATATGATTGGAAGGTTGAAATAGAATGAGGAAAATGATAAGAAAACTGTTAAATGAGATTTAAAATGAAAATCAGATAGGGGGGAGATCGGGGAAGCCTATATATAAACAATGTTTATGGAAAATGATTAGTTAGTAATTATTATTTTTTATGTATTTTCTTTCTTTCTTCTTTTTTTTCTAGTTTTTGTTTTTTATTCCTTTTGAGGGGGGATTAAGTGTGGATAGATGGTGGGATGGATACTCACTTTCATCTCTCCTGCCAACCTGGAGTCTCTTGGTGGCAGAGGGGGGTTCCGGGAGTGGGAGGGAGGGGTGGGTAGAAATTCAATCATAAAATGAACCACTGTCGACTGCCCGCTTTTCGGGGATCCTCTTGTGGGAGGAGAGGGCCCGTGGAGGGTGGACAGAAGTAGGTGGAAAATTGGTTATGTATTTTTTATGTATGTTCTCTTTATTATGCAAAATCAATAAAATATTTTTTTTAAAAAAAGCAGGAGATAACCAGAGAATGTACCACTCTGGTGAGACAGTGCTCAGGCAGGTAGGGCCTCAGCTCTTGAGGTAAATGCATTCTATGATGTGGATGTGACGTATTTGGACACTGTGGGTGAGCATTAGAAATAGGGAGTTATGCTCAGGACTAACTTTTTGTCCTGTTTGCTGGGCGGACGCTAGGATGGTATGGGCTGCATTCAGTGCTATACCTACTCTGGAGCAGACCTACTGAAGTCAAGAACGTAATAAGAGGTCTGCTAGTTCAGTATCCTGTTTGGACAGTGACCCACCAAACACCTGCGATGGGAAGCCTGGAAGCAGGAAATGGGCTCGGCTGCACTCTGCTCACCTGTGATTCCCAGCAGCTGGCATTCACAGATATCCTGCCTTGCAGGGTGGAAGTGGAACATAGCTGTCGTGTTCAGTTAATGGGTATGACTAATGGTTCATGAATTTCAAAGGCTCTACTCTGAGTAAAACTCAGTTAAATTGTTATGGAAATTCTGACTCTGCGTTACTTTTTATTTTCTGTAATATTTATTGTGTCATGGTATTTTTTTAATGTAGTAGTTTCTTTACATTGTTGTAAACCGCTTTGGATGGGCTTTCCCTACAAAAGCGGCATATAGATATTTCAAAATGAATCCAGATTTCTTGCTCGTTGACCAAGCAGGCCACAGACATGCTCACACAATAAAAAGAACCAAAATAAGTACATACAGAATACATTACCATGATAAGATCTAATTGTAAAATGTTCCTTCACAAAGGCCATACTTTTAATGCACATTTAATGTACCGTAACCCAAAGTGTTTGTAACCCAAGGTACCACTGTATTAGGTTAAGGTCTGGTTAACTACAATAACAATTTTCTTTTTCTTTTTTCTTCTGTAATGTATAGAATATTATTATCTCCATCATCATCATTATTAGTTTTGTTTTCTACATGAGTACCATTTTTTCTTCTTTTTATGTCTAATCTTACTCTGTGCACTTGTAATTATGTACTCTTTGTTTTTCAATAAATATTTTTTTTATTAAAAAAAAAAACACTTAAAGAGAAATAAAATAAGCGGCCTGCTCTGTTTGCCTCTTTGAAGGAACTCTGTAGGTCACCTGAGTCCTTACCTGGCCCAAGGACGTGCCCAAAGATCAAGAGGAGGAAAAAGACTGAAGTGATGTAATTCATCCATGGCATGGTGTCCTGTTGAAGAAAGTTGAGCGTGCTTCAGACATGTATGAATGAGAGTGCCTGGCACGCCTTGCTTTAAAGCAGGAGGGAGGAGTGTTTCTCAGATTGAGGGCCACATTCCCTTCCAAACCACAAATCAGTGGCAGGTGGGACAGAGGCAAAAGTGTGTGGAGCAAGGGGTTATAGAGTTGGACGGGTCCCCCCCGGCCATCTAGTCCAACCCCTTGCAATGCAGGAATCACAACTAAAGAAGCCTTGACTGGTGGCCATCCAACCTTTAAAAGCCTCCCGGGAAGGAGAGCCCGCCACTTTGCAAGAAAGATTCTGTTCTACTGTTGAACAGCTCTCAGTGTCAGAAAGTACCTAGTGAAAGTTCTGAGGGCCAGGCAAAGAGAGCCAGAGGGCCGCATTTGCGCCCCCCCCTAGCCTGAGGGACCCCACCCCTGGATTAAGATACAGGCAACTCAGCATTTATGTGGGGGTTATGTTCCAAGGCACTTGCTGCAGAGCATCAAGGTTTGGGAATGCACTGGGAATTCAAGAGCCAGATACCGGTACATTTTTGCAGCAAAGACCTGCCAACAACATTCCTTCCCGCTCTTCCACCTGACACCAAATCTGAGTGGATTTTCAGCTGCCTTATCCTGAAGGAGACCAATGCTCCATCTGGCTCAGTTTGGTCTACACCAGGGTTTCCCAAACTTGGGTCTCCAGCTCTTTTTGGACTACAACTCCCATCATACCTAGCTAGCAGGACCAGTGGTCAGGGGATGGTGGGAACTGTAGACCAAAAACAGCTGGAGACCCAAGTTTGGCAAACCCTGGTCTACACTGACCAGCAGCGGTTCTTCAGGGTTTCAGATGCTGCTGTGGACTGAACCTGGGACCTTCTGCATGCCAAGCAGGTGCTCTGTGATGGAGCTACAGCTCTTCCCTTGCTGGGTGACACTCGCTAAATCACACCAGGTTTTGAGCAGCAAACCTGAAGTTCAAGGGTCATGGTTAACAGAATGCAGAGGATGCTGCATATCCCAAATCCAGTGAGGAGGAGGATCCTTCGCCCCACAGAATCTACTGTATAAACCTAGAGGGTATAAGAACAGAGAGAAAAGGGAGAGTTTGCATGCAGAAATGAGAAAGAGAATAAAATGAGCCCACCAGGAATCAACAGGTGTAACTTCCATATACAGGGCTGCCTTTGGATGGCTCAGGGGTCCCATAACTCCATATACCCTCCAACGCGGGTGGCGCTGTGGTCTAGACCAATGAGCCTCTTGGGCTTGTTGATCAGAAGGTTGGCGGTTCGAATCCGCCTGACAGGGTGAGCTCCTGTTGCTCTGTCCCAGCTTCTGCCAACTTAGCCGTTTGAAAGCACATCAAAGTGTAAGTACATAAATAGGTAGTGCTGCGACGGGAAGGTAAACGGCGTTTCCGTGTGCTGCTCTGGTTTGCTTGTCACGGTGTCCCGTTGCACCAGAAGCAGTTTCGTCATGCTGGCCACATGACCCAGAAAGCTGTCTGTGGACAAACGCCGGCTCCCTGGGCCTGAAAAGTGAGATGAGCTCCGTACCTCATAGTCACCTTTGATGGGGCTTAACTGTCCAGGGGTCCGTTACCTTTACCTTACCCTCCAATATTTCTCTGATGAAAATAGGGACGTCCTAAGGAAAACCAGGGCAGCTCCTGTAAATTCAGGACTGTCCCTGGAAAATAGGGACATTTGGAGCATATGCAGATGTCCTATGCGGGCATGTGCAGAAAGTTCCCCCCGGGATTCTTTGAAGTGACAACAGCGCAATTTTAACACCGTTTGAAACAGATTGGGACTTACCACGATCATCAGCGAGACTGTGAGGAAAATACTTGACAACACAGTGATATACCGGGCTTCCTGCTTCTTGATCCTCAAAGTTGCATAGATTCTCTCTGAGTAATAGAACACCTGGAAGCAAACCACAACTATGGCAGAAGATGGGACAAAATCATGGCTTTCAATGGCTGCTCACCATGATTGCTCTGCCCTGCCTCCACAGTTGGAGGCAGCAATCCTTCTGAATACCAGCTGCTGCAAACCACAGGAAAAGAGAGGGCTCTTGGGCATGGGACCTGCTTGCAGGTTTCCCAGAGGGATCTGGTTGGCCGCTGTGAGAACAGGATGGTAGACTGCAACATGTCATTAACCCATGTGTGCACGAGGAGGCCTGGGGCCCTCCAGATGTTGCTAGACTACAGCTCCCATCAGCCCCAGCCAGCGTGGCCCAAAAATCAGGGAGGATTGTGGGAGCTGTAGTCAAAATCCCACCAGTGCTTGTAGTTAGGAATGGCTGAATCTGTCCATTTTGGTTTCTCCTGGTTTCTCATTTTTCCAACTTGGAGTTCCAGTTCTACACATTTATTCTTCACCAGCATGCTCCCCCCCCACAAGTCCTCCTAAAAATTCATCAGCATTTTAGTGCATTTTTCTCCCAGTTAAACATATTTTTGGATACAGTTTCCCCTAAAATGCACATACCTGCAAGGCACTTTTAATATAATACATATTTTTGTGTTATTTTCACCAATAGAGGCACCTTAATGCACACTTAAATCCTACTGTATGCACTTTTAGACATGTTAGTTAGTACAACAGAGAATTGCATTGCAAAATTCAAAGGAGTGTAGATTTTGATGGAGGGCTGTCTTTTGGTTCTGATATTGCTTCAGAAAGTATGAATCAGGCAAGTCCGCATTGAAATGAAGGCCAAATCAAATTTCTCATCCATCTGTAGATGAGAGGTGGACAAAAACTTCTATCTACTTTTTGCACACATTGCATAATTTTATGTAACTCTATTGAGCCACCTATGGCTTGCCTTTCTTGCAAGCCAAAGCAGCCACTCATACAGTGACACAGCAGGGAACCCCTTTTTTCCTGGGAGATGTTCTCAGCTCCCAGGAGCCTTTAGTCCAGGGATGGGGAAACTTTTGCCCTCAGGATGTTACTCAACTGCAACTCCCATCAGCCCCCACAATCCTGGTCAGGGATTATGGGAGCTGTAGTTCAGCAACCACTGGGAGTTCACAGGTGCCCTAGACATGGACCAGAGTCTTCTGGGAGCTGGGATCACCACACAGAAAAGGAGGTTCCCTGCTGCATCTCTGCATGAGTGGTTTTTCGGATGACTATTAATACTCGCTCAGCCTTCTAACCCAACTGGGAAGCTGCCTCTCTTACCGCATTGACACCTGTGAGCTGTTGGCCACTCATGAGGATGACCACGGAGATGATTTGCCAACGCATTGCTTGGTTGCACAGCAGCTTCACCGCATTCATCTCCTTCTCCGCCCTTACCGAGACGTTCTCCTGGTGGAGCTCCTCGAGCTCACTTTCCACATCATCCTTGCATCTCAGCCTCTGCAAGACTGGACGGGAGCGGGGAAAGGATTTATGTTGAGCCACCAGGGCAGGAAGAGATGAAGAAACAACACTGCAGAAGAATAGTGGTAGAGCTTTGTATGTCCCAGGTTCAATCCCTGGCATCTCCAAGTAGGGATTGGCAGGGGACGATGACCCCTGCTTGGAGAGCTGCTGCCAGTCAGCGTGGACAACGCCTCTTCTTACTGAGCTAGATGGGCCAATGGTCAGACTCAGTATAAGGCAGCTTCCTATGTGTTGCCCCCCTGCCCTGCTGCTGCCGCTGCCCCCACCTGCTCTGCCACCTCCATGCAGCCTGCCACCTCTGCCATCAGCAGAGAAGTGCCGCTGCCACCAGCGCTCATTTCAGGCAAGATTGCACTGATTGGGGGGGTTTGACCCCAAATCGTGTGAGATCTTGCGCACTCCACAAGATCTCTTGTGATTTTAGGCGAGATCTCACCCCAGATGGAGGCAATCTTGCCTGAAATCAGTGCCGATGGCAGGGCAGGCAGGGTGCCCAGCTCTGGCCACAGCTTTGCATGCAGAAGGTTAAAGTTTCAGTCCCTGGCATCTCTTGGTGGGACTGGGAGAAGCTTCCTATCTTCCTCCACCCCTCGTGTCTCCTGGGAAGGTCTGAGGAAGCACTTAGCCTTTGCTCAGAGACTCCCACAGGCATCTATGTAGGGTCCCCATGCCGTAATGTTCCTGTGCAGCTCAAGGCGATTGTACCTTGCCTGGCTTTTGCCTCATCATTCCTCTGAATCAGGAGAAACCTTGGGCTTTCGGGGAAGCTGGGCAAGATGATGACTTGAAACACTGCCAGGATTCCAGTGAAGCACAGCAATAGCGGCCAACCTGTACAAGAAGATGCAGTTATGACTAGGGGTGAGAGAAGGCATCACTTTCCTTTCCACTCTCTTTCCAACTCAAGCGGCACTGTTTCCTTTCTGCTGCAGTTTGTCTTCTGCCAAAAATGATATTTTCCCTCTCACTGTCCACTGTGTGGGAGTTATGTAACCCACGGCATTTGTGCAATTAATGCCGCAAATTACGTTGCCCTTACGCTACTACATTTTGTTCGTTTTGGTGCCAAGGAAACTTGATGCAAATTGCGGCATGGATTGTCAAGGACTGGGCAGAGAAGGAAGGGTGGAAACCGCCTCCCCAGCCTGACCCTTCCAGAGAAGAGGAAGACAGTTTAGATTTACAGCAGGGGTTTGAGGCAGATGAGGGGGAAAGTTGGGAAATCATAGAGTTGGAAGAGACCACAAGGGCCAACCAGTCCAACCCCCTGCCAAGCAGGAAACACCATCAAAGCATTCCTGACAGATGGCTGTCAAGCCTCCGCTTAAAGACCTCCAAAGAAGGAGACTCCACCACACTCCTTGGCAGCAAATTCCACTCTCGAACATCTCTTACTGTCAGGAAGTTCTTCCTAATGTTTAGGTGGAATCTTCTTTCTTGTAGTTTGAATCCATTGCTCCGTGTCCGCTTCTCTGGAGCAACAGAAAACAACCTTTTCCCCTCCTCTATATGGCATCCTTTAATATATTTGAACATGGCTATCATATCACCCCTTAACCTTCTCTTCTCCAGGCTAAACATGCCCAGCTCCCTAAGCTGTTCCTCATAAGGCATCATTTCCAGGCCTTTGACCATTTTGGTTGCCCTCCTCTGGACACGTTCCAGCTTGTCAGTATACTTCTTGAACTGTGGTGCCCAGAACTGGACACAGTACTCCAGGTGAGGTCTGACCAGAGCAGAATACAGTGGTACTATTACTTCCCTTGATCTAGATGCTATACTCCTATTGATGCAGCCCAGAATTGCACTGGCTTTTTTAGCTGCTACATGATCACACTGCTGACTCATATCAAGTTTGTGGTCTACCAAGACCCCTAGATCCTTTTCACATGTACTGCTCTCAAGCCACGTGTCACTCATCCTGTACTTGTGCCTTTCATTTTTTTTTGCCCAAGTGTAGTACTTTACATTTCTCCAATGGAGAAATGGGAGAGAAGGAGGATGAGGAGGAAGCAGCAACAGCAGGGGCGACAGCTGACAGACACAGTGTCTTTTGAAAGCATTCTAGACCCACCCTCTCCCAGAACCCAGCGAGCCTTGAAAGTAGGAGAGCAAAGAGCTCAAAGACAGAGGGCACATAGCAGCACCCGTAGAAGTGACAAATGAGGAAGTGGGAGAGACTGGGCAGAGATTCACTCGGGACAACACCATTATCCAAGAGGCTGGGTTCTATAACCTCTCTCTGTAAATACTGAATAAAAATAGGACAGTAAGAAACATTCCCTTGTCTTTGTACATTCCTGGACAACCAGCAGCCTGACATGGATGGACCATAATCCACGATGCATCATTTGCAAACAGAAAGCCACGACAACAATAAGTATCCTGTTGGCCAGATTGGTTGATTTCCATTCCAGTCATGGGATGGATAAGCAAACATCACTGATGTTTTATTGTGCTTTTAATACTTTGTTGGGAGCCGCCCAGAGTGGCTGGGGCAACCCAGTCGGATGGGTGGCCTATAAATAATAAAATTATTATCATCAGGGGTGCCAAGTATGGGGGGCTCTGGATGCCTCAGTACCCACAAAAAAATTGTTGTGGGTGCTCAGCACCCACACCGCAACCCCCCAACAACTTCTGAGGTCCTGCAAGGCCTCGGACAGCATCTCCGCCTTCTGAGACCTCGGAACCTGACTTCCAGTGGCAACAGAAATTGGGGGGCTTTCCGAGGTCTTCCGAGGTCTTGGAACCTGACTTCTGGTACCACCACAAATCACGTTCTGAGGCCTGGGGACAGGCGTGACATCATGACGTCACATTACAACCTGACATCATGACTTCACACACGCTGGGCACCCATAATCTGGGGCCCAAGTTGGCTCCCCTAATCATCATCATCATCATTATCATCCTCATCACCACATAAACATAAGATTATAAGACCTCTGCTGGATCAGGCCAATGGCCCATCTAGTCCAGCATCCTCATCTCAGAGTGACCAACCAGATGCCTGTGAGAAACCCACAAGCAGGATTCAAGCCCTCTCCCCTCCTGTGGCTTCCAGCAACAGGTATTTGGAACTGTGGAGGCAGATCATCGCCATCCTGGCCAGCAGCACCCACAACAAGTCCTGCTTCTTTTCCCGTTTCTGCTGAAACTTTCCAACATCCCTTGTGATGACCTGCCAAAGTTACCTTTCTCAGTCCCGAGGATCTCTTTAAGACTAAGGATCTGTGAGACCATGATGCCAACGGTGACAAAGATCATAGGAACCGTCATAATGGACCCCCTCAAGTTTTTAGGGGATATCTCTCCAAGGTATAGTGGGACGATGCAGGAGAACAGTCCTTGTTAGAAGGTAGATAAAGGGACGATTAACAGCACAGAGATTATATATATATATGCTGAGACACAGCAACATTTTCAAGGAACATGGGAGGTTCTCCAGCTGGGTGGAGGTGGCCAATTGATATTCACCCCAGCATTGGGTGGCATTCTGCAGAGTGGCATTCTGTGCCCCTGCACGTCAGCTAGCGGAGATAGGTCCATGATGTAACGTGCATTTAAATTGCTACCTTTTTTGGGGGGGGATAGACATTGCAATAATCAATAAATATTTGAAGGCGAGGCAAGGAATCTTTGGGCTGGGGACCAAATGCAACATCCAAGCCTCTCTACCTGGCCTTCAGGACTCTCCCCAAGATGCACCCCCCTCCCCAGGGCACACCCTTCACCAGCCCAGCTTTAAACCCTCCTCTAGTGCTTCCTGCCTGGCTGGAATTTAACCCTGATAATACCCCTTGCATTGTTTTAAGTGGCTTTGCTAAAACCACTAAGCCCAGGGCCCTCTCTCACCTGAGCATATTCCAGTGACCAAGCGTGAAAATATGGTGTACTCATAGGCATGTATCACGGCAGAACATCCCATGAAGGCAGCAGAGAATATAGACATAATGTTATTTATTACCAAGGCCCCTTTCCTGAAAAGACAGTGAAAAGGGGTAGGAGAGGTAGAGGGTGGCAATACATGTACAGTAGCATCAAACAAATAGGAGAGGAGCTGTTGAATTGCAGTAGGGTCTTTGGGTTGGCAATTTGGTCTATTCTTACTAGTTATGGGAGGGATCCAAGGAACTATGCAAGGCAGGAGAGCTCCCGGAAACCCCCAACTATTGTAAACCCCATTCAACCCTCTCCTTGACATCTGAGACTTCAGCAGCCAACTTCACATGGAATAGCAATTTGCTTTTGCATCTTGGCTAGGATTGGGCAAATCTGTTTATTTCCATTTCCTGTTTTTTCAGCTCTCCACATTTTCACATCTGTTTGCATCCCCCCCACAATATCCCCTAATAAACACCTCCTATCCCACTACACAGGGGCAGGGAATCTCCAGCCCACAGGCCAGACTTGGCCTATGAGGCTGTTTCCCTCAAACCACACCCACTTGTCTTTGCTTGACCTCATTTGTAACATCAGGTGTGGGGCAGATAGAGACATGGCTGCCAATGGCATGGGGAGGAGCCTTAAAGCGGCATTGGCAAGGGAAATAAGACATTGGTTCTACCACCCATCAGCTTTGTTAAAACGGAAGCCTTGGGCACTTCAGAGCACCACCATGGGCTCCTGTGTGATGCTTTGAAGTCCTGATATTGGGACTTCAAAGCACCCAATCACCTAATGGTGTTGTGACATTTGGCGACTGACAGGTAAGCAGCTCTAAGGCTAGAACCAGAGAAGCATCTGTCCTGCAAAGCCTAAAAGGACCCACCCCTGTGCCATAGCCCCATAAACATATTCTCTCTTTACCTGCCGTATCTGTCCACCATGAAACTGACCAGAAGGGACCCAATCAGGCCTCCAAGGGAATAGATTGCAATGGTGAAAGTGTAGAGGAAATCAAGATATTCTTCTTCTTCTTCGCTGATCTGCTTCCTCCTCTGTCCATATGAGCTATTGTCAAAGTTTGATATGAGCTAGGAAAGGGAGGAATAGATAAGAATGGTTGCACTGGGGGAGCAGAGCCCTTTAATGGGCTTTATTTGCCCACAAATAAGGTTCTGGTATGCGCTCAACTCCTTCCTGTAATAGTGTCAGGGACCTTAGTGAGGAGCAATCCCCCTCCCCCTCCCCCTGATCAGGATCCTGAAACTTCCCAGGAGCAGGAGGACAGTATAGATTTGGAACAGTGGTTTGCAGAGGGACATGGTTCAGAAGGCAGAAGCTGGGAAATACTGGAAAGCACGGTGGTTATAGCACGGTGGTTATGAGATCAGGTTACACGAAGCAGTAGTGACGTGGGTGACTAGGGAGGTAAGGGGGTGGGACTCTTCCTTGGGAGTACCGCCATTCCTAGGAAATGGATTCTTTGTTCTCTCGATGTGATCATTAAAGTTTCTAACTGGTAAGAAGACTCATTTTCCTTTCTTCTGCTCAGCTGCTGCCAAGGGGGTGGGGAGGAAGCCGGTTCCCTGAAGGCTGAGGGGCCCCCACCATGGAGATGCAGAAAACCCATGGAATTGTGAAGCGTTTGGATGGTACTGTTCGTAACCAGCTCCCGAGCTAATCTTCTTCACTGTCACTGGAATGCCTTTAGCTCATTATTTCCAGGGATGAGGATGGCTCACACAGTTGCCTTGTGTTTTGCTTGGATATACACAGCTCATTCCTATTTCACCTAATGGGAGTGGAGGCTCTAGAACAGGCATGGCCAAACTCGGCCCTCCAGCTGTTTTGGGACTACAATTCCCATCATCCCTGACCACTGGTTCTGCTAGTGATGGATGTTGGGAGTTATAGTCAGACAGCAGCCGGAGACCCAAGGGTGGGAAACCCTGCTTTAGCATGCTCACAAAGCTTACAGTACAAAAGCAGCCTGAGCAAGCCTCAAAATCAGGCATCCCCAAACTGCGGCCCTCCAGATGTTTTGACTTACAACTCCCATGATCCCTAGCTAACAGGACCAGTGGTCGGGGAAGATGGGAATTGTAGTCCAAAACATCTGGAGGGCCAAAGTTTGGGGATGCCTGCTCAAAATGAACCATGGAGTATGCTGCTGAAATGTGGAGTATCAAACCCCAGCATGATCTGATGGGAGACTAGCGCTTGGGTGATTTTCCTGGCTGGTGCAATCCCATTTGGGTCCTCTTCACGCCAGCCAAAAAGTTGGGATTGTAGCCTGCCATAAAATTGGCCAATTGTGTGGTTGGCACCACTCAGGGGGCAGGCTGGACAGGGCCAGCAAGCTACACTCCAGTCCACTTCTTGAGAGTAAAATTGCAGCCGGCCTCCACTCCTGGCTCAGTTCTTTGTCAGATCTCCTTGTGAAAGGTACAGCGTTGGCCACCCAAGAGGCCAAAGAACCCAAGTGCCTGGGAAGAGGTAAAAGTTAGGACTGCCTGCTGAACCATCGGGGGGAGTGGCGTTAGGTTCCCCTTCCCAAGCTTTGTCCTTCCTCCTCCTCCACCACCACCACCCCTGGCCTATTAGCATCCCAGGGCTGTTGGCATTACAGGGTTACCAAGTTTCATGGCATTAGCAGGCTGTTAGCTGCCCCCTTTTCGGGCCTGTTAGTGTGCCCCAGCTGCAGAGGCTTTATCTAATATCACTCCGCAGCAAGTCAGTGATGGACTGTTAGCTGCCCCATGGGTTCCTCCAGGCTGCTGGCTCCATGGTGTGGGGAATGTCAGCCACCCCCTTTTCCGTCAAACTTGTTACTGCAGCTGCCTTCTCAGTTGGGTTGAAGCACTTGCTCCCTCCCTTTGGAGGTGGCGCAGCTTCCCGAGCCGCCTCCCCTGCTCACTCCTGCTGTGAAGCAGAATCTCATGGGACCTAGGACGCATGACGTGGGCAAATGTGACACAGAGTCGGCATTTTGGGTGCTGCCCAAATGCCCATTCGCCCACAGAATTTTCGCTGGCTGGGTTTTAAATTTGAGGGCAAATTGGCACTGTAGCGGAAATGCAGAAGATGGAATTGCTACCGACGAGGTGTAGGTGGCCTTGCACAATTGACCCTTCATATCACCCTAAGCAGCAGCCTTTCTGAGGCTGACTCCCTCTGACCTGATTGCGGAGAGAAGTCTGGAATCAGAGGCAGAAGCTGAAATCAGCAAGTGGGCGGGGAGAGGCTAAGAGCCAGGTTGGTGAAGAGCCGTGTGTGTCTCTCCCTCCTGCTGCGACAACCTCCCCTCTCTGCTTGTCTCCCAGAACCAGAAGAGGGCTAAAATGGGTGGAGCAGCAGCAGGTTGCATGCAGGAGTAGTCTCTGATTGCTTGGGGAAAGCCCTGGAGAGGATGGGACTTAGATGGCTGTGGAGAGGCAAGGATTTGATGGGATGAGACCTACCAGAGATGAGCTGCTGTGCTCACTAGGCCTGACACTCAGCCAATGCTGTGCAGATTGTGTTTTTACTAATAAAGAATTTGCTGCTGGCTTGCTGTTTGACAGGAGGCTAAAAAGCTCCTGTTTCATGCTGTTTCAGATGACACAGGGTCCCTGCTGCAGAAATAGTAACAGATCTTTGACCCTCTGCAATCCTAGACCACCACATGTCTGATCTTACCGTAGATGGATGGCTGGCTACCCAGAGATTGTAACCATATTGTAGAGATGATCCAGAGGAAGTAAGTAATGTAACCAGCATAAGCTGCCTTGTCAGCGCCTATGGGAAGGAGCAGAAGCAGAGGCCTTTGAGTGTAGAGGGCGAAGCATTAATAGATCCTTTAAAATTGATGGTTTGTTGAATACATGTAGAACTTCAGAAAAATAAACTTAAGCATGTAATAAAAGAGTGGTCTGATTCTGTCCTGGTTTGGTCTAGCAGAGAAATCCAAAAAGCAAGGATCCGGGCCAGACATTTCAGCAGCACAAACATCTCTAAGTGGCAAAGGCTAGATGTGGGTTCTTCCTGCAAGGAAACATTTCCATAAGCTAAGGAATTCACATACAAATGAAGGAATGAAAAGTCGACATCATTGTTTCCCTTGCTTCCCAACTGCTAGTACTCCAACAGAAATTTAAAGACAAAGAATACATGTCAACATAAACATACTTTCACAAAAATTCACACCTTGGGATAAACAGGATGCCTCGTACAGTCATGCGTGTCTTCATTTGTAAATAAAATAAAGGCGTGCTGTATTGCAAAAACACTGGTTTCTTGCAGTATGTTTTCCTGTTCTTTTCTTTTGTTTGCATGCCCAATTTTTCCCCCTTTCTTGTCATTATTTACAGACATTAATAAGTACTTTAAAAAGGGAGGAAAAAGCAAACTAATAATTAGAATTAATTAAAGAATATGTGACTAGATGTGTCACCGGCTTGATCCAGGAGGCTCTTACATTTCTACCATTAATTTCTGGCGTGGTGGATTAGAGGATCCATGGGCAGTTTGTACCCAGTAGTACATTTAAATCTTTAATCCAATTAGCAGTGCTTTCCCCCTAGAAAAAGAGGTGCCGGTACTCGCCATGAAGTTGTTAAAAAGTGTAGCACTTACTGTAACAAAAAAAAGAGAGAGAGGTGCCAGTACCCTTGAGTATCTATCCCCTGAAAAAAGGCACTGCCTATTATAATATTCCAGAAAGCATTATTAAATGCTGACATTGCAAGCGTTTATGCTTGAAGGTTGTAAGAGGACTTCATACAAATAAATGTCACCAGGTTCCAACACAGGTGCCCCATGATCTTTACGCGGGATGTAGAGAAAGTGTACAGGGAAAAGAATACAGGGGACTCCTCACTTGTGCAGCTCTGGGAAATAATTAAGTAATTTTAATTCATACCAGGAAATGGAGTGAGAAAGCTGGAGAGTCACAAGCAGACCCTCCCCAGAGCCCGAAGGGGACTTCCGTGAGGGTGGAGAAGAGACTGGAGATGTAGCAGGGCTTTGCTTAGGCTGCTCAGCCTCCCCGCCCAACAGCTGATGCATGTGGCGGCCCAGCAGCAGCTGCTTCTGCACACATCCTCCAGCACCCAGCCAGCTCCAGAGCTCCAATTCCAATTGCGGATATATTGTGCTACGGCATTTTTTTAAAATCTGGATTGGATAGAGAGTGTCAGAGAGGGCATTTAAAGGGTGTTTGGAGGGTGTTCCCCACTTATGCAATTTTCAGTTATGTGCATGGGGCATCAGAATGCAACTGCTGCAAAAGTGGGGAGCCGCTTATATATGCATCTGATCTGAGATGCATGTACAGTCGTACCTTGGAAGTCGAACAGAATCCGTTCTGGAAGTCCGTTCGACTTCTGAAATGTTCGGGAACCAAAGCACGGCTTCTGATTGGCTGCACAAAGCTCCTGCAGCCAATCAGAAGCCGCGGAAGCCCCACCAGACGTTCGGCTTCCAAAAGAATGTTCAAAAACTGGAACACTCACTTCCAGTTTTCGATCGTTCGGGAGTCAGAACGTTCAACTCCTCAGGCGTTTGGGAGCCAAGGTACGACTGTATTTTAAAAATGTCCTGCTGGTCTCAGTGAAAGAGACCCAGAAGCATTTTCTCCTCTTACACCCTGCTCTGCTACTTTATTTCCTCAATTATTCTCCTTTGTTTCTAACAAGTTTTAGCAATAATATTGTATGAGGCAGGCACCCTCGCTATTTCATTTTAGACAGCAACCTGACCCAGACAAAAGGATTTAGTTAGGCATGATAATAATAATAATAATAATAATAATAATAATAATAATAATAATATCTTTATTACGGTCGTAGACCAGCAAATTAGGCATATTTGGTTTGAAACATTTTGCTCATTTTAACTGCATTTTACTATGTAACCCATTTAGCCTCTAAGTCTTAAAAGAATTTTTGTATTAACATCCCCCCCCCAAATAAATAAATAAATAAATAAATAAATAAAATACATTTGATGGGATTTCCTGCCAGACCTGTTTGCAGTCTAGAAACAAACAGACATCAGTTTGTTTAACAAAACCTCGCAGGGTGAACAAACTCTCTGAACTTACCCATTTTCGGGATCCTTGGGACTTTTTTCTCCTTTCTGAAATGCTTGATATGGATATTCGCTGCTCAGTAAGTGTCTGGCTTACCTGGGGGAGAGGAAAAAGTTATCAACTGCTGCAAATTACTTTAGAACATAGCATCAGCCTTGCAAGAAGGCATGGGTGAATTTGCTACTTTCAGTTTGCGTGTGGAGACCTTTTAACCACCCCCCGGAAATAAATTCAGACAAGACTCAAATTTTAGGTTTGGTTTTTAGCAGAATTTAGGCCACAACTTTATTGATTACAATCAAATGAGTGGTTGCATAGGCTCTGGTTCGACTAGCTCCATGCACCCTTGCAGGCAGCGCTGACCCTGGGCACCAACCATAGGTCAGCCTCGGGTGCATAAGGATGGCTAGGCATCCTGCCACCCCTATCCACCTGAACCAGATCCTATCCGCAACCTTACAAGTTGTGACGATTTGCTACTCAACAGGCGAAACCCAAGTGGCACCAGCCAATCAGCCAAGTGGGGAAAATTCCTGCCGTGCCCCTGTCCCAACGACAGCCGACACACGACGGCATAGCAAGGTCAAGCGCAAGGGGGAGAGGAGAGAGGTGGGCAGGTGTTCCGATGCACAGAGCCCCAAAGAGGAAGCTCAGGGACACGTGCATCGGCTTAAATAGAGGTCCCTTAATCGTGTTGACTGGCATCCCTCTTGCCCAATTGCTCCCCAGATGGAGGGACCACCAATAGGGTGTTGCGGCTATCCAAACGTTCCCACCCACAACACTGGTTGCCAGGTCCCACCGCAACATGTGCCCTCTTGTTAGGGAGGACCCGATTTCTCTCGCTTTCTTTTGTTGTTGTTGCCTTCTTGGTAGTTGTGCCCGACCTGTGGAACGCCCTACCGTCAGATGTCAAGGAAATAAACAACTAAGTTGTTTAAGTTGTTGGAAGCCACCCAGAGTGTTGGTTGGGTGGCATATAAACAAACAAACAAACGAATGTTGTTGTTGTTGTTGTTGTTGTTGTTGTTACCGTTATTGAATATATTATAAGGTAAAATATTATAATGTATAAATGTATTATATCCTGCCTTTCTCCCAAGTAGGGATTCAAAGCAGCTTACAACATTTTAAAAGTTCAGTTATAAGATACAGAGTAAGAAATACACACTGGTTAAAATAAATTAAAGGGCGCCACAACAGAATTAAAACCAGCGATTAAAATACCTGTCAGGCTTCAGGGAAGCCGATCCCTCCTCCGGTGGCAGGCAAAAAGCAGATAAACAAGAAGAGTTCTTACCATGTAATTTATTCAGTATTCACAGAGAGAGAGAGACAAAGGATTGCAGTCTCTATTAAATAATGGTGTTGCTCCGAGTAAAGTCCAACCCCCTCCGTCATCCCTGTGACGGCTGAACTGAGCTTTCTGCCTCTGAGTTTTCTGTTCTACTACTCTCAATGCCCGCCTAGTCCTGGAAGAGGGGGGCTCAGGAAGGCTTTCCAAAGACACTGAGTCTGTCAGCTGTCTCTGCCCTGGCGCTTCTTCCTGCTGTTCCTCTCCCAATATTTCCCTTCTGCAGCCTCTGAGCCTTCTGCAAACCACTGTTCTAAATCTATACTGTCCTCCTGATCTCGGGAAGGTTCAGGAGAAGGGGGGTTGGCCCCTACTATTCCTCCTCAGTCCAGTCCCTGACAATACCTGGACACCATCAAGGCCAAAAAGCACTGATAGCCTTATCCCCCATCAATTTGCCATCGGAGTGTAAAGCATCCAAGTTGGTGGCCATTGTACAGCTTGTGACAGTGAATTCCGGAGTTTAACTATGGCTACTAACCACAATGGCTATGTTCTATCTCCTCTGTTGGAGGTAGTATGCCTGGGAGTGCCTGGGAACCACAAGTAGGGTGAGTTGCTGCTGCACTCAGGTCCTGCTTGTGGGCTTCCCACTGGGGCAACTGGTTGGCTATGGCGAGAACAGGATGCTGGACTAGATGGGCCTTTGACCCGATCCAGCGGACTCTTCTTATGGGATGTCACTTACAGTTCATCCTCCCCTGTCCTCCCTGTTGAGTTTGTATGCAGAGATAACCTTGTCCCACTGAATATCTCATTGGTGTACATCTCCTATCATACCCGAGGATCGGCCAAGGTGGCAGCCGAGGGTTCAAGTCCAGGTTCAAATCCAACATTTGGAACGTCTAACTGGTTCTCCAGTTCTAGGTTGTTGGCAGTCATCCTTGCTTCTTAGGCTGGGTAGGGGGAAGAGAGGCGAAGGACATGCAGACTAGCCCAAGCTTTCGGAACTGGTGAACGGCGGAACAGGCAGCCAGGCTCTATTTCCCATTGAAACAAGTCATTCGGAAGGTTCACGGTGTTGCAAGAGCCAATCAGGGGATGGGAGCTGGAACATTCCAGGGGAAGCTGTTGACAGTTGGAAGGCCCAATAAAGGACGTTCATGTCAGAGCATATCAGATCTGAATGATTTCCAACCTGAGTAATACAGCTGGGGTAGCAAGCTGCTCAGAGGTTGCCTGCAGAGTATTAACAGGATTATGTATCCTCTCTGCAAGAAACCAGGGTAAGGGACCATCAGCAAATCCTGATTTAAAACCACCTTTAACACAAGCACACTAAATGGCCTTAGGAAAGCCACACACTCTCAGTTTAGAAGAAGAAGAGGAGGAGTTTGGATTTGATATCCCGCTCTATTACTACCCTAAGGAGTCTCAAAGCGGCTACAACAATTAAATACAATATTAAATATATCGATTTACTTCACATGATGGTTGAAGATATAAGAAGTTCATCCTGGTAGGAATGGAATGGAGCTGTTTCATTGCCTGGAGCTACTCTTCTTTTTGCTAGAATTCCCCAAAGTTCACATTAAATCCCGGAGGATTTTAAAGGGTAATATAATCATTAGTATGGGGCTTTCAAGTGTTCAGCATTTGTGTAGTGCTTATGGGAGGAAACATTACATTTGTGGGTTTGTTACTTTAGAGAATAAAAAAGAGGTGACCTGACAAGAGATGTATAGAACTACGCATTATGATATGGAGAAAGCGGATATAGAAAAGGTTTCCCCCCCTCCCCCTCACATAACACTAGAACCCAGGTCCACCCAACGAAACTGAGTGTTGGAAGATTTGGAACAGAGAAAAGAAAGGCTTCATGCAGTGTGCAGTTAACCTGTGGAACTCCCTGCCATAGGAGGCAGTGATGGCCACAAACCTGGATGGCTGTTATAAGAGGTCTAGACAAATTCATGGAGGACAAGGCTATCAATGGCTACTAGCCAAGATGGCTGTACTCTGTTTCCATAGTTGGAGGCTGTGGTGCTTCAAAAGTCCAGTTGTTGGGAGCCACAGTAGGATGCTCTTGCACTCGGGTCCTACTTGCCGGTTTCTCACAGGGATTTTGGTTAGCCACTGTGGGAACAGGATGCTGAACGAGAGGGGCCATTGGCCTGATCTAGCAGGTTGCTGTTAGCAAGGTAAAAAAGTAAAGGACCCCTGGACGGTTAAGCCCAGTCAAAGGCTACTATGGGGTTGTGGCGCTCATCTCGCTTTCAGGCTGAGGGAGCCGGCGTTTGTCCACAGACAGTTTTCCAGGTCATGTGGCCAGCATGACTAAACCGCTTCTGGTGCAACATAACACCGTGATGGAAACCAGAGCGCACTGAAACGCCGTTTACCTTCCCACCACAGCGATGCCTATTTATCTACTTGCATTGGTGTCCTTTCGAACTGCTAGGTTGTCAGGAGCTGGGACAGAGCAACAGGAGCTCACTCTGTTGCGGGGATTCAAACCGGCAACCTTCTGATTGGCAACCCGCGGGAACCTTCCCGAGAATCCAGCTCCTGACACTTTCGATCCCTGGTCACTTCCGTAAGCTCCAACATTCCCTTACGCCCCAATTCCGCATCCCTCACCTCACAAATGCCTTCTCCTGGGCCATCTAACTCTACCTCCATCCTTGCTGCCCTCCCCCACCTCTTTGGAATACAGCCATAGTCTCAATTGGATCTCCTCCGCAGGCCTCATGACTGAATTTAAGAAACCTTTGGGACACTTTTACCTCAGGCCTTTGAGGCAAAGGCATCATTGTGGCTTCTCGGAGCAAAGAGTACGCGGGAGCTCATTGGGATGGCCTTGGGACCATCTCTCAGCCTAACCTACTTCACAGGGTTGTCGTGAGGGCAAAATGGGTGGGGGAAATAACTATGGATGCTGCCTTCAGCTCCTTCGAGAAACAGGCAGGATTGTAATTTTGTGGTTGTTAGAACCTAGATAGCTCACTTGGTTAGAGTGTGGTGCTGATAACACCAAGGTTGCAAGTTTGATCCCTGTATGCGACAGTTGCATATTTGGGGTTGGACTAGATGATCCTCAGGGTCCCTTCCAACTCTACAATTCTATGATTCTATGAAAAGAAACACACAGTCTTCCTGGAAACAGGGATATACAGCACACGTGGATTTATTATTATTATTATACTTCAGTTTATACAGCATGTGTTATTATCAACAAAAATGTAATAATGATAATTAAGGCTGAGCAATAAGCACCAATAGAAAAATAGCCTGAGGTTAGACAGTTTTTTTTCTTTTAAAAAAGACATTGAGGAAACCAAGTTCATTAGTTTCAATGGGCCTACTCTGAGTAGGGTGGCCATTGGACATAACTCTATATCTGTTAGAGGAGGGATGGGGAACTTGTGATGTTGTGGGAGGGATGGGGGACTCCTGATGTAGGAGTCCAACTCCCATCAGCCCCAGCCAGCATGACTAGTGGTCAGGGGTGATGAGAGTCATAGTTCAGCAACATCTGGAGACATCTGGTCCCCCATACATGGACTACAGGAGCCTGAGAGCTGGACGCATCATCCAGAAATGAAGTTCCCTGCTGTGTCTCTGCATGAGTGGCTGATGCAGCTTTTATTAAGACTTTTTAAAACATGGATAGGTAGCCTATGACCCTTCAGGTAGGTGCATAAGCCAATAGTGAGAGGTGGTGGCAGTCAGAGTCCAGTGTAGGAAAAAGAAGGAATAAAGTCCAGGCTGTTCAGTCAGACCAGAAGGGAAACTGCTGCTATCACCAAAGGGCCAACCGAACAGAATATCTCCAAATCGCTGCAAGGACCGTCTCCCAAGTTTCTAGTCCTCTGCGATTTGCATGAGCAGGAGGGTCCTGGTCATTCGGATTGCCTCGGTCCTCCTGATATCCAGGAAGGTCTGGCCGCTGGTTTCTGGGATCTGCTTGAAGGCATAAATTAAGGTGGCTACGCAGAGAGGCCAAAAGAGGAGAAAGCTGTAAGGCTCAATGTGCATCTGGAGAGAAAAAAAGAGAGAAAAGCAGAGAGAGAGAGAGAGAGAGAGGACTTGGGCATGTGTGTAAGAGAATGTCATCAAGCTACAGAAAGTAGCAGCCACACCAACTCAAGCATAATAGGCAGGCAAGCAAGCGAGCAAGCAAGCGGTATGGGTGGCAGGCAGCCCTTGCAAGCTGTTTAACAGGCCAGGGATTGGAGGCACTTCTCAGAGCAGTTTGGCAAACTGCTCTCTGAAGCACCCTTGTTCAACACAGCTAGAGCAACGTCTCTGAAGGAGGAATGGCTTCTGAAAATAACGGACTATGCAGAAATGGCAAAGCTGACAGCAAAACCAAGAGAGCGAAATGATGAACTTTTTAATAGATGAGTGGAGGCCTATTTGAAAAAGCATCATAGCCAAATGAAATTGCAGGGAGGATTTGAGATATGAGCAGCGGATGAAAAACCATAAAATAATTGTACTAGAGGGATTTTTTATTTGTAATAGATAAGAGTTTGTTATGTAACACAGCAGAAAAGGGTTCAAATAAAAACAATGGGTGGGTGGGTGGTTGGGAAGCCAATCCATGAAACATAGTCGTTATGTAATTATCAATTTTGAGAAATTTTGGAAATCTTTATCTTAATTGCAAAGGAGGCCAGCTACAGAATGCACATTTAACGCAGCAAAGTTAACACACACAAACATTTCAAAAGAAAACATTACTAAAGGAAGTCAAGTATCAAATGCACATTTAAAACAGCACAATTAGCAGGAGAATAAAATGTTATCATAAGCATATAGAACACTGCCGCTGCTGCTGCCAATGGTGCCTTATGGGAGGTGGAGTCTGTGGAAGCTCAGGTTCGATGACATGGGACTCCTCTAAGAGAACCTTGGATGTATTAGCCAAACCCACTTACCTCCGTCTGAAGGAACACGATTCCGATAACAAATTTGCAGAACCAGTGAACACAGCCCCCAGCCATGAAGGCAGTGGAGCGGGATGACTGAAGGAACAGCTCTGCTATGATCACCACTGGAACTGGATCTGGGCCGGGAGAGAAAGAATGCCCCATTTTCATTTTCACTGATGATGATAATAATAATAATAATATTTTTAAATGTATACCCTGCCCATCTGGCTGGGTTTCCCCAGCCACTCTGGTTGGCTTCTAACAGAATATTAAAAGTACATTAAAACATCAGTCATTAAAAACTTCCCTAAACAGGGAAGTTTATCTATGCTACTCATCTCTTGTGCTTCCTCAAGGAGCCCTGAACATCCTGGCCATATATTTAAAGCGCTACGATGCCACTTTGAACGGTCGTGGCTTCCTCCAGAGAATTATGGGAGCTGCCATTTGTTAAAGGTGCAGAGAGTTGCTAGGAGGCCCCTATTCCACCACCACCCCAGCTGAAATTTTCAGACCAGTTTAACAACCAACCCCTCTTCTCAGAGAACTCTGTAAGGGGTGTAGAGGGTTCTCCCAACAACTCTCAACACCCATAACAAATTACAGCTCCCAGAATTCTTTGGGGGAAGCCATGACTGTTTGATGTGATATGATGCTGCTTTAAGTATATGGTTGGGAATGCGGCCCAGGTAAAGACTTAGGGTTGTAGCCAGTGAAATCCTACTCAGAAAAGACCTACTGAAATTAGCGAACTGAAGTTAGCCACGTCTGCTAGCTTCAACGGATCCATAGCACAAATGTTGGATATAACCCTTATGATGATGTTTGGCAACACACTTACACAGCTGTTTGGGGTGTGTCTGTGTAGCATTGAATATATTTTTACTGAGTATATCTTTGTCCGACTATGTCAGTACAGTGGTACCTCGGTTTAAGAACAGCTTAGTTTATGAACAACTTGGATTAAGAACGCTGCAAACCCGGAAGTAGGTGTTTTGGTTGGTGAACTTTGCCTTGGAAGCAGAACATGTTCCACTTCCTGTTGAGTGTAAATTGAGTCTCCCGCGGCTATGGGAAAGCATGCCTTGTTTTAAGAGCGCAGCTCCCCCACTCTCTAGGGCACCCCTGAGAGGCCGGCGCCCTGGCGCAACGAACCACTAAGACCAATGGGAAAGACAGCTCTGCTCATAAATCATCTTCATCAGAGAGCTTACCTGGCCCGATGGACTGTCCAATGAGGAAGAGGGTAACAAAAGATGAGCTGACGTATGACATCCACCAGATGGTCTTCTGTTAGAGAAAGGGACTCACAGTTCAGGCAGAGAAAGTGCTGTAGTTGCAATGTCATTGACACTCCACTACTGCAAGCATCATCATCAGAAAACCCTATTTAATAGGACCGTGACTGTGTTCCTATGCCTGGGCATGAGCTCCATTGAACTCAGTGGTGCTTTCTTCTCCCCAGTATCAACCATCTCAAACCCTAAGAACAGCAGGTGAAGCCCTGTTGGTGGTGGTGCCTCTGGGGACTACCCGGTTGGAATTGACACATAACAGGGCCTTTTCAGTGGTGGCTCCTTGACTGTGGAATGTCTTCCCTGGTGTGGTGCGTCTCTCACCCTCTCCCTTCATTACTTACTTTCAGGAATTTAATAACACTCTTGTTTAACCTAGGCATTTGATGGCTGAAAGACACTGCTCCTGGCAACCCTATGATCACTAGCCAAGAGTGTTTTTAACTGTTCTTTTTATACTGTACATAAAAAGGGTTTTGACTGGTTTTAGAGTATTTTAAAACTGCTTTGAGTTGCATTTTTTAAAAATTAAAAAAATTAATCATTGTTGCATGTTTTACCCTGGGCTCCTTTGGGGGGAAGGGAGGAAGAAAAATCAAAACGACAACATGGTTTAATTAACAGCCTATCTGCTCTGTCCTGCAAAACTCCTCAGTTTTATACCAGTTCAATTGTCATCACCTCCTGCAAGCAATTCCTGGAATTGCAGTTTGGTGCCAGAAACTTCTGAGCTTCCCCAAATAGCGCTACCATTCCCTTAATTTCCATTAATGCACCATCCACTACACAAAATCAGCATCATTCATCATTTGAGACCCTTCTCCATGTGCCGTATCCAGAGAGTGGCAACAGGAGAACGGCCTTTTCAGTGGTGGCACATGCTTAGGAAATGCTCTCTTCCCAGGGAAGTTCACCTGGCACCGTCACTGACTACTTTGGGGCACCAGGCAAGAATGTTTCTTTTCAGCCAGGCCCGGGGAGTTTGGGATATTGTGGCCTCCTTTGTTTCATGCATAGGAATGCTTTCAGCTTTTATTTTATTTCAGTTTTATGTTGGCTTTCATTCTTGTGTTACATTGAGTCCCTTTGGGACTTTACTTTCTGCAAACAAAAAAGACTAACAAATGCAATAGATAAATTACCATTACCATTATCATTATCCCAAGAACTGAGGGCACTGCATTGGTGGGTGCTTAGAGTCAGACATCAAGAGTTTGTGGACTTGCAATACAGACCTGTAATTCAATTGCCATGGCTAAGAGGACGCAGGTGATGCTGCAGATCCCCAAGCCACTGAGTAGGAGATTTCTGTGCCCCGAAGAGTCAGCAAAACGGATCTAACGGATACAAAAAAGCAGGGAAGTTAGAAAGAGAGAGGAAGGGCGCTTCGAGGTGGCCTGTCTATTACGCATCCATTCTGATTTATTTGCAGGGAGATGAGGAGATGTCAGTTATTTAATGGGTGACCATATTTATTAGCTTACAGGGAGATTAGATAATTCCAGTGTATTTCCTTGTTGCTTCCAGCATTTTTGGGAAGAGGGTTTGTTGCGCTAAACCTTCCAATCGCCTCTTGCTGCTCGATGTGAATTGGCTAGTATGTGATTAGGAACCTAAGAAGCTCCCTTGTGCTAAGTCAGACCATTGCATCCATCTAGCTCAGCAATGTCTGCACTGACTGGCAGTAGTTTTGCAGGGTTTCAGCCAGGGTGTCTTCCCCAGCCTTAAGTAGAGATGCTGGGGATCAAACCTAGGACCTTCTGCCTGCAAAGCAGATGCTCTACCCTTGAACTATAGCCCTACAGACATAGGAACATAAGAAACTATCTTATATTGAGTGAAGCCCATTAGCCAATTGAACTCAGTATTGTCTACGCTGGCTGGCAGCAGCTCTCCAGAGTTTCTGGCAGAGTACATTCCCATCCCTACCTGGAGATGCAATTGGGGATTGAGTCCACCTGAAACCCACCCGAAATTAGCAACAGCCTGGATGGGCCCAGAGGCGGAAGTTCTGTTTTTACTTAACCCTAAGCCAAACCAGGGACTCAGCTATACAGCTGCAAATAAAATGTTTAAACTGTGTTGTAAAGTGCATTATAAAAATGTGGCACTAGATGGCAAAGGTGAGCTATGACAAATCCAATATATTTTTCAAAACTTTTTTCAAAAGCATTTCCACAGCGTTTTTTACATGTGTCTCGATTCCACCCAGATCTCTGGAGAGGTGATGGCAGCCGTTTTGCCCCTTCTCTAATCCTCCTGCTGTGAGCAAAGCTATGGTTTGTCTTTGCATTCCATGCAAACCGGGACTTGTGGTTTGTCTGGAGGAAACCGAACAACTCGGCCAGCTTAACACAAAAGCACACTATAAAAGTGGTGGCCTTTGGAGCAGACCAAGAGTAGAAGCATTACAGGGAGGAGCTAAACATTCATATCAGGGGAGACCAACATGGTGCCTTCTAGACATTTTGGACTACAACTCCCATCAGCCCCAGCCTGTGTGACCAATGCTTAGGGATTATGGGAGTTGTAGTCCACAACATCTGGAGCTCACCATGTTGGCGTTGATGTTGAAATGAGAGAGAATCTTACCACCAGGAGAGTTATGAACATAAGCAAAATGTATATCGTTATGCTGATATACCCGACAATTTTCTTTTCTAACCCCATAGACATGTAGAGTATCTCCATATAATAGCTGGCCTGAAAGGAGAAACAGACATTCTTAGCTGAATGATGACCCCCTATCAGGATATAGACAAATCTGTCCTTTTCAGTTTCTGCCATTTTTTCAGTCTTAATTTCCGTTCTCCACAGAGAGCCAGTGAGGAGAGGGATTTTTCACTGCTCAATATCCCACCCACTAGAGGAGGCCACAATATATACAGTTCTCCAAGCTAAAGGCCAAACGCCTGGCTGCAAACATTTTTGCCTTGTGCCTCAAAGCAGCCAGCGATGGCACCAGGCAGGCCTCCTTGGGGAAAGCATCTCACACGCAGGAGCCACCACCGAAAAGGCCCGTTCTCAGGGAGATTGCCCTACCGCATTAATGCCGGTGAGCTGCTGCCCGCCCATCAAGACGACGGCAGAGACGAGGTGGCCCCATATGTCATCGAAGTGATACATCGTAAAGATGTCCATATCCTTTTCCAATTCCTCGGAGAGGTCCTCCTCGTGGAGCTCTTCAATTTCATCCTCCACGTTGTCGCAGCCCCTTAGCTTCACCAAGGCTGTGTGGAAGGAGACGACTGGCTTACTAGTGCCACAGACCACCTATCTCGGCTTGGCAGCATTTGGAGGGTTCTTAGCGCCCCCCACCCCCAGTCTGTACACACAGCCTCTTCCAGCAGTGGAGGCTGGTGCCCGCTGGATCTGATATGGCAGAGGTCAGGGAGGTCAACAGTAGGGGGTGCCAGAGCAAATGGCTGGTGGCGCTAGAGCTAATGGTAAGTAAAGCTGTAAATAAGGAAGCAGGCAAGCGGGAGCTGGCTGACCTTGGTGGGGCAGTGACCCACTTGACTTAATGGACTAGCCTCCATGGTTTCCGGGGTAGACAGGTCTTTCTGGTGTGCCTGCAAGAGGTTGAGCATGCAAACAGCCTATCTATTGAGCATTCATCCCACGGTCCAAACAAACTCTCCGTCTCACAATGAGAAGAGTTCCTGGAAATGACAGCAGTCCAAAGGGGGTCCAAAGTATGGGAAGAGAGCCCCCACGCACAGCTGTTTCCTCACCCTCTGTCCTCTCCTCTTCCATGTCATGTGTTCAACATACAGTACAGGAAGGTTCCACTTAACAAAACAAAATAAACAAAAGCTCTAGCAAAGCAATGCAAATACATGATCAGCCAGGATGAGATTTTGAATTTGTTGAACCTTCGACTTTTCCGGTTGAGCTCAGGCCCAGTTGGGGCTCTGCCAGCCTAGGTCTTTCAACTCAGCTGAGCCAGAGATATGTCAGTTAAATCTGAGGGATTTACCTAGGGATTTGCCCAGCTCACCAAGGGCTCCGTAGGTAGAACTTAAACCAGGGAATCCTCAAAAAGGGAAGAGGAAACAGGGCGAGGAGAGACTTGTACAGTATCTATTAAAAACCCCTTTCAGATCGATCACGTGCCATATAAACCCAGTAGAACATAGCCAGTTTATGCAGAGATTAGACTATGGTATAAAATCAGTCTATGTTTAACATACTTTCAGATATGTTTACGGGGTGGTTATATGACAAGGAGCATTCTCTGGTTTGCTTTTGGGTTGTTTTTACAATTTCCCTATAACCATTCGTTCATTCCAGACCTTCTCCCATCACTTTCCAAACTACCAAAAGTGATTTAAAAGAAAGAAAGAAAGAAAGAAAGAAAGAAAGAAAGGAAGGAAGGAAGGAAGGAAGGAAGGAAGGAAGGAAGGGAAGAGAAGAAGAAGAAGAAGAAGAAGAAGAAGAAGAAGAAGAAGAAGAAGAAGAAGAAGAAGAAGAAGAAGAAGAAGAAGAAGAAGAAGAAGAAGAAGAAGAAGTGGAAGAAGAATTGTTGTCCTAGGCAAAAGAGCATTTTAAAATCACTTTCAATGTGCAAAACTGTTCAAGGATGAGAAATCCCTCTTGCAAAGTAGCAGGAGTCCAGAAGGAAGCACCCTCGAATTCTCTCGTGCTACAACTACGTGTGGCATTGGGCAAATTCATGGAGAGGAAGGCTATAGTATCAACGGCTACTAGTTTTGATGGTTGTGTTCTGCCTCCATGGTTGGAGGCAGGAATGCTTCTGAATCTCAGTTACTGGAAACCACAGGAGGGGAGAGGGCTCTTGTGCTCAGGTCCAGCTTGTGGGCTTCTCATTGAGGCATCTTGTTGGCCACTGTGAGAACAGAATGCTGACCTAGATGGGCCATTGACCTGACCCAGCAGGCTCTTATTAAGCTACCTCACACAGAACGTGAAAACAGTGACTGTGACGTTTGCCCGTTCTTTTGGAAATGTCTGTACAGGGGGAGAGAAAAGGTTAATAGGTAGACCAATAGAAAAGCCCAGAGGTGGAGCCTACCTGCTTTTAAAAAGGCTCAGAGATTTAGACAGTGGGGAAGACAGTTGGAAATAGAGAGACAGTTTGGTTGGTTTCTTGTGGGTGGGAGGCATAGGAGTCAGAGTCAGTTAGAGACAGAGGAGAGACAGAGAGAGTGAATCGGATTACAGTGGTACCTCGACTTACGAATGACTCGACTTATGAATGTTTCGAGTTACAAACAGAGTTCCATCCGCCATTTTGGATGCGGTATAGATAGGATTTTTTCGACTTACGGATATTTTTTTTTAAAAAATCCCCATTGGCTTCGACTTACGAATTTTTCGACTTACAAAGGTCCGTTCGGAACAGATTAAATTCGTAAGTCGAGGTACCACTGTACAGTGTTTCAAAGTATTTAAAACTTGTTTGTGTTCACAGTAAACTGGAATCTTTGTTAATACGTTACAACCTGTCTGAGTCTGAATATATTACTGGGGAAACCTGGTTGGTGGCAGTGGAAAAGAACAGATGTGGTGGCACAGGGTCAATAGTCCGTGGAACGACCGGGGGCTCTGTGTGAACGCCACAGTGGCATACAACCCTGGGCTTAAAGGTTTGGGACTCATGATAATAACCACATCCAATGTTTTTTTCCATTCAAGTTTCTACCTTCTCTGGCTGCTTTTTCATCATGCCTCTGAATCAGGAGGTACCGAGGACTTTCGGGGAAGAATGGCAGGAAGATGAGCTGAAACAATGCCGGAACCCCAGTGAGGCTCAGCAGGAACGGCCACCCTGCACACAGATGGTAAGAGGCATGGAATGTGTTGGCACAGCTAGGTGGCTAATCCATAGAGCACAGGCAGTATCTGCCCCGCTCCAAGGTTTGTGTTGTCCCCCACCACCACCTCAGTGTGAATTTCTTTTTTTAAAATAAAAAAATTCCTTCAGTAGCACCTTAAAGACCAATTAAGTTTTTATTTTGGTATGAGCTTTCGTGTGCATGCACACTTCTACTGCATCTGAAGAGGTGTGCATGCACACGAAAGCTCATACCAAAATAAAAACTTACCAGTAGTTGGTCTTTAAGGTGCTACTGAAGGAATTTCTTTCTTTTTTTAAATCATTTTTATTGTCTTTTAGTTATAAACAATAACAAAGAAAAAGCAAACAATGACTGCATAGGAATAACCAAATAATATAAACCAAGCGTTGTAGGAGCAAGACATAAATCTCAAGACCATTGTTATAAGAATTTCAAGGTCTCCATTACAGAATAAATATCCATAAATGCACACATATCTAAATATATGAACCATGTGTCTGAAATAATACAGGAAAGCAATCCTGAAGCCATTTTGACTCTCAGTGACCTCAAATATTCCTCTGCTCTAAGGGAGGCAAATGGGGAAAGCCTTCCCATTGTCTTTTTCAGGGGTCAGCAAACTTTTTCAGCAGGGGGCTGGTCCACTGTCCCTCAGACCTTGTGGGGGGCCGGACTATATTCGGGGGGGGGGGGGAATGAACGAATTCCTATGCCCTACAAATAACCCCGAGATGCATTCTAAATAAAAGGACACATTCTACTCATGTAAAAATATGCTGATTCCCGGACCGTCCGTGTGCCGGATTTAGAAGGTGATTGGGCCACATCTGGCCCCCGGGCCTTAGTTTGGTGACCCTGGTCTTTTTGCTTGCAAATCCTGTCTTTAGGGCGTATTTGTGTATGTATAAGGTGAGCCTGTGACCTGGATTCAGGAACTAAAGTATTAACCATCACAAAAGAATGCCCAGTACCCTGGCAGGCAGGATTTCTGCTGGAGACCACCTCCTTCTGTGATGTATGTATGATGTTTTAGGGGGGTGGTCTTGGGCTACAGGGTGGGCAATTTCAAAAGTGGGGACCCTGTTGCAACAGTTCCTTGAATAAAGATCAGGCTTACTAGCCACTTTGCTTCTCAATATACTCCGGGTTGGCCTCTGTTATTTTCTCCTACCAATAGAGGACCCACTTAAGGACTCTATACAGGAATACCCCATAAGGAAAAAGGAGCAGCTTTTTTTCATATAACACCATGTTGCACACAAGATCCAAATCCACGCCATACATTTAAAGTGCTATGATACCACTTTAAACCCTCATGGCTTCCCCCAAAGACTTCTGGGAGCTGTAGTTTGCAAAGGGAGCTGAGAGTTACTCAGAGGCCCCTATTCCCCCTCACAGCTACTGTCCCCAGAGTTCCCTATGGAGGCAGATTGGTTGTTAAACCACATGTCAATAACTACATGTCTGGACAGGATGCCAGGTGTGTGTGAGTGGGTAGGTGGGTTTAAAAATTAAATGGGTCGGCCATGCTCACATTCAAATTTTGTGGGCGTGTCCAGAGTGGGCATGGCTAAAAGGTTGACCCTTGAAGAACTGTGAGCCGCCTCTGTGTCAAGAGGCCAAAAGGGGGCATCTCTCAGACTTACCTTCTTGGGTCCCTAGGAGTTTGTCAAGCCCAAATATGCGAGCCATCAGGCTACCAAAGATGATAAAGAAATGGCCAGTGATGGCTATGGCTCCTCGCAGGTTCTCGGGGGCAATCTCTGTGAGGTACATGGGAACCACGCTGAAGGAGATCCCTGTTGGCATGGTCAACAAAAAAGACAATTGAATGTGCATAGGCTACGTGCAGAAGCATCTGAACATATTCCTGGGCTGGCAGGCAATGCAAAGTCCTACTCAGAGCAGACTGTTACGAAAGCTGGGTTCCTGCCCCTCTCTCTGCCAAGCTGTGGCAAGAGCCCATGGGGTCCCACTGGCACACACGCAGGGTCTGTATCCCCCAGTTCTATAACAAGACTCATTGGGCCGTAGCCAAGCAGGTGTTTTAACTTCTTTTCATTTCTGAAAATATTTAGGGGCCGTTATTTCATTAATATATACATAAGTGGTTTACAACAAAAATACATAAAAACATACAATACAAACTGTGTGCAAAAAGTTAAAAGACACAGAGTGTTGTTCAAAGTAGACCTGTTGGAATTTATTTAATTATTTCACAAAAATTATATAATGCTTAAAAAAAAACCACCTTAAAGTAGTTAAACAGTTCCCTGTTTAGGGAAGTTTTTTATGTTTGAAGTTTTATTCTGTTTTTAACCTGTGGGGAGCCGCCCAGAGAGGCTGGGGAAGCCCAGCCAGATGGGCAGGGTATAAATAAATTGTTGTTGTTGTTGTTGTTGTTGTTGTTGTTGTTGTTGTTGTTGTTGTTACTACTACTACTACTATTACAAAAATAATAATAATAGAACAGTGAAATTATCAGTTAAAACCAACCGTTTATAAACTTCCAAAAAAAAAAAATTTAAATCAACAATATGCTAAAAGCCACAGAGAAACACACATGCCAAAAAGTGTCCACCTGATATCAATAGGCAAGGAGTTCCAAAGTGTAGGTGTTGCCACAGTATATCAATTGCTTGGCAAATGCAGAATGAGTATGAAACCTATAACAGTGCCAGTTCTGCAGGTCAAAGTGATCAAGTGGGCATATATGGGGTAATATGATCTCATTAGGTACTAATGAACCTAAGTGAGCCATGGCCATTATCTTCAGTGGGTCGACTCTGAGTAGGACTCGTCTTGGACCAACAACCCATTGAAGTGAATGGACACGGCTCACTGGATTTTTTAAATTTCAATGGGTCTCCTAGGAGTATAACTTAGCTGGGAAAACCTATGCAATATACACTTGAGAGGTTGTGGGCTCTCCTTCCTTGGAGGTTTTGAAAGCAGAGGTTGAATGCTAATTCGTTACAGATGCTTTACTTGAGATTCCTGCGTTGCGGGGGGTTGGACTAGATGACCCCTGGGGCCCCCCTTCCAGCTATGATTCTTTTCCTGCCCCTATGACCACGGACCACTATACAGCTGTCTATTGGAAGCAAAGCAGCCACCCCCCAAAGCATTTGCAGGCGCAAAACGGTATTGTAAACAAGCCAATACCACCCCAATACCATCATGATCACAATAATTGTGAATGCACGATATACAGGATGCCTGGAGAGGCCAAGGTCAAAGGACGTGCATCCCCAAGCATATATATTTAACAACACATCCTGCCTCCGACTCACCTGCACATATTCCAATAACCAAACGTGAAAAGATGATGAACTCAAAGGAGTTCATTGCTCTGGAGCAGCCCATGAGAACAGCAGAGATGATGGCCAAAATATTATTCACCTGCAAAGTACGTTTTCTGAAAAGGCAGGAGGGAAAGGGCAAGGTGGATACTGAGGGATGTATAAAAGCAGATGGAAAGCATTAGGGGACAGGAAATTGCAACTGGAATCCTGCTAGGCTACTGTTACTGCTATTACAATTACTGGTACTTTGTCCTGGTGTCGTTAATTGCTGGAAAGGCCAAGGAGGTTTGCTCCCTAGCATCTCCACATAGGATTAGGAACGCCCCTGTTCTGATTCCCTCAGAGAGCTGCTGCCAGTCAGTGCAGGTCGGTCTTCTTTGACCATTGATTAAACTGGCTTGGGAATGATGGGAGTTGTATTCCAATGACTTTGGGGGACCAAGGTCAAAGAACACTAGCATAAAACACGCTGGGCTGGGGAGCTGCTGCCAGTCAGTGTAGACAATACACTGAGATAGGTGGACCGATGGCCTGACTCAGCATAAGGTAGCTCCCTAGGTTCATTTGCCTTAAAGGAAGGGCAAAGCTCAGCAGTATGAGCACCTGCTTTGCAAGCAGAATCTCCCAGGTTCAATCCCTGGCATGTCCAGGTAGGGCTAGGAATCTCCCCTGTTTGAAAGCCTGCAGAGCTGCTGCCAGTCAGTGTTGGCAATACTAGATAGGCCAATGGCCTCATTGAGCATAAGACAGCTTCCTATGCTTTGATGTAGATTCTTTTCCTGTAAAAGGGAGATTTGGGTCAGGAGAAGCCACACAGCCTTTCCCGTCCAACACCCTCCCCACAGTGCTTTCATAGGCCCTGGGATAAGAAGTCCATTCACTAGGATTGCCAGATCTTCAGTATCGGCCCATCCCCCTCCAGGTGGTCGAGGGAAAGCTTGAACCTCCAGGCGGCAAGAAGGCAAGCAAAATAGAGAGACTAAGAAGACTATGTGTGTCGCTTGTACACTTCAGTTTCTGCAAGACTGCGAGTTATTGACAGATTCTCATTGGGGGGGTATCTGTCCTCCTTCGCTCCTTCCTTTTCTCTCCCAATTAACCTCCATCTCCAGGGTTGAGTTATCACTGTACCTGCCACAGTTATCTGCCAGGGGAGCCACCAAAAGAGACCCAACCATGCCTCCGACTGGGAAGAATGAAACCGTCAGCCCCCACTGGAACAGGAGCAAGCTGTGGTCTATGCTGATGTGATTCCTCCATCAGTAGGTCTCGTTGTAAAAGCTTTTAATGAACTAGGAGAGAGGAGAGTGTAACAGTCAGCATCAGCGTCTTCCTGCACATTAAGCCACAGTAAACCATGGTTTGGGGGCCATGCAGATCTGACCAGGAGGGGCAAGGCAGCCCTGACTACCGTGTTTGTGGTTCTCGTTCAACATCCTTGTTTGCAAACACACTCTCTCTCAACCCCCGTTTGAAGCACATGGCTTTCCCCAAAGCATCCTTGGAACTGTAGTTGGTTAAGGGTTCTGGAAACTGTAGCTCTGCAAAACGGGAGAACAACAGTTCCCAGGATTCTTTGGGGGAAGTCATGTCCTTTAAATGTGCAGTAGATATATAGTGTGGATCTTTCCACCATGAAGGGAGAAAACATGTTTAGGTGTGGATTAGCGTATTGATGGACCATGTTACTCACCTGAACCTTCTGTCTCTCTGCTTTTTATTAAACTTATTGTGTGCAAGTGGTCCAAGGTCCCCCCCCCCCATCTTCCACAAATGACGGAACAAATACCGGAAATGTTGGTGCTAAATAGGGAAAGGTAGAACATTTGCACTGACCCTATGTAAGGAGTTGCCCACACTGCAGGGCTGTTGTGCCTCCTCTCCCTCAGCCATTCTACCAGTGAGAGAGATGGGAAGCTAAGCTCACTCCTTCAGCTTTGCTCCAAAGCTCTGCTCCATCCCCCTGCCCCTGAACTGTGACACAGTGTAGCGGGGGGGGAGGGGTGGTTGCCCCGGGGGCAAAATTGTTAGGGGTGCAAAATTTTGACACCTGGTGCTGCCTCAATACAGCCGTGTGCTCCTGTTGCTTCCCCATGCGAACCAGGAAGTGACCTCCCCAGGCAAACTATTCTTCTTTTCTTATCTCAGTGACTACAATCTCCTGGTAGGCAGGAGATTGTTAGGCAGTTGAATGTGCATGCCATTCCCCTCCCTCCCTCTCCCACGAGGCCCCGGGCGCTGGCAGCCAATGCTACGCCACTGCTGTGCCCACTGGTCATTAGATGAACTCCCATGGAATAATTGGTGCCTGAATTTTATTTCCCCACGCCCTTCCCTCCCTGTCCTTTTCCCTTGCATGTTGTGAATTTATATTGTAAGCCTGCAGGCAGGGATTGTTTTGTTCTAATCAACTGCACGCAAGCCACTCTGGGAGCCCTAAAAGAATAGCGTGCAAATGCTCTGAACAAATAATAACAGACCATACCTCTGCTGCGTAGTTGATCACAAAGACGTTGTAGCCATATTGAAAAGACGATCCAAAACCAGCAGTCATTGCAGCTAGCACTAGGAGTCTTGTCAGTTTCTATTGGAACAGAGCAGCAGAAACTGTGAATTTTAGCATACAGGGTCCAACCTCCATAAATATTTGTTAGATCCTGATGCATGACACGTTTGCTTGAAAACAGGCCTTGCAGGTCTCGACGATAATGAAAATTCGATCTTGCTAGAATTTAGGGTTGCCAAACGTCCAGAATTTCCCGGATACATAGCTGCCAAGTTATCCCTTTTTTAAGGGATTTTCCCTTATGCTGAATAGGCTTCCTCGTGAGAAAAGGGAAAACTTGGCAGCTATGCCCGGATATAGCTGGGATTCGGCCATCTGTAACAGCAGCCAGGCGGAAAAATGCAGAAAAGTCTGGGAAAATCTGGACATATGGCAAACCATGTAAGAAGTGTAGTTTTTGGTGAACTTCCTTAAAAATAGCTCAAAAACATCATTTTTGTTTCGAGATTTTGCAAAGAAAGCTCCGCAGCTTTGACAAAAAAAAGCTCCACAACTTTTATGTCCGGATTTTCACCTTTTGAAATATGGTGTCAGGCTTCAGGGAATCGGCTTCCTCCCCACCACCCTTGGCAGTAAATAAGTAGAACAAAGGAAATGAGTATTCTTACCAGTTATAAACTTTAATGATCACAGCGAGAGAACAAAGAGTCCCTGTCCTAGCCATGGCGGTGCTCCCAATTAAGGGTTCCACCCACTTCATCCCAAGTCACCCACATCCCTACTGCGTCATGTAACCTGATCTCATAACCATTGTGGTTTCTGTGTTGCCACCTTATCGGCTCTTCTTGACCTTGGGCTGAGCAGACCCCTGATCTAGAGTGTGGCAGATGTTCCCCTTCTCTGCTTTACAGTACTGTAGATAGGGTTGCCATATTTCAAGAAATACAAATTCGAACACAAAAAATTGTTGAGCTTTGGGAAAGTTTTAAAAACCCAGACATTTTGCTGATTACCCAAAATCCCCCCTCCCCCCGGACACTGATTCAGTCATTGGAATTCCGGATGTATAGCAACCCTATTTTAGATGGCCAATGATTTATAAATACAACTAGATAGAGCACTCTCCCAACTCACCCTTTCAGTGGGTTTGTCTTCTCCTTCTCCTTCCATTCTCTCTGAAGCAGGGCTCAGAAACCAGGGCTCAGCTGTGGAAGAAGAATTAACAGTCGGTGTGAGCAATATTCAGAAAAGAAACTGTGCAGATCTATAAAACAATGCCAAACCAAACAGAAGGGTACAGCAATAAAATTACTAATAACTGTTTCATGATTTAGAATGCCAGGCATAGAAAACCAAACTATAAGTTTGCTTAAAATAAATAAATAAATCAGCCCCAGGCAAGATTTACATGCTGCAGTAAATACAATAGCAACTCTGGAAGAGCTGGTTGCATTCTGATCTGAAATGAGTGAAGAAGCATAAAACCCATCCACCCTGGCAATTTCCATAACAAGAGTTTGATAAAAATAATAATAATAAATTGAATACATCACAATTAAAAGTGTAATACACAAAACAAGAGCATGCCATGCAGGGGACTGGGTTAGACGGGGATCCTTGGGGATCCCTTCCTAGTCTATAGAATTGCTCTATGTGTTATTGATTCTCACTCTCCAGATTCACAGGGTCATTTGTGTTGAAGATAGGGTTTGTTTGTTGGTTTGTTTGTTTGTTTAGCCTCCCCTTCAGTGCTCCAGAGGAAAGGCTCTTTTATAGCAGGGGTAGGCAACCTAAGGCCCGTGAGCCGGATGCGGCCCAATCACCTTCTCAATCCAGCCCGCGGAGGGTCCAGGAATCAGCGTGTTTTTACATGAGTAGAATGTAAATGTGTCCTTTTATTTAAAATGCATCTCTGGGTTATTTGTGGGGCATAGGAATTCGTTCACCCCCCCCCCCAAAAAAAAATATAGTCCGGCCCACCACATGGTCTGAGGGACAGTGGACTGGCCCACAATTGAAAAAGGTTGCTGACCCCTGGTTTATAGGATGGAGAGGCAGGGGGATATTATTAGGAGGTTGTTGAGCAAAAGAATAAAAGTGTGGAAACAATGGCCCATCTGGTCCAGCATCCACTAGCAAGCCACCTCCAGGAAGTTCATAAGGAGGGCATGGATAATAACTTGGACCTCTTCTTTGACCACCAGCATCTTAGTCCAGTGGCCATCACACATATGCAGTGAAAAATCTCAAATTCACACTTGGAATATTTAAGCAAAGCCAGAAGCTTTGCCAAGTAGTCAAAGAGGGGTGGCTGGAGCCTATTTGGACTGGTAAGGCTGAAGGCCGGGAGCCAAATACATGAATTAATGGATTGCATGGAGAGTTGCAAAACCTGACTACAGGGCTATAGCTCCATAGTAGAGCATCTGAATCCCATCTAGAAGGTCCCAGGTTCAACCTCCAGCATCTGTAGGCTTGGCTGGGAGGGACCCCTGCCTGAAGCTCTGGAGAGCCACTGCCAGACAGTGTAGAAAACACAGATCTAGATGGCCCAGTGGTGTGATTCAGTAGAAAGCAAAGCAGCTTCCTATGTTCCTGTCCAGAGCGCTTTCCAGCTAAGGAATGCACATGGCCGAGAGTTAACTCTTTATAGTCAAAGATAACACTCAAGAGTCGCTTCTACAGCTCTGGAGACCTAAGCACACCAGCCTAGGCAGCCATTCCCAGGTCCATGATCTATGGAGCAGTTGCAGCAACTGGGGACAACTCCCCCTCCACCAGTTATGTACCTTCCCCCAACGAGCTGCGTGCACGTAGCCAGAGACAACGCCTGTGTGGAATATGCCTCTGCTCTTCTCACTTCAGTCCGCTCCTGGTTCTGGGAGACAGTGATGCAGATGAGGGTGGGGAAGCACCCAGCCCTTCGCTTACCTTTTCCTCCCGCTCCGAAGCTTCCCCTGCTTGTACAGATTCTTGCTTCCTGGCTAGTACAGGTCCCCACAAATTACTGCCTCGCTCTCCCAAGCCAGACTCCAGCCCCTTTTCCCCCAGTGCACCTTTGTCAGCATCCTGCCAGTCCCTGCCATTTCTTATATCTGAATCCACACACACACACACACACACACACACACACTGGTCACCTTCGTTTCTGGGTAACTGCCTGGGTGGTGGGCGGAGTCAGGGGCAAAAGTGGGTGGAGCAATTAATGTGAACTTTACCTTTGCCAAGTAGGCTAGTTTCTACATACAAGGACACCCCTCTCTCTCCTCTATCCAGGTGAACAAGAGTTCAAGGATACATTCCAATCAGGCAAAAGTACTAAGGGTGTGAAGGGAGGCCAGGGTGGGTGGTGGCTTGGGGAGAATTCTGAGGGCCAGATACAGAGGCTTGGAGGGCCAGATTTGGCCCAAGGGGCTGAGCTGTTTCATCCCTGTCTTAAGGGATTTGCTTACAGACGGTCCCAGGTTGAATCCCAGGGCATATCCTTGTTGGACTGGGAATGTCACCTGCCTGAAACCTGGAGCTAAATGGACCATTGATCTGATTCTGTGTAAGGCATCTTCCTATGTTCCTATGAAGCCGATGGAGTGTAATTCCCACAGGGACATTCAGGGATAAATAGGCAGAGAGGATGCAGACTGACCACAGCTTTTCCATACAGGTGAGTAGAGAATGAAATCAGCCAGTCCCTATTTTCCCTTGAAAACAGGCACCAGGAAATCCAACAGCATTGCGAGATCCAATCGGGAGAACGGCGCCAGGAAGTTCCATGGGAAGCTGTTGGCAGTTGGCAGCAGAGGTGAGAGCCAATCACGGCAGGAAGGAGGCGGGGATAGAACAGTGCTGTTCCGAGTAATAGCCCCCACCCAGCAGTACAAAAGGAAGGCGGAAGGCTTCAATGGCACCCTGAACAGAGAGCTCTGTGCACAACAGATTCCAACCACATCTGACAGCCTTGCCCACGTGGTCAGACAGTGTTGGAAGGTGGAGTGGAAGGCAGGGAGCCCAAACGGCAACTGGAGTCAGAGCCAATGATGAAAAGTAGAGCCAAACAATTCTAGAGTTGTCCCCATTTTCCTGCTCCTCCCCCCCCTGCTGAATTCTACAAGGAACTGACAGGCAGGGGCACCCACACAACAGGGGCCTTGCCTCCAGAGTCCTCCTACAGCTGCCCGATCAGCATGGCATGGAAGCTTGCTAGCCCCTGAAAAGAAGTCTTCTCTCCCTTTGTGATCTTTGGAGCCAATCTGAGTGAAGAGAGTCGAGTTGGCCACTGAGGATTGGCTCCTAGGGTCACTCTGGAATTCTGCATGCGCCAATGCTGAGAATTTAGGAGCACTCGGAACAAAAGGCGCTTTGGTTCCGAGAGAACAATGCATTGCAAGTGCTGTTCTGCACAAGGGAACCACTCCGGAAAGAAGGCGTCAGAGCACTCCAAATCGTTTGTCCGTTTCTGTGTACAGAAAGTGGTAGATCTAGCTGAAAAGCAGCACAGGAAGATCTGAACTGACGCAACGTTTGCCCATCATGTACGCGCACAGGAAATAGTGTACTGTATGTAGCTGAACGGCAACACACAAAGATCTGCATTTATTGTTGCAATGCATCTCATTATTATTATTATTACTGTGCAACTATAAAATTACTGTATAATATTAGGAAGTTGTATAATCTTAGAAGGTGCCAATACAGTGGAACCTCGGTTTATGAACACCTCGGTTTACGAGTTTTCGGTTTATGAACGCCGCGGACCCATCTGAAACGGATTAATTCACTTTCCATTACTTTCAATGGGAAAGTTCGCTTCAGTTTATGAACGCTTCAGTTTATGAACAGAATTCCGGAACCTATTACACCCATGCTTCGGGTTAAGTACGCTTCAGGTTGAGTACTCCGCGGACCCATCTGGAACGGATTAATCCACTTTCCATTACTTTCAATGGGAAAGTTCGCTTCAGTTTATGAACGCTTCAGTTTATGAACAGACTTCCAGAACCAATTGTGTTCATAAACCGAGGTACCACTGTACCCCTCAACCAGTAGCAAGTAACAAAGTAGTCAGATGGGGGCTGGCTGAGCGCAGACTCAAATTGTTGGTGCCCCACCCTCACTGTAACTGGGCAGCCACCACTGTGATCAATGTCCGTCTCAGCAATCAGGAACATAGGCTGAGGGGTGTGTGGCTACACTTGGCAAATCTAGACTTCAATTGGGATTTTAACCCAGGACCACCTTTTGTTCTTCTCTGCTACCCAGGCTTTTGATGCCCTAAGTTCAAACCCAGATCTCCTACAGACCAAATTTCAATGACGCTTGTTCCCATGGTGCAACTCCAGCCTTGCAAATCAGCTTACTAAAAGTTGAAGGTGACCACACAAACCTTTTAGCTAGCAAGCCTGCCCATAAATGCTAATCATTTAAAGGTATCTGGTTCACCCAAAGCATTGGTGGGGGGGAATAGAGAAGGAATCCCATTTATATTGGATCAGGTCTGGTTACCTGGAGTCGAACCTTTGTTACCAGAGACGAGTGGGTATGTACTGTACAAGCTTTTTATTGAGTTCTGTCCGTCTTGGCAATATGACAAATCAGTGGGGTGCTGGAGATGCTGGGAGCACTAGTGGAACCAATCCGGTACTCCCACCCACTGCATTGCCACAGACCCATGCCCACCTCTGCCCAGGCAACCCACAACAATGCCAGGGACAGGCAGGCAGCTCTGACCCGCCATGCTGTGTTGGAAAACAAAGTGACATAACACACTGAAGATACATAGACAGCAAAAGGAATTTGCAGGCGCCGATAGATGAATCTGCAGCCTTCTTCTTCCTCAAGCACCTGCCTGTGATGTTACCCTTCCTCTTTGTGATTTATAGGCCTGGGGACTCCACTTTTGTGGGTTCCCCAGAGGCCGCGGCTGTTATGACCAAGTAAAGCTGTCTCAAACAGCACGACGGGTGGGCTCGAGAGTCATTTCACACATTTGGCTCTGGACCGATTGTGCTCGCCATTCGTAATTTAATAAAGAAACAACATTTGTGGTAGAACAATAGAAAAGTGCACACAGGGAAGGGGAAAACATCCTGGGTTGCTCTTCCGGACTGAAAGGAAAACGGCCGTACGTGTTAACAGAGCTGAGACGACTGAGGGGCAGCATGAAGGGGATCCCTTTGGACGGTTGTATCTTAAAAAATAACAATTAAGCACAGCACCGATGCCTTCTGAGTTTCTAACTATCTGACTCTCTATCTCTCTGTTCCTTATCCTCATTGGCTTGGAATTCCATGGACTGGCGGATTTCAAGAAAGGTCATGCCTGCAGTTTCCGGAACCACCGCGGAAATATAAATAAAGGTCACCATGCAGAGAGGCCAAAGGATCAGGAGATTGTAAGGCCCAGTGAGCGGCTGGAGTTGGAAAGACAAAAGGGGGAGGGAACAGGGGGAGGTAAGCAGGGGTTGACCAACGTGTCCCGGTGGGCTCCTCATTTTTCCAGTCTCCATTTCAGCTCCGGTCATTTCCGCCACAGTTTGTGAGTTGTAACCAAGCGTGCAAAGAGGAAATCTGCATGTGTTGCTTCCCACCCCCCCTCCTTGTGCCGCTGGCCCTGCCCATCTCATGTGGCCCCCAGAAGGAAATGCGGCCCTCGGGATGGGAAAGGCTGCTGACCTCCGCTTTCACGGTGGGTGCCACCCCACCCAGAACAGACACGTGGACCTGACACCCGGACTGTGGAAGCGCCCACCCATAGGGATTTTGTCCTTCCAGGGTTCAGTTTCCATTTAATGGCGCCTGCACGGTGTCCGGATGCCGATCCAGGACCTCCAGGAATGGCTGTTTCGTTGAGTACGCAAAAGCAGAACAGCCAGAGTCCTCAGTTCAGGAACTTCACCTGGCCTACCAATTGCAGTGGCTTGTTGTCCTGCCCTGCGGGGTGTAGGCAGGGGCGTAGGAAGATAGGGGCGGTGGGGCGGGCCACCCCAAGCGGCGCAATCCCAGGGGTGCCATCACGGCTGCCCACCCCGCCCCCAAAACACGCGCCCCGCCCCTTTTATTTCTCGCTAAAAGGGCCCTGGCAGAACCACTCACCTCTAGCCTAAGGATGATCACCGCAGCAATACAGCGGGTGACCCAGTTCACTATTCCGCCCAACGTGAAGGCTGTGGCCCGCGATGACTGGAGGAAGATCTCGAGAGTGACCAAGTAGGTGATTATAGCTGGGAGGGCAGAACAAAGTAGATGTTGAATTTGGCTCCCTCCTCCCAGAGTGATTTAACAGTCACACCCTCTTCCTAGGGAACTCTGGGAATTGTGGCTCTGCAAAGGGGACAGGGGGTCTCCTAACCACTCCACAGTTCCCAGAATTCGTTGGTGGGGGGGGGGAAGCCATGACTGTTTAAAGTGATACAAAACTCCTTTCAACGTACAGTACAGATAGGGCCCTCCAGATATTTGGAGCTATAACTCCCTTCGAGTGCTGGATCTATGTCTTTTCCATCTTAATTAATTAAATTTCCATACCACCCTTCATCCAAAGGTCACAACACAAAAATGCAACATGAGAACGCAAAACACTAATAAAACAAAAACAAACTTATAACTCCCCTCCCCCCCAAAAAAACCCACATTTAAAAGGCCATAGGTTGTTTAATCAGCCAAAGGCCTGATCGAAGAGAGACGTTTTTGCTTGGCACCTAAAGATATGTAATGAAGGCACCAGGTGAGTCTCCCCGGGGAGAGCATTCCACAAATGGGGAATAATAATAATAATAGTAATTATTATTATTATTATTATTATTATTATTATCATCATTATTTATACCCCGCCCATCTGGCTGGGTTTCCCCAGCCACTCTGGGCGGCTTCCAACCGAATATTAGAACAGTACAGCATTAAACATTAAAAACAGAGGGCCGCCTTCAGTTGTCTTCTAAAAGTAAAATAGTTACTTATTGCCTTGACATCTGCTGGGAGGGCGTTCCACAGGACGGGTGCCACTACCGAGAAGGCCCTCTGTCTGGTTCCCTGTAACCTCACTTCTCGCAATGAGGGAACCGCCAGAAGGCCCTCGGTGCTGAATCTCAGTGTCCGGGCTGAATGGTGGGGGTGGAGACGCTCCTTCAGGTATACAGGACCGAGGCTGTTTAGGGCTTTAAAGGTCAGTACCAACACTTTGAATTGTGCTCGGAAACGTACTGGGAGCCAGTGTAGATCTCTCAGGACCGGTGTTATGTGGTTTTTTTAAGAAGCGGTTTAATGACCGCCTCTTTCAGTGGGTCTGGGGAGGCTCCCTCGTAGAGGGAAGCATTCGTCACCCTGCGGAGCCCATCGCCCAGCCCTTCCCGGCTCGCTTTTATTAGCCAGGATGGGCAAGGATCAAGGAGACAGGTGGTCGGTTTCACTCGTCCAAGCAGCCTGTCCACATCCTCGGAGGTAACAGATTGGAATTGATCCCATACAACATGACTAGACAGGGCTCTAGCACTCTCCCGCCCTGGCCCTGGGGAACCGCCGCAGAAAAGGCCCGTGTTCTTCACCCACCTCAAATAAGTTTTGTGTGTCGCTTGAGCACTTACCTGGCCCAAGCATGTATCCAGTGAGCATGGCAATGATGAAAACAGCGCTTAAGTAAATAACCCGTGACTCCATGATCTGTTGGAGAAAGAGAGTTGTGCATGAGCGCGGTTGCCTCTCGTTTTAAAGCAGGGGTGGGGAATCACCATACCCTTTGACTTGGACAATATAGGAATCTTTGTACACACACATAACTTCCCATATACATGTCTCTGAGTACATTCTTTGAACTCCTTTGCAGGGTGAATTTTGCCTCCATTTGTGAATTGCTATGGAAAGCACAGATTGGTTAGATTTCCCCTTGAAAGCAAACTGAATGGAGTTTTCTCCCGCATCCATAGCTGGGACCTTATTATTTATTGAATTGATATCCTGCTCTTCTCTCAGAGGATCCCAGGGCAGCCAACACAGCCACAATTTTATTAAAATGCAAAATCAGAGTGCCAGTGTGGTTTAGTGGTTAGAGCAGGCATCCCCAAACTTTGGCCCTCCAGATGTTTTGGCCTACAACTCCCATGATCCCTAGCTAACAGGACCAGTGGTCAGGGATGATGGGAATTGTAGTCCAAAACATCTGGAGGGCCAAAGTTTGGGGATGCATGGGTTAGAGTGTCATCCTTAGGACCTGGGAGACCAGGGTTCAAATCCCCCAATTGACCATGAAGCTTGCTGGGTGAACTTGGACAAAGTCACTGCCTCTCAAACCTAGTCTATAAGGAGGGAGGAAGAAGCAGGAACTCCTTGAAGAAAAAAGGTGGCATATAAATGCAATAATGAAAATAAAATCAAACTTAGTACAAAATCATCATGGAAAACAGGCATGAAACCTCAAAGCAGAGATAAAGAGAGGGGTCAGAGACATCAGTAACACAATCCACACTTATGGTATAACAGGAATTATATAACAAGTTTATAAAAGTAAAAATGTGATCAGCATCGATATCTCTTGTTTTCTAGGGGGACCAGCTGTATTTCCAGCAAACCTTACTTTGTGAAGCTGTGCATGATCAACTCCCACCCGGAAACCTATGTCCCCACTTGTGGAAGGATGTGCGGACCCAGAATTGGCCTCCACAGTCACTTACAGACTCTCTGTTAAAAACGTGTTCATCTTATTCGGCTGTGAGTGAACGCCAAAGAAGAAGAAGAAGCATGTAAATTGCAAGAACTCAGGCCAGAAGAAAAATGTATTTCAAATATATCTTCACAAGGTTTTATTTGTGTGATGAAGAGTTCAAATATTTGAACTCATCATGGGATTGATTCCTGTTTGAACTCTTCATCACACAAAGAAAACCTTGTGAAGATATATTTGAAATACATTTTTCTTCTGGCCTGAGTTCTTGCAATTTACTGTTTATTTCTGGACTTTACCAAGAACTCCAATTTCTACTAAATTTATTTCTAGGCCTAGGTTAAAGGGTCTCCACACGCAACTTAGGGGCCACCGTAGAGAAAGCTCTCTCCTCGGCCGCCGCTACCACCACCCTGCAGCTCTGAGGGTGGAGGAACTATCAAGAGCGCTTCTGAAATCTCAGAATCCAAGAGGATTCTGGGAAGGAAGAGGTCTCTCAGGTATTGAGGGCCTGAGTTGTTTATAGTGAAGGTCAGGTTAGAATGCGTATTATTATTATTATCATCATCATCATCATCACCACCACCACAATAATAATATTTAGAATTATAATAATGGCCTAAACAAAGCAGAATAGCTAATTTTAATGAGCGACGTTCAGCTCCGCATTCTGCCCGTCACGATTTACTCACCTGAAGTTCGAGGGTCAAGGTTAGCAGGACACAGGCAACGCTACAGATCAGAAATCCCAGAAGTAGGAGAAACCTCCGCCCCACATAGTCAACTAAACATATCTAGGGAATATGAAGGCGGGGGGGGGGGGGTGAGAGAGAAAGGAAGCCTTTGATCACATGCCAACAGCTTCGTGTTGCAGAGCTACAGCTGTTTTATTGATTTTACACGCAGGTCCTGCTTACTGGACGTAAGGCATTCCCAGGAAATCATTCATTAGGCTAGTGTTCGCATAACGAGCTGACAATATGGGAACATTTTAAATCCAAAAATCTCCCCACTCCCTCTCTCCAAACAAGTAAGGAACTGGGCAGTCTTCCTCAAGACAAACTTCCTAAATGCATGCAAATACCTGTGTGTATTCATTTAACAAAAATTATATCCTACTTGATTGTCATGAAGCCTCTTAGTTCCCAGGAAATATTAAAAATTATCAATAAAACATGTTTTTTTAAAAAAAAACAATCCAAAATATTACTAAAATCGAGAGAAAACGTCAGTAGCATAGGTGCTGCCATGCTAAGAGATCGATTTCTTACAAGTGTTTATAGTTTATTTAAGAAAATTTACATACTGCTTGACCAAGCATCCCCAAACTTCGGCCCTCCAGATGTTTTGGACTACAATTCCCATCATCCCTGACCACTGGTCCTGTTAGCTAGGGACCATGGGAGTTGTAGCCAAAACATCGTGTAACCTCGCTCTCTTTAAGTGGTAGGGTGGGGAAACTATAGGCCAAATGCAGGTCTCTCTGGGATTGAGTTTGCAGATTTGAAAGGGAAGGAGAGAGGGAGGGGATGGCTTACCATTATGGAGGCCACGACCAAGAGCCAAGACGTCACACTCAAATTCATATAAAATATATGGCTCTCTTCGCTTAGAAGCGACCTGTAGATTTTCTCTAAGTAGAAGTAGCACTGCAAGCAGATCACAGCAAACAAAGACATCAGCTGGGGAAGAAGCTGCCGGCTACCGGGAATTTTCCGGAAAGAGGAAAAAGCAAAATGAAATCAAATAGAAACCACCCCAAACAACCCTTCGCTGACGAGAGTTGCCTTTAATGTATTTTAGAATCATAAAGCCAAAGAATTGGAGGAATCGCGGCTAACAAACCCATGGCAAGTGGCCATTCAAGCTCTGTTTCAATGCCTCCAATGAAGGAGGATATGTATTTATGCATTCTATTCTAGGCAATACACTCACATTTAATTTCATCCTTTCCTCAGAGGTGTACATGGTAACAAAATAAAAATCGGTTAAAACGACAAAACCGGAATTCAGTTAAAATGCCTGGCTACAAACGGCAACACAGGGTTGCCTCACGTGACATGAGGCAATTGCCCCCACCCTGTCAAACTTGGCCTGCGAGAGCTGGGGGTGTCAAAATTGCTGGATTCAGTTCCCCACCTGCTTCACCTGGGAGAATGTTCTGGAATTCCTTGTGTGGAAGTGGGTGCACACACACACACACGAATCAGCAACCTGGTGTTACAGCCTCTGAATGCTGATTGTAGAGCAAAACTTCTCAGAGGATGTTTTTCTGACAAACATAAGTGAAATTCCTCAATGGTTCGAGAGGAGCTTTGAGAAATATATCCATTATGAACCATTAAAGAATATCACTTCTCCCCTGGAGATTATCTGGCTTCCCTGAAATTTGCCAATTTTGGCCACAACTGTGGGTCCAGCTTTACTATATCATTTCACTGCTGAAGGACGTAAAAGCCTCAGTCCTCTTTCCTTCTGGTCTTCCTTTCCTTAGCCCTTTCCTTCCTTCATTCACCAGTTGAAAAAAATAGGGGGTCTCCCTCTCCCCACATTACAGGAGCCAAAGAGTTTCACCAACATCATGTGACCCTTGGGCACTTTCTGGGAAGGGAACATGCCCCCTCCCGGCAGAGAAAGGTTCCTCATCCCTTCTTCTCTCACAGCTCCTGAGCCACTTGGAATGTTGGCTTCCTCACCCCAATTATGCCGGAAAATTGCTGGCCCCCCAGCAAGATGACGACGGTGATGACTTGGCGACGGAGACTATGGTTTTTTAGAAGCGAATATATCGTCATGCTCTTTTCGTGTATCTCATACTTCGCCTCCTTTTGGAGCTCCTCGATCTCATTTTCCACGTCAACCTTGTTCCTGAGCATTCTCAAGGCTGGGTGGTGAGGGAGAGGGGGGAGGGGGGAGAGAAAGAAAGAGAGAATATCTGAGGAAGAAAGAATGTTCAAGCACTACGCACAGTCCAGACTAGGGCTTAAACATCACATACCCTCCAACATTTCTCCGATGAAAATAGAGACACCTTCTTCCATAATAATACTTTTATTATTTATACCCCACCCATCTGACTGGGTTGTCCCAGCTGCTCTGGGAGACTTCCGACATAGATAAAAACATACGGTAATAAAACTGCCTTCAGGTGTCTTCTAAAGGTTGTATAGCTACTTATCTCCTTCGCTCGAGGGTTGTGTGACTCCATAACCTTCCAACATTTCTCCGATGAAAATAGGGACACCCTACCATACCCTCCAATATTTATCTGACGATAAATAGGGACGTCCTATGAGAAAGTGGGACATTCCAGGATCAAATCAGAAACCAGTCAGTTTCCAGTCCCAGGCTTCTGTAACCCAGGGACTGGAAAATAAGGACACTTGGAGGGTCTGACATCAGTCACAGCCCAAGCAAGCTTTGACGGGCGGGAGGTGCAAACGCCTCCCTGTCAATCCCGATATCACTTCCCACCTCCTCGCAGCCTTACCTGGAGACATCAGCACTGGCGGAGGAAGAGGAGGGCAGGGGGAGCGCACCGCCCCTGGCACCACGATCCTGGTGGGGTGCCATTGGGGCTGCCCCCCCAGCGCTGGGCACCACGCCCCCAGGACGTGCACCACACCCCCGCCTGCTCTCCGCCCCCGGTGCCGGAGCATGAAGCTCTGCCACTGGGAACCAGGGATTGGGCCTGGGGGCCTCTTGCATACAAAGCTACAAGGCCAGCCTACCTCTCCTCGCTTTTTCTTCGTTGTTCTTCTGAATCAACAGGTAACGAGGACTGTCAGGGCACAGGAACAGGAGCGGGATGTTGAAGAAAGCAACTATCCCGGTCAGGCCCAGCATCACTGGCAGATCTAAGAAAACGAGACAGGTGAATAAGTCGCGGCAAGGTACGTTCACAAAGTGAAGCATAGAGTGGAGGCAGGGGAGAGGGGAGCACTTTCCCCCCCCCTCTCCTAACGCTAGGACCAAGACACATCTCACAAAACTGAATGCTGGAAGATTCAGGGCAGAGTAAAGAAGGGGATGCTTCATGCAGCAACAGAGCTGAACTGTGGAGCTCACTCCCGCAAGAGCCCAGGGTGGCCACCAAATATAGCTATCAAGTTCTCCCTTTTTTAAGGGAAATTGCCTTATGCTGAATAGGCTTCCTCACGAGAAAAGGGAAAGCTTGACAGCTATGCAACCAACTTAGATGGCTTTTAAAGAGCATGGGATAAGCTCGTGGAGGAAAGGGCTATCGGTGGCAACTGGCCTGCTCCAGAAGGCTCTTGTTATGGGTCCCCCCCCCCAATTACGTTTTATTAAGTTTCAACATTTTAAACATATACAATCAAAACAAAATTTCATCTTTTCTCTTATTATTTTTTTTACTTCCCAACCCACTTCCCATCGAGTTGTGGTTTCTCCACTTTTGCTGCACCCTATCTTCTATATTATAATCTAATTACTTCTGTTGCTCATAGCCTACATCCCGCTCGTGAGTTCACCATACTTCCATAAAACAATCATCGTGAGATTCTCTTAGTTTTGCTGTTAATTTTGCCAGTTCTGCATAGTCCATTATCTCACTTATTCATTCTTCTTTGCTGGGAACTTCTTCCTTCCTTCCATTTCTGCACATAAAGCTGTTGTTGTTACATACATAAACAACTTTAACATTTTCTTTTGGGATTTATGCCCCTCGCAGAAAAATGCTTCTGGCTTCTTTTTTGGTATACTCATTTTAACAAATTATCTAAAATATATAAGAAGGTTCCTAACAATTGCTGAAAGTGTAAAGAATGTAGATGGATTTTATATATCTATATGCGGTGGACTTGCAAGAAAGCAAGGGTATTAGGAGAAATGATACATGGTGAGATTTAAAAGATGTTTAAAATTGGCTCATCTTAATTATGAAGTGGGATGCCATGCCTAGTTTGCCTACATGTGAAAGGATGTAAAAGGTAAAGGACCCCTGGACGGTTAAGCCCAGTCCAAGGCGACTATGGGGTTGCGGCACTCATCTCGCTTTCAGGCCGAGGGAGCCAGCGTTTGTCCACAGACAGCTTTCTGGGTCATGTGGCCAGCATGACTAAACCGCTTCTGGCGCATCGGAACACCGTGATGAAAGCCAGAGCGCACAGAAATGCCGTTTACCTTCCCGACACAGTGGTACCTACTTATCTACTTGCACTGGCATACTTTCAAACTGCCAGGTTGGCAGAAGCTGGGACAGAGCAAAGGGAGCTCACCCCATCGCACAGATTCGAATCGCCAACCTTCTGATTGGCAAGTCCAATTGGCTCAGTGTTTTAGACCAGGGGTCCTTAACCACCGGACCATGGACCGGTACCGGTCCGTGAATCAAATGGTACCGGGCCGCCCAAGGAACATTAAATTAAATTACCGTATATACTTGAGTCTCTTACAGGGAGGGCTCAGGGGAGGGTGCATATTGAGGGAGGAATTAAGGGGGAAAGGGGGCAGATTCTGGGAAGTTTTCAGGGGTGGGTAGTTTCAGGGTGGGCAGTTTCTATGGTGGACAGAGGTGGGTGGGATGGGGGCAAAAGCGACAGCTTATCCGGGGCTGAGCCATGCTCTCGCTTTGCTTGCTTTAAACTGGAGGAACTCACGGAAGGAAGGAAGGAAGGAAGGAAGGAAGGAAGGAAGGAAGGAAGGAAGGAAGGAAGGAAGGAAGGAAGGAAGGAAGGAAGGAAGGCAGCCCCGGAGGGGAGGCACAGCCTCTTCCCACCCGCCGCTTGCTCTATCCCGGGGCGGAGATAGGCTACCCCAACACTTAAATCCCTATTGCCATTTCCGACAACCTACCTGTGTGAAGCGGGGTTTTCTGCATTGACAGCAACCAAAACAAAACAACGGAATAAACGGGACATAAGCAACACACTTCGGGTGTCACTGTCTCCTATTACCCCCAGATGGAACCATCTCGTTGCAAAGAAACAAGCTCAGGGTTCTCATTCATTTAGCGTTCTAGTGAGTTAAAATGTTAAATCACTTTATATTCATTTTTTGGTGTAACCGTATTTTATTTTGAAGGTATGTTTAAATACAATTAAATTAAAATTATTAAATCAAAACAATCTAAATAAAATATAAACAATCAACGTCCCCTCCTCAGTGGGCCGCGGTAAAATTATCAAACGTTGACTGGTCCGCGGCGATAAAAAAAGGTTGGGGAGCACTGGTTTAGACCACAGCGTCACCCGCATCCCTGACCCCGACCTCTTTTCTCCAACTTACGTTTCTTGTTCCCAAGGATGTTGGGATTGCTGAGGATCTGAGCCAAGAGGATACCCACGGTGAAGAACAGTATGTACATAATCGTGAAGGCCCCCCTCAGGCTTACGGGGGCGAGTTCGCCAACATATAACGGGATCATAGTGGAAAACAAGCCTGGTTAAATGATAATCAAAGGGTCACAGGCACAATTGGCAGAGGGACCTCTTCCATGGCGTTACATCATCATTTGTGGCATACGGCTGCAACCACTATTAATCCTGCTGTGAACAGACTAATGCACACAACTAACTCTGTTAATTTCAGTGGGTTTGCTCTGAGCAAACCTTTGCCATTATGCCTCCCAATCATTTGGCATACGCAAAAGGAAACGGTATCCTTCCAATGTGTATTATTGAATACTTATTATTAAAGACAGAAAATAAAGTTGTGATTGGAACCATCACAAACAAGCAGGGACACGCACAAATTTTGCACCTATATCACTTCATCACCTTTTTTTTTTGTAGGAGCACTAAACAGGGGGGGGGGAAGTAAAATAAATAAATAAAAATGATCCACAGCAAGAAAACGAGAAGTTGCACGGGTCAAAGCTGGAGAGACAAATGGGAAAAAAATTATCCTGCAGGGAACCACGCAGAGGGCCTTCTCTGTAGTGGCACCCGCCCTGTGGAACGCCCTCCCATCAAATGTCAAAGAAATAAACAACTATCTGACTTTTAGAAGGCATCTGAAGGCAACCCTGTTTAGGGAAGTTTTTAATGTTTGATGTTTTATCGTGTTTTTAACATTGTGTTGGAAGCCGCCCAGAGGGGTATAAATAATAATAAATTATTGTTATTATTATTATTATTACTATTATTATTATTATGGCGGGGAAAGAAGGAAAGGAGATGGGAGCAGACCGCCCTCAAAACAGCTCCCAGGAAAGCTTAAAAGCTCTTTTGGCACCAGATTCTCCCAGTGCAGAAAGAGCTTTTCAGCTCTCCGTCTTGTTTACCAGGCTCTGGGGTGCCCTTGCAAGATTTGTGGGAACCCGTCCCACGAGATCTGATGACAGCATCCCAGAGCCCAAGAGAGAGACCAGTAAGCAACGCGGAGGGCTCAAAAGCTCTCTGCCCTGCTTGGAAAGTAAGGATGGATGCATGGGGCTGGTTCCAAAGGGAGTGGTTTGAGTACATGTTTTTTTGTGCAAATGTGATCCCCAGAACATCACCCCTGCGCCAGATGCAATCGTACTATATAACAACAACACCTTAAAACTTTAAAATCTGAGACTGTCAACTAACTATTATGGAAAGATATATTCTTAATTGCCTGCCTAAATCTGGCAAAATAGAAAAATTCTCAGAAGGCATTTAAAAGTTGAAACAGAATCCCCTATTGGGGATTTAAAGTGGTATGATACTGCTTTTAACGTACATTGCAAATGGGACCCAACTCAGCCCTAAGTTAGTCATGCCTATTATTTTCAATGGGTCTACTCTGAGTAGGATTAACTTTGTGCACGGCTCCCTAACTTTTTACTGCTGATAAGCAGCCTAGTCATCTGGGTTCAGGAGCCAAAGCTTCCACCCACAGACATGGGTTCAAGGCAGCTTTCTGCTTTTGTTTGGCTTGGTTTTGTTAAAAGGCAATTCAAAGACTACATGCGGGGCACTTTTTTCCCCCACCTGAAGATACCCCGACGAGGAAGCGAGCAAAAATGCCAAAGTCCTGGAATTTCCCTGCATTGGAGCCACCCATTAATCCACAGGCGACGGCAGCCACAGCATTATTAAGCATCAAGGAACGTCTCCTGAAAAGACAGCAAAAAGGGGGTGAGGAGGAGATGCCAATGAGCAGGCCCCGAGCAACAAAAAGAGTAGAGGAGGGAGGGCAGCTGCGGAGTTGTCACAAGGCCCTGAAGTGCTGCTGTCAGTCAGTGTAGACAATACTGATTGTCTGCTGATTCAGATGGACCAACAGTCTGAAACAGCCCGAGGCAGCTCCCTATGTTTCTAAGCAATTACTATATATAGTAGAACTTCCCAAAGACAAAATGTAAAAAATAGGACATGTGTATTCCACCACGTGCCATCAGCCCTTATAGAATGAGCAAGTGTATGGAGCCAATGTATCTCCTTCAGCAGGGGTTTTCCCGTCTTATCACTCCATTCCAGGCCGACCACAGGAAGACGTTTGAAACAGAGATTTTTCACCCCGTGATTCTGTTGTCTTCTGAGCCCCACAAGGGATTTCACACAGCTGGGGCACTACCACTGTGGTTTGAGTGATTGAGAGCAAGAAACTCCTGCATGCAAAGCGGATTCTCTGCCGCTGAGCTACAACTTTCCCAACCCTGCTCTATGTATATTCCTGCATGGGGTTGGGGTTGGGGGTTGGATGACTCTTGGGGTCCCTTCCAGCTCTATAGTTCTATGATTCTATCCTGCCTGCGGATTATCCTTTAGCAACAAGTATATTTGCAGAGATTCTGTTCTCTGTATTGAATGAAGGAACATTTGGATGGAAATTTGGTTTTGAGACGTCCCATATTGAGCATGGTTTTGGGTATTGCACATATTATGTAAAGGCTATATTTCTTTTATACAAGTTCTATATAACCGCATATGAGCCATGTGAGCCGCGTTTATTTATTTCTCCGTATTGCTTTGTGCTGTGTTTTCCCAGGTTTCTAAGGCAATGACCCAACACATAGCTTTACTAGAGGTCAGTGGGGGATGTGGGTCCCCACCCCCAACACCTCTTGCTGTGCCTACTGTTCTCCATCACCCTATTCTCTCTGTACCTGCCGCAGTTATCCACCATGGTGCCGAGCATCAGCGACCCAATGAGGCCTCCAATTGGGAAGATCATAGCATTAAAGGCCACCTGGCCATTCGGAGGCTCTTTGATTCTGATGTCCATCCTTGTGGTCTCATCCGTTATGTTGGAAATTATATGTGAGACCTAAGATGGAAGAGAGACATCAGATGAAAGAGAGTGGGACGAGCACACAGGATCTGAGACACAGGAAACTAACTTATACCACCCAGGAACATTTGTTCATCCAGCTCAGTAACACCTACAGTGGGACCTTGGTTCTCAAACGCCTTGGTACTCAAACAACTTGGAACCCAAACATTGCAAACCCGGATGTAAGCGTTCAAGTTTGCGAACTTTTTTTCGGAAGCCGAACATGCTCTGTTTTGAGTGTTACGCTTCTGATTTGAGTGCCACACTTCCGTTTTGAGCGTTACGATGAGGTTTGTCTGTTTTTGCTATTCATTTTGAATTTTTGTTTTTGCAGCTCTTTTCGTTTTGTTTTTGTGACTGTGTGGAACCCAGTTCAGCTACTGATTGATTGATTGATTGTGTGACTGCAGTGCATTGTTTATTGTTTTCATTCTATGGATCAATGGTCTCACGAGATAGCAAAATTCATGTTAAATTGCTGTTTTGGGGGTTGTTTTTAAAAGTCTGGAACCGATTAATCCATTTTGCATTACTTTCTAATGGTTTTGGAATGCTTCGGTTTTGGAACGGACTTCTGGAACGGATTAAGTTTGAGAACCAAGGCACCACTGTACTCTGAATGGCAGCAGTTTCCCAGAGAAGCAGAGGTCTTTGCCATCACCTGCTGCCAGAGTTCCCTCTCCCTCAGAAAAAAACCAGTTACTAGAAATGCTTTGGATTGCCCCTGGGACCACCCCACATGCAACATTTGCCCTCTAATACAGTGGTACCTCGGTTTATGAACACAATTGGTTCCGGAAGTCTGTTCATAAACTGAAACGTTCATAAATTGAAGCGAACTTTCCCATTGAAAGTAATGGAAAGTAGATTAATCTGCTCCAGACGGTCCACGGAGTACTTAAACTGAAGCGTTCATAAACTGAAGCGAACTTTCCCATTGAAAGTAATGGAAAGTGAATTAATCCGTTCCAGATGGGTCCGCGGCGTTCATAAACTGAAAATTCGTAAACCGAGGTGTTCATAAACTGAGGTTCCACTGTACTGAGCTATGGCCCACAGACTCCCCCTGCTCACTGAACCATGCTACCATACCTCTTCAGCTTCTGATACCTCCTTTTCCCAGTCTTCTTCCTCTGACCATTCTTTGTCATCCACCACTTTCTTCCATTGGGGGCTCCCCAGCTGGTGCCCTCCACCAATCCTCTGTGTCCAAACAGCCCATGACACCACCTAAGTCCCTGGTAGAACCAGCAGAAGCATCCCCCCCCCATCTAGCCTAGTAGTGTCTGCACTGACTGGCAGCTGCTCTTTGAGGTTTCAGGTTCTGATCTTTCCCAGCCCTGCTTGGGGCTGTTATGGGTTTTGAACCAGGAGACTCCTGCATGCAAAGCAGATCCTCCGCTGCTGAGCTACGGCTTTTCCAAGCAAATGCATTGACCCACTCCTGCCCTATGTAGATCCCTGCATTGCAGGGGGTTGGACTAGATGACTCTTGGGGTTCCCTTCCAACTCTTACAGTTCTATGATTCTAAGTAGTCCCACATATGATAGGGCTGGCTTACCGTCTCTGGGTTGAGGACAACCCAGTAGGTGTATCCCAATTGCAAAGATCCAATGCAGGGAATCATTGTAGCAATTAGAAGTCCGGGTGTCAGTCTCTATAGGAAAGAACAGTAGACAGTGTTGCTGGTTGTACACTGTGCATGTGTGTTAGAGACACCTACTAGTGAAAACCCAGCCCTACCCATAAAATGAAGCATGGCCAGACACTCAAGAGAGAGTGCGGTGTAGTGGTTAGCATATCGGTCTAGGTCTTGGGATACCAGGATTTGAATCCCCTGCTCAGCTTTGACGTTTACTGGGGCAAACTTGGGCCCGTCACTGCCTCTCTCAGCCAGTGGCCAAATGTGGCCTGCCACGATCCCCAGGCCATGTTAGGAGGCAGAATTTGCAGGCACAGTTGTCCTGATTCAGTGAGCAGGACCTACAGTCCGGACAGGCTGGGAGGCAGCAATTTGCATGCAATTGTAGGACCGGTGTGTGTGTGTTTCAGGTGAGTGCTACATCCCACGGCACCAGTAACCCTGAGCACAACTTCGCAAGCCATTGGGGTGACTCCAGCACCTCCCCTATCGGTGAAGAGCCCTCCCCTTCCTGGGAAACGTTTCTGAGCACAATTCAAAGGGTTGGTGCTGACCTTTAAAGCCCTGAATGGCTTTGGCCCTGCATACCTGAAGGACGAGTCTCCACCCCCATCATTCAGCTGAGGTCCAGCTCCGAGGACCTTCCGGCAGTTCCCTCACTGAGAAAAGTGAGGTTACATGGAACCAGACAGAGGGACTTCTCAGTAGTCATGCCTCCCATCAGATGTCAAGGAAAGAAAAAACTATCTGACTTTTAGAAGACATCTGAAGGCTGTCCCTTTATAGGAAAGTTTTTAATGTTTGATGCCTCACTTTTTAATTTGTTGGAAGCCACCCAGAATGGCCGTCCAGTTAGATGGGCGGTAACTAACTAACTAACTAACTAACTAACTAACTAACTATTAGGGATAAATCCAACTGCAAGGAAGCAGGTAAAGGTAAAGGTAAAGGGACCCCTGACCATTAGGTCCAGTCGTGACCGACTCTGGGGTTGCGCGCTCATCTCGCATTATTGGTCGAGGGAGCCGGCGTATAGCTTCCAGGTCATGTGGCCAGCATGACAGAGCCGCTTCTGGCAAACCAGAGCAGCACATGGAAACACCGTTTACCTTCCCGCTGTAGCGGTTCCTATTTATCTACTTGCATTTTGACGTGCTTTCGAACTGCTAGGTTGGCAGGAGCTGGGACCGAGCAACGGGAGCTCACCCCATCACAGGGATTCGAACCGCCGACCTTCTGATCAGCAAGCCCTAGGCTCAGTGGTTTAACCACAGCGCCACCTGGGTCCCCAAGGAAGCAGAGGCGACTGTAAAGGCAGAAACAAACCATGCTTCCAGTTCTCCAGATCTGGTTGGATTTCAAATTCCATCTGCCCAAAACAGCCCAGCCAACGGTCAGGGATGATGGGAGTTTGTAGTCCAACAACATATGGAAATCCACAGGCTGCCCATCCCTGGACTAAATGTGCCTGGGAGCTGGGACACCATCAAGGTAGGAGGCCACCTGCTGCATCTCTGCATAAGTGGCTGCTTGGGTGGTCTCTTCTTCTTAGCTTCATGGCCAAGTGGGGATTTGAACCTTAGTCTCCCAGGTCTTCCTTGGACACTCTCACCACTGTACCACACTGACTGTCTAAGATGGCGGCCTCCAGTTGTCGCTGGACTCGAACTTGCATCAGTCCCAGCCAGCATGGCCAATGAAGAGGGACAGTGGGGAGTTGTAGCCCCGTTTGCTTTGCCCAGCTTTAGAACTTCTATTTGTGGCTGATTTTGATTTGAATCTCACTGGGGGAGCCAGAATGTATCGGAACTCACCTTTTTCCTGTGTTTGGCAACTGGGGGATTCGAAGTTTCCATAGTTCCTTGGGTATGCGTGAAAAATAGGCAGGGAGCTGTAAGGAGAAAGAAGAATTTGGGCGTTCAACTAGAGGAGTGGGAGGAGAGGACAGAGGGTGAAGAGCTGTGAGTGGAAGGGGGGCATTTCCCCATCCTCTGGACCCCCTTGGAAAATCAACAAACCTGTTGTACCTGGAACTGAGTGGGGAGAGGGCAGCTGAATGGGACACAGCTGTAGCACCCTAGGGAGGTAACATGGGCCTGCTCATAAAAAGCCATCCTACAATGAGAGACTTAAGGCGACATTTACTGTTTCCAGGAACTCTTTTGGTTGTGAGACTTTTGTGGGTGAGCTGAGAGTTTGTTTGGACCCTGGGGAGAAAACACAGACTCTGAGAGGGAGGGTGTGTCGGAAGGAAAATGAACCGATGTTGACTTCTATATATTGGTAACTCTGTATTAATGTAACATTTTTACATGCAACCGTGTGTTTTTGCAATGCTTTATTTACACAGTTTGCTGTTTGTTTTTATTGACATTGCAAGAGATTAAGGGATCCAGAGCTTGGTTGGTTTGCATTCAGATGATTGCAGTGCAGCTTGTTTGTAACAAAGGACCTACCTGTGTGATGCTGACACAAATCCCTACACTAACACTATGCAACAGAACAAAAGAACAAAACGGCCTCGGCCCAGTATACCTGAAGGAGCGTCTCCACCCCCATCGTTCAGCCCGGACACAGAGATCCAGTGCTGAGGGCGTTCTGGCGGTTCCCTCATTGCGAGAAGTGAGGTTACAGGGAACCAGGCAGAGGGCCTTCTCTGTAGTGGCGCCTGCCCTGTGGAACACCCTCCCATCAGATGTCAAGGAAACAAACAACTATCTGACATTTAGAAGACATCTGAAGGCAGCCCTGTTTAGGGAAGTTTGTAATGTTTGATATTTTATCGCTTTTTTATTATTATATTCTGTTGGGAGCTGCCCAGAGCGGCTGGGGAAACCCAGCCAGATGGGCGGGGTATAAATAATAAATTATTATTAATTATTATTCTTATATCATCATCATAACAAAAAACCCATCTCTCTCCCTCCCCAACTACAAGATGTCTACGACAAAAGGGTCTACCTCTACATATAAAAGAACTGTGAAAAGGACTCTGAATTGATAGTGGGGACACAGACGTGCTTTTCCCTGTTTATTTGTTTTGTAACACAAAGTATTTAATAAAAACTTTCTTTAAAAAAGTTTTCTGAAATCAACAATTGTTGTCCTGGGTGCTGCAGTTTGGTAAGGGTGCTGAGAGTTGTTAGGAGACAACCCTTCCAGAGCTACAATCTCCCAAACACTTTTATTAAGACTGATTAGGGATCAGGGATGGTGGGATTTGTAGTCCATCAATACCTGAAAAGCCCGCAGGAGCACCATCTGAAAAGGAGACTCCCTGCCATGTCTCTGCATGAGTGGCTGCTCTGGCCGTAAAACAGATTAAAATGGGGATGAGGGAACTTCCAAACATTGTTGGACTCCCAATTGCCATCCATCCCAGCTGTTGGTAGAGACGGTAGTAGTTGTAGTCCCACAACATCTGGAGGGGGGCTGGTTCCCCTACTCCCAGATGGAAGCAAAGTCGAAAGCTGGAACTTCAGCCGTTCTCTCTCAGGGCGGTCAATTGGATCAAGAGTCCCAGAAGTGGGTAGTGGTGAAGCCCCTCCATAGGGAGTCACCCCACACACCCGGTGCGTTCCTGCAGAGGCACATAAACTTACCGCAGCTTTTTGCCCTGGCAAGTAGAGCAGGGGGAAATCAGCCAAGCTCTGTTTTCCCTTGAAAGGAGGTCATCAAAAGGCAGGCGGTATGGCAAGAGCCAATCAGAGGAAGGAAGCTGGAAGATTCCGGGGAAAGCAGCTGTTGACAGTTGGAAGGCCCAATAAAGTTGGCCAATGTAGGAGCATATCAGAATTGTTGCCACCATAACAGAACGCACCTAGACCAGCACTCGGTCTTCACAGTGGCCAACCAGATGCCTATTATGGGATGCCCACAAGCAGGTTATGAGTCCAAGAGTACCCTCCCGGCCAGAGTGGTTCCCAGCACCTGGCATTCAGACTCATGCCAGCTCTAGCTAAATGAGTTCCTGCTAAATATTCCTCTTTCAAGGAGCCTTCTAAATCTTTATCCCAGCAGATAAAGATCCTGTCTTGGTTTTGAAATTTGATTTTATATATGGGCTTTTGTTGCTTTAAACTTGTTTTTTTAAAAATATAAAAAAAATTTAAACTATCTATATAAATGTTTTTAAATATGTTTTCTATCGCAAATCGCTCCGGGATGCCTCATGGGAAGAGATGCATGAATCGAAATTAAAACAACAGCAACAACAAACAAACAAACAAACAAACAAACAAACAAAGGATTCGTAGTTCTTAAACTACTGGTAGCTACTTTATTCATTTCTTTAAAAAAGGGGGGGGGAAGAAAAACCGAAAAACTTAAGGTAGCAGCTCAAAGTTAGTCTCGGTCTACTTGTTTTATATATTAAAAAAAAACAACCCCCCCCAAAAAAACCCACACAAAACTCCAGAGCATAATTATGACAATTCCAACAGGAAACACGGTCTTTTTAAACAGTGTTCACAGTCCTCTGGAAAGATAAAAGTCCAGGGAGTCTCACGGGTCAAATCTATTTGCACAGGAAAGCTCCACAGCGAATCGCAGACTCTTCCTCTCTTCTTTGTCCTGTAGGAAATTTCTGAAGCGAGCACACTTTGAAAGAAAAACCCACCTCTTTGCGTGGGAGAGCCAATGTTCTGGCATGCTGGCTGGGGCTGATGGGAGTTGTAGTCAGTCCAAAACACCTGGAGGGTGCTGGGAACACACCAGCTGCTGTAAATCACCCAACCATGCAAAACCTAAAATCTGGAGCACTTCCTCTCTTTGGAGTGAATTTGCAACGGTCAAATCCCTTCCTGAAAAGAAGCTCTTGCTAAAGATTTGAGAATTCTCCAAGTCTCTTAAAAGAAAACGAAAGCACTAAAACAAGCCTTAGAGGAGAAGAATTAAAAGTGGAAGCTGGGAAGTATCTTCGCAACACCCCCACGATCAAAAAAGAGAGAGAGAAGTGAAAAGTCAGCCAGCTAAGGAACTGGATTCCAGAAAGGGGCCCATTCTTCATAAGAGCCCCCTTACCGCAGACCCGTGAAAACTTTGGCTACTTTTTTCTCAGGCAAGTAGCTCCCTCTGTAGGCACTTGGAGGCATTTCTGTTACCTGCCCAGACAGCAAAACAAACAAACGAAAGAGTCAGTGAAATATCCCTTCCATTTCCACCTACCCTGAGGGGCACCTTCTACAGAGTCTTCAGGCAGGGGACATTCTCAGCCTCCCTGGGCAGATAGGGTTGCCAGACTCAATAGAGGACAGGACTTCTGTGCCTTTAATTGCCCTGCTCTCTTTTGAGTCTGGAAACCTTAAAGAGAAACCAGCAGACCCTTTGTTTAATTTCCAAGCAAAGGGTCTGCTGGTTTCTCTTTAAGGTTTCCAGACTCAAAAGAGAACAGGGCAATTAAAGGCACAGAAGTCCTGTCCGCTATTGAGTCTGGCAACCCTAGTGGCAGACCATAGAGAAGGAAGTGGCTAGAGGGCACAACCTCGAAAACGGCTACAGCAATGTGATTGGCCAGAATAGCAGCGCCGTCAGGGGAAATTCCGCTGCATTTTTAAAAAGTTGGGTTTCTGTTGCAGGTTTGGGGGGAGGGAGAGAAGCCAAACAAGGGAAACAGGATACGTTTTGCTCATGAAACTGTGCAGACGCCCCACAAAATGTGAGTGAACAAAGCACAGCTAGTCCACAGTAAATTCCCAGCGTGGAGGCAGCCTCAATTCCTCATTTTGGCTGTGAAATACCTGGCCGAGGGTTGTAGGTTTGACTCAAGAGTAGACTCACTGCCACAAATGAGCACAGCTAACTAAGGTACATTCATTTCAGTGGTTCCCCTTCAAGTTGGGTGCAACCCCAAATCTTTGCCAGAAGCCCTCAAAAGCTGAAAACACTCACAGATAAAATCCTGACATGGCAAGGCCCCATCTTCCATTGAAACAGGGGCGTTCCTTGGAGGCCTCAGGTGCTCGAGAATTCCGCTTTTGCTCGATCGCTTTCTCGCACATCCCCCCAGTCCTTGGTGGCCGAATCAGGGCCCTGGGAGCGGCTCTCTGGGCTCAGCAGGGAATGCTCTGGGCTACTGGATCTCCAGCAGCACAAGGAGGAAAGCAGCTTGTTCCGGACGACCCGCGTGCAAAGGACAAACATAATGCAGTTGGCACCACCTTGGAATGTGTTACCGATGCCCTTGGGAGGGAGAAAATAATAATAATAATAATAATTTATTATTTATACCCCACTCATCTGGCTGAGTTTTCCCAGCTACTCTGGGTGGCTCCCAATCGAGTGTTAAAAATAATACAGCATTAAATATTAAAAACTTCCCTAAACAGGGCTGCCTTCAGATGTGTTTTCAAAATAGGATAGCAGCTTATTTCCTTAACATCTGATGGGAGGGCGTTCCACAGGGCGGGCGCCACTACCGAGAAGGCCCTCTGTCTGGTTCCCTGTAACCTCACTTCTCGCAATGAGGGAACCGCCAGAAGGCCCTCAGCACTGGATCTCTGTGTCCGGGCTGAACGATGGGGGTGGAGACGCTCCTTCAGGTATACAGGACCGAGGCCGTTTAGGGCTTTAAAGGTCAGCACCAACACTTTGAATTGTGCTCGGAAATGTACTGGGAGCCAATGCAGATCTCTCAGGAGTCAGGACTGGTGTTATGTGGTCCCGGCGGCCGCTCCCAGTCACCAGTCTAGCTGCCGCATTCTGGATTAATTGCAGTTTCCGGGTCACCTTCAAAGGTAGCCCCACATACAGCGCATTGCAGTAGTCCAAGTGGGAGATAACCAGAGCATGCACCACTCTGGCGAGACAGTCCGTGGGGCAGGTAGGGTCTCAGCCTGCGTACCAGATGGAGCTGGTAGACAGCCGCCCTGGATACAGAATTAACCTGCACCTCCATGGACAGCTGTGATTCCAAAATGAATCCCAGGATGCGCACCTGGTCCTTCAGGGGCACAGTTACCCCATTCAGGACCAGGGAGTCCCCCACACTCACCCACCCCGTCCCCCCAAAACAGTACTTCTGTCTTGTCAGGATTCACCTCAATTTGTTAGCCGCCATTCATCCTCCAGCCGCCTCCAGGCACTCACACAAGACATTCACCGCCTACACTGGTTCTGATTTAAAAGAGAGGTAGAGCTGGGTGTCATCTGCATACTGATGAACACCCAGCCCAACCCCCCTGACGATCTCTCCCAGCGGCTCTATATAGATATTATATGAAGCCGCTGGGTTCATATAAGCAGGCAGTTCATGGAAAAGCTCAGCCGTCATTTCATAAATTGTAAACACCGCTTGACTGTAAAAATACATCCTCAAAATGGTTTACACAAACACAGAAAAGATAAAACGATAAAATTATCACCAAGCAATAATTTAAGGCATTTGGAAGCTTAAAATGGACTAAAAACAGATTAAGACTCACAGGAACCTTCTAAAAATCTGCGTAGGCCTGTCTAAACCAAAATGTTTTTAGCAGGCACCAAAAAAAAAAAAGAATACGGCGAAGGCAGCTTGCCTGATATCAATAGGCAGGGAGTTCCAAAGTGCAGGTGCTGCCATACTAAAACATTTGAATTCTTATAAATCTAGAATGTGGCTTATAGCCTCCCAGTGGTGCAGCAATAAAACTGCTAGCACAATTGCAAAACTAAGCAGGGTCCGATGTGGTTTCAAATTGGATGGGAGACCTTGGGTTGAGATTCCTGCATTGCAGGGGGTTGGACTAGATGAAACTTGAGGTCCTTTCCAATTCTATGACTCTATGCGGCCAATTCTGCTATGCCATCAGAAGTCAACTACACAAGATACAACCCAACACAAGAAGACTACAAAACAAATAATGTGAACACCAAATAAAGGCATATTCCATCAGAACTTGCCATCTCTATGATTCACGAACCATAAAAGTAACCAATGGGGGCAAGATCCACAGATTTAGCTGCACCCCAAGTAAGTTTCATAAGTCAGTGTCTCAGAAGTGAGAATAAGCATTACTTTATGGACATATATCTTCAAACAAATAAACAAACAAACCTCAACAACAACTCCCAGTCCTGTGATTTGGTCAAATGAGCAGCTATTAATAGAAAAAGTAGTTTACATATGAAGTCTGCATTTGACCCATCAAAAATTGATAGAAGGCAGAGTCTGGGGCTTAAAGGCAGTGGTGCACCTATTATATCAGGAATTTCCTTTATTATCTCTTCCCCAAATTTGTACACTGGTTTGCAAGACCACCACATTAATCAATAGCTATTTCTGTTGACACAGCCTAAAATTGCATTAGCATTTTTTTAATTTTAATTTTTCTGTTCCTGCCTTAGTAGTTTACACACGTTTGCATTTTGGACTCAAGATGCAGAGACCAGTGGCTAATGCAAATGAATATCAAGCTGTGCATTTATTTATCCATCAGATGTTAAGGAGATGAGTAATTCTATAACATTTAGGAAACATCTGAAGGCAGCCCTGTATAGGGAAGCTTTTTAAGGTTTAATGTTGTACTGTGTTTTATATATGCTGGAAGTCACCCAGAGTGGCTGGGGCAACCCATCAGATGGGTGGGCTACAAATAAGTAATAATAATAATAATCCATTACACAATGCTTTCCAAAATACTGAAAGGCGTGTGCTGCAGGGGAGAAAAAGATAGAGGTCCAAGAGACCAGAGTTCAAATCTTCACACTGTGGCCACTGTGACCATATAACACAGGTTCTGAAAGTCCTACATTGGCTCCCAGGACATTTCCAAGCACAATTCAAAGTGTTGGTGCTGACCTTTAAAACCCTAAATGGCCTCAGCCCGGTATACCTGAAGGAGCGTCTCCACCCCCATCATTCAGCCTTCTGGCAGTTCCCTCATTGCGAGATGTGAGGTTACAGGGAACCAGGCAGAGGGCCTTCTCTGTAGTGGCGCCCACCCTGTGGAATGCCCTCCCATCAGATGTCAAGGAAATAAACAAGTATCTGACTTTTAGAAGACATCTGAAGGCAGCCCTGTTTAGGGAAGTTTTGAATGTTTGATGTTATATCACATTTTTAAGATTCTGTTGGGAGCTGCCCAGAGTGGCTGGGGAAACCCAGCCAAAAGGGTGGGATATAAAGATGATGATGATGATGATGATGATGATGATGACGACGACTCAGCCCTGAAGCTAATCGAGTGCCCTTTGGCTACTAAATAACCTCTCAGCCTGACCCACCTCGCAGGATTGTTGTGGAGATAAAATTAGGTACTGCAGGGGAAGAACTGCAAACATTGCCTTGAGGTCCTTGGAAGAAAAGTTTGAATGTCACAATAAAAATAGAAAAATTCCTTCAGTAGCACCTTAAAGGCCAACTAAGTTTTTATTTTGGTATGAGCTTAAGTGTGCATGCACACGAAAGCTCATACCAAAATAAAAACTTAGTTGGTCTTTAAGGTGCTACTGAAGGAATTTTTCTATTTTGCTTTGGCTCAGATCAACACGGCTACCTACCTGTAACAATAAAAATAAATATTAATGTCACAATAAAAATAAATAAATGAAAGTCTGCCTCATAGACCTTTTGGGAACCTCTAGGATGAAGTGACCAGATTCCAGGACCTCCCACCTGCCTTACAGCTAAGATACTTACGTGAAGGACCACCAGCATCGGGTTCTGGACTGCAGGGGAGCCGCAAAGCGTCAAGACGAACCGGATGGTGCTCCAGATTCGGAGGAAGATGAATATCACTGGGATCAGGATCAGCTTCTTATCCGCTATGGAAGTCCTCGGTAGCAAAGCTGGGGTCCTCGACAGGATAGGGCGGTACTCTGACAGCGCAGCATGCTTTGGGAAAGGGAAGACCACCGTGAGGAGCGAGGGGAAAGCGTGGGTGGGGGCAGGGTCAATTTAGCATCTGTCTCAAGGGTGGGGAACCTCAAAATCCAGAGGCTGACTGCGGCCCCCCGAGTCTCCCTGCCAGGCCCTCGCCACACATCACGCCAACCCCGATTCAGGGATGTGCTGTTGAACTCTGATCATGCCTCTTGCTCGCTTGGATAGAGAGAGGGGCGTGCAAGAAGAGTGTGTAGAAAGTAGCCCAATGTGCAAAAGGTAAAATCCGTGTTCATTTCTCCACCCACCTTTGACACCAGTAAGGTTCCCATATGTCTGGAATTTCCCAGACGTAGCCAGAATGTTGCAGTCGGAAGCAGTGCCTGGGCAGAAATAGGCAGAATGTCCAGTAAAATCTGGATGTATGGCAACCCATGTCGGCAATATCGTATTTGGCGATTTCCCTTTAAAATAGCTCAACAACTTCTTTTTTTTGTGATTTTGCCAAAATATAACAACCCTAGACACTAGCCATGGCACATGGCCCCTGGAAGGTTGCCCAGAATGGAATGTGGCCCTCAGTCTGGAAATATTCCCTGCCCCATGGGCCATATGAATTGCTTTGAACATTATCTCAGTAATTGTTACAACAGCCTTGTGAGGTTGGTCAGAATCAGTTAGGCTTCTTTGCAGATGGGCGTTGTGGGATGAGAAACTGTGGTCTGCTTAAGGGTTGCTATAATTAATTGATTGATTGATTGATTGATTGATTGATTGATTGATTGACTGGAGTTAGTGGCAGAGGTAAAACTCTGAATGAGGGACACTTTGCACATATGCATAGCACCAGCCAGAGACCTGCTTACTTTTTGACCTCAGTGGGTTTGTATCTAACTAAATCCTACTCAGAACAGACCCACCAAACTTCCTTCCTTCCTTCCTTCCTTCCTTCCTTCCTTCCTTCCTTCCTTCCTTCCTTCCTTCCTTCCTTCCTTCTATTATATACCTCCTTTCCTCCAAGGAGTTCAAGCAGAATATATGGTTCTCTCCTCCTCATTTCATTCTCACAACCCAGCAAGGTAGGTTAGGCTGAGAGGCAGGGTCACCCAGTGAGTTTCATGGCTGAATGGGGATTCAAACCATACTCTCTCAGGTCCTAGCCAAACACTCTAACCACTACACACACACACACACCCCAGGTCCCTTAATGTCAATGGGTCAGATCTGAGCAGGACTTAGCGGGGAACCCCCTAAGCAGTTTTGAAGGTGGCTCAGGGATATCTAAGATAGTCATTCGTGCTCAAATACAGATAAGCAAAGGGAAAGACGCTGGCTTGGAACGTCTGGCGTGGAATGCGGCAGCCTGGGGCAGATCTGGTTAAAAGAGCGCCCCTCTGCCAACACCTGTTCCAACACACAAACTTGGTTTTAGCCAGACGCGACTAGGGCAGCTGTCGGGGCCCCCTGCAGAGGAGGATGGAATGGCAAAAGAATCTGGAATTATTTCTGTTGCCAGAAAATTATGCTCCACTACCAGGAAAAGCCAGAAACAAACAAACAAACAAAACAAAACACACCTACCAAGGGGGATAAACACTTATTGCAAATTGAGCATAACAACATGGGCATTCCAACTGCAAAACTATTTTTGTAGGTTTGGAGACTTAGGGACTGCGATGACATCGTGCAGCGTAAAAGGCTGCATCTAGCAGTGAAGTCATGTGCTTCAGTTCTGCTCCCCTCTAAGCCTAATAAATGAAATGAAATTAATGTCGGGAGGCACCCGATTTCTCAGGAGAATATGAGGGGTCCAGGTTCTGGATCTATAGGCCCTGTTGGTCTGAGATGTTCCTCTGGGAATCCTAGTCCAAAGTCTCAGGCGCAAAGCTCCTCCTGCAATCAGCTCCGAGCCTTGACCCATCCCTGACTCCCCACACGGTGCCCCTGCGGCCTCCAATGGTGTGTCAACATCCCTGCTGGATGCGGCAATGATGACGACAAGAAAGCATAGCCCTTAGGCCCCAAATGTCCACTCAAATCCTAGAGGAAATTGATGCTCACCCCTAGACAATTAGTCTTCCCCTACCTGGAAAAAAAGGAATACCTACCGCTCGGTTGATGTGTTTCTTTATGAGGATGTAGAAGACCGGGAGAGTCACGTAGGCCAGGATCTCCCACAGCTTCCCTGCGAGGAGCATCCACAGGATCCGATCCTCCGCCTCGATGTTGATCCAGCACCAGCCCACAGAGACATCGGAGGCGTCGTAACCGATCTTCTTCAGAATCACGGCCAGCACGGTGATGACAAGCGGCACTCCCCAGCTGCAGGCAGAGAGGGGGAATAATTAGCCACCAGGGCGCGGCCATTTTTTTGGTTCCAGTTCAGGAACTGTGTCAAAAAAATTCATGGATAGTGACTAGATTTTGAAGGATAGCCACGTGTCGGTTTGCACAGCAATCCACTGAGGCTGAATTAGGAAGGTTCATATCAATTTCTCCTCATTGCAAGAAAAGGAAGTCCAACACACACCCTTGTCCTCTGCCCTACCACTCTCATGGAGCACCAGATGCCACAGTCATGGAGCACCACCTTCCAAATCTTTAGAGATGACAAGCCACAACCTGATCTGCCTGCAGAAGATCTCAAGGAACCAGTCTGGGCCGTGGAGATACTCATTCCAGGTGGTGCTCTAAGCAGACACAATTGCATCTCAATCTGCGACGCCTTCAACTCCAGAATTCACTCTCAAGGGTTAAGGAAGTTGCCTCTTAATTTCCTGCCTCCCCTTTCCTTATCATCCGGATATACTGCCCTACCATTCCAGAACTAGGACAGAGTTTATGAGAGGACAAGCCTGTTTGCTCAATTGTGCAAAGGCGTTACACTGCAACTTTAGTGAGACACAAACATTGACTTCAGCAAGCCGGACTTCAGCCAGTTGACCCGAGATGTGACTGACCAACTGATGAGAAGGCATTTTATCCCAAAGCATGGGAAAGAAGTGTGTGTGTGTGTGTGTGTGTGTGTGTGTGTGTGTGTGTGTGTGTGTGGTCTATTCTAAATCTGTTGGCTAACGCTGCACATTTAGGTTCCATCTAGCTCAGTAGTGTCTACACTGACTAGCAGCAGCACTTCAGGGTTTCAAACAGGGGTACTGTATCTCCCAGCCCTGCCGGGAATTGAACCCAGAACCTTCTACATGCAAGGCAGGTGCTCTACCACTGAGCTAAAGCCCTTCCCTTAAGACGGAGGAAGCTGCCTTATACTAAGTTGTACCATTGGTCCAAAACTCCAGGGTTTCATTAGAGATGCCGGCAGTGGAACCTGGGACCTTCTGCATGCAAAGCAGGTGCTCTAACACTAAGCTGCAGCCTTTTTCTTAAGACATAGAATCTGCCATATACTAGAATGACCATAGCCATAATAATTCTGCCCATCTAACTGGGTAGCCCCAGCCACTAAGTTACGGTAGCTCAGTATTGTTGATACTGACTGGCAACAGCTCTCTGGGATTTCAGCTTCCTATGTTCGTAATCCCTCATCAACCTGCAATTCCCACCATGCCCTGGTCTGGCATCAAAACTGTTAAACAGATTGCAAGACTGGTTTACATCTGTAATGCATGCTACCTGCAGCCAAATCAAGTGACTGCGAGCTGGCCAATTCCCAAACAAACAGGCCAGGTGGATAATACTATCACTTTCCACTCAAGTCTTCCCAGGATGCTCAAAACACTCCCGATTTGCTACCGCTCTAAGATCAAGGCTGTTGAGTTAATTCAGAAAGCCTTAAATGCCTTGCCTTCAAAGTAACCACCTGATCCCTTATACTCCACCTTGATCACTGGTGTATCTTCTGATGGGGCATTTCTGGTAGTTCCTCTCACACCTGTGAGATTAGGTTGGCATTCGCCAGGGACAAAGGCTTTCATGTGGCAAGCCCTACCCTGTGGAACTCCCTGCTGCTTGAGGTTTGACAGCAACCACCCCTGCCTTCTCTTGGGATGACTTTGTCAAACTCTACTTTCTAGACAGGTGTTTACAATATGAATTTTTCTCTTTGACCTATTGCAGTCTTATCCATGTTTTTAAATTTACATTTTACAGATATTGATTGATTTTATCATATTATTGATATCAGGCAGATGCCATCAACGTACTGTTTTCAGCACCTGCTAAACACATTTTTGTTTAGAAAAGCTTGCCTATATGTTTAGAAAGCAGGTGCCAGTTAACTTTTCAAAAGCCTTATTGGTCTTAATTTTTCTTGGTGATGATTCTATTTTTTGTTTTGTTTTTACAATCAAGTAGTGTATAAACTCAATGAAACAAAGAAAATTATTATATCCCGCCTTTCTGCCCCAGACTGGGGACTCAAAGCCGCTTACACAAATTAAAACACAGATAAAAGCATTTCAGTCACATAAGCCACCTTTGGCATATGTTATGAAAGTGTGGGTCATGAATATGCAATTAAATAATGAGTATAAAGTTGTGCCTGGCTGCCTAAGAATCAGCTGGCTTTCTGAAAGGCACCCTCCTCCCCCAGCGAGCTATAAATATGCCCTAGTCATGAGCTAAGAGGCTGACCGCTTGTTGATGTCCCCTTGCAGGTGACCAGCCCGACGGTCTAGTATTTCATTCCAAATCTCACTGCCAGTCCTAAAGAGTTTCAAAAAAAAAAAAAAGCCTCTTACGCACTTGATAAACACCACCGATGGGGAAGGCGCTCCAATACAAGCACCCAAACGCTTTGAGTGTTTCCAACAGACAAACAAAGGCAACCCCCCCTTTTCCCCCCCTCCAAGGAGCTCATCATGCCAAGAACCCTGATTTCACCTTTAGCCTCCTTCCCAAATGTTCCATATTAAGGAAACCTTAACTCCAATGAGTCTACCTGCCGTGTTTCTGCATGAGTCACTGTTCTGCTCAGCACCCAGCGGCCACAACAGCAGCAACGCACCTCCCAGAGGCACACCAGACTTTATAGCCCCCGTTTTCCTCCAAGGCGCTCAAGGTGAGGCTGAGGGGGCAATGAGAGGCCCAAGGTCACCCAGTGAGCTTCATGTCCGTGGGGATTCGAACCCGTGTCTCCCAGGTACTTGTCTGACACTCTAACCACTACACCATGTTGGCTCTCATTGTAATGGCTCTCATTACAGATTCCTGAGTTTAATTCATGGCAGAGAGTAGGGATTCGAACCCTCATCTCCCGGGCTCTAATCTGACACTCTAACCACCACACCACACCACACAGGCTATCATATACCCAGAATTCTTTGGGTAGGGAATCGTGCTTAAAATGATTGGTATGTATGGAGTCTGGCTGGGCCAAAAGCCAGTGTTATAGGTTCCTACTGATGGATCTCGCTGTAGAGCGCAAAAAGCATGCGCAGAGGGCAAAATTGAGTGTGGAACTTGGTATGTTGCACTCTACGGTCCCAAAGACAAAATCTGAGCCACCCAAAATGCTATCTAACTTTGCAAAAACTTGCTGCCAATGTTCTGCTACCTCTGGATATAGGTCAGGTGAAATCGTCTGGTTTGGACGGGAAAGAGAAGCTTCTGTACTCGAATCGACAGGCCTCGCCTACCTAGGAGATAGGTTATCCTGGGAGACAAGCAAAGGTAATTTCAAGCCACACCCAAGCTCTGTTCTCATGATGGCCAAGTTCTCAAGAGGAGAGAGAGAGAGAGAGAGGAGTCAAACATGCCAAACGGCATGTCAGCACTAGGATGGGCAGAGTTCAATTTCTTGCCGGGACAAGCGCATAACAGGTTTTCCTCCTGAGGTCCGGAGAACGATTGAGCACGCAAAGCTTCCACCTTTGATCCATCCAGCCTAAGAATAATGAAAACCCATCTTGCTTGCTAGGATGAGTAGAGAGAGGGATATGCGGAGAAACCTGTATTGCGCAACAGGAGGAGCTGCAGCCGCTACTCCGCCCACTTTTGCCTCTGACCCCCACCTACCACTGGCATGGGCCCCCCAGAAGATCACCCATAAGGGAGGGCAACCCTTGGGCCAAAAAAAGGTCCCCTTTTTGACTCCTACTTGGAGATGCCAGGGATTGAACCTGGAACCTTTTGCATGCAAAGCAGGTACTCTACCAGAGCTACGAATCTCTCTCCAAGTAAATGGGCATGAGACTGCAACAATGGTTTGTGCATCTCTCCTAGGATAATATCCTGTGCTGCAGTTTTAGTGCAGCACTGTTTATTCGATTAATTGCTTATTATTTCATTTTAAGGTTTTGCATTGTAAGCTGCCTTAAGAAGTCCCCCCCCCCACCGCCCCAAGCTGGTGCTATACAAAAGCAGCCTTGTAAATAAGCCCACAAAAATTATTAGCCCGCAAAATATTTTACTAGCTTGCTGGGGGCTCAGAGAGCAGGGAGGCGCTCTCTGTCTCTTCCAATCTGCTGAGTTTCTGTGCTGGGTGGAGAGGAAGCGACCTGCTCACTCGCCTCTGTGGAATTCCTTGTCGCCTATGGCGAGTGGGCAGCTGCTGAAATGGATGTAAGTAGCCTTCACCAATCTGCTGCCCTCCAGATGTTTAGGACTGCAACTCTCATCAGGGTTGTCATAATCCAAAACATCTGGAGGGTACCAGCTTGACAAAGTTGGGAGTTTAATTAATTGAAAAGATACCAGCGTGGGGGGATGGGTAAAAAGAAAAAAAACCTATTAAACAAATGCTGAGCAGCTGGCAGGCCTGAGCGTCAAAGGGTCACTGTGGTCACTCCTCGCAGCTTGGAGGCTGGCATGTGACCACTGCCTATCTCACATGGCATAATAAAGGCTTTTCTTTGACTTGGCAAATCAGCTCACAGAGGGAGGCAGGGGAAGCCCCAGCAAGTGAATTAAAGCTGCTGTTTCTTTTTGCTGATCCCTCCCAAGCTCTCTTGCTAGCTCACCTATTGATCACATTCTCACCCCACCCGGTTTTTCAAGGAATTGACAATCTGAGTTCCATCAGTAGGCGAGATAAGAGAGTAGGGGGAAGGGATGGATCCTAGAATCTCTGCCCACAACCCTGGAGAGCTGTTGCCGATCAGTGTAAACAACACTGAGCTGGATGAACCATTGGTCCAGCTTAGTGTATGTGAAGGGAGATGGAGAGGCCTCGGTGCTAGAGGGGAGCAGACTACAGGCTTGTGGTTGTGGGATCTGCTTTTTTCTTATTTTAGCAAGAACCTTGAGGTCTACCAGCTGAAGCCAAACAGCCTGAGCGTGAAGGACTGTCCCAGTAAGCTTCATGGCTGAGCAGGGATTTGAACCTTGTTGGTTAGAGCATGGTGCTGACAATGTTAAGTTTGCAGGTTCGATCCCCTTACAGGCAACCTGCAAATTCCTGCATTGAAGGGGGGTTGGACAAGAATGATCCTAGGGGTCCCTTCCAACTCTACAATTCTATGATTCTCCCAAAGTCCAAGTCTGTCACTCTAATTACTACACCACACTGTGGAGGGACACCCCATGATCTACATAAAAGAGGCGAGTCTCTGCCCAGAGAAGCTTGCATATTTCATCTTTGGACACCAAGACTGGGCAGCAATGAAAGTCCTGTGCTGTATTTTTCTGCAAAAAAATGTGTTCGTATCAATGAATTGGTTTGCCAGTCGCAGTTACAATTATTAGGCAAGGGCAGTAGTTTACTAAATACACGGAAGATAAACTATGCCAGATTTGATCATGCATTTGGCTCCCAAATTTATTTGCTTCACCCCGGGTGAAGGTCCCCTAAAACAAGCTTCCTTAATTCGCATCAGAAAGTTTCCTCAATTTAAAACTTCCAGGGCCCTTGTTTTCCTTGATTGTTTTTTGCAGTGACCCGTAAGGGGAGTCCCCGAGGACAGGGAAGATGAAGAGACGGGGAAGAAGACCACGAACCTCACCACGTGGAAGAAGCAGAGGAGGCTGGTCCCCGTAGGCGATCCCTGAACGATGCTGATGTAGAGGTACAACGCAATGGCCATCGTCCAGAAGAAGGAGCTGGTGTTGGAGAAGGTGGACACGGCGCCCTGGGCCACGCAGTCCCACGTGGACGAGCCGAAGTCCTTCAGGGCCCCGTAGAAGTAGGAGGCGGCCGAGAGGAGGTCCGCCAAGGAGAGGTAAAGCAGGAGCTGCCGGGGCCGCGTCCGCAGCTCGGGCCACAGGGCGTGGGTGCCCACCAAAAGGCTAGACCCTAGGAAGGAGAGGGCGCACGAAACCAGTACCACCACCCTCTCGAAGGGGTACAACTCCGTCCGCAGAGCGCCGTGGGGCATGGCGGAAGGAGAGGCTGGCCTGGCCGCAGAGGCAAGGGGTCGGAGTGGGGCGGTGTGTGTGTGGGTATCTCAGCAGGGCAAATCAGGGCAGGAGAGGAAAGGAGTTAAGAGAAAGGAAGAACGCGCAGTGGGAGGCGAGGAAGGAAGGGGCGCAAGTTACGGAGGGAGAAAGTTAAGGGAAGAGAGAGGAGGGGAGGGGTGTCTTTGCAGGGGTGGCGGAAAGAGAGCGAGAGCGAGCGAGAGGGACCTGGGAAAGTGAAAGGAGAAGGACGCGGGGGAGAGCTCGGGTGCGCCTCGGGAGTTCAAAGGAAAGGGAAACAAAGCGCGGGGGGAGGAGCCGGCTGCGGACTCCGGCTGAGGCGCCCAGAGGCAGAAAGCAGAGCAAGCGACGGCTCCGGCTCTCGGCTCCGTCTCGCCCTGCTGCTCTTCAAGCCCCGGGCGGAGGCCTCGACGCCGCGTCCCCTCCCACCCAGGCTGGGGGCTGCTGGCTGGCTCCTCCTTTCGCTTCCCTGCCTTGCTTCGGAGCGCCGTAGACGGCGGACTGGATGAAGGAGGCTGTGCCGGCAGATGCCTTCCTCTTGAAGTGGCCAAGCCCCTTTCCCCCCAGAAGCTGAGTTTCTGAGCATGCACAGAGCGCCCTCCTCTAAGACAGCAGCACCAGGACCGTCCTATCTTAACCATGTGAACTATATTATATGTTTTCTTAATTTATTTGTATTAATATACAGTCATTATTTACTTAATTTCACAGTCTTTTTATTATTCGCTGTATTAATTATTATTACGTTATTTTAATATACGGTCTCTATCGGAGGCTGCAGTCCTATTATACCTGCTTCCGCAGAAGTAAGCCTCAGAAGACAGGAGTGCCTGGCGTGCTCTGGTCCATGGGGTCACGAAGAGTCGGACACGACTGAACAACAACATGGCTCAGTGGAAATCAATGGTACTGACTCGCTTCTGAATAGAAGTCGAGCATTGTCTCGACTGTATTTCAGAGCATGCATTCTCGACTTCGACCTCTAGATGTCAGCATTGTCCCAGGATGCAAACATATGCCAGAGCAATCGTCATTACAGTATATTATGCTGAACCTTACAACAAACCTGTAAGGAAGGCCAGTGTTACTGTTGTGCTAAGATTCCTGCCTGCCTGCTTCTTACAGGCATTTGATTCTCCAGTGTGAGAACAGAATTCTGGACAAGATGGGCCATTGGCCTGAGCCAGCAGGGCTTTTTTTGTGTTCTTAACTTCTCTCCAGATTGTAGTTTGGAGTGGTGGGGAGCAGATAGGGAGTAGCCTATTTAAGGCAATTAAGTGAGTTCCTGGGGTAATTGAGATCCCAACCAGGACAGATACTTACAGTGGAATCCTAATAATTTCCCTAGACACTGCAATAAGTTAACCCTTCCCTCCCCAGCTGCGACTCTCTCCCCTGAAAAACTGCCACCTCCTGTGTCACAATTAGGATTGAAAGAAGCCTTTTAGCAGATGAATTCTTTTCATGGGGGAGGAGCACGGCGTGGAGGAGGTAAGATGTTATCGGCAAGATGGTGAGGCCATGTGGGTGGGGGTGCATCCAGATTGCAGGCTGGTTGTTCCCCACCCCTCATTTCGAGATAAGTGACAGATTACCCAACTAAAATTTAATCAGTATTGATTTGTTTTAGGTTCTTCAAACAAAAGGGGGAGTGAGATGTGCAGATAGTTTTTTTTATGGTGTAGTCCCATGGTGGGGAACTTTTTCCCTCCCTAGGGCCGCATTCTATTCTGTGTGACCTTCTGCGGGCCACAAGGCAATGATGAAGGGAGGGGGCAGACTTTTTGGCCAGAGGCAAAAATACCAACGAATGTTAATTTTACCTTTGTTAATTTTATTTTGTTTACCTTTGCAAGATAGCCTGTCTCCACACACATTTACACACCTCTCTCTGTCCTCTCCTCAGACCAGGAAGAGGCACAGTGGGAGAGTTTCATTAACTATGAACGTCCAAATTTTGGGGTTTTGGGGGGGATACCTAGGACCCCAATTTGAGTATCAGTTACTCAATTTGGGGGGGGGACATACAAAATGTGGGGTTTGTGCTACCAAATCCTACAAAACGGCTGCAAAACTTTGGCTCAGGTTTCAGATTTTGGGGTTTGTAGTTAATGAAGCTGGATCAGAGACCAGTTACACATTAACTGACAGGTAAAAGCAGTCTGGTCCATGGGGTCACGAAAGCAGTCCAGGAAGGTGCAAAAAAGAGCAAACAGGAGGTGTGGCCAAGGAAGGGGGTGTAGCCTAGGGGAAGTGAGTCCTGTGGTCCTGGAGAGCTGTATTTTGAGTCTGGCATTCCCCACTGCTGATCTAGTTGCTTGGTGGCGCTGAATTTAGTCATAATTGGGTGGAATCGGGAGTTTCTACCATTGTCTAAGAGATAACAAAGTTTTCATCTAGCTTCCTGACTGGTGCGTCCTCTGATACCCTTCCACAATGAGAAATGTTTGCCTTGCCTGCTATCCTGTCCCTGACATTTAATCTGATCAGTCCCACTGGCTGCAAGAGACATTTCTTTCCAGTCAGCAAGAACACTTAGGTAAGTCAGATATCAAGCAGTACAAGTTTTTTTTGTTTTTTTTAAGAGAGTTATCTTTGGGAGTACGGTTGCCAACTTTTCAGCCAGCCTCTGTTACTATGCCTTTAACAACAGCTTGATCTGCAGATACATGCTTAATTTTACACCTTGAGACAGCTTACCTGCTGGGTTTTTACAAAACAGGTTGCTACAAATTATGAATGGGGAAGAATTTCTTCAGTCCACTTTTTGCAGGAAATATTTTTTTTTGCAGGGGGGGGGGGGATCAGTGTCTAGATTGCCTGTAGATCAAAATGCAACTCCCATGCAGATTACTCACCCCTCTGGATTTTTGCAAGTCAGTTTTGGTGCATTACAAAAATATGCACCTCACGTTTAAAAAATGTGTGCGCGCAATGCATATTTTACCGATGAATGAACTGAAAATACATATTTTCTATTTTCAAAAGGTTTGTACAAGAGGAATGCAATTTAAATACTTTTAGGGTTTTTTTCCTTTCAAAACAGCACGAAGACAAAAGAGCAGCACTGGGGAAGATCAAGAACAAGGGTAGACATGAATAATCTACCAGTGGTTTTCAACCAGTGTGCCATGGCACCCTGGGGTGCCTTGAATGGTGGTCAGGGGTGCCATGGGCAACACTGGCTTCCAACCCTCTTTTGTTACCTCCCTCCTCTGATGCCCTCTCACATTCCTGCCTCCCCAAGGCTTGCACAGCTGGCTATAAGCTCCGCAGGTGAATCATGCCTCTGGGAGGCACTTCTCTTTGGGGCGGGGCGGGGGCTTTGCTCAGAGACCAGGGATGGCGGCAGCAGCTGCTCAGAGGACTCCCAAGGGGAGAGGAGAGGAGGCTGAGGGAACCCTCCACAAGGGAGGGTGTCTGAAAAAGGGTGAGAGGCTGCCAGCTCTGCAGGCAAGGGGTGACATAACTGGGCTCCTGAGCCCCACAGGGGTGCCACAGAAAGAACGTAGCTGGTCAAGGGAGCCGTGGACTCGAAAAGGTTAAAAACCTCTGCCTTAGACCATATGAGCTGGGGCTTATTGGGTCTGGTGGGATGGAAGGCAGGGAGCCCAACAGTAGGTGGTGCCAGAGCCCATGAGTGGCAGAGCCGATTCTAACATTGTGTCCATCCTTCTCCCTGCAACTGAGGGAGGCAGCAGGCATTGCCACCCCCTGGGCTGGTTGTAAGAAGGCAGGTCTCTGTGGGCTGCCTTGGTGGGGCACTGCCCCATTTGTCCTTTCGGACCAGCCCCACCACTGCCTTAATGTATGCATTGCCTCAGACATCCCAGGGTTGATCACTGCGATCATCTGAGGGAGCACTACTAGTGGTCCACTAGTTGAGAAGCATACCTCAGGTCAATGAGGAGACATGCCTTCAATGTAGGGGGCCCATCTCTGTGGAACTCGCTGCCACTAGAACTCGGGCAAACACAAACTTTGCTGAGTTTCAGCTGCCAGGTTAACACTGTCTTATTTCAGGCTTCTTTGCACTGTGAATGCTGTTGCAGTGTTTTATTCTTTGATGTTTTAATTTAGGCTATAAAATGTTGTTTGGTGCAATTGTTTTAAGCTGCTTCAAGACCTATATGCGTTGAAAGGGGATATATAATTTTGAATGATGTTTTTGAATGATACAGCAAATTTTGGTAAACTGCTTTGAGAACGTCTTCAGGCAATCAAATGGAAGAGAAGTCGTCTAAATAGATATAGGTAGGTAGGTAGGTAGAAGTGAACTTCTATGCACAGGACCAGTATACCACCGAAAACCAGACATGGGGTGAGGGAAAACAATGGGTTAAAATGAGTACATTCGTGTATTTAGCTCATGAGTTCAGCATCAACACCCAACTGTCCTCTGTTGGAAACACAGCACTGGGATTGTAGAGTGGGCAGGTGGAAACAGTGTTTGCAGGTTTAGACCGAGCCCCTAAAAAAAGAAAATAAAACCAGAGTCTCACCTTTAGGCTGGTGCCAGTATTACTTTCAGTCCGATGGATTTACTCTTGGTGGAATGTAGAAGGACTCTCTTGTCGTGGAGATCTGTGAAGCATTCTTGCTTTTTAATCCTGGCTAGTCAAGATCTCTCAGGCTTGGAGCCCAAGTGTTGAGAGGTGGAGGAGTGAAATGACTTTGAGAAAGAGCACACGAGGGTGACATACAAGTGTCACCTGTGTGTCTAGAGACTGGCAGATCTGTCTGTTTTGGTTCCTCTAGGCGTCTCATTTCCTCAGTCTTCAATTCTCCACATTTCTATATTAGTTTGTGGTGTGTGTGTGTTTTTTAAAGTCCTCATGAAAACTCTTCAAAGCAAATTTCTCCCAAGATACACATTCTTAAGATGCAAATTTGCCCAGGGTGCACATTTCCCCCAATATCTGCAACCAGAAAATATTGTTTTAATGTTATAACCTGCCCTGGAATCTTAATGAAATAATAATGCATCTTTGTACATTTCTCAAACATATGCCTTTTTATGCACCCTGAGTTTTTGTAGACACAAAATGTGTGAATTTTGAAGGAGGGCTGTTTCTCAGGTCGCAGGTTATTTTGGGAACAGCAAATTAGGTGGGTTCGCCTTTTAAATGTGGGTGGGATCATATTTCTCACCCACACGTCCCTAGGTCTTTCAACTTAAGCTTCCAAGGTAGCAAAAGCAAGAAGAGAAGCATGTACTTTGATTTTATTGTATTTTATTTTTTAAAAAAATCACTTTGGGATCATACATAAGCAACTTCTAAAGCCCAACTTTTAGTGCAGGAGTAGGGGGCCTTTTTCAGTGGGCCACATTCTTTCATGGGTAAGCTTCAAGGGGCCACATTTCAGGAGTGGGTGTGGTCTAAGTCAAGCTGTGCGTATGTATGGCAACACATGAGACTTACCTTTGTACAGGAGCCATATGGCCCATCTGTGCAGTAGAGGTTTATAACATCCAGGCAAAGGAGATCAGGTGCAGATCAGGTGTGGCCTGTGGAGAGGTGTGGGGGTGGAGCCATGATTTAGGATAGGGGCCGGCAAAGTTATTGTGGCTTGGGCCAGTTCATGGTCCTGCAGACGCTGCAGTGGGCTGGAGTGCATGTGTTCTGTGTGTAAACACTATTTCCGGCACTCCTTCCAGCGCGGAGGAGGCATGTGCAGCTTGCAGTCGGAGGGCTTGAATCTCCAGGTAGGCGAGAGTGCCTTTAATTGTAAAATTAAAACGACAAAATTGTACTAACAAAATTATTAAGAAGAGTGCAAGCTTCAGCTTGGGAGGAGTTGGCCTTGAATTACAGCACAGAAACTCGGGGTGGGGTCTGCCCTCCTCTGTTTCCCTCTCCCAATTAACCCCCACCTCCCATGACTGCCAGGGGGGAAGCCCCTAGGTCTCATGTTTGGGTCCTAAAACCTCACTCAGGGTCTGGGGTGCGCCTAACAACCCCCTACCCTCCTCTCCCTGAACCTGGGTGCTTTCTGTAGCTTCTGAAGTCCTCCTGGTTTCCCAGAAGCTGTCCAGAGTATGTGTGGAATGAACAGAGGCCCATGCCGTTTCCAGGAATAGGAGTCCTTTCTCTTTGGCTCTGCAGGAGGAAACGCTCAGCAGGCATGAAAGTGTGTAGCACTTCTGCAGCAGTATTCTTGCTGATTGCTTCCTCCATCATTGCACACAACAACCAGCTAAGACACTGCCAGAGAAGCACTCACAGAGAGCTGGCCGGTAAGGCAGACACAGGGAAGGACACCAGCCTCTCCACCTCACCTTCTTTCTTGAGGTTAAAAGCCCTGGGAAGAAAAGAAGAAGAGGGGAAAAAAGGTTTGCTCAAAGAGGACTAGAAGCTTGATCCCACAACCAAGCACCTAGATTTTGGCAGGGCCTCGGCCAAGGGCATCCTTTTGGCTTAGCTATGTTACAGGCTTAATACAGCTTGATACAGGCTGCATACACACCACACGTTTAAAGCACACAAGTAGGGAGAGTTCCTGCCGCACTCAGGTCCTGCTTGTGGGCTTCACTGGGGCATCTGGTTGGCCACTGTGAGTACAGGATGCTAGGCTAGGTGGTCCTTTTCACCCAATCCAGCAGGGCTCTTCTGCTGTCCTTAGGATATTCCTTCTCCCTCCAGCCAGGCCGGCTCTACTATTAGGGATGGGGAACCTGTGGCCCTCAAGATCTTGTGGGACTCCAACTCCCATCAGCCCCAACCCGCATGGCCCTTTCCAGGAGGGAATCCCCTAATCTGCCCACTACTTCCTCTCTCAAGGTAGCCAAACGCCTCCTACTTTGGTTTGATTCCCCCCCCCAGATTGTTTTATGTTATTATGTATTGTAAATATTCTTATGTTGCTTTCCAATCTTAGATTGATTTGACTGAAGGGCGGGCTCTAAGTCACCTAAATAAATAAATAAAAAGTTAAGCTCAGGTACGCTCTCTCAATAAACTGTTGTGATATTTTTTTTCTCTCCTGTTTTGCTTTCAGTTTCGTGGTCTGTTTTATAATACAGATTATTGCGATTTTTATTATTTGGCTGGCTATTCTGTGTTCTGCATCTGCATTGATGAAGGGCAAGTTATAAATATTTTACAGAAACCAATCAATAGAATCCTATTAAAAGGGAAGTCGGTTGTCAGTTCTTTAGTTTGGATGGTATTCCACATTAGTCATTCTCAAAGCTGACCCATGAGTCCATTGATCTTCAGTGGGTCATGGCTGGCCCCACCTGAGCTATGTACATCCCAGAATCCCTTGCACCACCAAAAAGGATTCTGGGTCAAGCTTAGGTGTGGACCAGTCTGTCAATTTCCATTCATCTCAGTTTCTCATTTTTCCAATCTTGCATTCAGTTTGTCACACTTCCACATCGGTTAACAAAATGTAAGACTAAAGTATATCTCCCCCTGTATGCAAATGGTTTGGAAAAGTCAGATCTATAGCAACAATGATTAAGTCAAGTTAACCTATTAGAAAAGAACACACATAAATCAACCTAGTAGGTTTTTGGAAAAATGGGTGGGATTTTTGGAATAAGTTTAATGATATTGTTGAACTTTATGCTGCTTTCAACCTGCTGTAATAGTGTAAGTATATGAAAAAGTTTGTTTACTTCATTGAGTCTAAACAAAATAAAATACAGTATTAAATAAATAGAAACGGCTAAAAATCCACCCCCATTTTAAAGCACGTTTCTCCAAATTTCTGCAAGCAATTTCCTCTATTATCATGCATTTTTGTATATTATTTTCACTACTCTGCATGTTTCCATGCACCAATATATGCATTTTAGTACGGTTTGTTCAGAAAACCGCATCCCAAAATTTGGGAAGGCATGAGTTTCGAAGGACAGCTGCATTTCAGTTTAAAAATGTTTTCAAGATGTGCAAATTAGGTAGGGCTCATGTTAAAATGCTTACTGTACCTAGATTTCTCCCTCTGCCCCTAGCCAATATTTTGACCTTCAAAGCAAAGCAAAGAAAGATGTAAGACTTTACCAATCTGGTGCTCTTCAGCTGGGAGTTGTGGTCCAAAACATCTGGAGGGCACAAAGGAGCACAGGAAGCTGCCTTCTTCCGAGTCAGACAATTGGTTCACCTAGTAAGCATTGCCTACTCTGACTGGCAGCAGCCCTCCAGGATTTTCAGGCAGGGGTCATTTCCACTCCTACCTGGGCCTGCTGCCAACCTTACCTGGGGCCTTTTGCACAAAATGCGGATGCTCTGCCGCTGTAAAGGACAGCCATTGTGATATTAAGGCCTAGAAGCTTGCATTTTGCATGGGAAAGCACAGATCTACAAGACAATGGGAGACCTCTGCACTTAGGCATGATTGCAGAGCAGCCCTTCGCCAACCTGGTGCCCTCCAGCTCCCGTCGGCTGTGCTAGCAGAGGCTCATGGGAGCTGTAGTCCAAAATGTCTGGAGGTCACGAGGCTGGCAAAGGCTGCTCTAGGAAGTGCCCTCTATTGCAGGAGGTTGGACTAGATTACCATTTGGGGTCCCTCCTAACTCTGCAGTTCTATGATTCCATGATGCCACCGAGCCACGTTCATGCTCCTGCCCTCAATCATTCAGACTGCCGTAGGGTTGCATTTCCCAGCTCCACCCTGTTTCTCCCCAAACAGAACACTCTGGAAGAAAGCACTGTGGGGTTACAGAGGGTGCACCCATGAATCATCGGAGACTCACAGGATTCGTCTTGACGCAGGCGAGCAGCCACGCCAGCAGGAAAAGGGGGAACTCGGCTGGTGCAGAAGGCTGGCAGGAGAACGCCAATCTGGAGCTTTGAAAAGGAATGCGCAAGGGGGCAGGGTTTGGGGGCCAGGCTGCTGCGCACAGGGAAGGGAAAAAATGCCCCTGCCAACATCTGATCCCACCTCACCCTAGGGCAAAACCATCATGCCATCCCATAATGGAAACTCAGCTCTCTATATAGAAACAGGAGGACTAGAATATTTTTACAGAGCATCTGCCTTGCATGCAGAAGTTCCCAGGTTCAACCCCCAGCATCTCCCACTAAGGCTGAGAATATAGGCCCTGCCTGAAACCTCAGGGAAGCTGTTGCCAGTCAGTGCAGACAATATCTGGACCAATGGTCTTGACTTGGCACAAGGCAGCTTCCTTTGTTCTTATTTAAATCAGTCTTTAATTTCGAATCATGAGGACCAGAATCTTATTTTACGTTTACAGGAAATGCCATAGCTCAGTGGCTGAGCATCTGCTTTGCATGCAGGAAGTCCCAGGTTCAATTCCTGGTTTCTCCCGGTAGGGCTGGGAGAGACTCCTGCCTGAAGCCCTGGAGAACTGCTTCCAGTCAGTGTAGGCAATACTGAGCTTGATGGACCAATGCGTCTGGCTCAGTATAAGACAGCTTCCTATGCTCCTGCGTCTTAAGTGAAGGCAGAGCAGCAGAAAGTCTTGGGTTCAATCCCTGGCATTCCATGTAGGGATGGAAGAGGCTCCTGGAGAGCTGCTGCCGGTCAGTGTAGGTAAAGCCAAGTTAGAAGGCAGCTTCCAGTGTTGGAATAGACTTGGATTGGGACACAGTTTTTCCCCCACCATAGAATTAAAGCTGACGTGGCATTAGGAGGTTGAAAGAAGGTTGAAAGAAACAGAAAAGTAGTCAATTTACCTGTTCCACGAAAACCTTCAGGACTAGCATCCTGTTCGGTTGTCAACAGGACGACTGCTGAGGATATCAGCTGGGCAGCAGAAGGAGCCAGTCTCCTCCCTGTCCAAGGGTGGAGCCCCCGCCCCGCCCCCACCCCCACCCCTGCAGTCAGTACTTTAACCTAGTGTTGAAATACACAGAGACAAACTCACATTGTTCCAAAAAGCCACACTTCCTTGTGGGAGGACAGGGAACTCCAAAGTTTCATTGACCCACTGACCTCACCTGCCCACTGCCATCCCTGCAGCTGGATGGACGAGGGAGAGTCCAAGGAGGAAACGTGAGACGTCTTGGCCAGACTTCGGCTTTCTGAAAAGCAAAACCAGAGGGAAAAAAGGAAACAGAGAGAAAGAGAAAGAGTTCCTGCATGAGTCATCCATAAAGCTGAATGCAGAAAGTTTTGAAGCAAAACAGAGTGACGCTTCACCCCTTTGCCCTCCGTGGTTGCCCTTCCAGTCCATTCTTACAATTTCTCTCTCTCTCTTTTGGACCTGCCTATCTTGGGACATTCAAAGAACTGAGACACCCAGTCCAGGGCTAAGAGCAAGAGCAGGATAAGTGCAACCAAGTGTTGAGTTTCACTTCCTGGGGAATCTCAATTTTGAAAAACAAAAACAAACCCAAGTTGCTAGTCCTTATGACCTTATGTCATTTTAGTTTCTGGTTTGATTTTAAATGTTTACATCCTACCTTTCCCCCAAGGAGCTCAAGGTGGTGTATAGAGTTCTACCCCACTCCATTTTATCCTCACAACAGCTCTGTGAGGTAGGTTAGGCTGAGAGGCAGTGGCTGGTCCAACATCACCCACTGAGCTTCGTGGTTGAATGGTAACCAGAACCTGCTGGTCTCCCAGCTCATAGACCTATACTGTGACCATTACACTACACTGGTTCCCTAAAATTATTATTTTAAGATTATCCTTATTGGTTGGCACCCGTCTGTCGCAGGAGACAATGGAGGAGTGAACCTTTGGGGGTGAAATCAAACTGTTGGAAGGTTACAGCACCTGCTGTGTTATGTTTTTACAAATAAAGGTGTGTGACTAATGCCAGTCCAACTCTGTGTAGGGCCACTGAAGTCAATGTACATTACTAACTTGAGTTCATTAGTTGGTTGTATCCAAAGCTGGTCCAATTCAGAGTAGACCTACTGAAGTTATTGAACGTGCCTATCTTAGGGGGTTGTATCCAACTAAATTTTTCTCAGAGAAGACCCACTGACAAATGACAGGCCCAATTTATTCATGATCATTGGGTTGTCTCCAGTGCTAGATCTACTCAGAGGAGACCAGGCATAAGCAAACTCAGCCCTCCAGATGTTTGGGGACTACAACTCCCACCATCCCTGACCACTGGTCCTGTTAGCTAGGGATGATGGGAGTTGTAGTCCCAAAACATCTGGAAGGCCGAGTTTCCCTATGCCTGGAGTACACAATGTGAGGTTAATGACCATGACCAACTTAGGTCCATTAATTTCAATGGGTCTACTCTGAATGGGGCTCAGTTGGAAACAACCCACAGATGGCAAATAATAAATCACTCTAGGGGAGGCTGCCCACTGCATCTCTGCGCGAGTCCCCATTCTGGCTTTGGTGCAAATTTGGGGAAAATTGGGTCTACCCTGAGCAGAACCTATTCAGACACAACCCTTTAATTCTGTAAATCACCTTAGAATGACAGAATCACAGAATGGAAGAGTTGGAAGGGACCCCACGGGTCCTCTAGTCCAACCCCCTGCAATGCAGGAATCTCAACTAAAGCATCCATGACAGATGGCCATCCTACCTCTGCTCACTTTTTGTGAGCCTTTTGTTGAAACAAAGCAAAAATATTAACCCAAAACTAACCAGTGGGCAAATATACACTCCCTCAACAAAAGACAAGGGGGAAGGAAAGAAAGGTATTTGAAAGAGATCAAAACTTCTTGGCTGTAATAGCCACCCATCTGTCACTCAGGCCCTGCCCCTGTTTTTTTAGGAGCTGTAATCCTTGCACTGGCTTAACCAGGTGGGTTGACTTGTATTCACAGCGAAGGGCAGGGTGTGGGGAAGGAGGACAGAGGCTAAGAGATGGGATCAAGCAAAGGGCAACTCACACACCCTTAAAACACACACAGCTTCAGTTCTGAGTCACAGGCCCCGGGAACAAACAGCAGGCTGAACGACCCAGTTTGACAAGGGCCTATAAAAGCCACAATAATTATGCAACTCTCTCAAAAAGGAAAAGGCTACCTAACTAGCTTAGTCATTCTTAAACCTTGTGCTAGGGCAAGTCGGCATGAGTATGTTGTGAGACATGAACTAACAACATTTCAGGCTTCTGTGTGAGGCCACCCAACTAGAGGGGCTTCCTGTTGCCTCTCCGTGCGAGTGCCTGCTCTGGCTCTCCTTCTAGTCACCCAGAGAAAGCAGGTGATTTTGCCACATCTCAGCAGCAGCAGAATTCGGATGACTTGACCACTTCCAAGGTTATTTCAGAACGCTGCAGCAAAGTGTTGTCGCCAGGACCATGTCAAAAGAGGCATTCTCATCTTCCTGTCGCCAATTCTCTTCCACACAGAAGGGAACACCTCTTCTAAAATGATGCTTGTCATCTGCAGTGTTTGTACGTACCTGTATTAAATATCACATATGCATTTTTTAAAAAATGTGTCTGCCACCTAATTAATCAGGGGGTGTTTTTTTCAGCCAATCAAAGCTCTGGGAATTGTAGGTCTGTTAGAGGAATTGGGTCCTCCTAACAATTCTCAGCACTCATAACAAACCACAACTCCCAGGATTCTTTGGGGGTTTAAAAAGTGGTATAATACTGCTTTAAATGCATAGTGCAGATGGGGCTTTGGGTTGCAATCCCATAGACAGTTACCTAGGAGCAAGTCTTACTGAGCTCAATGCGACTTTAGGAATACATTGTCCAGACACACACACACACACACACACGTTTCACTTTACGTGGCTCCTTTGAATTCAGGACAAACGTTGATCTCATTCTGTGTGGCTTAATATATAATAATAGTCAGGTTTTATTTATCAAATCTCCCTTCTATATATAGGGACACAGGAACAATTCAGTGCAGTTCACAATTTTAATGCAAAATGACCTAATTTGTTCCCAAAACAATGTGTGAATTGCAATGAAGCCACCCTTCCCCATTCACATAATGTTGACTTTTGTAGTGTGGTTCTCCAACAACAACAAATGCATGTATTGGGGGAATCATTCAGAGGAATGCATCTTTTAGGCAAAATTGCACACACAGAATATGTATCTAAAGGGAACAGTGGCAAATTTTCATGAGGATTTAAGGGGGTGGAATAGCTGATGCAAAATGCATCCTTTAACTTACATTTGGAAAAATGAGAAACTGATATTGACAGGCTCGGCCATCCCAATCTATACAAAACCCATCTATAAATATAAGACCATCAGTAAAGGGCACATAATTACCCACTTGCCAAAGATTATTTCAAGACTTCTGCCCCTCCTTCCTTTAATGATACTGTGTGAAAACCAGTGTTTTGGCTTTTTTATGCATTCCAAGAAATCCTCAGGGCCAGCTAAATTGGGGGGAGGTGGGGACTGCAGCTCAGAGGCAGCACTTGTAGGGTTGTAGCCAATACCAGTCCTGTTCAGAGTAGTCCCACTGAAGTTGATGGACATAACTAACTTCTGTCCCTTAATTTCAACTCGTTAACTTTGAGAAAAACTTAGCTCACTAAATGTACGGTGTGGATGTGGCCTATTATACCACTTTAACAGTCATGGAGAATGCTGGGAACCGCCGTTGTGTAAAGAGTGCTGACCTCATGAGAGCTACAGTTCCCAGCACCCTGAACAAACTACAGTTCCCAGGATTCTCCATTTAAAACAGTAACATTGAATGATATTTGTAAACAAAATAAAATTAGAGCAAATGGCAAGAATATATTCTGCCATTCATAAACAAAAACAAAATGCGGTTTATAGCAATAAAAAAAACACCCATATTTTAAAAGTTGAAATAAGCTAACTGTTGTGGAAAGATGCATTCTTCCTTCCCTGCATAAGCCTGAAGGAACAGAAAAGTTTTCAGAGCTGGGACAGAAGGCAGAGCATTCCACAGGGCTGGGAAGATGACATCAAAGGCTCAGTTCTCTGCCACCGCTAAATGAACTTCACCAACAACCCCCCTGCAGATGATCTCAATGATGGAGCTGGGATATAAGGGCTCTCAAGAGACCCTTGCAGTACCCTGGACCTAAGCTGCTTTGTCAATCAATGCAGAGACCTTGAAACTGGCTTGGTAGCAGATGGGCAGCCACTGCAGATGTTTCAACAAGGGTGTCACATGTTAAATAGTGCCACACTGTTGGGAGGAGGGCTTCACGGCACTGCTTCCCCCCCCCCCCCCACGACAGCCGCTCCTGTAGTGTAGTCAGCTCCGCTGCGCCCTGGTATTTTTGCAGCCTGGGTGACCTCTTGCACCAGGTAATTCATAATATCCTATGTATATGTGCAGAGAGCTTCCTAGCCTTTTCTCTAACTGCTCCCTACCCCACTCCCCATTCCAGAAGCCAAACAATATTTGATGAATGCATTGTACTTATTGCACTGTATTCCTGTACTGAGTTAGTACACACACACACACACACACACACACACACACACACACACACGTGCATTGCAGATCATGAATTTTGCAAAATATATATATCCTACCTGCACAGACTTGGAAAGTTAGCATACTTGGAATGAAAGGGAAACTCTGGAGAGTTTTCAAAACGTTGGTGCACCAGGATGGAGCTTCTGAGGTTGGGATCTGCAACTGGATGTCTTGAAGTGTGAAGCGGCTGAACAAGTCCAGGCAAGCCCAGGCAGAATCATTTTCTAAGACTTCCCTCCCCATTCAGTTCGCCAGGAAGCAAGCAGCCGTCATAGCAGTGAATCTTTCACTCAGCTTATCTTTCTACTAGCAGTGTGGGAGCATGCAAGCTTTGAGTTCACACAGCATTCTTCATCAGAGGGGAAAGGAGGCAGAAGATACAAGTCTTTATCGCCAGGTTAGAGCATAGCTGTCAAGTTTTCCCTTTTCTCACGAGGAAGCCTATTCAGCATAAGGGAATTTCCCTTTTAAAAAAGGGAGAACTTGACAGCTATGGGTTAGAGCAGGCACCCCCAGATTTTGGCCCTCCAGATGTTTTGGACTACAATTCCCATCTTCCCCAACCACTGGTCCTGTTAGCTAGGGATCATGGGAGCTGTAGGCCAAAACATCTGGAGGGCCACAGTTTGGGGATGCCTGGGTTAGAGTGTTAGACGAGGACCTGGGAGACCGGGGCTCAAATCTCCCTATTTGCCATGAAGCTCACTTGGGCCAATCACTGCCTCTCAGCCCAGCCTACCTCACAGGGTTGTTGTGGGGATTAGATGAGGACAGGGAAGACCAAATGCAATGAATAAAAATATATAATAAACGCTTAAAGCCCAACCCGGTCATAAACTCATGCAGAAACTTTTCAGAGAAGTTGCTGAATTACAACTTGCTACTACACTGAAAACTATGGAGAGACCTGGTCTGAATAGATATTGGATTCTTATCTCATTACATATGCTAAAACTATTTTTGGTCATCTGCATACTACCCCTTGCTTTTTCCTGTAGGACTAATTGCAGTCATCAACAGGTTTGCCATACCCATTAAGTCAATCACCCGTCTCCTACTACCATCCTGAGAAAACCCCCACCCTCCCACTATATATAAGGGTCTGGTGACTTCTGTTTCAGTGTATCTGAAGAAGTGTGCATGCACATGAAAGCTTATACCCAGAACAAACTTAGTTGGTCTTTAAGGTGCCACTGGACAATTTATTATTATTTTTATTTTGACTACGTCAGACCAACACGGCTACCTACCTGAATCTAGAAACTTTTCAAGACTGCAACCTTCTCTCATTCTCAGTGAGCTTCTGAAATACACACACCTTTTGAAGGTGGAAGATTCGCGAAAAATACTACCTTGCAGGGTTGCTGTAAGGATTGCTGATAAAATGGTCTGAGGGCAGATCTAGCCCTGGGCAAATTAGTAGCACCCGGCTACCGGTGGCTCTGGAGGCAGGGAGGAATAAGTACCGTACATGGCAATGCCCATCAGAAAACTCTTCAATTGGTTCATCAGGCCTTGGCCAAGTATTTTGGTGCATGTGGGAATGAGCTTTCAATGCACATTGACGTCTGCATTGGCGGCACACATAGTAGACCAACTGTGTGCATGGATGCCTGTTGCTGGATTGGGCCGAACGTGTGGAAGATGCTTTGAAAGCACAATATAGTCTAACCATAACGTGTTGCATCCAGTGCTGGCCCTACTCAAAAGTAGACTCATTGCCATTAATGGATATGGCTTTGATGAGTAAGTGCATTGATTTCAGTGAGCTTAGAGAGTATATAACTGAAATGGATGCAAGACATTGACGATGACTTTCAAAGACTAGTCGCAGTTTTAAGGGTAGTATATAAAAAGCAAAAATCCTAACGCATATTGACAGTTAACTTGGAATAAGACATGCATTTCAAGCACTGTCGATTCCCAAAGGAGAAGCACTTTCTTTGGAAGCATTTGATCATTCTTAAAAAAATACGTTCGTGCAGTGCAGCTTCTCGAGAATGAATACAGTCAAATACCGGTAGTTGTTAGCCACCTAACTATGCAAGTTTGGAGTTACACAGGCCCTCGAATAGTGTTGCACTCATCTGTGGGAGGCACAAGGTTCAGAAAATGGGATGATTGCACTTATCCTGGGCAAATGCACACTTTTGACTGGGGCTGAAGCGCATGAATAGAGAGGTGCGCTGAGATTGCACCTAAACAATATACTTTTTTGGGGCTGGGTGGGCGTAATACCGTAATACTACTGGGGGCTCATCCAGTTAAGCTGATTGGTTGACAATTCACAGAAGACAATATTTTTTTGTACACAGTCTGTGGAATTCTCTGCTGCACGATGCTTTTGTGGGGAACAGCTCCATGGCTTTTAGATAGAACCTCCATCTTCCATGACAGTGTACCTCTGAAGAAGAAATACGTTCTCTTCATAGCCTACTTCTTAGAGACTGCTCCACAGTTGGAAAAACTTTGGCCTGATCCAGCCATGCTCATCGTCCATTCTGTCTGCCCCACCATACATGGCTTGAAGAGTGTTTGACGATGAGTAGAAGAGGCCTTCCTCACAGCCACGGAAGGTGAGTTTTTTTGCAGTCACCCATGGCATAGACACTTGAGTGATTCGGAAAAGCCAAATTGGCAGGCGAGGACAGAATACTGCAGCGATGACATCACAAACCACGAGCCTAGGCAGCCACGTTCAACCCATGTAAGCTAGCTAGTCCATCTGCTTCTGTTACTGATATCCCCCCCAACTTTACCACAAACACTACCATCTCCCCAGCACACAACCTTCCTGCCTCTTCTCCTCGCCCTAAAACTTGCTCCAAACGGCAATACAAAAATCACACTTTCAAGCTGGTGCCCATCATTCTTGCTAAACCTAAAGAAGAAGGGGGGGGGGAACCCACTGCAATGCACACGAATAAAAGATTCAAGATATGCCTGCTGCCTTCTTTCTGCTACCTATTTCCTCCAGTTTCAGTCTCTGGGTGATGCTCAGATTCAGAAGCATTGTTAATGAAAGCCCATTATTCCAGATTTCACACACACACACACACACACACACACACACACACACACACACACACACACAGTCACTGACCAAGGTCTGCTTAAGTAATTGGGATCCCCCGCCGTCCCTATCTGAGGATGGTATCCAACTAAGTCCTATAATAATAATAATAATTTATTATTTATACCCCACCCATCTGGCGGGTCTAAGTCTTAAAATTAATGGACCCAAGTTACTAGTGTGGAGTCATTTCAATGGGTCTACTCTGAGTAGGGCCAACGCTGGAGACAACTCAATACTTTTTAGAACTGCGGCAAAAGTGCAGTTGGTGCATGTACATTACGTGGGCTGATAAGCCATCAATATTAACTAGGTTTCTGCACGGAAAAGTATTGAAGTATTGAATCCAGAAATAAGGGGCCATTGAGTTCAGTGGGGTTTGCTTCCTGGTAGTATGGTAGCAGATCTCTCCCACGGAGAGTATGGTAGTGTGGTACCATAGCAGATCTCTCCCGCGGAGCCAAACTCTCAAAACCTGAGCGCCTGCCAATTCTCTCAACTCTCTCATAATTTTTTCCTCTGCATGGAAAGCCATGAGGCTCCCAAGAGAGAAAGAAAGAAAGAAAGAAAGAAAGAAAGAAAGAAAGAAAGAAAGAAAGAAAGAAAGAAAGAAAGAAAGAAAGAAAGAAAGAAAGAAAGAAAGAAAGAAAGAGAAATGAAAGCCTATTCAAGTTTCTAGCCCTCTTGGTCATAGGGACCTCCAGCTGTAGACTGTGTCCTAAAAAGGCCTCTATTGTGGGCAACCATGAATTTGTACCCTCGTGGCTATGTGCACGGCAACAGAGAGTTCAAGACTAAAACATGGAGTGCAGCAATAAAGAGACTGGTCCTGTCTGAGGTATTTTTTGAGAGCTGCAAGAACGAGCCTCCCAACTGGCTCTGTGGAGAGAGGACCGAAAATTATTTTCCTGGAAGTCTTGAAAACAAAACGAAAAGCAGTGTCACCCAATGAGCTTTTAACCAGCCATAAATCTCAAAAGCTAATGGAGTCCTGAGTGTCATCGTAACTTATCCTGACACTAATTTTTCCCTGCAGTAATCAAACTCCAGAAGATGAGCCGACATCGCTTGCCAGAGGGGAGTGTGTGTGTGTGTGTGTGTGTGTGTGTGTGTGTGTGTGTAACATCTACAAAATTTAAATGCAGAACCTAGGTAGCACTTTGAAACAACAAGAGATCCCCTTCTAAACCATAATTCAAAAATAATTTAGAAAATGGAAATTCCATTTACACCTAGTGGGTCATCTACCACATTAATTCTACTCAAGAGCAAGCTCAGTGAAATGACTGGATGCATGATGAACTTATGATATTAAGTTTCAATTGGGCTACTCTGAGTAGGACTTAGTCGGATACATTCCAGTGAACATTTTCCAGAAGTAGTGAGGATGACAATATCAACTCTCTTCTAGATCATAAATTTTACCCAGGAATAAGTCCCACACACTTTAATGCAAGTTACTCCCAGGTAAGCATGCAATAGAGCTTTGCAGCCTTCAGCTAATTCCAGTCCATCCCAAGCTCACTAAACACACACACACACACACACACACTCTCTCTCTCTCTCTCTCTGAATCTGTAAATATATATTCATTAGTCTGCCTAATGAAATTTAAATTCAAAACTCAAATGGGGCAGGATAGAAATATTGTGGGGATGGGGAAGAGAAGTAAAATATAATTAGTTCAATCCACAAGCCACTTAAGCCAAAGCACTTGCAGAAATCCAGGCGCTGAGCTGTAAGGACTGACTTTGAAATCCCAAAGGATTTCGGCTTTTCAAAGTGGGTCCGAAATAGTTCCATGCAGAGGCGCAAGATGAGATTTCCCCAGCTTTCAGAGACTGAGGATGGAACCCGAAGTCAAACCAGACACAAGGATTTGCATTTCCTCCTCTTTTAGAGAAAGAGAGGGTCATACAGATCACCTTTGCTACCTCATTTTTATTTCTTAACACCTGGAGAAAGGTAGAATTTAAAAGGGAGAGAAAGGTCACTTACCTTGCTGTCCAAGCGTCCAAAGGAGAGGCAAGCCTTGGGTGGATAGATGGATGGATGGAGAGAAGTCGGCTAGCCAGCTTAGCTGGCTTGAAAGTTGACTGCAGTGTCTTCTTCTCCCTCTCGCACACAATGACATTGTTCGGGATCTCTGGCAGAGCAAACTGCTCAGCTCAGCAGACTTCCCCCCACAGTGCCGCAACACAGAGCTGCAGGAGTTCTGCATATCAGCATGTTCAGGAGACTCTTAAAGGGGAAGGCACCCTCTCCGAGAAGCCCCAAAGGCAGGCATGGGAATAAAGGCGGTGGGGGAGGTGAGGTGGGGGAAATTAATTAATTAAAAGGAGTGCGATTGGCGGTCGCAGGCTCAAGGGCGCATGAGAGCATCAGCAAGGTCATCTGGACAACCCCCCCTCCTTTCCCTGTTCTTCTTCTTCCCTCTCTCATTCTAGCAGAGGAGAGGTATTTGTTAAGTGTGCGGGGATGCTCCCTGGGACCACAGTTTGAACGGCTGTCTCGGTTGCACGCGCATCACCTGCGCATGGCATGGCCTCGCGCCGGGACGGAGGAGGACGTGCAAAGGAAAGAACACTGCAGTGCTCCAGTGCAAACAGACACACACGCACACACACACACACACACACAGCATACCCCAAGCAGGGCATGCAGAGGAGACATTCCCAGCTGACTGCACACCTTTTAGCGGCATCAAGCTGCGCATGAAACCTGCTTTGTGCAACTCTGTCCTGTAAAGAACTACTGTGGTTGCTTAAGGCTTCTGTTAGTCCCTTTGCACAACGGCCCTGCAAAGTTAGCCCCCCCCCCTTTTAACAGATTTTGACAGAGACTTAGGCTGCAGACACACCATACATTTAAAATACATTTAAAGCACATCTCTTCCTCCTCTCAAAGAACCCTGGGAACTGTCATTTGTTAAGGGTGCTGGGAACTGTAGATCTGTGAGGGGTAAATGTCTATTCCTGGGATTCTTTGGGAAGTCAGGGAAAATGTGCTTTAAATGAATGGTGTGTCCACAGCCTGAGAAGTATCACCAAGGTTAAAAAAGGGAAGCTTCTACAACAGAGTCCTGTTGAGAGGTGGGAACTTGGATTCCAGAATACCTGGCTACCTGCAGACTGCACTCACTAGTTAAATGTGTGTCCTGGTGTTTTTTAAGGGTCCCAATTCAGAGAGAGCAAGCAAAGGAAAATTGGGGCCTAAAAATGCAAAGGTATTTTCACCCAGTCTTACAAAAAGAGGACTGGGCCACCAGCACTGATTCTGTTAGACTTTGGTCCTTGTGAAAAAAAGACCACCACGGAGAGCAGCCTGAATGTAAGTGAGTTGTGATGTAATGGTTAAAGTGTCAGACTGAGACAGGGAAGGCCTGGGTTCAAATCCTCACTCGGCCACGAAGAGCATCCAGTGACCTTGGGCCAGCTGTGGTATACCTCCAAGGGTTGTTGTGAAGAGAGAACATATGGGAGGGCAAGCTTATAGAATAGTAATTTATTCACCAAGTACTTACATACTTGGAATTTGCTTTGGCTAATTTTACAATGCAAACGTACTTTATACAAAATATCTGTTAAATACTATTTCAAGCAAAGAGGAGCCACTCCGACTGCACCTGGAGCTTTTGCCTTCTGTCCCTGTAGTGACTTCAGAACAGGTTGAGGTGGTTGTTGGTGCCTCTGGCGCCGAGTGACTTGCTCTAGTTGATAATGCTTGACTTTGCTATAAAACTGATTCAGGTCGTTTGCCAATTGACTCTCCGGAGCAGAAGAATATGTTCTCTTATATTCAGTAAAAGAAGGTGTTCTCTTATATTCAGAAATGTTCTGTAAATTCTTCTGAAGAGTAGCCAAACCATGTTTGAGAATGCATTGCATTAAGCTGTCAGTTGCTGAAAATCACAAGTGGGGAGAGTTACTCTCACACTCAGGTCTTGCTTGTGGGCTTCCCTTTTGGGGCATCAGTTTGGCCACCGAGAATCACCCCGTTCAGAGCCAGTATCCGCCTGGCCTCAGGTCTGAGGGAGAAGTCAGTGCGAAAGGCAGCAGGTTCCTTGAAAAGCAGAGCTTGTTTTTTCTACCTTGGAATAAGTCGGAGATGGGGAAACCTTTTTCAGCCGGGGGGGGGGGGGGGCACGTTCCTTTCTGGGCAACCTCCCAGGGGCCACATGCCAGTGGGGGTGGAGCCAAAAGTGGGTGGAGCAATGGAAATAAATTTTACCTTTGTACCACAGGCTACTTTCTGCGCACACTCACACACTCCTCTCTTTCCTCCACCCAAGGAAGCAAACGGCAGAATTCAAGGACACATTTCCAGTGAGGCAAAAGCACTCAAGGAAGATGCAAGGCAAGGTTGGTTAGGACTGTTGCCTGGGGGGGGGGCTTTGGAGGGCCAGACAGAGGAGCCCAGAGAGACACACCTGGACCCTGGCCCTGAGATCCGCCACCCACTGGAATAAGTAGAACACAGGATTTATGAGACCCATCCTCTTTATTGAGGGATGTATTTAGTAACAGGCAGGTGTGTGCAAATAACTATCAATTGAACAAATTCCTTTTGAAACAATTAGAGGTGCAAAGTCATTCGTCTTAATGGTGTGTGAATGCAAAACCGTCTGTTTGAGATCGCGTATTTGTCAATAAGTTACACACTACTATTTAGGAATGTTTTAATGCATTGAATCAACAGCAAAAGTGATTGCAAAAAATGATGCTAAACCAGCCAGACAATTTCATCATCACCATTATTGTCACCATTATTATTTATTATCATTAAAATCTTACCCTTTCTTCCAAAAGAGCCTTTAGGACTTTAAACACACACACACAAACAAACGGTGGAAGTTTTGCTAAGACTCAGGGCCCAAGACATTTCATATGCTAATTTCTTTGTGTAGATGCCTGGTGGGGGGTTAACATGTGGGTGATCAGGGTTTCGCCACTACTGCAGTTTGCACTGTGCATATAATAAACTATATGCAGAGGTGTTTTCCACCCCTTAATATATAAAATTAAGTTTTGAAAAGGAAGGAAAGAGCCAGTGACCCCAGGGTCTCAGCCACCTCATGACAATAATGCCCATGCTTAATACAACTAAGTTTGGGCCAATGGACTGAAATTCTTCCCAGCCTCTTATCTGTTTCTTCAAGGAGGAGGAGGAAAAAGAGGTGTTGGGGCTAGATCTAGGGAATAGAATCTATTTTGGTCCTCTAAGCATCTCATTCTTCCAATCTTAAATTCAGGTCCCCACATTTCCACAGCAAACTGTGAATTACTGGGGGTTTTTAAAATAAAAAAATCTGCATAAAAATTCATCAGCATTTTAGGGCTGATGCATTTCTTTGTATGCGGTTTTGATAATATACACATTTATGCAAGCCACTTACCCTAATATAATGCATTTTTGTACACATTATTTGCCTCAAGAACCACATTGCAAAATTCAGAGAAGTGTGAACTTCAAAGGAAGTCTGTGTCATTTTCAGTAATGTAGGCATTTATATGCCCAACAACCACCCACAGATGCATTTTTGTACATACTGCTAGGTTGGAGAATGGGATCATCACAAAATTCAGAGAAGGACGAATTTCAACAGATAGCTGTTTCGGTTCGAGACGTGCAAACTGGGGGATTTCCCCTTCAAATGCCAACAAAATCTAATTCTTCTTCCATTCCTAGTTGCATAGATTTTGCTCATAATAGACCCACTGAAATTCAAAGACCTAAGTTTCGCCCTGTGCATTCATTTCAACGGGTCGACTCTAACGTTGGAGACAACCCGTGCTGTTTAGCAGTAGAGTGGTTTGCCTGGAACATTTCTTTCCAGATCACCTATTTCCAGAGCTAAGCAATCCTAATCCCCAAAAGCAGCAAACAGATTACTGCCCGGGGTTCAGTTTAAAACTAATAGAACCCCAGTTTTAAAACAGATGCAGTGGATGTCAAGTTTGTGGTCTATCAGGACTCCTAGATCCTTTTCACATGAGAGCAGTACATGTGAAAAGGATCTAGGAGTCTTGGTAGACCACAAACTTGACATGAGTCAACAGTGTGATGCAGCAGCCAAAAAAGCCAATGCAATTCTTGGCTGCATCAATAGGAGTATAGCATCTAGATCAAGGGAAGTAATAGTACCACTGTATTCTGCTCTGGTCAGACCTCACTTGGAGTACTGTGTCCAGTTCTGGGCACCATAGTTCAAGAAGGATACTGAAAAGCTGGAAAGTGTCCAGAGGAGGGCAACCAAAATGGTCAAAGGCCTGGAAACGATGCCTTATGAGGAACAGCTTAGGGAGCTGGGTATGTTTAGCCTGGAGAAGAGAAGGTTAAGGGGTGATATGATAGCCATGTTCAAATATATAAAAGGATGTCATATAGAGGAGGGAGAAAGGTTGTTTTCTGCTGCTCCAGAGAAACGGACACGGAGCAATGGATTCAAACTACAAGAAAGAAGATTCCACCTAAACATTAGGAAGAACTTCCTGACAGTAAGAGCTGTTTGGCAGTGGGATTTGCTGCCAAGAAGTGTGGTGGAGTCTCCTTCTTTGGAGGTCTTTAATTGGAGGCTTGACGGCCATATGTCAGGAAAGCTTTGATGGTGTTTCCTGTTTGGCAGGGGGTTGGACTGGATGGCCCTTGTGGTCTCTTCAAACTCTATGATTCTATGATGCCAGCTTGATTGAAGGTTCTCATGTTAGTGTTTAAAGCCCTAAACGACTTGGGTCCCCAATATCTGAAAGACCGCCTCATTCCTTACAGACCCTCTTAGGTTTTACTATTGGCAGAAGGGGCTCTCGTGGTAGTTATACCACCCCAGAAGTTGGGGTGGGGGTGGTGAGTGGGCACTGTCATTGGCAAACCAGAAGCTGTGAAATTCCCTCCCCACAGGAGTGCATCCAGCACCTTCATTGGATCATTTCCATCACATGCTAAAGACACCATCTCAGGCCCTTGACACCTGAGATAGCATTTTCAGTACACACCCTATGCCTAGAACTGTAACTTGTTTTAAACTGTTTTAATATTGAACTTTAAGTTGCTGTTACCTGCCCTGGGGCCTTATGATGAAGGGTGGCCAACAAATCAAAATAATAATAATAGACTTTAAGACTAAACCCATTTCATTCTGGTTACTGAAATCAGTAAGAGCAGAAGTGACTGGCCATAGCAAACTGCTTTGCATGCGCGTGGTCCCAGCTTCGAACCCCCCCCCCCCATGGCACCTCCAAAACACTGCCTGAAACCCTGGAGAGCCTCTGCCGGTCAGTGTTAACTATATTGAGCTAGATTGAGTCGGTATAAGCCAGCTTCCTATGTTCCTACACCTGCTGCATTCAACCGGACACCTTCAGCTGCCCCAGCTGAAACAGAAAGTCTCTCCACTATCAGTCTTTTAATATATTTTAATGTATTTTAATATTTCTGTTGGAAGCCGCCCAGAGTGGCTGGGGAAACCCAGACAGATGGGCGGGGTATAAATAAATTATTATTATTATTATTATTAGTCTCTACTACAGCCATAGCTGATCCCCTTCATGGATCAATGCCTTGTCGTGGCGAAGGGGCTTGAATAACTCAGAGAAGCTATGAGCTATGCCATGCAGGGCCACCCAAGATGGACAGGTCATAGTGGAGAGTTTTGACTAAACGTGATCCACCTGGAGAAGGAACTGGCAAGCCACTCCAGTATACTGCCAAGAAAACTCCATGGACAAAGACAACAGGCATATAAAAAAGCTACAAACATGAGTTTTGACCAAACTGCGAGAGGCAGTGCAAGACAGGAGTGCCTGGCGTGCTATGGTCCATGGGGTCACGAAGAGTCGGACACGACTAAACGACTAAACAACAACACAGCCATAGCAAGCGCTGCAAACTTCCAGCACTTTGACTTCACCCCTGAAGGCGAACTCCTCCTTTGTCTCCGTAGACAGACAGATTCCACAAAAATAAGATAACAGAGGGATTAATGAAACCCACACAAATGGCTCCGATAAGCAATCTGAGTAATCTCTGATGGGGGCGAGGGTGTCACAAGCAAAATGCATCTGCGCTACATTGCAATACTGCATGCATCTCTTCCCATATAAACAGAAAGCTTACCCAGAAACAGGACTATTACTCTTAGAGGGCACACCCTCAGAAAGAGGGGTCAGGAAGCATTAAGTGCAGAGAAGGGAAGAGCTTTGAATAAACACTAAGGACTAGAAACTTGAAGTTTATACAGGATTTTATAATGATTTGAGGAGTGAGCCTGGAACTAAAAGTGCATTTTCTGAAAACACACTGAAGCAATTTAAAACAACACTGATGTCATCTGCATTCTAAAGAGGCAGATCATGATTTACATGTAAGAACCACATTTTAAATTAATTAAAACAGAAGGTGTTCCCAAAACCAACGCAATATTGGAATCGGGGCTGCAACCCAATTGAAGAAATCTTAAGTGGGTGGGCTTTAACTTGGTTAATTAATTGAACGCAACTGCATATCTCAGCTGATGAACAAAACAATCATTCTGAAGAGCACAAAGACACCATGTCTTTCTACTCAGGGGTGGTTACCCACATTGCAATAGGCATCAGCTTTGACAAGGCATTACCATCTGGGTGTAAGAGAGTAGGGAAAAGCCTCTTCTAAGATGTGTTGAAAAAGGCATTCTGTCTTTGTTGGGGGGACAATGGAAATGCCACTTCTAAGATGGTCTCCACTATCCACAAGTTTGCAGAGCAACAACCAACCTGCTATATGTTTAATCAAGGGCATCATTTTTTTTAAAAAAAAAGTTATTTAATGGGTTAATTAAACCTAGGATTTTCCCAAACCTGGGTCTCCAGCTTCTTTTGGACTACAATTGCCATCATCCCTAGCTAGTACAGCCATCATAACTAGTAGCCACTGATAGCCTTATCCTCGAGCACTGCAGCCCTAAATAGATCGTGCAATTGTCAGTCAATACTCATGGCATATTCTTAACCTGGATAGCTCAGTTGGTTAGAGCATGGTGCTGATAATGCTGAGGCTGCAGGTTTGATACCTGTATGTGACAGCTGCATAGTCCTGCTTTGCAGGGGGTTGGACTAGAGGATCCTCAGGGTCCCTTTCAACTCTATAATTCTATTACAGTCATACCTCGGGTTGCGATCGCTGCGGGTTGCGCGTTTTCAGGTTACGGACGCACCGAACCCGGAAGTACTGGAATGGGTTACTTCCAGGTTTCGGCACTCGTGCATGCGCAGAAGCACTAAATCACACTCTGCGCATGTGCAGAAGCGCCAAATCACATCACGTGCGTGCACAGATGCAGCACTGCGGGTTGTGAACGTGCCTCCCGCACGGATCACGTTCGCAACCCAAGGTTCCACTGTATTCTATGAGTCTAACTAAGCTACAGTAGTTGTGCTTATCTTTCGTTGAAATGAAAACCAGTCATGACTAAGTGAAGTCCTGTTGATTTAGCGCAAGTCACAAAGTAGTTCTAAGGTGAGCCAGTGAGCAGTGTGCCATGACTAGAAGTGCCAGGGGCCTGGTGGAGAGGTCCTGAGGGCCACATTCAGCCTGCGTGCCTGAGGTTCTGCATACAGCCGACACAGATCAATGGCCAAATGCACAGAACAAGAAGCTGAAAAGGCCTAGAAAGACTTTTAAGACAGACACACATAGAGACAAGCTCCAGGTAACTGCAGTCATAAGACCTGGGAAACACAGACAGGGACACTGAGATGCATTATGGCAACGCAAAGGCTGTGGGAGCGAGCGAGAAAGCAGACAGAGATGATCAGAAGTTCTATAAATAACACAGAGGTAAAAGGCTAAATGAAGGAAGGGATTTATCCACAGCCTCAGAAGGAGGCAGGACGATAAACAGCCAAGAGCCTCAGAGGCAAAAGGGAAGGAATAGCTTAGGCTAGACATTAAGGACAGAGTCTCCATAGGGCAACTTTTAAAGTAGTAGTAGTAGTAATAATAATAATAATAACCGTTAGAAAAAGTGTTCCTGACTGCAGAATTCTCCCGGGAAAGATTGCATTGCAATGGGGTGGGAACAAGGCCAATCATACCATTGAACAAACAGCATTTGGTTCATTGCATGGGTTTCAATTGGCTCATTGCAGTTGCAATCCTATATGTGCTTACATATAGGGGGTTGGACTAGATGACCCTCGGGGTCCCTTTACAACTCTACAACTCTATGACTCTATGAAATCTGTCCATTTCAGTTTCTTATTTTTCCACTCTTAAATTATTTGCCATATTTCCACATACATTTTTTTAAAAAAGTCCACATGAAAATTCATCAGCATTCTGCCATAAATTTCCTCCTAATACATCTCCTATATGCAATTTTGCCTAATATACTCTCCCCCCCCCAGCAGATTTCCTTAATTTCTGCATGCTATTTTTCACATATGCATACTATATCCCTTATGCACACTTATACTCCAGTATCTGCAATTTTGTACACATTGCTTGGCTACAATGCATTGCGAAGTTTGGAGAAGGGCAAATTTCAAAGGGCGGCTGGGTTTCAGTTCGTGTATTGCGGTGGAAAGGCTAAATTAGGTGGGGTTCAAACCTAATTCAATTGCCCGTCATCCCTTCTCCTATTGAACTCAGTGGGTCTTGCATATGAACCGACACGTGCATAGATTTGCTCAGTAAACTGAGTAAAATCTGCATATGAATCAAAACAATAAATATGAAGTAGATTGTTAAAGCTGCAATCCAACTAATGTTAGGTGGGATTCATGTGCCACTAAAGCAACTCAAGCTACGCACTTATTCTTTTGATGGGACTTAGACATGACTAATATTTTTTAATGTTTAATAGATTATTTTATTTCATTTTTCTGTTGGAAGCTGCCCAGAGTGGCTGGGGAAACCCAGCCAGATGGGCGGGGTATAAATAATAAATTTATTATTATTATTATTATTATTATTATTATTATTAGGTGGTCCAGGGCCTTAATTTTATGGGATGCATATGCTAGTCACATAGCAGGAATCCTTACAAAAGAGACATCCGTGAAGCCATCGGAGCGCTTCCGTGGCTGCGTCCCAGTCGCGGACGCTCCGATGCCTCCGTGGAGGCCTTCATGGGCCTCGGAAACCTCGGGTTACTTACTTCCGGGTTTCGATGGTTCGTAAACCGAGGTACCACTGTACTTTATACTGAGTCAAACAGCTGCTCTGTCAAGCTGGGTGCTCTCTACACTGACTGGCTGCAGCTCTGTGTGGGTTCAGTCAGGGAGGATTTTGGGGGGAGGGAATGTGTCTTCCAGCCCTACCTGGAGATGCCAGGGGTTGAAAGGGGGATGTTTTGCTTGCAAAGAAGGTGTGGATATGCAATGACACCCTTTCATATTCTTTGTCATTTCTATCAAGTAATTAAGAGCCACATCACGCTCTGACATGCTGCCATTTTGAGCAGCGTTGTGGCAACGCCGCCGAAAGAAGGGGAAGGGGAGGGGGGGTGAAGAGAGGCATCTGGGACTTGCCATCTGTAGATGGATGTTGACAGCCCCACTTCGGGCGGAAGAGGTCCGTGTAACAAAGGGTTTCCGAAGCCCCGTTTCCCATCCTTCTGTGAGTCACCTCAACCATACGGCCTTGATCAACGTTCAAGAGTGTGCTCACTGGTTACTCAGAGGCTACTCAGGCCACGGGAGAGCGAGGAAGGAAGGTGGTTGTGGTTAGGAAGGGGAAGCCGCGACGAGATGAGCTGTCCATGACTGAGCCTTATTTTTCACTCGGCTGCTAAGCCCACCCCACCTAACCCCTTGCAAACCAAAACAATATGCACTCAGGTCCAGATTTCCTCTGGGAGAACCTGATTGTTGTTACTCGGTTGTATCCACTGCTAGTCCTACTCAGGGCAGACCCACTGAGGTTAATGGTCATGACCTGCTTAAGAGCGTAAGAAGAGTCCTGCTGGATCCGGCCAATGGCCCATCTAGTCCAACATCCTGTTCTCACAGTGGCTGACCAGATGCCCCAAAGGGAAGTACGCAAGCAGGATTTGAGCCTTGGCTCATTCTCCCCTCCTGTGGTTTCAAGCAACCGGTATTCAGAAGCAGTGCCTCCTCCAACGATGTAGGCAGAGCATAGCCATTTTGACTAGTAGCCCTTGACAGCCATCTCCTCCATTCATTTGTTTAGTCCTCTTTTAAAGTCATTTAGGTTGGTGGCCATCACTGCCTCCTGTGGAAGTGAGTTCCATAGCTTAACTACCGGTATGCACTGAATGAAGAAGTCATTTCTTTTGTCTGTCCTGTGCAACAGAACTCTACCTGCCCGCCAATCCACCCCGCAATCCTCCCCAAATCTGCTCTAGAGAGATGGGAGAACCCCCCAGAACACACATACTGGTTGTGTGGTATGGGAAGAGGGGGCGTGTTCCGTTGCTTAAGTGTAAATCCTTGTACAAACAGTAGAAGAGCCCTACTGGATCAGGCCAACTGCTCACCTTGTCACAGAATTGTAGAGTTGGAAGGGAATCTGAGGATTATCTAGTCCAACCCCCTGCAATGCAGAACTATGCAGCTGGCCAGGGCCATCTTAAGCATGTCGGGCGCCCGGGCGCCGTGGTGCAGAGATCGCTCTGGCGCCCCCGCCCCGCCCCGTTTCCCCCGTGGGTGAGCGCTGTGCAGCTCTGCAGTGCGGCACCCCCCTGACGACCCAGCGCCCTGGCGCCCCGCACCACCCAGCCTTCCCCTAGAGCCGGCCCTGCAGCTGGCATATACGAGGATCGAACCTGCAACCTTGGCATTATCAGCTCCACACTCCAACCAGCATCCTATTCTCAGAGTGGCCACCCAGATGCCTGTAGGAAGCCTGTAAGCTGGAAAGGAGCCCAATAACATTCTGCCCACTTGAACTTCCCACTCTGCACTCTGCCCACTTGAAATTCCCAGCTACTGGCATTTATTAATTTACTGGTTATTTTTTGCATTTTTCTTCCACCTTTCCCTCCCCCAGGTGGTGTACATGGCTCTCCCTCGTCCTCATTTAATCTCCACAACAACTCTGTGAGGTCGGTTAGGCTGAGAGGCAGTGATTGGCCCATGTTCGCACCCAGTGAGCTTCATGGCTGAATGGGGATTTGAACCCTGGTCTTCCAGGCCCTAGTCCAACACTCTAACCACTACACCACACTGGCTCTAGTCAGAAGGATAATGCCTCTAACAGCAGAAGTGCAACATAGCCATTGTGACTGGTAGCACATCACAGAATCACAGAATTCTAGAGTTGGAAGGGACCAGGAGGAATGCAGGAATCTTTTGCCCAAAGTGGGGCTCTCAAACACAACCCTGAGATTAAGAGTCTCATGCTCCACCAATTGAGCTCTCCCACTTGAGTTGACAGCCTTCTCCTCCATGAATTTGTCTAATTGCCTTTTAAAACAAGTTAATTAGAACTACATTAAATGCAAGCCAATGGATGTACTTGTGGGCATCAAATGAGGAAGGGGAGAAGCACCTTCAGCTCCTTGGGTGGCGGAGGGTGGGGAAAGAAGGTACGAACAATCAATCAATCAATCAATGGCCAGCACTTTAAATTGAACCTACAATTGGATAACCGATGGATAACCAATGCAGCTGGAACGAGGCTGGAGCAATTATGTGCTCCAGTTCTTCAGCACCTGATAAAAGTCTGGCTGCCTGGTTTTGAATGAGTTGGTGCTTTTTTTGCAGGCTGTTTTCAAAGGCTGCAGCAACCCCACATAGAGGTCAGTGCAGATATCCAGCCCGGAAGTAACTAAAGGAGGCCAGGTCTAACTTCTAGCTGAGGTGGGGGCTTGATATTGTAAACTGGTCTTCGGTAGCAGTTTTAAAAAAAACAAACCAAAAAACAAACAAGAAACTTACAGAATATTCTCCAGAAAGGGTAAATCTGCATTAAATAGAGAGGACAGAATACATCTGAGGATAAGAACATAAAAAGAGCTGGCTGGATCAGACCAATGGCCCATCTAGTCCAGCATCCGGTTCTCACAGGGCCAACCTGATACCCCAATGGGAAGCCTGTGAGCAAGCAAAACCCAAGCACTCCCACCCACTGTGGTTTCCAGTAACTGGTATTCAGAAGCATGACTGTCTACGACAGTCATGTTGAAGGCAGAGCACAGTCATCGTAGTTAGTAGCCATTGCTAGCCACCGCCTCTATGAATTTGTCCAGTCCCCTTTTAAAGTCATCCAAGTTGGTGTCCATCACTGTCTCCTGTGGCAGTGAGTTCCATATGCATTGCATGAAGAAGTCCAGAATTCCCCTACCATAATGCATATTTCTGTATTAATCTGCATGATTATATGCATTTTAAGGCACACTTTCCTCTAATATATGCATTTTTGCACAGTCGGAGAATTGCAGTGAGAAGTGCATAACTGTGTTTTGGTTTGCTTAGTGTTTCGGTACACATAAAAACCAGAGTTTTATCCAACTAAGTTGTACCCCCTTGAAATAAATGGATCTAAATTTGTTGTGACCATGAATTTCAAGGGGGCCTAAGGTGCTTTCCATACCTGGTGAGCAGACAGCTCCCCCTCCTGGACAATGTCCTAAGCACACCCTTGAAAAAGCACAGAGTTTGGTTGAGATAACCATACACATCCCATCTGTTAAGGGAGTGGCTTAAAGTCACACACCATACCTGGTGAAGCATGGACCCCAAGCCACTGTGAAGTCTGAAAGCAGTGTAAACCTTGCATTACAGAGTCCTTGCCAAGACACCTTCAATGAGTAGAATTGCAGGTCTAGGCACGCATCCGAAAACCTGATACCATTGCTTGCAGGCTTCTCTTTGGGGCATCTGGGTGGCCACTGAGAGCACAGGATTATATAGATGGGCCACTGGACTGATCCTGCTTCAGGGCTCTTCTGACTTACTAAAGATGAACAAATCTGTCATTTTCTCTCAGTCCCCCCCTTTTCCAATCTAAAATCCAGTTTGCTTCATTTCTGCAACCCTTTGAAAAAAAATTTTAAGCCTGCACGCAATTTCTGCACACAATCTGCACACAAATATACATGTTCTTTTGCAAGCAAGTACCCCTAATGCAATGCGTATTGTATGCTACTTCCCCCCTACACACTTTGTGTACGTTTTCCTCTGGATCCACACTTATTTTATTTTGGCCAGAGAACTTCATTGCAACCTCAGTTTCGGAAATTGGCTCAGGAAAGGTATGCATTCAAATGTGAGCGGAATGGAAGTCTCCACCATGATGCCATCCTTACAAGCTTCTCCCCCATTTTATCAGGCCAAAGCCCCACGTAACCCAGAATCCTGTTCTCATAGTGGCCACCCAGATGCCTCAATAGGGAGCCCACTAGCAGGACCCGAGCACAAGAGCCCTCTCCCCTCCTGCAGCTTCCAGCAACTGGTATTCAGAAGCATTGCTCCCTATGGCAAATGGAGGTAGAATGCAAGCGTTGCAGCTAGCAGGCATTGCCCTCCATGAAGTTGCCTATTTTCTTTTGAAGCCATCTAAATTGGTGGTCATCACATCTTGCGGCCATGAATTCCATAGTTTAAATATCTGGTATCAAGCGCCCTGGGATGCAGGTGGCGCTGTGGGTTAAACCACAGAGCTTAGGGCTTGCTGATCAGAAGGTCGGCGGTTCGAATCCCCACGACGGGGTGAGCTCCCGTTGCTCGGTCCCAGCTCCTGCCAACCTAGCAGATCGAAAGCACGTCAAAGTGCAAGTAGATAAATAGGTACCACTACAGCGGGAAGGGAAATGGCGTTTCCGTGTGCTGCTCTGGTTCGCCAGAAGCAGCTTTGTCATGCTGGCCACATGACCTAGAAGCTGTATGCCGGTTCCCTCAGCCAATAATGCGAGATGAGCGCCACAACCCCAGAGTCGGTCACGACTGGACGTAATGGTCAGGGGTCCCATTACCTTTATCAAGAGCCCTGCTGGATCAGGCCAGTCACCTATCTAAGCCCAGCATCCTTAAAGTTTGAAAGCTGGATATGATTGCAACAGAAATTATTCTTACCTGTGATTCCCATCAACTGGTATTCAAAGGCATACTGCCTCCAACAGTGGAGGGAAAGCATCAGAGACGTACCTACAACACTGGCATTTATGCACCAGCTTAGAGCTCACCTAACCACCCAGGCTTTCCCCCCTGAGGAGCAATCCAGCTATGCAGATGTATAAAACTGATCTGCTGATGGATTTTCTTACTTGTTTTATGAAAGCAATTTTATTCTTCTATTCTTTATTTCACACTGTTCACTGCCATGATGTCCTTTTTCTTAACTTTGGCAGTATACAGTTCCCCCCCCAACGCATTAATAAATAAATGCACTAAATAAATGAGCCCATCAATGAGTGCAAGATTATTATTATCCATATTGCAGCTTGGGGGAGGAGGGAGTAGAGAGAGGGAGAATGGCTTGACTAGGCAGAGGCAAGATTCAGACTCTGCAAAGCTTAAGCCCAAGCTATCTGAAGGACCATATTCTCCAAGAAGAACCTGCCCAGGCTCTGATATCACTCTCGACCATGCTTAGTGAAGTAGGGCCTTCTCAGTGGCTGCTCCCAGACAACTTTGGAACTCCCTTCCTAGAGAAGATAAATTGGCCTCTTCCTTGCTGTCCTTCCACTGGCAGGTTATATTCCTGCAGGCTTTTGGGAACTGACTTTTTAAAAAATAAATAAATAGTGTTGTTCTGTTTTTACTATCTGTATTTTAATAGATGTGTTTTTATATTGATTTAATTGTTTGAGTTCAATTACTTTTTAACTTATTGTCTTTTATCTGTTTTTAGCTTTTTGTAGTTTACTTCAGTTGTTTTAATTTGTATAAGCTGCCTTGAGTCCCAGTGTGGGGAAAAGGCGGGATATAATTATAATAATTCATGATTTCATGCTATACTCTGCTGTAATCATTTTTTAATTAGCTGGGCGGTAGAGAATTTTTTTGCAAATACAGTGGGCCCAGAACTTACACTCAGTTTATGTACACAATGGCATGTGGGAGGGAGGAATGAATAAGTAAGTAAGTAAATGGAGAGCGGGGGAAGTCCATCGTTCCCTGCTCTCCATTTATTTATTTTTTCCTTACTTGTGCACCCAGCTCTGGGAAAGTTGCAAGAGGGTACTGGGAACTTACAAAGTCCTTGTGTGTCCTTCTCAGGGGCCAGTATGCAAACCTCCGCCTCTCAGGACAGCGGTTCCTGACTTTGCAAAAATTTGCCTTTGCGTACGCAGCCCCAGAACAGAACCCTCAAGTATTTGGCGGGCCAACAATAAAGAGAAATTAGCCCATCAGGGAATTCAATATTGTTATTCTCCATACTACAGATTGGGTTGAGGGGCAAGTAGTGAGAGCCAATGGTGGTGCAGAGAATGGCTTGGCTAGGCAGAGGCAGGCAACACTCAAACCTGGAACTTCCCAGTTCATAGATCAGTGTTTTAACCATTGTGCTACAACGGTGACTCCAACAAAAGGCCAGGTAAAACAGGCATTGATAGCAAGGTTAAGCAGCGGCAGAGCCAGGATGTTCTGAGGTTCAGCCAAGGCCGCCCCCTCCAAGACTGTGGGCACTGGCGGATGCCCAATCATTCTGACCCCTGCCGCCAGCCCTATTCGGAGGAACCACAGGAGTCCCCCGGAACTCAAGTCCGTAAACCAGTGGGGTTAAGAACAAATTATTTGCTCAGTGAACTTCCTGGTCTCCCACATCCTGTGCTGCATGAGGATGTGTGTTTTGCAAACCAAAGCCAGCTCGCTGCCCATGGAAACCTCCACGGTTGCATCATTTTATTCCGGCCCTTGATTTCCGCAAAAACTCTGATCACACTGGGCTCCCAGCCAAGCCCTCAAAATAGAAAAAAGGGAGAAGCAAGGGGAGATTAGCTTGCCAGTAATTGTAAAACTGTACAAACACCACGGGAGTCTTTCGGATAGTCATACGCCATCAGCCGACCTTTAATACAGCTACCCCTTTACCTTTCTAATGGAGTTGAAGCAGGCTCCTAGGCATGAAAAACGGTTGCAGTTGACACATATTGGATTTTGCTCCTTTAAAAAATAATAATAAAAAGCATCCACTCAAAATAGTTATGTTTCAGGAATGCTGATGAAAGGTGCTGTCAACATAACAGTGATTGGCAACTGCAGTATTTTCTCCCCTTTACAAATAGCCTGTGAAGCAGCTCTCTCTTTATGCCCATTTTACAAAGCAGGGCAACTGAGGCTGGGGAATGGCATTGGCTGTGCACCCACAACATGCATTTACACAGTATGCACACAACCACCCAAGGAATTCTGGGAACTGTAGTTTAAGTGTGTTGGGCATTGTTGAACTGTGGGGGGGGGTTAACTACAACCCCCAGAATTCATTGGAGGAAGCTCATGTGCTTTAATTGTATGATGTGTACATTGTCTGTAGTAAAGGACCATGAGAGATGGTGCAAGTTGGTGGCCATTGCTGCCTCCTGCACAAGGGAGTTCCACAGTTTAACGATGCACTTTCTTTTGCTTGCCCCTTGTGAAACAGAGAAAGCTGAGGCTTGTGGACTTGCCTAGAGCTGCCCAGTGGCCTCCTTGTGATGGAGCTGAGGTTTCGGCTCAGGAGACAGAGTTCCAGCTCACACTTTGAATCACAAAGTCCACACACACACATAGTCAGTGCTGGTAGAATATCCAAGAAGAAGCCTCCTCTCACTGCTCTGGACCAATTTTAGCGTATAGTCATTCGGGCTTCAGAGGCTGGTCCACCTGGGTGAATGGAGACACTGCCCCTACTAATCTATGTCTGCCTTCTTATTTACAAGCAGTCTAGAGGGTGGCCCAGGCTCTGGCTGTCCACTTCCTCCTCCTCCTCCTAAGTTTCAGTGTTGCCCCTGAACTCATAATGGAGGCAAAACTAGAATCAATTGGCTCAGCCTGACATTGCCTCTGGTGCTACCTACTGTTAGCCTCCCTGCCTTGCACCCTACCAACCCACTGCTGCTTTCAAGCCTCGAATGATCTCACCGTGTTTTCTATCCTCCAACACCCATCAGTTTATCAACACACACCTCTTCTTCCAGCAGGCTGTACTCCCAAATGTTACGGCGCAGACTTGGCACATCAGAACAGTCTCAGGGGAGGACGCTTGAGCACCCTCCTTGGCAAACCCAAGCTGCGTTTAGACGCCAACAGGAGACTCTCATGTCCAAAGCCCACATCAGAGGCTGGTAAGTCGGGGTCATCACTGGGTGAGGCAGGGAGAAGGAGAAAGAGGTTGTCTCCCCATTAAGGGCATTCCAGAACCTTCTCTCCTCCACATTACTGGTGCAGTAGGTAGAGTGCCAGAACCAGACCAGGGTTCAAATCCCCACTTGGCTACAAAGCTCAGGCCAGTCAAGGCCTCTCAACCTAACGTACCTCACAGGGTTGTTGTGAGGATACACCAGTCCTAGCCATCAAAGCCAATGGTGAGGGATAACAATCACTTTGCTGTGGTGTGGTACAACCAAGGCGGGGAAACCTTTTAGGCCTGACAGGCCAGATATTTATTTACCCACCCTCCCCTCAACATGGTTAGTTTGAACTAGGGTTTGCAAACCTGACTCTAACGCAGCCCAATCTCCTAATTATGGTTAGGAGATCAGGAATTCCTCAAAAGTTCAAGCGAACCAGAGCAGCACACGGAAACGCCGTTTACCTTCCCGCTGTAGCGGTACCTACTTGCACTTTGACGTTCTTTTGAACTGCTAGGTTGGCAGGAGCTGGGACTGAGCAACAGGAGCTCACCCCATCGTGGGGATTCGAACCACCGACCTTCTGATCGGCAAGTCCTAGGCTCAGTGGTTTAACTCACAGCGCCACCCGCATCCCTATGGTACAAAAGTAATAAAGTTTACACCCGTTGATTGGCCAATGTTTGCCTCTGACTCCACCCACCACTAGCACGCAACCCTTGGGTTGAAAAAGTCTCCACACTCCTGCCTTACTAGATAACACTAAAGCCCCATCTACTCCACCTTCCAATTTACCTATAAGAGCAGGGCAGGAAGCCAAGAGCCCTGGAATTCTGAGATACACTGCCTCTGTAACTGGAGGGTCTACTTGGCTTTTGTAAATCACAGCTACTATATTTTTGGGAAAGCTGTTTGCTCGCTTTGCATTTGGACACCACATTTTGCATGACGGTTCCTGAGACAACAAACAATCGAAGGGATGGAGTAACTACCCTAAGAAGAAAAGGCTGCAGCATTTGGGACTTTTCAGTTTAGAGAAAAGGTGACATGATGGAAGTTTATAAAATTAAGCATGGCATGGAGAAAGTGGATAGACAAAAGTTTTTCTACCTCTCTCTCAGAACACTAGACCTTTCAGACATCCAGGGAAGTTGAACTCTGGAAGATTCAGAACAGATAAAGGATTTCTTCATGCAGAGGAGAACTGAACTATGGAACTCACTGCCACAGGAGGCAGTGATGGCTACCAACTTGGATTGTTTTAGAAGATTAGACAGATTCATGGAGGATAAGCTTATCAATGGCTACTAGCCACAATAGCTATGCTCTGACTCCATAATCAGAGGCAGCAATGCTTCTGAATACCAATTCCTGAAAACCATAGGAGGGGAGAGTGATTTTGTGTTTGGGTCCTGCTCGTGGGCTTCCCATTTGGGGCATAGGGATGGCCACTGTGAGAACAGGATGCTGGACTAGATGGGCCACTGGCCTCACCCAGCAGGCTCTGCTTCTGTCCCTATGTTTCTGTGGGAGCAAGGAACATGTTTTTGTCTGTTTAGATACAATTGGATGCTATTTTGAATCAAGATGCTGGGGGTTGTATCCAATCAAGTTCTACTCAGAGAAGAATGGACCTTGATTATTTATTTCTATTAATTTCAATATGCCTGTTCTGAGCAGGACTATCATTGGATGGAACCCTGAACCTTTCGAAATTGCCTTGATTTTATCCACTGAAACATTGGGGGGGGGGTTTGTTTCTTAGAATTCTCAAACAACACTGGCTACAAGTTGTTAGTTCTTCATAAATTTATTCCAGCCTCTTTTCACCTTCAAGTTGCTCAAACAAGCTGCTGCAATCTCGTAGCAGGAAGTGCGAGGAAGTGCCACCTGAACCTGCTACCGACTGAATGAAGCCGATTGTCTTGCATGACAAGAGAGGGGACAAGGGCACATGGAAATCATACAGTTATTGCAGCACATCCTGCTTGCTTTCCCCACTCCATACTACATGCCAAATCATCAGCTCTCACAACTGTGCAGCCATTGGCTGCAGAAGGGGACTGGAATGCTATTGCTCCATCACTCAGCCTCATGCAGTTTTGCAAAGCGGGTGGGTGGAGGCAGAATTTGCCAGGGCACCTGGGAATAGAGCTAAAGACCATTAAGCTCTTCCCAGAGGTGGGCTGGCTGGTGAGACGCCGCAAACAGGGCCAGCTAAATGGTCAGCCTTTCTTTAGCTAGTCTTCTTTGTTTTTTAATTGTTCATCTTTTTAAGGTGCCACAAGACTCTTTGCCAGGGTTTTCCCCCTTCCAAACAATTAGCACAGACGTCCTTCTAGAAATGAAACAACCAAAGTCTGCAACTATACTTGATAATCAGACGATGCTAATATTCTATACAGTACTTGGAATTTGCAATTTTAACCCACGTGCAACTCTACTTATTCTACGTGCCTATTTCAGTTTTGCTTCTCATCTTTTATTTTTTATCTTTCGTTGTAACCATTCTCTCTGCATTATAAAATGAAATAAAAATTTTTTTACCAAAATATTTTGGTAAAAGAAAATGAAATAGCTGTGAAAATCAACACCATCTATGCACAGACTGTGGGATATCCCTACTCCAAGAAAAATTCTCAAATCTTAAATAGTCAGCATCTCCCTCCTTGTATACATCATCTCCCAAACACCCCACTTGTACAGTTACTCTGGATTCTGCGGAGATGCAGTCAGCTGGAAGAAACTGGGGAAAAGAAACAGGATTTAAAAGCACTTTAAAGCACCGCACCAATGGCTGCAGCACAAACGGGATAAAGCTTTGGAGCAGTGGCGATCAGCAACCTCCAACAGCAAGAGGTTTTGGGTTGCTGTTATCTGGGGTGTTGACAGCAGCGGGGGTGGGGGGGTGGGGTTAGATTTCCAGGTGTTTAAACACCTGGACTGCAACACCAGCACTTAAATAATTTGATTTTCTCTCCACCTCAGCCCGACGTATTCTGTTTCATAAAAAGACAGCTTACTCATGAAAATGCTTATGCCTCTGAATTTCTTTAAATTACAGTAGTTGTTTGCTGCAACAGACTTGGCATGGACCAGTTTAGCTGCAAGATCACCTTACCATAATACCCATTCTGCATTTTTAAGAAATTGGTCTTTTAGTGTGGCAGCACCCACAGCACTCCCTGCCTATTGACACCAGGTAGACAGATACCTTCACTGTATTCCTTTTTGTGCCATCTGAATCTTATTTTCTAAATGTTTTAAACAGTTCTTTTAACTCTTTTATTACTGACAATGTTATTTTTCTTTTCTTTTTGTAAACTGCTTTGAGATTGCTCAGTACTCCACTTTTTGTCCCTTTCTTTTCTGATATAGTTTGAAAACACTTCCTCCAATTGCAAGAGCAATGCTTGGGGCAACTTATTTTTTAAAATAATAATAATGAAGTTGCACAACAGAGGTGGGGAACTGGATCCAGAGCCCTAGTATACCCCCTTCTACCTGCAGCCCAGGTTTGACAGGTGCCTGGTTAAGCCCACAGGCTAGAGGTTGCCAACCTCTGAACAACAACAACAACAACAACATTACAGGGGATTGGACTAGATGACCGTCCAGTTCGCTTCCAGCTCTACATTAGGGCTGGGTGATAACTGGTTTCCAATATCACAATATATCACCAGCTAAACATCACAATACATTGATATATCACGTGTCTGAAATAAGGAAGGAACTACACAGAGGCGAACAGGACAATGTCCTGGCAACTGCTACTACTTAAGGGTCTAAAACTGATAAATGATATTATCAATCACCTCATGGTCACTTTCAGCAGCAGGCAAGGCAAAATGCATCCAAATGAGATTTTTGGTTTGGAGCTTGGCTACCAAATGGTGGTATTCAGGCCAATCCAAAGTACAGCGATGAGTCATAGTGAATACAAATGATCTGGACTGCCAGACTGTCAGCAGGCCTGCTAGGTGGCAAAAGCAGCAGCAGACTGCAAGGCCTTGTCGTGGTGGCAGCAGTACTAGTGGCCTGCAAGGTCTTGCAGTGGCAGCAGGAGACGGTGGCAGAAGCAGAGGTGGCCTGAAGGCTTTGCTGAGGCAGGCTGCCACAGCTTCTGTCACCACTTCCCACTACCGCCAGGAGGACTTGCTGGTGGCGAAGCCTCGCAAACCCCATTGCTTGTGTTGCTATGAGGCCTTGCAGGCTACCACTGCTATTGCTGCCATTTCCTGTTGTCGCCAAAAGGCCTCGCAGGCTGCTGTCGCTAATGCCACCATCTCCCAGCACTGCCGCACAGGGCCGTCTTAAGCATATCTGGCGCCGTGGTGCGAAGATCCCTCCGGCGGCGCCTCCCCCCCTGCCCCGTTTCCCAGCCTAGTGCGGCTGTCTGGCGGGCGCAGCGCGGCCCAGCACCCTGCACCACCCAGCCTTGCCGTAGGGCCGGCCCTCCTGCCACAAGTCCTCGCAAGCCACTGCCACTACTGCTGTCACTCTCTATCACCACCACGAGGCTTCATAGTCTGCCATTACTGCCACCACATCCCGTCGCCACCGCAAAGGCTTGCAGAGTGCCATTGCTGCCATCACTCTGTGTCACCTCTGGGAAGCCTCAGAGGCTGCCACTGCCACGATGCCTCGCAGGCCGCCACTACTGCCTGTCACTGCCTCGAGGCCTTGCAGGCTGCCGCCACTACTGTCACCACTTTCTGTTGCCATCACTGCTGCCACCATCTCCGTCACTGCTGCAAGTACTCACAGGCTGCCACAGTTACTGCCGCTACCATGAGTCCTCGCAGGCCGCTGCTGCTACTGCTACTCCCATCACTCTATCACCACCGCAAGGCCTTGCAGGCTGCCACTGTCTGTTCCACTGCCGCAAGGCCTTGCAGGCTGCTGCTGCTGCTGCCCCCTCCCATCACCGTCACAAGGATTCACAGGCCACCACTGATTGCGCTGCCACCACAAGGCCTTGTAGGTTGTCGCCACTACTGCCAACACGTACGGCAGTCATGGCAAGCTGTTTCTGCCACTGCTGCTTCTACCTCCTAGCAGGTCTGCTGGCAGTCTCAGATTTGTATTCAGTATGACTCATCGACATACTTTGGATTGTCCTGAATACCACCATTTGGTAGCCAAGCCCAAAACCAAAAGTCCTGTTGGGATGCATTTTGCCTTGCCTGGTGATGAAACTGAGTGTTTGATGATTGATAATATTGTCATTTGTCCATGGAGTTTCTTCCATGAGTGCTCACTGGAAGGACAGATCCTGAAGCTGAGGCTCCAATACTTTAGCCACCTCTGGAGAAGAGAAGACTCCCTGGAAAAGACCCTGATGTTGGGAAAGATTGAGGACACAAGGAGAAGGGGACGACAGGGGATGAGATGGTTGGACAGTGTGTTCTCGAAGCTATGAACATGAGTCTGACCAAACTGCGGGAGGCAGTGGAAGACAGGAGTGCCTGGCGTGTTCTGGTCCATGGGGTCACAAAGAGTCGGACACGACTAAACGATTAAACAACAACAACAATATTGTCATTTATCCGTTTTAGATCCCTAAGTAGTAGCAGTTGTCAGGACATTGTCCTGTTCGCCTCTGTATAGTTCCATCCTTATTTCAGACATTGTGGTAGATTGCAATGTTTAGCTGGTGATATTGTGAGATTTAGCTGGCGATAACATTGCAGTGTTTAGCTGGTGAGTTATCGTGATGTTGAAAACCAGATATCGCCTAGCCATTACACACACCGTGATTCACGATATATTGCCACCTCAAATATTATGAAACAACTATCACAATGTGAACATCAAACTGGTTTTGGACACTATATCACCCAGCCCTACTGGCAGCAGCTCTCCACGGATACAGTCTTTCCTAACCTTGCCTGGAGACACTGTGGATTGAACCTGGGGCTTCTACATGCAAGGAAGATGCTCTAACGCTGAGCTGTGGTCCTTCTCGAGCCAAACAGCACACAATTAATCAAGAAGGCTCCCTCTTTGTTGCGCCTACTGCCCTCCTTTGCCGACCAGGTGCCCACGCCTTGCAGAGAGGGGCTGGGAGGGGGAGAGTGAATGATTTACAAAAATGCACGTTTGCTGCAGTGCTGGGTAGCGGAGCCAGGGGAACGTGCCACACGTTGAGTTATGAAGGGGAGAGAATCGATAAACTCAGAAATAAATGAAGTGGCCGAGCAAGGCAATGGCAGCGTGACAGGCAATCCCTCTCTAAGTGGGGGGGGGGGATTTATTCAGAAACCGAGAAGTTTATTGCAGGGGATGCCGCGGAACTGCAGCAAAAAATTGAAGGGAGTTCTGCTCTCTCCAAGATTAAGGGAGCAGTGGATTCCTCAGGAGGTCTCCAGCGTCAGCCCTGCTCAGTGCAAAAACCCAGTGAGATGATGAATGGGCATGGCCGGCAAAGGTCCATCCATTTCAATGGGGCTGCTCTGAACGGGACTGAGGCCATGTCCATTGAAAGCACTGGGGTGCTGCTTTAAGCAGTCACGGCTTCCCCCAAGGAATCCTGGGAGCTGTAGTTCATTAAGGGTGCTGAGAGTTGTTAGGGGAAACCCTATTCCCTTGACAGAGCTGCAATTCCCAGAGTTTTCTGGGAAGAAGAAGAGGAGTTTGGATTTGATATCCCGCTTTATCACTACCCAAAGGAGTCTCAAAGCGGCTTTCCCCTCCTCCCCCACAACAGATACCCTGTGAGGTGGGTGGGGCTGAGAGACTTCAGAGAAGTGTGACTAGCCCAAGGTCACCCAGCAGCTGCATGTGGAGGAGCGGAGACGCGAACCCGGTTCCCCAGATTACGAGTCTGCCGCTCTTAACCACTGCACCACACACCACAGGAGGGACTGACTGCTAAACCAGCTCTGGGAGGGGAATGTAGGGAGACGGGAACCTCATGGGGAAAACTCCCCACCTGAAATTCTGACTCTGCATAAGGCAGCTTCCTCTGTTCCTATATCTCAAGCAAATGACTATAGCTCAGTGGCAGAGGATCTGCTCTGCATGCAGAAAGCCCCAAGTTCAATCCCTGGCATCTCCGGGGCAGGCTGGGAAAAGACTGTCTGAAATCCTGGAGACATGGAGGACAGAATCTCAGGCCCAGGGTTTAAATGTGGTCCTCCTGGCTTCCCTATCTGGCCCTCATAACTCTCCCCAGGCCCTTATTCACACATGAGGTGTTTTTGCCCTCATCTCAGATGTTTCACATGCTTTGCTCTACCTACTTTCCCTCTGGCCCTGCCCACCACTGGCACATGGCCCTCAAAGGGTTGCCCAGAGGCTAGAAAAGCTTCACCTCTGAGGTAGACAATCCTGAAAGGCAGCTTTCAATGCAGATGATCAGGTCAGAGAAGAGAGGCAATGATTTGGAAAACCGCAGGGAAGTGATTCCTTCGTTTGCCAGCAATAGGAGAGTGGGACGGTGCAGGCGAATGAGCTGGCCACCATTTTTTTTTAAATAATAATAATTGCTGCCCAGGCTGCGTTAGCTAGTCATACATACATTCTCTGTAACTGGGAGAAATTACGCAGCATGGGTAATTTGGTTTCTATTGCACTGGACTGAAAGTCACAGTTGCTGAGGAACATCCCTGTACATCCATCCTCCGTGCATTTGTATTCCTAGAAAGCCAAAGGAACAGGGAACGGGCTGTAGCTCAGTGGGCAAACACCTGCTCTGCATACAGAAGGCCCCAGGATCAATCCTTCAGCATCTCTAATTAAAAAGGTTACAGCACAGGTAATGGGGAAGATTCTTTGAGTGGATGTTCATATTTCTGCTTGCTCTGCATCCAGTGCGCTCCCACTGCTGCTACTTCTGGAAGCTGCATGTAATCAAGGCAATCCATATCACAGAATCATAGACCACAAGGGACCCTGAGGGTCATCCAATCCAACCCCCCACAATGCAAGAATCTTAACTCAAGCATCCATGACAGAGGGCCATCCAACCTCTGCTTAAAAACCTCCAGTGAAGGAGAGTCCAGCACCATCCAAAGGACCCATTGACTCAATTTGTATTGATCCATATCAATCCTGTTTATTTCTTTGTTTGTTTGTTTCTTTGTTTGCTTGTTTATTTAATAAAAATTATACACCGCTAGACTGTAAAAAAGCATCAGTTTTCAGGAAAAGTTAAAACAATAAAATCATCACTAAGAAAAATCAACAACAAGAATATAAGACTTTACAAATGTTAAAATTCGCATCAACTTTCCAAGCACCTGGGTAGGCTTGCCCAGAGGCAGATTTAGGGCAGCACGACTGGTTCCGCCACACTAGGCGCTGAGGGAGTGAATTCAGCAGAACAGAAGCTGGGAGACACAGGGGCACTAAATTTTGGCCCTGCACAGGGCACTGCTGAAATCTGAAAGGTCAAAGTCCACCCCTGAGTTGTCTAAACAAAAACGTTTTAAGCAGGTGCCGAAAAAGAGTACAATAAAGCTGCCTGCCTGATATCACTAGGCAAGGAGTTCCAAAGTGCAGGGGCTGCCATGCTGAAATATTGATTTCTTACAAATGTGGAATGGGTATTTCGTGGCACCTGCAACAGTGTCAATTCTGCCAATAGAAACAGTTGAGGTAGTGCATATGTGGTAAGGCGATCTGCCATTTCTTTACAAAATACTGATGCATTTTTTAATTTTAAAAAAACCAGAGCTAGTGTGGTGTAATGGTTAGAGTGTTGGATTAGAACCTGGGAGACCAGGGTCCGAATCCCCACTCAGCCATGAAACTCACTGGGTGACCTTGGGCCAGTCACTGCCTCTCAGCCTAACCTGCCTCACAGGGCTGTTGTGGGAATTAAATTAAAGGTGGGATATAAATGCAGTTTTAAAAAAATTGCAATTTGACTAGAAAGCTGGATGTGGAGTAAGTGGTAATGTGAATATATCCCAACAGCTGTTGCGCATGCCCAAATAAGTACGCCTGCTCATATCATAGCTTCAGGTGTAGGAGTTCCCAGAGAAAGGTGGCCTGGGGTGGGGAACCAAAAAGTTCATGCCCGTCGGGTTAAGACATCCCCATCCCCTCTGTGATGTGAAGAACACTGTACAAAATGACCTTGCTGTGTTTAAACCGCAAATGCAAACATACCCTGGGACTCTAGAGAACTGCTGCCAGTCAGAGCAGACATGACTGGGCTCGATGGTTGAGCAGTCTGACCTAGTGTAAAGCAGCTCCCTACTTTCCTAATGCAAAATGGCCAAAATACACACCCACCCACCGTGCTCCTATGTCCATAAAAAACGTAAGGCTTTCATCGCACAGCCCCCAACGGAAGGATCTGTATGAAGTCAGAAAACAGGCCCCACTGGAGGATTTGTAGTGCAGGATCACAATCCTGGACTGGGTGGGACCAGGGAGCAAAAGAGAGGCAGGTTCTACAACACGGCAAGGGAGTGGGTGAATGTAGGGAGAATGGCATGGTGGAGGTTGGTGAGCGCAGCAAGCAGGGCTGCAGCCTCTGCTTTGATCAAGGGGTAAAAACACACCTGCAAGAATTTGGAAGGGAAAGTTTACATCGCCTATGCCAGTGCCACAAGATACAGGAAACCTGTCTTATACCAACTCAGACCATTTCTCCGTCTATGCCATTATTGTCTAAACTGACCGGCAGCTGTTCTCTGGAGTTTTAGGCAGAGGTATTTATCCCAGCCCTACCTGGAGATGCTGGGGGTTGAATCTAGGACCTTCTGCTCTGCTACCAACACACAATCCTTCTTTAGTACTCTCTGTGTTTCGGGAGAAATCACTCCAGGTCCACTTTGACAACAATTTCCTCTGGTGCCTGAATCTGCTGCCTTCTTAATTACAGGTTCCTTGTTCTGAAAGCAATCAGGCGGGGGTGGGCTTTGGTAATATGGCATCCAGAGCAAGGCATCAATATAAATATAGGTATTGTTATTATTATTATTTACCCCCTCAGCTCAGCACCCTGTGGAGGGGAAGCACCCGCACCACCCCAAATCCATCGCTGCAATTGGGTCAGTGGAAAGTGGAAATTGGAAAATGGAAAGTGGCTGGACCTTCAAGGGTCACTGGAGACTGTCTCCCCTCCCTCAAATATAACTGAATTAACAAAAACTAAAATAAATTAGCTTCCAAACATGTATTAATCTATGCAGAAGGGGCACAAGGAAAGAGGAAGAGGTGTTAGAGCAGGCACAAAACTTTGAATTTCTCAGCAAGGACCTGCCACCCAGAACCTGTTGTGGCTAAACATAAGAAAGTGTCCAGCTGCATCAAGCCATGGGTCCATCTCATCCAGCCTGCTGCTCCCTACTTGACAGAGCATGAGACTCTTAACGTCAGGGTCATGGGTTCAAGCCCCATGTTGGGCAAAAGTTTCCTACATTGCAGGGGGTTGGACTAGATGACCCTCATGGTCCCTTCCAACTCCACAATTCTAGGATTTTATGAGACTCCTGACTGTCGCCAATCAGATGGTCCCAGGAAATCCAAACACAGGGTTTTATAAACCTTAATCTACCCCCCCCAAGTTATCTGCCCCCCAACTAAACAAAAACAAAAACACAGCAGCCTTTCCAGTTAAAATAACCCTGGGGGATAATCCTGGCTAATTTATGTGATGGAAAAAGCTTAGCAGAATTAAACTCAGGAATCTGTAATGAGAGTCATTACAATGAGAGCCAGCATGGTGTAGTGATTAGAGTGTTAGACAAGTACCTGGGAGACACCTGTTCGAATCCCCACGGACATGAAGCTCACTGGGTGACCTTGGGCCAGTCACTGCCTCTCAGCCTTGCCTACCTCGCAGGGTTGTTGTGGGAATTAAATGAGGAGGCGAAAACAATGGACGCCACTTTAAGCTCCTTGGAGGAAAAGGTGAGATAAAATTGCAATTACTACTACTACTACTACTACTACTACTAATAATAATAATAATAATAAATACATTCCCAAGTTATGCCACACTATCCATAATTTTATAAACCACAATTACTTTCCCCTTGGTTCTCCTACCTGGCTCATAATAAAGTCCAAAACACTGTGGCTTTTCCTGCTAAGCTAACCCTGAAAGATAACCCTGGTTAAAATCTGAGACCAGACAGCTGAGCAGAGCTGTGCCCCATTCTATAATGGATCCATTCCCAAGTTTAGAGAGTTGAACAGCAGGCGTGTGTGTGTGTGTGTGTGTGTGTGTGTGAGAGAGAGAGAGAGAGAGAGAGAGAGAGAGAGAGAGAGAGAGAGAGAGAGAGAGAGAGAGAGAGATGCCCTCAACCACCCAACTGCAGATAATTTGAAGGAGAGTGTTGGGGCCTTTTTGCACTAAGCCACAACCTGCAATGTTATAGGCTGCTCCCAAGCATTTCAGCAGAGAAACGCTAATGTAGGAGGAAGGGCGAAGCAATGAAATTCAAGGCAGGGATTATTCTTGGAAGTCCATCCCTCCTCCTCCTGCTGCTGCTCACGCTAAATGCTTTCTGCTGCAAGAGGATGCCCTCTGATGCATACTCTTTCTGCAGCAGGGAAGGGAAGGGGCAGAGAGAAAAGCTCTGCAGTTTTTCCTTCCTCCCCCCAGAGTTCCCACTGCAGCGAGACTGCATCAGAATAAAGAAGGGGGAGGGGGAGGGAAAATGCAATGGATATGGCCGCAAGCAACTTCCCAGGGAAGACTTGGGTTTCTTTCACATGCAATTTAAAAAAAAAAAATTAAAAAAATTCAAAGCATCTAACCCCCCCCCCAAACCTCACGCAGACACATGCAATCCCCACTCCACACCCACAGCAACTTAAATCAGAAATAATATTGAAACCTGGAGGGTGGTTTTAGGGAAACGGGAATATAATTCAGCTGTTCTTTCTATGGATCCCCTAGGATAATTCCAACCGGCTCCAAATCAAAAGTTGAAGGAACAGCTGGGAATCTCCATGGTCCCCGAAACTGAGTGATTTCTGCAAATGAACGGAACTGTTTTGATCCCTGAGCTGGAGACCATGGGCATATTACAGAAATATAATTTTTAAATAAAAGTAAATTCAAATAAATTGAGATGCATCAGAGTCATGCTATCAAACACTCTTACTTCACACACACACACACACACACACACACACACACACACACACACACACATTACCTGCCTTCTCCTGGACCTGTGATCTGCAGCTCTGCCTTCCTCTAGCTGGAATGATGCTTGTTAAAAAAGTTACAAGCTTCTGCTCAGGAGGCAGGACCTGGGAAGGAGTCCTTGCACGGATAGCATCCAGGGAAGCTCAGAGAAGCTGTTTAAGCAGGGACAGGAGACAAGAAAGTGGGGGGGGGGGGGACAATGGGGAGGACATTAAATATATCAAATCACTTACTTTGCAGGATTGCATCTTCCTATGGAAAAGCAAAAACCACTCCCACGTCAGAGGCAGCATTCTGCCTCCATCAGTTTTCTGCAAACGTGGAAGCCAGAGAGTGTTGCTAGTCAACGAATGCATCAAAGCTATTCTGAACATCTTCTTTTTGATGGATAGTTGTCACAGAAAGGTTCTTGGGGCATGGGAACGTTATGTGTGTTCACACACACTCGTGTCTGCTTGTGTTACTCTGCAAAACATAGAATCCTGTCATTTTAGAGTTGGAAGGGACCTCAGTGGTCATCTAGACCAACCCCAGTCCTGTACATTGGTGGCCCCCATCTAAAACACAAACAATTGTCTCCAACTAAGTCCTACTCAGAGCAGGCCCACTGGAACTCATAGAGCTGAGTTGCCCATGTCAGTTAATGCAGCGGTTCTACTAAGTTAGTCCTGCTCAGAATGGGTCCATGGAAATTAATGGACATGGGTAACTTCAGCCTACCAATTTTAGTGCCGTCTCCTTGGAGTAGGATCAACATTACCTACACCTCCAAATTAATCACAGTTTGACTGCAAGTTAGGATTAGTACCCAGCCACCCTTTACACCTGAAAGACATCTTTTGTGCGTGCAGAGAAGCAAATAATAATTTGGAACATTTATGACCCATCTTTCCTGCCTTCACAGGGCTTTGCCCACGGCAACATCCCAAATGCATACTGTGTATTTAAAAGCACTGCCCCAAAAGTCAACAGAGGAGAATAAAACTAAGTGTCAGCAGTAGTTCATACACACATTGATCTACAGTACTTAAAAGCATTTCTAAGCCACTTAATATTTGAAAAATCTCAAAATGGTATTATACAAAAATGCAACATTCAAATGATGAAACGGGGCCATAAAACAGAGATACGGTAGGAGTGCCCAACAGCTATGGGGCAGAGCAGCTGCCTAGCATGCAGAAAGCCCCACTGCCCCAAATCCAATCTACAGCACCTCCAGGTGTGGCTGGGAATTGCCCTCAACCTGAAATCCAGGAGAGCTGCTGGCAGTCTGTGCCGGGACAATGCTGAGCTAATTCGACCAATGGTCTCACTCAGTATTAAGCAGCTCCCTATGCCCCATGGACATTTCTTTCCTTTCCTCCTCTTTGGCTAGCTAGCACTTTTACCCATTCAAATGAGTTTCTATTGGTTAAGAAACTTCCAATTATTTTGTTTTTTAAAAAAGAGTTTGGGGTAAGGGAGAGTCAGCGAAACCCACACTCTTCACCTGCTGTTTGTGGACCAGGCCTTTAAAAAGATGGGAGCAAGCCAGGTCATTCCCCACCTATGGCTACTACTAGACATGATAGCTATGACCTGCCTTGATGGTTGAAGGAAGCAATGATTCTGCATACCAGCTGCTGGAAGCCACAGGACAGGAGGGTATTCTCGTGCTCAAACCCGGCTTGCGAGTTTCCCACAGGCATCTGGCTGGCCACTGTAGGAACGGGATGCTGGTGGACTAGATGGGCCATTGGCCTGATCCAGTCGTGCTTGATTCTGATTCCTATGACTAATTTTAAGGCCTGCCACAAATGCAGGGGGTTGTGGGAGGAGGGTTGTAGTTACAATGCATTATTTAATTTGTTGTTGTTGTTTAGCCATGTCCGACAACAATTATTTAATTATAATTATTCTAAGCAGTTTTATTATTATTTATTAATATTTAGGAGGTGGAAGAAAATTCACCTTACAAACCAACCTCTCCAAGCTCTGCCGCAACCCAAAACGGATCCGTGCATGGAGTGTGACGACTTTCAGCTTAATTATTTGGCGGCATGCATTAAGTTTCATTTGCAGTCCCGCTGGTAGCAATGATTTGTATATCTAGGGCCTTCTTGCTGGGGTGAGGGTAGGCAGAATGAAACCAGATGGGGCAGGGGAGATTATAGCAGCATTTAAACCCCCCTCACTTAGGATCAGGAAGCGGAGAGCGCCAGGGGAGCTCTGCCCACACCCCCTCCTTCCTACCTACCTCTGCAGTTCCCCAAGCTTTCTGTAACTGCAGCAGTTCCTAACTCATTGGATATGTGTCCTCCGGACATGCTGTGCGTGTGAGCATTGCAGCTCCACTGCAGCAACTGGCGGCCGGCTGCAGAGTGTTCCAGGCCGGCTGGCTCCTCTACTCCACTAGCCAGGGTAGACATTGCAGGTGCAACGTCCTTGTCTTTTCCAAAGGGAGAGAGAGAAGGAAGGTTGGGATGGAAAGGAGCCCATCTCATTAAGCTGTGAAAGCTGCAAGGCATTTAAACCCTGCACAGATCAATATGGAGAGTGGATACTTCGTCACAGCCAGGGTTGCAGCCAGCCATTATTTTACTCAGAGTAGACCCATTGAAATGAATGGCGCTGCGAACTGCCCTGTGATCTTCGGATGAAGGGTGGTATACAAATTTTAAAAATGGAATAATAATAATAATAATAATAATAAGCCTTTGATAATCAGTGAACATTAATGTTCTTTACTTGGATTTTGTTCTTTTAACCCACATGCAACTGTGCTTATTCTGCATGCCTGTTTTTTGGTTTTGGTTTTTGCCTTTTAATTTTCTTCTGTTGTTAAAACTGTTCTCTCTGTTTGTATGATTTTTTAAAAAAGAAAAGAAAAACCTTTACTACCAACACCACCCCCCAAAAGAAAATGAAATAAAAGAATGAATGAGCCTAAGTTAGGCATGTTTGTTAACTTCAATGGGGCCTATTCTGAGTAGGTCTAGTTCTACAGTATATGTAATTGTTTTGTAGGGCTGATTTTACTTTCTGTAATTTTCAGCACCCACCGTTTTGAAATGTTAATAGTTAAGCAGTATATAAATACCTTAAACAAATACCATACAGTACTTGTTTTAATTGTTGTTATAAAACACAGCTTTTTATCCTGGTGTTTGACCACAGAGCCATGTGTTTTCAGGGCCACCTTGATTGCTGTGACTGTAGTCTGTTGTATTAATTCTGAATTTTAAATTGTCATAATCTGTCCTGGTATCTGCTAGTTGAAGGTAATGAATTATTATTATTATTATTATTATTATTATTATTAATGCCCTGTTTTGCAGGTGTGCTTTTGCATTGTTTTTGCAGATTGTGTTGTGAAATCGCTTCAAGACACTTTGGAGGAAGCAAGCCATATTTTTTAAAAAAATAACGGCAATATTGTTTTCTGCATTCTGAAGCTTCAATGTTTTCGAAACAGCAGGGCCTATTGGAATGAATGGACCGTGTCTATTCATTCCAATGGACCCACCAACATTAGATATAGTCCTTACTCTCAAGTAAAGTACTGCACGTGTGTATGGGATTGCAGTGTTGAAGGTCACAACATCACAAGTGCAGTCTAAAAACAACAAGATTAAAAATTGCACCTAACCATTGGTCAACACTGCCTTGCAACAAAAAATGATCCTAAAAAAAAAGAATCCCCCCCCCGCGCTTTAGAAAAAGCCTTACCAACGCAGTCCAACAGATGTCTACTCAGAAGTAAGGCCCGTTGTTACTTTCTCTTAGGGGCAAATGCGTGCACAGTATTGAGGAGTGTTGCAGTCTGTTACTTGGCAGCAGAGTTCCGCGCCCCCCCCAAGCGCCTTCCTCCCCACTTGGTTACCAGCTACAGTTTTGGCTGCATGCCTGAGCCTATTTACGTGGGAGTAAACCCCACTGAACTTAATGGGACTGACTTCCGAGTAGGCATCTAAAGCTCTCCCTCCCGCATCACAACTGCCTGCGCTTGTGCAACGCGAACCATAAATATTTTCGTTTTTATAAAAAAAAACCCACCCTGCTTGTCTTTTGGAAGAGGAGGAGCCTTCTTGCCCTTCCAAGGAAACCAGATCAACAGCGCGCTTCACGTTTGCTCCAAAATTCGCTTTTGGGTGCTCCACGCCGTCAGTAGGAGGGAGGTGAGTGCCCTGGATCAGCATTGGACCTAGAGCAAAATGGGAAGTGGGGGGGGGGGGGTCCAGATCTGTCCACTCCTCTTCCACCCCCATCGCCCGCTAACTGGTTCCTGGTTGCACCATTGCAAATTGAAAGTGTTGCGTTGCGCCATTCAGAGAAAAAGGTTCGTTCTGTACCTGCTGGAGGAAGACCCAGGAGACTAGATTTTAGTTTATTTTTAACTGTTTCTTTGCAAAGGCAAGCAAGGCAGCCGCCTCCAGATCTGGCCTTCCGCGGCGCCAGACCAGCTGATCTTGCAGTGGAGCATGGCAAAAAAAAAGGGGGGTGCACCGTGATCAAATCAGGAAGCTTTCTCGCTTCGGCCTGTGTTTGTGTTTGCTTCTAATAAAACTCCTAGCCATTTAATCAAGACAGAGCTGGAATTGCCCGGGTCATTCTACAGGGTCACGGAGAGTCCTGGGAACTGTAGTTCCTTAAGGGTGCTGGCAATTGCAGTTCTGGGAAGTCAGCACCTTTAACAAACTGCAGTTCCCAGGGTTCTTTGAGGGGAGGGGAGTAATGAGTGTTAAAAGTGGCACATGGCTGATTTAAACCTGTGGTGTTGGTGTCACCTGAATCAGGGTTGAGGAACATGTGGCTTTACCTCTCTTGCTTTTTTTAAAAAAAACTGTCCTACAACTCCCATAATCCTTGACTGTTGCCCACGCTGGCTGGGGCTGATGGGAGATGGAGTCCCAACAGCATACAGAGGGCCACAGGTTCTCACCTCTGGCCTAGATTAAAAAGAATAGAAAGTTGGTATGCTGGATAGTAGAACATTTGCTTTGCATGCAGAAGGTTCCATGTTCAATCTCCAGCATCTGCAAGTAGGGTTTGGAGAGGCCTTTCCTTTTGTGTGGCGTGTACAAGCCACTCACTTTTTGCACAACTGCCAATTAGGAACATGGGGGGAAATTTGACTCAGGATGCATTTCAATGGCAACCTACCTAATGTGCAGTTACAGTGAACTGAAACAGTCCTCTGCAGCCAATGAATGTGTCCATAATGTATCCACTAGGGGAGAGTGTACATATAAACAAATATATTAGTGAAAGTAGCATACAAAAATGCATAAAATTAGGGGAAATTGCATATAAACTTGTGTTCCTTAAGGGAAATTTACAAAAAAATAATAATGCCAATTTCTCATCTTTTTTATAAAAAAATGCAAACTCATAAGGAAATGAGAAGAAATGAACTATAGTTTGCAAGAAGGAGAAACTGAGAGTCACCTCCATCGTTCTGTCCAAGTTTGCATCCACAACCCAGGTGGGGCCGTCAGAAGCTGCCCCATGAGAGAATGAGACCCTTGGTTTGGAAAATGTTCCTTAGTCCTATTCTGATTACTATCAAGGGCCACATCATACATTCAAAGCAGTATCATACCATTTTAAACAGTCACTGGCTTCTCCCAAAGAATCCTGAGAACTAGTTTGCAAAGGGTGGGTTAGAGACTCCTCTTCCCCTTGCTGAGCTACAGTTCCCAGAGTTCCCTAGGAAGAGGGGTTGGTTGTTAAACCACAGTTGCTGCGAATTGCAAGTGGGGAGAGTGTTGTTGTGCTCAGGTCCTGCTTGCAGGCTTCCCATTGGGGCCTGGGAGAGCAGGATGGTGGACAAGATGAGCCTCTAGTCTGATCCAGGAGGGCTCTTCTTATGCTCTTAGTCAGCATATTTTTCTTGGCTGGCTTAAAAAAACAATCAGACCAATTCATGGGGGTTAAGACTATCAGTGACTACTAACTATGGTGACTTTCTCCTACTTCCACAGTCATGCCTCCCAAGTACCAGATTCTGGGAATCACAAGTTGGGAGAGTTGCTGTGATACTGAGGTCCTGCTTTCAGGATTCGCACTTGGGGCATCTGGTTGATCACTGAGAGAACAGGATGGTGGACTAGATGAACCTTTGTCCTATCCAGCAATCAGACTCTTCTTGGGCAGTTATGATAAACTGCTGTGAACATGGAGGAGACTCCAAACATCCTATAGTTGTTTCAGTGGGTTGAGGTCTTACTTGAGTGCCAGGGAAAGCCTTGCTGGGCTCAAGGCCTCCGATGGGCACCACCTTTGTGCAGAATGGTACATCCCAGCCATGCAAACACACAAACACCCCTCTCCATGAGGCCAGCAAGAGTCACAGTTCAAGAACAGGCAAAAGCTAGAATGTGCAGGGCTAGTTAAGAGTGTGGCCTGGGACTAGGGGGGCGGTGCATGGCCTGGGGAGAACCTCAAAGGTGATATAGATCAGTTTGGGAAGCCACATTAGGCCCTAAGATTCCCTATCCCTGGGATTTTATTCCAAGGAATAATATTCCAAGTAATACACCCACAAGGCTGCTCCAGTTGCTTTTGCTCACATGATGGTTGAAAATCAGTAGTCCAGTGCTACTCACACACTTCCTTGTTTGATCAATCTGACGTGGAAGGAGTTAAGCAAACTATCAGCTTCCCCTCCCCTCAAATAGTCTGGGTTTATTTGCATGACAACTGGGAACAGATAAATATTGTTGGAACAGCTAGGTGAATTTTGTGCAATTGGATGGGTGTTGTGTAACTGGGGAGTTTTCTGGTGGGAGGAGGAATGTGTTAGAAGCGTTTCAGGCTGCTGATTCTGCTCCAAAGAGATGAATGGATCCATCTCTGTTTTTGTGGTCTCGTCAGCAAAAGAAAAATGCTTGCGCACACCTGTGTGTGCGCAGGCACACACACACACACACACACACACACACACACACTTACACTTATCAGGACATACTTTGCACATTTGTAGATATTACATTTGACACCACAAGATCAAGTGTGGTTCAAATCACTACTCTCCTCTCTGGCAAGTAATAACTGGCTTTGGGCAACCAGTCAGGGAAGCTTTTTGAGAGTTCACTCTTTCAAGCCTCAAGGGACTAGCTTAGGTGTACTGTGGACTAGAACCTTGTACAGAGCTATTTACAAGGCTGGGTTTGAGGGCACAAAGAGAAGGGGATGACAGAGGACGAGATGGTTGGACAGTGTTCTCGAAGCTACAAACATGAGTCTGACCAAACTGTGGGAGGCAGTGGAAGACAGGAGTGCCTGGTGTGCTCTGGTCCATGGGGTCACGAAGAGTCAGACACGACTAAACAACTAAACAAGAACATGGTATTTTAAACTGTGGGGGTATTGTTTTTGTTCAAATGAATTGCAGTGTAATTAATTAATTAATCAATCAATCAAATAAAACCAATCAGTCCCATCCACCCAGAGAGGGACAGATGTTAGCCACGGTGAACATAAAACAGGGTGGTGTAAGGAAAGAGGAAGGTACGCATTACTATTCCCCCCCCCCCCGCCCCTGCTGGGAATAGGAGAGTTCTAGTTTTACCAGGAAAAGTTGGGAGTTGCTTATCTCTGTAGTCTTTTGTTTACCCTATAGCTGAACACAGCAGCCAGACTGGTTTTGCAGATTCTTTCTCACAAGTTTAGAAGACAAAAAGGCAGCAGAACTAGAAAGAAGCTGGTTCCTCTGCAGGTGACTTATTCCACAGCCTAGGTAAGTCTGCATGGCAGGATCAGCAAAGGGCAATAAATTTGCATTCTGGTCCTAAACCAGCATTCACCAAACTGGTGCTCTCCAGAAGTTTTGGACTACAACTCCCATCAGCCCCTGCTATTGGGCTGGTGGGAATTGTAGTGCATAACATCGGGCAGGCCCTGGATTGTTATAGGTAAAAGGTAAAGGACCCCTGGATAGTTAAGTCCAGTCAAAGGTGACTATGGGGTACAGCGCTCATCTTGCTTTCAGGCCAAGGGAGCCAGTGTTTGTCCACAGACTGCTTTCCGGGTCATGTGGCCAGCATGACTAAACCGCTTCTGGCGCAGCAGAACACCGTGACGAAAACCAGAGCACACATTTACCTTCCCGTCACAGGAGTACCTATTTATCTACTGGTGTGCTTTCAAACTGCTAGGTTGGCAGAAGCTGGAGCTCAACTCATTGCACGGATTCAAACCACCAACCTTCTGATCAGCTTAGCGATTTAGACCACAGTGCCACCCACATCCCATACCTTACCTGGGTTGTTATATACTGCTGCCAAAAAGGGTATAGGAGCTCACCCCACTTCCCTAAGTTGTAGGATATTTCAGTGTGCCCTGATTAGGGGGGTCTGATTGCTTGTAATGAGGTTGAATTGGTGTTGTAAGGGTGTTTTTGTAATAACTAGTTTTATTTTCAGATGTATTTGTTTTTAAAATCTTAAAATCGCGGCTTACGAAGCCATAATAGATGTTGAGGGATTATTGAGAGCTGAATGGAGAATGTGCATTAAAAAAACCCAACATATCAGGAGGATGATACATTATTAGGGTTGTTTGTAAAGCTAATTCTACCCAGAGTAAATGCATTGAAAAAATTCCTCAAACCAGAGCCATGTGCTGTAGTGGTTAGAGTATTGGAACTAGAACCTTGGAGACCAGAGTTCAAATCCCCCAATCGGCCATCGAGCTTGCTGGGTGACCTTGAGCCCATCACTGCTTCTCAACCTAAAATACCTTGCAGGGTTGTTTGGGGGGTTAAATGAGGAGGGGGAGAACCATGTATGCCCCCGTGGAATATCAATGCAAGGAAATAATCACATATGTCCATTAATGTCAGTGAGTCTACTCTGAATAGGACTGAGTTGGCTACTACAATCCTTAAAGTTTAATGTTATATTGATAGCCCAGTTGGTTTGAGCGTGATGCTGATAATGCCAAGATTGCAGGTTTGATCCCCAAAAGGTACAGCTGCATATCCCTGCATTGCAGGGGGTTGGACTAGAAGATCCTCAGGGTCCCTTCTGATTCTATGAATGGACAAGGACAGTTATTTTTTAACTGACTGTATGTATGTATATGTATGTATGTATGTATGTATGTATGTATGTATGTATGTATGTATGTATTTCAGGGGTGACATTAGGCAAACTTGTTTTAACTTCTGACTTTTACGGATAACTTTTATTTTATGTAAACCGCTTAGAGGTTTTTTATGATCAAGTGGCATGCAAATTTCTGTTAGGTAAATGAAAGGAAATGATTATAGCTTTTAAAACTTTCCTTCCAGCTCTCTGTGTTTCGCAAGATGCTTTTCAGAGCCATCTTCACCCTCATCTTCCTCTGGGGAGTCCTCCCTTCTGAGACAAGAGAGTCCCGTGGCCACATCTCAGTGGTCCTCTTGGGTGCCACAGGAGACCTTGCCAATAAGTACTTGTGGCAAGGACTCTTCCAGCTGTACCTGGACGAGGTGAGCCGTGGGCATACCTTCACATTCCATGGGGCTGCTCAGACAGAGCCTGAGCGAGGGCAGAGGCTGGTCTTTGAACGGCTGAAGAGGCTGGCCTGTCCATCAGACGTACCCCCAAACAGGTGTGCTGTGTTGAAGGACCAGTTCATCAGGCTGACAGATTATCACCAGCTCAAAACAGCAGAGGACTACGCCACCCTAAACCGGCAAATTACGACCACGCTCAGTCAGGAAGGCATGGAAGAAGCAGGCAGGATATTTTACTTCTCCGTGCCGCCGTTTGCCTACGCGGAGATTGCCCGGCACATCAACAGCAGTTGCAGGCCGCCACCAGGGCAGTGGCTACGGGTGGTGCTGGAGAAGCCTTTTGGCCATGATCTCAGGTCAGCCCAGGAGTTGGCTGATGAGCTAAGGACTTTCTTCCGGGAAGAGGAGATATACAGGGTGGACCATTACCTTGGCAAACAGGTGAGTCTCCTTGTGAAAGCCGGAGGGGATATAACTTGGTAAACATGGGAAGCTGCTTCCTGAGTCAAGCCATTGGTCCATCTAGATCAGTATTGCCTACACAGACTGGCAGCAGAGTTTTGGACAGGGTTCTCTTCCAGCCCTACCTGGAAGCACTTGGAATAGAACCTGGGACCTTCTGTGTGCAAGGCAGATGCCCTACCACTGAGCTACAGCTCTTCCCGTAAGGCATAGCAACATAAGAAGCTGCCTTAACCCAAATTAGACCATCTAGCTCAGTATTGGCCACTCTGACTGGGAGCAGCTTTCCAGGATTTCAGATGGGGACATTCTCAGCCTAACCTGGAGATGCCAGGGATTGAATCTTAGACCTTCTACTTGCAAAGTAGATGTTCTAAAACAGATTTTCTTAACTTCGTCTTCTGGAAAACATGCCCAGGGTGGTTTGGGCAGGTAAGCAGAGGCTGCCAACACTCCCCCTGGAAAAAGGCAAGACTGAATCAACATGTGCAGTAACGCAAAGCGGTGAAATTCCTCAAAAGTATTGGATTTGTAAATAAAACAATAAAGCGGGGTAGTCAGTGTGGTGCCCTCCATATGTCATTGTACTCCCATCGTCCCTGACCTTTGGCCTTACTGGTCAGGGCTGATGGGAGTTGGAGTCCAACACCTGGAGAGCCACAAATTCCCCATCCCCTGGACTAAGGTGGGCTTCAGTTCCATGCACCTGTGGCTACTAACCCTGACATCCACTGTCGGATGCAGGGTGCCCCTGAATGCCATTTGCTAGGAATACAAATGGGGAGTGTGTCTACTTCTAGATAGGGCAACTGTTTGCTCACCTAGAGAACAGGATGCTGGACTTCTTGTGCCTCTGAATATCAGCTGTTGGAAATGACCAGTGCTGTCACACTCAACTCCTGCTTGCGGGCTTTGGGGGGGGCGCATCTGGTTGGAATAGGATGCTGAGCTGGATGGGTCATTGGTCTGATCCCACAGGGCTCAATGTTGTAAGATGTAGTGATGGCCACCAACTTGGATGAAACAAATTCCTGAAGGATAGGGCTATCCATAGCCATGTTCTCCCTCCACTGCCAGGGGTGGCAATGCTTCTGAACGCCGGTTGCTGGGAATCACAGGTGGGGAAAGTGCTCTGGTGCTCAGGTCCTGCTTGAGGGCTTCACCTAGGGGCACCTGGCTGGCCACTGTGAGAACAGGATTCTGGACTGGATGGGACCCTGGCCTCACCCAGCAGGGCTCTTCTTATGTTGTTATGCGTTAGTGATGAAATAAAACTGTAGAGCAGTGCTCCCAATATGTGTGGTGGAATTACGTTGGGGGGGGGGGGCGCTAAGAAGCAAATGGGAAGCAGTGAGGCACTGGAGGTGTAAATGACTCTCAAACTTTGAAAAGCTGGTGCCATTCGTTTTGTTGAATTAATTAAACGGAGTAGTTTTACCTGGGTTTTGAGCAAATGCGCAATTAATCGTTGCTGTTTTGAATTTTATTGCACCGTTATCTTCCTTAGAGGGTTGTGCAAACTGCTATGCTGAATATTGTTTTTTATAGAGTAGGGTAGAGGGCACTGGAGATTAGTTTTTATTTTAACTCACCAAGGGGGAGGTCGCCTGAAAAAGTTTGCTGCTGTAGATGAAGGCGTTTCCCCACCCAAGTAATAATGGCCCGTTATTTTATTAGCTCCCACCACTGCTGTAAACTGGCCACACCAGCAAAGCTGTATCCACCTGATTTCCCAACCAAGGTCGAAAACCTCAATTTCGCTGAGTCATCAACCCCGCCGACCGCCCTCCACACTCTCGCTAACGGAGAGTCAGCCAAGCACCAGATTTTCCAAACGAGGCTTTTAATTTGATAAGGAATGTGGAGCACGCACAATTCTCTTTTACGTTTGCTTGTTTGTTTTACAAGGGGGCAAAGTCTTTAGCTCCAAGGCAGTAAAAAAATGGGCGGTGGGGGGGGGGGATATGTCATTGTGGCACCAGTGAAGGATGAGGGTTTTTTATTCCTTGGATCAGGAAGCAGATTCTGGATAGTGGTAATCAGGTATTTGTTATCATCACGCAGGCTAGTATTAATGCAGTTAAACCCTAAAATTTGAGACATGGTATCAGCATTTTTTTGAAACGCAGGTGGCGCTGCGGTCTAAACCACTGAGCCTAGGGCTTGCTGATTAGAAGGTCAGCACGGATTGAATCTGCGACGGGGTGAGCTCCTGTTGTTTGGTCCCAGCTCCTTGCCACCTAGCAGTTCGAAAGCATATCAAAGTGCAAGTAGATAAATAGGTACCACTCCGGCAGGAAGGTAAACGGCCACATGACCCGGAAGCTGTCTGCAGACAAATGCTGGCTCCCTCTACCTATAGAGCGAGATGAGCACCGCAACCCCAGAGTCGTCCGAGACTGGACCTAATTTCATTCCCAATTATAAATTTTATTTATATATTTTTTCCTGCAAGGACATAGGGAGCTGCCTTATTCTGAGTCTGCGTTCATACAATATATATAAAAAGCACACACACACACACACCCCACACACAAAGAATCTTGGGAACTGTCTGTTAAGGGTTCTGGGAATTGTAGTTCTGTGAGAGGTAAACTACAGTTCCCATAATTCTTTGAGGGGGTGGAATGCAATTTAAATGTCTCGTGTGTATGCAGCCCAAGTTTCATACAAAGATCCTTATGGTGTCAAACATGTTCCACACAGACAGATAATACCACACAGGCCTTTTGTTTTGTTCTCCTAGCCAGCCAGCCAAACCATAGGCCCGCCTGGCAGCGGCTCCCAGGGGTTTCAGGCCGCAAGCATTCCCATAAATTGAATGTATGTCTGAATGAATAATCCTCACAGAAGTAGTCCATCTGTGTCTGGACTAGACTGCAGGTGGGGACTTTCCAGGCAAACATACAGCATTTTGCTGCATAGCGGGCACATCTTTTTGTGCTGATTTTTCCTTTCCCAAAATGGGGGTGTGCAACTGTTACATGGCGGTGACCAGCACGTGGTGAAATACAGTATTCTTTCCACACAGATATCTACCACGTCGAGGAGAGCCAAGCTCCTGACATGCTAGCTTTCTACATGGGGGGAGACTTCCACCCCCCCCCTTGCCTACATCACTCTATGGGAACATTTTTTTCATGTAGCCCTCCAGCTGCAGTCTGAACTGGTATAGTCCCAACACAGGTTGACTGCCTTTTTCTGAGGCCTCGACCACACCATACATTTAAAGCACTATTTTGCCACTTTAAACTGTCAGGGCTTCCCCACAAAGAATCCTGGGAACTGTGGCTTGTTAAGGGTGCTGAGAGGAGGTCTCTTTTCCCCACCTCACGTAGCTACACTTCCCAGAATGGTTTAACAACCAGTCCCTCTTCCTAGTAAACTGGGAATTTTAGTTCTGTGAGGGGAATGGTGGGGGGTGTGTGTGTCCTCCTCTCAGCAGCACCTTAAATACTACAATTCCTAGGATTTCCTGAGGGAAGCCAGGACTGTTTCCAATAGCATCTATGGAGCCAAGGTCTCCATCACTTGAGGAAGAAATGCACCCTGGATGTCTGATGCCTTGAGGTGTCCATTTTGAAAGCCCCTGAGGCCATGTGCTGCGCTTTTGGTTTGCAGGAAAGAGCTCTCCCCCTGCTTAAAAAGAAACCCTCCAACCTGAGCCATATTGCATTAGTAATGTGAATATTGGCCTTTGAATATTTACCTCAGCGCCGACTCCAACCCCCCTGGGGAGGCAGGGGGTTAGATCTTCACAGCATCTGTCTGATTCAGCCACTTTTGAGCCCACAGGGAATTCAAAAGTGTGTGGTGTGTGTACATTTTTATTTATTTATTGCAGGTAAAGGCCTTTTCAGATGAAACCTTCAGAGTTTTGTCCGTTTGCCAATTTTCTCTCGCCCCTCCTCTACTAAATTCCAACACCTTGATTTCCTCTCCCCATCAAAATCCGAATTATATGTTAGGTAAAGTTATATACTATTGGAAGGGCCGTGACTTAAAATCTCTACCAGCATTCCTCCCACCAAAATAAAAATAAAATCTAAATACAGCTTTGAATTAATTTTGGGTGTGTTTTTTTGGGCGGGGGTCAGTACCTCTCCTCCACCACCACCACCCCAAATCAAATATTTCAGTTCAACCAATGTTTGGCTATGGGAGGGCAACAGTAAATTTAACAAAATGTTAACTGGCTTTTTTGTTGTTGGTTGACTGAATATCAGGACCCCACCCCCCACAATGCTGAATCAGATATTAAGGGGCAACACACACGCATGTATGAGGAAATATGTTTGGGTATTTTTAGCTTAGAAAAATTGTTAAGGACACAGTAGAGGTTTATAAGAACGTAAGATGCATAAAACGATGCCTGGTGCAGAGAAAATGGAGAAAGAGGTTTTTCTCCTCCTCCTCTCTCTCTCTCTCTCTCTCATTGTCCTAGAATTCGGGGCCACCCAGTGAAGGTGAATTTTGGGATACTCAAGACAAACAAAAGAAAGGACTTTCTTCATGCAGCACAAAATTTAAACTATTATTACCTGTTCATTTTATTCTTTGTGTTTATATCTCACCTTTTCCTCCAAGGAGCTCAAGGTGACACCAACCCTGTGAGGTAGGCTGAGAGGCAATGACTGGCCCAAGGTCACACCCAGTGAGCTTCGTGGCCAAGTGTGAGGATTTGAACCCTGGTCTTCCAGGTCCTAGTCTGACACTCTTAACTACTAAACCACACTGGCTCTCGGTGTGGAATTTCCCGTGGTGTGGAATTTCCCATCGTCTCTGTAGTTGTCGCAGTAATTTATTTATATTTTGTGCCAAGTCCCCAGAAGCAATTAAACATTAATCCCTCTGCTTTTGATTTTTTTTAAAAAAACAAAAATCTCTTCTGTCTTCTCCTGCCCTTCCCACCTTTTCACCTCAATTATTTCCTCCCCAAAGGCTGTGGCTCACATCTTACCGTTCCGAGACCAGAACCGACACCATTTGGATCCGATCTGGAACCGGCATCACATTGAAAGGGTGGAAATTGTCCTGAAGGAGACAGTGGATGTGAAGAGTACGTGAGTCTTGATTTGAAGTCCGCTGGAGGGGTAGCTCGAGAGCCAGAGGTTACATTCACACATTTGAATAAAACAGGCCCCTCTCTGAATACTGGGAACTATAGTTTGCCCATGACAAAGCTACAGTTCCCAACACCTTCAACAAACTAAAGTTCACAGAATCCTTTGGCAGAAGCCATGTATGTACTTTAAATGTGTTGTGTGGAAGCACTTTTATACCACTTTTAATGGCATCTCCCAAAGAATCCTGTGAACTGCAATTTGTTCAAGATTCTAGTTGTTGTTAGGAGACCCCTCACAGAGCTACAGTTACCAGCACCCTTAAAAAAACAAAACCCTACAGTTGCCAGGATGCTTTGGCACTTTAAATATCTGATGCAGATATGGCCCTGGGAAAGGGGACCCTTTGCAGATCTGGAATGTGTCTTCTGACGCAGGGCTGGCGATCTTGTTGTCTTCCAGATGATGCTGGACTACAACTCCCACCATCTGTAACCACTGGCCATGCTGGCTGGCATTATATCAGAAAACCAAGTCTCTTTGTTGAGCCTGTAAAATTAGGGCCCTTCCAGAACCGTTTTTGGACACGATAATAGCACATTAGTGGTGATTTATACTGGACCATCCACAAATCATGGACTGACTTGGTATTAAGGCAACTTCCTTTGCCCCTCTTTGAATCAGCCCCTTCAATAGCCATGAGGTCTGGAATCTTAACTTTCTAATTTAGGGGAAGGACAACAGCTCTGTGACAGGGCATCTGCTTTGCATGCAGAAGGTCCCTGGTTCAATCCCCAATGGGATCTCCAAGTTGGTCTGGGAACGCCCCCACCTGAAACCTTGGACAGCTGCTGCCAGTCAGTGCAGACAGTACTGAGCTAGATGACCGATGGCCCAAGGCAGCTTCTTGTCTTCCTATTGAAAGGTCATATCTGATGTATTTGCAGTTTTGAATTACCTGATATGTATATCACCTCAAGACAGTGGTTTCATCCCCACAACAACCCTGTGAGGTAGGCTAGTCTGAGAGAGTGTGAGGGGCCCAAGGTCACCCAGTGAGTTTCATTGCAGGATTTGAACCCTCGTGTCCAGGTCCTAGTGCAGCGCTCTAACCACTATGGAAAATTGTCTCTCACATGTGAATTGCCTTGAGACGGTGGGGGTTTAGGGGGAAATTAATACATTGGTGGTGCTGATAATAAATAATAATAATTGTGTTCATGCCCAATGTACAAGTCGCCTGAGTCAGTATAATGCAGTTTTCACTGGGCTGCAAATCAATCCTCATTGAATGAAGCCCCCTCCCCACCTTCCATTCTAGTATTATTGAGGAGTGGGGAAGGCTGCAAGGCTTCCCCCATCCTGGAAGCTGGCTGTGGTCCTGTTCCTTGCGACCCCAGTTCTCAGCTCCGTCAGGACAAGCCAGGCCTCACGTCCCCATGAACTCAAGGACACAGCTGTGCTCGATTTCGCTGCAGTGGCTGCTGCATTACTTCCGCAGCGCCGGTTGCACCTGCCGCCTGCCTCCGTCCTGGGGACAGCCGCTTGGCCACGCTTCACTCCCTGCAGCGGCAGTGCCGTGCCAGTTAGCCATTGCCTTATTAAAAAATACTTGAGTGATTTTTCTTTCTTTTTTTCTTTTTTAAAGTTATTGTGGTTTGGCAAACTCCCGTTTGCTCCATCCATCCTGGTTGAGAAAAAAAGGGGATAGTCGCCAGCTGAGACCTACTCAGAGGAGACCTGTCAGAATGAACAGACCTGAGCAAGCCGTGGCAGTTATTTAGTGGGTCTACTCTTGAGTAGGTCTAGCATTAGCTTTAACCCAATGCCATCAGGCTGTCTCCTTATTTCTCTCCCCCTTGCAAGACTTCCAAGGGGTGATCTTTCATTTGCTGACAGCCCACTGCCACCAGCCCCCACCCCCACCCCAAATGCTGAAGTGATGCCTGCATTGCCAGGTCCTGTGCCAAAATTACGTTAATGAATGTGCCTCGAGTTGGAAGGAGATGGGGTGTTCTCGGTTCCAAAGTTTTTAAGAGGGTAGAGAGATGCACTGTCATCTGCAGAGAGATCGCCTGCATCTGAGCACCAAGGGGAAATGAGGGAGGGGGTTCTCCTAGAGATAAATTGCCTTTCTTTCCTCCCACTTCTCCCCCCCCCCCAACATATGCATCACACCCTCAGTCATTGATCTCCAGGTGTTGTTGTGTACACACCATGGCTGGTTGCCCACTCAGTTTTAATCAGTGTAGACTCATTGAAATGAACAGCTATGTCTGTTAACATCAATGGGTCTACTCTGTGTAAAGTTGAATGGCTCCTACTTCCTACATTTGAAGCACAAACACACACTGAGTCCCGGGAGCCGTAGTTTAAAAATGCTGGGAATTGTAGCTCTGTAATTGGTAAACTACAGTTCCCAGAATTCTTTGGAGGAGGATGCTTTAAAGGGATGGTGCGTGTGTGCAGCCTATATGAGGCAGCCAGGGCTGCTGAAAGGAAGGCCGGCAGCTAACCCTTTCCTGTAACCTCTCAAGGGCACTGCAGTATGAGGCTGAGCAGGACCTCTCGCTCCTTCCAGCCAGTCTGACATTTTGATTTTATTTCAATTTATTCTTGTTCCATTTCATTTCTGTTTGGCTCCGCCTCCCGAGGAGCTCAGTAGCAGCCCAGGTGTGAACAGGGCTCTTGCCTGTGTTTTGCAAACATGCACAGCAGAAGCTTAGGTTCTCAGCTGGAGTAGGGAAATTTTGGCTGCATAAACAACATATATTTCAAGAACCCCCCCCCAAAGAGAATCCTGGGAACTGTAGTTAAGCCCTCAGTGAGCTACAGTTCCCAACACCCTTAACAATCTATAGTTCCCAGGATTATTTTGAGGGGTGTGTGCTTTGAATGTATGGCATGTCCACAGCCACTGTTATAGTAACACATTTATTACTTAGTTTTTCTAAAAAGGGATTGGAGAAATATTCATGGGGTTTGTGAACAGTGGGTTGAATGTTGGACTAACACCTGGAAGACCAGGGTTCGAATCCCCACACAACCATGAAACTCACTGGGTAAGAATAATAAGAATAAGAATAATATAGTCGTGATGGCCATGCTTTTACATTTAATTCATTTTTTAAAAAAATCTTAGCTGCTCAAAAATCTTTTCTTGTTGGGCAGCATAGAAATATTGGAAGGTATTTAAATAGGTTTTACTCAGAGAAGACACACTAAAATTAGTGGGCCTAACTTAGTCATGCTTGTTGATTTGAGTGAGTCTCCTCTGACCAAAACTTAGTTAAATATCACTCACTGGATTGTCTCCAATGTTAGTCTTACTCTGAGTAGGCCCATTGACATTAATGGGCATGATTAATGGGTCCATTAATTATTGTAGGTCTACAAACTGTTGCTGTTATTATTATGAATCTCATTTATGAATCGCTTCCACTGTGGCATCTCAATGCAATTTAAAATATAACAGCATGTGTACATCAGTCGCTTGTATGAAAAGAGTTAACAACAATTGTATATCTAAAAACAATTAGCAAAGCAATTATAAATACAGAAACAGTTTAAAACAGCAACACGTAATAAAATCAGTACAAATCCGAAACAGATACCCACTGGGGTAAAGATTTGAAGTCATAGATCCATCTAGCTCAGTATTGTCTACACTAGGCTTCCTCAACATCGACCCTCCAGATGTTTGGAAACTACAATTCCCATCATCCCTGACCACTGGTCTTGCATCTAGCATCTGGAGGGCCGGGGTTGAGGAAGCTTGGTCTGGACCAGTGTTTCCCAACCTTGTGCCTCCAGATGTTTTCGGACTACAATTCCCATCATTCCTGACCACTGGTCTTGCTAGCTAGGGATGATGGGAGTTGTAGTCCCAAAACATCTGGAGGCACAAGGTTGGGAAACACTGGTCTAGACAGAGTAGTATAATCTGAGGCATCATTGCATCCAAGGAGGGCCCATTGAGTTGAGATTCCTGCATTGCAGGGGGTTGAACTACCTGGAGATACCAGGGATTGAACCTGGAACCTTCTGCATGCAAAGCAGAAGTTCTGCCACTGAGCTACAGCCCTTCCCATAAATAAACCAGTGGGTTGCCAAGCTTCTCTCGCCAACTGGGCACCATTTATGTGTTGTTGTTGTTGTTGTTGTTCCCACCCCCGGTGCTCAGATCGCACTGGCTTCTACGAAAAATATGGGGTCATCCGCGACATCCACCAGAACCACCTCACTGAGATCTTAATGTTCCTCGCCATGGAGCTCCCAGCAAATATCAGCAGCTCCGAAGACATCATCCAGAGCAAGCTGCAGGCTTTCACGTCGCTGCAGAGCCCAGAGATAACCAGCGCCGTCATTGGCCAGTACGTGGCATACAACAGCCATGTGAGGGAGGAGCTTCAGAAGGGGCAGGACTACTTCAGCAGGACTCCAACCTTCGCAGGTAAGTCCAGTGGGGGTAAGAGTGGCCAAGTGCAAAAGTTGGAAAACACCTTCCCCGGGTGCAAAAGAGGACAGGGCTCTGGCACTTTTAATAGCTGCTTGCCTGTTAAGCGGCACTTGGTGGAATTCCCTGTTAAAGGTGCACAAGCCCTTCTCCATTCCCCCAGTAATTTCTGTATCTAAAATAAAAGATACCTAAAATTAATATCAATTAACAGCAATAACCCCACCCCCTAACAAAAACCCCTAAACCAGGCATCCCCAAACTGCGGCCCTCCAGATGTTTTGGCCTACAACTCCCATGATCCCTAGCTAACAGGACCAGTGGTCGGGGAAGATGGGAATTGTAGTCTAAAACATCTGGAGGGCCGAAGTTTGGGGGTGCCTGCCCTAAACTATATGCCAGTCCCAGAGTCTGTTCAGCAGCCTCAGTTTTTGTAGCTGGAGTCAGTCAGGCCAGTTGGGAAAAAAAGCCCACTGAGTCAGGGAGCAGGTCTTCTAGACTCACAGCCAAGACAGTTGTGACGTAACAATAATAACAACACTTCTGCATCTTTTGTTTCAGGTGTGCTGGTTCACCTGGACAGCCTCCGCTGGGAAGGGGTCCCTTTCATCCTCGCCTCCGGAAAAGTCCTGGATGAACGGATCAGCTATGTACGCCTCCTCTTCAAGAACCGGGCCTACTGTGCCCAGAACGAAACCATGTGGGACCCCGAGAGCAGCCAGTGCAAGCCCAGGCAGATCATCTTCCACATCGGGCAAGGAGAGTTGAACTCACCAGCCGTCCTGGTCAGCCGCAACCTCTTTAAGCCCACCATGCCGGACAGCAGCTGGAAGGAGGTCCGCGACCGCCCCCAGCTGCGCATCTTCGGTCAGCCCCTGTCTGATTACTACGTTTACGTCCCCGTAGTGGAGAGGGATGCCTACTCAGTCCTGATCTCCAGGATCTACTCTGGCAAGAAAGAGTCCTTCATCACTGTAGAGAACTTGCTGGCATCCTGGGCATTTTGGACGCCACTGCTGGATGGGTTGTCTAGCCAAGCCCCACGTTTGTACCCAGGGGGGCGGGAGAATGAGCATCTCCTGGATTTTGAGATGGTGGGCAGGGAAGTGTCCTTTGTGGCGAAAGAGACCATTGAACTGATGGACACGAGGGACGAACAAACCCCGGACAAGTACAAGACCATCCAGTCCAGATTTCGGCAAAGCCAGCTGATCACCGCTTGGTCGGAGGACCTGATCGACCGGCTGGCGTCGGACATGGAAGCGGCGGCGGCAAGTGCCGTCCGGAGGTCCGGGGAGTTCCACATGGCGCTCTCGGGAGGGTCAAGCCCCCTGGCTTTGTTCCGGCAGTTGGCTACACGTCACTATGGCTTCCCATGGAGGCAGACCCACCTGTGGCTGGTGGATGAGCGCTGTGTCCCTCTCACCGACCTGGAGTCCAATTTCGGCACCCTGCATGACCAGCTGCTCCGCCATGTCCGAGTCCCCTACTTCAACATCCACCCCATGCCAGTGCACCTCAACCGGAGGCTTTGCGTGGAAGAGGACAAGGGCCCCGAGCTCTACGCCAATGAGATCGCCGCCCTGGTGACCAACTCCAGCTTCGACCTGGTGCTGCTGGGGGTGGGTGCCGACGGGCACACGGCCTCGCTCTTCCCGCACTCGCCCGTGGGCCTGGAGGGGAGCCAGGGCGTGGTGTTTACCGAGAGCCCCGTCAAGCCGCATCAGCGCATGACCCTCACCTTGCCGCTCATCAACAAGGCCAAGCGGGTGTCGGTGCTGGTGATGGGGAAGGGCAAGCATGACATTGTGACGGTAGTCAGCAGGGTGGGGCACGAACCCAAGAAATGGCCCGTCTCCGGAGTCAGCCCCAGCTCTGGCCAGATAGCATGGTACGTGGACTATGAGGCACTGCTTGGATGATGCCCTGGTAGTGCTGCCTTCACCTGCTCCCCCTCGCCCTTTGCCTGTCTTGGCATTCAGGATATTGGGCAGCTGTTGTAGCTGCTTCTGTCTTCAGGAAAATTATTCTGTCTGGTGGCAGGGAGTTCCACTGTCTGTTAATGAAGAGTGTATTTTTATTTTTTTAAAGAAAGATCTGCAGACCAAGGCCTGTCTGACAACAGCTGGCCTTATTTCACCATTGGCCCGCAAACTTAAAAGCAGGATGTGACAGGCCCTTCAGGTATGTCCCTAATGTGCTACACTGCCACCATGTGCAGAGGATCCATTTAGACATCATGGCTCATAGCCCTTGATCGACCTATTCTACCCTGTGGGATTTGTCTAATCCTGTTTTGTCTGGGGGTTTTTAAGCTGTCTGTGCTGGAGCCTGTTCCCACATCTTGCGGCGAGTTCTGTCGGTTAATGATTTGGACCTGTGGGCTTATGAGTGGTGGCTTTAAGAGCCGAAAGGTCCTCCTGGCTCTTTCTTCTGCCATGCTCAGGTCTCTTCACTGCTGTGTGCCTCACTTTCCCCTCTCCTCTTACAAATGATCTGCCTCTGACAAATGCCCTAACATCCACAGTTGAAGTCTTTGTTTAAATAGGCCTTTGGAAATTTGTAGGTTTTGGCTACTGGTAAATGGCTCCACGGTGCCTCTCTCCATATATAGTTATAAATATATAAAAGATAGTGTATGCGCGCGTGTGTGAATACACACACACTGCGCTGGTATACACACATACCCACAACTCCTCTTTGAATAATTCATGCAAAGGGAGCTGATATGCAAATTCATGAACTTCTTTTGCACAACCTGAGATCTCACCTTGCGCTGAGCAAGTTCTCCTGCATAAAAATCTTGTTTCCTCCTGTGAAAGCTGGCTTGCAGCCTGATCCAGGGAGGAGGAAAGCTTTCCTATGCCTGGTAATTTCAGTGTCCTTAGGCGAGCCTAGCTCAACACTGCATTGAGGTGTTAGCCTAGGGGATTTTGCAGGGCGGTGGATGTCAAAGCCAGTTCCTAGCATCGAAGGGGAATGGCAAAAAGAGGAAAGACGGACTAGATTCTGCCACAAGGTGGTGCTGTTACATGAGTTTCCACTTTTTCTTGTTAAGAGTTTCTTTTAAACTAGGCTTAAAAAAATAGGGGCTTTCAAAGTCTGTTTTGTGTTCCTACTTATTTTCCCATAAAATGTGGCGCAGCCACACCATACATTCCTACCGTGTTTCCATGAAAATAAGACACTGTCTTATATTTATTTTCCTCAAGAAGACACACTATGGCTTATTTTCGGGGGGTATCTTATTCCAGCGGGAAGGGCTCTGGGCGCGGCACGGCATGGCAGAGGGCAACAAGCTGTTGCTGGGAGGTGCCGCATCCATGTCTTATTTTTGGAGTATGGCTTATATTGCATAAATGCTTAGAAATCCTGCTATGGCTTATTTTATGGGTATGTCTTATTTTTGGGAAAACACGGTATATTGCAGGGGGTTGTACTAGATGACCCTCTGAGTCCCCTTTAACTCTGCAACTCTGATTTACACAGCACATGGTCCCTCTAAATAGAGAATCCTGGGAATGCTAGGTTACATATCAGAACTACAATTCCCAGCACCTTTAACAAATGGCAGTACCCAGGATTTTTGAGGAGAAGCCATGGAATCATAGAGTTGGAAGGGATTCCAAGAGTCATGTAGTCCAATCCCTTGCAAGGCAGGAATCTCAATGTGCGGTCCCCCATCCAATCTGAAACTATACTAGCTTTGCAAATATGCTGCAGTTTTATTGCTGCACCACTTGGAATTGTGCTTCAGAACTGTGGTGTGGATGCGACCTGAATTTCTTGCCTAGAGCAGGGGGTGGGGAGGAACCTGTGCCCTCTCCCATTGTTGTTGGGAGTACATCTCCCATCGTTGGCTGCTTTTAGAGTATGTAAAAGCAACCACTGTCCACTCTTAGTGGAGCCCATGTTCTGTTCCTTTCTTCAGGAGTCTGGTTGAAAAAGAGGCAGACTCAGAGCAGCTGCTCATACAGAGATGTGGCAGGCAGCCCCCCTTGTGGCAGGTGTACCTACCTACAGAGGAGGCTGGCCTTTTCTCCCCCCCCCCCCAGCAGTATATCATACAGAAATGCAGCAGGAAACCTCCTCTGAAGCCACCTGCCCTGGGATTACTCTTTGATTAATTCAGTCTTTCCCTGTCAAAGTTTGGGAATTACTGCTTTAGTATAAGAGATGTGTCTTCTATAAATACTATCAAGCTCTGTGGGGATTTGAACAGAGGCTCTTCAGATTTCCTGCAGCAAGCCAGCTGCGGCTTTGACTACTACTGCTGTTTTTAAACACTTATGGGGTAGGAATGCCCTCCACAATTGCTTAGATGGATTAATTTTTACTATGTCATTTAAAAAGTTGTTTTTGTAAGTGAACACTGGAAATAAAACTTTTTTAATTTTATAAAAAAATTAAGAAATAAAGTCTCACCCTTGCAATAAGTAGAGAAAATGTTTTAAATGTCATTATATTTTGATATTTGTTTTCCCTCAAAAGGAAAAGAATCATTAATATATCCCTTTGCTTGTTTGTCTGCCTGTTTCCTTGGTTAATATCCTGCCTTTCATCAGTTCCACTGATCATAGGGTGGGGTACATCTTATCCAGGGATTTATCTGTCTGTTTTGGTTCTCTCAACTTACAATTTTTCCAATCGATTCTGTTCACATTTCTACAGCAATTTGCAATTTTTTTTAAGTCCTCAAGAAAATCCGTCAACATTTTCGTGTGAATTTCTCCTCAAAATATCATTTTCGTGTGCAATTTCACCTAAAATACAGTCGTACCTTGGAAGTCGAAAGGCATCCATTCCAGAAGTCCATTCGACTTCCAAAACATTCAGAAACCAAAGTACAGCTTCTGATTGGCTGCAGGAAGCTCCTGCAGCCAATCAGAAGATCCTTTGGACATTTGGGTTCCAAAGAACGTTCAGAACACTCACTTCTGGGTTTGCGGCATTCGGGAGCCAAAATGTCCGAGTACCAAGGCGTTCCAAGGTACAACTGTACATTTTTTTGCAAAGTGATTTCCCCAAAATTAATGCTTCATTGGGGGTTATTTTCACTAAATATGTGCATTTTAATGCAAACTTTAGCCTATTTAAAACATTCAGAAAATAATAAAAATCAATTAGAACACCCGTCAACATTCTACGTGTCTGGAGAAGCTCGCCTAAACAAAAATGTTTTTAGCATAAACCTATGGATTCAAATGACAAAAAATAGAGATTCTGGCTAAACATTGGGAAGAACTTTCTGACAGTAGGAGCTGCAGGGGGTTGGAGCAGATGACCCTTGGGGGTATCTTCCAATTCTAAAATTCTATGATTCTATTACCGGTAGTAACCTGGATAAAGGCCCCTCTCTTAAGGGAACCATGCTGGTGTTGAAATAGCCTAAGTAGCCCAAGCCACTAACAAAAAGCTCACTCAACGCATTCACTTTGCTGGCTTTCCCCCAGTCACGGCTTCTGGGAGTTGTGTTTTGTTAAGGGTGCTTTTTCTATCACCCGTGTTTTGACTGAATATTTTAATTTTTTTTCTGATTGTGCAAATATATGCATTTTATGTGTGCATTGATAAAAACTATTTAAAAAGGGGTGCGGGGTACTGAGGGTTGTTAAGAGAGCACTATTCCCCCACATAGACTCACAGATTTGTAGGCGGCAGCTTCCACCAAGATCTTGTGACAGCTCTGAGAGTTCTCACCGGAAGCTGCCACCATGCAACCCCAGTAAGCAAGGCTTGGGAAGGGGTGTGTGGCACCTTCCTGTTTTTCCTCATGCGGCGATGCCCAAAGGTCATCCAATCCAGCCCCCTGCAGTGCAGAGATCACAGGTGACAGATGGCCAGCCAACCTCTGCTTAAAAACCTCCAGTCCACCACCTTCCACAGGGCTGTCTTAAGCATATGTGGCACCGGGGTGCAAAGATCCGCCCAGCGCCCCCCCTGTTGCCCAGTCCCAGGTGCACAGGAGAGCGGAGCCAGCCAGCCGCCTCGGCATCTCACTGGCTCAGTCGCCCCCGAACTCACGTCGCAGAGCCACCTGCAGTAGAAGAGCCCGTCACGGTGCTCCGACCGACAGATGGGCTCTTCCCCGGACTCAACTCTCGGATCCCGGACTCTCAGCCTAGTGCCCCTAAGAGCCCAGCGCCCAGGTGCCCCGCACCCCTAGCACCTATGGGTAAGACGGCCCTGACCTTCCAAGAGAGTCCGTTCCGCTGTTAAACCCTCACATTGCTACAGTCCCAGAGTGTTAACAGTCAGTCCCTCTTCCATGGAACTCTGGGAATTGCAGCTCTGTTAAGAGGAATAGCGGGTCTCCTCTGCTAACCACTCTCAGCACTCTTAGTAAATGACACTTCCCAGGATTCTTTGGGGGAGGCCATGACTACTTAAAGCTTAAGTCATGTGACCTGTCAGCTGGTTTTCAGGCCTTACAAAGTCACAGCTTCCCTCAAAGAATCGTGGGAACTGTGGTTTGCTAAGGATTCTGGGAGTTATTAGGAAAGTTATATTCCCCTCCCAGAGTTCCTTGATAGTTAAACCACGTTGAGAGTTGTATTTGTGAGGGTGGGGAAAGGGGTCAACTCTCAGCACCTTTAACAGCATCCCAGAATTCGGGGGGGGGGGAACCAATGGCTGTTTAAATGTATAGTGCAGATGGAGCCCTATTCTAGCAATTGGGGAGGTCAGAGGGATCCCAGCTGTTCTGAGATAGCATTCTAGGAAAGGGCTGGGCCGAATGAGCTTTTGTTTCCCCCTCAGCCCATTGACTCTGGCCTCCTCCCCTCCACACGCAAGCTGCTATTCTTATCTGTGCCCGAGTGCTAAGGACCCAGAGGGTCACAGTAACACAGCAATGCTCTCTGATGTCATGCCCCTAGCGGACTGCAGAACAGCAAATGCATCCCCTTTCCATGGTGCAACCAGAGCAATCTCTTGTCTCCTTGAACAGAACGGCCTGGGAAGCCCCCCAGCTGCTTCATCCAAAGATAAAAGCTAAATGTTCTCCCTGCAATCCACTCTTCTGACCACAGGAACCAAGGGAAAAGAATGTCCAAGGCTGATGTGAAGAAGGGAGTTCTCCCAACTGTGATGTAAAGCGATGTGAACAGGCCGGCGTGACCCAGCGGGAAGGATGCAAGAGGCACTGCACTACCTGTTGTGATCTCCAGGTGGCGCCACTCTTGAAAAAACTAAGGTCTTCAAGAGAGACCATTGGTCCTGCTGGATCAGTGTTGTCTGCATTGAGGGTCACCCCCACCCACAATCATTCTGCTTGCCCATTTCTGAACCTTTTCCAACTCTACAATATCCATTTTGAGTTGAGGCGATCAGAACTGTGAACAGTATTCCAAATGCGGTTGCACCACAGATTTGTGAAATGTCATTTTTATTTTCTATTCCTTTCCTAATGATCCCTAGCATGGAATTTGCCTTTTTCACGGGCTGCCATTACTGATATTTGTAAACCACGCTGAGAGCCGTTTTTCTTCCCTAGCAGAAGAGCAGAAAAAACATGCTTTTAAAATAACGAAGAATAAACAAGATTGCAGAGGACTAGGGTCCCAGGTGGCTCTGTGGGTTAAACCACTGAGCCTAGGGCTTGCTGATCAGAAGGTTGGCGGTTCGAATCCCTGTGACAGGGTGAGCTCCCGTTGCTTGGTCCCAGCTCCTGCCAACCTAGCAGTTCGAAAGCACATCAAAGTGCAAGTAGATAAATAGGAACCGCTACAGCGGGAAGGTAAACGGTGTTTCCATGTGCTGCTCTGGTTCGCCAGAAGCGGCTTTGTCATGCTGGCCACATAACCTGGAAGCTATACGCCGGCTCCCTCGGCCTATAGAGCGAGCGCCGCAACCCCAGAGTCGGTCACGACTGGACCTAATGGTCAGGGGTCCCTTTACCTTTACCTTTAGGGTCCTAAAAAAGACATTTTAACTCAATACCTGCATAAAGGTAAAGGGGCCCCTGACCATCAGGTCCAGTCGTGTCCGACTCTGGGGTTGCGGCGCTCGCTCTATAGGCCGAGGGAGCTGGCGTTTGTCCGCAGACAGCTTCCGGGTCATGTGGCAGCATGACAAAGCTGCTTCTGGTGAACCAGAGCAGCGCACGGAAACGCCGTTTACCTTCCCGCCGGAGCGGTCCCTATTTATCTACTTGCACTTTGATGTGCTTTCGAAGTGCTAGGTGGGCAGGAGCTGGGACCGAGCAACGGGAGCTCACCCCGTTGCAGGGATTCAAACCGCCAACCTTCTGATCAGCAAGCCCTAGACTCTGTGGTTTAACCCACAGCGCCACCTGCATAGGCTTGTGCAAATCAACATGCACAGACTGCTGGGTGGATGGTATGAGCTGAATACTGTCACCTGTTCCTTGCTTTCCTGCATGTCAAGTAATTCAGTGCTATGTAGGTTTGCTTTCTTTTGGCCGAGACTTTAAAAGCTTTTGTTGTAGTAGTAAAATTTGCTTTACATACAACTTTGCAAGTCACCAAAGCCTGCACACAGAGTCTTTGGCTCTCTCCCAGACTTCAACTGCTGATTGTCACATATCCCTGCACCCTCCTCTCTGACAGGGTTGCCACTTTCCCCAAGCTCTGATGGGCATCTCATTCCAAAACAGAGAGATCCCCAGTTATCAGGAGACAATCTCCTACCCATTAGCTCCTATTGATGGAAACATCAGTCAACACACTATTAACCTCCAGTCTTAGTAACAAGGGAATGGTTTGCCACCATGTAACTATCTATGGAAAAACAGAGGTTCGATTACCAGAGGAAGGTGCTGGAAATCAAGACAAACTCTGGAAATTATGCTTTCTGTGATCAGGAAGCTCTGCCCTGTAAAGAGCAATCAATCCTAGGTGTGCTTATTCAATAATAAATGTTACTGAGCTTGACACCCTCTTTCAGTGTGATATGGATTGTAGCCTAAATCTCAGGATGCAAGAGGCCTGCCTCTGGTTTCTCATTCATGACTGAAATTTACTCTGCATGAAATTAGAGGCACTCTCTGATTCCTTTTCTATGTTCTGGAGTTGAGTCTCCCTGTCTGACAGCTTATGGGCACTCACTTGAAAATCTAGTATTAAACCTACGGTTCCTCTAGCACAGTGATGGGCAACCTTTTGAGCTTGGTGTGTCAAAATTCGCCAAAAAACCGAGCATAACTCGGATGGTGTGTCACTTCGAGAGAAAAAAAACACCATAATTTCGCAATATTTATAGTTTAAATAACAAAAATGTATAATTGTAATATATAACTGTATTTAAGAAACCAAAAACTAATTATTTAACCAAACCAAACCAAAAACCCCTTATTTATCACAAAGTGCACAGAGTTGTTGAGCTTTTTGGGGGGAGCTGCTGGCCAAAGTTTGAGGTTTTTTGGGGGGCGGTGCAAAACTTGCTTTGCTTTTGGGGGGGGGTGTCCCAAAGCTACTGCGCTTTTTTGGGGGGGGGAAGAGAACAGAAATAAATGATGAATAATATATTCACTGGAACTAACACGCAGCACCGACATAGTCTGCCAAAGCGCAAAAAAACCCCAGCACAGAACGGGTTAAAAAACGAACGCTGTTACACCCAATCATAGTCTGCCAAAGCGCCAGAAAAAAACAGCACAGAAAGGGTTAAAAAACCAATCTCTGGCTACCAGCAGCAGCAACAACAACTGGATTTTAACAGCGGAGACAAGCTACAGCGGAGACAAGCTGTAGGAGGAGCGGGAGAACAAATGGGGGGGGGAACAACAGCGCAAACGGACCGATGGGGCGCGTGCCAGCAGTGAGGGCTCTGTGTGTCACATTTGACACGTGTGTCATAGGTTCGCCATCACTGCTCTAGCATCTGGTTCTCTGAGATATACGGCTTCTATATATGGAGGCTTTGCTTAGCTTTCAGAGGTGTGCAGTTATTTATTACATTTATGTTCCTCCTCTTCCAAGGAGCCCAAGGTGAAACACTTGTGTCTTCCCCCTTTCCTACTTTTTATCCTCACAACAACCCTGTGAGGTGGTTTATGTTGTCTCTGTCTTCTCCAAGGAGAACTAAAAGAGTGCCCTTACCTCACCCCCCTTTCTGATCTGCTTTTCGGTACCAGAGCTCAGCACCAGCAAATGCAGAAAGACTACCGTACCTCTGAGCACATGCAGAATGCACCTGAACCACCACAGTTTTTTCTCCTGGCCCACAGAGATGTTGAACCTGGGACTTTCTGCGTTCAAAGCTAATGCTGAGCTAAGGTGTTTACTTGGAAGTAAGCCTCATTTGAATGGAGAGAGACTTTTACCTCCGAGTAAACATGGCTAAGCATCAAGTGGCCATTGACTTCCATAGGATTTACTCCCAGGGAGGCATGCATCATTGGATCTCAGCCTCCTTGTCTATACATAGCTGACCTGTACGTAAATGTTGTATTGATTATAAAGAATTTCCCCCCAAGAAAAGCATGCACTGAACTGCATTGCAGCTTATGGGTTCGATCTTCAACAGCCCATCATAGAATTCAGTGGCGTTTACTCCCAGATAAGCATGATTTGCAATTGTACTAAGTAGCTGGTATACTCAGAGTAGACTCATTGAAATTAATGGTCCTGAGGCAGCGTGGTGTAGTGGTTAGAGCGTTGAACTAGGACCAGCTGCTGCCTCGCAACCTAGCCTACCTCACAGGGTTGTTGTGGGGATAAAACGGGGGACACACACCATATACACCACCTTGAGCTCCTTGGAGGAAAAGGTGGGCTATAAATGCAGTAAATAAATAAGCCGATGCCATGAATTTCAACGGAGCTACTCTTGAGTAGAAGTTAGTTGGATCCGATCTTAAGGCTGTAACCCGATCTGCATTGGTAACTTGGAGGCAAGTTCCATGAAAACACGATGGCGGGCCTTACTCCCGAGTAAACCGGCTTACCGGTAGTTCTGTGCGCCGTGTGAACCTACCTTGAGCGCCTGCATTCCTAAAACCTTTACAGTATTCCCACGTAAGGGTGTGCCATTTCGGATGACTTCGACGGTGACTACGGCGATTATTATTATCGATCTCATTTAAAAAATCGTTTCCCACGGAGCATCTCATCAAAGCAATTAGCTCGCCACGCAAGAATAGCACCCAGAAAACAGTTAATTACTATCAATTTCCTCTGCGAATCGTTTCCCACGGAACATCTCAGACCAGTTGTTTCCGCCACAAAAACACCTCGACGACAATTGCATCTCTGAAAAAACAATTGGAACTATTTGCATAGCATGAAAACAACAGCAACAATCGCCTACGCCAGGGATCGACAGCGTGGTGCCCACCCGATATTGCTCGGGCCCCCGAACGCCTAACGGTACACCAGCGGCTTGCATGCCCAATAGACAGTCAGGGACGGTGGGAGTTGTAGTCCCAATATACCCCTGGAGTCCTTTATTCTGTTTATTTTTATCCCACCCTTTTCTCCCAAGGAGCTCAAGAAGGATGGCATGGTTCTCCCCCATTTAATCATAGCTGCCAAGTTTTTCCTTTTCTCGCGAGGAAGCCTATTCAGCATAAGGGAAAATCCCTTTAAAAAATGGATAACTTGGCAGCTATGCATTTAATATCCACAACAACCCTGCAGAGAGGCAGTGGCTGGTCCATGGTCACACCCAGTGAGCTTCATGGCCGAGGGGGCCGGATTTGAACCATAGCTGTCAAGTTCTCCCTTTTTTAAAGGGAAATTCCCTTATGCTGAATAGGCTTCCTCACGAGAAAAGGGAAAACTTGACAGCTATGATTTGAACCCGGGATTCCAACCAGTGCACCGCACTGCCTTTCATATGCCGTAACTTGGATTGTTTCAACATATGCTGCAATTCTCAACTGACGCGATGAACCCGTGTGATTCCTATAGGGGTTTTACTCCCGCGGAAGGAAACGTGCGTACAGTACATTGCATCCCTGGGATCCAGTCCTTTGCAATCGCCCGGCCCCTCCCCTCCTTCGCCCTGCCCTCTGGTCTCCTTTAAGAGGAGGAGCTGGGCCGGGAAGCTGGGAGGTTATTTGGAGCCCATGTGACGCGACGCTGCTCGGCTTCTTAGTAGCGGAGACTCTGGCCTGGCGTCGGATTCAAGGCGGGGAGCGCTGGGAGTGAAGGCGATCCGAGAGACCCGGGGCTTCGCTGCCTTCTTCGTCGTTCACGGGGTTTGCAACCCACCCCGAGGTACAGGCTCCGAGCTCGTGTGCATGCGCGCACAGAGAGAGAGAGATTTGCAATATTGCTCGCAAGACTCTTTGGCCGCTTTGTTCAGGGTAGTAGGAGGAAAAAGAACCCAACTGTCCTGCAACAGCAGATTTGACGCTAAGCCTTATTTTGCAACCCCCGCCAACAAAACCTCTGATCCGTCAGCAGGCTTCGAGAGGACTTTAAAAAAAATCTACCTCGGAATGGTGTGCCCCGGATTTGTTGGGAGGTAAGACCGGAAAGTGGTGGGATATATCCAAGGGAGTTGTGTGTTTTTCCCTACCCCTCCCTGTTACAGTAAACTTGGGAGTCTCTTGATTCGGAGCCGCTGACCGTTTAGCTGCGTGTGAATGCAGAAGAGTTTTCATCCTCTCCGGATCAATGGATTCGCTGAATGTTTGACTCGCCCTGATATCGTTGTAAAGGGCTGAAAGCTGTTTAGCGAAATAAAAATGCCCTTTTGGTTATTTCTTTGCTTTTGAAATGGCATAATGTTGAGGCAGCCGTCCTGGGGACACTTCCTTGACTCTTAAAAGTCCTGTAGGCATTCTGTCTGTGTGTCTTTTTTACTAAGTAAGTGCAGGATCGTGGTATGAATAGATTAGTCTTGCAGAAATAAGTGTAGCTGTGGGATACCAATTTTGGAGCTGACAAATCCTGGGATGGCCTTATTATGCATGTTCCAAAAAGTTGAGCAAATTGGCGATTTGGTGTGTGTTTGTGTGTGTTAAAAGCCAAGAAAAACATATATTTCTTCCTACTCATGCCTGCTTGTATAACCGATACCTGAAAACCACAATCCAGCACTTGTAGAAACTTGGGAGCAGCTGCCTTCTTCTAAGTCAGATCTTTGCTCAGTATTGTCTACTCTGGCTGGCAGCTGTTCCTCTGGGACTTCTCTTTTCCCCAGCCCCACTTGGATAGGCTGAGAATCGAACCTTCGGCATGCAGAGCAATTGTTATCCCGCTGAGCCACAGTTCTTTGCCATGGGAGTTTTGATTTACATTGAAATTAGAATAGAAAAAGGCACAGCTGACAGCTGGATCTCACTCTGGGTGTGTAGTTTTTATTAGATCTTATAGCACAACTGGAAGTGGCAGCACTTTCACAGATATTTCAAACATTCTCAAGGTCTCATAAACAGTTGCTCTTACAGAAGCAAACTTAACTTGACTCTCAGATGCACATGTGTACACTTTTCCCCCTTTCTGCCGGCTCGATCTTCCCATCAACCCTGCGAGGTAGGCCTCTGGGGAGCCACCGTTCACACCGGTGTCTGGTTTCTGCATCCTATCTGGAACTGGCCTCCTTGAGAAAACACTTCTGAAAAAGCATTCGGTGCCATCGTCATGTTTCCCAGACCCTGGGAACCTTCCAAACTTCGGATGCTTTTCCATTCTCTCTGTACATCTGGAGAATGACTTGCCACAGGCCACCCACCAAGCCACTGGGCTGAGCTGGGGATCCAGCTGCCCTATTGCTGAATCCCTATAGAAAAGGGCTCGGAAATATCTCCATGGGGTTTGCTTGTTTGGGGCAGGAGTGGAGTGAAGGGAGGAGAAGAACCAGTATTTGAAAAGTTGGAGCTTGCATGATTGCTTTGGCAAAAGCGTTTGCTGTTACCCAGGAGCACCAGATGTTTTTGTTTAGACCACAGCTCCCATCAGCCTGGGGCCTGTTCTTCTGCATCCTTTACCTGTGTCCCAAATTGAGCTCATAGGGTAGCTGTGTGGCTTGGTGGGAGAGCACATGATTTTCATGCAGAAGGTCCCATTTTCAATCCCTGGTCTCTCCAGGCAGGCCTGGGAGAGACTCCCTGTTGGAAACCCTGGAAAGCTGCTGCCAGTCAGTGCAGGCAGTGCTAAGTTAGATGGTCAGAGGTCCTGACTTCTCCCAGCAGTTCTGTGAGACAGAGAGGTTGCAGTGAGTGATTTGCCTGCTCTTGGGCCCTTTATGACCGGCCCCCGACTTTGCTTCTTTCTCCGAAGTGTGTGTCAGGGTGGGATCCCTATCCTGTATGTCCATTTCTATTAATCAGGTTAGCTTTTAGTTGATTGAATTTGACTGCATCTGCAGGTAAGGGTTGGTTTTTTGGGTTTGTTTTTTTTACAAAAAAGATAGAAGCTAAAAGCATTTTTTTTAAAAGAAAGTGTTTTGATCACAGATAGCCAATGTGACTTACAAGTGTTGCTGGACTACAACTCCCATTGCCCCGGACTATTGGCCACGCTGACTGGGGCAGATGGGAGTTGTTAGTCCACCACCATCTGGAAGGCAGCAGGTTCCCTGGCCATGTTTGATTAAATTAAAAGCCAGAGCAGGCACTCGTGCAGAGACACAACAGTGAGCCTCCTTTTTCTGGATGGTGCTCCCAGCTCCAAGGAGCCTTTAGACTAGGCATCCCCAAACTTTGGCCCTCCAGATGTTTTGGACTACAATTCCCATCTTCCCCGACCACTGGTCCTGTTAGCTAGGGATCATGGGAGTTGTAGGCCAAAACATCTGGAGGGCCGCAGTTTGGGGATGCCTGCTTTAGACCAGAACCTGTGGACCCTCTGGGTGCTGCTGAACTAAACCTCACACCATTCCTGACCATTGAGCATGCTGACTGGGTCTGATGGGAATTGGAGTCCAACATTAGGAGATCCAAAGTTCCCCGCTCCTAATTTAAATGGTGAATGTACATATCCTAAATATATTGTTGAGGAAAGGCATTCCTTGATAGATGTGAAGGCAGGGATGCCTTTCCTAGGACTGTGCTTGCAACCTGAAATACCTGGAATAACTTGTATGGGGGGTGGGATTTGCCTGATTTTAGGGGAGCTTCTTGAAAGTTTTTTTCCCCTATTCACCTAGTAGCTGAAGTGGTTTAAGACATTGCAGCCCTATCCCCCCCCCAATATTACATATTTAGAGAGAAGATATATTGTCTTTCTCATATAGATATAGAAAATACATTTGTTTTGTAAAAAAGAAAAACAAACCATAGTATGGAAAACCATAGCTTCTGCCCTTGAGGTGTGTGTCCAATGAAAGTACCCAACGCTTTGCCAACCTGGTGCCCTCCAGATGTTTCAGAAGGGAGAGCCCATTAGGGGTGGGTGATATCTGGTTTGCTACATCACGATATATCACCAGCTAAACATGGCATAATGGAACAATGTAGAGGCCAGTCCATCAACTGTGTCATCTGAGGTTGATGGAAGTAGTGATCCAAAACAACTGCACCACATCTGGCTGGCCTAGCCCTGCATTGTAGCATAAGGAGGATTGATCTGTCAGCTAGGGTGCTTCCAGTTCAGGTCCTGTTGATGCTGCCTTCTCAATCGAATTTGTGCCAGTTGCTCTCGGCAGTACAACAGCCTTGTAGGTATTAAAGTCATGGCATGTGAAGGAGTCCGAACCACTTGAAAGATGAGGTGACAGAGCATCTGCTTTGCATGCAGAAGGTCCCAGGATCAAACGCCAGTGTTTCCAGGTAGGGCTGGGAAAGAGGCCTGCCTGAAACCCTAGTGAGCTGCTGCCAGCCGGTGTAGACAATATTGAGCTAGATGGACAAATTGCCTGACTTGGTAATAATAATAACAACAACAACAACAATAATAATAATAGTAATTTTATACCCCGCCCTCCCCAATCAAAATCGGGCTCAGGGCGGCTGACACAGTAAAATTACAATAAGACATAAAAGAAAAAAAACCAATTAAAATAAAATGCACGTTAAGATACCATTTAAGTTTAAAATTTTAAAAATACAGCCTCATTTTAAAATAGCCCAAATCAAAACCATAGAGAGGAAAACATAGGGGTTAGACTGAGTCCAGCCCAAAGGCCAGGCGGAACAGCTCCGTCTTGCAGGCCCCGTGGAAAGATGTCAAATCCCGCAGGGCCCTGGTCTCCTGTGAGAGAGCGTTCCACCAAGTCGGGGCCAGTACTGAAAAGGCCCTGGCCCTAGTTGAGGCCAATCTAGCCACCTTATGGCTTGGGATCTCCAAAATGATGTTATATGTGGACCTTAAGGTCCTCCGTGGGGCATACCAGGAGAGGCGGTCCCATAGGTATGAGGGTCCTAAGCCACATAGGGCTTTAAAGGTCAAAACCAGCACCTTAAATCTGATCCTGTACTCCACCGGGAGCCAGTGCAGCTGGTAAAGCACTGGATGAATGTGGTCCCGTGGCAGGGACCCTGTAAGGAGCCTCGCCACAGCATTCTGCACCCGCTGGAGTTTCTGGGTCAGCTTCAAGGGCAGCCCCGCGTAGAGCAAGTTACAATAATCAAGCCTGGAGGTGATCGTCGCATGGATCACTGTGGCCAGATCAGGGCGAGAAAGGTAAGGGACCAACTGCTTGATACGGCGGAGATGGGAAAATGCCGCCTTAGCTGTGGCTGCAACCTGCGCCTCCATGGAAGGGGAGGCGTCGAAGGTTACACCCAAACTCTTGACAGAAGGCACTTTCCTATGTTCCTTAAAGCCAGATGCCCAAATCACTCACTACCTCTTTCTCTCTGCCTTCCAAACATTATTCTGCGAACCGCCCTGAGACTCCCAAGTATAGGGCGGTATATAAATTCTATTAATAATAAATAAATAAATACCATACTTTTCTGTGTATAACACGCCCCCATGTATAAGATGCCCCCTGTTTTGGGGGACTCCAAATTGAGAAAATGGGGGAGATTGTATCCGTGTAGAAGACGGCCCACAATTTTGAACATAATTTTAAAATAAAAATACCTAGTCTTCTACACGGAAAAGTATGGTAATTTACGACCTTGTAGCCTTAAAAGAGAGCAGTCAAGCACATGAGACTTCTTGTGAAAATCTGGCTTCTAATTTTTTTAAAATATTTTTTTCTGCCCTTCTGCTATTAGGTTGTCTCTAACTTTTAAGTCCTGCTCCAGGTAGACCCATTGAAATGAATGGGGCTAGAGGTGGTTCCTGGCCATTCATTTTGAGGGGTCTGCTAGTGAGTAGGGCTAGCACTGAGTACAGCCGGTTGTCTCGCCCATCTTCCAGGGCTGTCCCGATGAAAGTGCCAGAGGCCATTCTTCTCGTGAGAATTTTGCAGCGGAGGGCACCCTGTAATTGTCCCCAACGATTAGCTGCAGGGTTGAGCAACAACATGCTTTGTTTTATCGGCAGGCCGGGGCAATTAGCATGTTGCAGAGAAACACTTCCCAGCCAGAGGTCAGGGCGTGCAGCTCCGGAACGCAGGTGATGTCGCTTCAGCTTTCAGAGTAAAACAGAAACAAAAATCCCGCCTCGAAGGGAGAGCAGTATTTATTGAGTATGTGTGCTGAGTCACTGAGGGGTCCCGGTGACAGATCTAAGAAATCTGCAGGAGAAAGTATGTCATGCAGCCAATTTTGCAATGCGCCCAAGTCACAGCAACACAGGAAACTTGCCTTCTACAGAGTCAAGCGATTGGTCCATCTAGTTCAGTGTACATCTACACTGACCGGGAGTGGCCCTTGCAGCTGGGGCAGAGAAATCCTGGTTCTGAGAGCTGTCTGGGAAGCTGGTGTGTTGTATGTTCACTTACAAGCGCAGGGGCGTCTCTGGCCCTCCAAGCCTTTCTGTGTGGCCCCTGGAGTTCTCTCCAGGCCACACCCCTCATCACACTCTCCACAGGAACCTAGGAAAAGTTTGACTTACTCCGACCCTTGGTCCATCTTGCTAGCTCCATTGGGGGCGAGGGAATCCAGGGAGAACTTTGTCTTCCTGTAACTTCAGGTCTGGCAGTAGATGCATTTAAATAAAACCTGAAAAGGCCTTTGTCTTACAATTGGAGAACAGCATGTCTTATCCGAGGAACAAGACAAGTGTGCTAATTTATTACTAGGAAGCAAGATGTGATACTCCGTTCTTTCGTCTCTTTCTCCCCTTCCTGTCCCGAACCCAGATGATCCCAGTTTCCTCGTGTGACTTGCAGGGCCTCTAACTGCTTCTGTGCCTGGTTCCCCCTCTTCCTCTATACAATGCATGGCTCTGGATGCTTTGCACCCCCCCTCCAGCGCACCATGTGCAATGCTCAGTGCAAGTATCGCTCTTAAACCTGTCAGATGAACTGCTCAGATCAGCAGATTGGGGGGGGCATAGGTGTCAGGCCAAAGGGGGGTCCATGTAGCCAAGGACCCTGTCCTCACAGTCGCCAGCCACATGCCCCAGTGGGAAGCAGGACCTGCGCGCATCAGAATTCTCCCCACCTGTGATTCCCAGCAAGGGGGTCCAGAGGCACAGAGTACAGGTTGATCAAACATAGCCATTGTGGTCTGTAGATTTCTCCACGGATCTCTGTAATCCTCCTTTAAAGCCATCACTACATGTCAAGGGAGTGAATTCCGTAACTATGCGCTGTGCTAAACAAAAGCCTGTCATGGATTTCCCACAGTTCAGCTTCATTGGATCATCCTATTGGGTTACAGTCTTATGAGGGAGAGGCACGTCTCTCCGTTTTCTGTGTTGATCTTTACTAAACCTTGATTGTGTGAGAGTGTGTCTGTCCTGACCTGTTTGTTTATAACCCATCTATTTCTCCAAGGAGCTCAAGGTGGCGTACGTGGTTCTCCCCCTCCTCATTTAATCCCCACACAACAACCCTGCGAGGCAGGGATTGGCCCAAGGTCACACTCGGGGAGTTTCATGGCCAGTTGGGGGATTTGAATCCTGGTCTCCTGGGTCCCAGTCCAATAATGCAACCACGGCACTTTAATAAAATCTATGAGGGGAAAGCAAAATAAACACCAGCTCTCAGAATCCTTTGGGGGAAGCCATTGCTGCTTAAAGTCACATGGCATTGCTTTAAGGATAGAGTGCAGATGGGCAACTGGAGGGGGTTTAAAGTAAGCGTTGCACTTCCATGGAAAAGCAAAAGCAGGGGGAATGTTTGGTGCGTGTTTGGAGGCTGTGGCTGACACGTTCCAAACAAATTTCTGTCTTCTAAGCCACCCTGGTTAGTGGCCATCACTGCCTCCTGTGGGAGGGAGTTCCATAGTTTAACAATGTCATTTTTTTTTGTCTCCCATGATTCCTCCGTTATTCAACTTCACTGGATGTCCACAATTTCTTATGTTATGATAGAGAAAATCTTGCTCCCTATCCACTTTCTTTGCACTGCCACCTCTTCTATCATGTCATCTCTTACTTGCTTTTGAATCTACTTAGAGACGTAACAGGCTTGGGATAACTATTGGACTAAGCTGGGGGTTACCAAAACTCTGGTTCCGAGACCACCAATGGCCCACAAGCTTCATTCAGGGGGTTTGTGGCATGTCTGCATCAAATATTTGTATTAAATTTCTTAAACACTGAATTATATTGCATCACAATTTGATTTGTGGGATGCATATTGTAATGTGATAAGATTGCAATATATGGGAAATAAAAGGAGCAATAAAAAAATCATACAGTTCCTAGCACAGAGTGTTACAATTGTTACAGCAGGCGGCAAAATCGTTAAGTCGTCCACTTGAGACCACCTGCAATTTTCAAATGCTTTGTGGGTGCAGAAAAGTTTGGGAACTACTAGGCTAGGTCATTTTCAAAAAAATTGTTTAGCCGAGTGTCCTCTCCCCTTGGTTTTGCTTTTCTACAAAGATTTTTGGTGGGAGGCATTCGCAGAATAGAAAATAGTCCACGGTAGACAAAACAATGAAATGTTATGTCCTTTATAACAATAAGCAGCAAGATATTTTTAAAAGGAACATCAACAGGTGGTTGTGATGGAGTTCTCTTGCAAACATCTGCAGATGCGTCAGGGGTATTAATCAGAAGCTAATGTGAATTCAGGAGGGGCTATAGCTCAGTTGGTAGAGCATCTGCTTTGCAGGCAGAAGGTCCCAGGTTCAATCCCTGGCATCTCCAGGTAAAACTTGGAACATCTCCTGTGTGAAACCCTGGAGAGCTGCTCCCAGTCAGTGTAGGTGATACTGAGTTAGGTGGACCGACAATCTGAATCCGTATAAGGCACCTTCTTATGTTCTTAATAAATATGGTGTTGAAAGACTATGAGAGCAAGCTAGGTGAATCAGCAGCCCCAAGTAGTGTTGGACAGTTCTGGCACCACCACCAAGAAGCCATTGCCAATTGTGCCTCAGCTCTATGAATGCCAGTTTTTGTGTGCTGCATGGACCGTTCTGCAGATCCTTCTGCTAGAGTTTGCAACAAATTACATCAAGCAGCTTTTCTTCTGGTTAATGCCTGATGCTAAACCATGGTTTGTTCAAGCTGTGGTTTATTTTAACAAACCATGTTTCTCCAAGGTTTGGGTCATTTTCCAGCTCCTCGTACCTTTGTAGCTTGGCGTAAGTCTGTGGCAGGATGGGGGACCATTGTTAAGGGGTGGTACTGGGTTCACATGTAACAACTCAGCCACCATTAGGCAAATCAAGACTCGACTGACAACAAGCCATGGTTTGATATTGTGGTTTGTTAGCAGCAAGCAAGCCACAGCTAAGCTATTGGGCAGGGTTCATGCATGACACTAAGCTGTAGTCTAACAAACCATTGTTTAGTGTGGCATCCAAACCAGGCAACTTGATTGGTTGGCAGGCTCACCATACTTCCATTTTAAGTCTCCCCCTTAAAAATAAATGATCCCACTGTTTGTGGAACAGAGGCTTGTTTATAGTTTAAGGTCTCCCTGAAGCAGAACATTAACTTGCATGAATCTGACCCTTGGGCCATCTAACCCAGTGCTGTCTGGTCTGACAGGCAGTGACTCTCCAAAGTCTCGGGTAAACAGTCTTTCCTGGCACCTGTTAACTAGAGATAAGAGGACACTGAACCTTCAACCTTTGCTATGCAAAGCAAGTGCTTTTCTGCTGCTGGGGCAAGGAGCCCATTTCCTGCTTAGCAAAGTGAACTTCTAAGGTGATGGATGTGAGGTGCTAAGAGCTCTTGAAAGCTGAGCGCTTTCCTGTGGTTGCACATGGAGTGAGCACTCGGTCAGCTTCCTGAGAACATTACCTTTTGAGTTCCTTCCTTTTTTTCTTTTTGAAGTATGCAAGATTCCAGCCTTTAGTGATTAAAACAAAGACCTATGGAAGCATGTGAAAGTGTGCAGGGATGCTAAACTGAATTCCTGCTGGGTACGATTTTGATGCCTTGCCCTGAGGTTATTAGCATCTGTCTGTCTCGGGAGACAACGGAGGAGTGCTCCTTTGGGGGTGAATCTGTTGGAAGGTTGCAACCTGCTGTGGATGTAGAGATTGAGACAGGAGAGACATGTTTTGTTGCAGCCAGGACACATGAAAGCGTGCTGCTGCAGATGCACCATGACGTTTCTTGTCTCTGCACTCCTCCCAGCGGTCATTCCTCCTTTAGTCAGCAAGAATAAGGATGTTGTTGCTTTCTGAAATAAGCTGGATTTCGCCACCTTGCCAGCACAGATTTGACTCACCGTTGTGCAAGAATCTTTTCTTGCAGTTGTGATTGTTCTGGGCTGCCAATGCATGTGAGAATCCGCCTTATTTCCCCCCCCCCCTTTCCAGTGCGCCATGCTCATAAAAAATAAATAAACCTGATCGCTGTAGCCATCAGAATTTCCATTCTTGGGTTCTACAGGCACAGGTGTTGAGCAGAGGGCTTTATTCCTTTGGCTGGGGACAGCACACTGCTGTGTAAACAGTGTCCGCTTACAGGCCATCCCTCTAGAATGCAAAAGGTCACTCACAGCGACGGCTTGAAAACAAGATCAGGCAAGTTTGTGCTGTGTGGGACTGTGGTTACGCCAAGCCCCTTAGTTTCGGGACAGGGGCTCCCACTCAGAATGCCTTCGCCTTGGTCTTGCCCCCTGGCAAAGACCATGTGGTTTGTCTTCTACACTGATTTCTATCTCAAAGGCATGGCATTATTCTATCCTTAGGCCCATGATGCAGTGCGAATTCTGAAGATATGTAGGTGTGGCTCCATAATAGTGTCTGTCAATCTGAACTTTTTCAGTGGTTTATCATTGTAGATTGTGGCATCAGTGCAGTTGGTTTCATTTGATATCATATACCCCTTCAGTTAACTTTCTTGACCCTGGTATCAGTCCTTATCCTAAAATGCATCCTGGAACCCTTTCTGATCTCTTAAACGGTGATCTTGTGTTACTAGCAAAATTTAATTTGTGTTTCCTGTAAGAAGAATGGGCTCCACATAGACAATAGTAAGATAAACTTGGAACTCGGCAAACAAAGATACTGTAATCAGTTAGTCATTTCTTACTAGGATTATATTATTTCAACTATCAGCTAAGTAAACTAAACAGAATAACTAGCAGACAGGTACTTGTAGGAAATGGACGATAGAACAAAGGAATATATGTGTCAGAACAAATTACTTATCCCAAATATCTTCTATTGCAACATTGATGTCTGAAGCAGCATTTATATACTTGGGTCCCCACATTTTGCTTAACTTTCAGCTTGACAAAGACTCCAGATGAGCTCTGAAGCTTTTTTCTTTTAGGATTCTTTTTAGCTCCTCCTAATAGAGGTACAGTGGTACCTCGACTTACAAATGCCTCGACTTCCGAAGGTTTCGACTTCCGAAGTCCGCTAACCCAGAAGTATTTTTGCCGCGCGCGCAGTCTGCACATGCGCAAAGCGCAAAATCGCACTTTGCACATGCGCAAAATGGACTTTTTGACTTCCGAAGAGTGCCGCGGAACGGATCGCCTTTGTAAGTCGAGGTATTATTTAATGGGTCTGTATTATTTAATGGGTCTGGATTTTTCTCTTTCTCTCTGTAATGAGCCAACACGGCTAATTTTGTTATCTCTGCCTACCTAGCATCTTAATTTTCTGTAATTGAGTTCCGTAACATTGAAAGCTGATGAAGCAACCTTTTTGGAGTGTGACCATCTGCCCAGACTTCCTGCCTTGAGTCCTCTGGGGGCAGCTTCTTCCTCTGCTGTTTTGGTAGCCTTCTGTCTTTGACCTTCCCTCCTTGTAGAGTGTTAATGGCCTCCTTGCCTTAATTTTAAATTGGCAAACTTGTTTGCCACGCCCCCAACTAGGTTAGAGGCTTTCATGCATTATTTGTAGGAGATTGATTGCGCCCTGTTGGCATCACACGTGCACAAATTGTGGTTCCAAATTTCTTTGATTCCCTGGGTTTTTTTTATTACTGTTTGAAAGGAATGGTTTGTCCATGTGGAATGTGAGCAATGGTTTGTTGATGTGGAATGTGAGCAATGGTTTGTTGATGTGGACATTGCACCAAGCCACGCTAAAGCTCTGGAAAACAGGAAGCAACCTTATACTGAGCCCAGACCATTGGCCCATCTAGATCAAAAGTGTCTGTATTGGATGGTAGCAACTTTTCAGCTTTCAGATAAATGCTTTTCCCAGCTTTACATGGAGATGGTGGGGATCAAGCATGGGAATTTCCGCATGCAAAGCAGATGCTTGACCACTTAGCTGCAGCCTTTCTTAGCCATGGTTTGGTGTGATGTCAGGACTAAGCTTAACTTAGACCTCCTAAGTGGTTGACTGCAGTAGCCTGCAATTGATGGTTCTTTGGTGTCGCTTAAGAAGTCATGGCCACTGGTCCCATCACCTCCTGGCAAATAAGGGGAAGGGGAAGAAATGGAGGCAGTGAGAGATTTTACTTTTTTGGGCTCCATGATCACTACAGATGGTGACAGCAGTCATGAAATTAAAAGGCGCCTGCTTCTTGGGAGAAAAGCAATGACAAACCTAGACAGCATCTTAAAAAGCAGACCTATACGGACCTTTGTCACCTTGCAAAGAGTCGGACACAACTAAATGACTAAACAACAACAACAAGAGTGGATGGTGTCAATAATATAATATACTGTATATGATGTGTTTATCCATACTGTTTTTGTTTGTTTTTAGAAAAGCACAGTTCCACAGTCTTTATCAAGCACGTTAATGATTCACTCGTGCAGAACATCTTTTCTACATCCTCCTCGTCTGGGGAGGTCAGCGGGTTCAAGCCCCACCCTTTAACCCCAGAAGTTCTTAATCAGCAGCTCAGACTGGGTGCCATGTTGCCACACGCCGACCCCTCACTTTCATTTTGCAATTGTAGGGAACTAGGAACTTGGTGGCTTTTCCTCTTTTTTTTTTTTAATTAGGCGAAAGCTGAGGTTTCTGGAATGTGAATTCCAGGTGCATGCAAACTTGCGGAGGCTCCTTCAGAAACACCAGGCTGCAGCGGGACCTTTCTGTGAATTGTGCCACACACAAAAAACCCCACCCAGATTTTTTTCCCCACGGCGGCCAGCAGCTCACAGGTGGCTTGCGCAAATGCCCGAGAAGACAGTCTGTAGCAGAACATAGTTGTCATGTGGGGATGTGCATTCTGTGGCGCTTCAAGTTCCCCAGGGATGTGCATTCCAGACTCTTTAACAATAGGAAGCGTTGCTGATGGGTGTCTAAAACCTGGGCATGTCTGTCCAAATCAGTGGGTGCTCGCATTGCTGGACGCTGCATCACCAGCCAGGTTGTGGGAAGTGGGGAGGAATTCCCCCCCCCCTGCACATTCCCAGCTCATGATAAGGAAGAATCCCCTTTGGCCTGTTGTTCCTGGATGACTTCTCCATTTCTGAGTCCTCTTCTCACTCTTATCCTGGTTGTGATTAATCTGCCTGTCAGTTTCCTGAACAACTTCAAGGAGGGATCCCCCGCCCCCCACTCGCTTAATGACCTGGCGTTGCTTAGATTGGCAAAAAAGATAAAAAGAAGAAAAGCTCCCCCTCCCCCCACTTTTAAACAAAGAAGCTTCTCTCAGCAGAGGATGGTGTCTCCAGGTTGGAAGGTTTTGAGACCCCACCTGTCCTGTACATTTAAAAACAGGATCATGCTGCTTTAAGCATCCATGGCTTCCTTCATTATCATTGGGTACTGAAAGTGGTCCCATCACAGCACTACATAGCTCCTTGCAGAGGAGGGTTGACTGTTAAAGCACTGTGATAACTGCAGCTTCGTTTTGTCTGCTTTCTGCATTTTTATCCCACCTTTTTCTCAAGGTGAGGCTGAAAGGACATCGCTTCATGGGCAGCGTCCTGGGGTCTGCGTGTCGGAGGTGGGTGGAGCAAGAGGCAAAAGTGGGCAGAGCAACAGATAATGTTTTTGTGGTAGGTTACCTTCCAACTGGGCAAATACCAGAGGTTTGTACATGTGCCCACAAGCCAGATCCAGAGGCATGGATCCAGGCCCCTATGCTGTGTACACTTCAAGCACTTGAATCACATGGCTTCTTCCCGAAGAGTCTTGGGAGCTGTAGTTTTATGCACTTCCCAGCATTCTTAAACTACAGTTCCCAGAATTCCTTTGGGGCAAGTGCGGGGCGTGTGCACAGCCCTCCTTTTTTAAACAATGCATTATCCCGCTAGCGTTTTAAATCATGTGTTAACAAAAGCTCTTTACAAATGGGTGTTTGTTTATTCTCTAGCTTCCTGCCTTTCTAGACTGGTGCCCTGCAGGTGACAGAAGCATTCCCTCTCCCCCCCCCCCGCCCGTTTCACATTTGCTCCTCCCCCCCTTTCCTCATCCAGGTGTTGCACAAAATTTTTTTAAAAAAATGTGACCGGACTGGTCAGGGCAGGGCTGCAACCTTACTTAACAATGCCACTTCCTTATTGTATAAAAACAACAACAAAAGACTTTGTGGGTTTAGATGGCACTTTTAGGATGGCTTGGTTTTGTTTTGCTTTTCCCCCAGCAGCTGTGGGGAGTTTCCCAGCCTTTTCCCAGAACCCTGAAATATTGATTCTTTATGTATTTATTTGCATTTATATAATCCCACCTTTTCCTCCAAGGAACCTAAGGTAGAGTACCTGGTTTTCCCCACTTCTAATTTCATTCATTTCATTCCCACAACAACCTTGTGAGGTAGGTTGGGCTGAGAGACAGTGAGTGGTCCAAAGTCTCTCCCTGAGCTTCATAGCTGAGTGGGAATTCAAACCTCGGTCTCCCAGGCGTCTTGTCCAGCACTCTAACCGCTGCACCACACTGTCTGTCCCTCCTTTTTTAAAATTTTAACAAAGGTCACGTTTTTGGCTTTAAGCTAGAAAACTTTGCAGTTTGGGGGGTTAGGTTGTTCATATGTGTGCCTTCCATCCAGGTTCTGAAATTCCATGCCAACACTTTGGGGCACAAATTCTGGCCCCAAACCAACCCAAAACTTGTATTAGTTTCTCCTTGCTATCTCCCCCTTATGCTTAAATAATAATAATAGTAATAATAATGATGATGATGAAAAGAGTTTGGCAAGATAAAATCAGAAATTGAACTTGGTCACTGTCCTGTTCAAGGAAGAAAGTCTAAGGCCTGTCTGAACTTTTTTTTGCCTAGCTCAGAACTCCCCTGAATCAACCCTGTCCTTTTCTGTCTGAAACGGACCCTCTAGGTCAGTATTGTGTACACCAGGGCTGTCAAACTCCCAAGAGTCTGTGATCTACCCATGGGGGGGGGCATGTTTCAGATCAAAGTTGTTGAGCTATTTTTAGGGAGGCAAGTCGACATAAATTGATAAACAATAAACCATCACACCAATAAATCATTCCGCAATCAACTTCTAACAAGTCGACCTGTCTATCGCGGTCAACCTGTTGGACACCCCTGGTCTACACCAGCTAGCAGCAGCTCTTGAGGTTTCAGACAGGAAAGATGCCGGGATTTGAACTCGAGACCTTTTGCATGTTAAGCAAGTGAATGCATCCAATGAAGCCCATGAAAACACGCGCCATAAATAACGTTGGAAGCAGCCTTATACTGAGTCAGGCCCTTGGTCCATCTAGCTCAGTGTTGGCAACTGACTGGCTGGCAGCAGCTGTCCAGGCTTTCAGGCTGAGGTCTCTTCCAGCCCTTCCTGGAGATGCTGTCCGGATCGCAACCTGGGATTTCCTGCATGCAGGGCTGATGCAGTTCCCCAGAGCCACCCCACTTCCCTTTCCCCTGAATGTATTATTTGGTTTGAAGGTGTCACGAGATTTTAACAAGAAGCCAGAAAGCCTGGTTTATCATTCCTACGCATGTAACCACAGTGTCCTAGCAGCCTGCGATACTCTAGCGCCGAAACATTTTCTGGGCAAACTCCAACCAAAGTGCCAAAGTTGTGTGGCCAAGTTGGTTCTGCAAACTGGTTGTTTGTTTGGCTGCGTCTCCAGTCTGGTGTGAGAAAGCAGATACAAATGACATTCCCCAAATGCACTTGGCCAGCTCTGCATCTCATAGCGTACAATTAAGTTCCCTCTGTGCTTAAACCCGTGGCTGTGAATGTGATGCATTGCCCACAAGCCTGTTTGGCGATGCCGGTGATTGTTGCTTGCCTGCTGCTGCTGCTGCCTCTTACACAAGCAAGGGGAGTGATGCCAATGGGGAAACCAAGGCCTGCAGTGGCCACTTTCGGTGGACAGTCTTATCAGCTTCCTGGAAAGGACAGGGTGAGAACAATACTGTACTGACCGTGGGTGGTTTAGGGTTTCTCCCCACGAGAGCCGATAGCCGAGGGCTTGCCTCCCATGCAAAAGGATGCAGGTTGGATCTCACCCATCTCAGGAAGAGTCGGGTCATTGGCCTGTCTGGCTCAGCGCTGTCCACACTGGCTGGCAGCAGCTCTCTGGAGTTTTGTACAGGGGGGGGCATTCCTAGACTTGCCTGGAGGTGCAGGAGGTGGTGGAACCTGGGACCTTCTGCATGCAAGGCAGGTGTCCTACCACCCAGCTACAGCCCTAACCCACCGGGGGTGGGCTTTGGGCGTTCATATTTCAGCAGTGCCATGTGCGAGGCCAAAATTCAGTGCCCCCTGCTTCTCACTTTCCATTCTGCACATGCACTACACCATAGTGGCGATGCCCTGCAGTGCCCCCCACGGCTTGGCGCCAGTGCGGGGGAACCAATTAAAGGTAAAGGGACCCCGACCATTAGGTCCAGTCATGACTCTGGGGTTGCGGCGCTCATCTCGCGTTATTGGCCGAGGGAGCCGACGTACAGCTTCTGGGTCATGTGGCCAGCATGACAAATCCGCTTCTGGTAAAGCAGAGCAGCGCACGGAAACGCCGTTTTCCTTCCCGCTGTAGCAGTACCTATTTATCTACTTGCATTTTGACGTGCTTTCGAACTGCTAGGTTGGCAGGAGCTGGGACCGAGCAACGGGAGCTCACCATAGCTGCCAAGTTATCCCTTTTTTTCAGGGATTTTCCATTATGCTGAATAGGCTTCCTCGCGAGAAAAGGGAAAACTTGGCAGCTATGGAGCTCACCCCGTTGCGGGGATTCGAACCGCCGACCTTCTGATCAGCAAGTCCTAGGCTCATTGGTTTAACCCACAGCTCCGCCCGCTCTGCTCTAAATCCACTTCTGCCCCAACCCACAGTTGGGGGCACAAAAATAGCTGGAGACCCACGTTTGGGAAATCACTGCTTTAACCGGAGTTCCTTTCTTTCCCAAACTTGAGTATCCAGCTGTTTTTGGACAATTCCCACCATCCCTTTCCTGTTAGCTAGGAATGGTGGGAGTTGTAGTCCAAAAACAGCTGGAGACCCAAGTTTGGGAAACACTGGGTTAAAGGATCAGTAATGGGGACTGGGAACACAACTTGAAATTCTCCACTAACACACACACACAAACTGCAGCCTATATACTGTATGTATTAATCTTGCACATTCCAGTTGCATAACACATTTTTTTCTCGAGGCTGGAGGGTGAATTTGCACAATTCTGGTATATGCTTGTAGTCATAGGCTGTTGAAGGATAAGGCCGCCAATGGGAATCACAGTTTCACCTGGGTTCTCCCATTTGAGGCATCCGGTTGGGCACTGTGAGAACAGGATAGGCCATTAGCCAGATCAAGCCTCTTTCTACACTTTGATGGCTAGGTGAGCCTTTGGCCTGATCTCTTAAGGCCCTCCTTATGTTCTCAGAATGAGCTACACAAGGCACAGGAACCTTGGCCAGCCTTCTCTTTAGCAACCGTTCTGGGCGCTGAGTTTCAGCAGCACTTTCAAGCTTACCTCCATGAGGACTAGTAACTTACTTCTTAAAAAAAAAACCCCAAGAAAGTAGAACTACTATAGGGTGGGGATAAAATTGTGACTTTGGTATGGTCCTAAGGGATCAGCACACCTGGATCGTGTCTTGCCTAAAGATGCTCAAGAAACGCTTTCTTTCTGCCCAGTTCTTAATCTGTAAAGAAGCAAATAGTCCAAACAAGGCGTGCAGTTCTCTTCCTCCCATTGCTTCCTGACTCTTTATTTGCCTGTTGATGCTGCCTCCCAGGAGAACATGTCCTCCACCCACAAACTCCCTAATATACACGTGCGTCTGATTACCCAGATATGCATAATTTTAAGGGATTGCCTGTGATGGATGTGTGTAATTAAGGAGTCCTAAATTAGCCACTGGCAGTAGCAAATTGGCCACAAACCGGGCAGAGTTCAGCCCCACCTATGCTCGCCCACTTTACATAATGTGTTGGCATAACCCTGGCATGTGCCACAGTAGCTACAGCTACTGGGTAAATTGAGCTTATTCAGAGAGCAGAAGCCTTGGCAAATAATACAAGGGGAGGCCGCCCATTGTACCACTGCGTGAGTCCCTGTTCTTTGGGCCAAATTTGCTGCAAATTAGAATAAATGCCCAGATCCTGGCTTGGTGCTTCACACTTCCTTCGTCTTGCACACACACTCTCTGCAAACTTCTGTTCAGCAGTTCTGGTCTGTAGGGTTGAATCCAGTGCTCACCCTACTTAGAGTAGTCCATCAATTTCAATGTGCCTACTCTGAATGCAACCCATGGACTGCAAATAGTAAATTCATAAAGGAGGAGGCTGCCCATTGCAGCTCTTTGTGAGTCCCTGTTCTGCAGCAAATGGGAAGAAAGCACGCAATAGTGCCTTAAACCCTGGCTGTGAGTGCTTCACACTTTCTTTGCAGCGCACACCATTTCCTGGGTATCGTGTGAGCTGGCCTCTCCACTTCCAATTCGGAGAGAGCAGGGCTTCGCCACTGCCAGAAGCTTAGGGGAAAACGCTGGTCAAAGAACACAAGTTATGTAACATCCCCAGGGCGATCTTTCCCGACCTCCTTTTAAAAAAAAGTTCTTAGCAGAGGAAGACGGCCAGAATCTTGCCTTCCCTGTTTACTGGCTAGGTCAGTGGACTACTACCTCTGCCATCAGCCTTGCCGAGGATGGGTGTGGGTGGGAACAACAGCTCTGTTTTCTCTCCGCGTGGACCCATGTCAAAAGAGCCATCTTTCACCTTGGCCTTTGTCTACAGGGCTTGGAAGATGTGTTGCCTGCTTCTGTTTCCTGTGTTGCTAGAGCGTAGAAGGGTTTTTCCACACAGCTTTTATAGTGTTTTCAAAAAGGTCGGCTCGCTGTTTCCCTTTCGTTCTCGCTGCCCGGCTCCAGAGGGCCAGAAGTCGCCAGCTTCTTACTTAATCGGGCATTTGCTGCCTTAAACAGGAAGATGGTGGTTCTTGTGGATTTGTTACTGCTTTGCTAAAGGGGCTGAAAGCTCTAGATTTTGGCATGTTTTGCAGTTAATCTGTGAAGCATAGCTGTATAGGCACTATTTCTGATTACTGCGGCATCACAGTTTGTTCTGACTTCCATGGTGAGTGGTTCCCCAACCCAAGTCTGCTTTGCAGAATGTGGGGGGGGGGCAGATGACTTTTTTCCTACCAGCTTTGGGGATGGGGGTGTCATTTTGTGTGATGTAAAACATTCCCAAAGTTGTGCTTATGTGCATTCCCGCCCGCCCCCCACTGAGGGCCGGCAAAGAAACAATTGTGATTTTGCAAAGCTGATTTTGATGCAAGGTACGAGATGTTCCCTCACCAGGGACTAGAATGCTGGATGATTTGAAATCAAATTTAAGCAGCTGTCAAGGCTTGTCCTTGTCAGGGACTAGAATGCTGGATGATTTGGGATTTTTCAAGCAGCTATTCCTGAAGGGGTGCCCTTTTAATTGCAATTGGCGACCCATTCCCCCTAATGGAGCCACCGCTTGAGCCTTGCTTCTTGGCTTCTCCTAGAATCCTCATAGCAAATTCCATGTTCAGGATTGAAAATAACACTGCTCCTATCATGACACTGTTATGCGAACCTGTTGTGAGGCCTCTCCCGGGGTAGCTGTGTCCCCTTCTGGTCGTTGCACCTTTTTTTTTTTTAAAGGTATTGTACACCTGCCAGTCAGTGCAGACAATACTGAGCTAGGTGGTCTGACTTGGTATTAAGGCAGCTTCCTATGCTTCTATATCATAAGAGAAGGGCTGTAGCTTAGTGGTAGAGCATGTGCTTTGCATGCAGGAGGTCCCAGGGTCAATCCCCGCCAGCATCGCCTGGTGGGCAGTTTTTGAAATTCTTCAGGTGCCGCGGGTCCCTGAGGATCATCTAGTCCAACCCCCTGCAATGCAGGGATATGCAACTGTCCCATAGGAGGATCAAACTTGTAACTTTTGTGTTATCAGCACCGAGCTCTAACCAACTGAGAGATGAGGTTTGGAAATCTTTGAAGTGATCCATGAGGACTTCTGCCCCTTGCCAAACAAATCTCACAATCACTCCTCTCCCTGCCCCCCCTTCCAAAAAAAATGTCTTGGCTGTTAATGTTTGTATTTGGAAGGGGCTCTCATAACAGGGGACTTTCCTTTTTGAAGTTTTGAGTTTTTGTCTGCTGTTTGGACAAGCGTTGCTTAATCCGCTTCATAAGATTCCCGGAACTGTCCCTGAAAGCTCTCATTTCAACAAAGGAACTCTGGGGGAAAGGCTAAAAGTCAAACTAAGGCCCCACTTTTCCTGGGGCACCCCTTGAAGCCTCCACGGGCAATGGGCTGGCGACCCCTGATGGGAACCCAATAAAAATTGCCTGGCTCCTTTACCCTGGATCCTTGTTTCATTCTTGTGGGGTGTTCCTGATCCCCAAGAGTATAACAGGATATACTGCAGCACCATTACCCTTCATAGTCGCTGAAGGGCTTTGACCAAAATTGTGGGTGCCCCATGCGACAAAAAGTAAAACCGTGCCTCTGTAAGAGGCAAGAGCAGTGACTCATACTGAGGGGCAACAGGCAGCCACCTCTCCACAGGTAACTTTATGTACGGTATTGGTTGCAACTGATCCAGTGCGGAGTTATGGGGATGGAATTTGCTGTTGCACCATCAGCGAATGCTGATTGAAAATATGTGCAATTTCCAGGAACAGCAATTCGTGCAGAGGTGCAATGGGCAGCCTTCTCAGTCTGATTGTACTTCTTGTTTTTTTTAAGAAAGATTTAAATTGTTCCTCAGTTGCAGCACACCTTGTAGCGATCAGTTTGCTGATTTCTGTGGCTGACTGTGTGAGCTTCTCTGTCACCGGGGATTTAGTCAGGGTGTGTTGGAGGGTTTTGTTGTTGTGGGGGTGTGTTTTTTGTTTTGTTTTGCTTTCAAAGGAAGCATCTCAGCCAGGCTTAACCACCAAAACCAGCTCGGTGGAGCTGCTTCCGTTACTGGGTTGGCAGTGGCGGGGAGGGGAGAGATCATGCGTCTCCCCTTCCTCTTGCCAGACTCTTCTGGATCAAGAATGAGTAATGGCTACTTGCAGGAGAGATGTCTTCTTGGTGGTGTCCCCCATGTGTGAAACTCGCTTCCTATTAAGGTTCAACTGGGTGAACCTGGGTGAACATCTTTTCACAGCCAGGTACATTGTGTGCTGCCCAACCTTTATAATGCTGTGATGCAGGGTGGGCAGGTGTGGTTGTGTTGTGTCATGGGAAGCTGCCTTATCAGACCGCTGGTCCACCTAGCTCAGTATTGTCAACGCTGGCTGGCAGCAGCTCTCCTGTGTTTCAGACAGGGGTCTCGCCCAGCACTACCTAGAGATGCTGGGGATCAAACCTGGGACCTCTGCGCACAAGGCAGATGCCCTACCACTGAGTTGCAACCCTTCTAAATTATGCGCACCTTTTAAAATATGTTGCTAGTCTCTTAGACACCTTCTTGTACGACAAGCGGCTGACAGCCGAAATAAAAGCAGTATCGAACGATCCCTAGAGGAGGAACGATTTGTGACCTGGTGTGTTGCTAAAACACACACCTGGTTGTCTGCGTAAGACTCGTCATCCCCACAAGTGCGCAAGAGCGCCTCCTTGGAGCGCATGTCTGCATTGCTTCCCCTTTTGGCTGAACTGTGCCCAGGCCTGGCTCCTTTTGGCAGGGGGTGGTGTGTGCTCAGTTTCCCCTTTAATTAGAGAGCTCTGTCTGAGCTGCTGCCAGCCCAGCTGCTCTGCGGTTACGCCTCTGTCCAAGAGAGAGAGAGGCATCGGAGGTGTCCAATTAGCTGCAGGCCACCTTCCTGTCTTGGCGTGATCTCATTCTTCAGATGTTGCTTTCTGGTTCCCGAAGCTCTGGAGAGGACAAAAGAGGGTGATGATGATGAACTGAGGCCGCCTTCTGGAAGCCTGTTAAGCCAGCTTTTGGCTTGTGCAAAATGGAATAGGTAATGCTGTCTTTTTCCTGTTTTATTTGCAGCGCCAGGGTGAGTTGTTTCAGGCCCAGGGGCCAAATCCGGCCCTCCAGCTGGAGTTGTTTCTGGCCCTTGGGACTCTCCCAGGGCCACATCACCTTTCTGGCACTGATTTAAATCTTGCCCTTGAGTTTGTTTTTGCTTGAGCTCTGATCATGCCTCTTGCTTGTCTGTACAGTATAGGGAGAAGGTTTTGGGTGCGTGTGTGCAGGGCCGGCTCTAGGTAGACCCCCGGTGGCTTGGCGCACCGGGCCGGTAGGCAGGGCGCCACGGCAGAAACCATGCTGCGCCCTGCGAGGGCGGGGGTGCCGGAGCGATCTCAGCGCCAGGGCGCGCGACCTGCTCGAGACTGCCCTGTGTCTGTGTGTGTTTAAACTAGATTATTGTGCAATGGTAGAATCCACATTCTTGCTCCACCCACTTTTGCCTCTGGCCCCGCCCACCAATGGGACGTGGCCCTCGGAAGGTTGCCAAAAAAGTTACGGGGCCCTCAGGCTCAAAAATAATCAAATGATCAGCTTTGCCTCTTCTTTATGTTGCTGTTGGTGTATATACCTTTTTCAAGCCAGGGTGCCTATAAAGTGTTTGTGTGCAAAATTTATATATATACTCTGTCTGTGCTTGACACAAGGTCTGATTCACTCTCCCTACCATTTCCCCCCCCCCCCCATGCCAAGCAAAAATCCTGATCATGACTAACGGTTATGACTGCACCTGGCAGCCTTTCTGGGAGATTGCCTCATTCCAGGAAATGTTTAAAACATTTTTTTTCTTAGAAAGCGAGTTCCCACCCTTATTATTACTATTTTTTCAAATGTTTTCGCCATCTCTTCTGCCTCTTTCCCCCCCCCCCCAAAAGAACCCCACAGTGGACCTGGCGTCTCTGCCATATTACAGAAGATCCCTTGTTATAAAGCAAACTGGAATGTAGATTTTGTGGTACTTCTCTGAGGATGGGTGTGAGTGAGGGTGACTCTCCAAAGCCACTGCTACAAGATGGTCATCATAACTTGGTGCCTGTCCACTGCATTTTCCTTAAGGGGATCAGAACTTCTTCACTTAAGAGTTTCCCGACTCTTATAGAGCGGCTCCTTTCTGATCTGTCTTGATCTAACGTGGATCATTCTGGAGAAGCAAAACAGGGTGTGTGTGTGTTTTGATTATCTTACCCTGTTTTTCCCCCACACAAACTCTTCCTCCCCCCTCCACTCCCTTGGATTTCCACTAACATTTTGGGATTATTTTTGCCAAGCATGGATGGAATGTGGAACTATGAACACTCCGATGAGTTTGTTTTCCATGTTTTGGTGATGAAATTGGGGGGGGGGGTAATTAGGGACTTTAAAAGCGTTGGTTTTGAAATAATAAAGCTTTTTATGGCTCCAGACCCTGTTGTTATTAATAATAATATTTCCTTTATATCAACCCTTTCCTCCAAGGAGCTCAAAGTGGTGCACATAGTTTGTCCTCTTCCATTTTATCCTCGCAACTCTCTGAGGGCAGGCTCGGCTAAGAGACTAGCCCAGGATTGCGGTACATCAAATGAGCTCTAACCGCTGCACCACCCTGGCCCATGTAATAAATAAGTAAATAATAAATCTTGGGAGTCTGGGGCAGGGGGAAGAGTGGTGGTCAAGCTACCCTAAGGTTGCTAGGCAACACGGAACTCTACTCCCAGGCTTCCCTTTGGCAACAAGGCAGTATGACAATCGGAGTCTTATTTTCAGAATGTGGAACCTCGCCAGCCTTCTGTGTTTAGGAAACGTGATTCAAGTTGCCAGCCTAGAACCTACCAGGCCTTCTCATAGGATGGCTGAGTGGCTGCCTGTCCCGTGCTTGTTTTTCGTCTACTGTTCATCCTTTATCTGCTCCGGCAAGGCAAATGGGTTCTGTGCCTCCCACCACACGGCCTCCCATGTGTGAAGTTTTAATGTTTAACTCTTCTTCCCCGCTTCTTGTTTTTCTCCTTTCCATCCATTAGGCGATTCTGACGGGATCTCTCGTAGCAACCTGTGAGTGCTTGAATGACACCCATGCACAGCCAGCGCGATTGATGAGCCTGCTTTGGGTGCCTATTAATAGACGGTAGAGATGGGGCAGAAAGTCACCGGCGGGATAAAGACTGTGGATATGAGGGACCCGGCTTACAGGCCCCTGAAACACGAGCTCCAGGGGCTGGATTACTGCAAGCCGACCCGCTTGGACCTCCTCCTAGACATGCCCGCCGTCTCCTATGAGATTCAGCTGCTGCACTCGTGGAACAACGACGACCGATCGCTCAACGTCTTTGTGAAGGAGGACGACAAGCTCATATTTCACCGGCATCCGGTGGCCCAGAGCACAGATGCAATCCGGGGCAAGGTGGGCTACACGCGGGGTCTCCACGTCTGGCAGATCACCTGGGCGATGAGGCAGCGCGGCACGCACGCGGTGGTTGGCGTGGCCACGGCGGATGCCCCCCTGCACTCGGTGGGGTACACGACGCTCATCGGGAACAACCACGAGTCGTGGGGGTGGGACCTCGGGCGGAACCGGCTGTACCACGACGGGAAGAACCAGCCCAGCAAGACATACCCAGCCTTCTTGGAGGCCGACGAGACTTTCATCGTGCCAGACTCGTTTTTGGTGGTGCTGGACATGGACGATGGGACCTTGAGTTTCATCGTGGACGGACAGTACATGGGGGTTGCTTTCCGGGGACTCAAAGGGAAAAAACTGTACCCGGTCGTGAGCGCCGTGTGGGGCCACTGTGAAATTAGGATGCGCTACTTGAATGGGCTTGACCGTACGTATCCTCTCTTCTTCATTTTTTCCTACCTGGACTTGGGAGTCTGAATTGGCTCCTCTCTCTGAGTCACTGTTCTAGGGTTGCCCCTTTTCGGTCTTTCCACCTGCTGAGTAATTTTGTTGTCGAGTTACTCCGTTGTAGGCATTTATGCTGCCTTTGGAGCGGGAGGGTGCCTGTTGCATCTCAGAATGACGCATTACTCTGGGCTGGTCTACCTCTAAGCCAGGCGATTGTGTGTGGCTTTTCAGAGGGCAGGTAATTCCCTTCCTCCTTCTCTTCAGCACTTTTGAAATTAATCTGTTGAGGGTAAACAAACCTCCCATTTTGACTCAGAATTAAAATCAAGAACTTAGGGGACTCCAGGTCTGGAGGTTTTCCACTGAGCTATCCTCCCTGGGTCCTCCATATATTTCTGTGAATGCATGTATGCTTCAATGCATGTATGCAACAGGCCAGCCATTTGTCTGCTTATCTACATACAGTAAATTCCTCTTAAGGATAAGAGGGGTTTTGTGCTGAGTCACAGCTTTTGAAAATGACTCAGTGAAAAATATCTGGCCTCTAGTCCTTTTTAGCCTGTCTTCTCCCTGTGGCGTGTGACACCTTCTGTTGTCTGTCTCTGGTTTCTCCCAGCTGCAAACACTTTAGTGGCACATCCTGTGTTTTATTAGCCCCATGCAATTTGCAAATGTGTGTATACTTGGCAGGGGAGCCTGCTTCTCAAAACGGAAGTGGGCACAGATTGCAGGAAGCACAGGAGGGGCGGTGTTCCTCGCTTCCTCCTCCCCACCCAGCCGCCCCACCATCCCAGTGGGGATCCCCTTTTAAGTGAAGTTATACTGGGCTATCCCAGCATCCTCCTTTGCACCTGTTGTTCAGAGGAGACATGACAGGCAGAGGCATCCCAGGAAAACCTAAGCAGGCCCCGTTGAAAAGTGGTTAAAAGACTAGCTCACTTCCTTTTGCTACGTGAAACCCACACAGTTCATTGCTTTAGTGTCTCTTTGTGAAAATGACAGTTAAGAAGGGCAGGTAGAACTGAAGTACAGTACAGGTTCATATGGGCTAGGGAACTACCCATAATGTTCCAAGTGGGGGATGTTTCTGTGATCCCAAAGTACCCAGCAGCAGGCGAGGTGGCCCACTGCCTCCCTGCGTGATTACCTGTTCTGGCCTCACTTTGTGTGGATCAGCAACTTCTGGGTTCAAGTGTGGATGCTTCTGCTTGGCACTCTGATTGACCAGTGCCTGACTCATTCAGTAACCCCCGACGCAGAAGTGAAGCAGGCAAGGCTGCCCATTCCCCCAGAAGAGGCAGCCTGTCGCATCTGTGCATGAGTGGGCATGCCTTGTACCTGGTCCAGGAGGTGGCACTCAGAACATTGACAACTAGAATCCAAAGCATCTGGAGGGCCGCAGGTTGGAAGAAACTATGATCGCTGGGGCTACCAGTCGCTGAAAACTACAGGAGGGGGCTTGCTCTTGTGATGGAGTCTCACTTGCCGCTTTCCATCTGATTGGCCGCTGTGAGAATAGGATGCTGGACTAGACAGGCTGTTGGCCTGACCTAGCAGACTCTTCTTACATTCAATTTTGGCAACCAGCAAGGCACTCTCAGGCTCAAGAGCCCGTGTCTCATATGTTGCACATTGCACATTCCTGGTTTTGGTGTCTTCTCCAAAATCCCCCCCACCCCAGAAATGGGTTTGCCGACACAGCTGGCTTTCAGATGCAAAGTGTAGACTTAGCAGCCAGATGGAGCACACGCCAAAGCTTCCCCTGCCTTCTCAAGCCCAGATCTTATTGCCCTCTCTTAAGAAACGAAACTGGATCCTTTTTCACGTGGTGCATAGTTAAACTGTGGAACTCACTCCCACAGGATGCAATAACAGCCACCAACTTGGATGGCTTTATAAAAAAAAAGATAATGCCACTTAGGCCTTTCTTTCCCTAGCCAGCCAGGGTTTTTAAAAAGAAATAAAATGTAAGTATTGGAAGAGAAAGTAGTCCATATTCTGCACTAAGAGAACCTGGGTTTTGAAACCTCTTTTTAACCCAGTTTGCGTAAGTCTGAGTGTTTGTGCAGAGTCTCTTTCTGACTATGAGGAGCCGCTCCAGACCTAAACTTGGTGCTGAATTCCTGCCCCTGGAAATTCTACTTACTAAGTTTGTTCACCTGGCTCTCAATATTGCGCCAGCAGCTCTCTGCAACCTTCAGGGCTAGTAAATTGTGTTGTTGTTTTCTTCCATGAAGTTATGGTTATCAGGATGGCCTGTTCTGCAGTTGACTAGAATTGCAACACTGGCCTTCTCGATCTAGAAAAGGCAGCTGCTGGGGGGGGGGCGGAGAACGTGTGTGGCTGGACCTAGCTGGATCTATTCATTTGCCTGCAGGTTACATCGCCATAGCCTTTAGACTGAAGGATTCTCCTGCCGCAGCCTAGAATGGGGGCTTCTTGGCAAAATAACATTCAAGCTACCGGTTTGGCAGGTCATGGCTGCCACAGGCCCTTTTAACATTTGGTTGTATGCAACACCTGAGCCCAAGGCATTACCTGTTTTTGCTCTGTGCCAAACTGAGAGGCTCCGTGGGGCGGTTTGTTGCATGCCAATAGTTGTGCAATAGAGATGGCCATGCAGTCAGTACACAAGTGTGTTTTGAGTTACGCTTGCATCAATCTGCAAGCAGAAATTAGGAAGCTCTAGTGGAGCTGGGGGCTGTTTCTTTTTAAAACCTAGAGCAACCTTTGCCAACCTGGTTGTCCTAAAAAGGAAGAGGCACTCAGGACCCATTCAGAGGGCCCTCTGACTGGCTGGATGGTAGAGCATCTGTTTTGCATGCAGAAGGTCCAGTCTGCAATGGCATCTCCAGGTAGGGCTGGGAGAGACTCCCTGTCTGAAATCCTAGGGCAGGCATAGGCAAACTTGGCCCTCTAGATGTTTTGGGACTACAACTCCCATCATCCCTAGCCGACAGGACCAGTGGACAGGGATGATGGGAATTGTAGTCTCAAAAAATACCTGGAGGGCCAAGTTTGCCTACGCCTGTCCTAGGGAGCCACTTGGCCCTCCAACTGTTATTGGACTACAACTCCCATCGTCCTTAGCTAGCAGTAGTCAGGGGTGATGGGACTTGTAGTCCAAAAACAGCTGGAGGGCCGAGTTTGGGAAACCCTGGTGTAAACAGTACTGATCTCACTAGTCTGGACAAGGAACACCGAGCTGAGCTTTCCAACTTCCCTGGTGGATGCAGAATGCACTTGGACTTCACCAATGACTTCGTGTTCCAGAAGTTTGAAGTTATATTTCTCTCTTCCTCTGCCTGCTGCCCCCGCCCCCAGTTTTCCAAGCCAGCCGGCGGTCTTCCTTGTGATCAAGGCGCACGTCTTCAACTACCTCAGTGGAAAATGTGTCTGGGGAGGAAATTGCAGCTGGCAGTAAGTCACTGCGCTGAGGCTCTGCCCAAATGAAAAGGGAGTTTTTGTTGCCCGTATCTGTGACGTCGGCTCTGTGCAGGGGGGTCTATGCAGGTGTCCTGCCTGCAGAGTCGGTCAGCGAGCAGGGTGGGGCTCCTTTTCAGGAAATCTTAAGTCAACAAGATGCAAATTTCCTCAGATCCTTGCCAGGAGAGAAAGATGCTACCTGGATTAAGATCAGCCGGTGCTCCCAGCTGGGAAGAAGTGTTGCAAAGTTGTGGGATGTTTTTCCAGGGCCTGTCTTGAGAAGGGCAGTAGCTCCGTGGTGGTGTTTGCCTTGCATGCAGAAGTCCAGGTAGTTACCAGGTAGTGCCGGCTGGGAATGCCTCTTCTCTGAAAACCCTGGAGAGCCGCTGCCAGTCAGTGTAGGCAGTACTGAGCTAGATGGATCAACTATCTGATTCAGAATAAGGCAGTTTCCTATGTTGCAAGGAAATGGCCATAGCTCAGTAGTAGAGCACCTGCATTGCATCCAGGTGGTTCAGTCCCCACTATCTCCAGGTAGAACTGGCAAAGAACCCTGTCTGAAAACCCTGAAAAGCCTCTGCCAGTCAGTGTAGACACAGCTTGGCTAGATGGACCCAGTGGCTCAGTTGAAAGCAGTCTCCTGTGAGATCCTGAGTAGTTTTATTTATCTTCTTATTTATAAAAAATACTTATACTGTGTACTGCAATTTCTTTAGAAAAATCAAAGCAGTATAGACACACACACACACAACCAAAATTAATTAGCCAGCTAAGTGTTTTTTAAAAAGTCTTTTCATTAGCTGTCTGGTGTCCCTCTGGATATTGATGGTCTCCCATTATCCCTGACCATTGACCATGCTGGCCGAGACTGATGGGAGTTGGAGTCCAATCACACCTGGAAGTGTACCACATTGGCTACCTCTGGTGTAAAAGTTGCTGTAGGCACCTGTTCCATCTCTGTGAGAAGATTCTGCAACACTGGACAAATGACACAAGAGGCTTTGCTTCATGCTGAACTGAATGTGCAAGTGATTTTGAAGATTGAGCTTGGGGTATCAGTGTTTATGAAGGCCAGGGCTGATAGTTAGAACAAGATCTGGCAGGAAGTATCTTTTCATTCAAGAGAGATTGAGCCAGGCTAGCAGAACGCAGATGTGGCAAAACCTGGGGGCTATGCATGCGCTCCACATCCACAGGAGCGCATTGTGTACGGTGTTGGGTGCAGAAGGGTGGACGTGGTTTTCTTAAACTGCTGTATCTTGGCTGGGTTCTTTAAAAAAACAAAAACAAAACGGATTTGTCTGAAGTTTGGACAACTTCTGGCATTCAGTGTGTGGGGTGCTCCGTGCCAGATTTCAGACAGCTTGAAGAAATCCTCTTCATTTTATTAACATTTGGAGAACATTATTGTCGTGGAATGTTGTAAGAGACAGGCGCTCGCAGTGTGTCTGTGTTAAACAAGATATGTAGTCCTGTACCGAGGCTCTAACGGAGCTGCGTTTGTAGTCTGACGGCTGGACCAACTAGCTCAGTACTGCTGCTTATGACAATAATTGTAGTTGAAGAGTGCTGGGAACTGTACCTCTGTGAAGGGTAAACTACAGTTCCCAGGATTCTTATTGAGGAAGGCATTTGCTTTAAATGGATGGTGCGCAGGCAACCCTGGATTCTATACTGATAAACATCCTCTTTCTGCATGCTGCAAAGGGGTGCTTTGTACTTAATTCTTAATTCTTAGCACTGCTGTTAATGCTCTTTGGCCCTCATTTTTCCCTCTCCTGCAGCCGAACCTCTGCCTCTGATGGACCTTTGCCGGCGCTCCGTCCGCCTCGCTCTGGGCAAGGACCGCTTGAATGAGATCCACGCACTGCCACTGCCAGAATCCCTGAAGAGCTACCTTCTCTATCAATGACCCTCTCATTTTGGGGCGGGATGGACAGACACTCTCGCAAGAAGCAAAAGAGAGAGATGGATTGATTGGACTACAGTATTCTTGGATATTATATATATATATAGACATACATCAAACTTTCACTCTCCTGATCTGCTTCAGTCGATCCCAGCTTGGATCCACTCCCTCTCCCTATGCCAAAGTAGGGGGTCGGGGAGAGAAACCTACAATACATGCCTTTTGAAGAGCCCAACCTACTTAAAAAGCCATGTTCTGCCCTCCATAGATCTCTGTTGCAAGAAGCCGACATGATGCAATTAAAGGTACCAGGTGCTCAGATGGCGGTACAAGATGGTTTGCCACGGACCTGAGGATTTAATTTTTATATATATATAAAAAAACCTGCCCAGCAACACTTCAAGGAGAAGATGATGACACCAAAAATATTGCTCCGTGTGGACGTGTGTTTTTAAACGATACTGGAATAGGCAGCCGTTGTGGGTGTCAAAGAAATGTCTTATGCCCTGTATGCGAATCCTGCTCCTCTTTAATTTTGATTCTGTGTTGGCCTCTGCCTTCAGACCACTCAAATTGCTTGCCTTTCTTTTCTTTTTCTGGGAATTCACTTGAACCTGTAGCTTGGGAGTTGGAGATATGGGGGGTTACCATGGGATGAAGCTCCAGGAGCTCAGGGTTGGAGACCTTGTGGGTCATCTGGATGTTGTTATGCTACATCTCCCATTATGCCTGATCACTGGCCTCAGTGGCTGAGGCTGATGGGCGTTGGGGGGTCGACCAGCATCTGCAGGGCCACTGGTTCCCTATACCTGCTTGTGAAACAGCTAGAGAGCCCACCTTGGGCTAGGATGTGGTTGTGAGTGATGAAGCCTCAAGAATTTGCTCTCCTAGACTGGCTTTGCCTTAAGTTCCTTGGCAATACTCCCATCAGCTCCCCCTCTTTAGCCAAGTCTTGGTTTTAGTTTAGTTGACCTGTGACATGGGTTTAGAAATAGGCATGGAGTTGTCACCCAGCAGCATCTGAAGGACCGCAGTTTAGCCACCCCTGATTTAAAATCTGGGTGATGCCTGGGTTTATCTCCTGCTTTCTTAAGCCAGCCTCCTTTGCCATCACATTATGTTGGTCACAACCATTGTCGTTCCAGTCCTGTTGGTGGGATATGGAGAAAGATTTGGCCAAGCCAATGACTATAGTTTTCTTTGTAGTGTCTGCTCCTATCAGATTATTTTTTCATCAAAAGAGAATTCTCCATCTTTGCCTCACCCTGTCCCTGAACACAGCTATCTTGTCAGGCTACATTCTTACCGCACATTTAAAGCACGATGCTACCATGTTTAATAGTCATAGCTCTCCCATCAAAGAATTCTGGGAGCTGTGGTTTGTTCAGGGGGCTGAGAGTTGTTAGAAGACCCACCCACCTCATTCCCAGAGTTCCTTGTGAAGAAGGAATGATGGTTAATTCATTCTGGGAGAGAAATAGGGGTCTTCTAACAACTTGCGGCACCCTCGATAAACTACAGTTTCCAAAATTCTGGTGGGGGACAGGGGAAGCCATGACTGTTGAAAGTCGTGTCCTAGTGGTCAAATGAGTGTTTTGAATGTGGCCCTAGAATATCAGCTATGGATTGACCTTAGCACAGAAAGAGAGCTGAATCTTGTTGGGAGAAAACATGCCCCAATTTGGTGCAGGTCAGGAAGTGTCACTGTCCTTGAAGACTCAGAGTACATCCTCCATATGCAAGGCACACAAGGTTTTCATCTAGAAGAGCAAATGTTCTCCTTTATCCGAGCAACCTGAAGGCCTTCCCCCAAAAGCTTCTGAACTGCCATCACAGAGGGGTTTATTTGCACTTTTTTTTTTCCATTATGGGGGAGGAAAACAAATCTGCCTCTCACTTTCCCACCCTCACCATACTTGTGTCGGGTGTGTTCTGTATAGGTACAAATGAGCTTATTTGTTAGAAAATGTTAATATATATATTTTTTTGGGGGGGTTCTCCCCCCCTTTGTATAGAAAAGGACTGTTTGAGGGTTTTTTGTTTGTTTGTTTTTTAAAGAAATGCTGCTGTAGGGTTTTTTAAAAATGAAAATAGCGTAGTTTTTAAGAAGCACAGAACTGGTGCCAAGTTTGGATTTGGGAGGAGACCTTGACGTGCCTCCCTTTTTAAAGTCAACTGTTATAAGTGGGACACTTTTTCAAATTGCACAGAGGATTTTAATGTGTACAGAGCCGATGAATTTTAAACCAATCCTACTTGTGTCTTTTCCACTGACACCCTTATCACCTCTTTGGTGTCCCCCCCCCTTTTCTCCTGTTTTTGTTTCTCTATAGTCTTCTACCACCCTTCCCATCTCCTCTTTAAACCTCTTGGTGTATTTGGCTTGTACGGTTTTTAAATCTCTCACTAGTCCCACCCGCTCCGTCCCCCATTGACTGTAGATAATCAATAACCGAATTTAAAAATAAAAGTTTATTAAATATTGAGACAATAGCAGTTGTCATTTCAAACGGGCCCCACAATTAAGGGGAGTTTTCTGTGCGTTCTGCGATCCTGCAGTGGGGAAGGAAAAATGCGTATTGTGGCCTCCGGACTGACTGAATTGAATGGATTGAATGAATGAATTTTGCATTCCACCTTTCCTCCCCAAAGAACCTAGAGTGGCCAACAGATACACAATTTAAACAAAAGCAAAGCAAAAAATACTCAAAATCAAGTAAGAACGTTCTAAAAACCATTAAAATTTTGAAAAGCCAAAAAGCAGATACAGGCCATTCTTCCATCCAATGAACTCAAGGTTGCCGACATCAGTTCTATAGCCACCAAATGCCTGGGGAAACAGGAATGTTTCCGAATTCCTCCTGTAAGGATAATGATGGAGGTGTAGGCATACCTTCCTAGGGAGGGCATTCCACAACCAGGGAACCACCACTGAAACGGCCTGAGAACTCGGAAGTTTGGAAACTGTGTAAAAAGGGTTGTATCCAATGCTAATCCTCCTCAGAGCAGACTCGTAAAATTAACATGAGAGCCAGTGTGTTGTAACAGAGGGTGATGGGAAATGAGTAGGGAGACCAGGGTTCAAAACCCTCCTCACCCATGAACTTTACTGGGTGACCTTGGGCCACTCTACTATCTCTCAGCCTAAACTACCTCTTAGGATTGTGAGGATAAAACAGGGAGGAGAGGAACATGGGTCCCACCTTCTTGGAGGAAAAAGTAGTGTATAAATAAAATAAAAAGGATTCATTTGAATAGGTCTGCTCTAAAACTTAGTTGAATGATAAAATGCATGCAATAATTATAGCAAAAAGGTGAGCCTCGAAATGGTACCAGCAAACAGTGGGGACTTTGTTTTTATTCTTTAAAAGCCACCCCAAAGTGCCCTGATTTGGCAATTGATTGTATTAAAAATTCCCTACATATTCCAGTGTTACCTTGTGGCTTGTCTGTATTGGTATTTTTTCCTTTTCTTTTTTTAGCTCTAGGAAACCACAAAAAAAGTGTTGCAAAGCTTGAATATTTAAGCTTTGCAGGTGGTATCAATCAGACTCGGTTCCTGTTGGAGCAGGTACCTTGGAAGGGGATAAATAATTTATTTCAAAAAAGAAACCCACCATCTCGGACCATATGTGGGCAAAAAAATAATCAGCTCCTGCATCCATTCCATTCTCCTTCACGGCTGCTGCTGGAATGCGGGTTTTGCTAGGCCATAAACCGCCTCAGGAGAAAAGTTTTTAAAAAAAATAAAATAAAATATATTACTATTATTTTGGGGTGGGGGGAAAGTAGAAGAGAGAAAGGAGAATATTTTGTCCATGCTGGCTTCCAGACACCCAAACAGCCAGCTGTAGCCAGCAGCTGAAATAAATGACCGCCTTGCAGTTTGGTGTTTATGTACGTCGCCACGGCAACCCTGCAGACCCGTCATGGGGACTGCGTAGCCTGGCCTGATGCTCTTGCAAAAGGGCTGTTGCGTATTAGCTAGGCCGGATGGATCTGCCAGCAGGGGTGTGTGTGTGTGTGTGTGTGTGTGTGTGTGTGTGTGTGCATATGTACACGAATATACTTGCAACGCCTCATGAGCCTGAAACATGACAAGGCAGGCATGAATTATGGGTCTCCTGATGGGCCGAGTCTCCCCCTGCCTTTTCCTCTCTCTCTCTCTCTCTCTCTCTCTCTCCCCCCCCCCATTTATGTGATGTTCAATACTTTCCCCGTAGTCATGTGCATGGAATTTACCATTGGCAGCTTTCTCCTTCCTTTCTGTCGGTTGATGCACTTAAGTTCAAGGGGCCTGGCTGCAGGGATGGGTGGGCAAATCCCTCTTCGATCCTTTCGCTAGGGTTACTAGGTGAGGAGCATCCCCAAACCCTGAGATTTCAGGGCCCAAACCGGAAACCCTAGTTGCGTAGGCGACTTAACCATTCAGTTATGTAACTTGGAAGATTATGGGTAACTCTCTGGTTATGAAGAGGTATCCGATCAGCTGCATTAGAATTCTTTAAGGCTTCTTCATTGCCGATTGTTGTGCTGGAGATCAGAAAGCCAATATTAGTTCAGCCTAGCCAATCTTCCCATTCCGATAACTGTTTGTTTGTATTGGCCCCAAGTGTGGATGTGTTGCCCTGCAGCAGATTGCCTGCTTATCAAGGGCAAACAAATTATTACACCATCAGAATGAAAAAAAGATGATAAAATAGGGAGGGAAGGTCAGGTTAAGGAACAGGTGGAGAGGGGGCTTCAATGTGGCCTTTTACCCTTTTCTTTTTGCATCGCAAGCTCGCACTTCTGTGAGGTTTTCACATTTTATTCAGTGAGATATAGCAGGGTTGGGGGATCTCTGGTCTGCAGGCCCAATATGGCCCATTAAACCATTTTCTCTCTCAACCACACCCATTAATTAGCTGACATCATCATCGGATCTATTCTGGGTCGCCTGCCTACCAGTCACCTGACATTGCCATTATGTCAGATGATTGACAGGCATAGCTGCCAAGTTATCCCTTTTTTAAAGGGATTTTCCCTTATGCTAAATAGGCTTCCTCACGAGAAAAGGGAAAACTTGGCAGCTATGTTGACAGGTGGTTGACACCGACCACCTGTCAAAGTTGACCTGAGGGGTATGGTGAGGGAGATAAAGATTTGGCCTTCCAGCCACAAGTGTTTCCCATCCCTGCACTAACACCTTCTATGACACACACAGCCCTCATTTAAACAAAGCCAGCTAGTAGGGTTTATGATCCTTCAAGCCCTTATCAACCTTAGCCCTGGTCCTATGTAATTTACCTCTAAAGTCAAAGTACATACTGTGGTACCTTGGTACTCAAACAGCTTGGCTCCTGAACAAATCGGCTCCCGAATGCTGCAAAACTGGCAGTGAGTGTTCCAATTTGTGAATGTTTTTTCAGAAGTCAAACGTCCGATGCGGCTTCCGTGGCTTCCGATTGAGGGCAGGAAGCTCCTGCAGCCAATCGGAAGCCGTGCCTTGGTTTTCGAATGGTTTCGAGAGACAAACGGACTTCAGGAACAGATTAAGTTTGAGAACCAAGGTACCACTATGTTCAGAATTGCCACGTGCTACAGATATTTCAGAATGGTATCATTTTGAAGTGCCAGTAGAGCATCATGTACGGGGCCGTCTTAAGCATGCCTGGCGCCCTGGCGCGGCAGATCCCTCCAGCGCCCCCCTGCCCCGCTTCCCGGCGCGATGAGCGGGCACCGCGCACAGCGCGGCTGCCGCCTGAAGGGCCAGCACCCTGCACCATCCAGCCTGGCCGCCCCCTGTTGCGATGCCCGTGCACGCGGCAGAGGCGGCCCCAGGCCCACGCACCTCCGGAGAGCGGCCTGAACAGCTGAGAGGCGCGCCTAGGGCTGCATCTGGCACGCCTGGGGCGGCCTCCGCTGGGCCTCTCAGCGGGCGCAGCGGCGCCCCTGGTGGCCTGGCGCCCTGGTGCCCCGCGCCACCGGACCCGGGCCTAGAGACGGCCCTGATCATGTATTTGAAACTCCCCAATCGTTGGAAACCTAGCACCTCAGGAAGTTGGGTGCTAGGCTGGTCTTCTCCCTACAAAGCTGGTTATTCAGGGGCAGGACAAAATTACACAGAAGCAATTTCTGAATTGTAGAAATAGGAAAGACAGTCTAGGAATACTTTTTAGTGGAGTATTTGCTGAATGCTGTTATGATGAACAGTGAGATGAGTAGATCTGTATTTGGAAGAGCTGATTCACAGAAATAGTGCAAAGAGGATTGACGATCTACTTAGAGTGGAGATTGATTTATTATCTATTATCTAAAATTATCTTATTATCTATTTTATTATGTTCTTATCCTGCCCTTCTTCCACTGTGTAGGGAGATGGGGAAGAAGAAATTGCCCTATCTACGGCGATTGAGTTTTGGACCTGTCCATGCTCCCATTTTGATTTACAAGCCTCTCGCTGCCTGGGACGCCCTTCAGACAGAGAACTATTTGAAGCCGCAGCCAACTGTTTTGTCTGACTTGTGTGTTTTACAGCTTGCTTACTGTTTAGTAAAAAGGAAAGAAAAAACCATGCACACATTTTTTTAAAAAAACAAAAACAAAAAAACACAACCCTCTCCTCAAGCTTTGGAATTCCTGGTGCCTTGGCTCAGACTGTTCCTGTTTCCCTCGCCTGCTCTTTCCCAGTAATGTCGCAAGTCACGTTGTAATCTTTTGAGCGGAACAGCTTGCTAAAGATCAGCAAGTTCAGGGATAGTTTGGAGGAATATGTCCCTGACTTGTGTTGGGGGTCCTCTTCTGCAAAGTAGTCCGATAGCAGCGTGGTGTGTGTCATTATGACAAAAACCAAGCCGGAAGACACATTCGCACCGTACATTCAAAGCTCCAGGGTGCCACTTTGAACAGTCATGGGAGCTGTAGTTTGTTAAGGGTGCTAAAAATTGTTAGGAGGCTCCTATTCCCCTTACAGAGTTACAATTCCCTGAGTGCCCTGGGGAAAGGGACTGAAACCTCTCTGGGAATGCTAGCTCTCTTGGGGGGGGGGTAAAGGGACCCCTGACCATTAGGTCCAGTCATGACCGACTCCGAGGTTGCAGTGCTCATCTGGCGTTATTGGCCGAGGGAGCCGGCGTACAGCATGACAAAGCCACTTCTGGCAAACCAGAGCAGCGCACGGAAACGCCGTTTACCCTCCCACTGTAGCAGTACCTATTTATCTACTTGCACTTTGACGTGCTTTCGAACTCCTAGGTTGGCAGGAGCTGGGACCGAGCAACGGGAGCTCACCCCGTCGTGGGGATTCGAACCGCCAACCTTCTGATCGGCAAGCCCTAGGCTCTGTGGTTTAACCCACAGTGACACCCGAGGCCTCCTAATCACTCTTAGCACCATGAATTGCAGTTGGCCCACCCATGAGGCAAGGAGAGGCAGTCGCCTCAGGTGGCAGATCCGGCTTCCTCAGTGGCCACCCGCTGCCTCCTGCCTCCTCCATGGCCGCCAGACATTGCCACCTCCACCTCCATGTGTGTCCAGCAGTGGCACGCAGGTCCAGAGGCTGTGTCTGTGGCAGCGGGCAGATGCAGAGGAGAGAGGTGATGGGGGCTGTGGAAAAGGAGGGGACCATGTTTCGCCGGAAATGGCAAAATATTCTGGTCCGGCCCTGCCCTGAGCAAACTACAGCTCCCAAAATTATTTAGGGGAAGCATTGTGCATTAAATGTATGTGTGTGAATCTGGCCTTAGTTGGACACAAGCCTTCATGTACAGGCATTTTCTAATTTGGGCGAAAGCGTCCTTCAACTCTTGGAAGTTTGGGAAACCAAATTGGAGAAGGCCATGACTTTTTTCTTTTGTAATGTGAAAACCACCTGCAGTTCTCTTTGAAACCTCGAGAAAATGGATTGGACGCCATTTCTGAGAGGACTGCCATGTGATATTTATATAACGAAACCTTGTCTGCCTTTATGTTCTCACCAGCCTCTCCGCCTTTGTTTCCAATGAGCCTCCGGTTGCTTGTTAGCACTGAACTCTGACATCTGATGTCCTGAGAACAGGGTGTTGTGTTTTTTCCCTCTTTTTTAAGGAAGTCAGTTGGCCCTGATCCTAGGACCGCGGCCCTGTCTTGTAGCCGCACCGAACTCTAGTGATCTCCCCCGGGAGAAATCTGACCAGGGCTTTCTAAGAAGACACGCACATCGTAAAAGTTTTGTGTGTGTGTGTGTGCTGATTTGGGAGATGTTCCAAAGGTTGACTTTTAAAAACAGAACACAAGGCATTTCCAAAGTTAAGGGTCCTTACTCACAAGAGAGTGTGGTTTGCTAGAAATGGTTAGTGCTCAACTGTGTGATTGACAACTGGATATAAAGTAGCTTATAGCCCATTCATATAGAATCAAAGGCTGCCAAGACATACATTTAAAGCACATGGCTCCCCTCAGAAGTATCCTGGGAACTGTAGTTTACCCTTCATAGGAATACAGTTTCCAGCACCCTTAACAAACTACAGTTCCCATTATTCTTTGAGGGAAGCCAAGTACTTTAAATGGATTGTGTGAGCGCAAGCCTGGGCTCATAAGAGCCCTGCTGGATCAGACAAAAATCCCACCTAGTTTAGCATCCTGTTCTCACGAGTGGTCAACTGGATGCCTATGGGAAGCCTGCAAGCAGTACTCTCCCCGACTGCAGTTTCTAGCAACTAGTGTTCAGAAGCAAAAGTGGAAGAACATAGGCATTATGGTTAAAAACATAAGACAAATCGGCTGGATCAGACCAAAGGCATTAGCCTTTGAAACAGTCCTGAAATTTGAAATGCACTTTGGTTGTGATGGAGTGCAAAGGGGTAGGTGGCAGAAGAAGGAGACCTGAAGCTCAATCATAAGCAGAAGGCCCCAGGTTCAATCCCCAGCACCTTTAGCTAGAGCTTGGCAAGGGCCCTGTCTGAAACCCTGGAGACCTGCTGCCAGTAGGACTTAATTGGAGGCGACCTATTATTAATGTTAATAATACATGAACTGCTTTTCATATAAAATAAAAAAATTCATTCAGTAGCACCTTAAAGAACAACTAAGTTTTAATTTTGGTATGAGCTTTCGTGTGCATGCACACTTCATCAGATAAGTCTTTTCATATAAGTCTCAAGGCAATTTACAAGCATACAATAAAAACAACTAAAGATGGGTTTAAAAACACCAAAAACTTTTAAAGAAAACACTAGCCAGTTTGTCAAAAAAAAAATGTTCCTGGAAAGTACAGATAATTGGGCTTCTGTCATATCTCAGTAGGGATGCTGTTCCACAGAGCAGGGGCAGAGACAGTGAAAGCCCTGCTTCCAATTTACTGTGAGACAGGCTTCCGGCAGAATGCAGTGATCTACTGGGCCTCCTGCTCCCATGTTGCACGGGTCTTTATATGTTAGTACCCTTGAGCCTGGCCCAGTAGGAGATTGGCAGCCATTATAGATCTTAGTAGCCACGAAATACGTAGTCTACCTCTATTGATTTCACTGGCAGCTGGCTGAAGCTGCTGGGAGTTGTAGTCCAAAACATCTGGAGGGCACCCTAGATCGGTGGAGGCTACTCTAAGGGCTTGGATGGGTCTCTCTGAGTTGTCTTGTCCCGGCTGAGGTCAAGTCTGGGCAGGAAGACAGCTCAGCTCCAGCCAATGCAATAATTTCCCTCCCTTGCTGGAGACAGGGAGGAGAATTGCTTTGGCATGTGTCAGCTGAGGAAAGGAGGCTGAGCTGTGTGTGTGTTATTGTAATGAATTTTATGAATTATCCAGGTTACACCTGGCAGGAGGAAATGGACTGCTGTCCAGCTCCGAACAATAGTCTGGGATAGTGCTGTTATACTCCCTGTCTGACCTTTAACCTTCCTTGTTCTGTCATCCAGGAAGAGACTTCCTTGTCTGTCTCCTAGTCCTGTTTAGAAGATTCCACCCCCCCCCTTTCAATTTTGCTTCATTGTGTGTTTCAGATTCTAAGAATTTGCCCCTAAGGGATTTATCCAATCTTAGGTCTACTGAAGGGGATGCGGGTGTTGCTGTGGTGTAAACCACTGAGCCTTGGGCTTGCCAATCAGAAGGTTCGCAGTTTGAATCCCCGCGACGGGGTGAGCTCCCATTGTTTGATCCCAGCTCCTGCCAAACTAGCAGTTTGAAAGCACGCCAAAAAGTGCAAGTAGATAAATAGGTACTGCTCCGGTGGGAAGGTAAACAGCATTTCCATGCGCTGCTCTGGTTTCGCCAGAAGCGGCTTAGTCAGTCATGCTGGCCACATGACCCAGGAAAACTGTGTGCGGACAAACGTCGGCTCCCTCGGCCAGTAAAGCGAGACGAGCGCTGCAACCCCAGAGTCGTTTGTGGCTGGACTTAACTGTCAGGGGTCCTTTACCTTTCCTGCTGAAATTAATGGACATTGCTAACCCACTCCTTTCAATGGGTCTATTCTGAGTAGAACTTAGCTGGATACAACACATTTTCTTCCTCTAACTACACTAGAACTCATGGTCAGCCAATGAACCTGAAAGTTGGAAGATTCAGGACAGTTAAAATAAAGTACTGCTCTGTATGAAACTCATTCCCACAGGAGGCAGTGATGGCCACTAGTTTGGGTGGATTTAAAAGAGGGTTAGGCAACTCTATGGAGGAGAAGGCTGAGGGCTACATGAGGGTTATGCTCTGCTTCCACAGCTGGACGCAGCAATGCTTCTGAAACCAGTTTCTGGAAACTAGGAGGAGAGAATGCTCTTGTGATCAGATTCCCCCTTAAGAATTTCTCACAGGGATCTGGTTGGCCTGATCTGAAGGAACGATGGAGAAGGTGGTCTCTGGACCAGATTTAGAGGCAGATGATCCAGGTGAATCCTCAAGGAGGATTTTTTTCACTGTAGCCACATTGAAGTTCTGGGAATTCTGGAGTGACAAGTGCCCAGTGTGCATTGGCAGGCAGGTGTGCCAGGGAAAGGAGCCCATATGGTAGAAGAAAGAGAGAGAGAATCTGCCCAGGTGGCGCCGAGCCATCATAATCACCCAGACCAAATGGTGACGGAGTTTGGAATGAACGGTGAGTAATCCCTTCCCATTCCTATTTAGATGCGGAAGCCTTTGCTGGAGCAAAGCCTCCTCTGTGCCAACCAGGCTGCTTCATAGCGCTTCACCAAACAACCAATTTATTGAGAAATCATCCTGATTTGCTTGCACAAAGTGTACACAGGGGTCAGGTTATATCTGGTCAGTACTGAGTTCTGAATTGTTTGTGAGGTTATGCCACAGTGAGCATGCATCTTGCATTCATCTTGGTCTGCAGTAAATGGTTAAACTATGGAACTCGCTTCCACAAGAAGCAGTGACGGCCAGTCACCTGGCAGCTGCTCGTTAGTGGTTTGTGGGCTTTGCTTTTGGCCACATGGTTTGCTTTCAAATTGTGCAGGCAAACTGATAAAATTGTGGTGCTAAGTGATTGACAGGTCCTGCCAACCTGCTGAAGGGTTAGAAGAGATTCCAATCTGTCCCACTGACCAGATCGAGTTTCCCACCCCTAGAATATGATAGAGTTGGAATCAAGCTGTCACCTTAGACTATCCTGGGACAAGCTGCGATAGTGGTTGCCTTAAATATGCCTTGGTTAGGACAAAAGGGATCAAAAAACCATGAAAAGCGGTTCGTGAAAATCAAAAACCATTTTCCCCTTTGTAGGAAAAACAGGCAGGGTCAGCAAGATCAATGGCAAAACCATTTTGAACAGATTTTTCTCCTCACATTCCCTCTTGGGGGCTGGCTACTCTCGCCAGTTACGAAGCCAAGGAAAATGGACCCACACCTGCATCCTTTGAGCAGTGTGAGGAAATGACTTTGCCTTCCAAATCGTGGTTGTTGTGTTTTTTTTGTGTGAGGTGAGTGGAAATCACCTGTGGTGCGTCTGAATGGGACGCTACCCTCATGTTAAGGAAAACCCTCGGACATCTCTTCCCCTTTCCCAGCCCCGCACCAAATCTTGCTGCGATTTAAAATTATAACCAGCATTAGTGGAAGAGTTTGGGAGAAGAGATATTTCTAAACTTTTGCTTTAGCGAACCAAACTCCATTCTAATTAGGTGATACAATTTCTTCAGATGAAACCCAGCTCTGAGGGGGATATAAGGTTTTACAGTGCCCCTTGTGAGATGGTGTGTTTTGTATATCTCGTTGCCTAGCGACTCCAAAACCACACTGATGTGAGAGACTGTTTTATGAGCGGGCCTCGCTGTTCTTGGACTACCGACAGCAAGCAGAGTTATTTCAACCACGCTGGAGCCTCTCCCCCCCCTTTTTTTAAAAAAACATGCACGTACCACCGAGCAAGTGTGAAAGAGATTAGATTCCTATTCCTCACAGGGCTTGGCCAGGTCCCATGTTGTCAGAGGCCTACCAGCCCTTGAGCAGACCCTAGATTGTTCTATAGCCAGTGGTGCAACCCCCAAAATGGCATGTGAAAGTACGTTGATACTACTTCAGTTTAGCAAGCGCCACCTTTTATCATTTCAAAACCTCTGTTTGACTCCTGGGTGTAGGAAGCTCACCATTTTTAATTTCTTACAGTAGTTGAATTTTCTAATGTCGTGACATTCTGGGGTGGGGATGCAGGACCTCAAGTCCAGGGAGCCAGAGGCAACCCTCCAAGCTGGCCCTCTCCCAGGCCACACATCTCATTGTCCCTGTTCTACACCATCTTTTAGACCTCCTCTGCAGTATCATACAACATAGCTGCCAAGTTTTCCCTTTTCTCGCGAGGAAGCCTATTCAGCATAATGGAAAATCCCTGAAAAAAAGGGATAACTTGGCAGCTATGTCATACAACTTTAAACAGCCATAGAATCATTGAACTGTAGAATTGTAAGGGATCCGGGGAGGGGGTCATCTACTCCAGCGTTTCTCAACCGCTGTTCCGCGGCACACTAGTGTGCCGCGAGACGCTGGCTGGTGTGCCGCGACGTGCGGCGACGAGAAGGGCGATTTGCGTTGTCACGTGCCTGGCGGCCGCCAATAAACAACAATAACCTGCCAGAAAGCAATATTTCTCCTCCTCCTTTCCCAAAGCTCAGTGCAAACGAGCCTGGTGGCCGCCAATACGCCACGCTGACCCGCCGGAAAGCAATATTTGGCAAGTGTTTCTTACAGTCATAATTATAATATAGGGCGGCACAGAGTTAATTTTTTTAACTTTTTTAATGGTGGTGTGCCTCGTGATTTTTTTCACGGAACAACTGTGCCGTGGCCCAAAAAAGGTTGAGAAACACTGATCTACTCCAAACCCCTGCAATGCAGGAATCTCATGCCTCCCCCCCCCAAAAAAAAATATATTATGGAAACTGCAATTTGTCAAGGTTGCTGAGTATCGTTAGATCCGTATTCCCCTCACAGAGCAAAAATTGTCAGAGTTATTTAACAATCAATCTCTCCTCCCAGGGAACTATTTAGCTCTGGGAGGGGAATTGCAGTCTCCTAACAAATCATCATTCCCATGATTCTTTGGGGAAAGCCATGACTTTTTGAAGTGGCATGATATTGCTTTAAATATATAGTGCAGTTTAAGCCTTAATGCTTTTGCCTGGTTGGGAACGTGTTATTGAAAGCCAGTAATGCCTCTCACATGCTTGGATGGAGGATTGAGAAGGGTGGCTGAGTATCTGTCGAAACTAGTCTACAAAGATTAAAATTTGTATTCATTCTTTCACCCACTTTTGCCTTTCCGGCTCCATCCATATATGGCATATATGACAACTCCAAGTGAGCACCTCAGGCTGCCATTTTAATTTCCCACAATGCCTCGGGCTGATGCTACGTCGAGTATGGGACTGGCCCAATACATTTTGCTGCTAGAGGCAAAGGTTACTGCCCAATAAATGGTATGGCAGTTTCCAAAACCAGCAGAATTATTTTAGGCAAAAAAAAAGAACATAAAAAGCCACAAATGCTCCTCTCTCTGGTGATAAAAATAAGCCATAATAAATTAAAGAACACAGCCTCCCTGGCCATGTCAGCGCTGGGCAGCTGGAACCTGACAAGCTTCCATTTTAATTTTGCACAATGCCTCAAGCAGCTGATTTTGTGCTACAGATCACCAAGGGGCATATTACCAAAGACATCTCAAGGGAAAGGTTGTAGCTCAGTGATAGAGCATCTGCTTTGCATGCAGAAGGTCCCAGGTTCAATCCTCAGCATCTCCAAGTAGGGCTAGGAATGTATCCTATCTGAAATCCTGGAGAGCTGTAGCAAGTCAGGGTCAACAGTACTGAGCTAGACGGACCAAGAAGATGCTGTGAAGAAAGCAAGACCCACTTCTGTGCCTAGAAGAACTTGAAATTGTTTGAACTGGCCCAGCTTTTTCGTTCTGGCGTAATGACTCCAGAATCGCTCCAGGTATGTGATTTCTTTTACTGAGATGAAACCTGTTTAGGGAAGCCAGGAGAATTCCAGGAGGTTTTTGGTTAAGCTACCAAGAGAAGAGTTAGGCCAGACCTCTGCATTGGAAGCCTGGTTTCTGGTACTGCCCCCCATGCGGTCACCAAAGTCCATCCAAGCTAAAAAGTGGAGGGTTGTGTGTGCAGTGTTAGAGGAAGAGGTGGAGGGAATTCCCACTTTCTTAAAAGCAAAGGAATGCAGGCATGGAAAATCCCTCTAACGGCAACAAATTGGAGCTGAAACCACATGAAAAGAAAACAGTTTGTGCTGTTTTAGTAGGCTGCACAGGTTGGAAAATATACATTAAAAAGTTATTCTTAGAGAACTGGTTCCCAGCGGTTGTTCAGCTAATAGCAAGCCCAGTCCCGAGGGCCCCAGGACTCAGGAGGGGCCCCTCACTAGTCCAACCTACCGCCCGCTTTCATACCCTCCAACATTTCTCCGATGAAAATAGGGACATCCCATTCCATAATGATCATTTTGCTGGGCAGCTTCCAACATATATAAAAACATAATAAAACGTTAAACATTTTTTAAAAACTTCCCTATACAGGATCGCCTTCAGACTGATCACCTTCAGATAACTCCATACCCTCCAAAATTTCTCCAATGAAAATAGGGACATCCTAGGGAAAAGTGGAATATTCCAGGATCAAATCAGAAATCGGGAAAATTGAATCCCTGGAAACTAGGGACACTTGGAGGGTCTGTACTCTCCACTGGGCCATTCTGAAGCAAGGGTGGGAAACATGTGGCTCTCCAGATGTCAGTGATCTACAAGTCCCCACAATCTCTGCCGAACATGGTGGATGGTCACTGATGATGGGAGAAGTATTTCAGTAACATCTGGAGGGCAGGAGCTTCCGTACTCCTTCTGGTCCCCATATAAGAACTTAAGAAAAATAAGCAGAGCTTGCAGGATCAGGCCAATGGCCCACCTACCGGTAGACCAGCATCCTTTTCCTCAAAGATGCCTGTGGCAGACCTGCAAGCAGGACCCAAGCACAAGAGCACTCTCTCGTCCTGTAGCTTCCAGCAACTGGTATTCAGAAGCACGGAAGCAGAGCAGAGCCATAATTGATAGCCTTATCCTTCACAAGTTTGTCCAAGCCATCTAAGTTGGTGGCCATATCATATAATCCTATCAGCCAATGGTCCCTAGCAGAGAGAGAGAGAGGTTTTCTGCCTCCCCTACTTCCTGCCTCCACCTTCTCTGCTTCTTTGCTTTCCTGGCCTCTTCTTTCCTTCCTCCAACCTACCCAACTTCCTCCATTTTGCAGATCTTTGCCTCTTCCTCCTCCAACAGCCTCCCAGCGTAGAGAGACCACGGAGGCGTCATTTCACAGACACATCGGAGCATGCAGGCTTCCTGTCAGAAGCACGGACAGATGTCTTTGTGGCCCACCCTCACCAAGCCCAGGCAGACGGTGGCTTTGCCGGCAGTGTTGACCAGATGGTTTTGTGGAGGCGGCAAAGCTGGCCGCAGTTAATCAGGACCACACTGCAGGTAGATGAAAACCAGAGGAAGCTTTGTCAGGCTCGGCTCCTGTCACGAGTCCTGCGGAGACATCGTGGAGAGCGTGTTTGGAGGAGGAGTTGGAAGAAACACGGGAGCTGGAGGAGTCCGACAAAGGGAAGGTCCTAGCGGGCTGAAGTATGATGATCCGGGAGGAGTCTGGCAAAAACGCTTAAGGCAGCTGCCAAGGATGGCAGTGAGGGGTTTGGCTAATGGAGAGGCTGTGACCTGAGGAGAGTATTGATTGAAAGCCACATAGAGAGGCCTACATCTGGCCCTCGGACTTGATATTCCCCGTCCCTGGAGTGGACAATACTGGCCTAGGTGGACAAACTGACTCACTCGATATAAGACAACTGCATATGTTCCTAAGGAGGGAAAGCTTTTCCTCACTTCCCTTCTATTTCCCCACAGCCAGGCATGTCAAACCTGCGGCCCTCCAGATGTTTTGGACTACAATTCCCATCTTCCCCAACCACTGGTCCTGCTAGCTAGGGATCATGGGAGTTGTAGGCCAAAACATCTGGAGGGCCGCAGGTTTGACATGCCTGCCCCACACTAACACACACACACACACAATTTCTCAATAGGAAAAAAAACATTCCCCATCTCCTATAATGTTCCACTTTGCCTCCCTTCCTTCCATCCCTCTAAAATTGCCACCAGTAGAAGCCGCTAGGCCCAATGTGCCTAGGAGTTGCTATGCAACCCCCATGTGCTCTGGTTTCTTGGCACAGGACAAGGCCCTGACCTGTGTTGTTGAAGCAGGGCTCTCCGTGCATGGGAATGGGAGCTGCCCTAGCCAGCCAGAGTCGTTTGCCAGATTTATGACACCTTTGCAAAGAGCTTGTACAATCCTGGCATGAAGCGGGGTGGGGAGCAGGCTCGGTGCTGGTGCTGAGGGGCTGGTGTCCATTCCTGGCACTTCCCTCAGGCGTCTCTGGATTTGCTGCTTCCCGACAAGGGCGAAGGGACTTGTTAATTGCTACAGGCACTGATAGCGATCACACTGTACTCATTGCAGCCTACTGGTCTGGCGCTTTCCCCGGTGGCTGATCTCACGGCCTGGTTTGTAGGACAAGGAGAGAGCGCTTCAGAGAAAGAAGGAATTTTCTGGAGTCTGAAGTGTCTGAGTGCTTTCCTTCCCCTTCCTTTGAACTCTGCCACTGGCTTGCTGTAAGACCTTGGGCAGGGTACTATATATCTATCCAATGATTCTAATCTAAGCTGTCCTATAACAAAAATTATATTTGGTGGAATGTAGGGACGAGCAAATTGGTCCACTTTTTCATGCTTAAGTTCCGTTCCCCACATTTCCATATCAGTTTGCAATTGTTCGATTTATTAGATTGCTTTCATGGATAATGTGCATTTTTATACCATAGTATGTACATTTTTGTGCACATTACTTGGCTGCAGAACTGCACTACAGAATTCAGAGAAGCACACATTTCTAAGGATGGCTGTGTTTCAGTTCAGTCTCTGGTTGGAAGGTTGCAGGATCAATCTGTGGCATCTCCAGGCAGAGCTGGGAAACACTCGCTATCTCTGAAAGTCTGACGAGCTGCTGCCAGTCAGTGTAGACAATACTGAACTAGATGGGCCAAGAGCCTGGCTTGGTCTAGGGCAGTTCCCTACATTTGTCTATCTGAAGGGAAGGGCTGTATCTCATTGCAAGGGCATCTTCTTTGCCTGCTGAAGGTCTCAGCTTCAATGCCCAGCATCTCCAGGCACTACTGGGAGTGTCCACTGTCTGAATCTCTGAAGAGCTGCTGCCAGTCAGTGCAGATAGTACTGGAGCAATTGTGGCAACAAGAAAAGAAAATAGTGTGTGGTCATGACTGTAGGGCATGTGTGTGTGTTCTGCCTCCACAACTGGTGGCAGTAATGCTTCTGAATACCAGGTGCAGAAAACATGGGAGGGGAGAGTGCTATTGTGTTTGGTTTCTACATGAGGAGTTCCCACTGAGGCATTTGATTGTCCACTGTGAGAACAGGATGCTGGACTAGGTGAGTCATTGTTATGTTCTTATGCTCTTAAGCACCCTAGGGCAACTTTAATTTCCAGTATGTGCTTTAAACCCTCCCACAAAATAGTTGCAGTATGGATGCACCCTGCTCTATGGGGAGCTGGCTTCAAGCACCGGGCCCATTGGCAGACCAACTCTGCAATACAAAGATTTTCTGCAAATGTGACATGAAAGTTGACAACATTAACCCCCGCTGTGTGGGAATCCCTTGATGACCACAGTGCTTGGAGACAGACAGACAGGTCGTGTAACCATAACAGTGATCAGAGGAGGAAGGATCACAGAAATAATAAACGCCATAGTGGGCCTTAAATTAAAGAACCTTTTAATGAGGGTGAAAGAGAAGAGCGCAAAATATGGTCTGAAGCTCAACATAAAAAAAAACTAAGATCATGGCCACTGGTCCCGTCACCTCCTGGCAAATAGAAGGGGAAGAAATGGAGGCAGTGAGAGATTTTACTTTCTTGGGCTCCTTGATCACTGCAGATGGTGACAGCAGTCATGAAATTAAAAGACGCCTGCTTCTTGGGAGAAAAGCAATGACAAACCTAGACAGCATCTTAAAAAGCAGAGACATCACCTTGCCAACAAAAGTTAAAGCTATGGTTTTCCCAGTAGTGATGTATGGAAGTGAGAGCCGGACAATAAAGAAGGCTGATCGCCGAAGAATTGATGCTTTTGAATTATGGTGCTGGAGGAGACTCTTGAGAGTCCCATGGACCGCAAGAAGATCAAACCTATCAATTCTTAAGGAAATCAGCCCTGAGTGCTCACTGGAAGGACAGATCGTGAAGCTGAGGCTCCAATACTTTGGCCACCTCAGGAGAAGAGAAGACTTCCTGGAAAAGACCCTGATGTTGGAAAAGATTGAGGGCACAAAGAGAAGGAGATGACAGAGGACAAGATGGTTGGACAGTGTTCTCGAAGCTACGAACGTGAGTTTGACCTAGCTGCGGGAGGCAGTGGAAGACAGGAGTGCCTGGCGTGTTCTGGTCCATGGGGTCACGAAGAGTCGGACACGACTAAACGACTAAACAACGACAACAACAAAGTAGGCCTACACCTGCATCAGCACAACCAGACACCATCATCTGCGCCCCTACCTGCAACAAAATGTTTCTCCCCTGTATCAGTGTCTACAGCCACAGCAGGGCTGTAACTCTCCAACGGTTTGACTTCACCCCCTCAAGGCCTACTCCTCCATTGTCTCCCGAGACAGATGGATGTCAACCAGGAGGCACCCCGAAATCCTTTAAAAAACCCAGACCCTGGAAATGCTGGGGATCAAACCTAGGACACTTCCTGTACAGTGTACACAAAGGATATTCTCTGCCATTGAGTTGTGAATCCTTCCTGCAAAACACTTAAGTATCAGCCGAGTCAAACAGCCACAAATTGGCCATCATTTCCAGTAAATGCAACCTCAGCGTCTCGCACGTTGACTCCGAGACAGACAGACTGACTAACCCACCCCAACCACAAGCTGCAGCAGCTATGTGGCAGGCTCTGAAAGGGAAGAAGGAACATCTGCCCTTGGTTTTCTTTGGGGTGGTTGTGTGTGTGTGTGTTTCTCCTGGCCTTTTTTGCATGTGTGTGCATGTGGTTTCAGCAGAATGGTGCAGGCAGATGGGGCTGGAAGCCGCCTGCCCACAAAGTGATGAGGAAGATGGCTGGCTACCAAGGTCAACACAACTGCCAATCTGTCTCTGACAATGTCATCCTTTAGACTGACTGATGACATTACAAGCACGTGATCCTGGGTCAGATTACCAGAGATCTATCTCAGCCTCTGTCCCATAACCTGTTGCCCTCCAGATGTTTTGGACTACAACTCCCCTCATGTAGTAGTGGTTGGTGCTTGTTGGGAACGGTAGGGCAGAGAGCCCAATGACAGGCAGAGGCAACTGAGGGAAATATAGGAAATATAGCATCAGTTTTCCTGATTATAATGCTGTTGGTTCAATTAACATCAGTGCATACCATGGCAAATCTTGGCCAGTGAACCAGCATTCATTGAACCTCAGCAAAATTGAACCTTGACTGTGATCCAATGAATTGGCCAGGATTTGCCACAGTTTGCGCTGATCATGTTGATTGGATCACTGGATTAACAAATGCTAGCTCTTCTGTTCCTTTCACTGTGGAATTATGGAACTTTGGCTTTTTGACCGATATGCTAGCATGTCACCCTAAATTTCATTCAAGCCAGTGGTTTTGGTGTGGCACAACAATGAGCATCACTAAGCAATGTCGCTCCCTCCTCCCCCTGCTTTACATGTAGAAGGTCCCAGGTTCCATTTCCGGCATCTCCAGGTTGGGCTGTCTGTGGCCCCTGTCTGATTACCCAGGGAGCTGCTGCCAGTCAGTGTAGACAATATTGAGCTAGATGGACCAATGCCGTTTCCTATGTAGCAGTAAGGGAGGACTGTTGCCTTCATGCCCTGCCTGTGGGACACCTGACTGACCACTGTGGGAAACAGGATGCTTGATTAGACAGACCTTTGGCTTAATCCCGCAGGATTCTTCATGATGTTCTGTCTCCCCTTCTTCTCAGGGTTGTCCCTTCAGTCACAAGCACCAGCTAGTCTCCTGTGCTTCCGATGGAAACCTGCCAGCCCACTGCAAGAGAAGAAGGGGTCCGGCCTAGGCCATCACCAGGCAGATGTTTGCATTTCTGGACTCAAGGTACAGAGGAAAAGGGTTGCTGAGGAAGGAGGTGGGAAGGGGAAGAGAGCCGTGGAAGAGACAAGAGCCGGGAGGGACTTTCGTTTCCTGACTGGAGAACTTTGGCTGACACACCAGCTGTGAGTAACACACACAGACTCAGTAACACCGGCCTGGTGGCCTATTTATAGCTTGCCGGCAAATGATTCCCCCTGTTTAATTGCCTAGCGAGCAAGGCTATGGTCAATGTCGCTGGAGCAGACAGGAAAGGAAGGCCCTCCAAGAAGCTGTCCTTTGTTCGCTTAAGGCAAGGCCATCTGGCCAGGATCCTTGTTAGAGTGGGGGTGGCCCTCAGCAGGTGAAGAGCACCTGATTTGTAAAATGAGACATACCAGATGCCCTTGAAAAATCACCCTTGTCTCTTATCCCCACCCCCCAATGAACGAAGGCTTGGCGAGACATGAAATGTTCTTTGCACATGCTCAGAGGTACCAGTGGCACCTTTGTAGAATGAGAGGGATTGAATTGCTCTCCAAGTAAGACACACTAGGATGCCCTTGAAAGGTCATCTCTTACTTTTGTCCCCCCAATGCACAAGAGCAGATCACAGGTACCTTGGTGATATGGGAAATGTTTTTTGCACATGACCAGAGACACAAGGTCTTCATTTGTAAAATAACAGACCTTGGGTTATTCTCCCAAAGAGACATACTGAGATGCTGTTGAAGGATCATTTCTCATTCCTGTTGCTCCCGCACCATACAGGAACTATTAGAAGAGAGTTGGTAATATGGGGAAATGTCCTTTGCACATGCTCAGAGGCACTAGCAATACCCTATTTATAAAATAGGAGGTGTTGTGCCGTTGTTATTTGGCTTGCCATTTAGGCTGGGATTGATCTAGGTGGGTGTTGGAGATGAACTCAGACATCCGTTGGGAAGGTTATGCCTCAGAACAAGTAAATTAATTCTGCATCCAGACAATCAAAATTCTGCAATCTGTATTCCTTTTTTTGCAAAATTGAACTGAGGTGGTATGCATTAGTTATTCTGCAGAGTTTTACTATTCTGCACCCTGGTTCCAGTAATGAAAGAAATGGTGGTAGATTCCCTATCACTCAACTGATTTCACAATGCCACCCTTTTTAAAAACAACAACAACAACAACAACAACAACACAGCACTGTGCACGAAACCCTGACAATCAGCAGGTCATAGTGACTTGCAAAGTGAGTTACAGGCAACATGAAAAGAGGTGCATAAAATTATGCATGGTCTAGAGAAAGTGGAAAGATAAAAGTTTTTCCCACTCCCTCTCTCATATAATACTCAAAACTGGGGCTGACGAATGAACCTCCATGTTGGGAGTTTCAGGGCAGACAAAAGGAAGGAGTTTTTCACACAGTTGCCTAGCTGAACTGTGAAATTCACTTCCACAAGGGGTAGTGATGGCCACCAACACGGATGGCTTTAAAAGAGAGGATTAGACAAATTCATGGAGTCTACGGCTGTCAATAGCTGCTAACTCTGATCGCGGTGCTCTACCTCCACAGTCAGAGGCGGTATTCTCCTGAATACCAGTTGCTAGAAACTTAGAGGAGAGTGCTCTTGTGTGCAGGTCCTGCTTGCTGATTCCCCATTGCGGGATCTGGTTGGCCACTGTGAGAACAGGCTGATAGACAGGGTTGGCCATTGGTCTGGTCCAGCAGACTCTTCCTATGTCCTCATTCTTAGGAAGTGAATCCAGAAAGTCAGGTTTTCTACAATGCCCAATCCCTTCCTGACGACCTGTTCAGCTGGCAAGGATGTCAGAGAGTGGCAACTGAGCAGCCTTCACCAACCTGGGGCCCTCCAGTTGTTTTGGACTAAGGCTCCCATCAGCCCTTCCCCTAACTATGCTGGCTGGGACTGGTGGGAATTGTGGTCCAAAACATCTGGAAGGCACCAGGTTGACTAAGGTTGGAAAATTAAGCATCCAAGCAGGTGTCTGTTACTCAGGGTTTCCGGAGAAAAGCTTGTGGACTTGGATCCCCAAGTCGTAGGGGAAAGAGGATAGACTGGAGCCAACAGTCTGGATGGAAATTTTTGAATAATCAGCACCTGGAGTTTGGCTAGTTCAGCTTTTCCCATCCTCTTCTGTCTGCATTCCTTAACCCTGTGCAGGCCAACCCCTTCCTTCAGATGTCTGCCTCCTATAATGCAAAGGTCAGGCTATGCCACAATAGAAGAATCTGATTTTAAAAACTAAACAAACTCCCAAGCCACTGGAGGGCAGTGATGGCCACCAACTTGGATGGCTTTCAAAGATGATTGGACGAATTCATGGAGGATAAAGCTATCAATGGCTACCAGCTGTGATGACTGTGCTCTGCCTCTACAGTCAGAGGCAGTAGTGCTTCTGAATACCAGTTTCTTTAAGCCATAGGAGAGGAGAGTGCTCTTGTGCTTGGGTCCTGCTTTTGGGTTTCCCTCAGGCATCTGGTTAGCCACTGTGAGAACAGGATGCTGGATCAGATGGGCCATTGGCCTGATCCAGCAGGCTCTTCGTATGTTCACATGAGAGCAGCTGCCATTCAGTGGATAGAGCACTGAACTAGGCAGAACAGTTGTCTGATTCAGAGTACTGTGGTTCCTCGGTTTAAGAACAGTCCGGCTTAAGAACGACTCGGCTTACAAACTCTGCAAAACCGGAAATAGTGTCGCGGTTTGCGAACTTTACCTCGGTCTAAGAATGGAATCCAAACGGTGGAAGGGCACCGGCGGTGGGGGGCCTCATTAGGTAGGGAAAGTGCGCCTCGGTTTAAGAACGGTTTCAGTTTAAGAACGGACTTCCGGAACAGATTACAGTAAGTTCATAAACCGAGGTACCACTGTATAGGAAGCTACTGTATTCAACGTTCCTGTTTAGTTAACTTTAGATGTCTAACAATATCTAAAAGATCATTTCATCTCTTATGTCAGAGCTTCCCAAACTGTGTGTTGCAACATGTTAGTGTGTTGGCTGCAGTGCGTAGGACTCCCTGCTCTCCTCCCAGGGCTGGAAAGGGGTTAGTTTAACCTCTGGTTTGCTAGTAAAGCTGAATTACTGTGCCGCAAAATGATGTGTGTCTAAAAAGTGTGTCACCAACATGAACAGTTTGGAAAGCTCTGCCTTACATATTCAACCGAGGAGGAGGAAGGGAGAGCACACACAGAGAATTTGGGTGGGGGGGGGAAGTTTTGTGTCAAAACCAGGTGTGCATGAAGGAAATGGGTGTGTGCCCCTCTTCAAACAGGCCTACCTATAATGTTATTAATTCGTTACATTTATATTCCATCTTCCCACCAAGTTGCTCGAAGTGCTGCACATGTTTCTTCTTCCTTCCCATTGTATCCTCCCAGCAACCCTGTGAGGGAAGGTTCAGCTGAGAGTGAGCAACTGGCCCAAGGTCACCCAATAAGCTTCTCTTGACTGAATGGGGATTTGAACCCTGGTCTCCCAGGTCTTAGTCAACACTCTAACCACTGCACCAAACAGTGCATGGTTTTATCATTGACATTTCTATTGTTAAATTGCTTGGAGATGCTTCCTGGGAAGCATCAAGAATTCCTAGGAATTCATCAAGAAAAGAAACAAATTGACTTTTTTTTTGCAGGCGGCGGGAGGCAAAGTTATTTGCTTTCCGTTCTTTCTTTGAGTTGTCATGTATTTGGGAATCAGTGAAAGCAAGATCAGGTAATATTGGACAATGCCAGGGAATGGTGAATCTGTCAATAGTAGTCATTTTTCCATTAGTCATTTAAGTTCAGTTCTCCACAATTATCACATCAGGTGTTTTGTTTTGTTTTGTTTTAAAAATTAAACCATCCTCATCAGCATTTATTGCAAATTTCTCCAGATATACTCATTTCTGTATGCAATACGATAACAATGCATTTTTGTAAGATATTTTCACAAGTATATTTGGATTTATGCACACCTTAATATAATTCATTTTTATACATATCTCTTGGTTGGAGAACCAAAATGCAAAATTAAGAGAAGTGTGTGTTTCAAATGATGGCTGTGTTTCACTTTGTGTATTTTTTTAAAAGGTAAAAATTAGGGAGGTTCGCCTTTCAATGCGAACTGAATCAAATTTTGCCCACATCCCTAGCTCTCCCTGCCCACTGCTCCTTTTGCTGGCTGGCCCCTGTGAGAACAGGATGCCAGATAAGATGGGCCATTGGCCTGATCCAGCAGCCTCTTCTTACCGTATGTTCTGACCAGGATCAAGTGGGACGGACCAGGATCAAGTGGGACGGACGGTTTGCGGAGATACCAGCCCAATCCAGGGTGCAAAGGGAGGCTGGACAGAAAGCAGCACTTCTGTGTTAAAGACACAGGCGAGCAAGGGAGAAATTCCAGAGATTTTTCACGTGCAAACGGATACTTCCTTTGAGAGTCTCTAGACTAAATAACGCTTCTTGTGTCTGGAACTGACGGCTTCTCCTCTCACTAATAAACTCCTACAGCTGTGTGAAGAAGGCAGTAAAAAGAAAAAAGAAAGACAGAGGAGGGTGCCTGGGAATGTTGCAGTATCTTCTCTCTCGTCCCAGGCCCATGAATATGAGGGAAGGGTCCTAGCTCAGCAGCAGAACATCTGCTTTGCATGCAGAAGGTTGCGGAATCTCTTAAGTAGGGCTGGGAGAGACCACTTTCTGAAACTCTGGAGAACTACTGACAGTTAGTGTAGACAATACTGAGCTAGATGGACCATTGGTATAACTCATGGTCTATGTCTTAAAGGAAAGGCTGTAGCTCAATGGTAAATCACCTGGTTGGCATGCAGAAAGCCCCAGGTTCAGCATCTCTAGGTAGGACTGTGAGAGATTCCTTTCTGAAACTCTGGAGAACTGCTGCCAGTCATTGACAATACTGATCTAGATGGCCAATGCTCTGACTTGCTATAAGGCAACTTCCTATGCCTCTCTGAACTTTAACATTTATTGAATGTTAGTATTAGGTGCTGGACACAGTAAGTTGCATTCAACTAAGCCCTGCTTGGAGGACAGCCCTTGAAATGAATGGATCTAAGTTAATCATGTCCATTCATTTTAGTTGGTCTACTCTGATTACGACCAATGCTGGATGCAACCTAGTCTCATGTTTTGTATTTAACAGTCCATCAAAGCAAAGTGAAGTGGCAGATGCGGGGTTCTATTAAGAGTGGCAAAGTTGGGCCACAGTTCCCTGGGAATGTTTCCAGTCTTGCTGTGTTCCAGCATCTGTGTTTTGAGGCTAGACTGCTTTTGCACATGCAGGCTCCACTGAGCGATTGTGGCGCCCAGTAGCCATTGATTTACACATATATACAACCTGATATATGGGTGAGAGTAGAAGTGTTCTGGAACAAACCCCAAATGGGCACCAAACCCATGAAACCTGGTGTCCAATTTCCCTCCCATGAGAGTCGTCCCCATCATTAAGAAAAAATACACTGAGAGTTGCTTCCTGTGTCTGATCTCTGCCAGGCACCTAAAAGCAGTGGTGACTGGTGCCCATTGAGACTGTTAGGGCGAAAGGCAAAGAGCCCAATGGTAGGTGGAGCCAAAGCCAATGAGTGGCTGAGCCAGAGCCAATATAAGCCAAAGCCAACTAATTATAGTTTTCTCCCCATCCTCCTCCCTGCTGAGTTCTTTAGTGCAGCAACACTGAGACTAAGGAGGAGGAGGAATCTGATATGGCCACTCTCTGGTTATGGATGAGATGGCAGGGCAGCTGGAGGGCTGGCTGAGGGTACCAACCGAGGTTGGTGCGGCAGTGGCGCTTTTGCCCTATCTGAACCAGCCTCCCTTGCCTAAAGGGTTGCTTATCAGCACATTGTAAAAACCCAAAATTTGTGAACCACATTGTAAACTCTTATCTCATGAGGAGTTTTCCGTAAGTCATTGATCAGAGTGCCGTTATAGTAGCTGCCAACAGAGGGCAATAGTATGCACATGATACTGAGCATCCAAAGCTGTCATATGCCGAGTCAGGCATTGGTCCTTCTGAGCCGACTCAGCATTATCTCCTCTTCCCAGCAGCATCTCGCTTGACTCTCAGGCTCCCATCAGCCCCCAGCCAGCATTGCGAATGATCTGGCATAATGGGAGTTGTAGTTCAGCTGTATCTGGAGGGCCACAGTTGTTTTAGATGGGGAATGTGCCCTTTCTGATGATGTTGGACTCTCATCAACCCCACCCAACATGGCCAGTGGTCAGGGAATATGGGAGTTGTTATTACAACAACACCTGGGGGCGGGCACAGGTTTCCCACCCAAAATCTACATGCAAAACGTGTGCTTTACCACTGAGCTGCAACATTTCCTTGAAATGGGTTGAAGGAGGGCTGGAGTTGTGGGACCGGGAGAGAGACATTTTAGGATTCAGATTTTGTGGCTCTGGGCTGATGCTTCAGCATCCCCTGCCATATCTGCTTGACCTGGATCAGGGGTAGAGGGGGGGCTGTAGCTCAGTTGCAGAGCACCAGCTTTTCATGCAGAAGGTTCAGTCCCGGCATCAGGTAGTCTTCTTGTCTCTGAAGCACTGGAGAGCTTCCACCAGTCAGTGAAGACAACACTGAGCCAGATGGACCAGTGATCTTATTCAGTATAAGTCATGTTCCTATGTACCTGTGCAAAGCCATCGTGCATCTCAAAAGAAAGCTCACCCTGGAGACAACAAAGCAGCTGGTGGCAAGGATCCTCTGATGTGCAAAGCAAAACTGGAGAGCACTAACCAGAGAGCTAGCATGAACGCTGCGGTGGTGTGCAGGGTCTCTCCTTCAATGGAGCATTGAACACACTACAGGAAGGGATTTGGGGTAAGGCATTTCCTCCTGGGCAAGGCGCCTGGCTGCCTTTTGAGGGGCAGAGGATCTCCAGGGTCCCCTTAGCAAAGGATGCCAGTCTCTGTTTCGAAGGAAAAAGAGACATGGAGGGGGCAGAAAAGGGGCTAGGTCAATTCTCTCTCTTGATCTCACATGTGTCCATAAAGACCCCCCCTTTTTAGCTTCCTAGTATCAAAAGGTGTGACCATGGCCAAGTTTAGATGCAGTCTAGACGCATTCAGTGTATTTATAACCTTGGTGCAAGGAGGGGGTGTGATACGGGAGGTGAATGGCCAGCATTCAGAAAAGGAGCTTTTTTTAGCCTTGGGGTGGTGAACTTAAAGGGTCTCGCTCAGAGTCTGCTGACTCCACTGGGAATCTCGGGAGCCAGCGGGAAGTGAAAGGAGTCTGCTGTTGTCCAGGAATGGCCTGTTATCACAAAAACAGAGGTTGCCTTAGTGCAGAACGTACACATCTAGGGGAAGTCTGGCTAGCAGTTATCCATGTTGTCTAATGGCCTCCCAGTTGGGCGACTGCACGGCATTATCCCTGGGGCTGCCTTTTGCTTTTGAAGGTGGACTCAAATTACATCTAGGACAAAACTTATTTATTCCATTTCTATCCCACCTTTTTCTGCAATTTGCTCAAGGTGGCATACATGGTTCTCCCCCTCCTCAGTCCTTACAACAATCCTGTGAGGTAGCTTAGCCTGAGAGACAATGACTGGCCTCTATATCACCCAGTGAGATTCATGGGTGAGTAGAGATTATATAACCTTGCCTCTCAGTCTTAGTCCATAGACATACCCATAAAACCCAATTTATAACGGCAATCCTATACATAGCTTCCTGGCATTTAGCTCTATCAAACTTGCTGCTCTCCCGCTGCAATGGTTCAGCTTATAGAAACATGCAGAGCTTTTTACAAAAGGCCTTGAGCCAACTGCAATGCAACCTGAAAGCTTTTTATTTAGAATGGTAAGTCACCTTGCAAAGGTTTAAACTGCTAGCAGGGACCCCTTCAAAGGACAGAGGATTATAAAAGGATTACTCACATTCATAGAGGAGAGGGCTATTAGCCATTAGTGTAATGACTATTCTCTGCCTCCGCAGTTGCAGGCAGCAATGCTTATGAATACAGTGGTACCTCTGGTTAAGAACTTAATTCGTTCCGGAGGTCCGTTCTTAACCTGAAACTGTTCTTAACCTGAGGTACCACTTTAGCTAATGGGGCCTCCCGCTGCCACTGCACCGCCCCCGCACGATTTCTGTTCTCATCCTGAAGCAAAGTTCTTAACCCGAGGTACTATTTCTGGGTTAATGGAATCTGTAACCCAAAGTACCACTGTACTGGTAACTGGAAACCACAGGAGAGGAGACGGCTCTTGTGCTTGGGTCCTGCTTGTGGACTTCCCACAGGCATCTGCTTGGCCACCGTGAGAAGAGGATGCTGGACTAGAGGGGCCAACAGCTTGATCCAGGAGGTTCTCATTATGGTTTTAAGTTAAGATGCATCCAACCTTTGCTTGATTATTTTCAAACGTAGGACAAGCATTGGTTACAGCTCATGGCTTTTCTGGAGAGAGCTGAACTTTTCTGCAGCACAGGATCGGACAGCATGCTAAGCCAAACCAAGGTGGACTCTACACACATATAAAAACATTTTGAAAAATATAATTAATTTGCCATAGCTCACCATCGCCATCTAGTGCCACATTTGTATATTGCACTCACTTTACAACACACTTGAAACGTTCTATTTGCAGCTGTATAGCTGAGTCCCAAGGCTCAGCCAAATGACTGAGAAGGAACAAAGTGGCCTCAATCTCCTCTCTGGGAGCCTGGACCTTTGCTCTTTCATGCTAAGCCAGCATGGTTTGGGTTAGTACTGTATTACTAGTGGCTGGCCCAAAGTAATCTAGAGAGCTTTATGACTGATTGGGTATTTAAACCCTGGTCCCAGGCCTCTGCACCACACCAGCTCTCAGTGTGAGTGTGATGTAAGCTGTGCCCCACCGGCGAGTCTTTTGTGTATTCCGCAAGCTCGCAAGGAGTTTTAAGAATCCACCCTTTGCTCCAGTTGTTCAAAGCCAGACTCATAACCAACTCGGCCACTGAACAATCTACCCCTACTCCCTATCTCCTGCTGACATTCTCTTGGACTCTGGAGTATTAGTCATAGCCTGATGAAAAAGCAAAACAAAAACACCCGCTTTGTTTACCCTGCAAAAGGCTTTCATTTTGCAATTTTGGACATCCTTGCAAAGGGAGTCAGGTCGATAAACAGAGCTGTTGCAAGGCTGTCGGTAACTATGACCCCCCCACCTTTTGTAAAATGGCACATTGACTTGGGATGTTGTAACTAAGTTGAGAATGCGGGACAACCTGTCCCGTGCATTTTCTTGCTGCCAGGATCAGGCTCCTTGTGTACAGAACATTTGAGTTTCTAGGAAAATATTTATGGGGTTTTTTTGGGGGTACACAAAGCAGCAACAACCACCCTACTCATAAGAAATCCAAGACAGAGAAAGGTTTGCATGCACACCATTCATTTGAAGCCGTGGCTTTCCCAAAGAATCCAGGGAATTGTAGTTTGTTAAGCATGCTAGAAATTGTTGTTCTGGGAGGGGTAACCTAGTTTCCAGGATTCATTGGGGGAATCCACAGTGATGGGGGGAGGGAGAGGCCCTGGCTCAGACAAAGCATTTTAAGTTAAGAAGGAACCTTGATCTAGTCAACCCCTGCTCATTGCAGGGACCTGCAACTATGGCACCCCTGGCCAAGGGACTGGCCTTGGTAATATGCCGCCCTGTGCAAGGCCAACATTTGATGCCCTCTTTTCAGCTCCTTGTGATGCCGGCTTAAGCTGGGTAAACAAGGTGCCAGGCTTTGGGAAGGAGGCACGGGATAAGCATTTCCAGGCTTTGGGAAGGCGCCCTCCTTGGCACCGTGCCCAGTGCCCCCATATCCACTGCCCTATATCTGCCTCTGCCCTGACAGATGACTTCCCAATCTCTGCTTCCAAATGCCCTTGGTGGAGGAGAGCACAGCCCCTCTAGTGGCAGACAGTTCCACTGTCAAATTGCCTGCAAATTGCCATCCTTTGGTCCTGCCCTCTGCAGCAGCAGCGACCACCTCTGTGCCAGCTTCTGTGCAGGAGCTCTTCAGCTATTTTGCTGCCTGCCATGAGCAGGGCTTGCCTGCCCACAAGGCGGGCTGAAACAGCCGCCACAGGTATGGAAGCCCAAGAGGCAGCACAACTTCAGACATCCCATCTGCCCTGCTGCCTCCATTACCAATGGAGAAGCAGCAGTGGTTTCTGGAGACACTCTATAAGACCTCGCTGGAACCTGCCATAATTGTTGCCACTTCACAGGCGCCGCCACACAACCCGGGTAAAACAGGTTTCTGTCAGTGGGCAGCGCGGTGGCAGCAGAGTGGGGTGACACCTTCCCATTCTGCCTCAGGTGGCAAAATGGGATGCGCTGCCCCTGGTCACGAGCCCCGTGGAGACGTCTTGGGGGAGCTGGCATCTGGTGACTCCAGTGAGGGACCAGCAGGCTGTGTCAAATGGTGTCTGGGCTTAAGGAACATAGAACATATGACTAGTCCTGCTGGATCAGGCCATCTTGTCCAGCATCCTGTTCTTGCAGTGGCCAACCAGATGCCCCAATGGGAAACCTGAGCATAAGAGCAGGACCTGAGCATAAGAGCAAACTCCCCTCCTGCGGCTTCCAGCAACTGGCATTCAGAAACATTACAAGATGGATCAGGCCATCTTGTCCAGCATCCTGTTCTTGCAGTGGCCAACCAGATGCCCCAATGGGAAACCTGAGCATAAGAGCAGGACCTGAGCATAAGAGCAAACTCCCCTCCTGCGGCTTCCAGCAACTGGCATTCAGAAACATTACTGCCTCCAGCTGTGGAGGCAAAGCATCACGGCTAGTAGCCATAGATAGCCCTCTCCTCCACAAATCTGCCTGATTCTCATTTAAAGCCATCCAGGTTGGTGGGAATCCTTGCTTCCTGTGGGGGTGAGTTCCATAGTTTAACAATGTGCTGCATGAAGAAGGACTTTCTGTTTTCAGACTTGAATCTTCCAACATTCAGCTTCATTGGATGGCTACAAGTTCTAGTCTTACCAGAGAGGAGAGACAGAGAAGTCTCCGAGTTTTCTGGGGATGATGCCACAGGTGCTGAGTCAGGTCCAGGGAAAGGGCCCAGCAGGATGTATACTGGGGAGGGGCACAGTGGGCTGTTAGAGAAGGAGCCCATCCCCCGATGCCTGACACTCACATTCTGCCTCTTACACCCCAACTGTATCCATCGCCACTCACCCCTGTTGGCAAACCCCCAAACACACCCAGCCTCCACAAGGAGGACACATGAAACGAAAGTTTGGTTCTTTATTGGCCATTGCATCAGCTCCTAAGGCGCAAGAATCACTTGCACCACTCCTGCTAAATAGCTAGCTGGGCATCTCCTCCTTCAGACTTGCGCTCTGTCCCAACTGTTGGAGCAACAGTGTGCCAAACCTCCTCCGGCGCATTTGAGCCACCTCTTGCAACATGGTGCTCACAAGCAACTGGCAACTTCTCTTCCACGGCATCTCCAGCTGCTCCTGTCGCTTTAAGACGTTCTTCGTCCTTGGAGTCAGTGGAGGAGGGCCAGACTCTCCCTCTGGGACTGTCTCTTCCGCCTCTGCGCCTTCCTGAACCTCTTCCCCCACCTCTGACTGCCCAGACTCTTGTTCTTCCCCTTCTCTCATGGGTGGCACAGAATCCCATGAATCATGGCCCCCTTCCCCTGGATCATCCTCCTGCCCCCTTGCCTCCTCTGCTCCCCCCTTGTAGTCTTGCCAGTCCCTAACATCAGAGGTGCCTGAGGGCAACTCAACCCTGGAGTCTCCTCCATACACCCTAGAGGTGGCAGGTGCCAATTGGGACTGGTAGGGCAGAAGGCAGAGAGATCACCAATAGGTGGCAGCAACTGGTTCTGGTTTCATCCCCATCTTCCTCCTCCCAGCTGACTTCTACAAGGCACAACACTGAGACTGAGGAAGGAGGAAGCTGACAGGCTGTGGCACCCCCTAGACTGCTTGTAAATAAGAAGGCAGGCAAGCGGAGGCTGGCCAAGGCTGGTGGGGCAGTGGCTTGGCAGCAGGGTGGCCCATGGCTCCTTTGTGCACTTCAAACCCTCTGATGCCTCACACCAAGCCTAAGGCCCAAACACAACTCTTCCTTTTTTGCAGGCCATGAGTTAAACATGCCACCCTGCTTCCCTGCAGCCCGCAGCCCCTTCCATGGCCCCTGCTCAGGCATCTCGGGGTGTTAGCGGCAAGCTGACAGGAATCTGTTTCCTCAGCGCTTGGGCCTCCCCGGCCTGGTCCCAGCAGTCGCGTGAAGCCTTCATGAGGCCCAGGAGGCAAGGTGTGTTTGAGTGGTTGCCTGGGCAACAGCCAAACACTCCCTGCATAGCATAAATGGTGGGATAACTTTGAGCTGAGAGCAGGGGGTGGAGTGATGGTCGACAGTTGCCCATCGAGCCTCAAAGTCCTGGGTTTAAAGCATCTTTTATCCCTTCAACCTATCCAGGGGACAGCCTTTAAACTATGCCCGAAACCTTGGGCCTTCAGCTGCTGCCAGTCAGTGTAGAGACTACCGAGCTATTGTGGCAGCAGAAAAAGAGGGGAAATGCTGTAAGGTCCTGGCCATTGGCAGGGCTGTCTTAAGCATATGCGGCACCAGGGTGCAATGATCTGCCCAGCGTGCCCCCCGGTTGCCCAGTCCCAGGCGCGCAGGAGGGCGGAGCCAGCCAGCCGCCTCAGTGTTTCACAGCCTCAATCACCCCCAAACTCGCGGCACAGAACCGCCCACAGCAGAAGAGCCCGCCACAGCGCTCCAACCTACAGGCGGGTTTTTCCCCAGACTCAACTCTCAGGCCCTGGACTCTCGGCCTGGCGCCCCTGAGAGCCCGGCGCCCAGGTGCCCCGCACCCCTAGCGCCTATTGTTAAGACGGCCCTGGCCGTTGGGCATGTGTGTTGAGGGCACACTAAAGTCTGGTGCTGGCCCTGCCTTGTGGCTGTGGAAACTGTTTGGAATGTGGAATGCAAGGTTTTGTAAACATAGGCTGGCTTCAAACAATCAGTCAAGGAGGGGGCCAAGCTGTGTCTGGAAGGAGCCTCCTCTGTCACCTCTATCGCCCGCCATCTGTCTGCATCAGCCTGAATTCTGGAATAAGCAGGCCAAACTCTTAATGTGTGATGCTGCCTTACATTGAACCTCATCCCCTTCTCCATCTCACCCAGTATTGCCTACAATGACTGGCAGATGCTCCTGATTGTCTGGGGCGGAGGCTTTTCCTCATCATCTTGCTACCTAGCTGCCGCCCCAGACACCCTGTTTATTGAGCATTCATCCTGATTTGCTTGCACAAAGCTGACGTGGGCATGCGACTATGCCTCGTCTTTATCGATTGTTAATCAGAATATTTTACAGGGTAGTTATGCAACTACAGTGGTACCTTGGTTTACAACCATAATCCGTTCCAGAGGTCCGGTTGTAAACCAAAACAGGTTGTAACCCAAGGCACGCTTTTGCTGATGGGGTCTCCCCAAAAAACGGGTTGTAATCCAAAAAAAAGAGGGTTTTAATCCAGAAAAGGGACAAACACTTCCAGGTTTGACATGGTTGTAATCCAAAACGGTTGTAATCCAAAACGGTTGCAAACCAAGGTACCACTGTATGAGCATTCACCCTGGTTTGCTTGTGAGGTGTTTATACATATTCCCATTCATTCACCCACACTTTTCAATGTAATTCCGCCTCCGCTAGCCTCCAAATATATGAAAGCCCTGCAAGCAAATCAAGAAGAATGCTCAATGAAGACTGGATAGTAATTATTTCTGAATCTGCACCTATGCATATAAATTAGCATATGCCAATTTAATGCAAATCTGTGTCCTGTGTGTGGTGCATTTTTATTATTATTATTTTTTGCAGAAGCAAGCAGGCTAATCCCAATAAATGCCCAAACAGTTTTGATTGCTGATGCCAGTCCAGGGCACCATATACAGGAGGTAGAAAAGTAAGAGCTAGGTACTGTTTTCTTGCTCTGTGGGGCAGGCAGTAAGAATAATAGCTGCAGATCTCTGAATATCCCCACAGTTGATCTGCAAAATACTGGAGTTTGTTGATGTTAAATGGATTTCAGAAAACCGTCCCTCCCAATCTGGGCCAGCTCAACAGTCCTGCTGCCCCAGAAGGGTGTACTCCAGCCCTCTCAGCCCCTTGACATACACACCCCGATCCCCTCCCTTTTTCGCTCCCCCTTTGCAAAATACTTCATCCAGAGCAGCACATTCCTGAATGAGTGCCATATCGCTGGCTCGTGGAGTGACTCTACATCACACCATGTTGCAGAGGGGAAAAAACGCATCAGCCCCACAGATGGGTGTGCATGCAAGGGTGGGACCAGCAGGCCGAGCTTTCCAAAGGCCTGCCTCCCCCCCCCTTGACCATCAAGCATCCCCTTGGCCCTGAAAAGTTTGTGTTATGGACAGCACCAGTAGATCCTGTACTATCTCTCCAAGGATGTGAAATCGGGCAGCAGACTGTAGGCTTTGGTTGCCCCCTGGTGGCTGCTGAAGTGTGAGCAATTTTTTGCCAACCTTTCAACCTCTACTTCCTGACCGGCTGCTGCTCTTGTTACACTGAACAGCAAAACATGCACATTTGCCGCATATAAATCCAGCCTGCATTCTCCAAACATATGTGCGTTCCAGGCAGCTGCTATAAATTGTCCCCAATCCGAAGCTGGTCTGCTCATGTGAAGGGAGAATCTTCCCCATTCCTTGGTTTGTAGGAGTGCCGCAGCTGTTATACCAGTCAGGCCTGTGCAGAGCTTGTCTGAGGCCTGGGGCAGGATAGAATAAAGTCTTGTTAGAATAAAGTTATAAACTCAAACAATAAAGCAGCCAGTCAGTCCCTGGCAACCCACACCCTGTGATCAGCTTAGCTCTCTGCGATGCCCAGGCCAAGTGTACCCAGCTGCCCCCACACCTGCACAGGTCTATTGTGGTTAACATGTGGAACTCACTGCCACAAGATGGCCACCAACACAGATATCTTTAAAAAGGAATTAGTTAGATTCTTGGAGAAAATCAGAGGCGGCTAGTCCTGATAAGATAGGAACTGTTTTATTGCTCTTTTTAATTATGTATGGTTTTTGCTGTGACCTTTTAGAAGCCATTTGGGCATGTAAGTGGTATATAAATATAAATATAATAATAATAATAATAATAATAATAATAATGTTCTACTGATTTATATCCTTCTTTTTCCCCAGACCAGGGCTAGATAGATGCTCTCTGTGGCACAAATGGGTCAGGATTGCAGGGGGTTGAACTGGATGACCCTTGAGGGCCTCTTCTAACTCTACAATTCTATAATTCCATGTGGCTTACACAGAGTAAAACAACTATGATAAAATGATGATGAGCCTGGCTGTTGGATCATTTTCTCTAGATCCCCAAACTCCACAAACTTAGTCAAGTGGAATCATTCCTTGCATACATTTTGGAAGGGCTATGGTCCTCCGGGTGTTTTGGACTGGACCTCCTGTAGCTGCAGGTCAATGCTAGGGCATCTGTTTTGCAAGCGAAGGTCCAAGGAAGGCTCAGTCACACAACATGTACACACTTTAGCTGCCCTCTGCAATGCAGCCTCCGAAAGTGGAAGGGGAATAATTAAATGCACCTCAGGGCTTTCCCCCTTCTTTACAGGAAGGGTCATAGCTCAGTGGCAGAGCATCTGCTTTGCAGGTAGAAGAAGTCAGGTTCGGTCCACAGTGGCATCCAGGAAGGGTTGGGAATGTACCCTGATTGAAAGCCTGGAGGCCACCTGCCAGTCCGTGTAAACAATATTGAGCTAGAGGGGCCAACGGTCTGACTCAGTATAAGGCAGCAATCTGTTTCTGTTATATATAATGTATTGAGCACGGTGCATTGACTGCAGATGCAACTGGAGGCGATCTGGTTTCTTGGTCACTTGGAGCCACTTGCTGCCTGCCGTGGCTCCCGTTTCCCCCTCCCCTCCAGCAGCCCGAGCTGGGTCACCATCCTTTTGTCCTCATTCTTCTTTGGTCCACTGGCTGCTTGCCTACACGGTAAGATGAGTGTTGCCTGGTTACTGTGCGCCAGACCATGTCAAGAAGATTCTCACATTCAGACCATCGTGACTGCAATACAAAATCAGACGCAGGCTTTAAAGTGGGCCAAGGAGATCCATTTGGGAGCTCCAAATAATTGGCCTCGCACAGGGTGTCATATGAAAGATGACGAAAGTCCACTCCTGTCATGTGCTAGATGCGTCAATGGTCTGACAATATGCAGCACCCTCCTATATTTCTGTGCCTTAAGAGAATATGAAGAAGTTTCCAGGTTCAAACCTCAACATCTCCCGGAAGAGACAGGGAAAAGGCTTCCTGTCTGAGATCCTGGACAGCTGCTGCCAGTCAGTATTGACAATGCTGAGCTAAGAGGATCAATTATTTGACTCAGTGTAAGGCACTTCCTGCGTTCCTAATCAATTCCTGACAATGCGCAAACATGCAGAATTATCCTCCTGGGGTTCCCCCTCCCCCTCCCCCCACGCCCACATCCTTTTCTCCATTACATGCCTTTTGTGAATTCTAAGACCGCCCATCAATATGATGTTCCCTGGGGCATCTTACAGGCCCCCCACTTGGCCTCCTCCACCAAGTCACCTTCTCAGACTGAGCTGCAGCAGATCCAATTTCCCTTCTCCAACTTGTTAAAAGGTTATTTGGCAGGCCTGCAGGCTGAGCAAACCAGTTCTGTCCCCAGAGCTGCATGTCGGCTATAAATAATCCTTTGGCAATGTGACGTGCCAGTTGCTTAAGGCTTAGCATTTGCTCCTGATAGGACGTCCCCGTCCCCTGAGCTGATGTGGGAGGCCTGTAGGTGAAAGGAGGGAGACACAGAAAGCACTCTTGAACCACTTTGTACCACTCTACCCCCGAGGAATCCTGGAAACACTATTTCATCAAGGGTGGTGGGAATTATAGCCCTGTGAGGGGGGTTCTCCTAGCAACTTTCAGCACCTTAAACAAACTACAGTTCCCAGAAGTCTCTGGGGGAAGCCGTGATTTAACATGGCATATGTTGTAATATGGATTTTAGCTTATCATCAATTTTAATTGTTTTTGGAATGATTAATATAAATGTTTTGTTTATTAATAATGCCATTTTCCCGCCTCCGTCTCCAAATTAAGTCTCTCTGGCTTGTGAAATTTCAGCAGGCACTACTCATCTGCTTTCAAGAAATCTTTTTCAGTCATAAGGACTAGAAATTTGTTTAGTTTTGTTTTCAATGGGGATTATCAGGTAGTGGAATTCTGAGCTTTTTAATTTGCTCCAAGACAGAGATCTGTGGCAATTCAATAATTCAGAAGGGTTGTTGCTGGAGTATAATACCATCTGATTGTACAAATCAAGTTCCAGAGTTGGAATTGTTGACTGTCACTTCACAGACCTGTTGGTGCTTTTAGTTTTTGTTTTGTTTTTTTGCCTTCAGTTCAGTATTGGATAATTTCCCACTCTATTGATCCCACAATAGAATAAAAACTTATCTTTTTAACTTACTTATATCCTGCTATTCTAGCATAAAAACACCACTCAGAATGTTTTGCAATGAATAACATTACAGTTTCATACAATGATCTGTACAGTTTTAATTTATATAGTTAAACAGGTATTACAAAATGCAGGCTGTAATGTCATTGAGTTCCCCCATTCCACTTCACTTGGCCCTGACCTTGGCCCTGACCTAAAAGAACCAGGTCCCATCCCTCTTACCTGCCCTAGACACAACAAGAACTCACTGTCCAGGGAAATTTATAAATTTGCAATGCAAAAAATGTTGGGCATGCATTGATTGCCTTGCAGGTAGAGCGCAAAAGCCTGGTATTCTGACAGTTTTACACTCAAGGTCTGGGGAAAATGTGTTTGTGGGAACAGGGTTATTGACTTGTTTTGTGTTTTGTGCATTTTGTGTTCTCATTTTGTATTTTTGTGTTGTGAACTGTTCTGTGATCTTTGGATGAAGGGCAGTGGTATACAAATTTAATAAAGAAAATGATAAAGAATAGATGTTGAAACAGGGAGAAAGGTAAAGGTTAATCACCAGGACAGAGGATTGTTTACCTGCTGCTGGGCCCTCAAAACCCATATAAATCACATGGTTGTTGGGCCACTATGTCTGCAAACAAGACAGGGAATGTCTTATCAAGTGTAAACTCTGATGAACTTCCCAGGAGCAAAAGGTCAATACTGAAATTCCATGAAGCAACCGGTTTACCCACAAACACACACACGGAATAATTAACAGAAGCTATTATTTTAAGCAATGTATACAGCAAACTGCTTTCTACTAACTCAGACCACTGACCCATCTCACTCAGTATTCCCTACACTGACTGGCAGTAACTCTCCAAGGTTTCAGAGAGTCTTTCTCATCCATACCTGGAGATGCCATCAGGGACTGAATCAGGGACCCTCTGCATGCCAGACACGTGCTCTTTCTTGGAGAGCTGCTGCCACTTGGCCATTGACAACAGCTAGATGGATCAATAATGCAGCCTCATCCCAGTTCTAAGAGATGCCTGTTTTTTTTTATAAGTAGGCTTCTGGCTGCTGATGTTTTCTTATCGACCAATTTCCTAGTGCATCGCCTCATGGCTTTTTCTTTGGATTGCAAAAGGTTGCAGGTCTTGTTTGTCTATGATCTGTCTCTTTCTGTTAGGGAAAAATTCTGGGTGCGAGAATGCTCAGCCATCCAGCTCATCAGGCAAGGGCCTGTGGTCGTTGCGGAGTATAAAAGGAAGGAGTCCAGCCATGATCCAGAGCAAACAGCAAGGTTTATTACTGCGCAGCAGGTTCAATGCCAGACTGAACACCGTGAACAGGGCTGCAAGAACTTTTCAAAGTTCCCACCACCATCCCATAATGCACATCGAAAGCATCATACATACATCACTTGTGACAGGGTAAAACGTCAGAAAAGGGGAAGGTGCAAGGGGCATTAGCATACAGGTAAACAGGAGGCAAACAGGATTAACATAAGGTAACAATGCATGATGTCCCAGGACATTGATAAGCAGGTACCAGTAAGTATCTGGGAGGGGATCCTTGAGTACCTGGCGGGGAAAAACAATGGGTCCAGGTGTGTGTATTGCCTCTGGCTTCGGAGGGTCGGGAATGGCAGGAGATGGTACCTGAATGGATTATGGATATGCAGAGGAGCACCACCCTGGCTACCTGACCTCTTGCTTAAAGGATTATGGCTGTTCCCTGCATCCCTGAGAGCCCTTGGCCAGAGTAGCAAAAGGGGGTTTCATTTAGAAATAAAAATACACAGTATTCATTCATAAAGAAATAGGGTTACATAGAGTCTCAGGCAACAGAGAAAGGGTAGGAAAGGGAGCCTTTATTACACAGGGCTTGATCGTGTTGGTGCAATACTAAGGTGGTGTTGTAGAATCAGACAGGGTCCCCTTGAGGGCATTTGTGCCAATCTTGATTCCCAAATGAAGCCTCGTTTGGGTGCCCCCCCCTATAAAATTCCCTAACACTTTCCATCTGCTGCTTTGAGGGTAAAGTTGAGCAAAAGGCTGGAGGGATGCAGAAAATGAAATAAAGCAAATCAGGAAAGTCACGCGGCATGCAGGGGTCATCCCCCCCCCACAGGCAGGAGACGAAGGCTGTGTATATAATGATGGGTGTTATGGGGTGGGGTTAGATTCAGACAGTTCCCATTGCCTCCCCTGGGCTTAAAAATGCATCTCATTCTTCTTTGAGTCAATCATTTCTATTGATTTCCTCCCATACCACTGTCGTATAGGAACATAGGAAGCTGCCTTATAACAGAGTCAGGCCATTGGTCTATCTAGGTCAATACACCGACCAGCAGCAGCTCTCCAGGGTTTCAGAAAGGGGTCTCTCTTTCTCTCCCAGAGATGCCAAGGAATTATGGGAAGAGCACAGCTCACTTGTAGAGCATCTGCTTTGCATGCAGAAGGTCTCAGGTTCAATCCCCAATTGCATCTCCAGGTAGGTTTGGGAAGAAAACGCAGCCTGAAATCCTGTAGAGCTGCTGCCAGTCAGTGCGGGCCCATCTAGCTCAGTATGGTCTACACTGGCTGGCAGCAGCTCTCCAGCGTCTCAAGCAGGGGTTGTCTCTCCAAGCCCTCCCTGGACAGTCCACTGGGGATTGAACTAGGACCTTCTGCATGCAAAGCATCTAATGCATCTAATCCTTCAGACCACAGCCTTCTCCCTCAGCCTCTCGCTTTTCAAATGTAACCCCTTCCAAAATTATCCCATCTTGTCCTGTGACTGACAGCTGTCTCTTTGGCAAGGCTCCTATAAGAAGGGTGAAAGGAGGGGGGCGTGTTTGCTCAGCCTCTCACAAAAAAGATCCAACTTCAGAAGCCTCCCTCTGGAATCAGAGTCCATGCACTTGTCGCTTTCTGGAAATACAAAGAGGGAGGTTTTGAAGGAGACTTTCCCAGACAGCAGCAACAATTTAAAAAGTTGGGCTTTGTTCAGCACAGGGGTGGGGAAACTCTTCCAGTCAGAGCATTAACACTCCTGCAGATCTTGCTCTCCCATTAGATTTTTTTTGGTGGGGGGTTATCACAGAAACATAGGAAGCTGCCATATCCCAAGTCTTGGCTCAGTCTTGTCAATACTGGCTGGCAGCAGCTCTCTGCTTATAGGCAGGATCTTTTCCAAGCCCTACCTGGAGATGCCAGAGATTGAAACTGGGAGCTTCTGCATGTGAAAGAGGTGCTCTACCACTGAGCTATGGCACTTCCCCCAAGCAAAGCTCTCTCCAGTTGACCATGAGCCAAGATAAAACTGACCCCTGGGCTATTGCTCTCCTATACCCACAGATCCTCGCCCCCAGGCTGGGGAGGGGGGCATTTCTATGGCAACGCACCTGCACTAAAGACTAACTCTTTAGTCATGCGGAGAGATGCTTAACAGACTTGGCTAGGGCCATGAACTGAACAAGGAGACTGGCTCCACCACAGGCTTGGAGGAGGCCCAAAATAGCATCCAAAGCAATCTCTGCCCCAATTGTTGTTGCTGTTTTATATAATTCTATCCCACCCATTTCTCCTAAGAGACTCAAAGTGGCTAACAAACAACAATAAAATGAAAGAAAACAACTGCAATGTCCTTAACCCTCCTTAGATGTACATTCAAATTCATCACTGCCTCTTTTTGTCTAAAGGTAAAGGTACCCCTGCCAACCTAGCAGTTCGAAAGCGTGTCAAAGTGCAAGTAGATAAATAGGGACCGCTACAGCGGGGCGATAAACGTCGTTTCTGTGTGCTGCTCTGGTTCGCCAGAAGCAGCTTTGTCATGCTGGCCACATGACCTGGAAGCTGTACGCCGGCTCCCTCAGCCAATAATGCGAGATGAGTGCGCAACCCCAGAGTCGGTCACGACTGGACCTAATGGTCAGGGGCCCCTTTACCTTTACCTTTTAAAGGTACTCCTGACCATTAGGTCCAGTCACGGACGTCTCTGGGGTTGCGGCGCTCATCTCGCTCTATAGTCCGCAGGAGCCGACGTTTGTCCGCAGACAGCTTCTGGGTCATGTGGCCAGCATGACTAAGCCGCTTCTGGTGAACCAGAGCAGCGCATTGAAACACCATTTAACTTCCCGCTGTAGCAGTGCCTATTTATCTACTTGGACTTGACATGCTTTCGAACTGCTAGGTGGGCAGGAGCTGGGACCAAACAATGGGAGCTCACCCTGTTGCAGAAATTCTGATCGGCAAGTCCTAGGCTCTGTGGTTTAGACTACAGTGCCACCCACGTCCCCTTTTGTCTAGTCCTCTCTTAAAGCCATCCAGGTTGATAGCCAGCACTGCATCTTGTGGGAGCAAATGCCATAGTGTTGTATATTTTCTTCTCCTCTTGTGCTCTTAAATTACATTGTTTTGATTCAGTGCTGTTTTTTTAATATGGTAACTTATTAATGTGTTTTATAAATATGTTTATAACTGATGGTTGTGCTTTTTAGCTGTATCAGTTAATTTATGTTGTGATGTGCCTTTGGAGAAGGGTGAAAAAAAAATGAAAAAAAATAAAAAAAATTTAAAAATTGGTAATGCCCCGCCAAGTCCATTGAAGAGAATGAACCCTAAGTGAGTTATGACCATTAACTTCAGTGGGTCTACTCTAAATCGAATTAGCAATTGGCCATTGGATATCACTCAATGAGCCTGCATTTGAGTAAAACTTAGTTAGCTATAACCCTTTGTTGTGTTTTTACTGCATCGGACTCTGCAGAGTTGCAGACAGATCCTGTGCTAAACTATGAGAGATGGAGGGTGCTTCTTACTCGCAAGTAAACGCGCCTAGGAACACAACCTTCAAACCTCTTACAAACCCCAGCATCGCCCCACCCACCTCTCTCAGAATGCGCCAATCCCCTTCCCGCTCCATTCATAAAATTAACATTGAAGCAAACTGTGCGCTGGCCCCACCTCCCTTTCTTAAGTCATCGTGGGCTGAACTCTATTGCGCCAGCCGCCGCGCCCCCTTGCCTGCGTCGCAGGGAGCCTATCGCCGCTTCCGGAAGGGGACGACGTCAGAGCCGGCGTCACGCCTTCTTTTTTTTTTTTTAGTTTTAACCTCGCAGCCGGCCAGGCTGCCTCGCGGTTGGCTCGTTATGCACGTGGAGCTGGCTGCCGGCGTCGCGTGACCTGGCTGGCTGTGTTGGCGCAGGCCCAGTTCTGCCTGGCCGTCCTCGGCATTGGAAGCAGCAGTAGGAACTGCGGGGATTGTGGTGACCGGACAGGCCGGCCCGGCAGGCAGGCAGGCAGGCAGTTAGGCAGGCATGGCCGGACCCACGCAGGAGAACAGCACGCTGCTACATCTCTTCGCTGGAGGGTGAGTCCTTCTCCCTCATTTTATTCATCTTTCTGGGCTCAACCTTAAAGCGTTAGGTTTTCTCTCCCCATTCATCCTTCTCCCCCACCCTCATTCATTATTCCCCCTCCCATACTTTATTCATTAATCTCCCCCATCCATCCCCTTCTTCCTCCATTCATCAATCTTTTGTAAACCGCTTTGAATTTATTTGTTTTTACGATCAATCGGTGTGTAAATTTTTATGAAATAAATAATAAATAAATAAATTATTCCCTCTATTTATTTCTCTCACATGCACCCCTTCTCCCCATTCATCTCTTCTTTATTGATTTCGTACCCGCCCTTTTGACCACTACTCTCCTTTTCCTCACTGAATTTCCATTTATTTGTTGTCGCAAGGACTTCATTCTGTCTCTCTTTATATATTACCCTGCTGTCTTTTATGTCATTATCGTCTTCCTACCTATTTTCTCATCCTCCTCTTTCAAAGGGGGTGGGGAGGGGATAAAATAGCGCTGTCAGTGGCTACTGCACACCATGGCTATGCTGTGCTTCCATGGTCAGAAGCAGTAAAAAGCTAACGCTTCTGAATACCACTTGCCAGAAACCACAGAAGGGTAGAGGGTTCTTGTTCCTGCTTGCAGGCTTCCCATAATGGGCACCTGATTGACCACAGTGAAAACAGGATGATGGACTAGATCAGGCATCCCCAAACTTCGGCCCTCCAGATGTTTTGGACTACAATTCCCATCATCCCTGACCACTGGTCCTGTTAGCTAGGGATCATGGGAGTTGTAAGCCAAAACATCTGGAGGGCCGCAGTTTGGGGGTGCCTGGACTAGATGGGCCACTGGCCTAATCCAGCAAGGCTTTTCTTACGTTTTCCTCCATTTACCCCTTTCCACATTCTCCTCTTCTTTCTTCCTACCTTTCCTCTAGTTTGCTTTTCTCTTCCGTGACTTCAAAATGGTACATCCATATACAGGCGCAGCCTACCTCTGAGGTCCTGAGAATGCCTGCTAAGGAGTGCCCAGCAGTGCACATTCTATTGGAAGCAAAATGCTTGGATAAATGAACCTTCCATCAAACCTAGTAGGCCTTGTTTATTTATAAGGAAACACAAACATACACATGTGCTCCCCACACACTTCATAACCCCTTGCTGGTGATAGCTTGTGGCATTCATATATTGCTTTAAACTGTCTGTTGTGTTTGTACACATGTGGCCTAGTGGTTAGGGCAGGGGTACAAGAGCCTGAGGCCCTCCAGGTGCGTTTGGGTTCCATCTCCCATCATCCAGCATGTCCAATAGTCAGGGGTCATCTGGAAGCCTGCGGGTTCCCCTTTCTTGGGTTTGAGTGTCAGACTGCAAGCAGGGAGATCTGGGTTCAAATCCCCCAATTGGACCATGAACCTCAGCAGGTGCCCTTGAGCCAGTTTGCCTTCCCATCAGCTTGATCTACCTCTCAGGATTATTGTAATGGTCAAATATGCACATTTGTCAATGAGAATCAGCACTGCGTTGAGCTCCTTGAAGGAAAGGCAGGCTACAAATGTAATAAAAATAATAATGCACTTACAGCAGTCCTGTGAGGTAGGCCAGTTTACTTATTCCCTCATGGCTAGTGCCTTAAATGGCTTTCCAGAACGTTGGAAAAAATTATGCAGGGTGTGCCATTTCATTGCTGTTTGTCATGAGCATCCATGTATAAATGCAGGACTCTGTCCTTTTTGTTAGCTTTCCAGAAGGTTGTGATTGGACTCTGGGCTAGATGGATCTCTGATCCAGCAAGGCCCTTTTAATTTTTTGTCATTTACTTTCCCAGTGGAGCAAGATCAGACCTGTGAGTAGTCAGCTCATTGTGTGGCTTTCAGCAAGCTGCTGGCTCTCTCAGCCACCACTACCCCCATCTGTAAAATGGGACCAACATATCTCAGTGAACAGTAGAGCTTTTCAAGTGCTTCACAAATGAAAAGTGTACATTATAAGAACAATGGTCTAAAGTGGTTTTGGGCTACACCTGCAGCCACAACTCACTGGTGGGGTGTCTGCTTTGCATGCAGAAGCCTCCTGGTTCAATCTCTGATGGAGGTAGGACTGGGAGAGAATTTGTGCCTGAAACCCTGGAGAGCTGCTGCCAGTCAGTGCAAACAATGGGACAGTTGTATTACTCTGTATAAGGCAGCTTCCTATGGACTACAACTCCCAATGCAGTTGTAGTCTAAGACTTCTGGGGGGCACCAGGTTGGCAAAGTCTGCTTCTATTATTTCCCAAGGCAGGTTTATTGCATGCATTGCAAGGTTGGGGCAGGCCCATTCCTCTTGCCACCCTGGGCCTAATGGATACCTGAACAGGCATGACCAGATCTTGGGCAGGAATCTGGGGAGATTTTAGAATGTGTCTGTGGTTGGTTGGTTTGGAGGTACCGTATCCTATCTTTTTTAATTGTCTTGAAAGTGAAAATAAAAGCATTTCTATTATTTTAAGTCATTGTTCTATTCAGAAAGGACTTCCACGTTCTGTAGATGTGGGTTTCCCAGCTTGCTTTTTATAGACAACTAATCTGGGAGTGCAGAAACACTAAATTGTGTGTGATCCATCCCTCCCTCCCTCCCTCCCAAGTCTGCTTCATGCATCTGCTTATTTGTGGTTAGCAAAGTGCAGGGAAATCCTGCTCTCCCCTCCACCACTACCCAAAAAAACCCCAGCTAGCTACCGGTAGCTTAATCTTGGCTTTCGGCTCCCCCTTTTCTTTTCATTTGTCATGCTTTAGGCAAATACTGCATTATAAATTGTTGCTTCCTGGCTGCAAGTCCCACGCTGCCTTGTCTGCTCTGCACTGGTTCTTGGGCAAAGAGGGATGTTATACGGATATATCTGTCCAAGTGTTGCATCATTCCAGGATGGAGCAGAACTGAGGCACCTTTGTGTTTTGTAAGCAAGAGTGCTGTCTGGGTATCTTTTTGTGCAGCACGCTGTGCGTGTGGTGTTTTGATCCATGGTGACGGAGGAAGGACCCTGGATCTCAGATCTAGGTCTCTTCTTACATGGGAAGTAAACTCAGCTTTTAAAAATAGAACCAACTTCTAAGTAAGCAGAGCACATTCCCATGAATATTTATGAGGAAGGGACGTAGCTCAGAAGGTCCCTGATTCGACCCCAATCCCCAGGTTAGGGGTTGGAGATACCCTGCCTGAAACCCTGGAGAGTGGCTGCCTGTCAGTGTAGGCAGTACTGCGTTAGATGGAGCAATGGTCTGACTCTGAATAAGGGAACTTTCCTGTGTCTACACAGAAGGAAGTCTGCATTAGTGCTTTCTCCCATATAGATGCACATAGGATGCCATGCCAGCCTCAATATCATTTGGGATGGATCTGTGTTCTGTTTTTAGAAAATGTGCCCTCTGTATGGGGAGGGAATTACAGACTGACACTTAATCCCTGAACTGTGGTGGTGGTGGTTGTTGTTGTTGTTGTTGTTTGTGTGTGTGTAAATGCTGTGTTTTCTCCTCTTGTGTGCAATGACTGTCTTCTTAAAATGGTAACTCTTCCTTTGTTATTACATCAGTGCCTCAGGAGTTTCAGTGCTGTTACTTGCAGACTGAACTAAGACAGAGGATTATTTCCCCGCATTGTATGCATTAACTGGCTTTCTAATGACAGGTTATCTGTCTGTGTCATCAGAGACTGTTTTGTGAATTGTCAGCATTCAGTACATACAGTAATTAGCACTTTCTGTAACTTCCTGTGTTTCATCTCCCTCTGACTTCGCTTTTATGCTCCTCCCACCTGGCCAGGTATACACAGTCACATCAATACCATGCATTCAAAGCTGTGACATTGATGAACATGGCTAACCCTTCTGAAATTCATAGAATCGTAGATTTGTACAGGACCTCAAGGGTCATCTAGTCCAACCCCTTGCAATGCAGGAATCACAGCTAAGTGATTCCTTATTCATGTTATTCTTTCACATACTGTGTGTGATGCTTTATAAAATGTGGAGCCAGTGCGGCATAGTGCTTCATTTCTCAAACTTCACCCTCCCTTGCCACTGCTAGCTATGGATGATGGGAGTCCAACAACTTGGAAGCCCAAGTTTGATAAACCCCAGAGAGTGTTAGACTAAGACCTGGGAGAGACCAGGGTTCAAATCCCCACTTGGCCTTAGGTGTGACCCTCTGCCAGTCGCTGCCTCTCAGCCTAGCCTACCTCACAGGATTGTTGTGAGGATAAAATAAGGAGGAAGACTATGTACTTCACCTTGAGGTGGGATATAAATGTAATAAAATATACTGTTACTCAGTGTAGACCCGCTGAATTGATGGACTTGTGTTAGCCATGTTCTTTAATTTCAGTGTGTCTACTCAGTGTAGGACGGACATTGGATGCAACCCCCAGAGGTTTGGATTTGGTTTCAGGGGACCCACAGGGATGAAGCCTTTGTAACAAAGACTCTTTTATTTTAGTTTAATCCAAGACATCATTGCACCCAAGGAGGGTCCATTGAGTTGAGATTCCTGCATTGCAAGGACCCTCAGGCCCGTTCCAACTCTACAGTTCTATGATTGTGTGAGTTCGATAGACCTTCCTTCCTGGGAAGTGTGCTTAGGATCACACTTTTGAAATACAGGAGGCAGTTTTCTCAGTATCTGCATTCCTTTGCAAGCTTTTATTTTCCCACCCTCTCCCTCCTTTGCAAATCTGTATAAATAATTACTTATGGCTTAGATTCTCTCCACTGCAAGATGATGGAATCCAGGATGAAAGGGACTTAATTAGCTAAAGGGCTTCTTGCCTTCCTTTATATAAAGCTGTCCTTGCCAAGGCGGAATGCCAGTATAGCAGCACTTTCTCCCTGGTGAGGTCTTGAGACTTGGACCTGCATGTGGAAACCCTTAATAGGTTGTGGTTGTTAAAACAATTAGTCCAGTCCCCCCCACACTACCTTTTTGCTATTTTGCAGAATTCTGCTTGCATATATTTATATATCTGTGTGTGTTCAGTATGTATCTTCAGAGCCATCATTTGAGGGAGTTGTATTGGGTCTGGACTCTGCCCCCCCCCCCCCAAATTAAGCACTAGCTCCTGAATATGCAGCTTGGCTCACTGACTGGTGTGAGTTGCCAAGATCTATTTTGGAAGCAGATCGCCCCACCTCAGCAAGGGTGCTGCAGAGTTTGAAAGGTTCAAAAAAGGGCAACCAGAATGATCGAGGGGATGGAGAAACTCCCTTGTGAGAGGAAAGGTTGCAGCATTTGGGGCTTTTTAGTCTAGAGAAAAAGCAAGGCAAGAGGTGACAGGTGTCTAAAGTGATACATGGTCTGGAGAAAGTGGATAGAGGAAAAGGTTTTCTTCCCCTCTCATAACACTGGGACCCGTGGACATCCCATGAAGCTGAATGTTGAACGATTCAGGACAGGTAAGACAAAGCCTTTGTTCATGCAGCACATAGTTAAACTATGGAACTCGCTCCTGCAGGTCGAGCCAATGATGGCCACCAGCTTGGATGGCTATAAAAGAGAATTAAACAAATCTGTGGAGGATATGGCTATCGACAGCTACTAGACATGGTGTCTCTATCCTCCCAGGGCTACAATTCTCAGAATGGTTGGACAATCGGTCCCTCTTCACAGGGAACACTGGGAGTTGCAGCTCTGAGAGCAGGCAGGGGTCTCCTAAGGAACTCCCAGCACCCTGAACAAACTACAGCTCCCATAATTCTTTTGTGGGGAAGCCATGACTGTTTAAAATGGTGACATCGTGCTTTAAATGTATGGCATGACATGAATGTCACCCTGGTTTTTGTCCTTTGGGGTAGGCTTGGTCATAATTGCCTCAGTGCAGGGCCTTTTGTTGTGGTGGCTCCTCCTCTCAGAGGTCTGCATCTTTCCTGCATCATCTCTCATTTGTGGGTGAAAACTGTTCCATCCCATCAAAGCATTTGCAAATCCTCACCATCTTTATCTCTTTTGTGTTTCTTCAGTTATTTTGTGTGGACTTCATGCAGTGTTTTTAAAAAATCAGACCATCATCATAATCCATTCATATTGCAAGGCAGTCTCTTAATGTAATGTAAATAAATGCTCAAAAGTGTGCCTTGAAGTTATTCCTTCCCTTAGCCATGGGAATCTGTTGAGGGAATAAATAAATAAAAAAATAGTTCTCTAGGTGCCAACATTATTTTAAGATGTCTAGGCAACCAGACACATGGGGTTTTCTAGCTCTGCAGTACAGTCAATAATTGCTGTTCCAAGCTAAATGGTTTCTCCTTCACTTAAGCAGAGAAGATCCTTGGGCAAAGTTCCTTTAAGCAGTGTTAGGAACTCAGATATATTAGCTAATCACCAAATGGCACCTTAAACCTATATAGCTGCCCCATAGCATAAGGAAACCAGTGTGGTGTAGTGGTTAGAGTGTCAGACTAGGAACTGGGAGATCAAGGTTCAAATCCCCACTCAGTCATGAAGCTCACTGGGTGACCTTGGGTCAGTCACAGCCCCTTAACCTACCTCACAGGGTCATTGTAGGGATTAACTGAGGAAGGGGGGGAACCATGTACTCGTTGGAGGAAAAGGTGGTATATAAATGTAATAAATAAGTTGTTCTGCTTACAAAAGCTGGAGGGGCCAGCCAGATGGAGAGGTCAGTTGCCAACCTGGCACCCAGAGACCTCCGTGTGGTTGCAATTGGACCTGTGCCTGTCATAAAACGCACCTGGCAAATTTTTGACACTGCCTTAAAGAGAGGGTCTATTAATGGTGAATGGAGGGTATTGTTGTTCCGCCAATCTTTAACCCCCCCCCTCTGACCATCGCTTGTACATGACCCTTGGGCTGAGCCAGGCTTTCTCTTTTCTCCAGCCCACCACCCTGCTGCCCAGCAGTGGTCCTCCCGATGCTTCTGGGAAGTCCGAAGGCAAATGCTTCTTCCCTGCCATTTGTCCTTGGTCCCTAGCATTTAAAGGTAGACTGCCTCTGACCCAGGGTGATCCATTCAGTTAGCATGACTGCTGGTTGTTATGGGACCTCTCCCCACTCAAAATGCTGTCAAAAGCCATCAGTCTTATTTGCAATAAGTTCCATGAGCTGCTTGTGCATTATTTGTGCAAAAAGCATTGGCTTGTGTCCTGCTAGGTTCTGCTCAGAGGTGGCCCACTGAAATGAACGTGTTGCCTCGCATGTTAGTCCCACATGGGTGAACTTAGGCTCGCTAATTTTAGTTAGACTACTCTGAGTAGGAGTAACGTTGGCTGCAGGCCATTGTCTTTGCTAAATTCATGGCGTTGCTTGCATTATAGTGCTGAAGGGAGCTGGTGTTAGCAGTTTCCCTTTGCTTTAATATATATCTGGCAGCAAACAAAGCAGCAGGAAAAAAGTCAGTTCCCCCTCCCCCCCCTTTCAAGTTGAGCTTGTGGGGCAAGAGGGAGACCTGTCTGGGCCTCCCTTGGCCCAGCTTAAACACTAATCAACCTGAGTGGCAAAGAGTTTGTTTTATTTTACTCTTTATTGTTTTACTGTATTACTCTTTATTGTTTTACTGTATTGTTTTACTGAATGGGGGGGGGGAGGTTAGCAGCCTCTTTTATCTTCTTGAGAGCCACATTCCTGCATGAGTGGGTGTAAATAAAAGTGATGGATGGGGCCAGAATCAGGGGCCCCCTTTTTCATTTCCTTGGTTCACCCCCTGTTCTGCAGTCCTTAATTTTCCTCCCTCCTCTCTCTGGGTCACCCCCCTTTTCTCTCTCTCTGGCTCACCCCACTTCCTTTTTCTTTCTCCCATCCCATGCAGCAAGCCACTGGGGGCTCAGGAGATCCTAGAATCATAGAATTGTAGAGCTGGAAGGCACAGTGAGGGTCATCTAGTCCTATCTCCCTGCAATGTAGGAGGCTCCACTAAAGCAACCGTGACAGGTGTCCATCCAACCTCTGCTCAAAAGCCTCCAATGAAGGGGAATCCACTGCGTCTCCTAGGAGACTGTTCCACTGTCAAACAGCTCTTGCTGTTAGAAAGCTCTTCCTGATGTTAAGTCAGAATCTCCTTTCTTGTAACTTGAATCCATTGGTTCTGGTCCAACCCTCTGGAGCAGGAGAAAACAAGCTTGTTCCATCCTCCATTTGACAGCCCTTTAGATATTTGAAGATGGCTAGAACTGATCGTTTGTGGATGGCTTTTGAAAGGAGGCCGAGGCCCACAGGTTGCCCACCCCGGTAGTAAAAGCATCCATCCCTTCCAACAACACCTGGGACAAATAGGAACATAGAAAGCTGCCTTACAGCAAGTTGGACCATTGATCCATCTAGCTCAGCCTAGATGCCTACTGGTTGGCATCAGCTTTCCAGGGTTTCAGGCAGGGGACAATTCCCAGCCGTACCTAGGAATGGAACCTGGGAGGTTCTGTGCACAAAGCAGATTCTCTACCACTGAGCTACAGCTGTTCCCTTAAAATATATGAACAAAGGACGCTGCCTTATACTGATTAGGCCATTGGTCCATGTAGCTCAGTATTGCTTGCAGTGATTGTCAGTGACACGAGATGTCAGCTTGTGATGGATGTCTCCCTGTACCTGCTGCAAAAACCCTCTTTTTGACCCCCCCCCACTTTTTTGCTTTTCTGAAGTCCTCCTCCATTCCTCTGCACATCTGAGATGTTTGGCTCTTCTTTGGAATGATGCAAAATGTTTCCCTTGGATCCGCAGCAGGCTGATTTTCAGTAGCTTTCCTGGTTTGGGGGCAGAAATGTGGAAAAAGGAACAACCCCACCCCCAGTGCCTGCAGAAGTGGTTGCCGCAAAGGATAATTATTCTGCAGAGCCGGTTTGCACCGGCTGTTCCAGGCCTCCAGAGTTGCTCAGTGTGCTTTGTTGAAATCCACAGTGACATCTGTGAACCGTTCATGCTGACGGTGCAGCAATTAATGCGGTGGCGCATGGGGTTGCAGGTGTACAGCAGAGGGAACGGCTTGCGTGCCCAGGACAGCTCTTTGATTTAATACATTGGCTAAGATAAGATATCTTTATTGTCATTGTCCCCTTGCGGGAACAACGAAATTACTCGGTTGCTACATCCACTCAGATAAAGCATTCCGCATAATCCAAAATTACAAAAAGCTAATTAAAAACAGTAATTATACTACAAAATGACAAGTAAAATAAGATGACTTCAAAGTCCGGGCTTTCCATTTAAGGCCAAAATTGCTCTAGAGAAGAAACTGTTCCTGAGACGGCTCGTTCTTGCCTGCATTGTTCTATATCTCCGTCCTGATGGCAGGAGCTGAAAGAAATGGTGACCAGGGTGCGTTGGATCTCTTGATATATCTAGTGCTTTTCTATGGCACCTGGTGGTGTAAATTTGTTCTAAGGTGGTGAGTGAGCAGCCAATAATGCTCTCTGCTGTTTTAATAATTCTACACAGCCCTGCTCTGTCCTGGGAAGTACAGCTTCCGTACCACACACATAAACCGTACGTGAGCACGCTCTGTATGGCACAGTGATAGAAGGCAAGTAGCAGCTTTTGTGGAAGATGGTTTTTCCTTAAAATTCTCAAAAAATACAGTCTCTGCTGCGCCTTCTTCACAAGCCCCCTTGTATTAACACTCCAGGACAGATCCTCCTGTAACTCAATGCCTAGAAATCTAAACGTTGTTACCCTCTCCTTGGTTGAGTGAATGATGTGAGTCTTTGTTGGCATTTTTTTTAATGGTCCTATTGGGTAATTGTTAGCTTAATCTAGAAGCATAGTAAGGTGCTTTATAGAGAGGCAAGCCATTGGGTCCATCTAACTCTGTATTCCCAACACTGCCTGGAGATGCATTTCGGGGTTGAGGCTGGAAACTTTGGCATGCAGAGCTGACACTCTTGTCACTGAGCTGTGACCATGGGAGGCTTTGTGCAAAACATCTGGAGGGCACCAGGTTGTCAATGGCTGCTTTAAATCGGTCTTGTAGTTTATACTTCTCTTTTGCAAAGCACTTGAAAAGCTTTTGTGTGGTTGCTGAGGTCCACTTCCCCATTTAACAGATGGGGTAAATTGAGACTGAAAGCCAGCAGCTTGCTCAAAGCCACAGTGAGCCACAACCCTTCTCCCTACCTCCTACCATATGGAAACTGATTTGAGTGCACGAAAAGGTATGCAGTTTATTGAACTATACCCATGCTTCCTGGAACTTGCGTACAGGGGATTAGGTTACCCTTAGGACCCCTTCCAACTTTGCAGTTCTATCATTCTGCGACCACTTTTGCCCAGGATGCAAGCAGACCTCCAATAGGCTTGGGGGCTAAGTCTCTCCCAAACCATAGCACTTTTATCACCTCTACTTGTAGATGCCAGGGATCAAACCTGGCACCTTCTGAATGTACAGCTTATGCCGCTTCCATTGAACTATGAGGCCATCCATCTGCAATGCTCCCTTTCGATATATAAACTAGGCGTGGGGAGCAGTATCTGTGGAGAAGGTTTAAAAGAGTTTGAGCCTGGCAGAAGAGGTAAACAGCTGGTGCTCTGAGGATGCCTGCCAAGTCTTGGGGAGAAGTTGGAATGTTTTGCAAAACATGATATCACTCGCGGGGGGCTCGTCGGAGGGTGTGTGAGTGTGCGTGCAATCAAAACATTCTTCACACTAAACAGGGCGGCTAGAGGAGCATGCCAACACGCCTGGTAACCTTGTGTCTTACTTTTAGAAGGAAGCCCACAGAAGGCCAACTTACTGGTTGACGCACCATGATGCCGTCTCTGTGTGCGCACATGTGAATGAGCCGGTTGCTGATTTTTGCTAGGGAAGGGTTTGACTTTCTTCCTCTATACATAAAAAATGTAAGGCTGTCATCACGCAGCCCCCACTGGAGGATTTGTAGAGCCGTATCACAAACCGGGATTTGCATGAAGAACAATCCAAGAGGTCAAGAAAAGAAAGCTTAGTGGTTGCATGGGATGGGAAGGGGACACTCTAGGGAGTGAAGGTTAGGGAATGGCAGTGGAGTTGATGAGTAGAGCGAGTTGGAGCACAGCCTCTAGTATGGTGCATACAAATATAAGGCCACAATTGTATTCCTCCCCCGGTCATGTTCAGTTATGGAACGCGTCATTTGCTGTTGCTTCATCTGCCAAAGGTAGCCCCCACTTCCTTTTTTTTAATATGCCTAATCTCATCTGCACTGGGATTTGCCGTATCTGAATGCCATGCTGTGCTTTCAGTTGACAGTGTTGCTGCGGAAAGAGGAAGGAAAGCGAGTAATGCAATACCTGAAAATATTAGTGTGCGTGTTTACAGTAGATGGCTTGAATTGTACAGTAATCAGTGGGTGTTTTGAGTTTGTTTTGTTTTAAGTGTACTGTAATCTGATACGCTTGTGTCCTGTCTTATGTTTCTGTGTACATAATATATATATATATATACAAAAAACAAGCTATTACAGATCCTACATTGCGGAATTTCAGAATTAAGATGCAGTTCAGCTAGTTTGTGGAGGGTGGGAAGCTTAGCAGCAGGAGCTTATTTGAACAAATTAGCTTTATGGAGCCTCCATTTACAGAGGAAGTCTATCTTTCAGGGTGCTTAGGATAAATAACGGGGAGACATCTGTTGCTTTCATGCCCTGTCTTGTGGGCTTTTGGGAGACATCTGTCTTGCTGTCATTTGCTAACCTGATGCTGGGCTCAGTTTGTTTTGCAATTTATTACTGCATTAAATAAAGAAATGGAAGGGAAGGCTCAGGACAGACAAAAGTTATAGCATTTCTGCAAAACAATGGAATCCATCCCTACAAGAGGCAGTGAGGGCCACCAGTTGAGATGGCTTTGTCAAAGAGGATTAGACAAGTTCATGGGAAAGGCTCTCAGTGACTACTAGCCACAATGACTATGTTCTGCCTCTATCCTCTGGTGAGCACTGTATGTTTCTGGACAATGCTAGAAACTCAGATATATAAGCTACATGTCAAACGGCTCCTTAAACCAGAGTTAGTCACCAAAACAGAATGCCTAGGTGCCATTTTTGGGTCCGACAGCTCTGAAATTGTTTTTCAATACAGCCGTTTGATTCCTTAAATTCATTCTGATTGTGCAGATAAAATATACCGGATAGAATTCTACAGGATGTTTTGCTGGTGTGTGAAAATAGTCAAGAGCCAAGGATCCCCAGGCATACACCTCCAGATGGTGGAGATGACAGGATGGCGCCTGGGCATCTTCACTTGGTCATAAGTGGCTGATAGCCAGGTGAAAAATGTTTCCCATTGGGGCATCTGGGTGGCCATTGTGGGAACAGGATGTTGAACTAGATGGGCCTTTGGCCTGATTCAGCAGGACTCTTCTGCCTAACTGGAAACTTTTGTATACAGTAAACCATGTGGCGAACATGTGGCCCTCTGGATCTTGTGTTTATTATTTATTTAGACCAGCCTTTCTGAACCTTGGGTCCCCAGGTGCTGTCTGACTACAGCTCCCATCATCCATAGCTACCAGGACCAGTGATCAGGGATGATGGGAGCTGTAGTCCAACAGCATCTGGGGACCCAAGGTTCAGAAAGGCTGAGCTAGACCTTTTGCACCCTGCTCTTCAGCCAAAAAGGCTCCTAGAGGGGCTTACACACCATCAAAACAGTCTCTGTCCACAGGCTTACAATCTTTTTTAAAAATAAAATAACAACCACGACACACAAGGGGAAAAGGACAGGGAGGGAAAAGTGGGGAAAGCAAACTTGTGCACCAATTATCAAACAGTTGCTGAACTACAGCTCCTATCACCCCTCTCCACACCTAAAATTCAGCAACCTATGGAGATCCAAATGTTCCCCAGACCTGCAATTAATGATTGGTGGTGGGGGAGATCCAGGAACAAGAGCAAAGAGGGGTCTCAAAACCTTCACCTGCCAGCCAGTGACTTGGCCTGGGTGGGTGGGTCATCTGACTGTCAGTCCCCTTCTCTCTCTCTTGGCTTTTCCGTATAATTTTCACATGACCTCTTCTTGGCCTCCTTTGGCAGCAGGCGTAGCTGCTAAGAAGCTCTATAAAAAGCCCTTGGAGAAAAAGCTTAGCATCTTTGTTCCTTTTCTAAAATTGTATAACTGGGGCACAGTGACGGCACCATTGAAGCGAGTAGCCCATTTTATACACTGCCTTCATGTTACCTGCTTTTTTTGAAGGTGCTCCTGTGCCCACCCAGGACCCCATACCATGGCCTGACATCCAATGGATGCCAGCACGCAGTGATCACTGGATTAAATGGCGTGGCCAGGGGATCAGGCCACTCCTGTCATGCACACAAGGTTTTAATTGTCCTTCTTGGCAGTCCAATAATTGGATTTTTTTGCTGCCGCTTAGCCAAGGTTCTAGTCTCTTTGTTGCACAGAGATGCACGCAAGCCATGCATAGTGTTAAAACATGCAAGCCATGCATAGTGTTATTTCAGTAACCAGCATTCATTCCTAGGTGGACATGTTTTCTGTGGGTGTTTGTTTGTTTGTTTGTTTGTTGCACCTAGTCCCTCTTTTCTTCAACTAGATGTGTGCCCATCAGTTGCTTGCTGTAGTGTATTTGCAAGGTAGTGGGGTGCATGATGACCGCAGATGATGATGATGATGATGATGATGATTTATTTATTTGTACCCCGCCCAGCTGGCTGGGTTTCCCCAGCCACTCTGGACGGCTTCCAACAAAGATTAAAATACTGTAGATTAAAATGTCACACATTAAAAACTTCCCTAAACAGGGCTGCCTTCAGATGTTTTCTAAATGTCAGGTACACTGGTACCTCTACTTACGAATTTAATGCGTTCCAAACACACATTTGTAAGTCGAAAAAAATTGTAAGTCGAATCCCATAGGAATGCATTGGGAGAAAAAATTTGTAAGTCGAAGAAACCCTATCTAAAAATTTGTAAGTAGAAAAAATCCTATCTAAACCGCATCCAAGATGGCGGACAGAGCTCCATTTGTAAGTAGAAAAATTCATAAGTAGAGTTATTTGTAAGTAGAGGTACCACTGTAGTTGTTTTTCTCTTTGACATCTTATGGGAGGGCATTCCACAGGGTGGGCGCCACTACTGAGAAGGTCCTCTGCCTGGTTCCCTATAGCTTTGCTTCTCGCAGTGAGGGAACCGCCAGAAGGCCCTCAGCACTGGACCTCAGTGTCCGGGAAGAATGATGGGGGTGGAGACGCTCCTTCAGGTATAGTGGGCCGAGGCCGTTTAGGGCTTTAAAGGTCAGCACCAGCACTTTGAATTCTGATCAGAAACATACTGGGAGCCAATGTAGGTCTTTCAGGACCTTATGTGGTCTCGGCGGCCGCTCCCAGTCACCAGTCTAGCTGCCGCATTCTGGATTAGTTGTAGTTTCCGGGTCACCTTCAAAGGTAGCCCCACATAGAGCGCATTGTAGTAGTCCAAGCGGGAGATAACTAGACCATGCACCACTCAGGCATGGCAGGCAGGCAGGTAGGGGCCTTTGTTTGCGTTTTAGAGGTGCTCCGTTTTTTAAATCTTGAGACTCTCCCTCTCCCTCTCTTCATCTCCCCATGCTGATCCTCTTTTAGGTTCCATGGACATGTGAACAGCACAGGGCTTGTGTACCATGAGGGGGAGGATTGCGACCTGATTGTGTTGGCCTCGGCTGTATTTGCAGAGCTTGAAAGCCAATGTCAAACCTCTGGTTCTGTACACAGAGCAGAGAGAAGCTCAGATAACAGCTGGTCTTCAAAGGCCCCTAGTGTCTTGTCATTCCATGGACTCTGCTCTCCCCCCCTCCCTCTCCCTCTCTCTCTCACACAGACCTGGTACCCAGGTTACAGGTGTGACACAGCAGCCAGGGATTGGGAGCCTTCAGCTCTCCAGATGTTTCACTATGAGTCCCATTATCCTTCACCATTGGTCATGCTGTCTGTGACTGAAGTTCGCTGCAGTCCACCTTTGCTGAACTACAACTTCCATCAGCCCCAGCAAGCATGACCAATGGCCAGGGATGGTGGGAGTTGTATGCAAGGCCAAAGGTTTCCCACACCTGCTTTAGACACAGGCCTTGCCCTCTCCATGCTTTTTGGACATAACCAGATCAGGTTGTTGATTTGTGCGAAATGAGGCTTCCCTGGTGCCTTGGCTCCTGGGAACATGCAAGAAGTTCCTTTTGGAGCACAAAGGGCAAAACGTTCTGCCCCTCTCCTGTCTTTGTCCAGGGCGCAGGTGGCGACGTGACCTGCATGGCTCCTGTCTTGTTTATCTGGGAAGTGGCCCTTTTGATTGTGGAGCGATTTCTGAAGCTGCTTTGCCAGTGGTGGTTGGGTACCATGGCCTACAGCCTGGCAGTCAGCTCAGAGCAGAGTCACAGGGGCAAGAAAAGCAAGTGATGCTCTAGTTTGGGAATGGGGAACCTGTTGAACTCCAGCTCCCAGCAGCCCCAGGATCAGGGATGATGGGAGCTGCAGTCTATCAACATCTGGAGGGCCACAGGGTCCCCACTTGTGGCATAGACAGCACTGAGCTGGATGGACCAATGGTCTGGGTTGGTATACAAGGCAGCTTCCTAGGGCAAGTGGCTATGATTTGTACTCAGCTGTATGAAGTGCAACTAAATAAATTCTTGCTCCTATCTTTTTTAAAGAGTTAGTTTAGAAGGGACAGTTTCTTTTTTTCTGTGTCAAGGCCATGGATAAGCAGCTTTTGTTTGATAGCGTAACCATCAATGGGTTGTTATATGTGTGTGGTTTTTTAAAATCTAGGTTTTCAAAAGTTCAGGGGACCTTTCTTCCCCACCCCTCACCAAGAGTGCATTCTCAAATCAGTTGTGGAACCTCTTCTACATTGCAAAGGATTCTGGAGGAACATTATTATTTATTTAACTAAATCTGTATACCACGTCATTGTAAAAATTCGAAAATTGGCATTGTAATTATTTCATGGGAGTCAGAAGTTAAAAATAAGTTGGCCTACAAAAAAATTTCAGTATATAAAATAGAATTGACAGGTGGTAATAACGCATTTAGAAAATAAAACTGTGTATTAAACGTTAGGTGTCTGGATAAGCTAAACAAAAACAGTTATTAGGAGGTGCAAAAAAGTGTACAGTGAAAGTGCCTACCTAACAAGAGAGTAGTTGCTGCCACTCTGAAAGACTGACCGTTAATGCAGTACATGTAAGCATGCCAGTGTGGTGGATCACAGGTTCAGGACTGATGTCCGTGTGGTTTCTTTCCTTTCATCTGACGTCTTCTACGTTGTTTTTTTCCAGGTGTGGTGGGACGGTGGGCGCCATTTTCACCTGTCCGCTGGAAGTCATCAAGACGAGGCTGCAGTCTTCAAAACTGGCCTTCCGCACAGTCTACTACCCACAAGTCCAGCTGGGCACGATCAGTGGCGAAGGAGTGGTCCGTCAGACGTCCGTCTCCCCGGGCCTCATCCGGGTCCTGAAGTGAGTATAACGGGCTTGGCCAGCTAGAAATGTTAAGCAGCTCCACATGGTGCTAAACGGGGTCCCCCTCCTTTCACTGCGTCCTTGCTTTCTGTTCTTAACCCCGGACTGTCCAGATATGTTTTGCTTCATCTTCTCTCCCCTCTCTCACCCCCCCCCAAACTGCAGATCCATTTTGGAAAAGGAGGGGCCACGGTCGCTGTTCCGTGGGCTGGGGCCCAACCTGGTTGGAGTTGCACCATCAAGGTACGAATCTATTTATTGCATTCCTATCCTGCCATCTTTCCTACAAGGAGCTCAAAGTGGCGCACATACTTCTCTCTTTTTTTATCCTCACAACAACAACCCTGTGAGGTAGGTTAGGCTGAGAGTGAGTGACTGGCCTAACGGAGCTTCAAGGCTAAGTAGGGATTTGAACCCTGCTCTCCCAGGTCCTAGTCTGGCATTCAAGCCACAGCACCATACTGGTTCTCATGTTGCTTTTTAATCTTTCAGAAGCCTTTAATGTACTTGGCTTATAAAAGGTAAAGGTAAAGGGACCCCTGACCATTAGGTCCAGTCGTAGACGACTCGGGGGTTGCGGCGCTCATCTCGCTCTATAGGCCGAGAGAGCCGGCGTTTGTCCGTGGACAGCTTCCGGGTCATGTGGCCAGCATGACTAAGCCGCTTCTGGCGAACCAGTGCAGCACACAGAAACGCCATTTACCTTCCCACCGGAGCGGTACCTATTTATCTACTTGTACTTTGATGTGCTTTCGAACTCCTAGGTTGGCAGGAGCAGGGACCGAGCAACGGGAGCTCACCCCGTCGTGGGGATTTGAACTGCCGACCTTCTTATGAGCAAGCCCTAGGCTCTGTGGTTTAGACCACAGCGCCACCCTCATAACTCTGGTTATATAACTCACCAGAGACTTACCTGGTAGCGGCAAGAGGCAACTGCTACAATTTCCCACGGTCCTTCATAGCATCATTGGCCCAGGAGCATTGTGGGGGAAGTCAGCTTCTCAACAGTCCTGCTGGCAGGTAAATCTACTGCTGAGGATTCTGGGACAGGTGTTGGTGTTGGCAGACCTTGGCAGGGCACAGAGGGCACCTGCCCAAGGTTGCAGGGAGCCAAAACCAGGGCCTTAAAAAATATACAGTGGACTATTTCACTTGCTTGATAGAAATGTGTATTCTGCTCAGTCTTTGCGGTGGGTGGGTGTGAACCAACATTCATGCTGCTCAGAGAAGACCCATTGAAATTAAGGAAAATGACAAAGTTAGGTCTGTAAATTCTAAGGAGTCTACTGTGAGTAGGGTTAATGTTGGGCACAACCTCTAAAGTGGTATACATGCACAACAGAGGGAATCTTGGAGAAGTTCTGTGCATATTGAAGGCATAAATTTGGAAAAACCTTCTGAGTCCATGCCCTTTCCTAGGGTTTTATATTTATTTTATTAGATGTATATCCTGCCTTCATTCCATCATGGAACCCCACCATTTGTGGGGTTCTCAGGCACAAACCAGACCCAGACCAGTGATTAACACATGTCTCCAGATCGTGTTGATCCTAAATATGAAATTCAGTATCTGAATAGTCTCGGCTCTCTTCCTTTAAAAAAAAATTAAAGCAAGGTTTCTAGTCCTCAAGGTTGTCAAGATAGGCTTGAAAGTGTACATGGAATATGTGGTGAACATCTCAGCCAGAAGGGAGTCCTGAACAGGATTATCAGCAGTCAGGGTTGGCTGGGGTACTGCTTTAGAATCCTGCATAGCTCCTAAAACAGGCGAGATACTGCATAATAGGTGTGCATTTTGCAGTGGATTTTCAGTGTCTTAAAAACGACTTCCCAGTTTCTCATTTTTCTCCTTCTTGTACATGCCCCACTCTGGCAACATCTTGCCATCTTCCAGCTTGCTGGACAAGCTTGCACACTCTTTTATTCTCCAGTCAGGGGTAATGATTTAATTGGGAAAGGGAATTTCTCCCCTTCTCCTGCAAAGGCTGACAGCTTAGCCCTGGCCAAAGGAGCCTTTCTCCTTGACAACAATACTGAGATCCCAGCTGAAAGATACATTTGTAGGTTTTGTTTCGTTTTTTTAAAAAAAGCCTTTCAGATGAGAATAGCAGCCTTGTTCTAAAGCTGGAACACTTTGCTAATGGCTCTGGCTCTGGGATCCTTCTTTGGCGCCAGAACTGGGGAGAAAGGAGAGGAGAGGTGGCTGTCCCTCCGCAGAAATAAAACGCTGACCTCCTTCTGTTTGCTTGCCAGGCCCTAAGGCACTATTGATACCCAGTCACTATTTATCTAGGCCTAAACTACCTCCAGGCCCAGCCCACCTATGAGGTGGGGTGAAGCCATTGCCTCAGGTGGTAGAAGTCCTCAAGGCCAAGGTGTACCCACAGGCTCCCTGCTGCCTCCAGCGCCAACACTGAAATCTCGCAAGATCTTGAGAAGCACGCGGGATCTCACGAGATTTCTGCAACATCTTGCCGGAAATCGGCACCAGTTCTGATGCCACTTCTCCACCACCAGCGAGACGGGCGGCAGGGTAAGGCGGAACTTCCTGTTTCGCCCTAAGTGGTGAAATGGGACATGCCACCCCTGTCTACCTTGCAGGGTTGTTGTGAGCACAAAATGGGATTGGAGGCTGCCCTAGAGCTCCTTGGAGGAAAAATGAGATGTTAGTAAAATACATAAAGTATTAGCTTAGTCTGTATTATTCATGTGTGTGCTGTATTAGAAAAAAGTGGGGGGGGGCATATATTGCCACTCTTTTTGGCTAAGAAGGGCACAGCAAGTAATCAGAGCAGTGCAAGCCATCTTCTGGATCTGGCGAGTCCAGAACATCTCTGGCTGCGGGTGCAAAGCCTCTTTTCCCCACAATGTACTGCGTTTCTCGTAGCTACAGCTGACTCTTTTTTCTTTTCTTTTTTTGAGCTGTTGTGGAAAATGCATCCTGTGGGGCTGTTGGGAGTTGTAGTCCCAAACCACAAAGTGAAGTCTGTGCTCAGATGATCAGACAAGTGGAAAGTGTTTGAATAAAAATGGTCATTCTAACATTCTGCCTATTTTTGTTTGCCATATTATTATTATTATTATTATTATTATTATTATTATTATTATTAAGACGGGCTGCATGAGGTTTTTCTTTTTAATGAGGTTTGAAAAGGTGAGAGGCCATTGCTTTACAAGGACACCCACTCTCGGTCAACCTGACTTTGCCTCTCCAATTTATGATTAGAACTCAGAGCCCTTTCCCCCACCCCTCCTCTTACCTCTCCCGCAGGGCCGTCTATTTTGCCTGCTACTCCAAAGCCAAGCAGCAGTTCAATAACATCTTTGTGCCGAACAGCAACATCGTCCATGTCTGCTCAGCAGGTTCTGCAGGTTTGTAATCCTAATCGAAAGGGATGTAGTTTACCAGCCAGCGCTTTTTATCAAGATGCATTGAACTGTGCCTCTATTGGGACCAACCAGGCTAAGGGGTTGGCAGCCTGGCAGCCTCAGGGTGTGGGTGGGAAGACCTTTTTGGCCCAACAGGCTGGATCTTTACCTCCTCCCCCTCCCCGCAACAGGATAACTTTGACAGGTGGGTGGGACCATCCACCTTGCAGTCATCTGACATCAGAATGCTAGCCGAGGCAGGTAGAATTGACTGGCGAGCAGCCTGGCTGCAAGTCCATTGTTATCATTAAATTTATTACTCACTCTTCACCAGCAGATCCCAGGGCAGGTTACACTTATTTAACATTTAAAACAGTTAAAATAGACGACAAATCACAGCTACAAGGTGGGCTCTGAAAACTCGTGTCTCAGGTGTCAAAAGCCAGGGTAAAGAGGTGCATCTTCAGCATTCGCTGGACGCTGTACAGCAATGAAGTCAGGCACACCTTTAAACTAGGAGTGAATAAATACAAGGCCAAATTCTAGATACAATTGTAGAGTTGGAAGGGACCACAAGGGTCATCTAGTCTATCCCACTACAATGCAGGAATCTTTTGCCTAACATGGGGCTCAAACCCACGACAATGAGATCAACAAGAGTCTCACGTTCTGCCACAAAGCCATGAGATCATGCTTGGTGTTGGTGGGCTGTGTATTTCATTTCTCAAATTTATATCCCGCCCACGCTCCCAAAGGAGCCTGGGGAGGTAGACACTTGTGTAATGAAAAAGTACAATTAAAAATAAAAGTGTATTTGAAAAATGTTAAAACTTTTGAACCAGGTGTAACCAAGTCATATGTTTGGGTCGGCCTTTCAAAACAGGAAAGGCGTGCTGAAACGAATGAGGTTAATTTCCCTAGTTATCACTTCCAGGTTTATTTATTTAAGGATTTTAAACAAACTGCTTAAAAAATAAACCTCTAAGCAGTGTACGTTAAATATTGCACCGAGTTTGGCTTTGCCTAACTGAAGCCATGTTTCCTTAATTTTGCCTGGTGTGAGAGTGACTTAAGAGAAGTGAAGTCTTGTTTGAACATTGCATGTATGTTTGAACGGTGCACGATCAGTCCAGTGGCCCATCTATTCCAGCATCCTGTTCCCAACTAGATGTCTGTGGGAAACCAGGAAGCAGAAACTGAGTGCAACAGCAGGGTTCTCCCCACATGTGATTCCCAGCTACTGACTTCCTCTTTGCGAAAACAACAGTGTGTGAAAAGGGGAGCAACAAGAATCAAACAAAGAGGACTGCTCAGTTTCCTGCTGTCTCTCAAATAAGGGAGGTGCCTCCCTTTCCAGTTCACCTGTGTCCATTTCCTTTCTTTCTGTCTTTTTTTTTTTTTTGCATTGGATCAGAAGTGCCGATCTCCAGGCCCAGAGCAGCTGTGTGTGTATTGCAGCCGCTCTCCAGTTACACAAGCTGCTATCCAGCTCAAGCCAGAGCAGAGCTTGAAATAAACCAAGTGTTACATGGGCCGCTTACATAACTTTGGAGACATGTGCCTTTCTGCAGAAAGCTACTGGGAAACGCGGATATACATCTCTATTAATTTGATCTGGCCATTTTTCCTGCTCAGTTGGTTTTTACATGTTTCTACCGCGTGTATGCAAATTTGCAGTGGTTGATGCAAATAATTGCCTGGCTTCCTGTTAACAGCTGAGTGCTGCTGCTCAGAGGGAGAGCACTTGTTTTGCATGTAGAAGGTCCCAGGTTCAATCCCTGTCATCTCCAGGTCAGAAATGACTTTTTACCTGCAGCCCTGGTGAGCCACTGCCAGTCAGTGTAGACAACACTGAACTTTAGGGACCCAGTGGTCTGACTCCGTATAAGGCAGCTTCCCATTTAAATCAGTCCTTTATGCAGAACCATGAGGACTACTTTATTTTTTAGCAGGAGGGCCTTTAGCTCCGCGGTGGAACACCTGCATTGCATGCAGAAGGTCCCAGGTCCAACCCCCAGCATCTCCAGATAAAGGCTGGGGTACAAGTCCACAGAGCCACTGCCAGCCCATATAAACAGTACTGTGCTAGGTGGACTTAAGAGCCTGATTTGGTGTAAGGCACCTTCCTGTCAATCCCTGGGGTCTGTTCCCCCCCCCAAAAAAAAGATCAGGTAACAGGTGTTGGGAGAGATCACTTGTATGAGACTGTAGAAAAACACTAGAATCATAGAATCATAAGAGTTGGAAGAGACCACAAGGGCCATCCAGTCCAACCGCCTGCCAAGCAGGAAACACCATCAAAGCATTCTTGACATATGGCTGTCAAGCCTCTGCTTAAAGGTAAAGGGACCCCTGACCATTAGGTCCAGTCGTGACCGACTCTGGGGTTGCGCGCTCATCTCGCATTATTGGCCGAGGGAGCCGGCGTATAGCTTCCAGGTCATGTGGCCAGCATGACAAAGCCGCTTCTGGCAAAGCAGAGCAGCACATGGAAACGCCGTTTACCTTCCCGCTGTAGCGGTTCCTATTTATCTACTTGCACTTTGACGTGCTTTCGAACTGCTAGGTTGGCAGGAGCTGGGACCAGGCAACGGGAGCTCACCCCGTCACAGGGATTCGAACCGCCGACCTTCTGATCAGCAAGCCCTAGGCTCAGTGGTTTAACCACAGCGCCACCTGATGGCAAGAATGCCATCAAAGCATTCTTGACATATGGCTGTCAAGCCTCTGCTTAAAGACCTCCAAAGAAGGAGACTCCACCACACTTCTTGGCAGCAAATTCCACTGTCGAACAGCTCTTACTGTCAGGAAGTTCTTCCTAATGTTGAGGTGGAATCTTCTTTCTTGTAGTTTGAATCCATTGCTCCGTGTCCGCTTCTCTGGAGCAGCAGAAAACAACCTTTCACCCTCCTCTATATGACATCCTTTTATATATTTGAACATGGCTATCATATCTCCCCTTAACCTTCTCTTCTCCAGGCTAAACATACCCAGCTCCCTAAGCCGTTCCTCATAAGGCATTGTTTCCAGGCCTTTGACCATTTTGGTTGCCCTCTTCTGGACACGTTCCAGCTTGTCAGTATCCTTCTTGAACTGTGGTGCCCAGAACTGGACACAGTACTCCAGGTGAGGTCTGACCAGAGCAGAATACAGTGGTACTATTACTTCCCTTGATCTAGATGCTATACTCCTATTGATGCAGCCCAGAATTGCATTGGCTTTTTTTAGCTGCTGCATCACACTGTTGACTCATGTCAAGTTTGTGGTCTACCAGGACTCCTAGATCCTTTTCACATGTACTGCTCTCAAGCCAGGTGTCTCCCATCCTGTATTTGTGCCTTTCATATTTTTTTTTGCCTAAGTGTAGTACTTTACATTTCTCCTTGTTAAAATTCATCTTGTTTGCTTTGGCCCAGTTGTCTAATCTGTTAAGGTCATTCTGAAGTGTGATTCTGTCCTCTGGGGTATTAGCCACCCCTCCCAATTGGTGTCATCTGCAAACTTGCTCAGGATGCCCTCAAGCCCATCATCCAAGTCATTGATAAAGATGTTGAATAAGACTGGGCCCAAGACAGAACCCTGTGGCACCCCACTAGTCACTACTCTCCAGGATGAAGAGGAGCCATTGATGATCACCCTTTGGGTTCGGTCAGCCAGCCAGTTACAAATCCACTGAATGGTAGCATTGTCTAGCCCACATTTTACCAGCTTCTTTACAAGAATATCATGGGACACCTTGTCAAAGGCCTTGCTGAAATCAAGATAGGCTATATCGACAGCATTTCCTTCATCTACCAGGCTTGTAATTCTGTCAAAAAATGAGATCAGATTAGTCTGACATGACTTATTTTTCAGAAACCCATGCTGACTTTTAGTGATCACAGCGTTCCTTTCTAGGTGCTCACAGACCGTTTGCTCAATGATCTGCTCTAGAATCTTTCCTGGTATTGATGTCAGGCTGACTGGGCGGTAATTGTTTGGGTCAGACTAAAGTCAGAGTTGATAATGTTATACCTGATGGGCCAATGGACAGGTGATCTAAGGTATTATCGCCCACCCTTTTTCCTCTGCCCCAAAGCCACCTCTGTTGATCACATCCAGAAGTGGACAGATGGCTCAACAATGCCACCTAGAGCTCCTGCATAGGTGGTACACACACTTTCATGTATAGATGTTATCTGAATTTGTAATGGCAGCTTGAGATGTTCCACCTGTCCTGGACACAACTGAAACCTACAGGAAATCAGGAAATGACAATGGGTGCTTTAAAAAATTGGAAGGGTGGATTTAGATTTGTGTTTAGTGCTGAGCACACACGCACAAAGACATTTGGATACCTACTTTTAAACTGGTTTTCAAAAAACTGTCCCCAGCAGAGATGAAAGAAACAACATTAAATAAACTATTTTCCATACAAGGACTGCAGGAGGTTATTCGTCTTTGAAAAATGGAAGCTTCTGTCAGGCTGTTGCTCCATCTAGCTCAGTGCTGTCTGCACTGGCTTGCAGCACCTCTCCAGGGTTTCAGGCAGGGAGTCTTTCCGAGCCCTACCTGGGATCTTTTTGCATGCAAAGCAGAGGCTTTGCCACTGAGCTACTTGTAAGTGATGTTCCTTGGATGTGCAAGAGATGCTTCTTCTCAAGTTAGAGCTGTATATTATCTACAGCAAGCATCCCCAAACTGCGGCCCTCCAGATGTTTTGGCCTACAACTCCCATGATCCCTAGCTAACAGGACCAGTGGTCGGGGAAGATGGGAATTGGTAGTCCAAAACATCTGGAGGGCCGAAGTCTGGGGATGCCTGATCTACAGTTTTATTACGTGCGCTTTGTGATTAAGCGGAATAAAAACCTTTCTAAATCTTTGTAGTTATTGGTTTGTTTTGTCCTTACTATGTATTTTGTGTTTTATCTTGTATTTTTATGCTGTGAACCACCCTGAGATCTTTGGATGAAGGGCAGTATGCATATTTAATACATACTTGAAATACATTTAATACATACTTGAAATACGTGAGGTGGTACCTCCTGCAAGGTACCTGCTGCAGCAGAAAAGGCACACATCTTAAAAACCAAGATGCTTCTTGATGCTTCTTATCCATATACAAACTTCTTGCAGACTACAGTGTTGTTGTTGTTGGTGGTGTTGTTGTTGTTGTGAAGATTTGTATACCTCCCTTTATTTGTAGATAAAACACGCAAAATGCATAATAAAAATAAGAACAAAAACAAACCCATAATCCCCCCTCCCACAACACATTTAAAAGGGCACTGGATGTCAATCAGCCTGGTGCCTAAAGGTGTGTAATGAAAGTGCCAGCCGAACCTCCCTGGGGAGAGCATTGCACAAACTGCTGCTGCAGAAAAGGCCCCATCTTGTGTTGACACCGCTTGTAGAGGAGGCACACAAAAAAGGAACTCAGGGGATGATCTCAGGGTCTGGGTAGGTTCATACAGAGACCCTGAGGTCTTGCGATCCTGAGCCGTTTAAGGCTTTATAGGTCAAAACCAGCACTTTGACTCGGGCCCAGAAACTACAGTAATTGGCAGTCAGTGCAGTCGATGACAGCCCTTTTTATTTAATATTTAATAGTTTTGTTTGCACAAAGAAATCTGCTTAGGAACACTGTAAGCTGTCATATACAACCAGGTTTGTACCATCGGTGCATGTAGTCCCAGGTTGGTCAATGCTGTGCCCTCCAGGTGGTGGGAGTGCAGCCCCCATCATCTCTTGAGTCCCAAGCTGCACTGACTGGAGCTGATGGGAGTTGGGAGTCTGGCAATATCTGGTGGGCCACAGGTTCCCCTTCCCATTTCTAAATAGTCTAAATAAAAGCCAGAGCAGATACTTGTGCTTCCTGCATAGTGGTCCTAGGAGCCTTTAGTCCAGGGTTGGGGATGCTGTGGCCCTCTGGATGTTTCTGAACTACAACTCCCATCATCCCTGACCATTGACCTAATGGGAGTTGTAGTCCAAAGTACATAGAGCTAGGATGGGGCCCCTGTGGCCCTCTGGGCTTTCCTGGACTACAACTCTGAACTACATCTCTGACCTTGGCCATGATAGCTGGGGCTCATAACGAGTTTCCCTGTCCCTGATTTGGTCCAATATCATCTACTTGTGTCTGGCATCTTACACGGACAGGGAGAGATCTTTCCACTCATTGCTAACCAATCTGCTTTAACTGACAATGTGCCCGGGACTTTCTGCAAGTGCCCTGTCACCAGGCTGCCTTTTTCCCGGCTGTCCTTTCCTTTTTCTCAGTGCTTTGACAAGTTAACCAATTTCCTTCTCCCTCATCTGTTTTGCAGCCTTTATCACAAACTCGCTGATGAACCCCATATGGATGGTGAAAACCAGGATGCAGCTGGAAAGGAGGTAATCCCAGGGGCTGAGCTGGTGAAAACAGCACCTAAGGGAAAGGAAGGTGTATTTGCAAAGGTTGCTCTGAAAGACAGGCATAGCTTGGGGGGGGGCTTTTCTGCTTGGGGGCTGCATCTCATCCTGGGCCGCTGTCTCCCTCAGCTGTGTCACCTAGGGGCAGCCACTCCACCAAGCTGCCTCAGCAGGAGAGATAGGCAGGAGAAGACTTCTTTCATCACCTCCTTGCCTTTGAACGGTGTCAGCTGGTCTTTATGGGAAAAACTGTTTAGAAACAGTTTGGATTTTGGTTTTCCTCTTCCCTCCCTGTCCACTTTCCCTTGTGTGCTGTGTGTGATTGTTTGTTTTTTAAGATTGAGAGCCTGCAAGTAAGGGGACTGTCTTGTTTCGACAGTGCATCAGCCACCCTAGGAACCGTTTTGACCGAAGAGTAGGGTGCAAATCCTCTAAATAAATAAAGAAATATAAAGTGCCTTTTAAAATTGGAATAAATGGATGGTTATTCATTTTTCGGGATGGAGGGTGATGGGAGAAATTCTGGGTTGCAGCTAATGCTGGTTCTACAAGAGTAAATTCATGACTGGCTTCGGAGTCTAGTCCTCGTGGAGTAGGACTAGAACACCTATAGACCATCGGTCACGTATGTTGATTCACGTAAGGTACTGATTGCTGTCTCTCTCCACCCCACCTGCCTTTTTGCATTCCAGAGTCAGAGGTTCGAAGCAGATGAACGCGCTGCAATGTGCTCGCTATGTCTACCAGACAGAAGGAGTCCGCGGCTTCTATCGGGGCCTGACTGCCTCCTACGCTGGGATCTCTGAGACCATCATCTGCTTTGCAATTTATGAGAGTCTGAAGAAGCACGTGAGCGAGGTCCGGTTGGCCCCTTCTCCCGCTGGCGGGACAGAGCGGAACTCCACAAATTTCTTCGGATTGATGGTTGCTGCTGCCATTTCTAAAGGCTGCGCATCGTGCATTGCTTACCCACATGGTACGTGAGCTGCACCCTTTGCTGGACTGGCTTCCATCCAGGCACTGACCTCCTTCAGTTCATCTTCCTGAGATTCCCTAAGCTATTTATTTATTCCCATTCATTCATTCATATTCAAGTTGCTAGCCCTTATGGTTGGTTGTACAACAGGGATGAGGAATCTGGTCCAGGCCTGGTGCCTGCCAGGGTCCAAAACTGACTGCAGGGCCATTTCCCCCAAACCACGCCCATCTGCCTGTCAGCTGATGTCGCTTGTGACATTTGGTCGGTGGAAGGGCAGGGTTGAATCCTGCATTTGCTGTGAACATCTGTTCTCAGAGCGGGTGGGCTGGCATCCAAACTGAGCAGGATTTAACCCTAGGATTTAAGCAGGATTTAAACCACAGCAGGGAACAAAACTGAGTGGGATTTAACACACACACCCCTTGCACACAAACACTTATTCACTGATGGGGGGTGTTAAATCCTTTTCGGATCAGCTGAATTTCTTGCAACCCCCTTCCTGATTTGGGAAATGGTTTGCATGGAACCCCCTCCTAAAAGCAATGGGGGCCAACTCGGTTTTAGCATTGCCTTGAGACCCATGTTCAGGACTTGAAAGCACCTTGCACCAGATATTATTGTGGAATTGCCAGTTTTGATAAGGATCTAGCCCGTGGAGCTAAAATGGTTCCCAACGCCTGCTGGGAGGTATGCTAGAAAAGAGGATGCGTGATACCTGGTTGTTTGGTAGGTGTGCCCTTGTCCCCTCTTGCAAAACAAAATTCTGCAAAAACAGCAGCCTATGCAAATACAGAAAGTTCATATTCTAAACTTGTTTCTTACAAGCAAAACAGTTTGCCACTACACTATACCAGCAGCTAACTCTCTGAGGAAAACTTGAAATGGGCATTGCAGGGGTATGGGCTAGATGACCCTTGAGGTCCCTTCCAACTCTTCAATTCCTGTTATTCCAACAGCTTTAATTTGTCTCTCTTTCCTACCCTAGAGGTTATACGGACAAGACTACGGGAGGAAGGCACCAAGTACAAGACGTTTGTCCAGACAGCGCGGCTGGTGTTTCAGGAAGAGGGCTACTTGGCCTTCTACAGAGGACTCTTTGCCCAGCTCATGCGGCAGATCCCAAACACGGCTATTGTCCTGTCTACCTACGAGTTAATAGTGTACCTGTTAGAAGACCGAGTTAAGTAGCCGACCAAGACTTGAATTAAAAAAGCACTCAGACAAACAAACAAAAAACTGTTAAAACTTCCACAGGCCAGTTTCTTCTCAAAGAGCCGTTTCAAACAGTCGGACAGGACTGGAGAGTTGGAAAAATCATGGATCATTTTGCTTGATAACGCGCTCTCTTTTAAAAATTTTATTTTCTGCTCTCTTTCTTTATTTTCCTCCTTAGGGGATTCATGCTTTCTGAAAGGTGTTGATGTTTAAATGTTAATAGTTAATTATTACATTTTTTTAACTTAAAAGAGACGAGGTTCAGAAATTAAAAACGACAAAACTAAATTAAAATCACTATTTAATTTACATAACACACCTTGGGTCGTTCATCTATTACCTCCACCCCCCACCCCAATGAAGCAAAACTTGTTGGATGGGATGTTTGGAAGAATTGTTGTTGTTGTTTAGTCGTTTAGTCGTGTCCGACTCTTCGTGACCCCATGGACCAGAGCACGCCAGGCACTCCTGTCTTGCACTGCCTCCCGCAGTTTGGTCAAACTCATGTCGTAGCTTCGAGAACACTGTCCAACCATCTCGTCCTCTGTCGTCCCCTTCTCCTAGTGCCCTCAATCTTTCCCAACATCAGGGTCTTTTCCAAGGATTCTTTTCTTCTCATGAGGTGGCCAAAGTATTGGAGCCTCAGCTTCACGATCTGTCCTTCCAGGGAGCACTCAGGGCTGATTTTCTTAAGAATGGATAGGTTTGATCTTCTAGCAGTCCATGGGACTCTCAAGAGTCTCCTCCAGCACCATAATTCAAAAGCATCAATTCTTCGGCGATCAGCCTTCTTTATGGTCCAGCTCTCACTTCCATACATCACTACTGGGAAAACCATAGCTTTAACTATACGGACCTTTGTCGGCAAGGTGATGTCTCTGCTTTTTAAGATGCTGTCTAGGTTTGTCATTGCTTTTCTCCCAAGAAGCAGGCGTCTTTTAATTTCGTGACTGCTGTCACCATCTGCAGTGATCAAGGAGCCCAAGAAAGTAAAATCTCTCACTGCCTCCATTTCTTCCCTTTCTATTTGCCAGGAGGTGATGGGACCAGTGGCCATGATCTTGGTTTTTTTGATGTTGAGCTTCAGACCATATTTTGCGCTCTCCTCTTTCACCCTCATTAAAAGGTTCTTTAATTCCTCCTCGCTTTCTGCCATCAAGGTTGTGTCATCTGCATATCTGAGGTTGTTGATATTTCTTCCGGCAATCTTAATTCCTGCTTGGAATTCATCTAGTCCAGCCTTTCGCATGATGAATTCTGCATATAAGTTAAATAAGCAGGGAGACAATATACAACCTTGTCGAACCTTGGAAGAATAGTATTTTGTAATCTCAGAAGAGGCTTCACAAACATAGAAATTGGTGCCTAGTATGATTTCACACAGAGAGAGTCTTGGGTTTGCTTTTTTAAAAAACAAAAATCAAGTCTCTAGACCTGATGTTTACGGTAATAATATTAGCTTTAAGCCGTTATGGGGACCCTGTGGCCCTCCAGATATTGCTGGCCTAGATTAGGAACTCCAGGTCATCTCTGGCCATTGTAGTCCAACATATTGAGCAGGGATGGGGAAGCTGTGGGTGTTGCTGGAATACAATTCCCATCGTCCCTGACCATTGGCCTTGCTGGCTGAGATGGGATCTGGAATCCTAGAACATCTGGAGGGAACGTTTTATGACACCATAGTGTTTGTAATGGCTAAATGGAACCCTCCCATGTTCAGGGTTATTTTCATCATCGCTCCCATCTAATAGCAAAGTCAGCTGGACTGGTTTATAGTCAAAACAGGGCTGGCTGGGAAACAAGGAGACATTAGTTTGCAAAAGTCCAAAAAATATTGGGGGTAGAAGACTCAAAAGCGTACAGAAATGGCTTGGCGAGGACTGAGCGAGCTCAGCAGCCCACCAATCACTTAACAGATATAATATATACCTCTCTGGCATAGCTGCCAAGTTATCCCTTTTTTAAAGGGATTTTCCCTTATGCTGAATAGGCTTCCTCGCGAGAAAAGGGAAAACTTGGCAGCTATGCTCTCTGGGTGTCGTGGAACTGAAAATCCCATCATCCTTGCTGGCCAGGGCTGATGGGAGTTGTAGCTCAGCAAGAGCCAAAAGTTCCCCACACCCAACTTTTCATTCATTTATTCCGAACTGCACGGAATATATATTCTGTTTGGGGTTGGGGAGAATGGATAAAATCCTCTTGCCTAAGAGCTTACAGCAGACTGTTGCCTCCATCCCTTTCTTGTGGGTTTTCTAGGTGCCCCACTTGGACGGCTTTGAAAGAAGATTGAATGAATTCATGGAGGATATCAATGGCTACTCACCCTGGTGGCTACGGTCCACCTCCACTGCCAGAGGCAGCAAATGCTTCTGAATACCAGTGGCTGAGAACCACAGGTGGGAAGAGTTGCTGGTTGGGGTGAGGTCCTGCTTGCGGGGCTTCTCCCAGTGGCACCCATATGTGCTAGTGGGAACAAGGTGCTAGACAAGATGGGTCTCTGGGTGAGTGAACAGGTGTACATCCACAGAATCATTCTAGTCTAACCCCCTGCAATGCAGGAATCTCAACACGAGCATACATGACAGATGACCACCCAACCTCTGCTTAAAAACGTCCAAGGAAGGAGAGTCCACCACATCTTGTGGGAGTCTGTTCCACTGTCAAACAGCTCTTACTGTCAGAAAATTCTTTCTGATGTCCAGTCAGAATCTCTTGTTACTTGAATCCATTGGTCAGGGTTCTAGTCACACATTCTGAATGAATTAGTCAATTGGGTGGGGGTCAGGTTGCGACAGGGGCATCTAATTTTTCTTGACCTACCCACCCTCCTCTGTGCAGTTGCTCTACCTCATGCCTGGTGTGCCGGCCCTTGAAAGCTTCCCCATGTGGAAATGCATCCCCCTTTCAGTTCATTATAAGGCAGGAAAAATAAAGTAAATATATACTGTATACAAAACGGCCCAAGTAACTTTTTCTCAGAGTAGACCCACTAAAGTTAATGCGCATGACTAACTGGGTCCATTCATTTCAATGGGTCTCATCTGAGTAGGACTTAAATGGATGCAGCCCACATCATTTCCTTCCTCCTGAGTGTGCGGGGAGCCAACAACCTCTATGAGTCATTCCCACGATCTCCTTTTTTCTCTCCTTCCCGGTTGCCTCGACTCCGCGTTACCACCGAGAGGGAGTCGTGGACTGAAAAGGTGGGCGACCGGGGGGGGGGGGAGTGTTCGTGCTCGCCTCTGCTGCCGCCGCGTGAAAGGCCAGCATCGTGCCAGTCTGCGCGCGTGAATCAGCTTTTGAGAGGAGGGGAGTTTGTCCAAGCACGAAAAGCCAGCTTTAAAAACGGTCTTGCTTCCTCCAAGGTCCTGCCACAAGCACGGATCACGCATTTCAAAGGTGTGAGTCGTGACGGATATTTTCGATTTGCCAGCCGGGGGCGTGGAAGTCTCTTGCTTCCTTTTAAAATTTATTAGACTGAGCTGCTCAAGTTTTTTTTTTAAAGATAAATAAAGGGCGATCCGCTTGATTTTTGACGCCACTCTGGGTGAACACACATAAAAGGTTTGCTTATTTTCGTCATTATTCCACCATGGGGTGAGCAGTGCTCCGTACCCTGAATCGTTTGGATGTGCGCGCGTGTGCAAATCTCCCACTTCCACGTGCTGCGTAAAAGAATCGCCACCTCGGATTCCTTTTTCTTTCCCCGCGCCGCCTCCAGCCATGCTTAGCCGCGCCTCGTGCCGGTGATTGGAGGCGAGGCAGCCAGCGGCGGGTATATGCGAGAAGGGGGCGGATCGGTGCCTCCTGGAAGAGGAGGAGCGGCGGCGGCGGCAGTGGAGGGAAGGTCATACCGCTTTATAGAAAGAGGGGAGGAGAAAAGGAGCCGCTCCAATTTCCCGCTGTTTCTACTGAACCGGGCGGGGGGTAACGCTCTTGATCAACGCGTTCCGCCTTTGGCGCTTTTTATGGATTTGCTGTGTTATACACGACGCGCGCGCGGGCTCGCTTTCTTCTAATTGTTCAAAGCGTTGGAACATTTGGAGCAGAGGGCGCCGCGCGCGGCGGGGGAGTGAGGCGTGGAGGTGAGAAGGGAGCCGGGCGCGCGATTGGACACTCCGCGTTCTAAAGCGGCTGCTCGTTACTCAGCGTTCCGAAAGGCTCGGCCGAGCATTCCAATCCGCATCCGGCGCTTCTCTCCTCCTCCTCCTCCTCCTCCTCGCGCTCTGAAAGCTGCAACTGAACGTTCTAAGAACGCCCCCCCTCGACGCGTTCTAAGAGGAGGCGCCGTTCTTTCTTTGCTGAGCGCGCGGTAGAAACAGCCTTTTATTTTTTTCCCCTTCTCCTTTCGCGACCGCCCCCTCGCACGAGGGATCCGAGCAGCGGTCGTTGCAATTCCGTCCCCCCCCCCCGCTCCCTTTTCAGTTCCCTTTCCCTCCTCCTCCCTAAGCCTTTTTTCCCGCAGAGCCCAGCGGCCATGGAAGGAGTCGGCGCGCTGCTGGCCGGCTGCCCCACCGCCGGCCTGGCCGGGGGCCTGGGGGTGACGGTGTGCGCCGCCGCCGGCGGAGTCCTCCTGTACAAAATCGCTCGGAGGTAAGCTTTGCATTATTTTAAACGTAAGCGTGTCCCACGAAATTGCGATCGAGGCAGTAATAGTAATTATAATATATATAAAAGATCCACCGCGGATTAAGCTGCCTCCAGGAGGCGAGCATGCTTTGGGAGGCCCAGCGAGGCAAGCTGGGCGGGGTTGCCGCCTTAAGCCTTCGGAAGGGGAGCGACCATGCTTGAGACTCTCCTCCCTTTGATTTGAAATGCCGGGATCTTCCTGCGGGAGGGCGAGTCTTTCCTCCCGCCTCTTTGCTTCTCTTGTTTCTTTTTGGGAGAGAGGAATATATTTTTAAATGTCCGGGGTTTTTTTCGGGAAGGGGGAGGTGAAGTCCCGCCCCCTTCCGGAGTCAGGAACCGCTTGTAGAAAAGGGTGCAATCCGAACGCGTTTCAATGAATGCTGAGTTAGCTTTATTAAAAAATGACCACAAAAGTTTTACAGTGATGAAAGACGGAAGCTGTCTTTTAATTGAGGCGGAACTGACAACCTACCTATCTCAGTGTTGTCAGCACGGCCTGACAGGTGTGTCTCCACGCTCTACCTGGAGAATCCGTTGGGGATTAAACATGGGATCTTCTGCGTGCAAAGCTGATGCTCTTACCACTGTGCTCTAGCCCCCCCCCCCAAATAGAGCCAAGATTCTAGTCTTCGTGGTGCTGCATAAAAGCTGCCTTGAGTCAGACCCTTTGTCTGTCTCGCTCAGTAATCTTCTACAGTGATTCCAAGCAGCTTTCTAGGGTTTCAGCCCTTCCTAGCCATACTGATTGTATATTGAAATTTACACGGTCCTGTGTTGCTCAGTGGATTTAAACCGGAGTTGTGAGCGGATAAGCATATAAGGGGTGGTTGTGCACAAGAAGTGCCCTTGCAGTATCCCTGTTCTCTCATCTTTGTTCCATGTCCAATACAGTGTTAGAAACTCAGATATATAAGCTTGGCTGTGCATCTTGAAAGCCTGCTTAAAAGTTGGGTCTAAACCAACCTTCTGTGGCCCTTGAGATGCATGGGACTACAAATCTCATCATCCCAGCCTGTGGGCGATGCTGGCTGCGGCTGGAGGCAGTCTTAGGAACTCAGATACATAAGGTAATCACCAAATAGCACCTTAAACCTGGGTTGCGGTCACCACAATGTAATGTCTGGGCACCTTTTTCCAGTGAATTGTTATTAAAATTTATTAATTTCATTTCTATGCCGCTTTGCATCTTAGAAAACAATCTCAAGGTGGTTTGCAACACATTAAAACATCAAACCAAACAATCCAGACTGAAACAAATTCAAGCTTTCGGGAAAATATTTCAGATCCTTCTCTAGGTGACATTTTGCTTTCCCCATACTGTATTTATTTACCTACGTAATTTATAGAGCTGTCCTGTCACATAGCAGCAGGACTCTAGGAAGCCAGTGTGGTGTAGTGGTTAGAGCAGGAGTCAGCAACCTTTTTCAGCCATGGGCCGGTCCACCGTCCCTCAGACCATGTGGTGGGCCGGACTATATTTTTTGGGCAGGCAGGAAATGAACAAATTCCTATACCCCACAAATAACCCAGAGATGGATTTTAAATAAAAGCACACATTCTACTCATGTAAAAATACCAGGCAGGTGCCACAAATAACCCAGAGATGCATTTTATATAAAAGGACACATTCTACTCGTGTAAAAACACGCTGATTCCCAGACAGTCTGTGGGCTGGATTGAGAAGGCGATTGGACCGCATCCGTCCCACGGGCCTTAGGTTGCCTACCCCTGGGTTAGAATGTCAGACTAGGACCTGGGAGGTTCAAATCCCTCCTCGGCCGTAAAGCTCACTGGGTGACCTTGGGTCAGTCATGGCCTCTTAACCTACTTTACAGGGCCGTTGTAGGGATTAAGTGAAGAGAAGCGTGGACCATGTAATCCTTGGAGAAAAAGGTGGGATATAGTTGCAGTAAATAAGTGCTTCTGCTTACCTGCTTTAAAAAGTTGGAGAGGCCAGCTAGATGGTGTTAGTCGCCAACCTGGCATCCAGACATCTGTCTCCACATGGTCACAATTGGACCCAGCAGCAAAACACACCTGGTGCCTGGCTAATTTCTAACACTGGAGGGTGTCAGGTTGGCGAAAGCCCGGCCCAACCGTTGGATGCTTTGGGTAACATTTTGCTTCTGTGGGTCACTGTGGACATAAGAAACTGTCCAGGTGGACACAAGCTTGCTGATCCCATAAGGACTGTGATTCTCAAACTGTGCCTTGAGAAAGAAGTTGATGAGCCTGAAATGAGTAATATGCCCTTGAAAGTTTCCTAAAGAACTTCACATTATGGGGTGACATACAAATGTTGTAAATAAATACAGTGGTGCCTCGCTTAACGAATGCCCTGCTTAACGAAATTTACGCTTAACGAAAGGTTTTTTCTAGCGGAGGTTGCCTCGCTAGACGAATTCGTTTTACAAAAAATTCGTCTAGCGAATCGCTGTTTCCCATAGGAATGCATTGAAATTCAATTAATGCGTTCCTATGGGCAAAAAAAATTCAATGCATTCCTACGGGATTCGCTAGATGAATTTTTCGTTATAAGAAAAGACCCGTGAAACGAATTAAATTCGTCTAGCGAGGCACCACTGTAAAACAGTCTAGAGGGGCCTGCTTTGAACTCCAGTGAAAACTGACTTGGTAATTCTGCTGTTTCTGAACTAGATAGGCTTCAGTCAGTCAGTCACTCCCAGTTGCAGAGCCATGGCAAAGTGTCCTTGCTTATAGGGTTGTGCTTCTGTATGAGTTGCTGTTCTGGGCTTGCCTCCTTCCAGTCCTAGAATCCCAAGGTGAGCAGTGTATACAGAAGCATGGGGTGCTGGGAGGAAAATAGAACACTTTTTCCACACACACACCCGATGTGTAAGATTGAAATGTGCTTTCCAGTTATAATAGTTCCTTTGCTGCCAGAGGTTTAGGAAGAGTAAGACGTTCTCAATGGAACCAAGTCAGGTTTTGTTTTTTATAGATTGTAGAGTTGGAAGGTGTACCCCAAGGTTCATCCCTTGCAATGCAGAAATCGCAGCTAAAGAATCTATCCGACCTCTGTTTAAAAGCCTCCACTGAGGGAGAGTCCACCACCTTCCGAGGGAGTCCGTTCCACTGGTTTGCATTCTCTCTGTGTGGAAACACGTTATTGAAAGCCACGTCCTCTGCTGTTGCATGTTTCTAATTGAATAAAGTGCCCCCTGAGAACAATTTGGGTCTGTGCATTTTTAAATTTTTATTGTTATAGACCTGCGTTGGTTCTGTGCTAATTCACCTGTCATTGCTTCCCATGGTGGAGGTGTCCGGACTCGAGGAAGCTAGTAAATATAAGATAATAATTATTTCCTTACGTTCCCAAGGGCCATATTCCCTTCTGAGGGCCGCATCCTGGTATGGGTGGAGCTAGAGGCAAAAGTGGGCAGGGCAAGTAATGTAATTTCCTCCCCTTTCATCCAGCAGGCTTGTTTCTATAAACACACCTCTCCCGATCCTCCATCCAGGCAGGCAAAATCAAGAATTCAAGGCCACATTCCAGCCAGGCAAGAACACTCGAGGGTGCAGAGCAAGGCTCATGAGGATTCTGACTTTGGGGAGGGGGTTTTCTAAGGACCAAATCATGCAACCTGGAGGGCCACCCTTTACATACATGATAATTACAAGCTTTACAACAGCCCTGCAAGGCGGGATGGTAGCATAGGTAGGTTGGAGGCTGAAAGGGAGAGCGGTGACTTTAGTCAAGCCAGGGAAGTGGCGAGGTTTGAATGAGGTTCTCCTTCTGTCTACTCAAAAGGAGGTCCGTTGATAGTCATGATGGCTCCACAGTCAGAAGTAGCAATGCTTCTGAATGCCAGTTGCTAGAAACTGGAGGGGAGAGGGCTCTTGTGCTAGGGTCCTGCTTTTGCTGGTTTCCCACAGGCACCTGGTTGGCCGCTGTGAGAACATGATGCTGGACTAGCCACCAACCTGGGCTCTCAGAGGCTTGCGTGGGAATTTCAAAAAATTCTAGCAAAGCAGAGCTTAATCTGTTTTCAGTCTAAGCAGATGCTGCAATTGAGCGTTAAAATTCCCTAGGGAGAATGATTAGAGGAGACAGGCAAAAAAAGAGTGAATGGTTTTTTTATTCATTACAGGCAAAGGATCAGCCTTGAGAATGTCTCTGTTGGAATGTGAGGAATGCATTTCGTTTTGGGGGGGAGGTCTTTCTTGTAAGGCCGCTTTTCTCAATCTTCCTCAAGGGGTCATGGTGGCCGGACACTGCCTGAGCAGAACTTGGGAAGAACATTTTAAAATGTACACTGCCTTTTTTGTGACAAGTTAATGACTGCTTTCTTGCACTGCAACAGTGGCCCCCAAAGTTTTAATCCTTAAAATGCACCCCACCCCCGATTTTTAAAAAAACCAAACCACTTCTGGAATCATGTTACTCTTGCCTCTTAAATCTGGAAAAATATGTTTCCGTGTATTTCTCCATGAATTGTTATTTTGGTCACGCAGAGGTGCAGTGGATACTCTCATCTGGGTGTAGCTGATTCTGGCAAGGAAGGGTTACCCTCCCAACAGCCTTTTCAGGTAGGCTAAGTGACAGTCTGATTTGTCCAATGACACCCCCCCCCATTGAACTTCATGGCTCTGCAGTGTATTTGCCTTATCCAGGATATGTCTGACCTTGTACATCATCAGCGTACATCATCTGCGCTGCCTGCAAGTTAGTAGGGTTTTCGTTGAACTATGTTCTGGTCGTTAAATTTTGGCTCCCTGCTTCAGCTTTGTGGCCCAGGAATCAGGCCCAACCTTCGTAGTTTTGAGTAACTGGAATGCCGTTTGTAGGGCAAGCAGCTTTTTCCCAGATAAGAGTTTAATGTGTCTTTTATCAGCGCCTTTGCCTTTCTACAGTGTGTCCTTGAATTGTGATAAAACTCATTGCTTTTCTGGTTATAAAAATGGGTGGGTGTGTAGCTCTGGCTTTTGCATGACTGGAATATAAGCTTACTTTGCAAAGGGAAGAATCACATCCCTTAACTGCCCACCTCTGCCTCTGGCTGTGCTCATCACTGGCATGTGGCCCCCAGAAGGTTACTAACAAGGGATTGTGGCCCTCGGGCTGGAAAAAAGTTTCCCCTTCCTAGTTCTAAGATATGTGGTTCGCTGGGGGTTCATTGCACATGGGGAGGGGGCGCTAACTTCAGCTTTAAAGAAAATAATAATGTGAGGCATCAGTCTATCAATGGCTATTGATTATATTGATGAAATAGAACCTCCATATACAGAGGCAGCATACCTCAGAACCCCATATGCTGATAACAGATGCAGGAGTGTAGTAAAGGAGTGTAGGAGAGTATGCAATGCTCCTGAATTTCACGCCCTCTCCTGGACACAATGCTTGAGCAGACAGATTTGCAGGGCCTGTGATTTGCCTGCTAATCTCCATCTTGTCCAGACCAGCCACCCTCTTCTGCATTCTAAAACATCATTGTTTTTGTTCTTAATGCGTCTGTGGCCCCCAGATAGAGTAGGATCATGGAAATGGTGCCACGAGATTATCGCTTCTTCGTCTGAGAAAGGCACAAGCTGAGGAAATCTCCACGCTGCTCCCAATTTGACTGAAATGAAAGGCTTGCCATACACCCTTAATTTGAGGAAGCAGAAGGCAGAAGAGAGCTGAGTACTGTAGAGGCATCTGGAGCCTGAATGGCTGATAAGGCTTGACCTCGGTGGAAACTCTTGCTTGGACCTGTTTGTTGCTCTCTGCTATTTGTGAGGAAGAAAAGCCATCTCCTGGACAGCTTTCATGTAGAATCCAGTAAGATTGGCTACCGCTGTCCTGGTTTTGCTGTTGCGGTGCCTTCTGGATGTTGTCAGACTGCATGACTGCATCAGCCCTGAGCAGTGTAGAAACTCAGATATATAAGCTAGGCATCAAATGGCTACTTAAACCAGGGTTACAGTCAACCAAAATAGAATGCCTAGTTGCCCGTTTGGGGCCAGACAGCTCGAAAGTCATTTTCCCCCCATGCGCTTTGGGGTTCATGAAGTTTATTCTGATTGTGCAGATAAAATATAATGGATAGAATTCCACAGGATGTGTCTGAAAATAGTCACGCTGCAAGGATCCCCAGGCATGCACCTCCAGGTGGGGGAGACATCAGGTGCCATCCTGGCACCTGGTAGCCAGGTGCAAAGTGTGCTGGGCGAATTTAGAACGCTGGCCCTGACCACTCTCCATGCTGGCTGGAGCTGATAAGCATTGGAGTCCAGCAGTGTATATATAATATTCATTAAGTGCCCTAAAGTCCCAATTTAAACACAATGTTAAAAACAACTTGCGATTGCAAAAATAAGGTGGGTCCTAAAAGTGGAAGTCACGTGTCAAAAGCTCAGGGTTAAGAGGTGTGTATACAGTTATATACACACACATATATATACACACATAGAGACCCAGGTGGTGCTGTGAGTTAAACCACAGAGTCTAGGGCTTGCTGATCAGAAGGTCGGCGGTTCGAATCCCTGCAACAGGGTGAGCTCCCGTTGCTCGGTCCCAGCTCCTGCCAACCTAGCAGTTCGAAAGCACATCAAAGTGCAAGTACAGTGGTACCTCTACTTACGAATGGAGCTCCGTCCGCCATCTTGGATGCGGTTTAGATAGGATTTTTTCTACTTACGAATTTTTAGATAGGATTTTTTCTACTTACGAATTTTTTCTCCCAATGCATTCCTATGAGATTCGACTTGCAAATTTTTTCTACTTACAAATGTGTGTTTGGAACACATTTAATTCGTAAGTAGAGGTACCACTGTAGATAAATAGGGACCGCTCCGGTGGGAAGGTAAATGGCGTTTCCGTGCGCTGCTCTGGTTCGCCAGAAACAGCTTTGTCATGCTGGCCAGATGACCCGGAAGCTGTCTGCGGACAAACGCTGGCTCCCTCGGCCTATAGAGCGAGATGAGTGCCGCAACCCCAGAGTCGGACACAACTGGACCTGATGGTCAGGGGCCCCTTTACCTTTATATACACACATACACTGTTTAGCCCTTCTTAAAATAAGTTTTAAAAATAGTTCAGGTAAATTAAGTTGATTGTTACTGATGCTAAAAGGTGCCCCCTTCTGATAGATTAGTTGCCAGATTTGAAAGAAAAGTTAAGAGAGAGTGTGTATGACAGACAGACAGACAGACAGACAGACACACACACACACACACACACACACGGGTGTTCCCTCCTCTGAGTCTCAGGGAGAGGAAGAAGAATACCTCTTCTAAAACAATGCCTGTGGTGGCAAAAAGGGATTCCTTATTTGTGACTCCTGCATTGCTGGGAGTTGGACTAGATGACCCTTGGGATCCCTCCCTACTCTACAATTCTGTGCGCCCTAATGAAAATAGTTTGTTAATTCAAGACAGAAGGGTTTGTGAGGCCTAAGCCTGCTAGTTGAAGACATGAGCCCAGGCAGGAGGTATGCTTGGCTTGCATTGCAGCAGATGGATGTCCCAAACGTTCCTTTGGCTCCTGTTTGCATCAGCTGGGCCTTTGTGCTCCGTGGTGCTTCCGACAGCTGTAGTTCAAAGGAGCCCTTGTGCTGAAGTCATGTGGAAACAGATGGTGGAGAGGTGTGTTGGGTAAGGAGAGCGGAATTCCCATCTTGGGCAGCTGTGCTTGGCGGAATTTGAAGTCTTGTTTTGCCTGGAACAATACCTGGCACTATAGTATTGCTGCTACCGGTACTACTACTGTTGCTGTATTTATTTGTATCCCACTTTCCACCCAGATTGGAAGTCAAGGCGACTGACACAGAATAAAACAACATGGAGATGATGATGATGATAATAATAATTATTATTATTCTGCACCGCCCTTCATCTGAGGATCGCAGGGTGCTTTACAATGTAAAAACACAAAAATATATAACATCCCAAAAACAATACCATCCCATCCTGCACACACAGTTTAAAAAGCCATAGATTGTTTAATTAGCCAAAGGCCTAGGAGAAAAGGAATTTTTTTGCCTGGCAGCTAATGAAACGTATCAAAGATGCTTTGGGAAATACCTTGGCCGCTGACACACTTTGGGTGGAAGCAGCTAGATGGCAGCTTTTTAGAAAATGTATTATACTTTAAACACAAGATTATGAACTGACCTGGACCCTGCAATCATAATCTGAGGCTCCTCTTCATGAGAGGTCAAAACAGAAAGCTAGAAACATATAAAAGATAAAAGTAATTGATCTCTAATAAAAAATTTAAATTTTTTTTAAAGAAAACAAATCTATTAAAATACAATTAAAACAGCACAGCCCTATTAAAGGCCCTTTCCTTAAAAACCAGTCAATTCCCAAAGGCAGTCTTTATCTGCCAGTCGAAGGACAACAAGGAGGGAGCCAGTCGAGCTTCTCTAGGAAGGAGGTTCCAAAGTCTGGGAGCAGCCACCAAGAAGGCCCTTTTCCACATCAATACCAAGTGTGCACATAAGGGTGGTGGCAATGGCACTGAAGATCACACAGCCCAGGCAGGTTCATATGGGAGAATATGATCGTCCTTATAGACTGGGCCTAAACTGTGTTGGGCTTTATAAGTCATTAGCAGCACTTTGAGTTTATAGAGAGGAAAGCTGTGCTCATGCAATAACTAACTGGCATTTGGGTCACCCATAATTTTTATTTTTATTTTGCACAGCTTTGGCTCTGCATATGCACATACCCAAATACAAAACACATGCCCCCTACTTAAACTGGGGGGGGGGGGAGGTAGCTTTCATCCCAGGTCAGGTCTTTGATGGTTAGTTGGTCGCCAGTGGTAGAGTATCTCCTTTGCATGCAGAAAGTCCCAGGTTCAATCCTTGGCGTCTTCAGGTAGGGGTGGTGAAATCCTTGGGAGTTGCTGCTAGTCAGTGCAGTCTGACTCAATGTAATACAATTTCTTGTGCTCCTGTCTGAGATGGCTTGTTCACATGAGGCAAGTCACCCATTTCTGTAGCTGCTGTGAAATAAAAAAACCTTTATCATTATTATATACACACACAAGCTAGGCTTCTAAGCGCACTTTTCAAGCACCAAGGCACCATGGCCCAAAGTTTAATAAAAGAAATCCCATTAAAACATGAAAATATAAATGCACCTAATTAAAATAAACACTTAAAACAGTCCCATTTAAAATATAAACTCGCAGTTAAGATATGCAATTTAAAAATTCCATTATATATGACAATCCAGGGTAAACTTATGCAGTTTAAAAGTCATTTTGAAACAACACAGCAATTAAAACAGGTTGAGGGAGCAAGGGAATGTCTGTATGAACAAGTCTGTCTTCAAAAGCCTGTTCTTAGACTGTTGCTTATCTTTTTTATTAAAAAAAAAACACAAGGCAAATGAATCTCCCTCTGTCCAGAAGGGTTAAGCCCCAACAGCTGCTCATTTTGATGGGAAGTGTTTCATTCCAGTGCATAGACAGGCAACCTTTTTCTATTGAAGTTCTGCTTTTCACTTGTGGCTCTGCACTTTTACTGTTTACAGCTGCCCCGTTAAGCTCTCTGGCTTCGGGCAACGAATTCTTCCCTTCCCAGAAAAATATGGGAGAATCCCAGCCATGGGCCCCATTGCTCCCTGGATTGGACATCTCTGGCTTGTCCATTTTCTGGGTCTCCCATCTTATTTTTCCTTTTTGGCGGGAAAGGGGAAATTTTGGTCTGTTGCCTGGTAAAGAGAGGTGGGAGGATCTTGTGGTTGCAGTACTGTCCCGAATTGCTTCCAGGTCAACCTTCAAGCGTTTCTGGGGGTATGCCAAGCAACCGCAAGGTGCTTGCTTCGGTAACCGAAGTTGAGGCCTTTGACTGCTTGCTGCAGATGCTCAAGCGGGATGCCCTGTGTTTGCCGTGTACCATGGTGGAAGTTGAAGCAAATTGAGGTTGCCTAGCAACCACAGGGCATGACCTTTGAAAGCCTGCAGGAAGTGATTGGAAGGCAGTGTCTTGCGGTTGCTAGACAACTATTATTATTATTATTATTATTTTATTTTATTTAAAAATCTTTGAATCTCACTTTCTTCCCCCACCAGGTGGGCCTAAAGCAATTCCCGCTGTTAAAAAAAGCAAAACACCAACAGTGTACCTTTGAGCAGGAATTAAGAGCTTGTATCTTAACTAGGTCCTACTCAGAGTAGGCCCATTTGAAAATAAGGAACCCAAGTTAGTCATGCCTGTTAACTTTAGATGGGTCTACTCTGAGGAGGACAAGCTTTTGGTTAATGGCCATGAGTAACTTTAGGTCCGTTTGTGGAGAATGTAGTTGTGTGTGGCCTAATTTGCATATAAACAAGCGTATAAAAGGGTATATCAAACCACAGGTATTATTGTACGATTCTCTAAGCCTGGGGTGGGGAATCTTAGGCCAAGGAGACTAATGTGGCCCTCCAGGCTGCTCTTGTCTGGCCCTCGGAAATCTCTCCGCAACCCTCCCCGGCCCTGCTTCATAACTTCCTTGCTGTGTTTTTGCCTGACTGGAATGTGTCACATTGGGCCGCCTCCTCCCATGGCCCAGTGTGATGTATGCTTTTTTAAAATGCTGTTCCCCACAGGAAGAAACCCACCCACATGACCGTGAATTGCTGGTTCTGCAACCAGGACACCGTGGTTCCGTACGGCAACCGGAACTGTTGGGATTGCCCCAACTGCGAGCAGTACAATGGCTTCCAAGAGGTATGTTTCAAGGGGGGCACCTCGTAAAGCCTCTATGGCGAGATGAAATGGCGGTCAAGGGCCAGTGCTTCTCCCAAAGCAAGCTGGGTTGCCTCCAACTAAGGCCACATTCACATGTGTTTAAAGCGCTATGATGCCACTTTAAACCGTCATGGCTTCCCCTCCCCAATTTTTTTTATATACAGTGGATGCTCGGGTTGTGGACGTGATGCGTGCGGGAGGCATGTTCGCAACCCGTGTCTGTGCACGCGCGGGTTGCGATTCGGCGCTTATGCGCAAAGCGCGATTTAGCACTTCTGCGCATGCGCCAAAACCCAGAAGTAACCCGTTCCGGTACTTGTAGGTTTGGCGCAGAGCGCAACCCAAAAAGACGCAACCTGAATTGGCTATAACCCGAGGTATGACTGTAGTTTGTTAAATGTGCTGAGAGCTGTTAGGAGGTTTCCTGTTCCCCTCATGGAGCTACAATTCCCAGCATTCTGGGAATTATAACTTTGAGGAAAATAGGGTCTCTTAAACACCCTTTACCTTTAACAAACTACAGTTCCCAGGATTCTTTGCCTGGGGGGGGGGCATCACTGTTAAAGTGCAGTAATAGTGCTTTAAATATATGGTGTGAATGTGGCCTAAGTTTTGCTCTAGAGTAGACCCATGGAAATGAATGGACCTAAGTTAGTCATGGTCATTGCTTTCCGTGGGTCTGCTCTTGAGTAGGGCTAGCCTTGGGTACAAACCTGGTGCCAACCCATGTGCATGTGTCTGTTCGATATTGGTGTGTATTAATTTATGAATTCCCTTTTACATCGATCTATCATGTATCTATCTGAATTTCATTACATTTATATCCCACCTTTTTTCTCCCGAGAGGAGCTCAAGGTGGTGCACACACACCCCGTCTCCGTTTCATCCTCACAGCATCCCTGTGAGGTAGGCAAGGCTGACGGGTAGCAACTGGCACTGAAGATACGCAATACAGTTTGAACACCTTAAGGCAAGAGACCTTTTCACCCAGCTGGAAAAGCTTGTCAAAGCAAAAATGTAATTGGGTTGTTTCTGGGAAGTGCAGATTGTGGGTGCCTGCTGTATCTCAGCAGGGCTGCTGCTCCACAGAACAGGGGCAGCCACAACAAAGGCCCTGCTTCCAAGTTGTTATGGTGTGGGCTTCTGATTTTTTGGGGTGATTTTTTTTTATTTTTTGGGGTCCCTGTTGGTAGAATTTACTGGCAGAGGTCGAGGGTGGGAGCTTTAAAGCAAAATTTGGTGTAACGAGTGAACCACCTTTGGGATTGAAGGGAGGAGATTGTTTTGGGGTGTGGAATGTTAAGGTAAGTGGGGTAGATTTGGAGTGAGCATTGAATGAGAATCGGATGGCAGTGGGCTTAGAAGGTAACTTGACAGCTTCAGATGAGTTTACCTGTGAGTTCACCTGACCCCGTACGTATATGCTCGCTCCGCCTCTTCATTCTGCAGAATGTTACAATGCACCACATAGTACTCATTCTGCATTTATAAGGAATCCATCCTTTAGCTTGACAACACCCACACTTTGGAACTTCCTGCCTTTTGAAACCAGGGAGCCGCCTTCACTGCACTCTTTTAGGTGCCTGCTAAAATTGTTTTTGTTTAGGCCAGCCTACCCATACATGATTTTACCTTCCTGGATGTTAGGTTATCATTGATTTTAATTATTATTCTTTATTGAATTTATATACCTCCTTATACCTGGGGGTCCCAGGGCGGTTTACAGAACAAAATCAAGATATAAAACCACAAAATACATAATAAAAATAAAACCAACAACCCAAAAGCCCCTCCTGACACACACAAAAAACACATTTTAAAAGGGCATAGGATGTAAATCAGATCAACCAAAGGCCTGATTAAAAAGGAATGTTTTTGCCTGGTGCCTAAAGGTGTATAATGAAGGCGCCAGGCGAACTTCCCTGGGGAGAGCATTCCACAGACGGGGAGCCACTGCAGAGAAGGCCCATTCTCGTGTTGCCACACACCGGAGGAGGCAGAAGATAATTATTTTTGAAGATTTTAAATAGTTGCTTTTGATGGATCATTTCATTGTGTTATTCATTTTGTAAACCACTTTGAATCTCTGGGTGTGTTTTTTTACAATCAAGTGGTATAATATACATTTTATGAAATAAAATCCATCCGTACTTCACACTTTACTGTGAATTGGTTCCTCAAATAAACTCTGGTACAATTTTTATCCATCTTCCGTACAAGAGAAGCGGACTGTTGCCCTCTCACTCAGTTCTGCCTTAATTGGATATCACCAGTTTTCCCGTAGGTCCTCCGGTTGGTGAGACTCATGAAACCAAATGCCCCAGTTATTCTTATGAATTGACTTTGAAAGATCCCTACTGGATCTTCAGATCAGAAGGCCCATCTAGTCCAGCATCCTCAAAGTGGCCAACCATGTGCCTATGGAAAGCCCACAAGCAAGGCATTAGTGCAGAGGTGCTCTCCCCACTTGAGAACCACAGCAACTGGTTTTCAGAAGTATACAGCCTCTAACCCTGGAGCATAGCTGTCAACTTTCCCCCTTTTTAAAGGGGGAATTCTTCCGAATAGGATTCCTCGCGAGAAAAGGGAAACGTTGACAGCTATGCCCTGGAGGGTAGTACACAGCTGTCATGGCAAGTAACCACCAATAACCCTAGCAGTGAGAGTTGGTAGGACTTTAATTAAGGTTTGTTTTGTGGCATACCACTTGTGGGTTTTCCAAACCACAAGCCTGGGTTTGGCCGTGATGCTAAGCCCAACTGTTTCTTGGCTCACACCAGCAAGAGGAGCAAAGAAGAAGGGCGGGTTATAAACTTAAAACAATAATTTGAAATGATATTAATAACTTATATTCTATTAGGCTTATGCAGGCAGTTAAGAATGCATCTTTTCATTGTAGGTACCTGTCAGGGGGCCTGATATGGCTACTCTAGAGTAACGACTCCAGCATGGTCTTTTTAGGCTTTTATTAAGTGCTGATTATTTACAGTGTTCAGAGCGGTAAATATGCATCCTTAAGGTGAGGTGTCAGAACCTCCGAATGGCGATTGGCGCGTTTTCTTCCAGCACAGAAGCTTTGGGAGACCCAACCTCTTCCCCCTACGTTTGCGTCGCAATTCGGGAGTTGGGGGGATTGGCCTTCCCCCCGGGCCCCCCACTTCCTGTCCCACCTGGTGCATGGGCTCCGCAACCTTGCCTGAGCCTCGGACCCCACTTCCTGACTCTCCGCTAGAGGCAGAGCTCTCCCTACTCTCTCCAGCGCTTGGGGATGGGCTGGAACTTAAGATGGGAGGGACTTCCCTGTATCCCTTGTCCCTCACAGTACCGTAGCTGATTTCTGATTTTAACTCTTTAATATGTTTTTTTATTGTATGGCCGCCCACAAAAAGGGTCTTCTCTGTAGCAGCCCCTAAACTGTGGAGCTCCTACCCCACAGAGGTGCACCTGTCACCTTCATTATACAGCTTTTGACATTTGAGGTGTAAATTTTTAGGCGCCACCTTAGTTGTTTTAAAGTGTTTGTAATATTGTGCTCTAATGTTGGGTGTTAATGTAACCTGCCCTGGAACCACAGGCTGAAGGTAATAAAAATTTAAACAGTGTACAATTGTTGTGAGCAGCTCCATTTTTTAAAAAAAATAATGAATCGCAGTGTGTATATATTTTTATGAATAAATAAAATAAAAATGTTGTAGAGCAGCAGGAAGGAGACTGGAGTAACCAATGCCTTCCCTTTTGATCCCTCTTGGCAGAATGGAGATTACAACAAGCCGATCCCAGCTCAGTACATGGAGCATCTGAACCACGTTGTCTCTGGGGCCGGCGCCTTCTACGACCCCACCAAGCCCCAGCAGTGGGTGAGCAGCCAGGTCCTTCTCTGTAGGAAGTGCAACAACCATCAGACCATGAAGATTAAGCAGCTGGCGTCCTTCACTCCCAGGGAGGAGGTATGAACTGATCTCGGGACTCAAAGCAGCCCTTCATTTTAAGATTCTGGTACTTAACCTTCTTTAAGGCCATAAACCCACAAAAGGGGAAGCTCAACCCAGGAGACAAATGCAACCCTATGGATCAGGCATCCCCAAACTTCGGCCCTCCAGATGTTTTGGACTACAATTCCCATCTTCCCTGACCACTGGTCCTGTTAGCTAGGGAGTTGTAGGCCAAAACATCTGGAGGGCCGCAGTTTGGGGATGCCTGCTCTGGATCCTTTGTGGTTGTTCACATTGTTCTATTTCATGCACACACCATACTTTTAAATGTACTGTATACATTTAACATCCCCACCAAAAATTGTGGGAGCTGTAGTTTGTGTGTGATTTCTTTCATGGAAAACTTATAATTCAGCGACCGATTAAAATAAAGAGGAAACAATACAGTTGCATTAAAATTACACACAAAAGGATGCAGCTTTACATTGCTGCATTCACACTCCCTCGGAAAAATAATTATTATGGATATTGGGGTGGAGGTAGCAACATGCCCTTTCCTTGCTTTTCTTTTTTCCTAAAGATTTGCTTTGTTAATAACTATCAAGATGTTGTCCTCAATGTCTTACGGTATTCTCACTTGAAGTTGAAAAGTTATTAAGAACAAAGAGTAGCCCATTTCACAGGAGGCTTTTGAATATTGTTATTGTGAGGGGGTTACTTTAGAGTAGTCGCAGCGCACCTCTGTGACAGTTATCATTTTATCTAAAATGAATTTTAGTTTATGAATCTAAACTCTGACTGCATACATCTGCACCATACATTTCAAGCTTCCCCACCCAAAAATATTATTATTATTATTATTATTATTATTATTATTATTATTATTATTATTTACCGGTATTATTTATACCCCGCTCATCTGGCTGAGTTTCCCCCACCACTCTAGGCGACTCCCAATCGAGTGTTGAAAACAATACAGCATTAAATATTAAAAACTTTCCTAAACAGGGCTGCCTTCAGATGTCTTTTAAAAATAGGATAGCTGCTTATTTCCTTGACATCTGATGGGAGGGTGTTCCACAGGGCGGGCGCCACTACCGAGAAGGCCCTCTTGTCTGGTTCCCTGTACTAACCTCACTTTTTGCAGCGAGGGAACCGCCAGAAGGCCCTCGGCTGAACAATGGGGGTGGAGACGCACCTTCAGGTATACAGGACCGAGGCCATTAAGGGCTTTAAAGGCCAGCACCAACCCTAAAAAAAATCATATAAAAAATCTTAGGGAATGTGTTCTTCCTATCAGAGCTGCGACTCCCTGCATGCTTGAACTACAGTTCCCAAGACCAGGACTCTTGGGGAGGGAGGAAGCCATGTTCTTTAAATGCATGGTGTGTGTATACAGCCACAGTCTGAATTTGGAATGCCCTGGAAGTATCTTCTGCTGCTGCCTTCTCGTCCTACCCCCTTTGTCTCTCTTACCTTCCCCCCCCCCCTGCTTTCATGTGTCACTGCCTTCCCCACTCCAGCCAGTAAACTCCAGGTGGTGACATCTTTGAAAATGCCTGCCCCACTTATTTCAGGTGCCATGGCAACCAGGGTAGCAATGGCAAGACACGGGCAGGCTTTCCCCATCCACGACTTAACACAAGAAGCTTTTTGTCTGGTTGGAGGGTGCCTTGCGGGGAAAGTGGGCTTGCATGGCTAAGCGCATGGGGAACCTTTTTCCCCTTAGTTGAGTTTCTGGGGGACGTATGATTGAGAGGGAATTGAATCTAATGCTGGTAGTTCTTAGGCCACATTCACACAACACATTTTAAAGCACTATTATGCCGCTTTAAACAGCTGAATCCAAAGAATCCATTTGTTAAGGGAGTTGAGAGTTGTTAGGAGACCCCCGTTCCCCTCACAGAGCAAAAATTCCCAGAGTTCCTCAGGAAGAGGGTTTTATTGTTAAGCCATTCTGGGAATTGTCCCTCTGGGAGCGGGACAGGAGTCTCTTAACATCTCTCAGAACTCTTTAATAAGCAACAGCTCCCATAATTCTTTGGGAGAAACCTTGGCTGTTTCAAGTGGTATCATAGTGGTTTAAATGTGTGGTCTGAATGTGGTCATGCTCTGACTTGGTAGGATGTTGTTCCCTGTGTTGTATACAATAAGACCCAGCAGAAAAATATTGATCCATCAGTGAAATTTAAAATGGCCCAGGACAGTGGTTCACAAACTTTTTCTCTGGGCCACACTTTCAGAATAAAAATTTGCTCGTACCACACTGAATTTTTTTATTGATAAGAAATACATTGGAAAACGAAAAGAAACAACTCTTAGCACTGATTGATTAATAACACGGAACACCCAGAAAATATAAATTAATGCAGCTAAATAAGAATATGGATTATTCCCAAAATATAATTTTAAATGAGCCTCTTACACATGTATCATAATAATGTATACATGAAATTCATACTTATTTAGTCATGTTCTGGATCACCACTAAGGAATGTCCTCAGTTTCACTTGAATGTCCTTCAGTTTCACTTGATACTCTTGCTTTCTTTTTGAAAAGATAGCTATCCCTTTTCTGCAAGAAAATAATATTTTTATACTATACCATACTTCACTACACTGAAATGTTTAAATGTTTCCTTGAGTGTCTTTGAATCTCCCTGCCCACACCAATGTGGTGTGCCACACCTTTTGAGAACCACTGGCATAGGAGTTTTAAAAGCCTGAGATGGTGGGGATCAAGGCTTTTTCCCCCAGTTGGAACTCACCATTGCCATTATAAGAGAACAAGGGAGGCGTTCGTGGTGAGTTCCGGCACCTCTTGTTCTAGAAAAATAGTACTGGTGATGATGTTTTCTGCCTGGTACCTATGTTCCTCTCTTCTGCTTCTTCTCTAACAATGAGGTAGCAGAGATAACTCCTGAAATGGGAGCATGTGTAGGGTGCTCTTTTTCTGGTGGGGATTGAAGCCGGAAGTGTCTCCGCTTGCAGAGCATCTCCTGTCCCAGCTAAGCTTCTGCTCCTTCTTCCGGGCAGGGCAAGTACGACGAGGAGATTGAGGTGTACAAGCATCACCTGGAGCAGACCTACAAGCTCTGCCGCCCTTGCCAGGCCGCAGTGGAGTACTACATCAAGCACCAGAACCGGCAGCTCCGCGCCCTGCTGCTTCGGCACCACTTCAGCCACCGGAAGACAGACAAGACCTACATGCAGGTGAGGGAGAAGGAACATGAAGGAACGTCTGTTGATTGGGGGTGGGCGGGGCACAGCACTTGGGCAGGAAGTGACAGCTGTTCATTGGGCAGGGCATCATGTTTGAACCCAGAAGAGGATGGAAACACAGCGATGGTGGAATCTGAATCATGCATTTATTTTTAAATCGTCATATTTTCTCTTAAGTAGGGCTTTCCGATCCAGCACACTTTTCTCATTCTCTGTTTCTTTACACCAGGCCTTCTCTCTTCTCCCCATTTTTCTGCCACTGAATTTTCTCTTGCGCTTATTTTGCCACCCATGTGAAAATTGGACCAAGGGCTGCATGAAATTAGGGGTGAGGCTGCAAGTTGCCAACCATTACGCTACATCACATTTTAGGGTCATATGTGACCTGTTTCCTATGCTATGCCACAGTTCAGTGTTACATGGGACCTGGGTCATATGGTACATCACAGTTTAGCATTACATGCGACTTGGGTCACATCACCTTTCCAGTGGTTTAGAAGCCTACCTAGAATGCAAGCATTTCTTGCCTGTTAGCTCAGAAGTTGCCAAGAGAACCAGCTTGATCCCGCACAGTTGCGTTCCCTTCCATGTAGGTATAAAGACGACTCACACAGCCTGTGCTGTAATCTTGTGATTCTGAAGGTTCTTCTCTTCCCCTGCAGAGTTTTTATGCTGCGGCTTCATCCACCACCACAGCCACAACCACGCCGGCCCAAGTGATTGCTCTCCGGTTCCTGGCCTTCCTCAGCTGTGTTGTTCTCGTCATGATGGCCTTGTACGGGTCGGGCAACCCGTTCTCCCCTGAGCATGCAACAACTCCTGCTCCGGCAAGCCCCGGGCCAGTGAGGAACGACACTGGCTCATCGCCACCAGCAGTGCCGCCACCGGGCAACGGCACTCTCCTGGAAGTCCTCAGCTGGCAGGAAGTGACCCGGCTGTTGCCAGAGCAAGTCGTGGAGACTCTGAGAGTGGCTTGGTCTTACGGGAAGAACCACCAGATCGCGGTGGTCGTCCTTGGGCTTCTGACGTGCTCCTTAGCCATGCTGCTGGCAGGACGGATTAGGTATGGGGGATTTGGGGGGGTTAATTATTTTATTCGTGGCACTTATGTACTGCTTAATTATGAATTATACATTTTATGAAATAAAAATGTCCCAGACATGTAGACTGTTGATGTGTGTTTTAATCTTTTTTAAAAAGTTTATTGCCGGTTTTTATCTTTTGAATATTTTCAAATTGTTTTCTTTACTGATAATTTTATTGTTTTATTCTCTTCATAAACCGGTTTGACGGTTTTGTAAGCGGTGTGTGTAAACTTTATGAAATAAATTATTAACGTTTCTAAGCATTGTATGTAGAAGCCATACAGAGAAGAAAGCAACGATAACAAAATCACCATAAAAACCATAAAATGCTCACCTTTTAAAATCCTTGCTGGAGTAAGACAGTCACATTTCCTGAAGATCCTTAACTTTTTTAATTGGAAACAGGTTTATTTTCTTCTCTGCATTGCAGCTTGTACAGTCCTTTTTTACTAGATTTTCTACCTGGCTGTGTGTCTTTGCAGCTGCAGTCAAAACTGACTTTTGCATTTAGTTGGCATGTTAATTACGTTCAAAAGAGGAAACCCATCTGTTAATCAAACACTGGGGATTTAGAAAGCAAAAGAAAGGGGGCTGCTGGTTAAAGGAACCCTTCCCCCACCATGGGAATTGGGAGACCAGCAACATCTAGGGGGCACAGGTTCCCCACCCCACTTCTAAAAGGATGGTGGAGTCTTAGGATTGTGGCCAACACTCTACCTGCTCAGAGTGGACCCATTGAAATGCATGGACCTTAGCCACGGCCGTTGATTTTAGTGGGTCTTTGAGTAGGACCAGTGTTGGATACAATCCAGCACCTCCCTGTGAGTGTTTCTGTTCAATATATGTGTGTATTATATGATGTATTAATTTACGGGTTGCCTTTCACATATGTTTCAAGTTGACTTAAACCAAAAACAGCTAAAGGAACAACTTAAAAAAACAGCTTGAGTACGAAACTCAGATATATAATCTAGGCGCCAAATAGGTCCTTAAACCATGGTAACAGTCGCCAAAATGGAATGTCTAGTTTCCATTTTGGGGTAAGGCGGCTCTGAAGTCTTATTTTTCAAACAATGAACTGGCTCTGATTGATTCTCAGTTAAACATCTGGCTAGTTCAGATGGCAATCTTCAGCTAGATTAAGAGCTTTGAGAATGTAAAGAAAAGTCACTTGATCCAGGGACAGCCCACATATATATTGGCCTGTTCCAACCTCTTTTTCTTAATGGTGACTGCTCCTGCTCAGGCTGCCTAGAAAAAGCATTTTGGTTCCAGAAATTCATTCTGATTGTACAGATAAAACATAACTGATAGAATTCTACAGGATGGGGCATTAACGTGTGAAAACAGTCCAGATTCAATGATCCCCAGACAGTGGATTTCAGGCTCCATCCTGGCACCCAGTTATCTTCAAGTGGTCACAAGAGGTCAAAAGACAGGTGCAAAATGTGCTTGGCTCTTGCCTAATTTTGCACACTGCATGCAGCTGGAAAAGCTTGTAGAAACAGAAGTGTTATTGTTTCTGAAATGTACAGATAAAGGGGTGCCTGCTGTATCTCAACAGGTGCTGTTCCACAGATTGGGGCAGCCACCCAGAAGGTCCTGCTCCGAGTTGCTATGGAGTAGGCCTGAATGGTCTCTTCCCCCTCCTTCCAACCTTGGTTCTTACTGCATGTTGTAGCCAATGGAGGCTGGTTTTTAAACTCTTTCCCCCCCCCCAATGTTTCAGGCTTCGCCGGATCGATGCCTTTGCCTCCATCCTGTGGCTCCTGGTGATGGGCTTCCACTTGGCAGAGCGCTACCTGCAGGCAGACACCCCCAGCTGGCTCGACACAGCCAAGTTCGGCACCACCTCGCTGTGCTGCCTGGTGGGCTTTGCGGCTGCTGTGGCCACCCGGAAACCAACGGGCCAGCGGAGACCCCGGCCCCGAAGGTCAGAGCCAGAACAGTGACTGTCGGGGGTGGGACAAATACCCTGAAAAATCCAAGCCTTCAAATTCACTGCTGCTGGCGCTCCTCTTTTCTCTCCCTTCCTCTCTCTTCCTCCCCACCCCCTTTTAATTTTGTTTTAGGTTGCTTCTCTCCCCCACACACTTTCTTCCCTCCTTTCTTATTATACCTTTAAGAAACTGTGAAGCGTCTTCCTTCTCCCAGCTGGCTTTAGCACAATTGCAGACCTCTCCCAGTTGCACCAGTACTCCTTCATCCTCCTCCATCTAAATCCCAGACGCTTCCAAAACAAATCACACTCTGTGAATTGCTCCGCTCTGTGTGAATTGCCCCATAACATGTCGTCCATCTTGGTTTTTGTTTTTATTTGGAGGTGGGAAGGCTCTCTTATTTCCTTTTTTGTGGTGTGTGTACCACCAGCTATTCACAGTGAGAATCCCCGTGTGTTATCTCAACTCAACTTACTTGCCATCAGTGCTGCAGACTCTAAACCAGTTTGAAATGGGTTTTGCTGTTATGTCTTCCCTCAATACTCTGAAGAATTTTGTGTGCACATGCATTTTCTTTTTGAAATTTTTGCGAGTGTCGAGAATCAGTAGTTGGCGACCCTTTAGAACCAAATCGTATTTCCCAGGATTCCTTGTTTGGTTGGGAGCTGTGATGGTTCCAACTTGATTGAAACTAGTTTAAATGTATAGTGTAGGCATGCTTTAAGGGGTTAGGTCTGCTTGGTGTTTTGGAGTTTCTAATTTTTATACTGATGTACATTTACATAACAATGCTACATAAATAGTGGAGTGGACTTGAAGTGGCTCTAAACTGGACTCCCCCCGCCTTCCTTATTCTCAATTAACAGCATGTTGCTGCTTGTGTCTTTTTAATTTCTGAGATAATGGGGCGTGTGTGACTTAATTAGCAAACAGCAACAAAACACCCTCTTTTGATTTCAGTTCAAGTTGCGTTGTGCTAATATTTGTTTAATGCATGGCCACTTTAGCCTCTCTCCCCCCCCCCAGTCTTCTCCCCTCCCCCCCCGAAAAGCCCTGCCCTTAAGCCTTAGTTCCAGCCATCCTGGGATCCAAAGTGGATCAGGATGCTTGTCGTTCTGTCAAAGACAGTGACATCAGCCACACTGTGATGCTGATTTTTAAAGGGGGAAAGGGCGCAGTGATGTTGGCAGCTTCCTGTACGCTGAGCCAGCCGAAATGAGCCAAGAACCCTTCCTTTCTGCTTCTTATTCCCGTCTACAATGATGTCTGCCAAGAATTCAGTGCTCAAACAATAGGGTGCCTGGCTGAGTCTCTTCCATTCACTGAAAGTCCTGCGTCTCTTTATTGAACATATCTCTGCCTTATTTGCTGGTATGGAGTTGTACGTCATTCTTTTTTAAATATATATTTTTTATTTCATAACGTTTATACACTGCCTGATTGTAAAATAAAAAGGCTCAAAACAGCTTACAAAAAGGTAAAAAGAGTTAAAACTATTTAAAACCTACGAAATAATCAGTGATGAGCTAAAAACAGATTAAACACCTGGCAGCAATCTGGGTAGGCTTGTCTAAATAGAAACATGTTTAACAAGTGCTGAAAAGACTGCAGCGAAGGCGTCTGTTTGGTGTCAATAGGCAGGGAGTTCCAAAGTGGGTGCCGCGAAACTAAAAGATGAGTTTCTTGCAAATACAGAACGGGTATTATGTGGCACCTGGAGCAGTGCCAGTTCTGCACTGGCATTTTTAAATATAACCTTGCTTTTAAAAAAACTATACTTTACAGCACACATCACACACAAACTCCCAGGGATGGAGTCTCTGTGGCACCCACCCAATCCAAGGGCTTGATCAGCCCTCTGCTGTTTGCCTTTAGCAAAGCTACATCAGAGCACTCCTGTGACCCTCATGAGTTGTCTCTTGGCAGCTTTTCCTGCTAAAGTAGTGATGTTCCTAATCCTGTAAGACAACAAAGAAGGATCTCTAGGGATGTTTATTATCATTGTTATTTGATTCCTTCACCGTAAGGTGACCCCAGGTGGGGTTAAAACAATTGTTTTTTTAAAATAACAAGATTGAAATTGGTTGAAATAATTTACAGTCGGAAAGAGAGTGTGGACCCTAAATATATATTTGTTGCAGCAACTTACAGAACAAGTTTTAAATTCTTACAGTAGACTATTTCAGCTTTCTCCTTCCCATCAGTTGCTCTGATAAGTGATGCTATTTCCAAAGGTGGTGGCTACAGAGCCTTGAAGATAGAATGCTCAGAAGGCCTTCATTTGCTATTAGAATGTAAGGTTTCTGGGTTTTTCTGTCACTATAATAGATGTGTAGTTTCAGTGACTAGCTGCATCCCACCAGGACAAACTTGTCTGAAGTGCCATTTGATGCTTTAATTGCTATATTTCTTCCAAATAGTATCTGGTGTCAGAGGCCAGGGTGAGGAGGTGCATTGTCGGCCTACGCTGAAAGCGAGGAAAGTGCCCATTGCAACTCTGTATGAAGTTGCTGCAGTGCTTGTTCTGAAAACCTTCCAGGGTTTTTATTTTTAATTGTGGACCGCGCCCTCGATAGACTGATGACCTTTAATGTCGTATTTGTGGTTGTTTATTACCAGATTGGTTCACAGCTTGAGTGGGAAGGCTCTGCACGCGTTTTACAGTCTTTCTATTTATAATATTTTAGCTTTCTCCCTTGAAGGAACACTCACACAGTGTTCCCCTTTTTATCTGCCACAGAACTCAGGCGTGTTGTTTACCTTCCACAGAACACGCTTAAGGCAGAGATTTCCAGACTTGTTCCAAATCTGAAATTTGTCTTCTAAGCAATCTCGTTTGTCTGTGGCTGGCTGCAGGGGATCATAGAAAATATTCTGCGATATGCGCACACCATTCATTGAGGCGGGAGCCGGTTAGGGCTTCTTTACGCCAGCTGTGCTGTGATTGCATGAGACTTAACACCATTCTCCATGGCTTCGTGTTGCAAGGGAAGAAGGGGTAATAGATTGGAGTGGCCATCCTAGAGGGAAGCTTGTCTTCCACTATTGAAAAACAATAATCAAAATACATCAGAACACTTTTAGCACCATGCACTGAAATCTAGTTTGCCCTGACAGCAGGATCCCCTGCACTTAGCTTCCAAAGACCTGTTTGAACAGGAGGATCTTAGCCTGCCAGCAGAATGATAACAAAGAGGGAGCCAGGCTAACCTCTCTTGGGAGGGAATTCTGCATTGTAGAAGCAGCCACCGGAAAGGCTCCCTCTCTTTCTCGTACTTCTGATGTTGATGGGTCTGAGAGAAGGCACTCACCTGAGTATTTTAGCATTGGGCAGGTTTGTATAAGGAAATAGGATCTTTCAGGTAGCCTGGGCTCAAGCTATTATTCCTAGCATGATGAATTTTATTCTTTATTGCTGTTCTTTAACCTTTGCATGTTCCTCTTTTTTTCATGTGTGTGGTTGGTGTGGGGGCTGCTATTATACTTTACCCTAAACACGTTATCCTCTATCTCTACTTTCTTTCTCTCCCTTCTTTCCGGCAGTGTGTATTTGTGGCTCAATGGATGGTGCTTCCCTTTGCTTTTTAAAAACCGCTTTAACTTTGGTTGTTGTGTTTTTTTAAAAATAGCCTGCTTTTGCAAACAGGAAACATTTTTTTATTTCTTTTGCCATTGCATGAAGGCTGGCGATTGAATTTAGCCTCATTAGCCAACATGATTATTTATTCTCTAATATTATTATATTAAAAGCGTATTTAACAGAGGCAAATAGCTTCCTTTCTTTTAAAAGCTCTTCTTTTTTTAAAGTCACAAAAATAGAAGGTAGGTTATAGGGGAATGGGGTGTGTGTCATATAAACAGTTTTTCCTTCTCTGAATACTACTTACGGTAAGGAAAAGTGTAGCCGTTATTGCCTTGTTCCCCCTGGAAAAAAAAAGCTTGATAAAACCTGACTTTGAAGGAACAGTGTCTAGTTCTGAAGGGTGTATATGTGTGAATATCAATCTGTCTTCTGTGAAATTCGCTAGGTTCTATGATGGAATGGCACTATGGGTTAAACCACTGAGCCTAGGGCTTGCCAATCAGAAGGTCGGCAGTTCGAATCCCTACGACGGGGTGAGTTCCCGTTGCTCGGTCCCAGCTCCTGCCAACCTAGCAGTTCGAAAGCACATCAAAGTCCAAGTAGTTAAATAGGTACCACTGGCGGGAAGGTAAACGGCGTTTCCATGCACTGCTCTGGTTCGCCGGAAGCGGCTTAATCATGCTGGCTACATGAGCCGGAAGCTGTACGCTGGCTCCCTCGGCCAGTAAAGCGAGATGAGCGCCGCAACCCCAGAGTCATCCGCGACTGGACGTAATGGACAGGGGTCCCTTTATGATGGAATGGGGACCCCGGTGTGTGCATTTTTCTTTCAGTAATTGCAAAGGAAGCTGCCTTATACAGAGTCAGACCCTTGATCCAGGGATTGAACACGGGACCTTCTGCATGCAAAGCAGATTCTTTACCGCTGAGCTATGGCAAATCATGGTTTGCAGTTCTGGGCTGCCAGGACATTGCAAAGTGTCCATTCAGAGCCCTGCTAAACCATCATCAAGCTCCCTGGCCCATGACTGATAAAGAGCATCCTGCAATCCATTACTGAGATGAGAAGACCTAAGGCTAAAAAGGGCATGCTAGCCACATGCTTTCTGTGGTCTTAATGTGTTCTTGCTGTTGAACATGTGTTGCAGCCCTCTGAGTAACCTCAGCAGGGGAGTTCTAGTATGGTCTAAACTTCAATGGAAACGTGAAATGTGAATTATGGGCTGGCTCAAGCCTTCTAGCGTGTTTCATACTCTTGGAAAGCAGCCCTGTTTAATGTAGCTGTGGGGTTGGACTAGATGACCCTTGGGGATTCCTCCCAACTCTACAATTCTATCACTTTGCCTGAAGAGAGGAGGGCATCCTTGAATGGTTACCTCTCCCACTTGCTCCACTGGGCAGGTCCTTATGCAAATTAGATGTCATTGCTTCACGTAGGACAGGAACATCACTCCAGCCCCTTCCTTCCTGGCTCCCCAGCGCAGGTTGAGTGACAGAAGGCATATGTCACCCTTGTATTTTGAGGATATATTTACAGGAGCATATCCATTCAGGAAAATGGTTCGGCCTGTTTGGAGGACTGCTAGCCCTATCACTAGGAACGCTATCAAAGCAATACGAAATGACACCTTGTGGTGGATATGTGCGAATGCATCCCAGTCTCTTTCGAAATTCCTTTCTGGTAGGCAAGTGGGTTTCTGATATGGACCTGGGACTGTGGCATGGAGTGAGGGAGCTATTTATCTCTCCCCCAGCCTTACCCGACACAAAGGAAAAACATTCTGCAGTAGCAAAGACATAAATGTACCTTTGTTACCAGGACAAGCAGCAGGTGGGGGGGAGGGGGCAGCGGCGGGTTTCATCGGGAGAACAGCACAAGGAGGAAGAATTAATACTCTCCTCCTCCTGTGCCACATGATTCTGGATTGGAGCCCCTCACTGCTGTGATCAGATTCTCTTTTTAAAAAAGAGAATGCACCCATAAACCTCTGTTGCAATGTGGTGTCTAACCCTAAAAGAGGTTATGGGAAAGCTGTAGACCTACCAGGTGTCGTTGGACTTCAGCTCTCATCGCTTTCAACCATTGGCTGTGCTTGCTGGGGCTGATGGGAGTTGGAGTCCAACAACATCAAGAGGGCCACAGGTTCCCCATCCCTAAAACCTGTGTCTGTGTGGGTGCGTGCGCGTGTGCATTAAAAGTTGCTCTTTAATACATTGTGAATGTTGCAGGAAAACAACTGAAAAACAGGCTTCCTTGAGTTATACTCGCCAAGTGGATCTGAGCCATCACACTGGAAGGTTCTGATTTCCTGGTGGCTGCCGGGAAGGGCATGAGAACCTGCTGCATGGTGGCCCTGACCGAGAAGGTGGCAGCGTTCAAACAATCCATACCTCGGCTTCTTAAGTCTGACCAGGCTCTCTTCCTTTTCACTCCTCTCTTTTGCTGCAGCAAAACCACAGTCAGAAGCCTCTTACTAGCCACAGTTTCCTAGTTTTCTTTTTCCTTTCGAACCAGGAAACCGTGGTTACCCGCTTCAATATAAGCCAAGGATATTTAAGCCATGGCTTGAAGTTGTTTTTCACAGCTTGGCTTGCTTCAAAGGTACATAGTTATCTCGCCCAGATAACTATGGGCAAAGGTCAGGTGTGGGCCTCCAGATGTAGCTGAACTCTCAACTCCTCATCAGCTGGACCAGCAAGTATGGTCAGTGGCCTGGAAGAATGGGAGTTATACCGTAGTTCCTAACTACATCTGTAGACCCAACAATATCTGGAGGATCAAAGGTTCTGCACACCTGACTGATCAAATCGTGGGAAGGGAAGAATGAGCAGGCTTGCACATGAGAAAATGTAAAATGGATACTCTCCGGGTGAATGGTATTGGAGTGATCCTGCGTCACCTATGATCCAGAGACATTTTTTGCATGATTTGGAATGGGGATATAAACTCACATTACTTCCATTCATCCAAAGTTTCCACACCTCAGCCAGGTGCCGGGGGGTGGTCTTTCTCTTCTTCCTTCCCCTTTCTCAATTTGGTCCGGATTCCCTTTGGGCTAAAAAGGTGCAATTCTGCTGCCCCACACTGATTTGTGCCTCAAGGTGCATGTGTCCCCTTCGGTGTGAGTTTAGCTTTCCTTTTCTCCCCTTCCTCTGCAAACCCAGAAGATTTGTGAGCACATAGCATATACCTCACTCAGCACTGTACACTGTCCCATGATCAACTTGATGTGTCTTTATTATTATTATTATTATTATTATTATTATTATTATTATTAGCTTTTTTAAAAATCTCATATTTTATGTAGCATAACTGTGCCTCATTGTTCAGTAACACACTTATCATTGTTGTAAACACTACTTGAACTGCCAAGTTTTGAAAAATAAAGGGCTCCTTAGCCATAAACCTTTTCAAAAAGCGCTTTTGACTCCACATCCTTCTTTTTTGTTTGTTGCCTTCCTTTCACTGCTCCCACTCCTTGGCAGTTTTGCGTTGCTGAGTTCAGGGATGTTTTAAAGGGCTTCTTTCCCGTTTTTCTTGGCTGCCAGTACTGCAGGTGGGGCAATTTGTTCTAATCGCCAACAGAGAAATTGTAGTACAGAATCAATGAATCTTGAAACCCAGCCCCCAATGCACCATGAGGACTAGTAACAGAGAGCAAGCCAGACAATAGGAAGCCAGCGTAATCTGCGTCAAGGTAAATTATGCTGGTCTATTTTATGCCTGTTCCAAATTCTGTTCAGGAGTGGAGCTACTGGCAGCCGAGCTGGCCCAAGCCTGGCAGAAGGGTGGGGGGAAGCCTTTAAAATAAAGTTTGACTTCTTCCACCTTTTTTTTCTGGTGCAACTTCTGTGTTGCTAGGTCACATGACTGAGCTGAAGGGAGTTTGGAACGGGTACAACTCCCACTTCCACAAAACATCAGTCTTTTGGATTTGCCCCTGGTGTCCTGGCGAAGGCCAACCTCAGCCAAAGATTTGCCTCTTTCCGCCTCTGCTCATTCTAGCTGATCTCGGATTTGAATGTCTCCCCAACTTGTTCCAAAGTGAAAGCTCTTGGGATTTGAAAGGAATCTTTTTGACCAAGAAGCCTGAGGGATCCCTCAACCCCCTCAGAGGCTACCCAAGACCACCTCCTTTTTGTATATTCATAGAACCATAGAATTGTGAAGTTTTAAGGGACCCTGAGTATTATCTTGTCCAGCACCTGCAGTGCAGGAATATGCAGTTGTCCCATACGGGGATCGAAACTGCAACCTTGGCATTATCAGCACCATGCTCTAACCAACTGAGCTATCCAGCTCCATCCTTCAGACAAGAATTAGCATCTGCATTATGGATGATTTGGCTTTTTTTTAGTGGTATACTTCAATTTGCTCCTTAAAACTTACGTTTTGTTAAAAGTCTTTTCTTGGTACTAGATATTCCACCCTTCAAAAGAAGAAACTTTTGTATCCAGAAACAACCTCTCAGGCCCAAAAGCTCAAGATTCCCCTGAGAGATCCATTTGCCTAGCAGTGAATCTTGAGACCTGCTTTAACCAAATGTCTGTAGCTGTTGCTGAGCCCATGGCCTTCTGTGGGTCACTGCAACATGTGCTTTGACTAGTCCTTGCCTCTTATTCCACCCATCTTGCCATTCTTGTGATATTCTGCCTTCTTAAGAACCCCTCCCAAGCTTAGCTGCTGTTACAGATTCCTGGCTGGTGGAAGAGCTGACTCAGGGCAATGCTTGCATCTCTAAAAAATGTTTGTATACGGTCTTCTCTGCCCTTCAGAGCATCGTGCACACAGCATGTTAAACAAGGAGGTTTGTGGTTCTGCTGCAATCCTTCGTCTATCTGGTACCTTCTGGATGTTTTGGACTACAACTCCCATCAGCCATCTGTGACTGATGGGAGCTGTAGTACCCAAACATCTGGAGGGCCCCTGGATTCCAGAGTCTCATGGATGAGACACAGAAAGAGGAATTCAAATTGCAAAACCTAGGTCTGGCAAAGGATGAGTGTTTTTGTGTGCAAGAGAAGGGCCATGATCCTTCCAACCGAATCGTAGAATTGAAGAGTTGGAAGGGACCCCAAGGGTCATCTAGTCCGACCCCTGTAATGCTGGAATCCCAACTAAAGCATCCTCCCACAGCCCAATATCCATGGCTGGCATTAACAAACACTTCACTTTTGCCTTCTTTGAATATATATGGGACTCACAGAATCTGAGAATCTTAGGGGGGGGTGCAGTTCTTTCAAGGCCAAAGAGAGAGAGAAAATCTTCTGCACGCTTAATTTACTTTTTCCCAGCTTCCATGATCCAAATTATCTCCTGTGAAATCCCAACAGGCGATGGCTTCATCAACCATGGTTCTCCATCCCTCAAGATTAATAAGGTCTCTTCTACATTCTTTCTGAAAGGGGGGGGGGAGTCCACCTCTATTATTGCCATAAACGTTTCTCTTCTGCATCCAACAGCAGGAGACAGTCTGGGCTGCTTTCTGTGTTCTACAGCTTTGAATGGCGCCCCCCCCTCCCTGCCAGGATCCTCTTAGCCAATGGCCGCGAGGCATGCAGATGAGCCCTGATGACTGGCCTATCCATGATGCCGGAATTGGAATGCAAAGCAGGTCATAAGAGTCTTGCAAGTTGGCGAGTAGGGAGGGGGAGAAGTAGAGCATTTTGCAGCATTTAAAAGTGCATTTGTTAAAAATATATGAGGCAGCTCTCATCTCTCTTTTTAAAGTCCTGATAAGATTGAGCTACCATCCACACTGGAGCTGATGTGAAGTAAGCACAAATAGAGGCAACCCAGTTCTGTTTAGGTTTTCTGGTAAGCAAATCCTATTGAATTCAGCATGACTTACTTCAAAGTAAATGGGCATTTGCTTGTAGTTTCCAACAGTATGTTAACCTGATTTGTAAAAATGTTACGAGAGACATTGCACATATTTTTGTAAATCAAGAAAATCTTTAATTATAAAAAGAATTAAAAAAACAAAACAGTATGTTAACCTTACTGTCACAGTCTATTTGCAGAGGTGCACCCATCTATAAGCCACATATGTGAAGTCAAATGCTTTTCATGCATGAAAAGAACCCTTGGTTTTCGGGGGGGGGGGGGGGAATAAAATTACTTTAAGTCCTCTTTGGCACACATCCTTTTGATACGTAGCAGCAGGTAATGGCTTTGTTTTTGAAGCCATTCTGATGAAATTCCCCAACTGTTTTTCAATCCCCATGGCTCAGCCTTATAAATGGTGGCTCTTCTACTCCACCTCTCCGTTTTATCTTCCCAATGACTGTGCGAAGAATGCAACGAGCCTAAGATCACCCAGTGAGCTTCATGGCAGAGTGGAGTTTTTCCTGGTTTTAGGCTTCCAACGTTTGCAGTAGACATTCTAGCCAAGAATCTTCTCCTACAGAGAAGAGTTCCCAGAGTAGTTCTTTATATCCTAAAAAGTTTGCTCGATGCCTCTGTTCAGCTCTGGGATTTTTGACTAGGTTTTAACACATTTTTAGCTGCTGCAGATGCAACTGAGACAAAATCTGTGCCTAGGCTCCCTCTTCGCGCCTAGGTCGGTTTTTTTCCTTTTGTGCCATGTCTCTTAGGTTGTGAGCCTGAGGGACACAAGGGCTGTCCTGTCGTGGGTATTTGGGAGCCTTTTTCAGCTGAAGAGCACAACAAAAATGCCTTGTTGTCATAGCCATTTTGCCTTGTAACCACGAAGCTTTAATTAATGGGAAGGGGAAATCTTACGATGAGCGCCCATGAGCCACCGGGATTTTAGGAGGAACTGTGGCATGAGAAATGCACACACTGCAGGACGTGGGTGTAGTTCTTTGTCTGGGATTTGGACAGATGGATGGATGGATGATTGAGATCCCCAAAGACAAGGTAGGTGATGGAGGGCTTTCAGTTACCTGTATCAGCCCTTAGCAAATGATGTAACTTCTTATACTGCATGCACATGTATAAGAACATAAGAAACTGCCTTATACTAAGTCAGAGCATCCGTCCATTGCTAGCTCAGTACAGTAATGTCTTCATGGACCGCTATCTACTCTCCAGGGTTTTAGGCAGGAGTTTGTGCAGGAGACTGAACCTAGTACCTTCTGAAGGCAAAGCAAGTTTTCTACCACTGAGCTGTGGACCTTCCCTGAAAGTGTAGGGACACAGGAAATTGCCTTTGATTCCATCTAGCTCAGTATTGTCCTCACAGACCGGAAGTAGCTCTCCGGGATTTCAGGCAGAGCATCTCTCCCAGGCAACATTTGCCAGAAATTGAACCCGGAACCCGTTGCATGTGCTGCACTTGCTGAGCCTATTACAGATGACAGGGTACTTTGAGAACTTAAGAGGAGCCTGGTTGCTGGATCAGGCCAATGGCCCAAATAGGAAGCCTGAAAGCAGGTCCTGGGTGCAACAGGATCTCTTCCCCACTTGTGACTCCCAGCAACTGATATCCAGGGGCATACTGACATTGGAGGCAGGGCAATAGCCGGAGTCCGGGAGGGGGTGCACATTCTTAGATTCGTTGGCACAGGCTCAGTTCCCAAAATATTAATAGGCAAATAATCTCACCTGCAACAATGCCTCCTCAGTGTGGTTTTGCTGAATTTCAACCCTGCTATGGCAACTTTTCCCTTTCTACCCCATCTAGAACTTTGTCTCAGGTGCTGTTGGCCTCTTGAAATCAATAGGGATCATTTTGTCTTCCAGCCCTGCTGTGGAGCAACCATTATACTCCACCCCCCCACCCCCACCCCAGGATTGCAAGTAGCTGCACTCTCAGTTATTTAGCCACTTTTTGATCAAGGCAAGAGGAGGAGGAAGTGTCTTTGCATTCACTGTGGGGATGTATGTGTGTAGGGGCAAGAACTTTAAAAGCTTTGAAAAACAAAATAATGAGGACTAGAAGCATTTGCGTGTGTGTGTGTGTGTGCGCATTTTAATAATTTAGCCTTCTGGAAGTTAGGACCTCTATAATTATATTAGGAAAAACATGCAACATGTTCCTCTCTTTTAAAAGAATGGAAGATAGAGATTTTTGAGTCCTCTCAGACTAGAATCAGGCAGCTTTTCTGTTGATATTTTCAGCAGCATGGAGAGTATTGACATTTAGACCTCTTTCTCCCAATCTCTAGTTGTTTTCAAACCATTCAATGCAGCTGGGACAGGTCTTAACAGGGGCATTGATCTTAACATAAGAGTAGGGCATTCATGGTGCCACACAGGTAAATATCCCAATAGGATTTACCCTCTAAGTGTGTTGATTTGCTTTCTTTAAATGAAATTTCCTGATCACAGTATTGGGAACATTGTCTTCTACACCTTCACAAACCATTTTCATAAGTGTATGACAGCACAGCGGGATAGCTGCTGGTAAGAAAATGAGACTCTAATCTCAGGGTTGTGTGTTTTAGCCACGTTGGGTGAAAGATTCCTACGTTGCAGGGGCTTGGACTAGATGACTCTTGTGGTCCCTTCCAACTCTCATGTTTCTTTGTGGTCTGGTGTTGCTAAATGCTCGAGTTGTGAATCAGGAAATCTCTTGTTAGAATTAACAAGGTGGTCTTGGGCAAGCCGTTAATCATCTCAGCTTCTCATCAGACCTACCACCCAGCATTGTCGTAACAATTTTTTGAAACCCTTTACGATTAAAAGACATAATGGTGGTGATGAAAACCATCTAAAGGACATCAGCCCCAGCGTCACAGGCTCTCCATCCTTGGATTAAAGGGTCCTAGGAGCTGAAAGCACCACCCAGAAAGAAGGCTCCATGTTGTGTCTCTGCATGAGTGTCTGTTCTGACTTCCATTACTCTGAAGAACTACAGTGACTAGGGTTGTATCCTGAAGTTTCTATTGTCGCTGACAGGCTTGTACTCTATATTCCACCTATACCATGTTCAAGCATCATGTTACCACTTTAAACAGTCCTGGCTTCCCTCAAAGAATTCTGGGAGCTACCATTTGTTGTGTATGCTGAAAGCTGGTGAGAGACCCCCCCCCAAGTAGCTTCACACTCAATCCCAGGGATCTCTGGGAATTGTAACAGTGCAGGGAATTGCAGTATATCCTAACACCACAGCGCCCTTAAAACAAACTACAGCTCCCAGGATTCTTTTGGGGGAAGCCACGGCTATTTAAAGTGGTACCATACAGCTTTAAATAGTATGCTGTGAATGTGTCCCTACTCAAGAGTAGACCCAATGAAGCCAATAGGCATAGCTGACTTCAGTTCATCAGTTTCATTGAACCTGCGCCGAGGATACCTTTGTTGGATTATGACCCTAGTTCTTCAGAATACTGTCTCTGTGGGCTGATAATATACTGACATGGCAATAATTTCAACTGTGTACTAAACTGCTCTGTGAAAATGGTTTTGCAGTGGACTGAGCCTACCAAGTGAATAGCCCTTTCGGGTCTCTCGTCCACAGGTACCTCTCTGGGGATGGTTTCTCTCCATTTCCATACGGCGTTGATCTTGGCTTTCCGTCACCTCCTTCTTCTCCCTCCATCTTCATCCCGACTCCTCCCAGCATGCTTCCACTGACCAGCCAGGCACTGTTCCGCTCACCGCGCCGAACTTCCTCTTCCTCTCTCCCTGGAAGGCTGAACCGGGCCCTATCTCTGGGCACCATCCCTTCTCTGGCCCGAACCGGTAAGATCATAAAAGAGGCAAGGCAATAGCCACAAGCCAAAGCATTTCTTTATTTGATTTCGCAGTTGCACCCCACTTTTGCAGCGATGGAAGTTGAGCCCAAGGCAGCCCCCGCAGATCATTAACAACAGCTTCAAAAATGAGTAAAACATTGCCCCCCCCAAAATATCTTTCAAGGCAGTTCCAAGACAGATGCAAACCGGGAAAGATCTTCCACCTTAAAAACCTTGCTGGAAGAAGAGGAAGGCTTTTCATAGGGCCTAAGAGATGGCACTTGTCTAATATTCAAGGGGAGGAGATTCCAGATGGCAGAAGCCTCCACACTAAAGGCCTGCTTCCTACTTTGTGCAGAACGGGACTCCTCATAAGGTGGTACCGTATCTGCAGGACGCCCTCGCCTGCAGAGTTCTATCATCGGCTAGGCATATAAAGGGGTGAGAGGATCTTTCGGGTATCCTGGTCTTGAGTTGCATAAGGGGTTTGTGCACCAGAACCTTGAGATTGCCCTGCTAGCTAATAACTGACTACAGAGACCACAGGACTGATGCAGCTGCAGGTGTGTGTCAGAAGACGTCTGCTCGGTGCATGACAGTACAGATGCAGATCCACAAAGGGATGGGCACCTTCGACATGCTCTTTAGCTGCGGTTCCTGCATTGTAAGGGGTTGGGCCAGATTATCCTTGTGGTCCCTTCCAACTTTTAACGTTCTATAATCCTGTAATGTTTTCCTGGCAGCTTGGGACAAGCTTCGGGGCTGTGGGTAGGAGAAGGAAAACAGAAGGATCTTTTGAGCAAAAGGGCTTTAGGAGAAAAACAGGAGGGAGCTGGGGGTGGGCCGAGGGAGAAATGCAAGATGGATACGGAACGAGAAGCGCTCCTAACGCTTTTCGGAAACCGGCAGCTTAATGGGATTCCTTTTCGTAGTTGCTGGGTTTGATTTTCTTACTCCTGGCTTGACGCAACATCTTCTCTCAACGTGTGTGTGTGTGTGTGTGTGTGTGTGTGTGTGTGTGTGTGTATACTGCACAACCACCCTCTGCGGAAAGCTTCTCTGGATAAAATCGATACAGTCATCTCATCCCTGTCTGGAAAGACCCAACTTCATTGGGTGGGGTCTGCAGAACAGCTATGTCATCTTAAGTTGAACTTCCATTTTCAGGCGCAGTCTACCTCAGCACTAGGAACTGGGGAGACAAAGTGCCAGATGCCTTCCTATCCTGATTTGGGGCTTTCTGGCCATGCAGGAGATGGGATCCTAGACTGAGATGGGCTTTTGAGCCAGCCCAACAGGACTCTTACTTTCCTATAGTGGGAAGGGGCATAGGCCAGTGGCATCTGCACTTGGGCCTGGAGAGAACCTTCCCTGAAATCTCGGAGAGCTGCTGCCCATCGGTGTAGACAGTATTGAGCAAGGTGGACCATGGAAATAACTTTAATTATAAAGCAGCTTCCTTGTTATTTTAGCACCCGGGATGCAGGTGGCGCTGTGGGCTAAACCACAGAGCCTAGGGCTTGCTGATCAGAAGGTCGGCGGTTCGAATCCCTGCGACGGGGTGAGCTCCCGTTGCTCGGTCCCTGCTCCTGCCCACCTAGCAGTTCGAAAGCACGTCAAAGTGCAAGTAGATAAATAGGGACCGCTCCGGCGGGAAGGTAAATGGCCTTTCCGTGCGCTGCTCTGGTTCGCCAGAAGCAGCTTTGTCATGCTGGCCAGATGACCCGGAAGCTGTCTGCAGACAAATGCCGGCTCCCTCGGCCTATAGAGCGAGATGAGTGCCGCAACCCCAGAGTCAGTCACGACTGGACCTAACTGTCAGGGGTCCCTTTACCTACCTATAATTCTCACGACAGCCTTGGACCTCCAGACCCTCAGAAATGCATTATTTGGCACTTATCATTCATTTAGCATTCTCCTATGTCGTTGGGGATTGCTGTAGCTGCATGTAATTTCATTTTATTTTTATTTTTTTAGATTCTGGCTACCTCTTCAGCGGGAGCCGGCCACCATCCCAGACCTCTCACTCCAAAGAGTCTCCTACATCAGGTGAGAAGGGCCAGGACATTGTTCTGGGGTGCTTGAACTTGCGAGGAAGTTCCAGAACGAGCAGAGAAACTGATCTCTTTTTTGAACAAATCACACACACGAAAGACAGAGGGAGAAACCTTTGTGGTCCTATATTGCAACAGCGTTTCCAAATTCGGCAGGTCACAATAGCTTGCTCACACCAGTGACCTGTCTGTCACCCTTCTGAACCCTGTCTGGTGGGGAAGAGAACCGGACAGGGTTCAGAAGGGTGACAGACAGGTCACCAGTGTGAGCAAGCTATTGTGACCTGCCGAATTTGGAAACGCTTCGGTGGCAGGAGCCACCAAAGGAACAGATCTGCACTGGTTCTAAACCGGTTTTGCTATCGCCTCTTCAGATAACCCACACAGAACAACATTCTGAGCAACGTGGCTGAAGAGTGCCAAGACTTCTATTACTAGCAGCACCATATCCGCCCCATCCCGAAAAATCCTGGGAACCGCAGTTCCTCCTTGCAGGGTTAGCACACTTAACAAACTACAGTTCCCAGGATCCTTTGGGGGAAGTCATGTGCTTTCAAGGTCCAGTGTAGATGTGACCAGAATTACATTTTAATACGTTTTAAAGCAGCTTATCATGTAATATTATCATTTATGATTAAATTTATAGGATTTCACTAGCAAATCCTAGCACAGGTTGCAACAATTTTAAAATTCAGAATTAAAAAATTATAGCAGCAGGGTCCCAGGGTGGTTTGCAACAAATAAGTTCGTTTTTGATCTAGACACTGGGATCCAGCACCGAGGGCCTTCTGGCGGTTCCCTCATTGCGAGAAGTGAGGTTACAGGGAACCAGACAGAGGGCCTTCTCGGTAGTGGCACCCGCCCTGTGGAACGCCCTCCCATCACATGTGAAGGCAATAAGTAACTATTCTACTTTCAGAAGACAACTGAAGGCGGCCCTGTTTAGGGAAGTTTTTAATGTTTGATGCTGTACTGTTTTTAATATTTGGTTGGAAGCCGCCCAGAGTGGCTGGGGAAACCCAGCCAGATGGGTGGGGTATAAATATTATTATTATTATTATTTATTATCTGTCCTTTATGTCTGTTACTGATTCTAATTTATCATATATTACATTACCTTTGATACTGTTTTGTTGTAAGCCGCACAAGGAATAATTATTAAAGGGCATCTATCTAGATTTACTACTACTACTACTACTAATAATAATAATAATATCATAAATAAAGGCTGCATACACACCATTACATTCAAAGCACACAGCTTCACCTAATGAAACCTGGGAACAGTGGTTTACTCCTTGCAGAGCTACAATTCCCAGCGCCATTGAACAAACTGCAGTTCCCAGGGTTTCTTTCTTTTCAGGGGAAGGGAACATGCTTTGTCCTTCCACAGTGGTTTAGTGCTGCTTGCTTTTAACTTCTTTGCTCTCGAATTTGCTTTTAATTGCTTCATGCATGGTTTTCATCTTTTTGATGTAAACCTCTTCAATATATATTTGTATGACTTCACTATATATAAACAAATCTTTTAACAAACAGTTTGGCGCCTACGCACCCAAAATCCCCATTTCCTGATTTCTACATATACTGAAACGCTGTCCCTCCCTCCCTCTCTCTCTCTGTTTCCTACTCCCATTTCCCCTCTCAGAATATTTTTCCCTCCTCTCGGGGAGCTGTGTCTCCTCCCCTGTCCCTTCGCCGGCACCATCCGTGGCTGGCTCCGTGGCTTCCAGCTCTGGCTCCCTGCGTTACCGGCGGCCCCTCATCAGCCCTGCCCGACTCAACCTGAAGGGCCAGCGGCTGATGCTGTTCTCAGCTCACAGCGAGGCCCAGCAGCAGGAGGACCTGGCCCACTCAGAGAGCAACATTTTCGCCACGGAGCAGCCCGCCTTCCCAAAAAGGAACCTAAGCGAGCGGGGACTGCATGGTACGTACGCAACCAGGAGGTGGGACTTGAATCGTCTGTGCCAAGGTTGCGGTTTATCCTAGTTGAGGCACCGGTGGCTGTGCCTGGAAAACTGAGCAGTCCCTTCGGGCACGAAGTGTGCAACAGTGGCTGCCATGATGGGCTCGCATTGCGCCCGTCTAGTCCAGCATCCTGTCCACACAGTAGCCAACCAGGTGCGGGCAGGACCTGAGCATAACAGTACCCTAGTGACTTGGGTAAAGCTGGAATAGAGTAAAACTCCCTGGAGCTATTGGCAAAGTGCTGCTGGTTCCAGCCAACTCTGTTTGTTTTTCAGCAGAGGAAGAACCTGCTGGATCAGGCCAGAGGGGTCCCATCTAAGTCCAGGATCCTGTTCTCACGGCGGCCACCCAGATCCCACAAACAGGCCCTGAGTACCAGAGGTTTCCAGCCACTGGCGTTCAGGAATGCTAATGCCTCAGCTATTTACCCTAGCCAGGGTGGCTGTGCTCTGCCCAAGAACATACAAAGGGGGGTGCGGTCTGCCCCGGGTGTCACCCTGATGGGTGGTGATAAAATGGCGGGCGGCACTCATCACTGCGGGGCCTGCAGCATGCATGAGCCACACGTCTCAGCGCCCACAAGCTCCGTGCTGTCTGCCCACTGCCTCCCCCCCCCCCCGCTGTAGGGTGGCTTAGGCTACGTGCCTGTCCCTATGGGTGCCACGCTCCCTGTTTTGTCCCTATGGTTGCCATGGCGTGCCCCATGCCGTCCCTATGGGCATTGCGTGCCCCGCCCCACCCCTGGGCACGTCGGCCCACTGCCCAAGAGCCTTTCTCCGCCGCTGGCTCTGCCTCCACACTTTGAGGCAGCAATGCTTCTGATCTGGTGTGATCCAGCATGCCACTCTTAAGTAGAAAAAGAGGTCCTAAACAGCCTCAGGCCTGCATCATTCAGCCCGGACACTGAGGTCCAGCTCCAAGGGCCTTCTGGCAGTTCCCTCACTGCGGGAAGTGAAGTTAAGAGAAACCAGGCAGAGGGCCTTCTCGGTAGTGGTGCCCACCCAGTGGAACACCTTCCCATCAGATGTCAAGGAAATAAACAGCTATCTTTCTTTTAGAAGACATCTGAAGGCAGCCCTGTTTAGGGAAGTTTTTAATGTTTGATGTTTTATTGTTTTTTAAATACTTTTATTGTGTTTTTAATATTCTGTTAGGAGTTGCCCAGTATAGCTGGGGCAACAAGATGTGTTGCATATAAATGTTGTTGTTGTTGTTGTTGTTGATGTTTGTTGTTTAGAGCATAGCCATCACAACTAGTAGCTCTTGAGAGCCATCTCCTCCATGAATTTTCCTAATCCAGGCATCCCCAAACTGCGGCCCTCCAGATGTTTTGGACTACAGTTCCCATCTTCCCCAACCACTGGTCCTGTTAGCTAGGGATCATGGGAGTGTAGGCCAAAACATCTGGAGGGCCGCAGTTTGGGGATGCCTGTCCTAATCCTCTTCTTAAAGCCATCTAGCTTGGTGACCATCTCTGCCTCCTGTGGGAGTGAGTTCCATTTTCTAACCATGTGCCATGTAAAGAAGTCCATTCTGTTTATCTGCCCTGAATCTTCCAGCTTCATTTGACACCTTTTGACTTCTAGTGTTCTGCGAGAGGGAGGAAAGCCAAAACCCACACAGCGACCAGAAGAAACGTTTTCTGCAAACCCTTATCTCCCTGCCTTGTCCTCCTTTTTTAAGATATGAGAGCCATAACGGAAGCCGGGAGCATCTGCAGCGACGGCACTGTCAAGAAAGGAGAGAATTCGTCGCACTCATCGAGCTGCGTGGTGGACACCACAACGAAAGGCGAGGAACTAACAGGATGGAGGGGTGAGTGTTGTGCAGGGTTTGGGTTGTGGTTTTTTTTGCTTAAAACATGGTTTGCCATGGCAAGAATGTGTCTAATAAATATAATTAATAATAATTAAAATATGAAAGCAATTGAAAAACATTACCTAGATAATAGATAAAAACAAAAACAGACATGCAAAGAAAAACAGCATAAAAAAGAAACAAATATTTTATTTTATTTTAAAAAATAACTACCAGAACATTAAAATATCCCTTCCCCACCCCACAAAATTAAAAGCCATCATTTAAAGCAGGCCCGGCTCTAGGTAGACCCCCGGTGGCGCAGGGCACCATGGCGCCGGCCCGCCAGAAAGGCGCCGCGAGCTGCGCCCGCCCGCTGGCCGGCCGATCCGCCGGTCCACCACGCAGCTGCGCCCACCCGCCCACCGCGCTGGGAAACGGGGCGGGAGGGCGCCAGAGAGATCCGGCGCACCACAGCGGCAGGGGCGTTTAAGACGGCCCTGATTTAAAGTCAAAGACCTGGTTAGAAAGTTACCTTTTTGCCTGGCACCTGATTAATGTAACAATGGCACCAGGCGAGCTTCCCTGGGGAAAACATTCCACAAGCAGGGTGCCACCACCGAAAAGCCCCTGCTCTTTTGTTGCCACCCTCCTGTGGCAGATAATTATGAGCCGACTGGTTGGTTCATGCTGCTAATCCTCTTCCTTCTCCGGACTCCTTTCTTTTTCCAATCAGGCCGCCTTGGCAGCTCGGTGCTCCGAGGTCTCCTTGCCGTGAGCCTGACCGTCAACGCCATCTTCACATCAGCCTACCTCTACCAAAACCTGCGCTGAGCCACGTTGCTGGGGAGTGATGGCCAAACCACCACCGCCACTTCCTCTTTGTCGCCGCACTCCTTCCAAAGAGAGAGAGAAGGGGGGGTGGCGATTCTAGGATGAGGAGGACCCAACCATTGTGCAGCCCTTCTGTCGTCATATCTGCCTCTTGGCCAGCCGCAAACTGCTGACCGCAAGAGAACACACACACACACCAATCAATCGCTGCTGACCTCGCCTATAAGCAGAACACTTTCTCTTTTTAGGGAACTTTTGTGACCCATGCTGGGCGATGGCGGGGCTGTTTCAGCCAGTGTTGGGCTTCTCCAGTTACTTTGCACCTTTCTCTGTACAGAACCGGTTTATCAGGATGAGCTTGAAGATGCTGGGTTGTTCTTGTTTTACGGGGGTGGCACGTTGATGGAGTGGCCATGGCCAAGGGACTTTCTTCCTCCCCTTGTTTAACGATGAAACGTTAGCGTTGCTGACTTCTCGTTTGCCAAAGGACCGGGAAACATGCCGTTTTGCTCTCCAGTAGTTCCATGACGTTTCGCTGCTTCGTTGGCCTCGTTATCCCTAACAAGACTTTCTCTCAGTTTCCCTCTCTAGTGAGAAGGAGGGGGAGAGGACCAGCACATTAACTCATTCTGTGGCGTTCTTTTTCACCTTAGTTCCTTAACCACTTGCCACTCAGCTGCAGTTCATTTATTGGTGCTGCCATCGTATCTGTTTGTACTTGTTTGCAATGTTTTGCAGATTGATGGATTGTGGGGGTTTTGTTTAGCTTTTGTTTTTTTTAAAGTCAGTATCCAGTATCGTAACTCCATTTTTGCCTCACGTACAGGCACCACTTCTACTGTAACAAGACGTTCTGATGTCACTGATATACACTCTGGCTCTCGATGGCCAGGGTGTTTGCTGGGTGTTTCTGAGTTGGATTTTTGAGAAATTTGCTCTCAATGTGACGTACTAGAAATGCCAGAACTGGGAGGCAGGGAGTTGTAGAAACTGGCCACTGTTTGCAGCTTCAGAGGTCTGTCTCCCACTGCATCTGTGACGTGTGGATTTCTTTGTTCAAAACTTATATATATCTTCTTAACTAGCCAAAAGCTGAAGTAGGTCAGGTTAAGAAATTCTGCCCTGTGCTGCAAAACTCAAAAATGAAATTGGTGCTTGCTATATCAGTCAGACTCTGTGCTTGGATTGTATGCATAAAAACTGTTAGGTGGAACGACTTGTGTGACTGTACCTCTGAGCAACAAACAAGTAAATCCCTGCACTTAAAAAGCTAGCAAATCAGGGAAGTTTGAACTGACACACTAGTTATCTGTGTGCAGGGATTTTATTTTATTTTTATTTTTTATATAAATCAATCAGGTATTATGTTGCCACCTGCTGTCTGGTGGTAGAGTCTAGTCACACGTCAACCACTTCCTGCTCGTCATCTGTTTTAGAGAACCAGATCACAGGTGCTAGGTCCAAAAAATTATCCCTCTCCTAAGAGTAATTCCAAAACGTCTCGCTTCACAGGTATCCAGTCCTACATTCTACATGCTGTATTTTTGGGTGGGCATCCAAGCACTGCCAGTTAACATGGGCAGAAACTCGAAATTTAATTCCTCTCAGTAAATTGCTTCTCTTTCCTCGGGGTATTCCCAAAAGTTAAGTGCTTCTGCCGCAGCCCAGGAAAATGTGCCCATTGCCAAATAGCTCAGCTTTTTTTTGTTGCAGAAAATATTTCAGGCTTGAGGTGTGTAATTCTGTGCCGCGACTGACTGCTCACTAGCAGTGAAATTAAGCCTGTGATCTTAGACCTTACCTGGTGGGGGGGGGGCGTTGTTTGTAAGCAGGCTGTATTTCTTCATAGTCCTCTATTCCAGCAACATCTGAAGAGAAGGCCACTGGTTACACACCACACTGTAAATATCTTTCCATCTTTCAAACCACCTTTGGCTCCCTGTGGGGCAGGTGGGGAGCGATCATTCTGCTCTCTCTGCCTAAGAAGGGAGGAGGGAGGCAGAATCCTTTGCATATGGTGCTAAAACACACTCAATCGCAATCACTCTGGTGCAAATTCTTCAAATCGCAGCGCGCCCAACTAAAATGGGGTAAAGGTGTCTTGAAAGCACCACGTCTGTGTCTTAATTCCTTTCCGCCTTAATGCAATTGATGTGTTTCTTTGTCTTGCTATTGTCCTTTCCCCTTGCACAAAGTATTGGTGTGTGGGGAAATCGCTTGATGATGCCAATGTTTATATATAGAGCCCTGTCTGTTGGCAGCAAAAACAAAAAAACCCACCATTTCACTCTTTTATTGAACTTGAATGCAGCACAGTCACCTGCGTTTAAATAACTATCAATTCTCAACTAAGAACCTGGGTTTAAGTGGCCAATTTCTTTATGGGAGCAAAGGGTGGGGGATAGCTATTGTTTGCCCACCAGCCTTCCGTGTCCAGTAAAACATTTAAAAACACACATGTACATTGTTTGCAACAGACGGAGAGGGGATTGGCCACTGACACTGTTTTTCTGATGGGGTTATAGGCACGTGGTGATAGTTCTGTACATATAGAATGCATCCTTTGAGCAGCTTGTCCAGAAGCCTCATGAGGACTAGTTCCCTGGTGAATGTAAAAGCAACTGCCTTCAGGAGTTAACTCTTACTATCGAAATACACTGTGTTCCTGAGAGGCTTGAATTTTTGGGGTTGGGTGGGGATTTGGTGGGTGGGAGTCATAAGAGAAGAAAAATGGCAGAGTCCTGGTTTTTATTTTCCTTCACTGAGAAAAGTTGTACATTTTGTACTTAATATGACTGTGGGGTGGGGTTAACTTTGTACAGTTCGGTGAGAAATTTGTGTCTTTAGTTTGGGGGTTTGGATGCGAGGGGTTTGTTCTTTTCCCTCTTCTTGCCCCCCACCCCTGCCATTCCTCCAGGGAGTTTATGTTCTGTGTTTGAGAGATTATTTTTCATTATAAAAGTGGAGAATAAAAGTGAAATTGAATCTTGAGCATCTTGTCCCATCACTTTCTTAAATGGGAAGGAAAAACTGCAAAAGCGGTGTAGCTTTTACGTTCAATTTCAAACCGACTCACCCCTTTGATCATTTTGCAAACAACTTTCTATTCCTTTCGTAACTTAGACAGGTAGGCAAGGGAGGAAATCTATCCCGTCCAAGTAGCTCATGGTTGACATATCATCCTCACAAAACAACCCTGCAAATTAGATTAAAGTTAAACGGAGCAGTCCAAATGGGGATTTGAACCCAGATCTCTTGTCCCAGGCTAATGTTTGATGCAGGTTCGAGATACAATTTTATTTATTGTTTATTGAATTTATATCCCACCCTTTATCCCCCAAGGCAAACAGGGCGACAAACACCTATACAGTGGTACCTCAGGTTAAGTATTTAATTGGTTCTGGAAGTCCGTACTTAACCTGAAGCGTACTTAACCTGAAGCGAACTTTCCCATTGAAAGTAATGGAAAGTGGATTAATCCGTTCCAGATGATGAAAAACACCCCCTAAAACAGCAATTTAACACAAATTTTACTGTCTAACGAGACCATTGATAAAATGAAGGCAATAATCAATGTACTGTACTATAAGTAAGACAGTATTGTAGATGAAAACCAACTACAAACTCTGGTTAACAAGTTTGTAACCATAGTTAATATGTCCATAGTTAAGCTTCTGTAATGCTGAACTATGTTTTTTTAAAAAATTTTAAACCTACGGTAGCTTAATAACCATGGGTTGATGTTATGTTCAAACTAACATCTGTGCAAGAATATTTCTCGACATACTGTGTTGAAGGGTATTGCTTTAACAGGTCATGGGACCCTGCCTGCAGCTTGTCACAGGTTTACCACCTTTGTGAACTAAACCAGCTCTGGTTTTGGCGCTGAGAGAGAATCCTTTGGCCTGGCACGTTAGTCTCATTTTGTATCAGCCAGGGTGACGCAAGCAAGCTTTGCGGGATCCACCTTCCAACTTGCACACAAACATACGGGTTCTGCTTCTTGGGTTGTGTGGTTGTGTCAGACCTCCTTTCTGTTGATAGATGTCACAGATACAATTTGCTTTATTGTTCCATAAGGTGTGTTGAGGATTCAGTTGCCCAAGCTCTTTTGATCATCCTTGCCAGGTAAGCTCATGGTGATGTTTGTTGATGTTTATTGCTGTTCTAACCTCTCCTATTGGGTATTTTTAAAAAAATAAATGTGGTTCAAGGGGTGAAAATGGAGTCTGTATGGAGCTGGAACACAGTAGCTACCTTAGGCCAGATTGTTTTTATAGGCCAATATTGTCTACTCTGACCGGCAGCAATTCTCCAGGGTCTGAAGCAAGAACGCCTTTACTCTCCTCTGCGACCTGGAGATCCTTTTAATTGGAAGGGCCACATAACAAGTGCTTGAACAGAGTATAGAAACAAAAGAAGGTGCCCTCGGTCAGGGCCATGCAGAGCATGATGCGTGTTTCCCAACCCTGGGAACCAGAAGTCCCATCCAGGAAGGAGGCTCCCTGCTGCAACTCTGCATGAGTGGCTGCTCTAGCTTTTGTTAAGACAGATTGGAAACGGGTGGGAGAACCTTTGACCCTCCCATCAGCCTCGGTCATGGCTAATGGGGCTTGTAGTTCCAGCAGCATTTGGAGGCGGGGGCACAAGTTAGCTGTTAGCTGTAATATCGGCTAACAGACAGCACTCTTGGCTTCTTAGAATGCCTCCAGAAATGTACCAAGCAGAAAACGTAAGTTCTCCTTGCCACTATGCTTAGGAGAGGCAAACCTGTTGGACAGCCTCCTCCCACCGTTCTACGTGCTCTTAATTACCCATTTGACTAATACACTTTTTGGTAGTGGCCTAATCCTGCCAGTGCATGAAAGAGATATTTTGGATGGTAGGCAAAGCTTGTACGTACTCTGTGCTCCTAACAAATAAAAGCTCCCCATAATCTATGCCAAAAAAATAAAGCTGAATTGTCATCTGCATGCAGCTTGCACTTGTAAAGTGATCCTGCTTGTTTACGTACTTCATAACTTGTTTAATTCTGCTAGGTGCAGGTATAGCCATCTGGTCACATGCAAACTTCTCTGCATTAGGCTGAGAGATGGTGACTGGCCCAAAGTCACCCAAGGGGCTTCATGGCTGAGTGGGGATGCGAACATGGGTCTCCCAGGTCCAGCACTCTAACCACTGCTCTACACTGGTTCTTTGATGTTAAAGTGGGAATTTACTCATATTGTGGAAATCATAAGGGCTAAAAAACCTGGGGTTGTTTTTTTATCTCCACATTTAAAAGGTTCACAAAGCATCACATTCCTTAGGGATATAGGGGCAGGGGGAGCAATTTCTCCGCTCACCCCACTACATCCAACACAAAAAAACATCTCTGGCCCTTTATGCAGACATGAAGGCATTTTTCACATACAAAATATAGTAATGAAAATGGCAATGAAAACAAGCCTGCTATTCTGAAGAGCCTGTCCAAGCTTAGGGCAGGGGAATTAATGTGAATCTTTAATATTTGGACCAAAGTTTGCACTCCCCCTAATCTGAACTTTGCCCCTTTCGTTGTCTTCTGTCTCCCCCACCCAGATATAGGGACATAGGATGCTGTCTTATACAGAGTCAGACCACTGGTCCATTTAGCTTAGTATTTTCTGCACTGACTGGCAGCAGCTCTCCAGGACAACAGGTAGGAAGTCTCTCCCAGCCCTACCTGGAGATACTAGGGGCTGAACCTAGGACCTTCTGCATGCCAAGCAGGTGCTCTTCCACCGAACTATGGCCCTTCCCCATAGCATTTTCTGATCCCACCTTTGCCTGACTGCTAGGCTGCAAGCACAACTGCAAATGAATGCACCTGCCTATTTTGAGTTACTTGGATCAAATTGTATGCTGTGTGTTGGTCCTCTTTGTACAAATGGAGATGCATTTATTTATTTTAAAACGACGGTGATTATAATAGAGAAAAGGATGAAGCTGCATTTTTTTATGTTCCATGTTTTTATTAATGGCAGTTCTGTTCACTGAAAGGGCTCTCACACAGAAGACAGAGCAAGCTTGTTTTCTCCCGCTCCAGAGGGTGGGATCCGAACCAGTGCCTTCAAGTTACAAGAAAGGAGATTCTGGTTAACATCAGGAATAACTTTTCTGACAGTAAGAGCTATTGACTGTGGAATGGTCTACTTATGAAATGTGGTGGGCTCTCCTTCATCAAAGGTTGATGAGCAGAGGTTGGATGGCCATCTGACATGTATGATCTAGTTGGGATTCCTGCATTGCAGGGGACTGGACTAGATGAAAGGGAAAGCACTCTCTGCACATGTTCTCTTGGTTATTGCTTTGCATGCTGGAACCGCTGCTCAGGGGACAGAGAGCCTGAAGCAAAGTGTTGCAGCCCAACATTCATCCTACTCAGAGCAGCAGCAGACCCATTGAAATGAATGGGCATGGCTAACCTAGCTCCACTCACTTCAAGGGCTCTACTCTGAGTAGAACTTGGATGGAAACAACCCTAGGCTCAGCTCCGGGTTCTAATCAAGTTCTGCCGTTTTGCCTTTGTTTCGCGTGCGCTGGAACCAAAGTTTAAAGCTTTTCCACAAAGTGGAATTGCCAGCGGAGCAGGGAAACAAATTAGCATCCAAGCCATAGGAGTTCTGTAATGGGTAAAAACTTATTTTGGACGGAGAGTCAGGATCCTTGGCACTTTTAGGCAAAGCAACGTCATAAAAAGAAGAAATCCATTAAAAATAGCAAGAGTTTAATTGAAATGATCCTAATTGGAGAGCGACTCTTGCTTCTCCGCAGTCTCTCATCAGCAAATCACAAATCATGGGAGTATTGGAATTATTTCCTCCCCCTCGCTCCTCTTGATTCTTGGATTTTTGGCTCCGCGCAAGAAAATGGGTCTGTTGGCCAAATCTGGCACAGCGCCCAAATGCACCCAAGTCCCGGGCAGCCGTTACCGCCCTCTTCGGGGTTCACACGCAGGTCACAAAAAATTGTAGCAAACTTCAAATATCCAACTCCCGTCTCCAGTCAAAACAAAAAGAGAATGAACTAACACATTTGGTCTTACAAAAGTGTTTGCGAAACTCCCATTTGTTTTTTGCCCGCTAAACTTGGGCGCAATTTTGGTTTTCGGAGGGAGAGGCAGAAGATTACGCACGGAGCTCCAGGCGCGCTTTTGGAGAGGTAAGGCAAGCGCACCGGCAACCTGGAGAAAGGTAGGAGCGGGGCGCACTCAGCGCTTGGCAGATTGGGGGTGGCAACCAGGGGTGGGGGAATGGGATTTTCGAAATTGCAAAAGGCTCGATCCACTGCCACCACCTCTGTCCTTCAGGCAGAAGCTCCATGGAGGAAGCTGCGAGCGCCGGAGCCGTCGAGGCGATCTCTGGGACAAAGAAGGAGCAGCTCGCAGACGAAGAGTGCAACGCTGCCGCGCCGCCTGCTCCTCTCCAAAAGCCCCCGTATTCCTACATCGCTCTGATCACCATGGCCATCCGAGACAGCCCCGAACAGCGCTTGCCCCTGCGCGACATTTACCGGTACATCTCCCAGCGGTTCCCTTACTACAATTTGAGCCAAAAGAGCTGGCAGAACAGCATCCGGCACAACCTCAGCCTCAACGAGTGTTTCCTGAAGGTGTCCCGGGAGGGAGCCGGGCTCACGGGCAACGACTGGATGCTGGATCCAGCCTTCGAAGGCATGTTTGAGCCGGGGAATTACCTGCGCCGGAGGTGCGCCCGGAAGCGCTCGCGGGATCTCGCCCCCGCGCCTCCGCCGACGGCGCCTTATTTCACCTGCCCGGAGACACCTGCGCCCGCTTACCGACCTTATCACCCATATCCTCAGAGTCCGCTTCCGCCTCCTGCCTATCTTTTGGGCGGATCAGGTGTGGCGCAGCCCTTCCAGACTTACCCGGTGAGCGGCTGCCTCCCAGGTATGGGTCCCGTCGGCGGCTACGGACCCTACCCCAGATTCCTGCTTCCCGGCGGGGCGGCCCAGCAGCCGCCGAGCCCGGTTGCAGGGGGGCCCGTCGCTCCTTTCCAGTCGTCCCCCGACCTGTCCCTTTGGAGCGGTTGGCAAGAGAGGATCCCCTGCGCCCGCACGGACTTCTAAAGAGAGGACGACTTGATTCGGAGCAGCACCTATGGACAACCTCGGTTGTGTCTCAAGGTTCTAGTCCTGCTTAAGGAAACTACCCGCTACCTCTTAAGGTCTCAGCGCTTGTGGGGGACGGGCAGGATTGGGGGGGGGGAAGCAGCTTGGTATTTGAAAAGCAACGGGGCACGATTATTTCGAATCTGAAAAGAGAGCTGCCGACATATTTACACCAGGTCTGCTCCAGTGGTTTTCAACCACACCTGGTTGAAAATGCGGGGCGGGGGACGTAGTTGCTGATTTCTGCAGCTGAATGTTTTGTGGAAAGAGCAGGAGTAGGTAAACTGGTTAGCTGGCAATTGTGCTTGGACTCCTTTAGAATAAAGCCTTGGTGAGAGATATCAGGTCCCTTCCTCTCCACGCCACCCCCACCCCCTTGAAGAACCCAGCCATTTTTATTTTTATTTTATTGGCTGGGTTTTGAGGGAGGTCGGGAGGCGTTACCAAGGCAGTCGCCAACTTTTAAACCAGTCCCTGCTGCTTGTGCCTCAAAAAATAGTCTGATCTGCAGGGATTAGAAGATGCCGATGCTTTTTATCTACTCTATGAACTCTAAATTTGTCAGTACCTGACAGTCAGGCTACTTTTCAAGGCACAGCACTGGGGACAGGCTTAAAAGTTGGCAACCGTTGCCTAGATGAAGTTAAAATCTCCCCTGCCCAATTGAAAGTAACAAAATTGGCAGGCAGCAATGGCCATTATAGTCCTATTACACTTAAATGGAAGTAAGTTCAATTTAGCGCATTGGGACTTGCTTCCTAAGTAAGTGGCCCATGTAGACATGGTGATTTGTAATCAACTGGAAGTTGTTACAGGTGAAAGGTTGTTACAGGTGAAATGTTGCATTTAAAATTGGTGTCAAGCACTGCTCAATGCTCAGGGCCAAAGTACCACCTAGTTTGACTAAAGTGTGGAGATTTTCAGCTTGTGAAACAGAAGAAGGATCTTGTTTTTTGTTTCTAGTTGGGAGTTGTGTAATGATTTCAAATGTGGGAATTAGCTGTTTCCAAAGGCAGCATAAATAGCCCGCAGAAGAAATTGACAAGATATTGCATGTGTTTAAAATGCTTGGGAGGAGAAATCTTGAAACTCCTCCCTAGGTTACTTTTCAAGTAGGACACTCCAGATTTAGTTCGTTACACACACTCCAGGGAAGTTCTGTTAACTTGAATAAAATTACTTTAAAGTAAATGATTTTTGGATTTAAAAGTGTCTGTGGTTCCTATATCCTAACAATGACTCTATTTCCACAAAGCATGGTAACCACTTTCCCCCCTAAAATAGAGTTCTAGCAAATGTTTAATCTACGCAGAGTACAGCCATTGAAATTAATTTTAATGTGTTTATTCTGAGTAGCAGCTAAATGCTGCCAAGAGTATTTACTTCTTTTAGGTGGGGCAGGGACCAGCATTTGGAAGTTTAGATTCTTAGTTTGAAAGGGTTTGGTAAAAGTTTTTCCAATTGTTTATTATTATTACTATTATTATTATCAGGCATATGACATTTGTGGCTTTGAGGGATTATTGAAGTGTCTTCTCTCCCCCCTCCCCTTTTGTGCTGGGGTTATTGGGTCATTGGTGAGTAGAAAGCATTTCACCTGGTTACATTTAGGACTTACTGATCCTTGCTGCAATGTTGGAAAGTGAAGGACAGAGCCTAAAGAACTGATTTTTCCAGCCTGGACATGTCTGAACATTGCAAGGCAAGGGCGGCTAATTTGCTTTTGAAAAAGAGGTTGCCAACATCTTGTGCTGGCTCATGCTCCTCTACCTTTAACAAAAGGTTGATCCTGCAAACATTGTCTTGGTGGGATCATACTAATCTCCATCCATCCTGTTAAAAGGGGCCCCCTTTGCTTATTTCTGCAGCTCAGATTGTTGGATTAATTCTGCTTGTAAAGCTAAATTGTGCAAAAGTTTAAAAAGTTGTTTTTATGTCACTTACTGTGTTCAAAACAGTATTTGAAATGCAAGAAGTGTTGGAAATGTGTCACCCACCCTAAAAGAAATCAGAGACCATTTTTCCCTGGGAAGAATTAAGTGTTTGTTGGAGCAGGGATGTGAATGGACCTCCCTTTTGCGTTTAAGTTTTCTGGTTTGGTTACACTGGAACTATTGGTTTTTTAATGGTTACTGGACAATAAAAAAATTTAATAGCAAGTGATGTCCTTTTAATGCAGGGCTGGGCTGCTATTTTTCTGTCTGAGGGCCACATTCCATCAGAGGAAATCACTTGAGGGGCCACTTGCCAATAGTGGGTGGAGCCAGAGACCCATGCACTGGATTAACCAACCAGGAATAAACATTAAGCTGCTTCAATTTTCACCATTGTCACCTCAGATCAGAGCTCCCAGTCTCCTATGCAGGTCTTACCCACTGGGTTTTGATGGGCTTACTCTTAATTAAGACAGCTTTGAAACTGGTTCCCATTTCTGGTATCAAAGAGCCCATGTACTGAGCAACTGGGAATAGCAAGTAGAACCAATTTACTGGATTCTCCATTCCATTCCTCAGTTCCCCCTTGTTCCGCCCCTCTGTTAGCATTCTCTGCCCATTTATCATGGAATCATGGAATTGTAAGGGGACCCCCAAGGTTCATCTAGCCCAACCCCCTGCAATGCAGGATTCACAGCTGAAGAATCACTAGCAGTTAAACATCCAGCCTGTGTTTCAAAACCTCTAGTGTTGTGTTCTTATTGTGGTGGGGTGGGTGGGAGTCACTCCTCAGATTTATTTTCCTAAATACCATATTTTGCATTTCTGTTTTCCCCAAGCTGGCTGAAGCTTATTTATACATGTTGCTATTTGGTTCCGTAAGAATGAATACACAGATAATAATTATTACTATTACCAGTGCTTCCCCCCCCCCCCCGGGGGGGACACAGGGGGACGCATACCCCGAAACATTTTTGTGAATCTAATTTTGGCCTCATGGGGGCAGTATTTTAATATGAGTAGGAAAATGATAGTACCCCTAAACTTTTTTTTAGGAAAAGAAAGCACTGACTATCTATATATATAAATGTAAACTGGCCATGTCCGTTAGTATCCATGTTTCACCAAAACCTCTTGACCGATTGCGTTCAAATTTTGACACAATGCCGCATGTGAATATGAGAGCAAGCCCATACTGTTTTCAAAGACAGATGTCACACCTGTCCCTGGTAAAAACCCTGTGTTTCAAAACACACTACTCAGATGAAAATGCATTCTGGGAAAAGAACCAGGTTGCAAACCAGTGCCCTCTACCGGCGGCTACACTGGTACTACACCTATAGAACCTTCCCTCTCAACAGCATCTCAGCTCCCGTTTACATACTAGGCCGAATGGAGGTACTGACTTGCCTGGGTGGGGGTTGGGGGGAGGAGGGGAGGGGATAAGTCAGGACACGGTGGAACCAGTCACAGGCATGAGCCGAGGGGGGGGGGAAGAGGGGGTGCGATACAATGGGTCGGGACAGGGTGGGGGGAATCGCAGGGATAAGCTGGGGGTGGGGGAGGAGGGGGCGGGATATGTCATGGATCGGGACAGGGTGGGGGCAGTCACAGGGATTAGCCACAGCAACGCGTGGCAGGGCCAGCTAGTTACGGTACTATTATAAATCAATTAATTACCTGCCCTTCACTGTTGACTGATTTCTGCAAGCTGTTCAAGGTAGCATACTTGGTTCTTCTCATGTAATCCTCACAACAACCCTGTGAGGTAGGTTTGGCTGAGAGGCAGTGTCTCCCCCAAGGTCATTTAGTGAGTTTTCTGGATTTGGGGTGGGGGGTGGGGTTTGAGCCATGGTATCCCAGGTCCTAGTCCGAGACTACAACAAATTAAAATTCAATATTTAAAGCAAATCACTGTCACACGGTTTACGGTGGGTTCTGAAGAAGATACCAGTTCACTGTTAGGAACACCCTCTTTGAGAACCCTACATGAATGCCTTTTCTTATTTTGCCTTCTGTCACCACCAGGTGGCGCCAACGAATCACCCAGGGCTTGATTCCTAAATCAAAGCCATTTATTCCTCCTCTTGGTCAGTCTCCCGTGAAACACTGGCCACTTGCAAATTGTCACATCCGTGCCACACCCCCAATAGCTCCTGGAAGCTATACCCTGCAAGGCAGCGGAAGTTTAGGATCAAGAGTTTTCCCTCCTGGCTGCCTTCCTAGGTTGACAAGCCCCACCTACCCCTCCAATTGCAGAAACCTTTGGAGAGAGAAAAAAATTCAGTGTTTTTTAGATCTGAGATCAAGCTTCGTCACTACACTCAGCTTGTAGTTCTTGGGCGATGAATGTGTGCATGTGTGGATCAGCCCATAGGAACACTTTTGCAAATGCCTTTAAATCACAATAGTTGCACCACATATTCCTTCATTGCACAGATGACCCTTTGGGTCACTTCCAACTCTAAAATTCTACTATTCTCTCCTCTCCCCACCCTCTCCAAGTGCAATTTGCTTCCAGTGCCAGAGAACTCTTGCATTAAAGCACATTTTCCCCCCTCCAGTGAGTCATTGTACTGTATTTTTAAAAGCTGAGATTCTCACACCATTGTGATTGCCAGCTGATAAGTAGCATAACACCTCACTGCATTTCAAGCTACTACTAATGTACATAGGGAGCCAGTGTGGAGTATTGGTTTGAGTCATAGCCAAGACCTTGGGAGTCCAGGGCTCAAATCCTCACTCAGCCATGAAGCTCACTGGGTGACTTTGTGTCAGTCACTGTTTCTCAGCCTAGCCTACCTCACAAGGTTGTTGTCAGGAGGAATCGGAGAGGGAGAGAAGTATGTATGCCACCTTGAATTCTTTGGGGAAAAGTTGGGATACAAGTGTAATAATATAAAATAAAATAGCCCCTGAAGCAAACGTTTATTAGGTTAGTTGCTGGATAGCTCACTTAGCAAAGTAGGAGACTCTTAATCTCATTACAGGTAGGTAGCCGTGTTGGTCTGAGTCGTAGCAAAATAAAAAAATTCCTTCAGTAGCACCTTAAAGACCAACTAAGTTTTTATTTTGGTATGAGCTTTCGTGTGCATGCACACTTCTTCAGATAGAATAAGTGTATCTGAAGAAGTGTGCATGCACACGAAAGCTCATACCAAAATAAAAACTTAGTTGGTCTTTAAGGTGCTACTGAAGGATTTTTTTTATCTTAATCTCATGGTTGTGAGTTTGAGCTGCATGTTCGGCAAAGGATTCCTGCATTGCAGGGAGTTGCCCTGGGTGGTCCCTGCCTACTCTACAATTCTGTGATTCTGGTTATGTCCTCAGCATCCCCCTGCCCACAAAAAAATGGTTGAGGACTGCTTTATATAAGTAGTGTGTTTTCAGCCCTGAGGACTTGCCATTTATTTTTTTATTTTTTTAACGCCTTGAGGACTAGCAACCTTTTTTCTTTGTAAGAAACGGCTGAGATTCTCAGAGCATTGCGATTGCTGGGTGATAAGTAGCATAGCATGATATGGGGGGGGGGTACATGTACACACCATGTAGCCCTGACCTCAAAGGCCCTGTGGCACCCGCTTTGACTTGTTTATCATGCTGAAAACTCAGAACAAAACCCTGAAACCTCATTTTGTGCTGGTGGTGAGCAGCCGTTTCCTCTCAAGCTGCTGGTTTCCCTCTCTTTGGGGTTTCTTTGGCTGACTGTTTCCCAGCAGGGCTGGTTAATTTCTCTCCACCCCCCCACCCCCTGAGGCTTGTGGTAATATGTGGGGGGGGGGAAGATGCTATTTTCTCTCTCTCTTCCTCACTTGTCTAACTTCCTTTTATACTTCTAAAAAGGATGGGGCGGGGGGACTCATCAGCTCTGCCTTTCCAAATCGACAAGAGGGCAGAGCAAAGCAGAGATAAGGCAGCTCTCTCCGCCATACCCAGGCTGATCAGTTGCAAAGGAAGTGGGTGGGCGAAGATGTCTTCTTCTCACCAGACCTGCAGGAGCATTTGCGCCTCTGAACATTTCCCCTTGCGCATCAGGATTGAAGTGCCCTCCCTCCCACGGCTCAACTGGTTATTTTGCATCCACTTAGTCAGGGTTCCTTATTTGCCTCTTCACTTCTTAACTTCAATTTCCTCCTTGGCAGAAAAGTGTGCCACTGACTTGTGGCAGGCGGAGGTTCACCTGGTAAAGCATCTGCTCCATAGGGACACACCTGCTCAGGCCACACTCATCACTAACTTTTCTTTGCCTGGCTGGAATATGTCCAATAATGTCTTTTGCTGGCCTGGATGGAGGGTATGAAGGGGTAGATTATTCTCAGGTCAGCTGTGCACCAGTTGAGAAACTTCTCGGTGGGTGGGCAGGGGTCCCAGCGACCTTTGGTGAGGACGCTCAGGCAGGGGCCTAATTCCAAACCTTCCAACTTTTCTCCAATGAAAATAGGGATGTCCTACTCCATAATAATAAAATTATTATTACTATTATTTATACCGCACCCATCCGACTGGGTTGCCCCAGCCACTCTGAGTGGCTTCCAATGCATATGAAAACATAATAAAACTATACAGGGCTGCCTTCAGATGTCTTCTAAAGGTTATACTGTATAGTTACCGGTACTTATTTGTTTGGCTTCGGCGTCGCATATAACTCCATACTGTCTAATATTTCTCCGATGAAAATAAGGATGTCCGAAGGAAAAGTGGGACATTTTGGGGTCAAATCAGAAACTGGGATGGCTTCTATAATTACAGGACTGTCCCTGGAAAATAGGGACACTTGGAGAGTATGCTACTGAGACCTCCCCACTCTTCCTTGGTACAGCATGGAAGATCCCCTCACTGAAAATGACCTCGCTGTAAGAATGCAGAACTGAAAAAAGGTGTAAGGCAGTGTTTAAGAAATGAAAGATTCTATTCCTTGTCAGGAGGAAACACCATTTCTGCTAGCAGGTTTCTCTTTCAGTCGGGCTGGCATTACATACGCCTGAATGAAAATAGCCTCCATTTTTATTTTTATTTCAAATGAAACTCTGTGCAATTAGCTGTCTGCCAACCAGTCCAACTTTTGCTGCCCCTCCAGGTGTTTTGGACTTGGTGAGGCTGATGAAAGTTTCATGCACCTGGTGGGCACTACATTGGCAGATGCCATGCTAATCTACAGCTATAGCTGATGCACCCACTTAGTAGACCAATATAAGCTTTCGGCTCTAATCTATCCATTGTGACCCCCTAGTCCTCTGGTAAGCCTTCCTGTGGTTCTCTCACCCCTCCTCTCAGGACCCTTCCTTGCATGCTTTTGAGTGGCTGGCAGGTGCCCTTTTGAATGGTGGTAACGCCTCTTGCTTTCCTGGGTGGATGTGTGTAAAACCAAACAAACACAACCTTATGATAGCTGCATGTCTGACCCCTACTGCACATAAAGGTCACATCATTTGCACCACCCACTTTTGAATGTGAGGGAATGCGGCTCCTGGGTGGAAGAAAAAGCCCCCCCCCCAGGCCCACTTTTAGGCCGTGCACACACTGTAGCTTTAGATTATATTTGGAGCACATACTTTCCCTCAAAGAATTCTGGGAACTGTAGTTTAAGGGTAACGTGAAATTGGAACTGTTTCTCGGCCATAACTTGCCGGAACTCTGTTCTGGCACCTCGCTGGGGGGTGCCATTGCCATTCTAAGAGAACGAGGAAGGTGTTCCTAGTGATTTCCCCCCGGAACTTCTTTTTCTAGAAAGAAACAAAAACAACACTGGGTAAAACGACATTGGCCAAAATTCTTTGAGGGACAGAAGGATATGGTTTAAAAGTTGCCTTAGAAGAAACCCAGCATGCAGGATGTGAAGAGCTCAACAATTGGTAGGTCAATACAATCTGTTGCCTGAGGCGGACCAGTAAATAACACCTGACAAGTCAGAGTGCATAGAAAACCCCACAATAACCTCTCCCCAACTATAAAAGTACAATAATAATGGACTAAATATTTTGCTGCCCTCTCACGACATCTCAAATCGGCTGCCTGAGGTGGCTGCCTCGCTCTGGCTAAGGAGAGGGCCGGCCCTGTTGACCGTAGTCTATACTCACTTTGGATTAGCCTCTTTCCTTGGTCATCCCTTACAACCATTGGAAATATAACTGGAAAAAGTGAGTTTGGTTAAAATTCCGGATCATTGGAAATCTCACTTAACGGTGCATTCCTGATTGTGTCTACTCAGAAGCAAGTGCTGCTGAATTCAGTGAGGCTTACTCCAGTCCCAGGTAAGTAGGGATATTGCTGCACCCTAAACTTGTAACCGAGAGCTTTATTCTCCTCACACCAGGCATTGATTATTATAAAAAAAACGAAGCAAACAAAAATCAAAAGGCAGATTTGAAATAATGGTTAAAATCGGTGCAATTTTGCATCAACATGTTGGTCAACTGTATCCAAATATAGGCGAAAAGCTTATCCTTGATCTCAGGAACCATTCCGCTAAATTTGATTAAAATTTTGGTAAAAAAATGTTACCCAAAATTTGGTGAAAATCAGTGCGTTTCAAGGGGGTAGTCCGCCATCTTTGTTCAAAATGGTGTCCAACTGTATCCAAACATAGACAAAAAAACTTCTCCTTCATCTCAGCAACCATCGTGCAAAATTTGGAGGTGATAAGAGGTGACAAAATGCATAGGAAACAGACAAACCACTGTTATAAGAATTTTGAGGTCATATATATATATATAATAATCCTATATAATAATGTCCATGTTGTCCCTGCGTCCAGATGTCCCGTGTGTCCCTGGGTCACTGCGCATGTGCCCCAGGGATACAGGGATTGGACAGCAGAGACTGCGCGCGCGCGCACTCTCCCCCCACTCTGCCTCCTCCAACCGCCGCTCCCGCCGGGGTGGAGGCCGGCGAAGGCCTCCTCACAACCCTCCCTGGCCGTGAGGAGCGGCGGTTGGAGGAGGCGGGGGGGGGGAGAGTGCGCGCGTCCTTCCTGTCGGCGGCTGGGGGAGAGGAAGGAAGGAGGAGAAAGCGCCGCTTTCTCCTCCTCCGTTCCTGTCCCCCTGCCGCCGACAGTAAGGACGGGTCCCAGGGTTCGGAGAAGCGCTGCGCAAGCGCTTCTCCGAACCCCGGGATGTCTGCTTCCTGTCGGCGGCTGGGAGAGAGGAACGGAGGAGGAGAAAGCAGCGCTTTCTCCTCCTCCGTTCCTGTCCCCCTGCCGCCGACAGTAAGGACGGGTCCCAGGGTTCGGAGAAGCGCTGCGCAAGCGCTTCTCCGAACCCCGGGATGTCTGCTTCCTGTCGGCGGCTGGGAGAGAGGAACGGAGGAGGAGAAAGCAGCGCTTTCTCCTCCTCCGTTCCTGTCCCCCTGCCGCCGACAGTAAGGACAGGTCCCAGGGTTCGGAGAAGCGCTGCGCAAGCGCTTCTCCAAACCCCAGGATGTCTCCTTGCTGTCGGCGGCTGGGAGAGAGGAACGGAGGAGGAGAAAGCAGCGCTTTCTCCTCCTCCGTTCCTGTCCCCCTGCCGCCGACAGCAAGGACAGGTCCCAGGGTTCGGAGAAGCGCTGCACAAGCGCTTCTCCAAACCCCAGGATGTCTCCTTGCTGTCGGCGGCTGGGAGAGAGGAACGGAGGAGGAGAAAGCAGCGCTTTCTCCTCCTCCGTTCCTGTCCCCCTGCCGCCGACAGTAAGGACAGGTCCCAGGGTTCGGAGAAGCGCTGCGCAAGCGCTTCTCCAAACCCCAGGATGTCTCCTTGCTGTCGGCGGCTGGGAGAGAGGAACGGAGGAGGAGAAAGCAGCGCTTTCTCCTCCTCCGTTCCTGTCCCCCTGCCGCCGACAGCAAGGACAGGTCCCAGGGTTCGGAGAAGCGCTGCGCAAGCGCTTCTCCGAACCCCGGGATGTCTGCTTCCTGTCGGCGGCTGGGAGAGAGGAACGGAGGAGGAGAAAGCAGCGCTTTCTCCTCCTCCGTTCCTGTCCCCCTGCCGCCGACAGTAAGGACAGGTCCCAGGGTTCGGAGAAGCGCTGCGCAAGCGCTTCTCCAAACCCCAGGATGTCTCCTTGCTGTCGGCGGCTGGGAGAGAGGAACGGAGGAGGAGAAAGCAGCGCTTTCTCCTCCTCCGTTCCTGTCCCCCTGCCGCCGACAGCAAGGACAGGTCCCAGGGTTCGGAGAAGCGCTGCACAAGCGCTTCTCCAAACCCCAGGATGTCTCCTTGCTGTCGGCGGCTGGGAGAGAGGAACGGAGGAGGAGAAAGCAGCGCTTTCTCCTCCTCCGTTCCTGTCCCCCTGCCGCCGACAGTAAGGACAGGTCCCAGGGTTCGGAGAAGCGCTGCGCAAGCGCTTCTCCAAACCCCAGGATGTCTCCTTGCTGTCGGCGGCTGGGAGAGAGGAACGGAGGAGGAGAAAGCAGCGCTTTCTCCTCCTCCGTTCCTGTCCCCCTGCCGCCGACAGCAAGGACAGGTCCCAGGGTTCGGAGAAGCGCTGCACAAGCGCTTCTCCAAACCCCAGGATGTCTCCTTGCTGTCGGCGGCTGGGAGAGAGGAACGGAGGAGGAGAAAGCAGCGCTTTCTCCTCCTCCGTTCCTGTCCCCCTGCCGCCGACAGTAAGGACAGGTCCCAGGGTTCGGAGAAGCGCTGCGCAAGCGCTTCTCCAAACCCCAGGATGTCTCCTTGCTGTCGGCGGCTGGGAGAGAGGAACGGAGGAGGAGAAAGCAGCGCTTTCTCCTCCTCCGTTCCTGTCCCCCTGCCGCCGACAGCAAGGACAGGTCCCAGGGTTCGGAGAAGCGCTGCGCAAGCGCTTCTCCGAACCCCGGGATGTCTGCTTCCTGTCGGCGGCTGGGAGAGAGGAACGGAGGAGGAGAAAGCAGCGCTTTCTCCTCCTCCGTTCCTGTCCCCCTGCCGCCGACAGTAAGGACAGGTCCCAGGGTTCGGAGAAGCGCTGCGCAAGCGCTTCTCCAAACCCCAGGATGTCTCCTTGCTGTCGGCGGCTGGGAGAGAGGAACGGAGGAGGAGAAAGCAGCGCTTTCTCCTCCTCCGTTCCTGTCCCCCTGCCGCCGACAGCAAGGACAGGTCCCAGGGTTCGGAGAAGCGCTGCACAAGCGCTTCTCCAAACCCCAGGATGTCTCCTTGCTGTCGGCGGCTGGGAGAGAGGAACGGAGGAGGAGAAAGCAGCGCTTTCTCCTCCTCCGTTCCTGTCCCCCTGCCGCCGACAGTAAGGACAGGTCCCAGGGTTCGGAGAAGCGCTGCGCAAGCGCTTCTCCAAACCCCAGGATGTCTCCTTGCTGTCGGCGGCTGGGAGAGAGGAACGGAGGAGGAGAAAGCAGCGCTTTCTCCTCCTCCGTTCCTGTCCCCCTGCCGCCGACAGCAAGGACAGGTCCCAGGGTTCGGAGAAGCGCTGCACAAGCGCTTCTCCAAACCCCAGGATGTCTCCTTGCTGTCGGCGGCTGGGAGAGAGGAACGGAGGAGGAGAAAGCAGCGCTTTCTCCTCCTCCGTTCCTGTCCCCCTGCCGCCGACAGTAAGGACAGGTCCCAGGGTTCGGAGAAGCGCTGCGCAAGCGCTTCTCCAAACCCCAGGATGTTCTAGCGCCCGTTATTGAACGGGCTGAAATACACTAGTTGTTCATAAAACATGTACATGAATGTACAGAAACATGTCTGAAGCAGCACAGGAGAACAGGCCTGACTGACACCATTTTGACTCTCTCTGACCAGGTGTTCCTCTGCAAGGAAGAAGTGGGGTGGGGGGAACCTTCTCATTGTCTCAGGAATTAAAGTGATAATCCCTGGCATCCTGATACCTGACTGCCAGACAAAAGGGTGTGATTAACTTGGCTGGGAAACAGGGAAATGTAAATATCTCTCAATTTTGTTGATTAGGTTTTGGGGGCAGGGGGCAGGGTCCAGGGTGCTCAGATTACTGCCACCAGACCTCCCCTTTCATGATGTACCTATGATGAATCTAGGGAGGGGGGGTCTTGGGCTACACCCCTTCTGTGACATATGGATGATGCTTCTGGGGGGTGGGCTGAAACCAATTTCAAATCTCTTTTTAAGGGCAAGACATCTTTGTTTGGGGTTCCTTCCTTGTTCTCCTGTGTGAGAGGAAGGACCCTGTTGCAACAGCGAAAATAAAGGCTTTGCTTCTCAAACTTCTCTGGTTGGCCTCTGTTATATTCTCCAACCGATGGAGAACCCAATAAGGGAATAAAGGCAGATTTTTGCCTAAATCAGATGGCGACCACTTGAGGGACTTTTCGGTTACCCGGATTCTGGGGGCGAGGAGGGAATGATGCTCCAGCGCGCACCAGGCATTTTGCCAGGAGGAGCAGCACTCCTGCAGCGATCCCAGGGTCTGGAAATAACTGGAGTTCTGGCGGGGCTAACCAGAGGAAGCAAAGTTTTATCAGGCCGGCCTTAAAACAACCAATCAAGAAGGAATCAAGAATCAAGAAGGAATCATCAGAAACAGAGTGTGATGGCGGAAGTGAGTATAGTATTAATAGGTTAATAGGGACACTCAGGTGGGCTATTACTGCAGCAACTAAAAATCTAAAACTTCACTCTTCACTGTTCTCTCCTTTTCTGTTTCTTATCTTGGGCTCCAGTTGCAGCTAAGCTGTAAAGGCATAAGGGATAAAGAAGAATTGGAGCCTTTTGGGATCCGTCCTTTCGTTAAAACGAAATCCCTAGAAGGACGGACCCAGCTCGCTCCTGCCAATCTGCGCAGGAGTTCTGAGCAATCTACCCAACCTTATTCCGTATTCCTCTGCTCTTAATCTTCAGGTGAAGACGCCCCCCTGCCACGGCGACCCTTGTTGGGTAGGACCCGTGACCAGGGAATGCAAGTGCGCCTGTTCCTTTCCTACTCTGTATTCCTCAGTTCCGACCTGACATTGCGTAGGCAAGCGTTCAGTAGGATCTGAGCCTAGTGTGTAAGAGGCAGGAAAGTTGCTGCAGGACCCTAGGCAATTAATGACCAGGAGGGGGTCCTTAGGTATCTAGCCACACCAGCCACCTAGTTAGCAAGTGCACGCAACAGGTAGGCAGGAGACGGTATCGTCTGTTGAGTGAGTCTTAGACTCAGGAGTTTAAGGTATAGAGTGTCCCGGATTGGAGGGTCTTCTACCCGCACTGCAGTATAAATAGGCCAGAGAGTTAAACATGGGCGCCCAATCTTCTAAGGAATTCCTACCCCAAACTCCCAACCGGAGCAAAGCACAGTGGAAGCTTGGCTCTGGTAGGGACTTTGAGGGAGAAACCCCTTTACAATTTGTCCTCCAAAGTTGGAGTGATATCCCTGGAGCGGACAAGCTAGACAGAAATCGCTTGCAAAAACTTTGCAAAAAAACACTGGGTCTGCTTTACCATGGACCACCCAGATGAGGGGAAATGGCTACCAGGAGGTTCCTTTAACATACAGAGAATCTCCACTTTAAAATTGACCCTGGAAGACCAGTACCCCCCTCAGAATGTTTGCATGTTACATGTTGTCTGTGTTGTCTGTTACGTGTATGTGCGTCTGTTCCTTGTGTCTGCTATAGATAGTGTGTAAAGGTTTGTTTTAAAGAGGCTGTAGAAGGCCATTTTTTCCTTTCCAAAAGTAAAAAGAGGGGGCAGGATGAAGGAAAATAAATGCTTGCTCAATGCCTTGAAAATATTTTAAACTTGAAAATGTTCACTTCATAAACTCCAGCTATAAGTGGATAAGAGATGTGCTCAAGGTTTAGAATGTTATGGGGTGTGTTTAAATTGGCTACAACATCCATAGACTGCCTTCTTAAGTGTGCATAGTTAAAACTGCCAACTTCTTTAAATTTCTAGTATAGAAACAATGTTGAACCGATCAATCTTAAACATTATAAATATGAGAATGAGGTGTGCAAATGTTTGTTATTGAGAGAGGCTCCAAAGGGGAGTCTTTCTCCAAGTGACTAGATGAATATTGACTAAAGGAAAATTGAACAGCTATTCCAATAAAGGTGATTTGTTTGTCAAAAGTAGAGCTTTCATAGCCAGGAATTGTCTATCTGAGTCTAGTTTTAACTTCAATTGTGTTGGACAGAAGGGTTATTGTTGGGCTCCCCATATCAGTCTCTTAAGAAAAAAACAACTCATCTGCTCAAGGGTTCTGTATAAAGTTGGTATTTTCATTCAAATCTTGTGAATCCTGTATCTTAGAGGGTTAGACTAAATGACCTCAGGGTCCCTTCTAACTCCCATTTTAGAGCTATGTGAAAGGCAATGTGTCTGATGTGGTGATGGGTTGAAATTCAGCCCAGCTCTGCTTTCTGGCAAGGAAAGATTATTGGTTTTCAGAGTTGGAACAAGAGTGTCATTGTTGTTTTTATATGGAGTGATTATATAAGTTTTTATCACTTTGTCTATTAAGGGTTAAAGCTTAAGCACATATGAAAGTCTTGAACATTTCCCAATCTTTATCCAATCTTAAGGTTTGCTAAAGGCTTCTATATAACGTTGGTACTTTTAATCTTCCCCTTCCTTATTTTTCCCTTAGTACACACATGTGCTTCCGTGATAGGGCATAGCCTGTGTTTCCTTCCCAGTCAGGCGTCTGTACTCAAATGTATGTGTATCCTAAGGGCAGTGATAGTGTTGAGATCCCCATATTTCAGAAGGGGTGGACTAGATTACTCAAGATCCCTTCCAACCCTTTCCAAACTTGCAAAAAGGAGGGAGAGAAAATGTGTTTGTAAGCACTGAAAAGTGAGTTTAAACCCTGGTGGTATAGTGAAATGGCCTGAATTCAGTCAAGCATTACTCTTTGGTGGAGAAGGATGGAAAGATAGATTTTTAAAGTTTGGCATGAAGAGTTTGAGGTGCCATTCAGAAAGAGGTAGAGATGGTATATCATGCATTGAAAATGAATGTCTGGTGTTATTTTTTCCACCATATTGTCAGCTATTTTTTTTAACTGCAAAACTCCAGCCAACAGTTCAAGCACATACAAATTCATAATCAAGCAGAATGAGCCTTGACCATCCCTGTAAATAAAGGGCCAGAAAATTTTGTCTGGAATTGGTAAGGCTGAAAATCAATGAGAATGCAAAGGATTTTATGAATTCTGGCTCTATGACCATATTACCCATAGATAAGGGGGCAGAGAATTTAGTCTGCCATGGCTGTAATAAATTAATTAAAAACAAACAAACAAACGAAAACATTTGCAATTACGAATTCACCCCGAACCCTGTAGATAAAGGGGGCAAATCAAGATTTATTTTGCCTGGGGTATGAGATGTTTATATAGTACAGTAAACATGGCTAATTAGTGCCATGACTTCATTAAGGAGTTTAATTTGACCAAACTTTTCTTGCAGCTTTCTGGTAAAAATATTGGGTTGCCTGGATATTGAAGTTTTATATATTTAAAGTTTAAGATTTATAAGCCTGCTTCCTAAGCAGCAAGGAACAGGAAATAAGAGGTGTCAGAAATATCTCAGGACACAAAAGCTAAAGAAATGGATTTAAACTGACCAAAGAATTTAATTTCACCACTTTTGTTGCTGGTTTGGTGGAAGTGTAAATTGCTGGGTTTCTGTGTAAAATCTAACCCTATTTTAAAATCTACTCTTTCCCCTTCCCCTCCTTTATTCAGATGGTAATTTTGTCAAGAGGTGCAGCACTTTAAAAAATGGTACAATAGACTGCCGAATCATGAACTCTGTACATGCACAGAGGCTATGTCAGCTTGAAGAGGAAAATAGAGGAGAAAAAGGAGGTTTTAACTAAGGGGCGAAAAGGTTATAATCTGCTCATGAAATATTATTCAAATTTCTTAATGTAAAGCTTTGAACCACTGAGGGAAAACAACCTCATGTATGTTACTGGTCCATCAAAGTTAAATGGTTGCCAAGTTTCAAAATCTTAACATGCCAGATTCTTTCCACAGGTATAAATAACAGAGTACTACTATAAGTCTGTCTCTTGAGTAGTTTATAAATTAAGAGGTTCAAGGTTATGCTTTGCACATGAAACTTAAATTTAAATTTCCTTATGTAAAAATAAATAAATAAATAAATAAAGAACCATTGAGAACCATCAACTGTTTAGAAGCTGCCAATTCCAGTTCAACATGCAAAACTCTGTACATTTTAGGAACATTTCCTGACTGATTTTCACATGAAATAATTTTCCCTTTCCAGCAGAATACTGAGATTCAGGGTGTGGAGAAATTCTTTCAGAACCTTAATGCAAAATTATCTCCCAATGGGGGGGGGCAGACGCCACCTAAACAAGCCCCCCCACACTTGGAAATTCATAGGAAATTGCGGTCTTCTCTTCATACTGCCCTGATGTGTACCTTTGGTCTGATCCAACCAGTTGACAGACTATGCAAACAAAAGGCTCCATTTCTTTCCTAGCAGGTACTCAGGATGGATACTTATCTCTCATTTGCATTTCACCCCGAAGCATTACCCTATGTTAATATAACCCTCCCTTTTCTAATGTAGCAATGATTGAGTGTTTTGCCAATTCTTTTCTTCCACAGCAAAAAAAAAAAAGTGAGGAGCGAGGAGATACAAACAGTAATTTCATTTCTCTTTGGCGCTTCTCTTTAGCTTATAAATAATCTGCTTCCATTTATTATATCAGTTTTTCCATTATGTCTATGAAATTATTCTAACAATAACCAGGTAAAAATTGTTGTGTGAGTGGTAATCTAAATTTTATTATTTTATTTTTGTATCTTTTTTGGTATTTCTACTTTTTCTTTCTGTACATACAAATGTAGCATCTAAGTCATTCTTTCCTGTAAATAATAATAATATTAATCCCTTTCAAACAAGATACGTGAACCTCAAAGAGAATTCAGAACCACATAAGGAAAATGTTAATAACTTATCGATTGGGTCCTAATTAACAAAATTTTTGTCCTTTGTTTCCTCCACAGCCAAACTAGGTGAAGTAAATTAAACAGACTGAGTAGACAATAACAGCAGTAATTAAATAACTATGATCTTATATTCTTTGCAGCTTCCCAAGAAGAAATTTCTAGAATATTCTCCCCCTTCTTGACTATTGATCATTATTATACTATTTATCATTATTATTTTTTAACTAATTATATCTTCAGGCCCCAACCCCCTGCAGGCCTATTTTCAAAAGGATGTGTATCATTTACAGCTTCCCGACAATTTTTTTAGAAATACTGTAGGATATTCTCCCCTTTTGTTTTCCCACTCCTTCCTTCCTACGTAACTGTCTTTTAGTTCCAAGCACTCCTGTCCCTCTGCAGACTGTATTTCTGAAGACTGAATAATGAACCTACAGCAGCTGAACAGCATGAGAAAGCCCACAGCCATTGTTTCCATAAATGACTTTTTTGGGACTTTTTGGGACTTAAGGGAGGGGGGAGAAAGGGGGGAACTATTGTTGAAAAGTTTTAAGGATTTTGACTATAAGACTGTTTATTATCTGCAACAACAACAGACATCAGATTTTCCAAAGTAGCCACAGCATCTTCAAAATCTCCTTCCAAAGGAAACAGACTGAAGAGGGGCAAGGGAAAGTGAATTGCAAGGACATACGCTCTCTTTTGACTTCAAACTCTGTGCCCTATTAAGAATTGGCCTCAAGATACGCAACTGATATATGATTATGTTTTATGTTGTGTGATATTCGACAGAAACATTTAACTATGTCTGACAGTATGTTATTTCCACAAGGAGGGGGTGTGTGACCCAATTTTGTGTTTAATTGTTTTTATGTTTAATGTATAGTGTCCCAATGTTTTTTTTGTATTATTGCCATGCATTGTATGCCTTTTAAAGGATCAGGATATTGCATAGTCCAGTATTTAGATTAGATCAACTTATGACCATGTTTTCTTGTCCCACCTGGCACTCTGCAGTGTGCCAACCTTCTCTACACATTTTTTAAAATTGTTTTTACTCATTTTACCAAGAATAAGCTCCAAGATCCATGAAACACCAGATAAATGAAGGTATTTATGTCTTGATTTAACAGGAATGATCCCTTTTAGAGTTAAATTTGACTAATTTGGACATGTTTTATGGGGCTGTATAAATTTTAATTTGGCTTCAGTTCTAATTGGGCAAGTGTATCCAAGGTGCAAGTAGCTTTCTTCCTTTAAGAGCAACTGGGCAACTCCCTACAGTGCAAGGCCAGAGCCTATAAAAAGGCCCATAGGAAGCCCAAGGCAAAGGCATCTCTCTCATGACATGTCCAAACCTGTGGCAGCTATGGGGGGTGCCAGGCGACATGGTCAATATGAAAGCCCTAAGGGGATTCACCAGGGATTGTTGCTGTTGTGCCACGATGGAGGTGTGCAACCAGAGGAGAGCTAGCTTTTGACACCTGAGACACACACAAAAAAGACAGAAACAAAGCAGAATGTATTTTTCAGTCTTTGCTGAACCTTCCTCATAACTCTAAAGCATAAACCACTACCGAGAAAATGCTTATCACAAAGTGCTAGAATGTCACAAGTAATTTTAGTAACAAACTGCACTTTCCAGTCAATATTGGTGGACCATCCTGTTAAGTGTAATACATAGACCATTTTTGAGAAATGCTTCTCCCAAAGTACTGAAACAACACATCTGGTTATTCTTTTGTGGGGCAACAATTTTTAAGAAAAATTATAGCCCCAAATGGGGGATATTGTTATAAGAATTTTGAGGTCATATATATATATATAATAATTGTTCATAAAACATGTACATGAATGTACAGAAACATGTCTGAAGCAGCACAGGAGAACAGGCCTGACTGACACCATTTTGACTCTCTCTGACCAGGTGTTCCTCTGCAAGGAAGAAGTGGGGTGGGGGGAACCTTCTCATTGTCTCAGGAATTAAAGTGATAATCCCTGGCATCCTGATACCTGACTGCCAGACAAAAGGGTGTGATTAACTTGGCTGGGAAACAGGGAAATGTAAATATCTCTCAATTTTGTTGATTAGGTTTTGGGGGCAGGGGGCAGGGTCCAGGGTGCTCAGATTACTGCCACCAGACCTCCCCTTTCATGATGTACCTATGATGAATCTAGGGAGGGGGGGTCTTGGGCTACACCCCTTCTGTGACATATGGATGATGCTTCTGGGGGGTGGGCTGAAACCAATTTCAAATCTCTTTTTAAGGGCAAGACATCTTTGTTTGGGGTTCCTTCCTTGTTCTCCTGTGTGAGAGGAAGGACCCTGTTGCAACAGCGAAAATAAAGGCTTTGCTTCTCAAACTTCTCTGGTTGGCCTCTGTTATATTCTCCAACCGATGGAGAACCCAATAAGGGAATAAAGGCAGATTTTTGCCTAAATCACCACTTTCCAAAAAGCATAGTAATGTAATATAAATATACTAGCAGAATCCTCTGCTTTTTAGTCAGCGGTAGCAGCTGCATCTAAACTACCTGAGCTGCAATATTGTGACTAGTCTGTCTGGACGTCTGGTTTTTGGTAAGGAAATTGTTTGAGGTTAATGTTTATCCACCTGTAGGGAACTCCAGCATTTTTGTAAAGCTAATGTGTTTTTTCTTCTTTTAGATTTACATTCTTCTTATTTTCCTGAGTAAACCTTGTTTGTTTGTTTGTTTGTTATCTGTTTTGCTGTGGGTTTTTCCAAAACTCGAGTTTTTCAGAATGCCACTGGTTTTATAACTTTTTTAAAAACAGGTTTTTAATTTAAAGTGACAATAATTGATGTGACCCGTTGCGGCTGCAAGAAGGCCCACTAGGGCCTGCCGTAGGCTGAAGAATATTGAGGGGGCCCAGCACCCTCCTTGAATATTGGGGGGGGGGGTTTGCTTTGGCCCTATGGCACCCGCAAATGGTACTCCTGAGTAGTGCTAATTTTGGGTCTGGTCGTAACGATTGTCCCATCATTTGATTAATGAGCCTGATTTGGCTGCTGCGCAAAAGGAGGAGTGTTGAGTTATTGGGACTAAAGTGGAATCAAAAGTTAAATGTTTCAATCAAATCTGATTTTAGAAAGAGGTTAACAATGTCTTGTCCATTTTCCGATAAGAGAGTGAACACATAAAGTCTTGGCCCCTATTAGCCTCCATTTTTAACCATGTGACCTGGTCTGAGCCTTGTAAAATCAAAAGTATATTGTATAAGTGAGCGGAGTCTTTACAGTATATCATTTTAGCATAGGCATCGCTATATCTCCTTTCTTGACCCTATAAAGGTAGCCGTGGTCTCTTGTTAGTATATATTTTTTGCCAATTATTAACATGAAAATTAGGTATGTTTATTGGTAAGACTCAGAATAACTCTCCCCCAACCATTACAATGCTAGCTTTGATCAATTTTTGAGCTTAAATTTGTTAAATATTTTGCAAGGGAGTAAATTTCAGTTCTTCTAGTTTAGATAAGATTCTTAGGTATATTACAGAGTTTCAGGACAGTTGTTTTGTGCCAATGCAGTTGTAGGTCTGGCACGGGTGTTTATACACACCAACTCAGATTAGGTGAAGTTAACAGTTAACCCAGATATCGTGCCATATATAGCAAGCTGGTGCATAACAGCAGGTAATGAAGTTTCAGGATCAGAAAGGAATAGCGCAGCTTCGTCTACAAAATATTGATAAGATGGGTTTTTCCAAATAATTCAAAACCTTTTATATCATCATCTGCTTTTAGTGCCAAAGCTCCATGGCCAGGTTTTATGGCCAGGGCAAAAAGCAGGAGAGACCATGGGTATCTCTGCTACGTGCCCCAGCCAATGGGAAATGTCAAAACCTGGACCTGTGACCCACAGCATAAATTATAAAGCATTATCAACACAGGATGCACTAATACCAAAGTGTTGTCATAACTTTTAGGACTATAGAGCTAAGTCAGCCAACTCTTGTGTATTTATTCATTTACTTATTTATTTATTTTTCAAACTTATATAGGAAAGCATCACATTACAGTGCACATTTTAATTGGGAGGGGAAGCCAAACTGGACTGACTTTTGCATAATATCAGCCTATATCATGCTGCTGCTGCTGCTGATTTGTTGGCTTTGGTGCTACCTTTTAACTATTTTAATGATTATTGCTATTTTATTTTATGAGTTATTGTAAATCACTCTGGAAGTTTTTAACTGGAGGGCAGCATAGAAAGGTTTGAAATAAATCAATGCAACTTAATTTTACTTATTTATGGTGATTGCATTCAGTTTTTCTGATGCGTATGAGCCCTCAGAGTTAGCTAATACAGTAGCCGGGGCTTTTCTTTTGCTGGAGCTCACCAGAGCTCAGCTCTGGCACCTCTCAGGTGGATACCATTGCCATTCGAAGAGAACAAGGGAGAAGTTCATGGTGAGCTCGGGCACCTCTTTTTCTTGAAAAGTAACAGTGATTGTAGTGCATGCAAATAATGCCATTGGCATCAGAATGAATAATCTTCCTATTTACATAAAAATGCAAGACTGTTGTCACGCTGTAGTTTGCATGGCTGCCAACAGATGGCCACATCGACTCCAGTGGTACGGCAAGCAGGCAAGTGAGCATGGCGGTCAGGAAAGCTATTTAGTGGGGATGGCAAGCAGTCAGGGGTAGACTTTGGTAATCTTTCATAATACGACGCCCTGTGTAAGGCCAAAATTTGGCTCCCCCAAACGGATCTTATCAATTTTGTGCCCCCTTGGGGGACCACCTGCCCTGCCCTGCCCTAAATGCAGAGCTGGCAGAGTCCACCAGCCTCTACCAGTTCAAGAGCAATCGTCCAGTACAGTAGTTAGTTGATTAATCTACCACAGGCATCCCCAAACTGCGGCCCTCCAGATTATTGGCCTACAACTCCCATGACCCCTAGCTAACAGGACCAGTGGTTGGGGAAGATGGTAATTGTAGTCCAAAACATCTGGAGGGCCGAAGTTTGGGGATGCTTGATCTACCAGTTAAAATTCACATTGCATTTTTATCTGCTATCTAACAGCAGAATTCTGCACAACTTTATGCAGAAGTAAATCCCAGGTTATTGAATGAGGCTTGCTCCCAGAGATGCTCACTAACCCAGGAGTAAATCCCATGTGAGTAGACCTTCCTAAAATTGGATTATGCTGCACAAAGGCTCTCTAAATTACACCTTGGTTGCAGAAAAACAACAACCCTGATAATTTCTGTGGCTTCGCTGCAACATGCAAAAGACGTTTTAGGCTAAGTTGGGGGAAAGGGCAATGAATAAAATGACTCACCTTCTAGAAGGAGGTTTGAGTTTTTCTGCAAAGAAAAAATGTGTTAGATTGCAGGGGGAAAATAGCTGCAGAGTTAAATGTTTCCTCTCCTCCACAACCCAGGTGGTTGTTGAAAACTGGTAACATTTTAATCAGGCTTAAAGTAAATTTAATTAAAACGCTGAAGGTAAAAATTCAATTACAAGGAGAAGTGAATTGCCCAGTTTGTCCTTAAGCATATAAATAGTCCCTGTGCTTTTACTGAAACAATCCTATGCATTTTACTTAGCAAAAAGACTACATAACGCATCCCGACATGTTTAAAATACACGGTGTCCTCAAAGAATCTTGGGAACTGTAGTTTACCTCTTACAGAGCTATGATTCCCAGCACTGTTAACGAGCCACAGTTCTCAGGATTCTTAATTTTAAACAATTTTAAATTGATGGTGTGTACACAGCCTGTGTGTGATCATGTGGCTGTGTAACCTTGCAGTGCTATACTTTTAGCACCACCTAATATTGCCCTGCCAACCTAGCAGTTCGAAAGCACGTCAAAAATGCAAGTAGATAAATAGGAACCGCTACAGCGGGAAGGTAAACGGTGTTTCCATGTGCTGCTCTGGTTTGCCTGAAGCGGCTTTGTCATGCTGGCCACATGACCTGGAAGCTATACGCCTCGGCCAATAATGCGAGATGAGCGCGCAACCCCAGAGTCGGTCACGACTGGACCTAATGGTCAGGGGTCCCTTTACCTTTACCTTTAATATTGCCCCATTCTACATCTTCTTAGCTGCCTTCTGCCCTGCCAACTGCAAAGGTGGATCTACACACATGAAATAACCGCTATAAATAAGTCAGAAATTAGATCGTTATAACGAAATTTTAAAACCCCTGTGGGAAAATGCATATTAAAACTTCCTGCTTTACGTTATTGGTGTTGCATGTTTATAGCGCATTCAAATAGTCGTTTCTTTCCTAATGTGGCTGAGTCTCAATAGCCACCAGCCACCACTGCCTTTATTACAGTGATGTATTCTGGTGTAATGGGAAGCTGTTCCTAAGATTACGGGTGATCAAGGCAGGCACTGCTAACAAGACCTGGACACAGATTTTATTTTAATCCCTGGTCTATTGGGTGCATTGCTAATTGTTTACTATTTGTATGGATTTCCATGAATTTTTCATTAGTTTAAACTCGGTAATTTTGGCGGGTTGCTAAATGCATTGCTAATTGTTTGTTATTTACATGGACGGGCGTGTTGTTTTCATTAGTTTATCATGTTCATTTTGCTTTTGCTTTTTAAATGGGATATAAGCTTGTTATATATGGTTCATGGGGCCGAGCATTTAAGAAAGGCCTGGTTCTGCACCCATGCACCCATGTGCACCTTTAATAAACTGTAGCACAAAGGCAGGAGTTGCAGGTGGTGCTGAAAACAGCTGTCCAGCTGTGGAAGATGGCAGTCTCCAAAGACTAACCAGCCTTCCTGTTTGTCTTGTGGTTGCAATTAAGCAGGCAGCCTTCAAAAACATTTTACTTTGTCCCGTTCGCCTACGGTATTAGGGTGTTGAAAAGAGGAGGAATGGGTGATGCACAATGAGCTTTTTAAATTGCCTAATTGGCCATAATTGTCGCAGAGATTTTTCTAAAAAAGAAAAAGTGACACTTCTTCAAATAAGCAGAAGTTGTCATCCGGTAAACAGTGACTTACAGAAATATCTCCACATATAGCAAGGCAGGATACAACCACCACCACCACCACCACCACCTCAGAGAAGCTCTGTAGAGAGGTTTGTGATGGCTAACAATTATTCCCTTATTAAAGGCATTTTCTGCTTGTCTGCAGCTTCCAAAGATTGAAGGGAATATGGAATAGTAAAGCAGATTGCAAGTGCAATCTTAAAAACATAAGACAATAAAACCATGAAAGGGGATTGTATTTTTTTACAGTCCAATGTGTTCTTCATGGATACATATGTAGTGATTTGTTAGATTTTTGTACAGTGGTTTTCGAACGTCCTGGAAGTTGGACGTTTCTGTTTTTGAATGCCGAAAAACCCGGAAATAAATGCTTTGGTTTTCGAACAAGCCTCGGGAAGTTGAACACGCTACGCGACTTCAAGATCTGGAGGCGTAGGTGTCGGCTACTGAGGTTTCGGTTTTGAAACGTTTCAGAACGGATTACATTCAAAAACCACGCTACCACTGTACACTGTGGATAGATTAGAGCCGAAAGCTTATATTGGTCTACTAAGTGGATGCATCAGCTATAGCTGTAGATTAGCATGGCATCTGCCAATGTAGTGCCAATGTAGTGCACACCAGGTGCATTGAACGTTCATCAGCCTCGCCAAGTCCAAAGCACCTGGAGGGGCAGCAAAAGTTGGACTGGTTGGCAAACAGCTAATTGCACAGAGTTTCATTTGAAATAAAAATAAAAATGGAGGCTATTTTCATTCAGACGTATGTAATGCCAGCCCGACTGAAAGAGAAACCTGCTAGCAGAAATGGTATTTCCTCCTGGCAAGGAATAGAATCTTTCATTTCTTAAACACTGCCTTACACCTTTTTTCAGTTCTGCATTCTTACAGCGAGGTCATTTTCAGTGAGGGGATCTTCCATGCTGTACCAAGGAAGAGTGGGGAGGTCTCAGTAGCATACTCTCCAAGTGTCCCTATTTTACAGGGACAGTCCTGGAACTATATACACAAAGTATCAAATGTGGTGACAGTAATAATAGTACAACAAAACAAAACAACAACACCACAAACTGGCTAGTTAATATAAAACCAAATATACACAACAACAACAACAACAACAACAACAACAATTTATTATTTATACCCCGCCCATCTGGCTGGATTTCCCCAGCCACTCTGGGCGGCTTCCAACAGAAAAATGAAATAAAATAATCTATTAAACATTAAAAGCCTTCCTAAACAGGGCTGCCTTCAGGTGTCTTCTAAAAATCTGGTAGCTGTTTTTCTCTTTGACATCTGATGGGAGGGCGTTCCACAGGGCGGGCGCCACCACCGAGAAGGCCCTCTGCCTGGTTCCCTGCAACTTGGCTTCTCGCAACGAGGGAACCGCCAGAAGGCCCTCAGTACTGGACCTCAGTGTCCGGGCAGAATGATGGGGGTGGAGACGCTCCTTCAGGTTTAATACAGGATTAATAGCTAGAATAGAGATAGGCTAGTAACAGTAAATGTTATATAGACTGGATTAGTGACCTGTTCAACATGTGGCGTGAGTCCAACGGAACGGCAACTCCGTGCCACGACAACGGAGAGGGTAGCACAAAGGAGAATATGAAAAATGTTTCAAAGCCGCTTATCAAAGATGAACTGGATGGAATGTTCTTCAATGGGTCTTGAGATGGAAACACAAAGCCGTGTACGTGGATCAATCACAGGAAGTCGAATCAAAGCCACCACCCTGATGGGAATAACACAGGAGCATGGGAGAGGAAGAGAAGAGTTTTGGATTTGATATCCCGCTTTATGACTACCTGAAGGAGTCTCGAAGCGGCTAACATTCTCCTTTCCCTTCCTCTCCCGCAACAAACACTCTGTGAGGTGAGTGGGGCTGAGAGACTTCAAAGAAGTGTGACTAGCCCAAGGTCACCCAGCAGCTGCATGTGGAGGAGCGGAGACGCGAACCCGGTTCCCCAGATTACGAGTCTACCGCTCTTAACCACTACACCATACTAGCTCTCTTACCACACTGGTATTAGAGATACCTGAGGGTATGTTCTGTGGGTCGTGATTATGGATCTTTTTTGTTTCCCAGTGAAATCTGAGTGTCTGTCTGGGACACCTTGTGGGCCCCATGGTGGTAATAGGCACTGAACTGGCAACCCCTCGTATGGGAGATGGAATGGAGTATTCTGAAGTAGGTGGTGTTGTCCAGCTGGCACCATGAACAAGAGGACTCCGCATTGCAATATTTTGTTAAAGGCCCTACTAGATATATCTAAAAGGCCACCGATGCTCATTGTGCTGCATTGAACATGTTTAACAGCTAAAATTGTGCATTAACTTTTCTTTTTTTAAAAAAAACCCAAATATTGGCCGAGAAAAGTCAGATGTTTAAATGGACTTTTCAGACATCTCGAATCACTCCACACTCTGGATAAAACAGCTGGAAGAATGTTTTTAAGTGAAATACGTTTTTTAAGTTTAATACGTAATGGTTTTCCTAATGTTTTAACCGTTTTAGGACTTTGCTTCCGTTTTCAGACGTTCCATCTCTTTGCCGCCCTGCGCTCCTCGAGGGGGGGAGGCAGGGTGCAAATTCAAGAAGCAATGGCAATGCCGCAGGGCATCCTGTGTGGGGCTGCCCTTGGAGGCTGTTCCGGCCGGGATGGTTGCCTGGGCTTGAGGGCTGATGGGAGTTGTAGTCCAGAACCATCTGGAAGGTAGCCGGTTGAGGAAGGCTGACCCTAACGTGTTGCTTTTGTGCGTGTTGCCTGCGAGAAAAAGTTGTCTGCAAACGCTTCCTGTTGCCGCAGAGACTTTGCAAACGGTCCCTTGGAAAGCGCCAAGCCCAGCCTTCGGGAAGGAGGGGGGTGCCGAAGACTTCCTAGGCCGGCGTTCTCCAGATTCTCGGTGGCAAGGTTTATTTTATTTTATTTTCAGTTCAGTTCATTTTTATTTTTATTTTTATTTTCATTTTCAGTCGGCGCCGGTTAAGAGATCCGCTTGCTTTCCTGCTGGCGAAGGGATCATGGATGCTACCTCCAGGTCAGTAGAAGGGGTGGTGGGCGCATCATGAATAAAGATTTGACACTGTATTTCAGCCTCTGCCCTCCCAGGAATTCAGTCTTCTCCAGCAGCTGGCCCTACTCGGAGTAGACCCATTGAAGTTAATGGGCTCGGCTCGTTTAGGCTCCTGAATTTCCTTACTCTGAGATGGATCGTAGCAGGCGGCAACGCTTGGTTTATTCTGGGTTGTATCCAGCCCTTACTCAGAGTAGACCCGTTGAGATTAATGGGCAAGGCTAGCCCAGGCGCAATACTTTTGAATGGGTGTACTTGTGAGTAAAACCTAGCAGGGATGCAATCCTCTGACTTTTATCCTGACTTTGAATTCCACCCCATTCCAGTCCTCCCAATTTAGGAGCACATGAATGATGCTTGTTTTTCTCTGTGATTCTCTTTCTTTTCCTTTTTTTTTTTGAAGAGGTGGAGGGGGGACGGGACTTCTCTGGGCTGAATTCCAGTCCTGTGACCCAGAGAGGTAAATGTGAAATGGAGGTGAATGGGAATCTATATTAGTTTCTAACGGTTGCTATGTGCACGTATAAGACCTTGAGCGCAGTGCCTCTGAGCATGTTCAGAGTGCCCTTAGAACACTGTCTTCCACCAACTCAAACTGTTCATTCAGCCTGGTGTTCCGGCAGAGGACTTTCCCAGCAGATGCTGCCTGATTTATTTTAACTGCAGGTCATGGTGGGGACCTTCTGTTTCTGTGAGACATTAAACATTTCAGATTTGGCCATGAGAGATGCAAGGGGTCTATGTCAGAAGGTTGTGACATTATATGTGCCTTTGTTATCCATGAGAATCTTTCAATAAAAACAAATTAATGATAATAATATTTGCCTGCCTCTCAGCATCCTGACCTAAGGTGGGTCACCACAGCAGACACACTTACATTATTGGATTAAAAAGTGGATCCCCAAAATCATGTTTGGGCTAAAGGTTTGGCCTTGATCTGAAAAGCTGGAGGACTGTTGCAAAGTATATAAAATGTTAAAATTGGGGCTTAGAGGTCTGAAATAAAGGATGTCAATTTTGCAGTTGGGGTGGTAGATATTGTTGCTTCAGTGTTATGGGGAGAGGGGAGGAGTGGTCTTACTGGGGGGGTGTATGTCTTTGTATGGAGCAGACTTGATTTTTTTTTTTAAGGATGCTGAGTTCTCTGCAGCTCAAGAGCTATGGGGTTGCTAATATTCATTGTGGGGCCAACTGTTTGCTTCTTTCTCCTCAACCTTTTGAAGTATGGTATGTTCTGAAAATAGTTTTACTTTGATTTTTACAAAAAAAAGCAGAAGTATTATATGCCACGCTCTTCAGTTTTAACCCAGGCAAGAAATAAATAACACCACGGGTGGAGTCTGTACTGGTTTGTTTATCTCAGCCTTGAAGCTAATCCCTGTTTTGGTGCAAGATCTTCTCATTTCTTTCTTTATTTTAAAGGGGCATGCATTTTTAAGACTTTAGTCCTCATAGCTATAGAGAGAAGCTTGACAAAGCTCCTGTGCAAGACTCAGTATTCTGAGAATTTCAGTATGCATTCATTTATAAGAGGGCTTGCATTTCTAATATTCTAGTCCTCATTGTTACAGGGGGGTGGGGAAAGCTTGTGAAACATATGGGCAGCATTTGGCTGCTGGGAAAGGTTTAATCTTCCTTTGAATTATGTATCGGTATATACAAACATGCATTGTATTGGTCTCCTCCCAGCTTTATTATCACTCTCCGGAATAAGTCATCCTCTTCCTGTTATGCTTTGAAAATACCCCTAGCAAATAAATGCATCATCTTTGCAGATGTCTCCCCCCACCCCCCACCCCCCAGTGTGGCCTGTAGAGGTTTTTCTTTCATGTTGTTTTGTTATCGTAAGTGCAAGTTTGCCTGGCATCTAAGTGCCTGGCAAGTCAGATTTATAATAACGAAGCACTTAGTGTAGGGCTACTGCGTTATCAAGGGGAATAATAATTCGCTCTCTTAGCTAGCCGAGTAATATTTCTGCCTCTGTGACCTGTAGATGGACAGGGCTGGCTGGTAAACTAGCTTTGTTCCTGGGGTCCGTTGTGTGTGGGGTAAGCTGGATTCTATACGCACCCCATTGAGCCATGCACTCATGCGCCCAAGCACCTAAGCGCTGAAGCACTTGAGCACACCCCCTCTGAAGGCCGAAGAGGAAAATGCAGGAAGGTGGCATAAGATTCCAGAAATGGAATGGGAGGTCAGCAGCCATGGACTCATGATGTCACAGCTATGACATCACCGGCACTGGCCTTTAGCTCCATGTGCTGCTAGAACAAAACATCTCTTCCCTGCGGGGGGGGGGGGGGAGGAAGAGGAAAGTATTTGCTTGCTGTGTCAAGAACTCCTGTTTCTCAGCAACTGTTGTTGGCAATCTTGCCTGTGCTGGGAAACTGGAACGTAACTGAGAACAGGCACTGTCTGGACTGATTTTATTGATGGCTGTGGACTCTGCTTGGAAACGACCTGGTCTGTTTTTTTTTATTTAAAAAAAATCTCAAGTGACCCCAAACAGCATTGCGTTCTGCTTGTTACTCAGTGTTCAGCACAAACACTACTGTCAGGAGGGAACATCTGATTCCGCAGCAATCTGTGTCCTCCCCCCCAAAAAAATCATTTGGATGGCATGCTCCAAAGCAGAGCTATTTTGAATTTTCATTCTGCAGTATTTTCCGTGCCATTGGCTGCCTTTGGATGTTTTGTCAGCATTGAGCTGTAACATTTTTAAGATAATATTCTGAGTTAGGAACCTAGGAAGCTGCCTTGCCATTGTTCCACCTACGTGTAGTGCTGTTCCACCTGAGTTGAGTGATGGGCATGTTTGGGGAGCATGTGGGAGGTCCCAAATCCAGTCCTTATCAAAGGGGTGAGGAACCAGTGGTCCTCTACATCAGTGTTTCCCAACCTTGTGCCTCCAGATGTTTTGAGACTACAATTCCCATCATCCCTAGCTAGCAAGACCAGTGGTCAGGGATGATGGGAATTGTAGTCCGAAAACAGCTGGAGGCACAAGGTTGGGAAACACTGCTCTAGATGTTTTCAGTTTGCTCTAACCATCTCTAACCATTGGATGGTGGGAGTTGGGAGCCCAACTACACCTAGAGGGTCGCAAGTTCCCCATCCCGGAACTAGACTGCCACTTTCCTTTACTGCCCCTACCTGCCTCCATCACTTGACTTCACTGCCCTGCGTTTGAATCATAGAATTGTAGAGTTGGAAAGGAGCACAATGGTTATCTACTCCAACCCCCCTGCAATGCAGGAATCTTTCACCCAATGTGGGACTCGAACCCATGACCCTGAGTTTGAGTCTCCTGCTCTACCGACTGAGCTATCCAGCCTCAACTCTGCCTTCCTCTAAATGTTGCTGGACTGCAACCCTACCATCTCTGACTGCTGGCCCTGCTGGTTGCGGCTAATGGGTGCTGGAGTCCAGCAAAGCCTTCCTAGCCTGCCATCTCTGCTTAGAAGTGTGGTGCAGCAGTGAGAGAACTTCCAAGTTCAAAATCTACCACTCTGCTATCTCTTGGGCTTCTTACCTACCTCACAAGGCTGTTGTGAAATTTGTGAAATGCAGTGGATGGGGGTGGGGGTGGGAGAGAGGAAGAGAATCAGGTACAGTACTTCATCTAGAAGCCTTGAGCTCTTTGGAGGACAGATGGGATAGAAAATGTGAAAAATAAAAGTATCATTTTGTTGACAGGTGACAGGTAAAAACTCCTCTCTGTATGAGACTCTGGAAATTTGCTGCCAGTCAGAGCAGGCGAATCCAGGGTAGATAGATCAGTGACCATGCTTAGTTGGCATCCACATTTAAAACCACATTTAATGCACAATGAAAGCACATGACTCCCCTCAAAATAACCCTGGGAACTGCGGTTTGCTAAGGGTGGTGGGAATTGTAGTTCCATAGAAGTAAGCTACAGTTCCCAAGAACGGTTTCCCCAAAGAATCCTGGCTACCTTCGTTTGTTAAAGGTTCTCAGAATTGTAGCTCTGTGGGGGTATGTGTAAAGTAGTTCCCAAAGAATCATGGGAACCACAGTTTATTAAAAGGGCTGGGAATTGTAGCTCTGTGTGGGAGCAAACAACAGTTCCCAGGATTCTTCTTTGTTGGGGGGAGTATCATGTACCTTAAGGGATTTGTAGTCATTTCAGGTGATGTGATGTGAGCAGGAATTGCTAACTCTCACCCTGCGCTAATATATTTCAAATACAGCTGGAGTCTCATGGGGTGGCACCAAATGTGTGTGTGTCCCGTCCCCCGTCCCCTGTCCCCCGACCGCTCACCCCCGCCGAGTCATCCCTGGCTCAGCTTTTGCATCTGTAACTCAAAACAAGCAACAGTCATAAATGCTTCTGGCATGCCAAAGCTCATCTTGTAAACATGTCTGGGGTTTGATGTGTGTGTCCCGGCTGCAGAGGACAGGGAGGGTGTCAGTGAAACCTCTTTTATATTTCCTCTACTGAGCCCCCCCCCTCAGCCCCCCACCCCCACCCCCGTGCTTATATTTCCTTCCCTTCCTAGGAAGTTGAATGTGTGGTTTGTGGTGGCTGCATCTGGACCTGAAGCGATACCAAAAGGGCTCAACAGATAATATTTCTTTCTCTCTCTTTTTTTTTTAAGCAAGAACCACAGACTGCATTTCTGGGAATTTTTGCACCCAGCTTAGCAACAGATGAGGACATGGCATGCACACTCTGAGGGGCTGGCATGCAAAAGTGGTGAAGATTGACAAATGGCACCCAAGGGTCCTGCAAGCTGCATTATTTGGGGTAGGGTGGGTTGTTGCTTCACACACACACACACACACCCTCTTTCCCAGAAGGTTCTGGTGCCTCCTAGTCCTTTAGCAGGTGTATTGTGGTTAGCAAGTCGGCACCTGGCACTGTCAGGATTTACCTGGAGATGCTGCACTGGGAAGAAACCTCACCTGTTGAATCTCTGCCTCTTGTGTACCGTGTTTCTCATATTTTAAGGCATCCCTAAAAAATAAGGCATGGCAGGATTTTCCAGACCTGGTGAAATATAAGGCATACCCTGAAAATAAGACATGCTGGTACGGTATGGCAGGGCACGCCGCGCCAAGTCCCGACCCAGCGGGACCCAGCAAGGGCAGCAGTGCGCGCTTTGCCGAGCCCCGACTGAGCGGGAGCTGGCAAAGGCAGCAGCCCGCCGCCGGCTTGGAGCTCGAGCCGGCAAAGGCAGCAGCGGCGCTTTGCCGAGCTCCACCGAATCGGGTGAGAATTGCGTTCGTACCCCTGCCTTGCAGCCTCCGACCCTTCACCCAGGGCGTTCACACATGCATCCCCACCCCCGACCCGCGTCCTCGTCTACCGGTACCTGAAAGCTGCGCACGCGGCATTCCAGCACAAAGCCGCCAGCCAGCGTCGGAAGAGGAGAAGGAGGTGTCGCCGAGAAACTTTGCCGAGCTCCAAGCCGGCGGCGGGCTGCTGCCTTTGCTGCTTTCCGCTCCGTTGGGGGGGGAGCAGGAAGTCGCTCGCAACTTTCCGGATCCCTCCCCGCCGGTCTCCTCCTCCTTCCCACTGCGCCTCCCCTTTCTGGGTTTCTCGGCGACACCTCCTTCTCCTCTTCCGACGCTGGCTGGCGGCTTTGTGCTGGAATGCCGCGTGCGCAGCTTTCAGGTACCGGTAGACGAGGACACGGGTCGGGGGTGGGGATGCATGTGTGAACGTCCTGGGTGAAGGGTCGGAGGCTGCAAGGCAGGGGTACGAACGCAATTCTCACCTGATTCGGTGGAGCTCGGCAAAGCGCCACTGCTGCCTTTGCCGGCTCGAGCTCCAAGCCGGCGGCGGGCTGCTGCCTTTGCCAGCTCCCGCTCAGTCGGGGCTCGGCAAAAAATAAGACGCCCCCGAAAATAAGCCATAGGCTTATTTTCTTGAGTAAAAAAAAATATAAGACATGACTTATAATATGAGAAACACGGTAGCTCTCTTGGGAAAGGGTGAAACATGGCTAATCTTTTTTATTTATTATTACCTTTCAGAATTAAGCATTGGAAACTTGCAGAGAGGCATAATTATTATTACATCCATCCCATCCCAGTCCAATTGAAAGGGAGACCTCTTTCCAATAATTATGGTGGGGTGGAGGTGGAAGTTTGAATTTGGGTGTGCTAGGCAACTAATGACTTCCCTTTACTACTTATGTGTCCAGAAAAAAATAGGACATCTCCCGACAACTGCCACAATCCTGGTGATATTTTTATTAACATTAATTTTGACTAATGATCAGGTAGCGAATCCATCCTCCCAAACTTCTTGGTATTTTTTTGCTCTCTCTTTTTTTTGGTTAAGTTTCTAGTCCTTAGGATTACGTTCCTTCTCATAAGGACCGCAAACTTGTTTGTCAGGAAAGACGAAAATATGATCCAGGTGCTAAATTCTTTGTTTATAAACTCCTGGCTAGTGCGGCCTGTTTGGGGGCAAAACTGAAAACCATCGCATTTCTTTCTGTCTTGAGACCTTACAGATACGTAAGTTTAACTTGTCCTCTCTGCTTCTCCTTGGTGGCAGGTTGTAGCTGAGACCGGAGCAGGATGCCCCCTGGGATTGCTTGCCCCGTAGAATTTTGGTCCAAAGAAGCGAACCAGAGCATTCAAGTCGACTTCCTCTTACCCACTGGCATTTACTTGACCCTCTCCATTTCCTGCAATGCAAGTCTTAACACCATCAAACAGGTACTCGGCTCTTTCTCTTTTTATCTTTCTCCATCGCAACGGAGTTGCCAAACTCATTCCACATGTTTTCTGTAAGCAAGAGATTGTGCAAGGTCCTGAGGTTCTCTGATGCATCCCAAGCCAGGGCTGGAAAAATTCCATGAAGCTAAAATGTTGTTAGTGAAAAGAACTAACAACGTATTCACCCAAGGGCCAAATGTGGCCCTCTAAGCTTCTCCGTTTGGCACCCTGGACTCTCTCCCAAGACACACCTCTCAACAGCCCTGCCCTACTCCCGCCTCACCTAGTCAGATGGGCAGGGTACTACTGCTGCTGCTGCTACTACTACTAAAATTATTATTATTATTATTATTATTATTATTATTATTATTATTATTATTATTTATTATTCCCAGCTAGGATAGGTCATTGAACCTCTTGCTTGCTTTCCTGGACGAAGGACAGAGACAGATCTCTCTGTCTGTAGTCTACTATACAGAGATGAAATTTGCATTCATTGCCCCACCTACTTTCCCCTCTGGCCCCTCCCACCATCGGATTGCGGCCCCTGGAAAGCTGCCCAGAAAGGAATGTGGTGCTTTATTTGAGAATGGTTTCCGGTCCACCTTCTGGCCCTTGCAGAGAACTGTATGCACCTTTCAGACCCTCCCAGCAGCCAGCATCAAAGGCAGAAATCCTTGTATTTCCCCAGCCTTGGAGTTTAGAAGCCAGCTGTTTTGTTACAGGAGCTGAAGTGCAACCCAGACAAAGCAGAAAGTCACTCTCTGTTTATCAAATAAAGGAAGTGGCAGTCAACCTGTTCGAGGTGAGATTGCACTTCCCCTTCTTAAAAGATCCAAGATTGCACCTTTGCAGGTGCGTCTAAGACCTCATCTACCGGTATTTCAGAAAATGCCCACATTTAGTTTTACTTACCTACCTGTTTCTCTGTCGTTAAAAAACAATCCAAGCAGTTAATTTGATTCCTTCGCCCCCAGGACTTTTATGTCAAAAACTTGCTGTGATACCTCAGTTAGCGCATTTGAATTAGTTTACAGGACAGGGCAAAAATTTCAGGAGTATGATCCTGATTTTGGGTACCAGTGGCCTGGCTAGCTATGGTGAGGCACCAGAAAGATCCATGGGGTGGGAGCACCATTGAGCATTGTTATCATGAAATGTGTCATGTTGCCATGGTGGAAAATTACCACAAAACTCCAACTTACTCAGGGGACAAATTAAAGCAACTTGGTGGCGATTTGGCTTAACTTTACCATATTCCAAGGACACATTCCAGGCTAGCAAGATGCTCAGAGTGCAGTAAAGAAGGACCAGGGAAGGTGTGGCCTCGGGAGAGGGAGTGTGGTTTGGAGAGAGTTCTGAGGGCCAGATAAGAGAGGCTTTGAGGGCCGGCTCCCCCCCCCCCCCCCCGGTCCTGAAGTTATTGGTTAAGCTAACAAAATTAAAACCACAGCAAAGGTCCACTGTCACATGACGCAAAGCTCTGGAAGTCATAAGGCTTCCTATGTTTATACATCTGTTGTTTTCAGAACCACCTGCAAACAAAACAACACAAGCAGTTCTTTCCCAGAATCTGGGCATTGTCCGAAGGTATGTTTCGTGAACAACGTTCTGTGCAGGAGAAAGAACACTTGGCATTGTTTGAATGGAGAGGAATTGTTTCTTTCCTCGTGCCACTGGTTTTACGCAATACAATATGACAAAATAAACAAAATAAAATAACCCCAACCATACACAATCAAAGCAGATTACAGGAATGATATAAGGCACACCAGAGAAATGGAAAGCAATGCATTTATTTTGCAAACGTGAAAATGCTAGGATGTTTTAAGAACCCCCATGTGCATGCATGTAGAGTAATGGGATGGAGAAGTCTGGATGAACAGTACGTAAAACGCCCCAGCTTATATTCACCAGCATCTCTAAGTGGGGCTGGGAAGTCCTTGTGCCTGAAATCCTGGAGAACTGCTGCCAGCCAGTGTGGGTAATATTGAGCTCAAGGGACCAGTTGTCGAACTCAGTATAAGACAGCTTTCTGTGTCTTAAGGGAAAGGTTTCAGCTCAGAGTCAGTGCATCTGCTTTGCACATAGAAGGTCTGAGGTTCTATCCCTGGTGTCTGGGAGTGTCTGGTGTCTGAAACCCCAGAGAGCAGCCAGTGTAGACGGTAGTGAGCTAGACAGATAAATGGTCCTACTTGGTATAATGTACAATATGTGTTGTAATGTTCCTTATGTAACAAACACAACCAGGAATAAGACCCACAGAAATATAAATTATATAAAAATATCAACATATTTACAATGTATATAATGTATAGTGATAGATAGATAGATAGATAGATAGATAGATAGATAGATAGATAGATAGATAGATGAATGAGCTGGTAGAGCATGAGTCACTTAATCACAGGGTTGTGGGTTTGAACCCCATGCTAGGCAAAAGATTCTTGCATTGCAGGGGGTTGGACTAGATGACCCTTGGGGATCCCTTCCAACCTTCCAACCCTATGATTCTGTGATCTGTAATGTACTTCAAAATATGAACAACGTAAAAAGTAGTCATTCCGTAGTCATTCTTCATTGCTTTATTTTTATGGGTTTTTTTTAAAAGCACATTTCAAGTATATTTACAGTATGCACCTGTGGGTCTTAACTGTTGGCTCAATATAAGGCAGGCTTCCTCAACCTTGGCCCTCCAGATGTTTTTGGCCTACAACTCCCATGATCCCTAGCTAGCAGGACCAGGGGTCAGGGATGATGGGAATTGTAGTCTCAAAAACATCTGGAGGGCCGAGGTTGAGGAAGCCTGATATAAGGCAACTTCGTATATCATAAGGGGAAGTCTCGCCGGTAGAACACCTGCTAAACACAGAGGATTCCTAGTTCATTATTTAAGTGTTTCCAATCCCTTTCCCCAGAATTCACCCTGTGAACAAACTTGAACTCGGCTAGCTACCTTGATTGGACTCCCATCTTAGGGAAAGCACCTGTTCAGATGTTGATGGGGCAACTCATACGAGGGGCTCATCTTCACTGTGCATTTGAAGCAGCAGCATACTACTCCAAACAGCCATGGCTTCCTCCACAAAGAATCCTGGGAACTGTAGTTTGTTAAGGGTGCTGAGATTTGTTAGGAGGTCCCATTCCCCTCATAGAGCAGCAGTTCCCAGGGTTCCCTGGGAAAGGAGTATAGGTTGTTAAGCCACTCTGTGACGGGAATAGGGGGGGTCTCTCTTCCCAACTCTCAGTACCCTTAACAAACTACAGCTCCCAGTATTCTTTGGGGAAGCCATGAGTGTTTAAAGTGGTGTCATAGTGCTTTAAATGTATAGTGGGGATGGGAGCAAGGGAGGGAGAGGGGGGAGGGAATAAGGTGTATACAGTGCTTTTTTTCTTAAATTTTTTTTTTAGGGGTACTCTCATTTCTCTCATTTTCCTACTCGTATTGAAATACTGCCCCTCAATGATGCCAAACTTAGATTCACAAAATGTTTAGGGGGTATGTGTACCCCTGTGTCAGCCCAGAGAAAAGCGCCGTAGTGTCAAAAGAATTCTAACTTCAGTGGACTTTGAATACCTAGGATCTGAGTACAAATTGCCAACTGCTTTTCCATACAAACTCTACTGCTCAGATCCAAAGGTCTTTGCAATACAAAAATGAAGAGCAAACAACGAAACACAGCATCTGTACAGAGAGGCACAAATAAGCTACAAACATGACTAAGGTTTTTGAAAATAAAAATGGGATGGCAGCTCTTAATTAGGTTAGATTGTGGTCATGATAGAAAGAAGTGAGGCTGGAAGTGATTTGATCCGTTTTAACGGCTGAGAACAGATTTCTTTCCCCCCAGACATAGAGACTTATCGTTGTTTAATTGATCAGTCACATTAGCATTTTTAAAGCATTTCCTTCCTTAGATGTGCAAAAAATTGCTTTATTTTTTGTGGATAGCCTAAATATCAAACCTGCTGATGATTCGTTTTATGTGTGTGAACACCAGAAGCAGCCTAACAATTGCTTTTTTAAAAAAGAAAAAGAAAAAAAAATGGAAATAAAGGGCTGGATCCAGTGTTCGTCCTATTCAGAGTAAGTCTATTGAGATTAAGTTAGTCATGCCCATTAATTTCAATGGTTCTCCTTTGAGTAGGACTAATGTTCAATACAACCCAGTGCAAAGAAACGGGAACTATTTCTTTTCTTTTTTTAAAAAAAGTTTGTAAAGCAGGAATAGGAATGTTGGTGAGGGCAGCAGGTTGGTGTGGGGAGTCCTGGCTCTAGAGGGTCAAATATTCTGATCCCAGAATAAGGCACCTTCTCCTCCTCTCCCTGTGTTTCAGATGGTCTGGCACCATGCTCAGTTTGAGCCCCTCTTCCACATGCTCAGTGGCCCAGAGTCCTACGTCTTCACCTGCGTCAACCAGACAGCCGAGCAGCAGGAGTTGGAGGACGAACAGCGGAGGCTCTGCGATGTCCAACCCTTCCTGCCGGTCCTGCGGCTTGTGGCCCGTGAAGGCGACCGAGTTAAGAAGCTGATCAACTCTCAGATCAGCCTCCTCATTGGCAAAGGTGAGGCCCAACCTCGAGGGGTGGTAACTTGGGTTGAAGTAACCCAGCCTTGCCCTGCTTGCCGCCTTCCAGGTGGTTTGGACTATTGACTCCCATCAGCCCCTGGTGTTGTTGTCATACTTATATCCTACCTTTCCTCCAAGGAACTCCAGTATAGTTTAATATTCACAACAACCCTGTGAGGGAGTTCAGGCCAAGAGCTGTATGGCTGAGTGTTAGGACGGAGACACTGATGTGAGAGCACTTTCAAAAGTTGCTCAATCCCATCCATTGTTTTGGTTGCCCCTTTCCGAACCTTTTTCCAATTCTATGATTTGTCTGAAAATAGTGGGGTTACGGCAGTGGAAGCAGAACCCCTGTGAAGCTTAAAAACAACATATTAAACTCATTCTGCATGCCTGCTTTGTAGTTTGTTTTCCTCTTTTATTTTTCATGTGTTGTTATAATTGGTCGCTCTGTTTTATATACATTATGAAAAAAATATTTACAAGAATAACAACTTAGAACTCTAAGAATCCCAATTGCAAAATCATTTCAGTTTATGACTCTTCTATGGGTGCTGCCCATCCATTTTTAAGCAACACCCCCCAAATGCTTTCATAAGGACTGGAAACTTAAAAGTTGGGAAATATTTAAAAGATGCCATTATATTAGAGTGATGGCATTGCCTGGTTCTACATCACAGATGGCACCCCTCACATTCAAAAAACTATTATTATTATTATTATTTTTGTTGTTGTTGTTATTATTAAAAAAAATTCTTGGGGATTTACTATTGTCAGGCCTGCATGAGTTTGACGCCTTGTCTGACCCGGAAGTGAACGACTTCCGCACCAAAATGCACCAGTTCTGTGAGGAGAGAGTGACCAGGCGGCAGCTGCTGAGCTGGAAAGCCTGGATGGAGTACAGCTTCCCCGTGCAACTGGAACCCTCGTCTAGCAGTCTCGGAAGAAAGAGCCCCCTCCAAGTCCCCAACAAGAACATCTTTGTCAACGTCAAGTTTGAGTCCGGAGGGGTAAATCCACAAGCCTTTTCAATCTTAGCAACTTTTTTTAATAAAAAAAATAATACTCGTATTTATTTAATGTGGAATGCATGCAGCTTTTGCAGTTTGCACGAGAACAGATCTCTGCCCGCAAAGAGCTTACAATATAAGATTTGGCATAAGGGGAAACAGAGAGGGGGAAGCAGGGCCTAAACAGTGAGGAAAATGTGCGGCATAAGGCAGCTTCCTATGTCATAAGTGGTCAGGCATCTGCTTTTGCATGCAGAAGGTCCCAGGTTCAATCCCCAGCATCTCCAGGTCGGGCTGGGAGAGACTCCCTGTGTGGAATCTATAGATAAGCATATAGACAACAGTTTTTTTATTATCATATTTATTTGTTAGTAACTTTACAAAGAAAAAAAGCCTCTCAGAGCAACTTAGCATTATAAAATGCACCAGCAAATAACAATAAAAAATAAAAAATATAAAACAATGTATAAAATATGGATTGATAGTGCTGTCTATATACTGACAAATCATAAGATTATTGGTTTCGTTTTGTACTTATTTTTATTACGTATTTTGTGTTTTTTATATTGTAATTTTATGTTCTGAACTGCCTTGAGATCTATGGATGAAGGGCAGTATACAAATTTAATTAATATTACTACTAATATACTATTTAATTCTGGAATTTTACTGAGAACCATGAGGACTAGAGTCATAATTTTTTTTTTTGCAGGGGAATAGGCCATAACTCCCTGGTAGAGCAGCTTCCTGTGTTTTGCTCATTATATTTCCTTCCCTGCAGGAAAGTTTCACCTTCCAGATCTCTCCCAAGGAATTCCCCGTGACACTGATGAGCTATGCTGTCAAGAAGCAAGCCACAATTTTTCGGCACCAAAGAATGAATAGCCCGGAGGAATACACCCTGCAGGTTAACGGGAAATGTGAATATCTGTACGGGAACTACCCTCTCTACCAGTTCCAGGTGTGTGCTCCCCTCCCCTACCTTTTGTCTCACTGACTAGCTGGGAAAGGGCAGAGAAGGCAAAGGATATTAGTTCCCTGAGCAGAATGGGCTTTTCGCTTTCTGGGAGGACCCTGTTTGGGAAGCCACTGGGCCAGACCAGTGGTTTATCTAGCTCTGTACTGTGTACAGAGACTCTCCATACTTTCCCAGCCCTATCTGGCGATTCCAGGGATTGAACCGAGGACATCTTGCACACAAGGCAGATGCTGTATCCCTAAGCTACAACCCCTATCTTAAGACCCAGGAAGCTGCCTTTTACTGACTCAGACCATTGAGCTCAGTGCAGTTTGCACGGACTGGCAGCAGCTCTCTCAGATTTAATATAGGAATCTTTCCCAGCTCCACTTGGCCTGCCTTTAAAAATATACATGTCCAGTTTATTTTATTTTTATAGCAAGGCAAGCCTCTGATTTATTCCTATACTCTATCTATTTTAAAAATTTATTTTATTTTATTTTGACATTATTTATTTTGACATGTGCACCAAAGTGATCACAAGGAGAACCATTTAGTTCACTGGGGGACACTGGGAAGGAGACCATAGAGAGGAGTGCAAGCTCTTTCTGTGCTAGGGATACCTGTGCACAGGTACCCACCATTCTGTCATTTCAGGGGGGGGGGTAGTGGATTGGAATTCAGCATTTTTCTCATATGGGCTAGAAATGTGGTTGTTGTTTTTTATTTAAAAAATGAGATTCTCAGGATTCTGTAATTACTATATCTTTTCTCTGAGAACATAATCTGGGCCTCCCACCCTGACTTGGCCGCCGTTCCCAATTCCTGTAGCCTTGCAACTCCTTTTCTCCTCTCATACATTTAGCGTTTTGAGCTCCTGCTACGTATATATGCTAATCTCCTTTGATCCATTCCCGCAGTACATCCGTGACTGTTTGCACCGTGGCCTCCTGCCACATCTCACAATGGTGCACTCCGCTTCCATCATGGCTCTGTGCGAAGAACAAACCAATGGGATCACTCATCCCTCAAAAGCGTCCCCCAAACCTCCTCCGGTCCCCAAGAAAAAGGTAAAGGGACCCCAGACCATTAGGGTCAGTCGTGACCGACTCTGGGGTTGTGGCGCTCATCTCGCGTTATTGGCCGAGGGAGCCGGCGTACAGCTTCCAGGTCATGTGGCCAGCATGACTAAGCCGCTTCTGGCGAACCAGAGCAGCACACGGAAACGCTGTTTACCTTCCCACTGGAGCGGTACCTATTTATCTACTTGCACTTGACGTGCTTTCAAACTGCTAGGTTGGCAGGGGCAGGAACCGAGCAATGGGAGCTCACCTCGTCACGGGGATTCGAACTGCCGACCTTCTGATCAGCAAGCTCTAGGCTCTGTGGTTTAACCCACAGCGCCACCCGCTGTAAGCCGTAATAAACAAACAAGCGAGAAAGGCATGTCCAGACACTGTGGTTTTCCCGTCTTTGAAACGGAACATGCGAAGTTTGTAGTCCATATGACATTTTCACTGGCCTGGATTACCTGGGTTTAATTTTTTACTCGTGGAAATGATGCAGCGTTTGCAGGAAGTTTTGAAGCTTTGACCTACCTCACAGGGTAGTTGTTAGGTTAAAGAAAATCATTGTAAGCTAGGAGTGGCGAAGTTCAGTCTTGGGTGTTGGATGTGGCCCTCCATGCCTCAGCCTGTGGCCCTCAGACCTCTTCCCAGGCCACACCTCCCTCCTTGCCCGCATCTCTCTTGGGTATACCTGGAGTCAGTTCTTGGACTCTGACAATGCCTCTTTCTTGCCTTGATGGGAGGCCAGAGTGGGATGTGTGCAGAAACCAGCCGAATCCAGAAAAGTAAAATTCACAGTTGTTGCTCCACCCACTTTTGCCTCAGGCCCCGCCCACCACTGGCATGTGGCCCACAGATACTTGCCCAGGAGAATGTGGCCCCTGGACAGCAAAAGTTTCCCCACCGCCTCCTGTAAGCCATCCCGTGATAGCTCGACGGAAGGGTTGGGGTAGCGATCAGAGTAATAAAGTCTGGACAGAATAACAGAAATTAAATATATCTCAATGCTTGGTGTATAGCTTTCCCAGCTTAGCTAAATAAATTGGCTGATAGTTGCCTCCTATGCTTTAGTGGTGATGTTTACCTCTCTCCCTTTTCTCCCCCCTCCCCAACCCCACATGCTAGCCCAACTCCATCTCTCTGTGGTCACTTGAGCAGCCTTACTATATCGACTTGGTGCAGGGCAGTAAGGTGAATGCTGATGAACGGATGAAGGTACTCTCCCCCTCTTTCTTTCTGCTAGACTTTCTGTGACTGCTTTTTCCTCTTCCTGCCTTGTTGTTTACTGCTTGTTGTTTTAAAAATGCTGAGATCAAAAGGCAGAAGTCATGTGCTGACTTCTCCTCTCAGCCACCACCAGCCTACATGAGACTTTTTCATTCAGCTCTTCAGACGGTGTCAGTGGCTTCCCACTACAGGAAAGGGGAGGGTTGCTGATCAGCATTCTGCAGAAGGAGAGTTCTTAGAAATTTCTGGCTGCGTGGGAGATCACTGGTTTTTGGGTGTTTGTTTGTTTTTTAAAAAAATGTGCTCCTGCATGATACAAAGCCAAAAAAAAAAAGACCAAAGAAAGCAACCCACAAATGCTGACACCTTCATAGATGTAGAAAATTGGCTCTGCAAGGTGCAGGGGAGGCTGGAACTTTGCTTCTTGAAGGTGCTACCTTTCTGCTAGCAGGGAGGGTTGTAGTTCTTTTTATTAGGTTGAAGAGCAGTCAAAAATGGCATTACCGTATTATGATGGTGATTATTTAATGTATTTATTACCCATCTTCCTCCAAGGCTGGGATTCAAAGTGGCTACCAACATTTAAAATGACATTATACAATACAAAGGAATAAAACCAAACTAGCTGGCTGAAAACATTAATTAAAAATATATCAGAACACCTCTTAAAACCAGTAGTTAAAACCCAGTTTGCCCGTTGATCAGCATTGCCTGCAAAGAGTACTTTACAAAGAGTACTATTGTTTATTTATGTCGGGTTTTGTTCAGCTTAAGTTAGAGTAGACCCATGTGCCAAAGTTCGCCATGGCCATTAATGTAATTGGATCGGCTTTGAGTTGGACGAGCACTGGACACAACCGGTTGTTACTTATTTATTTCCATTTCTATAAAACATAGGCAGCTGCCTTGTCCGGAATCAGGCCATTAGTTCATCTAGCTCAGTGCTGTCTACACTGGCTGGCAGCAGCTCTCCATGGAGATGCTGGGGACTGAACTTGGGACCTTCTGCATGTAAGCAGATGCTCTACGCACTGAGCTACTATGGTCTGTCCCCAAGTTGAAGTGATTAACAATCGAAACATAATCATATAACATACTGTAGCAGTGATTCCTGCGTTGTAGCATGTTGGACTACATGACCCTTGGGGTGCTTTGTATTTCTGCTGGGAGCCCGACCTGATGCCATTGACTGGCAGTTATCACCACTATAGAGCAATACAGTGGTGCCTCGCTAGACGAATTTAATTCGTTCCACGGGTCTTTTCTTATAACGAAAAATTCGTCTAGCGAATCCCATAGGAATGCATTGAATTTTTTTTGAATTTTCTTTTGCCCAGAGGAACGCATTAATTGAATTTCAATGCATTCCTATGGGAAACCGCGATTCGCTAGACGAATTTTTCATAAAACGAATTCGTCTAGCGAGGCAACCTCCGCTCAAAAAAATCCTTTCGTTAAGCAGAAATTTCGTTAAGCAGGGCATTCGTTAAGCGAGGCACCACTGTATGTTTATTGAGTTTTGCCAGCAGCAACTCAGCTGGAATGCAGGCCGATGAAGTATCTCCCCCTGCCTTGTTTACTAAGCAACAGAGACGGATTTGTGTCATTTTCCTTTGTCCACTCTTTTCTCTACCTGTTACCTTTTGAAGCGCACATGGGCTGAGCGCATGGCGCACGCATGCACAGAGCTGTGAGGTTGGATGGCTTGGCTCACCCTTCTCCTACATCTCCCTTTCTCAGCTGGTGGTCCAGGCGGGCCTGTACCACGGCCACGAGATGCTCTGCAAGATGGTGTCCAGCTCTGAAGTCAACGTCTGCTCAGAGCCCGTGTGGGGGCAGAGGCTTGAATTTGAGATTAACGTCTGTGACCTACCTCGCATGGCCCGGCTGTGCCTGGCGCTCTACGCCGTGGTGGAGAAAGCCAAGAAGGCAAGGTCTACCAAGAAGAAGTCAAAGAAAGCTGTAAGTCCCTCCTAGGGTTCACTGCACTGGTCTGGATCCACCCCACACAACCAAACGAGGTGGTGCAGTCTTGCAGTGGCAGGGTGGAATGTACCACTACTACACTGCTGGTTGTGTGTGAGAGAGTTTCCTCCTCTTAAAAACACCCTGCAAATAGAAAACTAGATCAGCAGGGGAGAGGGCTGAAACCTGTTTCCCTGGTGAATTCGCTTTCTTCTTGCAGGAGATATATATTTTTTAAATGTAAGAACCTTCCCCAAATGGTGTATTTCTTCCTTCAGGCACTGTCTGAAGCTGTTAATTCTATGCTATGTCTTCATAGCCAGTGTGGGGCAGTGTGGTGTAGTTAAGAGTGGTAGACTCGTAATCTGGAGAACCGGGTTCGCGTCTCCGCTCCTCCAAATGCAGCTGCTGGGTGACCTTGGGCTAGTCACACTTCTCTGAAGTCTCTCAGCCTCACTCACCTCACAGAGTGTTTGTTGTGGGGGAGGAAGAGAAAGGAGAATGTTAGCCGCTTTGAGACTTCTTAGGGTAGTGATAAAGCGGGATATCAAATCCAAACTCCTCCTCCTCCTCTTCTTCTTCTTCCTCTTCCTCTTCTTCTTCCTCTTCTTCAAGATTCTTTCCACTTCCATTCCGTGGAGGTCTTAGAATTGGGGCGCCACAAACCATGTGGATGCGGGAGATGAGGGTGAAGCAGGTCAATTTCTCCAAAGTGTGGCTCTGGTTGTTTACAACCTGAGTCTGTTATCTATGTTAGGACACAGCGATCACTTTAAAGTGTGATAGCATCCCGCAAAGGATGTGGCTGGGTGGAGCTGAGTAGTTGTATAAGGGCAGGAGGTGATTCAGTGGACGTTTCTTGCTGCCTTTCACTGAGTTCCCCCCTCCCCCACCCCCTCCTGCTTCTCTCTCTGCACTCCTTTACCTCCATCTTTAAAACCCGGGCTTACAAGCCTGGTCTGAAATCCTGGTCTAATGTTTGGAGGACCATAGGTTCCATATCCTTGATCTAAATGATTGCCCATAGGTAGTTAGCAAGATAGATACAGTCATACTTCGGTTTCAGTACGCTTCGGTTTGAGTACTTTCAGTTTAAGTACTCCGCGGACCCGTCTGGAACGGATTAATCCGCTTTCCATTACTTTCAATGGGAAAGTTCGCTTCAGGTTAAGTACGCTTCAGGTTAAGTACAGACTTCCGGAACCAATTGTGTACTTAAACCGAGGTACCACTGTACTTAGTTAGATAACAAGATAGCTAGGAAGTTAGTCAGATAGCTAACAGGGTAGCTAGCTAGATGATAGATAGAAAGTTAACTATCTTATTTAGCAAGACAGCTAGATAGACAGAAGGTTAGCTAGGTAGCAAGAAAGATAGAGAACAAGATAGCTATACAAAGAAAGCTAGCTAGCTAGGAAGCAATATAGAAAGTTAACTCCCTAGGTGGAAAACTGGCTAGTTAGCAGACAGATAGAAAGCATGTTAGGGCGCAAGATAGATAAGATAGGTAGCCTTATTGGTGCCACATCTAGGTTCACAATGCAGGCTTAAAATGCAGCAAGGTCAGTCCTCACCCCCCACTGCTTCAAATCACACTTGCATTCTGTTATATACATCAGTGCAGTGGGATATCTTTCCAAGTTGCCACTTCCCATCCACACCAGTGGTTGGAGAAGGTGTGTGGATGTCCATATGGCTTCCATTTTCAAAGACCACGTTTCTCAAGGAACTAACAGGACAGATGTGGATCGGGGCATTTACAAACCAATAGGAGCAGCACTGGATGGAGAGTGAACAGAACTGTGTACACAACCTTAAATGAAAAAGTGTGTAGGTTTTTTGAGAGTTGCAAATTCCTTATGTACAAAAATCCAGCGAGAACAAGCTTACAGGAACTGGGCTTGAGCCCTTGGACTGCATCATGCTCTGCTGAGTCATGCTGCAGCTATTCTCTGTTGCTTCCTCGGAAGATGCCGAGTCATTCACTTCTTGGACCATCTCCACCAAAGATCTCATCATTTCGAGCTTGGTCAGGAGCCAGGCCTTCTGCTGTTTTGGCTGGGTGGCTCTTAAGAAGGCTTAGAAGTTGAAAGAAGGGAGGCAGTTCGAAGTAGAGAGGTGAAGCAATATTTCCGGGTATTTATTTTCTTGGATATGTGCTGGAAGCGAGCATTGCGAAAGAAAACGGAGGAGGGTGTTTTCAGCCAGATTAATCCCTCGTCCCTGTTTACTGTGCAATTTCTTTTTTTGGGTGTGTGTGTGTTTGCTTGTTGTTGTTGTTTTTTAAAAAAGACCAGTTGGACCAGTTGACAGTTCTAACTGCCCCCCCCCATTCCAAGGTTAAGGGACTGAGCTGCAAATTTCTAATGACAAAAGCACACCAGAGTCAGAGGGAATCTAAACAAACAAGTTCAAGACCCAGTAGCCGTTCTGAGTTGATGTGAAAATGTGGGCCCTGCTTTTCAATGAATGCATTGTATGGGCAGCTTACCAACTCCTACAAAAACCAACCCCGCCCTTGAAGAAAATATAAATATATAAAACACTGTACAACTAAAAAATAAATCAGTAGCTGAAGTGCCTTTGTTTTTCTTCTGGGTTTTTAAAAGCTGCTTTGGCTCTGCTTCTGACTCTTGAACTTGTTTGTTTTCATTTTTTAAAAAGCCGCTTTGGGCTCTGGGTTTTGAATTTTTTTCTCTGTGTGCATTTAAAAAAAAGAAAGCAGACAAGTTGAAGACCCAGTAGCATACCAGAGCCAAAAAAAGCAGCTTTAAAAAAGGGTGGAGTGGGTAATTGGATCTGATCAGTGGGCCCATTCCTTATCTCCCCTTCTTACAGGCCATGTTTGATGGGTGGGCAGGACAACCCACTTGTCCATCACCTGATGTCACAGTAGCATCAGGTGACATGTTTTCCTGGTGCACGCTGCTTTGAAGGCCCGACTATCAGCTGATTGCCAGGCCTTCAAAGCAGCATTGCACCAGGAAAATATGTCACCTAATAAAGGTAAAAGGTAAAGGACCCCTGGACAGTTAAGTCCAATCAAAGGTGACTGTGGGGTATGGCGCTCATCTCGCTTCAGGCCAAGGGAGCCAGTGTTTGTCCACAGGTAGCTTTCTGTGTCATGTGGCCAGCATGACTAAACCACTTCTGGCACAACGGGACACCGTGACGAGTGCCAGAGCACATGGAAATGCCACTTACCTTCCCGCCGCAGCGGTACCTATTTATCTACTTGCACTGGTATGCTTTCGAACTACTAGGTTCACAGAAACTGGGACAGAGCAACAGGAGCTCACCCCGTCATGCAAATTTGAACCGCCAACCTTCCGATCAGCAGGCCCAAGAGGCTCAGTAGTTTAGACTACAGCGCCACCCGGAAAGCAGGTCACCTAATGTCTCTAAAGCACTGCAGAGATTTTTGCAAGTGCTGGAGATGAGCTTATCTTCAGCCCTGGTGCCTGCAAGGGTATATGGCCAGCAGGCGTGGCTTGATCAGAGTCATTGAATGTTATTCCTGCTGCATGAACCTGACCCGCTAAATCTTCTTCACCCTCCCTGCAGGATTGCCCAATTGCCTGGGTGAACATCATGCTGTTTGACTATCAAGACCAGTTGAAAACTGGAGAGTGCTGCCTGCCAATGTGGTCATCGTTTCCAGGTACATAAGGCAGCTCCCTAATATCACTGTTGTTTTCATCCTGGGTGATAGAATATATGGGAAAGGGACGTAACTCAAAGATAGAACATCAGCTTGGAATGCAGAGGGTCCCAGGTTCAGTCCCCCATGGTAGCTTCAGGTTTGGTCTCAGGGAAAAACCTCTCTCTGTGTGTGAGAGAGAGCAGGGGGTAAAACCCTGGAGAGCTGCTGCTAATCAGTGCAGACAATGCTTAGTTCAGGCATCCCCAAACTTCGGCCATCCAGATGTTTCGGACTACAATTCCCATCATCCCTGACCACTGGTCCTGTTAGCTAGGGATCATGGGAATTGTAGGCCAAAACATCTGGAGGGCCACAGTTTGGGGATGCTTGGCTTAGTTCAATGGACCAGTTGGGCTGAAAATTATTTACTTTATTTCATAAAACTTACACACCGCATGATTGTAAAAGACAACCACCACCTGAAAGCGGTTTACGAAAACAGATAAAGTGATGAAATTGCCCATACGAAAAAATAACAATATTTTTAAGACATCTGAAAAGCTAAAATAACAGTAAGCTAAAAACAGAATTAAAAAACTTTTTTAGCAGACTCTGAAAAGAGGTACTTGTGCCTGAGATCAATAGGCAGGGAGTTCCAAAGTGTAGGTGCTGCCACACTTAAAAAAAAGAAAGAGGCAGCTTCCTAGGTTCCTCTGAGTGTGACTTAGCCGAGTATCACAATGCATGGCATTCATGTTCCGTTCTTGCCAAATCATTGGCCACTAGGTGGCGCCACGTTTCTTAGGGAGCCTCACCCTGCTTGCTTTCCAGATGAGAAAGGAGAGCTGCTGAACCCAACGGGCACCGTCCGGACTAACCCCAATACGGAAAGTGCCGCGGCCTTGGTCATCCGCTTCCCTGGCATTTCGCTGTACCCGGTCTACTATCCGTCCTTTGAACAGGTAAGAAGGTGTCAGTTTGCACCCCTGCCCCTGGCCAGTCTAGTCTGCTTTCTGAGTCAGTGGGAAAAGTGGGTCACTTCCATTCAGTTTTAAGAGGGGTGCGCCTCTCATTACTGAGTGTGGAATCCCATTTTCATATAGGGCTGCCAGTTCGACTGATTTATTAGGCTTGCATTTTGTTTGTTTGTTTGTTTCATAATATTTACCCACTGCTTGACTGGGCAGCTTACAGTGGGAATAAAACAATAACATCAGTAAAAATAACTCTTTAAAACACTGAAAGAGATAAAAATCAGCAATAAACTGTGTGTGATCTGGGCTGGAAACAGGCTGGGAGCTAGAGAGACAGAGGCATGCTTGCTGTGTGCCTGATGGAGAGGCAAGATCCTGTTAATGCTACGAACCCCTCCATCTTACGCTCAGGTTGTATATATGTGTAAATAAAACCAAATATCCTAAAGACATCACAGTCTCTGCTGGGCTAAATTCCAATGTAAGCATCTGGGACCCCTGGATTCTCTCATCGCTTGGAGATTGGGGCAGAATGTAACAGTACAAATATTTATACCGTATATATATTAGTCATATAAACCTTTGTACATAATAGTTCCATACATTATTGTAAATCACGTGGCGTTTACTTTTCGTAGAGGGGAAAAGACCAATATGTGCAAATGATGAATATGATGATGGAGCCGTTACAGTAATAATAATCACCACAGTGTTTAAATGTCATCGTATACATTCTGTTTTATCTTTGCGTTTCAGATCATGGAGCATGGAAGGAATGGGCAGTGCCCCCGGTACATGTCGGAGGACCCAGAAGAGGTGAGCACATCTTCCCGCGCATCCATTTTCAAAACCAGTTCAACATTCCGTCACACCCCAGCGTGACCAAGGAACAGGAGCCGGGGGTGGGGCTATGCAAATAGGAGCCTGTTTGAATCTCAATCGCTTGGGATCATCTGGGGTGCAGGATACAGTTTAGCTGGTGTTTTGCTGATTTATTAATGAAATGCCAGCACATCCCCTTCCTTGTGGCAAGTGTGTCCATTGGGTTATCCTGTTTGATCTTCCCAACGGCCCTGTGAGGTAGGTTAGGGTGAAAGAGGGAGACTTGCTCAGTGCTGTCCAATGAGGCTGAGTGAGGCCACGTCAAAAGAAAAAACAAAGCTTGTAGACCCATTGAAGTGAATGGAAGATTAATTTAGGTCCACTAATTTCTGTGGGCCTGCCTTGAGTAGAACTGACTTGGATACACTGCAAAAACCTGAGGATAGACATTATCTTCAATATTATTTTTTAAAACTGGATGGCGTGTCGGTTAGGGTGTTGGAGCATGAAAAAACAAGTAGGTTCCCAACTAATACAGCCCAGACCTCTGTTTCCATAACAGTGCATTTTCAAAATAAAAAAATTCCTTCCAGCAGCACCTTAAAGACCAACTAAGTTTTTTATTTTGGTATGAGCTTTCGTGTGCATGCACACTTCTTCAGATATCTGAAGGTATCTGAAGAAGTGTGCATGCACACAGAAGCTCATACCAAAATAAAAAACTTAGTTGGTCTTTAAGGTGCTGCTGGAAGGAATTTTTAAATTTTGTTTCGACTACGTCAGACCAACACGGCTACCTACCTGTAACTAGTGCATTTTCAGTTGCCTGCATGCACAACACCGTGCTATCCCCCTCACAAATGGCTTTAAAAGAGGATTAGACAAATTCATGGAGGCGAAGGCAGTGTGGTGTAGGGGTTAGAGTGTCGGCCTAGGACCCTGGAGACCACAGTTTGAATCCCTCAATCATCCACAAAGCTCACTGGGTGTGACCATTCACTCTCTCTCAGCCTAACCTGTCTCACGGGGTTGCCGCGAAGATAAGATGAGGAGGGAGGAGGAGCTCCCCAAGGGAAAAGTAGGGCATAAATGTGCTAAGTCAATAGTGTACCAATCCCAACGGTTCAGAAACAACAGCTGAAAGAGATTCTGGAGCGCCGATCTCACACCGAACTCTACGAGCACGAGAAAGACCTTGTGTGGAAGATGAGGCATCAGATGCGGGACCAGTACCCGGGTGCCCTGGCGAAGCTGCTGGTTGTAACCAAATGGAACAAGCATGAAGATGTTGCTCAGGTGAGAAGTTCTTGCTTGGGAGCCAGGGCAGCAGTTGGCAGAGAGGGAACGTTCAGGTATTGCACGCAGATGTTCAAGCCAAACATGGGTTGTAGAATATCTATCTATCTATGCATGTGTATATGTTTTTACGATGCAGAATTATACAGAATAGCAGAATATGTGAAGCCATGCTAGGAAAAACAGTTTTTTTTCCTTCAAAGCCAACAAGTTAAAAATAACCCATCCTTTGCACAAGGGTGGGTGGCAACTCTGTTATTCCCTCCATCCTCTTTGATCAGCTACCCTCCCTCCTCCTCCTCCTCCCCCCGCATCCCCCACCTTCCTGTTTGTGGCAGTGGAGTTTTTGACACCAACTTCCTTTCCCCACAACTTCCTCCAAGCTCTGAGAAAGGGACAAAGGTGACCCCTTCTGCACAAGGTAGCCAGCAGAGTGCTTGAGCTGGTATGCTCTGCTGCAGTAGCTAGAAGGATACTTCAGCTTCAGCCTTTTCAGCCCCCCAGAAGGCCTTGCTCCTTTCTCATCTCTTTCAACCGTTGTTCGTAGGACTTGGTCCTCACAGGACTTTTTTTTGTGCCTGACTGGAATGTGTCTAGCAATGCCTCTTGCTTGTCTAGAGAGAGGAAAAGGGTTTGTGAGCTGGTGTGGCAAACAAACTAATGTACAAAGGCAAAAGTTTTGATTTTTGCTCCACCCACTTTCCCCTGGCTCCGCCAACTGCTGGCATGTGGCCCCCGGGAGGTTGCCCAAAATAGAATGCGGCCCTCGGGCAGAAAGAGGTTCTGGACCCTCCAACAACCCCTGGACGTGTTCCAGTTTGTCAATCTTTCTTCTTTCCCTCCCACCCCAAGTATGTTATTGCTTTCAGCCTGTCTTTAAAAAAAAAATGTCCACTTTGCAGATGATCCACTTGTTGCAGTCTTGGCCGGAGCTGCCCGTTCTCAATGCCTTAGAGCTGCTGGATTTCAACTTCCCCGATCGCTACGTGGGTTCCTTCACAGTCAACTCGCTGAAAAAGTTGACGTGAGTAAAACGAAAGTTTGCCTGATGTTACTCATTTGGCTAGATTTATATGCCATTTGATAACATGAAAGGTGGAATGTAGCCAGTGTCCACTCGCATTTATTTATTTATTGACAGCATTTGTACCCTTGCTTCCTCAGCCAAAAATGCTCCTACAGTGGCTTACATACCACCAAAACAAGACAGTCACTACCCTCAGGCTTGCAATCTGGAAAAAGATGGCACGCAAGGCAAAAGAGAGAGGGAGGGTATATCAAAATCAAAACTCAGGCACCAGTTTCTAAGCAGTTGGCACAGTTCAGGGGGCACGGGAGGTGCCTGATGGAGCTAGGCCTCCAGCAAAGTGGATGAAATGAGCCTTCTGTTTCCTATCTCTCCCACTGAGGCTGGCATGCCACAGCAGAGCCAGTGCATAGGGATAAAACTAGAATGAGTGGGTTCCTGCTGGCCCTCATTCTTGCTTTGCCTCATTTTTCTGCCCTACCAGTCCCAGTGGGAACCAGCAAAGGGGTTGGGGCCAAGCAAACAAGAGGGCAGAAAGCTAACCCACGCCTACCCCAGGGTAGAGTCATGAGTGGTTATGGAACTGTCTGCATAACTCTCTGCCGTGCCCACAAATTTGCTGGAATAAAAGTTGAAACCTATGAGAACTGTAACTGAATGTTGCAGCATGGGACGCTTCTGTCCGAGGCACACCAGCCAGCCATACCCTTTCCCGTCATTGGCTCTGGCTCCTCCTGCTGTCGGGCTCCGTGCCTTCTGCCCCAGCCGTCTGTCTCCCTCACCCACCCCAGAAAAATCCCCACGGGGAAATAAAAATAAATAGATGAAGGGAGGAAGAGGTGGGTTTGCTGGTTTACAATAGCCTTGTGCTGCATGTCAACTGATGCCTCTGCACTTGTGGTGTGGAAATGACTCCTCTTCTGCCGCCTCTCCTTCTGCAGAGATGCCGAATTGTTCCAGTACCTCCTCCAGCTGGTTCAAGTGCTGAAGTACAAATCTTATTTAGACTGCGAATTGACCAAGTTCCTGTTGGACCGGGCCTTATCCAATCGCAAAATAGGGCACTTCCTGTTCTGGCACCTCAGGTAAGGAAGTACTTAGTGTACAGTTAAAAGTTAACTGCGTGGCATGGGCTGCGGCAGGGAAGGAATACGGAGTTTAATTATTTCCTTATTCCTCACACACACACACCCCGGCCAGCTGTGGTCCCAATGAAAATCTCCTCCCCACCTGCTTGTTGCTGCTGCTGCTGCTGCTGTTGCTAAAGACCCAAACGGTGTCAACTGATTTCAATATTGTATTTTTAATGTGGCTGTAACCCACTTTGAGACTTTTGGGTGAAGGATGGATAAAACTATCAATAAATTATAATTAATCAAGAAGTAATTTTGTTAGCCTTTTAACCGGCATTTTCAGCAGAGGCCTTTCTCTGAGGGCCCTCATTTGCTGAGGTGTGTTTATATGCTTGAACAAATAGGCAGGGACTTTTTCTGTAGTGGCTCCCACCCAACTTTAGAATATATCCACCCCCATAATCCCTGGCACCAACATTCTTATCATTTTCAGCAACAAGTTATTTCCGTGGGAACATTTTAAAGGGATTACCTTTGTCTGTGGCTTGCTTTGTGTTTGTTTTTTCTTAGTTTAGTTTTTTTTTAAAAAAAACACCTGTCTTCTGATATTTTGCTTTTATTATATTTTGTTGTTGTACACTTTGCCCTGAAACTCATTTTGGGTGAAGGATATTTCTTTTAAAAAAGATCATCATAATCGTAAGATGTCAATTTCCTCCTCTCACCATCCCCGCTTAGATCTGAAATGCACGTCCCATCTGTGGCCTTAAGGTTTGGCCTGATCCTGGAAGCTTATTGCCGAGGGAGCACTCACCACATGAAATCTCTGATGAGGCAGGTAAGCAGCTGGCTTGTCCAAAGGGGATGCTTGCATTTTTTTCAACCCAGCAGGTTGGTACAGGGCAGGCCCCAGGGCTGAATTAATCATTAAGCAAAATAAGCATGTGCTTAGGCACAGGGGCTAGCAAACTTTTTCAGCAGGGGGCCGGTCCACTGTCCCTCAGACACTGAGGGGCACCACAGAAATTTCCTGTTGTGATTAGAAGAAGTAGGATAAAAACATTCAAATATAATTTTCCTTCTTACTGTAGGTTTTGTTTCATTCCGAAGAATAAAATTTTATTTTGTGGGTTTATATTTTGAATTATTTATTGAAGGTACCAAAATCTTTTAAGTGTTTTTAGGGCAGGCATCCCCAAACTTCGGCCCTCCAGATGTTTTGGACTACAATTCCCATCTTCCCCGACCACTGGTCCTGTTAGCTAGGGATCATGGGAGTTGTAGGCCAAAATATCTGGAGGGCCGCAGTTTGGGGATGCCTGGTTTAGGGTCTCTAAAGATCTGAATACTTCCCCGACGGATTAAATGGTGCGTTTATTTCACATACAGAGTCCAAATGGACTGTCAGCGGGATCTTATTTGGACGCCTTAAATATTTTGAATAGAACAAAATGAGTTGACTTGGCTCTGGTTGTGTTTTAGATTATTTAATTTTTCACCCTGCCTCCCGATTCAGAGTGAAGCCCTCAACAAGATGAAGGCCTTGAATGGCATCGTCAAATTAAGTGCCCTAAAGAACCCCAAGCCTCAAACCAAGGAGTTCATGCACACCTGTTTGCGGCAAGAGACCTACCTGGAAGCTCTCTCCAACCTTCAGTCTCCCTTGAACCCCAGTGTCATCCTGGCAAAAGTCAGGTAAGGCAGGGCTGGGGATCCTCGGGCAAGGAGCTGGATGTGGCCCTCCAGACCCCCTCGGAACTCTCCCTAGGCCACACCCCTTCTCAGGCCACACCCATCAGCAACTCTGGTTTGCATCCTCCTGGCTAGAATGTGTTGCTGAATGGATAATGCCTCTCACTTGCCTGGAGCGAAGCTAGAGTAAATTTACCACGTGTGGCTCCGCCCCCCTCTTGCTTCTGGTCCTGCCCACCACTGGCATGTGGCCCCTGAAAGGTTGTCTAGGAGGCAATGTGGCCCCTGGGCTGAAAAGGATTTCCCGTTGCTGACACAAGGGGGTACTTTAGATCGCACCAGAGCTTGCGCTCGCTCAGAGTGGGCTGATTTCTTCTTGCCGATTTCAGCAGTTTATACTGCCCAGGACCGGACAAAGATGAAAAACGTGTTTTTAAACAGCCCAAGATGCTGTTTTAAAACATCAAATCGGGGAACTCACAAGGCCTGTTGGAATAATACGGTTCTTTATCAGGAGTCGGAAGATCAATGGGAGAGCGGGTCTGTGTGATCTCTGCTGGGAGGTTGCTCCTCAGAAGTGTTTTCCCAAAACCAAACACACAGATGTGAGCCATGCATCTTGAGCCTTGTGGGGGACCACAGACAGTGACTTCCCGGAAGGGCTCAGTAATCAGGCAGGGATACAAGGGGTATAAGCAGCCCATTGGGCCCAAATTGTGAAGGGCTTTATAAGTTAGTAGAAGAACCTCAAATTTGAACCAGTAGCTGTCATGCAGCCGGTACAAGCTTTTAAGCACCGGAGTTAAGTTCTGGCAGCCATCAGCCCCTACCAACAGTTTGGCTGTAGCATTTTGCACAATCTGGGCCTAGGATGGTTTGGACCCAGGAGGGCTCTGAGCTCAGTGGTAGAGCATCTTCTTTGCAAGCAGAATGACCCATCGGTGTTTCCAGGTAGGGCTGGGAAAGATTCGCTGCCTAAAACCCTGGAGAGCCACTGCCAGTCATTGCAGGCAGTACTGAATTTGATGGACCTAATGGTTTGACCCTGTATAAAACAGCTTCCTTTTGTTCTTAGGCCTCAAGGGAAGGGATTTAAGGTCACTAGTAGAGCACATGCCTTGCATGTAGAAGGGCCTGGGCTTGGTCCCTAGCCTCGCCTTTTAAAGCAGGGCTTCCCAAACTTGGGTCCCCAGCTGTTTTTGGACTACAATTCCCATTATCCCTGATCACTGGCCCTGCTAGCTAGGGATGATGGGTGTTGTAGTCCAAAAGCAACTGATGAACCAAGTTTAGGAAACCCTGATTTTGAAGGACCTGGCAGCAGGTGTTGGGAGAAAGATCTCCCTCCTTCTGCCAGGGATCCAGCAGAGCAGCTTGACAACACAGCATGGCTATGTGGAAAGAGACTTATCTTGCACCATTTAAATTTTTTTATTATTTTCACCCCTTCTTACTTCCAAGCTTCTGCAGGTGGGTGGAGGTTTTCAGTTGGTTTTATGTGTGTGCGCAATTTTTCTAGTGTGGAGCTTTGCACTTTCATGGACTCGAAGATGAAGCCTCTGTGGATCGTGTTTAACAATGAAGAGATAGGCGGCACCAGCAACGTGGGGATCATCTTCAAAAATGGAGACGGTAAGGAAGCCACACAACAGCTTCTTGATGGGTTTGTGATTGATATAGGATGAGCCTCTTTGTCCCAGGGAGACGCCTCTCCCTATAACAGTGGCCGTGATAACTAAGGAGCACGTAGTTAAACTACGCAGCTGGCTATCACTTAACTGTTTGATGCCGCCTGTGTGTGGTGTTTTTACAAACAGTTTAAAACAGACACTGGGAAAGAGCAGAGGATGTGGGAAATTAGAAGAGTATGTGATTATTTCAACTATGTTTGGCTTTGTTACAGTAAGGCAGGAATAAGGAGTTTGTGGTCCAGCAACATCTGGAAGGCTGCAGGTTGCCCATTCCTGGACTTAAGGCTCCTAGGAGCACCTTTCAGAAATGAGGCTGCCTGTTGCGTCTCTGCATGAGTGCCTGCTCTGGCTTTTAATTGATTAAAACTAGTGAGTTTTGACAAGGGAATTAAGAGGTGCGGTTGCATAAAGGCTGTTCTGGGGCATGCACATATCTATATTTACTCTTGATTCGGCTATTTGCTTTTAATGTGGATTTTTTAAAAGCAACCCTGGAATTTTATTTCCACTGTTGACACTGTGTAGGGTGTAGATTAAGTAAGCAACATGCCAATTAACATACGAAATATCCCTTTCCTAAAGAAGGTACATATCTTAAGTTGGCACGCTAGTTTCCTAGCACAAACATTGTGCATTATGCTGGTAATCTTTTTACAACCACCTTGTAAGGTAGGGCCATATTGTGTTGACAGAGGTAAGATGTAAAACAGGGGTCAGCAACCTTTTTCAGCCGTGGGCTGGTCCACCATCCCTCAGACCATGTGGTGGGCCGGAGTATTTTTTTTTTGGGGGGGGGGGAATGAACGAATTCCTATGCCCCACAAATAACCCAGAGATGCATTTTAAATAAAACCACACATTCTACTCATGTAAAAACACCAGGCAGGCCCCCACAAATAAGCCACAGATGCATTTTAAATAAACTAATGTAAAAACAGGCTGATTCCCGGACCGTCCATGGGCCAGATTGAGAAGGCGACTGGGCCGCATTTGGCCCATGGGCCTTAGGTTGCCTACCCCTGATGTACAGCCTGGAGACTCCTCCCTCGGTCTCATCAGGCTATGCTTTGCTCAGAGGAAACTGATTGGAATTAATGAGCCTAAGTAAGCCGTGCCAATCAGTTGCACGTAGGAAATCAAATGAAACGGTTCCAAGAACTCGGGCCGGGGAGGAGATTAATTATGAATTCTTAGGCAAACACAATTGGTACACTTTGACCATGAGACTATAGCTGATGAAGAATAAACGAATCAGGGCCTTGTCCTGGATTTGAAAATCATTTCAAATGGAATTTTTCTCATTACCTTAAGCATAAAAGAGTTTGAGGAATTCAAAATTAATCTCCTTCCTGGCCCGAATTCTTGGAACCGTTTCATTTAATCAGTTGCACGTAGTCTACTCTGAGTAGGACTAATGCTGGCTTACAACCCTTAGTCTCTTAGTCACAATGCTACTCCAACTTTCCCAGTTTTAATCATCAGAGCGCCCTAAAACATGGGAACGCACAGATCTGCATGCTGTTAGTGCCCCCTTGTGGCCAGATGAAGAACACACAAAGGCAAATGTTCCCATCATCATAACCGCTGATGAAATGGGAGAAATCATGGGATGAATAGAGAAAAAGAGAGAAATGTTTCTTAATTTTTCAGATCTCCGTCAGGATATGTTGACCCTGCAGATGATCCAGCTGATGGATATCCTGTGGAAGAAAGAAGGGCTAGATCTCAGGTGAATTCCAAAATAAATAATTATGTTTATACCCCCCCTTTCATCCAAGGTCCTTAAGGCTGCATACATACCGTAGTTCTCTCTTCTCTTCCCCACCCCCAATTTTTTTTACCTTCACAACAACCCTCTGAGGTTGATTAGGGCTGAGAGATCTATATAGCTACTGGTCCACAAAAGAGCAAGCCACTGAGGCTGGGTTGGGGGTCTCACTCCTGTCTCTCTTGATGTTTGTGAATTAACCCTGGGTGTAGGGGTGTGTGTAGGGCAACAGAGTGGAAGTCTCAAACCAGGCTGCTAATGGTGCGCTACCTCTGCGTCTGCTGCAGTCAGAGCAGACTGGTAGCCCAGCATAAAATGACACTTTTAAGGCACAAAAACTCAACACTGTCCAAGCATTCTGTCACCTGACTGCCCAGCAGCCAATCCTGGTATACAGAGCCTTCAAAATTCACCTCTGGCATCAGGACAGCCTTGAGTTCCTGCTCTCTTCCCCCAACAGCGACACACCTTCCTTCCAGGCCTTTTAAGAACTTGGGACCCATGCCTGGGTTTTGTTTTGTTTTGGCCATGTACCTGCCTCATGCCCACTTGGGCTGTCAGTGGCTTCCCTGCAAAACACCCAGATTTATTTTTTTAAAGGGTCCTGACCTCTTCCCCTCACTCTTACCTTCTTTAAGGATGACTCCTTATGGCTGCCTTTCCACGGGAGACAAGACAGGGCTGATAGAAGTGGTCATGGACTCGGACACAATTGCCAACATTCAGCTCAACAAAAGCAACATGGCAGCCACTGCCGCCTTCAACAAGGATGCTCTGTTGAACTGGCTGAAGTCCAAGAACCCAGGGTAAGTTTTTGAATTATTTTATCTTAGCCCACTCTTGATTTAAAATAAATCCCAAAGCAGGGAACATCAACATCAAATAACTCCTCCTCTTCCTCCTCCTCCTCCTCCTCCTCCTCCTCCTCCTCTTCTTCTTCTTCTTCTTCTTCTTCTTCTTCTTCTTCCTCTTCTTCCTCTTCTTCCTCTTCTTCCTCTTCTTCCTCTTCCTACATTGCAGTGGGTTGGAAAAGATGACCCCCTTCCAACTCTACAATTCTATTCTATTTCCTTACTATGGCTACTGTTATTTTTTAATTATCATTAGAGCAAGTAAGAATAGTAGGTTGTATCTACGGCCTCTTGTTCCATTAGTGCAAGGTTCCCATTCACACATGGGAACTTCTCTCTCTGCCCTCCACTCCATCCCCATATCTTCTCCAGAGGAGGTGAGGGAGGGAGGTTGTGTTGTGCTGGCGTAAATGCTTGCATGAATGGAATGGAATGAGAGGCTTAGTGCTGCTGTGGATCCAAGCCCACAAATATAAATCAAATTGCAAAATGGTTCAGTGAGGGTTAAAAAAAAACCCTCATGACTTCCCTAATAGATGAAGGGTCGCCAACCTTTGATATGCTTACTGGGCAAAAATTGCAGAATTTTTGAGCTGGTGCCTTGAGTTCATTGGAGGGTTCATTGGGAGCCTTGAAAAGTACATAAAGCTGAAAGAGGAAGTGGGAAAGAGAGTCACTTACTCAACTTCCTCCTCCAATCCTATCCTATCTACTTTCCAACAGAAAAAACGTAACCACCCTCAGCACCTCGTGAGTGTGGGAAGTTCTGCACATCACACTGTCAGCCCCAGCAACAGATCATCTAAATACCTGGATAAATAAAAATGCCCTTTAAAAGATGGCTTAAACCCATTGGGGTTGGCACCTGCCAGATCTGTGAAGGGGAGGCTGTTGTGTAATGAGTGCTGCAACTGAGAACACCCCTTCCTGCATTGACACATCATGTTTGCTGTTTGGGGCTGGGTTACGGTGTTTTACCTGATCTCAGTGTCCGAGGCTGGTATATATGAGAGAAGGCAAAACCCACCCCCCACCCCGCCCCAAAGCACTTACATCCCATTTGTGGTTGTAACAGAAATATATGTGGCATACATACCATACATTTAAAGCACATGGTTCCATCCCCCAAAGAGTCCTGGGAACTGTAGTTTTACCCGTATAATTCCCAGTACCCATAAGAAACTAGTTCCTGGGATTCTTTGGAGGAAGTCATGCTCTTTAAATGCATGTGGTGTATGTACAGTGAGGGGGAAAAGGTATTTGATCCCCTGCTAAATTTGCCCCCCTCACTGTATGTGCAGCCATGGAGACGCTGGCCATGTTCTCTGACCTAGCTCACTCCATTGTTATTTTGAATCATTTGATTTACGTCCCACCAAGGAACTTGAGGCGACAGCAGGTCCTAGTCCGGCACTTTAATCACTATACTACAAGGTTACATTGCCTTGCAAGGATGAGCTCCAGCTTATCTTCAGTGGGTTTTTGTTCCCTGCCTTTTTGCGTAGTGATGCGCTGGACCGAGCCATTGAGGAATTCACGCTCTCCTGTGCTGGGTACTGCGTCGCCACCTACGTGCTTGGCATTGGAGACCGCCACAGTGACAACATCATGATCCGAGAGAACGGCCAGGTATTGGCAATCTGATACACCTTCAAGGAGCTATGCAGCTGGTTAATTTCTTCCCACCTCCTTTTGAATCCTCTCAACAACCCTGTGAGGTAGTTTTATACTGATAAGGAAGGTAACCCCTTGAACTTCTGCAGTGGCTTTCAAATTCTCCCACAAGGAGAGATTGCAGCGTTAGGGGCTTTTTAAAAAAAAAAAGAGAGAAAAAGGCAATGAAGAGGCTACACATTAGCAGCTTGTAACTTTACGCATGGCATGGAGACAGCAGATAAACAACACCCCCCCCCCCAACATTAGAACTTGCTTCCACAGGAGGTAGCGATGGCCATCAACTTGGATGGCGCTTAAGGTTTGCAATGCCTGTCGTGCAATTTCTTAGTACAGAATTTAGTGGTTTTTAGAATGGTGCACGTAGCTTTGGGTCCGTCTTCTGTTTGGGAAATTCTAGGCCATTGGGACGATGCTGCCAGGCTTGCAATTAGAAGCCCTAACCTGTTCCCTCCCCCCCATTTGTTTCCAGCTGTTTCACATCGATTTTGGCCACTTCCTGGGAAATTTCAAGACCAAGTTCGGGATCAATCGCGAGCGGGTCCCTTTCATCTTGACCTACGACTTCGTCCATGTGATCCAGCAAGGCAAAACCAGCAACAGTGAGAAGTTTGAACGGTAAAGGATGAGTTGTGTCGCTTTGAAAGTTGCCCCCAATTTGCTCTGGCTGGGCTCTTCCCTCCCCAACTTGCCTGGGGCTTAGGGTGGAATCAAGGGCTTTATTTTGTGTCTAGGGTTGGGAGCGGCTGGTAACTGAGAAACAAAGTCAGAGAGATGGACTATATACAATGGATGTTTTGTGTAAAAGGTATATGCGCACGCACAGTGAGAGTCTGTGTGTAAAATCTCTGTGTATTAACACTTGCACATGGGAGGAAATTTATGGGCTGCACCCAGTGCGAGTCCTACTCAGAGCAGACCCACTGAAGTTAATGGGCCTGACATTGTATGCCACCTGTATATTAAAAAGATAAAATACACCTATATATGGTAGTAACACATAAGTCTGTGTACAGCTCAGAACCAGGTTGAGAGGCTGCCTTGTGCCTTACACACCCAGTAGATCGCTGCAGTCTGCGGGATGGTTTCTCTTGCAAGTTCCAAAGACTTCTCAAGTGCACTCTGCAGTAACTCAGAGCAGGGCATTTATTGTGGATGCCCCTTCTGTGGAATAGGATTTCGAGATATGGCAGGAGCCCACTAGCTGCACTTTCGGAAACAGTTGAAGACATCCCCACCCCCACCCCCGCTTGATGAATGGTCTGTAACGCGCGTTAAGGCCACTTGCTAGGGTTTTAGTGTGTTAAACTGCTTTTAATTATCTTGCCTTTAATTATCTTGCATGTAATACACCTTGAGACTATGGCTTAGAAGGCAATTAATAAATCAGTGGTGTAAGAGATATTACAGATTAACCAATTACGCACCCCGTATGTATAGAGTTGGGTTCTGGCAATGGGCTGTACTAAGTGCTCCACGAAGCCCATGAGTTGCCCCATGTATATGTTGCAGAGTGTTGCTGTGTACAATGGTTCCTGAATTGTATCTAGTGCAAATCCTAGTGAAATTAAGATGATTTATTTATTTATTTAGGGGGGGACCATTGTCCTCCCTTCCATCCACTTCCATTTCATACCTTTTTCCTTCCAGATTCAGAGAGTACTGCGAAAGAGCCTACATGATCCTCCGATGCCACGGCCTCCTCTTTCTACACCTGTTTGCACTGATGAAAGCAGCGGGGCTGCCGGAGCTGAGCTGCTCCAAAGACATCCAGTATCTCAAGGTGAGAGAGAGATCAGGCAGGTTTCAAGGAAACCTTAAGGTCAGGCGAGGACCCACCTTTACAGCAGGCTGACCCCGTTTTCCCCAAAATTCTGCCCCCACCATGGGCCACTGAATATTTCTGCCTGCCACAGCAATTGTTAGGTGCTGCACAATTTTCAATCATGTTTTCTTACATGTTGTACGGTTTTTACAATTCCATAGAACACAACAAACTATAATATGTAAGAAATGAAAGCAGCAATGAAACTGTTAAAAATCAATGTGGATATGGAGCATGGACAATTCTGTGGTCTACTGACCAGTTTGAGAACCTCTTGTTTTAAATTGTTTTTAATACTGTGTTTTTAGATGCCAGGACCTTATGGTGAAGGGCGGGTAAGAAACTGAACTAAAAATAAAACAATATATTTAGTTCCATTTTCCTCCTTCATTAGGACTCGTTAGCATTAGGGAAGACGGATGAAGAGGCGAGGAAACACTTCCAACTCAAGTTTAACGAAGCCCTGCGGGAGAGCTGGAAAACCAAAGTTAACTGGCTGGCTCACAACGTGTCCAAGGACAACAGGCAATAGTTCTCTCTAAGCCTCTTCTTTTATCTACCTGCCAGGCGTGCAGAGTTGTGCCCAACATGGGGAGGGGGTCACATCATACACGTGACCAGCCCCCTCCCCTAAACAGGCTCCCATCGGAGCCTGGCTACGACCTGTGAGGGAGCTGCCAAGGCAGCTTCCTTGGAGTGAAGAGTTGGCGGCAGAGAGCTGCTGCCCCTCTCCTCAACTGGGCTGCAACATGTGATGTTCACCCTAGCTGTAGGGCAAGGAGATGGGGCCCAGCAGTGGCATCCCCCTCAATATTTTTTGAGGGGGCTGAGACCCCTGGCCAAAAATATTGAGGGGGCTGAAGCCCCCAGCACCTATTACTTGCCCATCCTTTGAAACGGACCCTCCAAGGAAAGGTTTCCCACTTCTTGGCTATTTATGCGACTGCTTGAGTCTTTTCTTGCTGGAAAGCCACTCCTCCTGCACAGCTGTTTGTGTGTGTGTTTGTGATTCCATTCATGGATTATAGGAGGTCCTTGTACAGGCATTTTAAAAGGATGACTTTGAAAGGGGTGTGTGTGTGGTTTTGCGTGTTGTGTATTTTATACTGATAAAGTGTGTGCTAGATATACTTTACCTGTTCACTGGTTGAACAGAGATATTGTAGTGTGAAAACCTCCAAAAGCAAAGAAGAGCTGGGCTCTCTAGGAGGATTTGATGCCTTTCTTTTCTGGATTCTTTTGTGTAACACATGCACCCTCATCTCTATAAAAAAGAAAAAATGCTACAGGTGACAGTGTCTCCTGAAATGCTTTATGTGCATGGGTGTAGTAAAGATCAAACCTCTTACACTTACGAGTACAGTGGTACCTCGGGTTACAAATGCTTCAGGTTACAGACTCTGCTAACCCAGAAATAGTACCTCGGGTTAAGAACTTTGCTTCAGGATGAGAACAGAAATCGTGCTCTGGCAGCGCGGCGGCGGCCCCAGGTTAAGAGGGCTTCCTGGTTCAGGTTAAGAACAGACCTCTGGAACGAATTAAGTTCTTAACCAGAGGTACCACTGTACTAGATAGTTACTGTGCAAAGAATTTTTTGTGTCACCTATGCTTAGCCAATAACTGTAAAGAAAACAGCCTTGAGGTACTACATGCAAGCCAATTCTGAACTGTTTTTTGTTCCTATATGGGGCTTAAGCCCAAGATTTGCATTGATAAAGGTTTACATGTGATTTCAGGTGCTTGGTTTGGGGGCTGAAATATAGTTGTTTTTGTTAAAGTGTGTTCTTGTCATTTCTTATTAGCAGTTGGACTGTCTTGTTGGTGCACTGCAAGCGGAACTAATAATAATGTTCAACATGTGACCAGCTTACAGATACAGTGGTGCCTCGCTAGACGAAATTAATTCGTTCCGGGACTCAATTCGTCCTACGAAAATTTCGTCTAGCGAGGCACCGTTTCCCATAGGAATGCATTAAAAGTCAATTAATGCGTTCCTATGGGCTCGGGGGGAACTGGTGGCAGCGGCGGCGTTTGTTCTCTTGGAAGGCAGGCAGGCGCTTCCCCGAGCCAAGAGAGCAAGCGCCACTGCTACCAACGACAGAGCCGGATCGGACGAAGCTTCAGAAGCTTTGTCGGATTTGGCTCTGTCGGGAGGGGTGGGGGAAAGGCGAAGGAACGATCCTGAGCCTTTCCCCCACCTCTGCCAAGCCCCATGCCGGCGAGAAGCGGTGGCGGGAGAAGAAGTCCCGCCGCCGCCGCGCCTTCCTGCCTCCCCCGACATGGAGCGCGGCTTTGGACACCTCCGAAACCGCGCTCCATGCCGGCTGTGCGCGGCAAGACGCGGTGGCGGAAGAAGACGTTCCCCCGCCGCCGCGTCTTGCCTGCCTCCCCCGACACACAGTGGGGATCGTAGGGTCTTGAGAAGCCCCTACGATCCCCGCTGTGTGACAGGCAGGATGGTGGGGGGACGCAGGAAAAATCCTGCGTTTCCCCTGCATCCCGCCTGTCACACAGCGGGGATCGTAGGGCGCTTGAGAAGCCCCTACGATCCCCGTTGTGTGTCGGACGGGATGCAGGGGGGGGACGCAGGAGAAATCCTGCGGTTCCCCCACATCCCGCCTGCCGAGGGGCTAGAGGCGGCAGTGGGAAAAGACCTTCTACCGCTGCCGCCTCCCCCCACACTGAGCACAGCTTCGGAGGCAAAGGAAGATTAGCTGTCAGCTTCCCGCGCTGACAGCTCATCTTCCTTTGCCGCTTTCTATGGCCGCGCTTCGTAAGACGAAGCGGCGGTCATAGAAAATTCTGTCGTCTTACGAATGCCTCTCGCAACGCAACTCTTTCGTCTAGCGAGTTTTTCGTAAAGCGAGGCATTTGTAAAGCGAGGCACCACTGTATTTGCAGAAGGCAGAATGAGCAAGGATGCCTCAATACTCAGGTTCCAAACTGCCTTTTTGCAAAACTGAAGACTTTTGGTAAACTTACATTTCCTTTTCTGGAACCAAAACTTCTCAAAGACCTACCTTGCAAGGCAGATGCTCTACAACTGAGCTACGGCCTTTACCTGTACAAGCACTCGTCAGATCCTGCTTCCAAATCTATGTTACCAAGGTGCAATGTTTATAGCCTCCATTTCTTTTAAGAAGCCCTGTCAGAAAAACGCTTACACATTTTGTTTCCAAAACAGTAGAGGATTTTAAAAAATGCATTCAGTTGCTAGGCAGAAAGAAATCAGCTCAGAGGCCTAACAAAGAGGCAGAAAGCTAGACAGTAACAAAAGAAAAATTTAGAACCAGAAATTTATTGTAGCTCAGACTCCCCCCCCCCCAACTTGACCTATTTACCAATATACACATCCGAAATGTTAGATCCATGATGGCTACATACTGCATCAGAAAAAGTGTACAACCTTTCAGCATTAGCATTTAAAAGAGAGAGAGAGAGAGTCATGATCAGGTTTACAGTCTCTAAAATACAGCTGCTACAGTGATGGTATCATGAAAAAGAGGGTTAAGGAATCTTCTCTACACAGTGACATTTAAAGCACAGGGCAACTTGGACATAAGTTAAAAGTTTTCCCGTTTTGTTTTGTTTTACTTCAAACTAGCACTTGTAACAGTGGTCAAAACCAACTTCCTTGCCCCTTAACATTTTGCAATTAAACCCCCCCCAAAAAAAAGGGAGCAGGAATGAGCCGAGTTGTTCAGGGCTTAGCCTTTCCCTACCGTCGGGTCCACCCTATTGTGAAAGGCACTCCAGAGAGACTTTCCTCTAACTGAGGGATGGGGACTCTGCCCCTGCAGACACAGCTCCCTGACCACTGGTCATGCTGGCTGTGGGGCAGGAGCCCAGCTACATCGGGAGTGCTGCAAGGTTTCCATCCCTACGCAAAAATAAACCCTGCTTCTAGGTAGTAAGAGATTTAAAATGCAAGGTGCAGGAGCATCTTGTAGGAAGCTGCCTTATACCAAGCCAGCCATATAGCTCAGTAATGCCTGCACTGACTGGCAGTGCCTTCTCAGGACTTTCAGGAGGGACATCCCTAGCTCTACCTGGAGATGCCACAGGGGATTGAAGCTGCAGCCCTTCTGCATTCAAAGCAGACACTCTACCAATGAGGGGAGGTCTCACTCTATTTCCTCACTGCTGTCTCCAACCACCTGGACCAAGCCCCCCACAAACAGACATGCCAGCAGCCAACATTCTCCCCTGGCCCTGCTGAATCCAATGCTCAAACTCCTGTTCTATTTGCCTAAAACTGCAAAGCAGCCAGATTTTTTTTTTCTCATGCAAAGCAGCCAGTCAGAACTTGGCTCACCTTAGCAGGCAACCCACACAACAAAGAAAAGCTTCAGTAGAACACCCCCTCAGGGAATAAATCAACTGTAAAAGCAATAAACCCGAGGCTCTATCAAGGAATAGTAATTGTTAAAAAGTTAAAGCAGAGGAGAGGGAGGACCACATGCCTAATGAAAAGCCCAGCACTCGCCACTGCCATCGGGGTCATAACTTGCTTTTCGGAAAACCACTCCGGTCCCTTCCAAATCCGGGCACAAAATTTTACTGGGCACAGTCTTCCCACCAACAACCCCCTACCCCGTCTCCAAAGCTTGTGGACTAAACTGCTTAATTAAAGAGTATTCACAAGGTCACCACTGGGAATAGCTTATGCCCTAGTTTTGACAGGAAGGTAGCACATATGTTCAGTGTAAACAACGACTGAAAGAAGAGAACGGAAGCTTAATAAAAAGAGACCCAACGTCCCCATGTTAACTGTACCCAAGGAGCTACAGGGAATGGACAGGAGTGTTCATTTGTTTTTGTTTAAAAACAAACAAACTGGAATGATGCCAGCAAGGAAAGTCGACTTGACCCCCCCTCCTCTCCAAAATGTTCAGGTTCACGACTTAAGACAGGCAGTCAAGACAGAAGCACCCTTCCTGTGACACTGTCCTTTTACAATCAACCGAGCCACCTGCGTGACTAGTAGTGTGCAACCCAGAGAGAGCACCAGGCCCAAGTGGTCCAACTGGGCTGTCTCCCTTTGTGCAAAAGAAATTGTGTGATCTGGCCAGCCCACCTTACTGTCCCTAAAACTGAAACAGACCAGGACCCAGAATGCAAGAGGCAGGACAGTTGGACCCAGAGAAAGAGGGGGTCCATGAAGATGCCTTCATGGTCAAATCACGTTTTGCCTCCTCCCTCCCACAACGAAATATTAAAAAATAAAATAAAAAGGGGAGAAACCCATCAGTAGAGTTGGGCCAGACTGAAGATGGCAGTCTAATCCAAGGCCATTGGATCATCGTTAGCTTTTCCTCTACGCTAATTAAACTTGCCCCATGCTGCTGCTGCAGGAATTTTTTTGGGGGGAGGAAAACCCAAAACCTTATTATTACATCATGCGGCATGTTTTTTTATTTTAAAACCCTAGCATGGCTTGTGTCCCCCCCTCCCCCCTTTCCCCGTTTTCACTACCACAAATGACGTAATTACATAATTCCAAGATTATTTACAAAATATTAAAAAGTCTGTTAAATCTTCTAACATAGTTAACCTCATTCTGCCACTTTACACATGCACTAGAGTTCAGGAGGAGGAAAAGAAATGCATTTAAAAAGAAGAAGAAGGAAGAAAGAAGAAGAAGAAGAAGAAGAAGAAGAAGAAGAAGAAGAAGAAGAAGAAGAATCATCACAGGGATGTAACAAGCCACAAAATAATAATAATAAAAATAATAAATCCGACCCAAAGGTTTTTAAAAAGTTAATCTTTTTGTGAGAGAAGGATCCTGGCATTATTATTATTATTACTATTTTACACTCAACCACCCCAACAAGAAAGCATGAGAAACGATGCCGGAAGCCTAGTGCCGGACCAAAAATAAGATTAAAAAAACCCTCAAAATCATGGTCTAGCGTGTGCAATGACTAGAGGGCTGGTCATGTCCCTTAAATGAGATGACACAAGGAGTGTGTGAGTGAGAGAGACAGATAGCACAAGGCAGTTCCTTGCAGAATAGAAATAAAAATAATCCAGTCATTGTGAGGCGAGGGAGAAATAGGTACTAAATAAATTTCTAGAGGTGCGAGATTTTGATTGGCGAGATTAGCCAGGAAAGAAGAGACAGGACACCAGGACAGGGGGTCTAGGGAGGGGTGTGTGTTGTTGGTCAGCTCTGGGGGCCCAACCGACTCTCTTCACGCCATGGATTTTCAGGAGCGATGGAGTGGTTTTGCTGTGGAGTCTTCTAGGGCGGAAGAACAAAGGAGAGAGACAGAGAGACAGACAGAGACAGACATACAACAGCGGAAGGAGCTGGGATCAATAGGTGAGCGTGGAGTCATCCCATTCTAGCTGCTGCTGCCTGTTCACATTCTGCTGGTCCTCTTCCCGCTCCCCCTCCTCTTCGTCACTGCTCTCGGACTCGGCGCTGGTGATGTCGTCCTCCTCCTCCCCATCCTCGCTCTCCTCCTCCTCCTCTTCCTCCTCCTCCTCGCTGCTGTGCTGGTCCTCGTATGTCTGTGCAAGGAAAACAAAGACACAAAAAGGCATGAATGGCATTGCAGCCAATTCAAGTTCTACTTGGAGCAGCGCCCGCTGAAATTAAGAGGGGCCACTGGGCAGGGGTTGTTTTTTTAAGGAATAGCGCTCTGCTTGTTTGCTATCTATATTTTAACAGATTTACCTTTTATACCATTTTAATTCTATTAGAGAATGATTACTTTTCAACTTACAGCCTTTTATATGATTCTAGCTTTTTGCATTTTATCTGGGTTGTTTCAGTTTGTGAATGCTGCCTTTAGTCCCAGTCAGGGGGGAAAGTCAGGAGATAAATAAGTACAGTACTGTAATAATAAAAACAACAACTACTTAGTTCAATTAGATTCAAGGGGTATATTCAGAGTAGATGTTTAGTCGAATACGACATAATAATGCAAGGCACTTTCTGTTGCAACTTTTAAATGCCTACTGAAAACTTTTCTATTCTGCCAGGCTTAGGCAGGCAATTAAGAATCCCTATTTCCACAATAGTTAATTGATGCCTGTTTTAAACTTTTCTTTTACTGAATTCACACATTTTTGTTGCAAACCACTTTGGTATACTGTATATTCCTGCATATAAGACTACTTTTAAACCCAGGAAAATCTTCTCAAAAGTTTAATGGATGTCTTGTGTTTGAGAGACATCAATTGCTGGTGTGTTTGCCTGTACAACTTCCAAGAACTTGCTCCCTTTAGGACTGCATTCCATTCAGGGATAAAGGCACTCAGAGCCAGTGAGGGGTGTGGCTTGGGAAGAGTCCTGAGGACCAGCCAGAGAGGCCTGGAGGTCTGATGATGTCCCTACCACCACCACCACCCTATTTCAAATCAATTAGTGAAGGGTGAAATGCTTCATAAACTTCAGCATCAGGCCCGCCTCTCACATACAAGGCCTTTAAAGAAAAGCCAGAGGAAGATGCTGGAGCGCTGGTGGCAGACGAAAGGCCGTAGAAGCTCAGCAGGCACGATGCAAACTTTGGACCACCTATTGAAGAACGAAGTCCCAGAGGAATCTGTACCCTGCCCTCTTGGATAAAGTGCAAGAGAGGAGGAAGAAGAGGGGAGGAAACCCACACAGAGAAACCCACAACACCACACAGGCCTTACCTCCATGGGGTTGACAGTAATGGTCAAGGCTGAGTCGTCCCAGTCCATCTCGTTCTCCTTCCCAGAATCCTGGTCCCGCATCGTCCGCTGGTGGGCAGCTCTGATCCGGAACACGCCCAGGATGATCATGAATACTAGGAAGCTGACGCAGACCACAATCACAACAGTGGCAGTGCTTGGGACCACTAGGAGAGGGTTGGAAGACGTAGGCAGATCGCACAGTTAGATGGTCACAGAAGAGGAAGAAGCAGGCAGCACATGCCATGTGCTTCCTTAATGGGTTCCGGTTTCCGCCTGCAGGAATGGCGGACCTGTTTTCCATCTCTCTGACCTTTGTAAGGAATTTGGCGGTTGCTAGGGGAGTAAATGGCAACCCCCTACCCTCTTCGGGGGTTACGGAGAGGGGCCGCTGGCCCGCGATGCCCCCAGACCCACTCCGACTGTTTTTGGAGTGGGGGGAGCTTGGGCTGAGCACTTACAAGGGCCAGGACTCCCGGACGCTAATCTGCATGGCGGGGATTTCCATGGTTAAAGAAGATAATTAGGCTTAAATCTATGGACATACTTCAGAAGGAGGGAAAGAAGCGCTGTTTACTGCTGAGAAATTTATGCTGCCGAGTGAGAGGAGTCAAAGATTGTACTGCATCTGGAAGAAGGATTGATGGGGACGGAGCGATAAGGGGAGTGAGTTTTTATTTTATTTTTTTTCTTCATATTGTTGCCTCGTACCTTCCCGGACGCGATGTCCTGGCTTGTTTGGAGTGAAAGAGAAGCAAAAGACTGTGTGAGTTGAACCTTATAACTGTTGTTACTGAGCATATTTTTTTAAAGATGTGGAGTTGCCGATGAGAAAAGCCCCCCCCTAGTCGGACGGAAGGAGTTCTGAATGCGTTCGGAGGATTTATGAGCTGTGACGCACTTTAAATTGGAGCAGCGACCTGAAGCTAAGTTCAGCTATAGGGCAAGGAGATCCATTAATTTACCAAGAGTCTATGGTTTGATGTTTGGGTCTCCTGCCTGGAAAAGCTGTAAATTCTATAATGATCGTAAATCTTCATGGCTAAAAGCGAAAGTGATTTGAGCTTTTTAAGATGGCGCTACTTCGAATTGCTTCAACGCAACAGGAGCTCCATTAAGAAGATTTATGGGGAGGCTGGACTGATTAACTCACACAGGAGAAAGAACATCTGTGAGACTTTGTTTGATATTTATATCAGCAGCTGGGAAACAATCGTGAAAGTGGAAAACATCTATGTGACTGTAAGGGGAGGATCTGGATTATTATGAACTTGAAGGACGATTTGAACTTTAGAAAAAAGACGGCAGTGGACAGTTGCGAGGAATTCCCAATTTCTTGAAGCATGGGAACCCAAATAAAAAATTCTTTAGATGATTTGGCATAACATTCGGTCTGATTGATATATATATGTGTATAATTTGAAATATTGAATGTGATATAATTGGTTTTAATTGGAAAATTAATAAAAATATTTTTTTTAAAAAAATAGATGGTCACAGAAGAGGAAGAAGCAGGCAGCACATGCCATGTGCTTCCTTACCCAGAGTGGTGGGGAGATCAGGGGAATCTTTTTTTTAGAAGGAAGCACTAGAGAATCACACTATGTGTGTGATACCGGAACCCACCCCCCACCCCAAAATGCTGCTTGCTCAGTTTGCATGTTTATAACATGTAGTTACAAAAAGGTATACTAGTTCCCAAGCAACTGTACAGTCAGCTCCTCTACATTTCTGAAGCATAAGCTGCTCCTAACTGCTTCACTCCAACTTCCAAGGCTAATGGCTCTCATTGGGGTCCAGCCTCATGACAAGGCTGCTAAGGGGCAGAGGTCCAAATGTGACTGGAACCCACAGTCTCTGTTTATGAATGCCCATCCTGGGCTCCCTTCACTGGTTTGAGAATTATTCTGCCAGCCTCTTCCTGATTCTCCATTATTGAAACTGCCAAACAAATTGTGCTCTTGTTCACAGATGGCAGAGAAAGCTTAGTTCAGCTAATCTGATGCCCTCTGGATCTTTTGGACTACAATTCCCATCAGCTTCCCCCACCCCTGTAGCTTATGAAGGTTGTGTTAAGTGTGTTGGGGCCAAGGAATGTCCACAAGTAACTCCACACAGTGTAACCTTTCAGTGAAATCCCAACATCAGGCTTGGCAATCATTTAAAAAAGGAAAGGAAAAGCTCCCTCTTTCTAAAAAGCTCAAGGAGAAACAGGCTGTAAATCCTTTTTTCTTTTTTAAATATACGAAGGCTACTTTTAAAGAAATCTAGCAGGCTATCTGTGCCTCACAGGGAGACTTGAATTTCATATCCCCCAAGACATTAAGTGCTGCTTAGATGCAATTAGACTGATACATCAGCCACCTCTGGGAAGAGAGCCACAGACCTGCCTCTCCTCAGTGGCAAAAGAGCCTCTCTGAAGAGGATTTTATCTGAGTGGGTTGGAGGGGGCAGAGCAGTCGTCAAAGAATGTTTATCCAAGGCAGGACGAGCCCTTACCTGAAAATCCTGGGTGAGGGCTAGCCAGGTTGTGGCCAGAGAGGTCGACAAAGGAATGGTGGACGGGCTGGACAAACTGAGGCTGCGCTGCGATGTGGCTGGCATGGTCCATGGGGTTGGCGGTGTGGATCACGTTCACCTGGTGAAATAAAAGACAGGCGAGTAGGAAGAGAAAAGGGGAAATTAAATTTGGGATTATCTGAGTGAGAACTAGCCCCCTCATTTCCGCATCCAAATTTCTACATACACCCGACTCATAATAGTAGGACCCAGTAGGGTAGCCCAATGAAGCAGAATGGTGGAAAATTCTGAACCAAAGGAAAGACTTTGTGGATATCACAAATTCACAGGGAAGGATTTAAATGGCTATGAGCCACAATGACTACGAGGGCTAACTCCCATTATTAGAAGGAGGATGCCCCTTAAGGAAAATTTTTGGAAATCACAAGTGGGGAGAGCACTGCCATTATAGGCCTGTGGTAGGCTACCATGGGACCAGGATAGTAGAGTGAATGGGCCTTTGGCCAGACCCATCAGCAAGGCTCTTTTCATGTTCAGCTGTAAGCCTACAGAAAGGGTCCAATATAATTTTCTGTACAGCAACTAGATGCTTCATAAAATGAGCATCACCAGGGCTGCGCCAATGCTCTTTCAATTGACTAAAAAGGTTTTTCTTAATCAGCTGCTTCTTTTTAACAAAAGGATAAAAACCTGACAAAATGCCATGTTAAGGGGCACCCTAGCAGTTGGACTCTGCGTGAGACAGCTTGCAATGCACATTAGCTCTCTCTATAGCATTGGCTGGCCCCAGTTCCTCAAAACACCCCTAGGAGTCCATGCAGATCTCCTGAAGCCAACATTTGCTGACATACCTCCACTTTAAATTCATTGCTGACGTAGCGCCCGTTCAGCTCCGAACAGACCAGCTTGAACTTGCGGTCAAACAGAGACACGGCGTGCCAATTGCGGTAGCGTATCAAGTGCAAAACCTCCTCATAGCTGGCCATAGTATCAACCCCTAGAGGTAACACAAAATGCTGGTGAGGGGACAGAGGGGGGGGGAGCTCTCTCTCATATATATGAAAGTTGCATTTTTATACAAAAAATCCAAACTGCTACCCAAGTACCCCCCCCACCTGAAATGTAGCCCCCAATACTGGTTACAGCAGAAATCTGTCAAGAACATGAAAAATATCAAAATTATGGGGAGGTAAAAATGCCAAAATAAAACCTTCAGCTACATAAGGAGCCTTAAACATTCCACATTGCATGTTAATTAAGATGGAGGATTTACATCATTGTCTTTAATGTATACATGTTAAACCATACTTTAATAAATTAAGTTTTAAGAAATAGTTTTAATAAATTAATGGAATAAACGAGGAAGTATTCCATTAAGCATAGTTTCCTGTTTAACCCAAACTGGGAAAGTATAGCAAATTATGGTTAACTAGTGTCATTCAGCCCGTTTAATAAACGGGTGCTAGAACATTTGGCCTTTTTCGGCGGCACTTGGGGGGGCCGGCTGGCCCCTCCCATGGCTGCCGCTTCGTCGGAGTGCTCTGCTGAGCCAGCTGGCCTTCTCCTGGGCGGCCGCGATTCTTCTGAGGACTACGAGGGAAACGGTAGGCAGAGGGGTGGGGGGGGTGGAGAGAGCGTGTGTGTGCGTCAAGTCTCTGCGTCCAATCCCTGTGTCCGTGGGGCACATGCGCAGTAGCGTGGACACAGGGACTGGACGCAGAGACACTTGCACTTTATTATATAGGATGGGTTGAAAGCAAGCCAAGACAGTAAGCTGTGGTTTGACGTTGCATGTTCCAAACCTGTTGAACCACAGTGTTCCAGATCAAATGAGAAGGGAAACTACAGCGAATAGCATGCTTCCTGGCTTGTTTGCAGCAGGGTTGGGGAACCTGTGGCTCTCTAGATCAGGAATCCCCAAACTCCAGATGTTTTGGGACTACAATTCCCGTCATCCCTGACCACTGGTCCTGTTAGCTAGGGATGATGGAAGTTGTAGTCCCAAAACATCTGGAAGGGCGAGTTTGGGGAAGCCTGCTCCAGATGTTACTGGACTTGCACCCTGATTCCCGGCCATGCTGGCAGGGGATGATGGGAGCTGGAAGTCCAACAACATCTGGAGGTTCACAGGTTTCTCCATCCCTGGGGCTAAAGGGGGCCACAGAACTGCCCTTTGACGTATCAGAATCATATGCCTATCTTACCAGTACCAATGCTTTAAACATCCCAGCAAGTGGAGAGGAAGAGGGGACAGACACACCATGTCTGGCCTAACAAAAATGCCCCCTGCGCTTCTTCTGCAGAGATTCTTGTGGCACTTGAATGCTGCCATTAAGGCAGAGCTGTCCTGGCTGACGAATGAGTGAGACACTATGCATTATCTCCAACTAAGTCTAGACCCCTTGAAATTAATGGAGCCAAGTGAGTTGTGTTCATTGATTTCAATGGGTCCACTCTAAGCAGGACTGACACTGGATACAGCCCACTGTTTCTCTGATGAGAGATCAAGCCACCTTTAAGAGGGAGCATGGATGCCTTATTCTTGCTTTCACAAGAGGAACAAAGCACAAAGATACCTTTGTAAGAGAATGGAGGAGCTGAATTTTGCCTACAAATTCTCCTGAAAACCAAAGACCAGTTCCAAAGGTTTATGCAAACTTGTGGATCACTTAATAAGAACGTGTTTTGCAGGTGTATCTTGTTAAAAGTTTATGTACAAGAATGCAAGTTTTCATAATGTATTTTAGAGGGGACCTCCAGGGAAATTTAAATAACATTTTTAAAAGGCTTGCTTTCAGTTTAGTAAATACCAGCCGGGTCTGTAAATGGTTTATCACTGTGACTCTAAACTGAAATATATTTAAGACTTTGGGTCTCTGCCTTATTAATGCAATTAGGATTTCAAGCACATTCAGGTACAGAGGAAGAAAGTACAATACCGGTAATGATCATGCCCAGGTTGGAAGTGCTCATCTCCATCCCCTTCTGCTGCAGCCGGATCATGTCAACCTCCAGGCTCTCTTGCTCCTGGCTGAGCTCATCACCAACCACCGTAACCTCGCAGGTATCCAAGTTGTGCATGATCTCCTCAGACACCAGTGATTCTTGGACTGCAAAGGAGAGGAGGGAGGACGAGAAGATCAGGAAGGCAAGAAAACACACACAGAGTCTTCTTTGCTTCCAAGCTTTTGCCAGACACAGGGCTCACCCATTTGCCTAAGGGCTTGCTTTAGGACTAGAATCTTGAATGTTTCCTACATTAGGAAGCTGCCTTAGGACTGAGTCAAGCCACTGGCCCCATCGAGCTTAGTACTGCCTGTGTGACTGACACTGGCTCCCTAGGGCTTCAGTCTCTACTAGCGCTTCCTGGAGATGCTAGGAAAGGAACACAGGATCTTCTGCATGCAAAGCAGATGCTCTACCACTGAGCCACGGCCCTTCCTTTAAGACATAGGAGGTGCCTTACACTTAATCAGACTATTGGTCCATCTAGCTCAGTTCTGCCTGCACTGACTAGCAGCAGCTTCTCATTGTTTCAAAGTCAAGGAATCTTTCCCAGTCCTACTTGGAGGAGCCATTGCCCCTTCCCAACATTGACTGTTTTCCCCACGTTGTCTCTACTACTCTCTACCCACCCCCATCCCAGCCTCTCCCCCAAATCCAAGTTTTTCTGATAATCCCTCAAAACAGGGGTTGTATCATACCCTGCCGCCAGGCCACTAGCCCAAGTATGTGTTGCACAACTAGGTGAGTGGGCTTTACCTGTGGGGTCCTCATCTCCCTCCCCCTCCGGCTCAACCTCCCGCGTGATGGTGCTGATGATGCGAAGCTCGGGGAAGAGGGAGACCCCTTCGGGGCTCTCAAACTCCGAAGCCGAGCGGGCAAAGTGGTTGATGCCACTCAGGCTGATCTTGGGCTCTTCAGGCTGCAGGACCATGATGTAGCCGTCCACAAAGGGGATGGCGATGCAGGCTTCATCGTTGGAACACCTGCCAAAAAAGGGGGAAAAGGTGATAGGAGCCAGTTGCCATCAATGCCGGAGAGAGGGTGGTATCCCAGGAGGAAAAGACGCAAAGGACTAACTGTAAGAAAGAGGGCCTGTCTGAAATGTGGGCAGTGATCATCTTGAAAACCACACATCAGCTCTGCCTCTGAGCTGTCTTTATGCCAGATGGTGATTATAAGTTTGCTTTTTCCTCTCCTCCCTCCCTATCCTTATAATGGTGCTAGGGACGTGGGTGGCACTGTGGGTTAAACCACAGAGCCTAGGGCTTGCTGATCAGAAGGTCGGCGGTTCGAATCCCCGCAACGGGATGAGCTCCTGTTGCTTGGTCCCTGCTCCTGCCAACCTAGCAGTTCGAAAGCACGTCAAGTGCAAGTAGATAAATAGGTACCGCTCCAGCGGGAAGGTAAATGGCGTTTCCATGTGCTGCTCTGGTTCACCAGAAGCGGCTTAGTCATGCTGGCCACATGACCTGGAAACTGTATGCCGGGTCCCTCGGCCAGTAAAGCACTGCAACCCCAGAGTCGTCCGTGACTGGACCTAATGGTCAGAGGTCCCTTTACCTTTAAGCCACGGTTTGGATAAAGAGTGGGGCACAAATGCTCTAAATAAAGATAAAACACGTGGGCACATTCAGAGGGTTCTCCTCTTAAGGACATGGTGTGTGTGCCACGCCCAAATAACAAAAGTGCAGCATCTTCCATTATAGAACTCCTTCATTCTCTGCTCAGTGGTGGCTGCTCATGTGTGGAATGCTGTCCCCAGGAAGACACGTCTGGTACCATCCCTTATGTGCTTTCAGTTGCTTGGCAAATATATTTTTATCCCCCCAGGCCTCTGGACCTCCGTTTGGGAGGGTGCAGTATGTTTGGGGGGTTCTCTTCCTCCCCTCATCTTTTCAATAGGGCGGGCAGAGTTGGGTCTGCCTTTTATGCATGCTGCTAGTGAGTAATTTGGGTTGATTTTGTTTGCTTCCACAAGACGCTTTGAGTCACTTTCCTGAAAAACTGGTTGGCACCTGTCTGTCTTGGAAGACAATGGAAGAGTGTTCCTTTGCGGGAGAAGTCAAACTGTTGGAAGGTTACAGTGCCTGCTGTGGCTGTAGAGACCGTTACGGGAGAGACATGTTTTGTTGCAGCTAGAGAAGATGAAGGCATCTGGTTGTGCTGCTGCAGATGCAACACGGCGCTTCTTCTGATAACCATAATAATCTTACATCTTACCCAAGATGTGGAGGCATCTTCAAGACAACCGGGTAGAGTTGGGACCACGAGGGTAATCTAGTCTAATCCCGTCTATGGAATGCTCTCCCCAGGGAAGTTCGCCTGGAGCCTTCATTATACACCTTTAGGCAGCAGGCGAAAACGTTCCTTTTTAACTAAGCCTTTGGTTGATTTATTGACATCCAACACCCTTTTAGAATGTGGCTTTTGGGAGGGGGAATGTTATTGGGTTACTGCTTTTGGTTTGGTGTTGTGGTCTTGTTGTGAACTGTTCTGAGACTTCCAGGTATAGGGTGGTGTAGAAGTTGAATAAATAATACTACAACAACAACAACCTCCTGCAATGCAGGAATCTTTTGCCCAATGTGGGGCTCAAACCCACGACCCCGAGTCTCATGTGGCTTGCTCCCAAAGGGAAACTCACTTCACGGTGCTTGTGATCTTGATCCTCCGGATCCCAGGTGTGGGGAACTGGCGGGAGTTTAGGTAGGCGATGTGCTGCATGGCCTTGTCAAACCGGTCAATGTCGTCTCCTTCCAAGCTCAACACTGACTGGCTCGGGTTCATGTGGATCTGGAAGATCAGGCAGAGAGAAGAAGTGAGAAGGGCAGCAGGGGCAGGGGCAGGAAAGAGATCAGACCCAGGAAGTGCTAAAATAAAGCAATTCTGTGCCCAAGACTCCTCTATACAGAGACAGGAAAGGGAAGGACATTAGCTCAGTGGTAGAGCATCTGCTTTGCATGCAGATTGTCCCGTTTCAATCCTAAACATCTCCAGGTAGGGCTGGGAGAGACTCCTGCCTGAAATCCTGGAGAGCTGGTGCCAGTCAGTGTGGACTATATTGAGCTAGATGGACCAGTGGCCTCAGTATAAGGCAGCTTCCTGTGTCCCTAGGTCTTTAGGGAAGGGCCAAAAGTCAGGGATCACAGAACCCGATTCTCCAGGTAGGACTGGGAATGTCCCCATCTGAAATCCTGGAGAGCTGCTGTCAACCTGTGTGGACATTACTGAGCTAAATGGGACTGATGGTCAGACTCTGTATAAGGCAGCTTCCTCTGTCTCTATGTTTCTTCAACAGTTACTGATTAAAGAGTAATTTATTAACCAGAATTTGCCTGACTGCCCCCAATTAGCTTGAAAAGGTAGCAACACAATAACTGTGGGTGTATTTCACCATCCAAGAAAACATCCTCAGGACCGGGCTGGTTCCTAAGTCTCTAGTAATCCATCCAATTCTGCATGCATACTGTATTTTCTATGCTGCCGCAACCCCCCTACAACTGCAAGGTCACAGTTCTCCATGCCTCAGCAAGTAAAGAGAAGAAAGGTATATGGGGGCGAAGGAGTATTCTTCTCCCTTAATTTGCTTCTCCCAATACAAGAGAATTCCAAGCAAATTTATGGGATGATTATTAATCCGAGGCATGTAGGGAGCCATTTCAGAACAATGGCTCATTCAGCTCTGTATAAACTGGCAGCAGCTCACCAATAATATGGCAATTAAAGCATAAATAATCCAAATGCATCTTTCATATTTATTTAGACCATTTTTTCACTGCTTAATATATAAGAAGTGCCTGTAAGTTGTGTACAGAAAACTGAAGCAGCAACAAACATTACAGTAATACACAATACAAGTTAAAAACAAACGCATGCAGTGCATGTGCTGTAAGTGGCAAGTGTGTGCCCATGTATGCACTGAACACATCCTTCCTGACCATGCCCAAGGCTTGAACCTGGGCCATTAGGTTATGTTATTGCTTTCGTATACCGCCTTTCTGCCAAGGTATCAAAGGCCGAAATTAAAATGCTAAAATAAATAGACGGTTTACAATACAGAGCAATCGGGTCCTCTTGGGCTGATTGGTGGCAAAAGCCCACCCACGCCCTCCCAATGCCAGTCTGAGCATCCAGGATCCTGCCTTCCTGCAGGGCATGCAAGGTTTAAGTAGCCCCAGGGAAGATGGAGTGGTTGCCCAGCAGTTCAGCTCTGCTGGGAGCTCATGCTATCTGCTCCCTGGCCTTGATTTCCTCCTTTTAGGCACCCCTGCTTTAGAGCCACCAGGCGGTGCCGGGACAGACGTCATTCCTGCTCTCATTAGAGAAAGGAGAGGAGGATGTGTGTGTGAGAGAGACACATAACATGTCATCCTAATTGATCTCTGTTCTGCCAATGAATCAAGGGTCCCTCTGCTGCACAAGTTTACCTTCAGGCCTTTGCCGACGCCATCTGAGGTCTGTAAATCCAGTCCTTCCTTGCAGGTGTAAAGGCAGTCAATCACCTTCTTGTTCTCCAGTTTACCAGAGCGGATCATTAAGCCGGCCAAGTTGCCTCGGAAGAACTGAGCCATGCGGAGCTCTCCACCTTTATGGAGCAAAGGAAGACATCTTGAGCATCATACAAGTTTGCTCCAGGGGGGGTGGGATGCGTTTGTTTAAAGTGCCAACTGTGCTTTGGTTCTTAAAACTGGCATGCAGGTTAGTTTAGTGCCCATTCTTGTGTTAACCTTGCAAGTATGTTCAAGCACAAAGGTGGGGGGGGGGGTGTAGAAAACTCAAAAAGAATGAAAGAAGTCCACTCATGCAATAAATATGTCTTCTGAGGCAAGGATGGAATGACCCTACTCAGTGCTGAAGGAAAGGGGTACAATCCTTTGGTCATCACAAACAGGATTTTCTCCCTTAGAAGCAGACTCTTCAAAAGGCCAAGGATACCTTCATAACTGTAACTGCAGTACGGAAACTGCACCTCCCACTTAAATAAAAATATTTACACAACAGTCCATCCAAGTAACAACCGCTGCTCAATCAGACACCAGGTGCAGGAAGCTACCTCATTTGGAGGCAGTTTCCTTCTACTGAATGTGAGAAGCTGCCTCATACTGACTTGGAAAACTGGACCTTTCAGCTCTGCATTGACTAGCAGCAATTCTCCAGGGGCCTTTTCCAACCCCATTTGGCAATACCACAGATTGAACCTGGGGCTTTCTCCATGTAAAAGAAATACTCTACCACTGAGCTACTGCCCTTTCCTGAAGCTATTAGGAGAAGATGAAGCTAGGAAGACCAATCTTTGCATGGGCTATTCCAACACACCTCTTCTAATATGATGTTAACCATGACACACTTCTACAGTCTTTTTTCTTTTTTTAATGATGCTTTTTACCTTTTGGAACTATTGCTTTCATATGCACATACACAGAGTTAACCTCTCAAGATCCACAGAAATTAATCTAAAATTTCTTTAATCGGATGACAGCCTTCTTCAAAATTAAGTATTCTATTATTTAACAGTTCTCAAAAGTTAGTTTTTAACTTCACCGTTCAAGATGAGAATAATTAGAAGGTATTATTCTACCCTGTACAGCACTTCATATAAAAGGTGCAATTTAAAATTAACGAAAGTCTTGGTTTAATTGTCTCAAGCAGAGATGTTAAATCCACCGAGCCGTTTCCAACAGACCTGGAAATATCAGCTGCCAGTCACAAGAGTTTTACAGCTGTGTATGTAATAGACCCTCCCCAAACATATCGGCTGGCAAGTCATTCCAGCGCTTCCTCCAACCTCTTGTTATGGGACATGCAAATTTATAGAAGAGGCAGCTCTTCTGATTGACCATTCGATTCAAGGGAGTGAGGGCTGAACCATCAAAGCAATTGACAAACTGTCTCATTTCAAAGCAGCCTTTTAAACTGCTTTTAATCTTGCAATTATCACCAATGATAGATAAAAAGAAAAGAAGTGAACATTCAAGAAACAACCAAACAAGAAAAAAAGAAGAAGCACAATGGAAGAAAACAAGCCCAGCAACACAATAATAATGTAGCTTCGATGACCATAATGCAATGCTGGCATGTCATGCTTGTGTGAGATGAAGCTTTATCTCAGCATAGAAGTGAAAGGGGGGGAATAAGTAAGAACACCAGCAACCTGCAGGAGTCTCGGTCGCTTTTTCTGTGTCATTCTCATTTCCTGTATATTCTGCAGAAAAGCAAGACGAAAGAATAGGAACAAGGAGAAGAGAAAAAGGAACCGGGTGGTTAGGACCTGGAGGTTTCTCTGACGCAGTGCACATGCCTTGGAGGACGTGCTTTGTTTACCAGATGCCCATCTCCCTCTCTGCATTCAGTACTATATATATTCTTAAATTCTCTCCCCATCCTATATTGGTCCTCCTGCCAAGGAAACCTTTAGTCTGTATCGGGGAACTCCAAGAAGACTGCAGAAGGACACTTTCCAGAGGGCACACTTGGAGATGGATCTTCATGTGTGGCAGGGTGTAGCAGGGATGATGTGAAGGAACTCAGAGGGGACATAAAGGAAAGGGACAAATTCAACTGCAGGTTTCAGGTGGAAACCTTTCCCAGACCTACCAGGAGATGCTGCCGGGGGCTGAACTTGGGACCTTCTGCATGCAAGGCAGGTGCTCTACATCTACACTAGGACCCTTCCCTTGAGACATAGGAACACAGCAAGCTGTCTTACACCATCTAGTTCAGGCATCCCCAAACTGCAGCCCTCCAGATGTTTTGGCCTACACTCCCATGATCCCTAGCTAACAGGACCAGTGATTGGGGAAGATGGGAATTGTAGTCCACAACATCTGGAGGGCCAAAGTTTGGGGATGCCTGATCTAGTTCTGTACAAGGACTGAAGAACCTGCGAGCTTCTGCATGAAAAGCAGTTCCACCACTGAGCTATGGCTCTTTCCTGTTGAACAGAAGTTTACACATAGGGAAGCATACAAATCTCTGTTCCCCCCCCATAATGCAGTATAAGGTGGTGCATTTGATCTTACTACCTTCCTCATTCCACTACAGGTGTAAGCCTGAGCCACAGCTGGCTAGGTCATGACCCGCCAGGCCTGCTAAGCCTAGCTGCGTAAGACGAAAGTGCAATCGCTTAACACACCCAAGGGGAACAAATAATTGCCTCTTAGGGACACCTAAGTGCCATTTTGACCATACAAATCAGGAAGCACAGAGAAACCATCAGCACATGCCGACATTGCAGCGAGAGTTCTTCTAGGCATTCAAGAAGATTCACCTGTTCTTTATATCATTTTCACATTTAAAATTGCATTTCAAAAGCTTTAAATATATGCCGGGAAATAGTCTTGCAGGATATAATAGTTAGGGATTGTATTCTGAAGCTTACCCTGTTCAGAGTAAATCCACTGAAACTAATGGCCATGACTAACTTAGATTCATTTATTTGAATCGGTCCCACTCTGAGTCGGACTTAGCTGGATACTAATCCTACGAATAAATATGCCATTTATGGTGCTAACTCCCTCCTCCCCCCTCCCACTTTTAGCCTAGATACAGCAGGTGTCTTTCATTTGGTGATCTACATCCCTTCCTCCACTCTTGGGATGAATCCCAGAAGCCATTTTCTCAAGATGCTGACGAGGGAGAGCGTCACTGGCCTTGAAGGCTGTGATTCAGCAATATGAATCCTCGAGGGAACGGCCGTTTAAACCTGCTTTGCATGTTAAAACCTACAGCTACTGCTGTGTTTCTTTTTATAGACATAAGCAGTAAAATCCTCCAACACACAGAGACAGAGGGTAAATTACTCCATCAAAATCCTCAAAACCAAGCGTGTGGTCCCAGAGGGAGGAAAACACAAGAAATTTAGCATTCATGTAACTTCTAACCAAGTTCAAGAGCACAACTTCTTCATTCCAAGGTGAGGTTTTCTCCACTGATGTTCTCAAGATTTGCAACAAATGTTTTGCTTTTATTTAACTCTGCCAACAGACTGCGAGGATGCCAATCACCCAGGCTTCACAGACATCCCAAAATAATTAGGAGGAGAGAGAACAGGCTGCACAATTAGCTCCTATGCATTCCCCATTGAAAATGCATTGCTATTTTCAACCTCCATCTGTTCTCTTGCACAGCCTCACTGCAGAGATGCAAGCTCAGTAGAGTTTTTGCACACAAACTAGAACAGAACAAGAGTTCTGGACAAATGACCTACAACTATTCTTCCATCTTTGAGAAGCCTGCAGCTAAAAAAAGGTAAGCTACCTTGCCAGCAGGCTCCGACCACCAGCTGGGATTCTATTTTGGAGGGATGGAGCGGGTAGTCTTCTGTCACTGATAGAGGGTCAAAGGAAACTCCGTCCACGTACAGGGTCACTGCTGGAAATTCGACATTGAGGACATAGTGATGCCATTCCTTGTCACACACCTGGAAAAGGAACAAGAGTTTTTAAATGGCAGGAAGGAGGGAGGGAACCTTTACCAGTACTTTGCGCCAGATGACTTCCTTTCACATCCAGTTCTTGATAATAAAAACACAATTTTGTCAAAGATACCGAAAGCAGGAGTGTTACTGTATCGCTACCCCATTACAGTTCCATAACGAACATTTCGTTCGTTTGGGATGGCCTGTTCCTCCTGCAAATTGACATACAAAGACTGGCTATTGATCAATCTAATATTACACCCAGGGCTGCCTCCTCTTATAAACCCACCTGGTTCAGCTTCCAGTGGAATTCTGCTGGTTTGTAACTCTGCCCCTCCGAAGGATCTTGGCGAAAGAGGAACCCGAGACGGCAATTGTGCACATAGAGGGAATAGTGGTGCCGGTTCATATCTGTCACAAGAAAGATCAGGCATGTGTTACCATTTCCCTTTCCTCCAGCTGTAAAGCTAGTGAACATTTGGATCCTGTTATACATGTTACAATCCAGCACATTCTTGTCACAGCATAAGCATGGGATGGGGAACCTTTCCAGCAGGTGGGCTAGATCCTCATCTCCACACCCCTTCTGGGATAAACGTGACGGGTGGGTGGGGTCCACCGCCTGCCAATCACCTGATGTCACAAAGACATCTCCAGCAATGCTGGGCTTTGAAGCTCTGATTGTCGGGACTTCAAAGCTGCCTGAAAGCCCTTTTGCAAGAAGCCCCATGCTGCGGTTTAAATTTCAGAAAACTGCAGTGTCAAGAGTGGGGCAGAGCTGCTTGCATGAGGGCTTTTAAATAGCCCTGCACTCTGCTTTTCAGATGGTTAAGCAGCAGTGCCAGGAAGGAGAACGCAGCTGCCTTACTTCAGCAAAGGAACAATCGGAAACTCACTTTAAGCTCTCAAGTTTATCTTTGAAGCCTTGCCCTTACCTGCCCCACACCTGATGTCAGGTATGACAGCAAGGTGTAGGATGGGTAGGCATGGCTTGCCCCAAAATACCATGGCCTGGCAAGCTAACTCTGCACCCTTCAGGTTGAGGGTTCCCCACCCCTGCAGTAAAGGGAGGTGCTTAGCAAAAAAGGATGCAGGAGGCCTAATCAAAGGGAGACCATTTCCATGGCAGAAATGCTTCCCCTTAGGGCAGTTCCATAGTAACTGCTCTTTGAAAGTCCAAGACATTTCAGGAAAATGTCTGCTTCTCAACTAATGGCTCGGCCAAATTTTGCACAGAGGTGCAATAAGAAGAAATAGGCTAGCACTGAAGTGAAATAATAAATGGCAGTACTCTGGTTTGCTAGTCTTGTGACAGCCTTCAGCCTGGAATTCGGAGCCGGGGTGGCTTTTCACACAAGAGCACCCCTGCTTCCCCATTCAGTGTGAAAGGGACCCAGAAAAGCAACTTTGCTGATAAGGGTGCATGGATTTAATGACAGTTCCCCTGTGCTGAAAAGCATGGAATTAGTTTCTGGGAAAGGGTCTGGATTACAATGGATTTCAAGAGCATAGTCTTGCTTGACAAGCTGCCAAAAAAAAATCCAGATTGTTCAACAATAGTTGGCCATGGAGTTCAGGGTTTTTTGGAGCCCTCTGGGAGGAAGGGGCAGAAAAGATTCACAACGCCTCAACACCAACACACACTGGGGGATGCGTTCACATGAATCCATCTTTAAGCCACTACCACCAAGATAAGAGAAAACTGTAAATCTGCTGTACTCAGGAATCAAATTCTCTGTGGCCGAGAGCATCCTTCTGCAGAACCACATCCAAGAATGAATGGAATAATTCACCCATGTTTTAAAAGCTTCATCTCCAGCCTAATTATTTTCAGGGTCCCAGATGATCTCTTTTTAATTAAGGGAAACATCTTAAGTTGGCCTTACCCCAATTCTTTTAAGTGAAAGCATGGAAGCTTCTGCTTGAAGAGAGCACTTTTGAACACAGCCAGCTTTTGACTGATATGCCTTGATCTTTTCCCCTTATTAAGTGGAGACTGATCAAAAAGGAGGAAGAGGCCCTTTCCCAAGGTGTCCTCCAGATGTTGTTTGCTAGACTGCCTGGGGCTGATGGGAGCTGTAGTTCAACTACGTCTCAGGGAAGGCTAGTTTAAGCTTTGGGAGATCAAAGTTTTAGTTGCTCATAAAGGCTGCTTCAGCCCCAAGATGACAAGACACACAATTCCTTTCTGCACTGCTAAGGTGCAATGTACAAAACCCAAATGACCGCATCTCCTTTGGCTCAATACCACCTTTCCAGAGTATTGTTGGCATCATTCAAAGACTGATGCTATTGACAAAGAGATTGGGGAGGGGAAATGCAGGACAGAAGAGAAAAACATGTTTTCCCAGAAAATGTCAATCAAGACTTTTGTGCACTCTGTTCATTTTTTATCAGCATACTGAGGGATCATATTGCAACACCTGCTGGAGAAAACTGGAAAGCAGCAACTCCCACACTTCTGACTGCCACTAACATGAAGAATCAGATACATTTACCCACCACCACCAACCCTGCCCCTCACCCACACCAAACACACAAAATCAGAACAGACTGCAGCATCCTTTGCCATATTATAATGGAATAGCAATGGTGAGCCCTGGGCAACCATTCTTACACTGATGCAATCAGGTTCTCCCTCCCTCCAGCTCACAGAACTTGGAATGTTTGCTAACGTTCTGTGGCATTGCAATGGTTCAGCCAGTCCTAAAAGCCCCCCTTTTTAGCCCAAGGGTTCCCCTTCCCCGCCCATTCCACCTGTCTTGTCTGAGTTGCAGATGATGGTCTCCTTCTCCCTGGCCCCAGGCCCATGCCTCATCCACACCGAAATCACAAAAGGCTCTTTCATGTTGACAGTGACAATGTTGTCTGGGACCTTCACGGCTTGGGTGCCATTGAACTCGAAGACCTGGTCGCTGTCATGGCCGTTGTCAGTCGGAAGGCCTATCGTCCAGTTCGCTGTGCTGCTTGGAGGAGGAAGCAGCTCAGCCGTGCCAGAGGAAGCACCTGCAATTAAAACCATCAACATGTCACAGCAGACTGCCAACAGAGGAAACACATTTTGTGTGTGTGTGTGTGTGTGTGTGTGTATGTCATCTGTTGTTAGGAAAAAATGCTAGACCTTCACAGCATTAGCAGCAAGAATTCAGAGTCAGCATTGTTTGCTGAACTTCCACTGTAGTGGAGCTAGACAGACCCCCCCAGCTTTAAAAATGGCTCCCTTTCCCTATTTAACCCACTGGCCAATATCCAGGTTCCACTGCCCTCAGTATCTCTGCACTGTGAGAACTGCATTACACTCTAATGGTGCTTCTCTTGTTGAATTCTTGCTTCAAACTGAAGAAGGATCCATCACCATTTACAGCTCCTTCCTCTCATATGGCTTCTGTCGTCCAATCCCTCAAGCTCAGCCTTCCATGCACCATCACTGCTGCTGCTGCTGCTGCCGCACTCAGAGGCTGCTAATTCTCAGGAGCAAGGGAAGGAACCAAACCCTGCCCTAACAATTGCCATCGTTGCTCGTTCCCTTGGAGAATGTTCAGCTGACAGGAGCCATGGAGGAAGACCAAAGCCATCTCTCAAGAGCTTGCGCTGGGAATTGTTTGTATAAGGATATTGACACCATGCTATGCAGCTAAGATTGGCTCCCAAAGGAGCCTACAGTTAAGATTTAATAGTACAACACTATTAGGGATACAGGTGCAGGTTTGCACCTGCCTCTTCCGGCCGTCTGCATTGTTTATGGCCTAGTTCTGGTCTTCCCCAAAGGAGGCAGATGGCAGGAGAAGCTGTGAATAAAGACTTGTGGGATAGCTGATGACACACAACATATAAAGACTGCTATAATTTCACACTATTTCGTGCCAGTGGTGATGTGCATTAGCCACTTCCAGTTCCCCAACAAAAAAGGGAGGGTTATAAACCAGTAACACAAATAAATGAGTTATCCTTTCTGTTTTAAAGGCCACATGCTAAAGGGGAGTGCCCACCTTCCTCCACCTCTGGTCTGTTAATGCTTACGACAGGGATGGCGAGCCTCAGACCTGGGGAGCCAAATGCAGCCCTCCAGGGTTCTCTGTCTGACCCATAGGGCCCTCTCCAGGCTATCCATCTCACTGGTTTTGCTTCACACACTCACTCAGTGTTTTTGCCTCTGATCCTATACCTCTGCTGCCTTGCAGAATATCTTCAGGAGAAGAAAGACTATGGAGTAAACTCTACAGAAATCCAAAGTGCAGTCCCTAAGATGGTTGAATGGCACCTTGTACTTCTGGCAAGTCCTGCAGTCAAGCTGGTGCCAAATGTATTGCTCTGCTTTCCTTTGGATCACACCAGCAAGGCCAAGAGGGGTTTTTTGTTGTCTGCCCAGGTCCCCCAGGTTTGTATCCCATGGAGGTCACTCCAGTGCTGCTGACTCAACATTCTGACTTTACTCCCGGAAATGCACTCTGTTGTCTCTCAAGACAGACGGATGATAACAGCAGCAAAATTGTTTAAATTTATAAAGTTTTAAGATTTTAAAAATACTGATTTGTGGGGAGTGGGTTATGCAGACTGTGCACTGACTATTTGAAATAAGATAAAGATAAAAGGAAGGTGTGGGTTTTCAACAGGCCTGTTGGACCAAAGGAACCTACCACAGAGCCTGTGAAGGGATTTCTCAGAGTAAGTATCTCGGTCACAGCCCTTCCCAATATGGTTGGTCTCCAGCTCAACTGTGGCCTGCACGGAGGTGATGGGCTCATCACATGTCTCCAGATGGATGTTGGGGAAGAGAGCGAGGGAGCCAGTTCCAGGTTCGTACTCCATTCTTTTGCTCCAGCCTGAAGTCATAAATGGAGGGGGTAGGGGAGAACAGTAACGATCCATTAGTACCTCAACCCTGGTACCTCAACCAATCCAATTTTAAAAGAAAGCAGAGAATATAAAGAAGTACAAAACCACTGCCTCAGAAGAACAAAGTTAGGCACTAAAAATATTTTACTTCCTATTACAACCAGGCCTGAACTGAGAACTGAAATGGGTCCAAATGATCTTTTTCTTCTAAGAGTAACTGCAATTACTGTGCCACAACCCTCTCAAACACCTTTCCTAAAGGGAGGAAGGAATAGTATTGGGAACTGGGTGGTAGTTGTCACAAACCAACAGGCCCAGGGTGGGCTTTTTTAGAGTTGGAAGAGACCCTAGGGGTCGTCTAAGTCCAACCCCCTGTAATGCAGGTATCACAGCTAAAGAATCTCTGACAGATGACCATCCAACCTCGATTTAAAAACCTCCAGTGAAGGAGAGTCCACCCTTCCCAGGAAGTACATTCCACCGATTAACAGCTCCTACCCTCAAAAAGTTCTTCCTAATGTTCAGTCGGAATCTCCTGTATTGTCATTTGAATCCTTTGGTTCGGGCCCCCCTCTCTGGAGCAGCAGAAAACAAGCTTGCACCGTCTTCCATGTGACACTGCCAGCCCTTCAGATATTTGAAGGTGGCTATCATATCACCTCTTAATCTCCTCCTCTCCAGGCTAAACATACCCAACTCCCTCAGTTGTTCCTCACAAGGCATGGTTTCCAGACCCTTTATTATCTTTGTTGCCCTCCTGTGCACACAGTCCCAGCTTGTCAATATTGCTCTTAAATTGTGGTGCCCAGAACTGGACACGAAACTCCAGGTGGGGACTGAACAAAACAGAACAGTGGTACCGTTACTATTTTCAGGAGAGGTCAGAACACTGCCTCATGCAGGATGGCCAGAACCCCACTCCCCTCTGTAAGGGTTGACTAGACCCTGGCTCCACCAGGCCTAAACCCAGATTGAAGTGGATCCAAGTAAGAAGTTTCTTCCAGGAATACCTACAGCTGCTCTGCCAACACTCTCAACACCTCCTTTCCCCCAAAAAAGGGTACTGGCAATGGGCACTGGCAAGCATTTCACCGCTGTAACGCTGCATAGGGTGGGTGGGGAACAGCACTAACCTTGCCAGCCTGGCTTGCATGTAGGTTTAATGCTAATCTTCACCAGCACGTCCTCGGCAGCTCTCTTCTTCCCGCAGTCATAGGCTGTCACGGTGAGCTTATACTGGTGCTCCTTGCCGTAGTTCAGCTTCTCTGTGTTCTTAATGTAACCTGACAGCGGGAGAAAAGCATTTGTGTTTTTTTTCAATTGAAAAAAACTGGTGCACTGAAAAGGTTGAGGGGGTGGAGAAGTTGTGAATACAAATTTACTTGGGATGCCTATGCCAAGTTATAGGAGAATTTTCTTGGTGAATGGATTCAGGAAGCAGTTGGAACACGTAGGGAATCAATAGAAAGGAAACCAAAAAATGGGAGAGACCAGGGTTCAAATCCCAGCTCAGCTATGAAGTTCACCAGGTGACCCTGGGAGCGTGTCACTGCATCTCAGCCTAACTTGCCTCACAGGATTGTTGAGGGAATTAAATAAGGAGGGGGAGAACCATGTATACCACTTAGAGCTCTTTGGGAGGAAAAGGTGGGGTATAAATGCACTAAATAAATAAACAAGACACTAACCAAGAAGTTGTGCCTCTTGCATGAAGTGAACTTAAAGAGTCCAGGGCACTCTAGAATGCCAGTTCTCAAAAGTTGCTGCAGACCACTCACTGCAGACCTCAATAGATAACTTAGTGTACTTTTTTTTTGTTCCATAAATTAAAGGATGTGTGTGTTTTAACAATGTTTTTCAGTCTACAGCTCCTGTGTCACAATAAAACCGCTGAGAAATTTGCAGGCACTAGGCCTCTTTAGCCTCTTCAACAACCTGGTCCCGGTCAAAAAGCAGCCTCAATCCCAATCATCAGAAAAGAAAATGAATCCATAAAATGCAGGACCAAGTACAATTCGGCAAGCTTTCTGGAGCCCATCAGAATGGAGCTCATGGTCCACCAGCGGTTTGAGAACCTCTGCTGTGGAATGCACCGATCCCCCCCCCCTGTGACTTTTCATCACAGGGCAGGATGGGCAGCAGAGACACATTAAGTCTTTTTGCAACTTTCCTTAGACACACAACCAGCTCCAAAGCTCTCCAGAACAAAGTTTGAAATACTCCTATTTTGTAGGCTGAAAATTTGAAGCACCAATGAAAAGAGGTATTTTCTACTGTTGCATCAGGGATGAGGAACGTTTGGGTCCTCCAGATCTTGTTGGACTACAATTCCTATCATCCCTGATCACTGACCATGCTGGCTGAGTCTGATGGGAGCTCGTAGAGGACAACAGATTCCTCACCTCTCATTTGTATCTAACGTTAGTCCTAGTATAGGACTAGTATAAGATATTTCCGGAAGAAATATCAACAACCTCAGATATGCTGATGACACAACCTCGATGGCAGAAAGTGAGGAGGAATTAAAGAACCTTTTAATGAGGGTGAAAGAGGAGAGCGCAAAATATGGTCTGAGGCTCAACACCAAAAAAACTAAGATCATGGCCACTGGTCCCATCACCTCCTGGCAAATAGAAGGGGAAGAAATGGAGGCAGTGAGAGATTTTACTTTCTTGGGTTCCATGATCATTGCAGATGGTGACAGCAGTCATGAAATTAGAAGACGCCTGCTTCTTGGGAGAAAAGCAATGACAAACCTAGACAGCATCTTAAAAAGCAGAGACATCACCTTGCCGACAAAGGTCCGTATAGTTAAAGCTATGGTTTTCCCAGTAGTGATGTATGGAAGTGAGAGCTGGACCATAAAGAAGGCTGATTGCCAAAGAATTGATGCTTTTGAATTATGGTGCTGGAGGAGACTCTTGAGAGTCCCATGGACTGCAAGAAGATCTTAAGAAAATCAGCCCTGAGTGCTCACTGGAAGGACAGATCCTGAAGCTGAGGCTCCAGTACTTTGGCTACCTCATGAGAAGAAAGGACTCCCTGGAAAAGACCCTGATGTTGGGAAAGATTGAGGGCACAAGGAGAAGGGGACGACAGAGGACGAGATGGTTGGACAGTGTTCTCGGAGCTATCAACATGAGTTTGATGAAACTGTGGGAGGCAGTGGAAGACAGGAGTGCCTGGCATGCTCTGGCCCATGGGGGTCACAAAGAGTCGGACACGACTAAACGACTAAACAACAACAACAAAGTATAGGGTTGCCACATTTCCAGACAGTTGTTGAGCTTTTCTCTCTCTCTCTAAAATCTCAAAAAAAAAAAATGCCAGATTTAAATGCATTTACGGAGCAGGGTGAAATGGAAACTACCCCTGTATATGCACACACAGTCAATGGTCCTACTCACCATCCTTGTCAATAGCAAAGGGAACATCCGGTGTGACGATTTCATAGCTGCAGATCTGGCTGAACTGGGGAGAGCAGTCGGCATCCACCGCTTCCACTTTCAGGATGTTGTCATACCTCTTGCCCTCAATAACGGCGGCTTTGTAGGACTTCTCTTTAAACACCGGGGCATACTCGTTGACATCGTTCACCTGGATATGCACCGTTGCTCTGGAGACAGAGTAGCAGCCCATTATTGGCATTCAGCAGAGTACAAAAAAAAGAGAGCCAACTACATTCTCTATCAATCAACCAGTTATGGTTTACAGAATACTATCAGTGTTCCAAAAAGCTCTTAGAAAACTAAGATGCCGACGATGCTGACCACTGGGCCGCTGTCAGGGCAAACTGTATTTCAATGTTGGTTTTAAATGTGCTTTAATGTATTTTAACTATTGCTTTTCAACTAGTTCACTTTTATTACTCTGTATTTTATAGTGATTTTTTAAATGTTATATGCCACCTTGAATTCCAAACTAGGAGAAAGGTGGAATATAAATGCATTAAAATAACAGCTGTTGTTGTTGTTTATATTATTATTATTATTGAAACACGGAGGCTACCAATGTGTGGGTAGATAAGGAGTCCAAGTCCGAGATGCGATTTCAACCAACTGCCTATTTTATCTTTCTAGCTATTCCAGTACATGGGAGAGTAATCAAAATGCAGCTTGTTTGTTTTTTAGATCAACCCACAGGAAATCATCCACTGCTCTCAGGGCTCTTCGAGCTACTTGGGCAAAGGCAGACACCATGCTGCCCTCCATTCAAGTTGGTGGCCATCATTGCCCCCTGTGGCATGGGGCTGCATAGTCTAACTATGCACTGTGGGTTCCTTGCAGAGCCAAATTGCCAAGAGTCTTGCTGCAATGCAACATCTGGAGGACACAATGTTAGACTACCTCTGTACTAGGAGGAAGACACAGATGGAGTGCTATCGTTTCCCCATCAGAGGACAAGCAACACAGCTGTCTGGAATTTTCAGCTTCAAGCACCTAGGAGTTACATGCCTGGCAGCAAGCAACAGAGCAGTTTCAAGAAGGCACAATGGGGCAAAGGAACAAGTAATGCCTTGCATCTCTAATGCACATTAAACAGAGATAAAGAAGAATAGGGTTTGCAAGGCACTCGCTGTCCCTCCATGTAACATCCAAAGCTACTCTCATGTCTCAGGCTTTGCAAATGTGGTGTCGGTCATTTATTTTCCCTACTATAAATGGCATCTAATGAATCACGGGAACGGAATAAAGACAGGGCAATTGGCCTGGTCAGCCAGATTTGATAGCTTTTATTACAACAATAGATTTATTGAAGTAAAGGCCAAGTGAGCTCATTTCTTAAAGGCATGAAAATTTGCCACCATAAAGATGACTACAATAGCTTATTTTTAATAGGAAAACCTATAAAGAATATCTGAGACGGCTTCTTGTACTCAAAAGTTATTACAAAAACATGTGACCCTTATCAGTAAGCAAAATACAGAATAAATCAATACGGGATTAAGCTTTGGAAATACAAAACGCTGTCTGGAGCACGTTTCATTTTTAAAATAAATAAACATTTTTTATTTCATACAATCAAACAGCAATATTTAAAGCCTTTAATTTCAAAACTTGCATAGAATTAAATAATTTTACTATTACAGAGCTAGAATAAATATAAGAGATAAAAAAGGATACTTGGGGCTGATGTCTGACTTGTTCTTCATTTTGTTTAATGCTTTTGACTCTTCCTCATTTGTATTAATTTGTATTAATGTGTCCTCATAAACACATGTAATCAATTCCCTGTCCTGAAATTCCCATCTCTCTTTTGAGATATTAAGTTACTTGGTTCCATGGATTTATGCTCTCTCTCAACTTCTCTACCCCCATAGCATATCTGTTAGCTTACCAATATTTACCTGCTCCCATGCTTTATTAGATATAGTTTATTAGGCTTCCGTTTTTCACCCCATGCCTTTGCATAAAGTATTCTAGCCACTGAAGTTATGATATACAGAGCATCAGTCTAATTCACACAACAGTTTTCTTTTCAGCGGGAGCCTAAGTAGGTGTACAAAAAGATCCACTACATATTTGAGATTCCTTGAACCCACTGTTTTGTTTCCCATCAATGAACAAATGCTTTTTGCCAGCTTTGTGGACATGTGAAAGAGAACAGTGATATATAAACTCTGCTGTGTGCTGGAGAGGGGGGAATTTTTGCATGCCATGGAAAAAATGGGGCCCTATATACTGCACATCTAGTGCGGGCCTGTTCCATACGACATATTGAAGGGTTTACAGCATCAGGGCCCACTTCTGTGTATTGGAAAAGAGCACTGATGCTTTCATTCATCCATTCCATTCTTAGGCTGCTCATCAACCAAAGCCTTCTGGACCATGTTAAGAGGCTGGAGAGTAGCTGGGTGTCAGCAGCAACACCCTGTCCAAGCTGTAAAAGATATGCTCAGGAGCAAATCCAAGAGGTACATCTTAGAGAGTGGGATATGACTATGGATTTTCCAACCCAATATGCATCTGGCTCTTTTAGGCATGACAGGTGTATGTATTGAATCCCTTTAATCTGTCTGGTCTTGCTGTAACCAAGTACTATGAAGAGGCTTTGGGTGTGCTGATGACATTAAGCTCTCTAGGGAAAAGGTGGGGGGAGGATCAGTGGATTCTGGGTAGAAAGGGGAACCAATGTTTTTGAGTTCTGAATACAGTATGGTTTTTATTCTGTATATTTTCTGTGTTTGTCCTGATCTTCAATAAACATTATATTTAAAAACAAAACAAAAGTAATGAAATACCAGCTTTTGGGAAGGCATTTGGGAAAGTGCCATACCCTAGTGATAGCGATCCCACTTTGCATACAGAAAGTCCCAAGGAAGGATCAATCCCTGGAATTTCCAGATAGTGCTGGAAAAGACTCCCTTGCCTGAAACCCGTGAGAGCCTCTGCCAGTCAGTGTAGACAATACTGAACTAGATGGAACAACTGGTTTCATCTATTAGAGGGGGAAAAAAGAACTGCTGTATTTTAAGCACAGAAATCTTTGAATTTATGCATTGCATTTAGGGAAGCCTGAGGGGAAAAGAAAATGTCTAATAACTTTGGTCAATGCTCAAGCAGTGATAATGATGCATAATAGACTGTCCCTATTTTCATTTGAGGAATGTTGGAGGGTATAGTATAGTCCAGGCTTCCTCAACCTTGGCCCTCCAGATGTTTTTTGCCTACAACTCCCATGATCCCTAGCTAGCAGGACCAGTGGTCAGGGATGATGGGAATTTTAGTCTCAAAACATCTGGAGGGCCGAGGTTGAGGAAGCCTGGTATAGTCCACACTGACTAGCAGCAGCTCTCTAGGGTTTCTACCTCAGCCCTATCAGGAGATGCTGGGGATTGAACCCGGGACCTTCTGCATGCAAAGCAGGTACTCTACCACTGAACATACCTTTATTTACCTCTTTCCCTCCTACCCCACGTTTATTATTAAAAACCAAAGCATTGTTTACGACTGCAAACAGCCTTGAATGCACTGGCAGCTTATGAAGGTGGCAGAATGATTTTTAATCAAGAAGGTAATGTATGGGCAGATCAATGCAATTTAGGGTCTGGGTGCAGCTGGGAACTCTTCTGGTACCAAGACCACCCATTGAGCATCTATCACTGTCGCCAGCCGGTATTAATTCATTCATTCAAGGGCAGACTACAAAGAAGAAGAAACCGCATCCGGGGGGGGGGGGGAGAGATGCCTAAATCAGAGCCTCCCACCTCCCTCTCTCCCACGCTGTACTTACTTGTGGGATTTCTTCATATTTGCTCCGTCTGGGCCCTTCCCACAATCATAGGCCTGGATGGTGAACGTGTAGTCCTTCTGCAGCTCACAGTCCAGTTTCTCTTTGGATCGGATCATCCCCTCCCCGGTGGATTTATCCACCACCACCGCTTCAAAAGGGACATTTTGGCCGTGGATTTTAAACCCACAAATCTCACCTATGAGATTCAAAGTAACTCCAGTTAGCATTTCCAGGTAACAGAGCATGCACAGCGGGGTGGTTTCTTTTGTTTTGCTTTTTAAATGCAATTGTATGTGTGTGCAGCCAAGGGTTTGTGAGGGTCTGTGGACAAAGCAAAGAGGCAACTGTGCTTTTAAAGATGGGTGAGTTCCGGCAAGTTTGTTTTTAAAATAAAAATAAAAAGGCATACATTTTGCTTTCCAAGCAACTGGGTTTTTTTTTATTTACTTTGCATCCATTCATGCAGGAATACAAAAAGAGAGAGAGAGAAAGAGAGATGTAGACAGGCATTTCACAGGAGTACTTGAGATGCACTCTAGGGCAAAAGAGTAAGAGATCTTAGGGGAGCGAACAGCCAAGGCCACGGGGGGGGGGGGATCTTCTATGCCAAGCTACTGGGAAATAGCTGGGCAGCTTTGCTGGATTTTGACCAGAGCAGGAGGTTATAATGCACCGTTACAAAGTTGGGAGAGGGAACGGGGGGAAAGATGGAAAGAAAAGCTTCAAGGTATATAGAAGATTCAGCACCACAATTAACATGAATTCTGTCAATTGATCAAAAGGACAAAGTCTTCCTGTGCAATGTACCTGGCATTTTAAAAAAAAAAGAAGTCAGGGAATCAGAATGAACTACTGAATGAGAAAAGGTAGAAATACCAACTTTTTCAGGCATCCATTTCAACCTACTAACTTGGAACTGTCCTCTATACTCTTACTTTGTGGTTCAGCTCTAAACCATAACATAAACAGAAGAGAGTGATATAGGCCCAGTGCAAGGACAAACTATTTCTACTGTTGTGCCTACGGTTGTGAGATTTGGGATGTCCCACCTGTTCACACACTCTTTTCCCTCGGCTTCCTTCTTGCACATAATTGCCATCTCTCTCTCCTTTTCAGAGCTATCCATAGTAGAGTTACATCTCCACTAATACTACAAGCACAGTTAAGTTTCAAACTAGAGTGTGCAAGCCTACAGTGGTTATACCACTTTGAAACTAACCATTGTTGCTTCAGTACAGATGTAACCAAGCACCATGGTTAGCTCTGAAAAGGGAAGGCAAGCTGGAAGGCAAGGGAGGCTGAAAGAATAAACATGTTTGTGGGTGTCTCCATCTCCAAGATTACGAATATTATACCTGCATGGGCTACAACTAAGTCCAGCTTAGTTGTATCCAGCTTAGTTGTATACAAAGTGACCAACAATCTATACCATGAATTGCTGGTATGCAGTACTGTATACAATTCGTTGCTCCAGTTGGCAAAAGTTTTGGGATAACTTTACTTGTTTCAATATATGACTAGAACACCCTCAGAAAGGGAAACTATTAGAGAAAACACTCAGAAAACACATTTACCAGAACTATACACAGCCTAAGTATTAAACTGCACAGTTCAAATGGATGTCTGATTTACCGATATTTCTAGCCAAGGGTTGGTAACATAACATTTTTCTATCAATATATTTTGAGGGTGGTGGGGTCGGGGAGGAAAAAACTGGGATAATAAAATGGGGTCAAAGAGCATGACAGGATCTTCTGTTTAAGTGCTGATTCCCCATTTCATAACCAAAGTTAGTGGGTTAATATTCATAAAAGGGGGATAGAAAGAACCCTTTATCACCTTCTTTGGTGACTGTCACCTCAAAACTCTCTAAAGGGAGAAAAGATAAACCCAAGTCAGTAATACAAGAAAGACTGAAAAGGGAGCAAATAAGGAAAAGGTCAAAGATGTAGACATTTACACAGAAAACCTTCGAACATTTCTCTTTTTTAAAAAAAATCAGAATCAAACGGTCAGAACCAGATCTTCACCTTACTCCTTTCTTTCAAGTTCAGAGACACCAAAGATGCAATTTCACGTTAACACATTTTCAACATCACTCATTTCCTTCTTCCAGTACTTTGGAATTTACATACTTGTTCTGAACTATATCTATATTTAAGAGCTCAAGGCTGCCATCCTATGCCAACTTACCTAGGACCAAGTCCCACAGCCACCCCAGTATATTGCCTATTGTATCAATATCATATTCACTTGTAGCAGTGAAGCCTTCAGCACTTGACTGGTTGAGCTGATGTGGCAGTGCAGGATGTGCAGCAGCCCAGGTGCTAAACATTCTGCTGTTAAGACTTCTGTGAGGGAAGCTGAAGCTGTCAGTTTGCCTGGGATTAAGAATCCCACAAGGGGGTGGGAATCCCACAAGGGGCAGATGGAGGACTCTGAAAGCAATTCTGGGACACAGAGAAGGTACAAAGGCAGGGCATCCAACATCAGCAGACTAAGAAAGAAAAACTGGAGATGTGTAGGTACTGGTAGGTAGAAGCTTGAAGGGCAGAGGAAATGGGAGTTATTAGAAACATAACCTCATAGAAACAAAGGAAGCTGCCTTATACTGAGTTGGTTCATCTATTGTGGCTCACTGTTGTCTACAAACAGGCAGCATCTTTCCAGGATTTCAAGAAGAGGTCTCTCCCAGCCAAAGAATTGAACCTGGGTCTTTTGCATGCAAAGCAGATGCTCTACCCTTGTGAGTTATGTACCTTCCCCACTCCTGGTCTATCTAGTCAGACACTTGCTGTCTGTTATGCTACAGGGCAGAAAACCACACTATGGGGAACAAATGTGCCAGGTCTTCCCCAACAAGCATTAGGAAGGCAAGGCTGCAGAGAAAGCTCAGCAGGGGGCAAAGTGGGCTGTCAAAGCATTTGCTGAATGTTGAAGCATGGCTGCCTGCATCTTCTGGCCACCAGGCTGTGCAAGTGCTGCTGCCAGAAAGGGTTGTGGAAAGATGAGCGGTACCCATGTGCTTGTCGCAGCTCCAGCAGCCCATTAACTGCAGCCTTCTGCTTTCCAAATGCAAGTGAGTCTGTGCAGCAGAAGTAGCAATGCACTTCACTTTAAATAATGTTCACTCATTTTAAGAAGTAATACATGCCTGTTATCTAAAGGTTGTGTGGGTACCAACTTGCAAGTATCTTACAGAGTAACCTAGTTGGAGGAGAGAGCTGAAGAGGGAATTATGTACTGTACCCTGGCTGAGTTTTATCAACAGGCAGATAGATCTCTTATGACTAAGAAGCCGCCTCAGTAACTATAATCTTGTTTTAGGCTCAAAACCCCAGAGTATCTGAGGCAGTAAGGCAGACATGTATTTTATTGCAACAGTGTAAGCTTTCTGAAAAACACAACTTTAATCATTAGCCCAACCCTGCAGGAATTGTGTTACTTCAGAATTCTGTACAGCATCAGTAAACCCTGCTGGATCACGTAAAGGCTCATCTGGTCCAGCATCCTGTTTTCACAGTGGCATAACAGATGCCCCACTGGGAAGCCTGCAAGCAGGACCTGAGCACAAGAGCAGCTTTCCTCACTTGTGAATCTCAGCAACTAGTATTTAGAGCAGGCATCCCCAAACTGCGGCCCTCCAGATGTTTTGGCCTACAACTTCCATGATCCCTAGCTAACAGGACCAGTGGTCAGGGATGATGGGAATTGTAGTCCAAAACATCTGGAGGGCCGAAGTTTGGGGGTGCCTGATTTAGAGGCACACTGTGGCTAGCAACCACTGATGTCCCATGAGTCTATCTTAAAGCCATCCAGGTTGGCAGCCATTATGCCATCTTGTAACAGCCATTATATGCTGTGCCTGTTACCAGTAAATGTGGAAAAGCCTTGAAAGGTGACATGCTACTTCTAAATGGATGCCTGCACCAGGCACTACAACTACCTCTTCCAATAAAAATGACTCTCAAAAGAAACACATGAAATAGGAATGTCCTGTTAAAATTAACTGGACCCAAATCAATGCCGAAACACATGACTTTTTTTTAAGTCACACAAACAGAAAGTGTTTTCTTGAATAGCAGTTAAGAGAATGCTCCTGCGTGTAATTATACATCATTATATTATTATTATTATTACTAGTATTACTTTTATTAATAATAATTTATTATATTTCCTACTCTTTACCAGCAGGTCCCATGCTTCATCTATTAGCAGAAGGAGAACAAGAGTGTGGGTCATGCAGACCTTCTTAGGCAAGGTCAAATGGTGGGGGCCATAGCAGAAAAGACCCTACTCGTGTTCCCAAACATTTCACTTCTGAAAAGGTGTGAATATGAAGTACGGCCTTCCTTCCTATCCAACAGGACTGAAAGAATGCCATGGGAACAGCATTTCTTGATTTTCAATGCAGACCTACCCAATTATTCTGCCCTCATTGGCCAGGCACAGCAAATATTACCCTCCTGGGAAAGGAACTCAAGACAGTGTATTTGGGAAGTCAATGGGTCAATGAGGGTACAAAACCTCTTGTTCCGCCCCTGCAAGTAGACTTCAGACAAGTTCCCCACCCAGAGGGCTAAATACAAAAAGCTCATGAAAATGCTAGAGTACCAATAGTTCTGGCACAGGAATGAGTTTCATAAACAATTTCCACAGGGAATGGTAGCTGCCGTAGCTTCTTGCAGCAAAAATCAACTGTCTTTTGCTATCTTAAGGACAAGCTGTGTTATGGCATAAACTTTCACGACTAGCCATGAAATTGGCGCTTTTTACAGCAGCAGACTGGTGACATTTTATTGAGCATTGCAGAGAGGACTGCATTATCACCAGAAAGAAACAGTACTAGACAGCACATATATTTGGCATTGGTAAGCTACTCAAGCAGTTATCTCAATTTAACTCACAGGGGTTCAGCTATTTCACATTGTATTCTTCCTTATCAATAACTGCTTGTGAATAGTTTCCTGCTCTACTAAAGATGTTAATTTACTCAGCACTGGTGAGATGATCGTATTATCACCAATCTGCTACTGTAATGGATTTGCCTATTTAACTTACATTTAAAGCTCTTATTGATTGCTGGTTGCAATTTTTACATCTCCTTGCTGCTCAACTCCCACCTTAATGATTTTCTCCTGTACTAGTCCAATGAAAAAATTATGTCATAATAAAATTTTGTTACGCCTTTAAAAAGGTGCCACAATACACTCTGTTGCTTTTTCTTCAAAAACACTATGCTTTTCTTGAAGCAAACATTCCCATGAAAACATTAAGAGCCTAGTCTATGGCTGCAGGAGGGCATGATGGCAAGAAGCCCAACAGCGAAGCGGAGGAGGAGAAGGAGGGGGAGACAGACAAGAAAGAAGTGTGTTGATGTGACACAGTTGCCTTTTGAAAATAAAAAGTCTGCACAGCTCTTGGCCACTTTAATTGGTCTCTTAAACTCCTTTGTCAATGCCAGTCAATGCCAACCTTTGCCATGAGGCGATTCGAGCATCACACTTCTTGGCATCCCTCTGTCAGAACTAATCTATCCAGGAACACTCCTCGATTCCCCAAACATTGACTGCAGTGGCATTAAGACCAGTACTCAAGCACTGAGAAACCTTCTCCCACCCCCCATATTGACCGATTATCACTTTCATGTGAAGCACATGAGCAAAACAAAATTAACAGGCAAATATTTGAAATTTAGGGCCTGGAGTATTTGAAGTAGAAATAGCTCTTTGAATTAGGGTAACTGAGTTGAATTCCAACCCTGTTCTACATTGACCCTGGGGAGAGGGAGGACAGAAACAAGCATTTATTCAGACAAATTCCAAGCATGTCACTAATTGGGCTTTGAAGTGTGGCACTCATTTGGCCACTCGCTGTTCTACAGAAAGGCCAGGAATTTCACTCAAACAAACATTTCTGAACACATTAGGGAGTCTTAAAAAACAACACCCATAATATGGCCAAAAGGAGTGTTTTGGGGCCTGTTCTGCATATTCTAATAATTGAACAGACAAGAGGTCACAGTTTCAATATGTGCTCCAGATTTTCAGGGCACAATTAATGGGTATAATGTTTCTGCCAGAGTTGCACAGTCAGTTGCACAGTTGCACAGCTTAAAAACAACAACCAGGGAACCAGAAAATACAGCTTCTTAAAACAATGCTGAAATACAGCACTCAGCATTGGATTTACCTACAATCAAGAAAAGTGGAAGGTCAAGACTGGAGCAGATTATGGGTTCTCCAACCAATGAACTGTGCCCTCCAATAGAAACAGTTACACTTTTGATGAACTGCAGTCATGCAGGTGTATTCCTCACAGGTACACATAATTGGAAGTGATGTGACCTCAAGCAATGCACTTACAGCAAAGGTCTTCCAGAGAGTGCTCTAGTTTTGAATCTCTGTGGTGCCTTCCCACTCAAACAAAGGTACTTAATACCAGATAAGACTACTGGCCAATCTGGTCCCTTATTATCCACTCTAATTGACCTGATCCAATGAATTGGAGATGCTGTGGAGGCTGGACCTGGAACCTTCTCTTGCAACTGATACCCCCCCTATGGTAGCGTCATTCTACACTATAGTTCTTTCTACCTTCAGAGATAGAAAAGATGCCCTTCAAGGAAGCTTGCTGACCATTATTTGTCTGCTCAACAGTGGCACCCACCGGGACTGGTAGGCTGGAAAGCAGCCAGGCAACGGCAAGTAATTCTAGATTTCCCCCCATCCTCTTCTCTGCTGAATTCTACCAAAGGGCAACACTGAGGCTAAGGTAGAGGAAGCTGACAGGCAGAACCAATCCCTAGGCTGATTGTAAGCAAGAAGACAGGCAGGGGCTGGCTGAGGGCAGTGCCATATTCACCTTAATGGACCACCCCCCACTGTTTAGTAGTGGCAAAGGACAGCCCCACACCTATCTATCCTAAACGTGACAGTTCCAAGGTTCTAGGGTGGACACAAATAACTGTCTAGTCTTCAAACACTGGTCTGTTCCGTCTGCACTCCAACATCATCCGTACACAGATGGAAATTCACTGAAAACAAATAACAGCTAGAAAGAAAAACCCAATTTGAAGCCATAAAGTTTATGTTTCATTTAATTTTCATTTCACTTTTAATTTGTATACCACCTTTCTAGGTTTACAAGGCGGTTTACCAGCTGAAGAAATAACAAAACATACAACAAAGATCACACATATTATAGCACTGCAATTCAATAGGAATAAGCCATAATAAAATACAGTATATTACTTAAAATAAATGACTTATACCAAGTAATATTCAATAATCCATTAGAATATAACAGTACTGTGCACTATAAAGTTCACTCTCAAAATATCAGCAAATAGTATCAAACAGAAATTCACTCTCAACAATTGCAATGAATCTTTTATTAAATTATAATCAATGAAAATAACAGCAAAATTACAATACATAAAATGCCACAATATATAAAAAAAAACACGTATATCAAACCTTTATACCAAGGCAGATTCCTCCTAACATTCCTGCTTGAGTGATGTCAAAAGCTCTCCCTGCCCTGCCCTAAGCCCAATATTATCAATTTACAAATTAGCCAGCAAACCTAGTTACAGGAATTTATCCATTCCTATCTGTTAATTGGAACTGACAAGGCCAACGCCCCTCTCTGATCACTCACTCAAGCACGGCTGTTTGCTTCCCCTCTTTGCCTATCAATTAAACTCCCATACTACACATTTCGCCAGCTGCAGCCAGGATGGCAGCACCGCTCACTGCTCTAAACAAACAAGGACTGGCAGCACAACCAGGAGAGACGCAGACATCAGCAATCACTCACCGGAACATGAGCTTCCTGTAAATTGCAAGTGGGGAGAGAGGAAGGAATACTGATAGAAGCTTAAATTTTGTGGGTTATTTTTTAAAAAGATGAATCCACAATGCTTAGACATGCTGCATGAGGACTTTTATATCCTGTACGCAAGCACTTCCCTTAAAATGGAGACTTAAATCATGCACAATGGCAAATTCCTACTTTTAACACACCATTATTAATATAGGACGGTGTGGAGAATCAGCTGGGGGGGAAGCCAATGGTAGTCCTACTCAAGAGCAGATCCAATGAATTTAATGGACATGATGAACTTTAGGTCCATTCATTTAAATGGGACACAACCCAAAGTAATTCTTCTTGGAAGTAAGCAAGCTATGTGCACACACTATATTAAAGCTTCTGTTTAATTCCAGAGTTTTTATCTCTCTCTCTGTTTTGAGACAGAAGAGACCGGCTGATCTCATTACGGTTGCTGAGAATTGCAAGTGAGGAGAGTGCTGTTGCGGTCAAGTCCTGCTTTTGGACTTCTTATGCATGGCCACTGTGAGAAAAGGACACTGGACTAGATGGGACTTTGGTCTGACCCAGAGCTACAGGGTTCTTCTTATGTTCACGGCACCTGTGGGAGCATTTGGGGGGTTTTGTGGGTTTTTTTACTGTAGGATAAGGGTAGAGGAACATGTGGGCTTTGAGATGTTCCTTGACTACAACTCCTATTATCCCTGATCACTGGGCCATGCTGGCTGGGGCTGATGGGAGTTGGAGTCCAACAACATCCAAGTTTATTTGAGAGATCACTGTACCCCTTATATACTCAGTAAAAAGGTAAAGGTAAAGGGACCCCTGACCATTAGGTCCAGTCCAGTGCATTATGCAGGAGAATCATGCCCCAGAATACCAGTTGCTGGGAACCCCAAGTGGATAGTGCTACTGCTTGCTGCATGCATATTCAGCTTGCAGGCTTCCCACAGGCATCTCATTGGCCACTATAAGTACAGGATGATGGACTAGATAGTCCACTAGTCTGGTCCAGCAGGCTTGTCTTACATCCTCATGTCCTAGGAACAAAGGAAGCTGCCTTATACTGAGTCAGACCCACTAATTCACCTAGCTCAGCATTGTACACAATGACTGGCAACGGTTCTCTTGAGTTTCAGACTGGGTTCTCTCCCAGCCCTACCTGGAGATGCCAGAGATTGAACCTGGGACCTTCTACATGCAAAGCAGGTGCTCTACTGCTAAGCTACAGTAAAGACATGATTTATCTGCCTAAGATCTCAGATTTAGTTATTTCTAGCTACAGATAAAATGGTCTTGGGCAGGGCAGCTATGCCTAACCCTTAGCTCTCCTTCTGAAGCAAGCAGCGTAGCAAACATTGAAACAATAATGAAAATTGGACTACAAACTGTTCCTGAAGCTGAACAAAGTAATCAAAACAACCCCCCCTTTAAGCTCCACAATAAAGCCAATGTTCTCAATAGAACAGACTGGTGTGTGTGTTTGAAAACCAAAGTGTGGCAGGTTTGTACAGGTCAGAATGAAATATAGACATAATAAACGCAATGAACTTGCTATCTTAACGTTTTGTCTGGTTGTGAATATTGCCAGATTGGTTTCCCAATCAGGGACTTGGTCCTGTAAAAGATTTTACTTAGCAAACGGTTTATTCAGACAAACCACTAATTAAAAGCTTATGTTAATAGCAAGGAATAGACTTGACACCAAATGGTCTCCTGCACATAATCTCCTTATGCCTGATCAATCAAGGGGCAACCTGTGGGATGTGTTTTTTAATCCCTTTATTGACTGAAGTAGACTTTAAAGCAAGTTGCTGATGATGGTAACAACCTAGCAAAACAAAGTAGTAGCAGAAGAAATTGTCCACAGGTTGGAACTGTTCGATTTCTTAGTTGCCCTTTACCATGAGGTCCCAGGGCAGGCTACAACAATTTAAAATTCAGTATTAAAAACAGTTTAAAACAAATTAGTCAAGGGAATTGAGTGGGTCTTGTAAATGTATGTATCTCAGGTGTCCAGGGTAAAGAGGTGCGTCTTCAGCATTTGACAGAAATTATATAATGGTGCTAGGGACGCGGGTGGCACTGTGGGTTAAACTACAGAGCCTAGGGCTTGCTGATCAGAAGGTCGGCGGTTCGAATCCCCACAACGGGATGAGCTCCCGTTGCTTGGTCCCTGCTCCTGCCAACCTAGCAGTTCGAAAGCACGTCAAGTGCAAGTAGATAAATAGGTACCGCTCCAGCGGGAAGGTAAATGGCGTTTCCATGTGCTGCTCTGGTTCACCAGAAGCAGCTTAGTCATGCTGGCCGCATGACCTGGAAGCTGTACGCTGGCTCCCTCGGCCAATAGAGAAGATGAGCGCCACAACCCCAAAGTCGGTCATAACTGGACCTAATGGTCAGGGGTCCCTTTACCTTTTTATATAATGGTGCTAGATGCCCCTCAGAGCTGCCACAGGGAATGCCCTCTCCTGGGCATCTACCCCAAATTTCTAAGGGCAGTGGAATTACCAAGAGGGCCCCCTCTGCTAATCTTAACACCCAAGAGCGTCTTTTGGGAAGAAGGAGGTCTTGCACATTTTTGGTAGTTATCCAGTCCAGCTGCTTAACCCCAACACAGTACAGCCCCCTTCCCTGTACATAATGATGCGTGTCCAGCTTTTTTCAAAAAGAACTCCCAACAGCTGCTTCATCCATTGTCAAAATGCTTTTCAAGTTCCCACAGCAATTATGGGGAATGTTCTTGTCTCCAGGGTTAGAATCTCACCAATATATAAGCTAATCGCCAAATGGCACCTTAAGCCTGGGTTACAGTCACCACAATGGTATACAGTGGTACCTCGCAAGACGAATGCCCTGCAAGACTAATTTTTCGCAAGACGAATGCGTCTTGCGATCTGATGGTGACTCACAAGACGAATTCGTTTTGTGAAAAATTGTCTTGCGAATCGCGGTTTCCCATAGGAATGCACTGAAATTTAATTAATGTGTTCCTATGGGCAAAAAAAGAAATTTCAATGCATTCCTATGGGAAACCACAATTTGCAAGACGAATTTTTCGCAAAACGAATTGACTTGCGGAACGAATTAAATTCGTCTTGCGAGGTACCACTGTATTTGGCATCACCACACCAAGTGTGATGTTTGTTGTTGTTATTATTAATTTCATTTCTATACGGCTTTATATTGCAAGAAAAAAATATATCAGTGGTTTACAACACATCAAACCAAACAATACAGAATAAAAACAAATCCAAGCTTTAAGGAAAATATTTCAGATCCTTCTCTAGGTGACATTTTGCTTTTTCCATGTACATATATGTTTACCTACTTAATTTACATTAAGATTATCTGAAGAAGTGTGCATGCACACGAAAGCTCATACCAATGACAAACTTAGTTGGTCTCTAAGGTGCTACTGGAAGAAATTCTTTAATTTACACAGTTCCTCCACAGCAGAAGTACTCTAGAAAGCCAGTGTGGTAGAATGGTTAAGAGTGTCACACTAGGACCTAGGAGATCAGGGTTCAAATCCCCACTCAGTCATGAAGCTCACTGGGTGACCTTGGACCAGTCACAGCCCCTTAACCTACCTCACAGGGTCATTGTAGGGATTAACTGAGGAGGGGGTGAGCCATGTACTCCTTGGAGGAAAAGGTGGGGTGTAAATGCAATAAATACACTCTTCTGCTTACCTGCTTAAAGAAAGCTGGAGGGGTCAGGCAGATGGAGATGTCAATTGCCAACCTGGCACCCAGAGATCTCCACATGGTTGCAATCGGACCCACTCCAGTCATAAAACACGGCTGGCTAATTTCTAGCACTGCTCCTCTTTGCACAATTAGTGTGAGCCCTCTCTAGGCAAGATTGTTGTGCTTCTTCTTGCATTAGCACACTGGAAGTAGCTGCACAGTTCCAGAAGGGTAACCACATTTGTTGCTTTAGCTGCAACAGACTTCACTGGCACAGACCCTGACTTGTTAACAAATGATCACTGGATATCACATCCAAAACAGCACAGAACCCTGTGGCACCTTTAAAGATTAAAGGGTTTTATTCTGGCATAAGTCGTCATGGAACAGAGGCGACATCAGACACTGAGAAAAGCTTATGCCATAATAGACCTGTTAGGTCTTCAAAATGCCAGAAGCCTCCTGTAATTTTAGCTATCGGTACATGTTAAATCTTGTCTAAATAAAGTGGAACTATTATGAAACATGCACCCAGAGAACAGAAGTCGTATTATTTCATCAATCTTTCATTTCAATTAATGCAATCCTGAATCTATTAAATCCAACACTTCTGCAGTAGACCATAGACATAACTGTCTCAAATCTAGTTTAGATGTTCTCCTCAGAAGTGCTACTTATTAACCAGGTTGCCCTGCCTTGCACAGGCAAACTCTGGTTTGTATCCAATGCTAGTTCTACTCAAAGTAGCCCCACTGAATTTAACAGTCTAATTTGGGTCTGTTGCTTTCAGTGTGTCTACTCTGAGTACAACTTAAGTCAGATACAACCTTGTGTTTTCCCTCATTCCTGGGTGTGGATTTTTGTACTTGTCCTTGTCGAAGACTGTATTGGTTATCTCCTCAGCTCTGTCTCATCATTTGCAATCATTGGTTTGGCATAACAGCACATTAGACTTTAATCTAATGAGTGCATTGCCACCTTACATGAATTATTTCTGGACAAATTTCTCACACTTTCAAAAGACACGCAACAGTTAACATAAAATACCAAGATGCCCGTACCTGCAAAACGGAGAGGTGCATCCTTATCCAGTGCTATTAATGGGGGATCCAACAGTACTGTGTTGTCGTTTTCTGTAACTATGCCATGGTAAGTTGTTTCAATCCACGGTTTGTGCTTGTTAACTAAGACAGGGAGAGAAAAGCAAGGTGAAGAATATATCAAGAAAAATTCTACTTAATTTAAAAGTGTAACAGATTGTACCCAGCTAAATCCTACACATTCAACCCAAATTAGCCATTTCCATTAATTTCAATGGATCTACGTTAGATACAATGTAATGTTTTGATGCTATACTTCCATTTGGGGACACTATGTTCACCAGGAAAAGGCCCCCATGAAGCAGCAGTTTGACAATAAAGATGATTCATTTTGAAGTAGTTTACAGAGTGTCCTTTTCCAGCATTCAAGAGGGACCAGATTATGCCAACAGCAGTAATTTTCACACTAGTAGTGTGAAGCCATGCATCAATGCTAATCTGGCCCAAGCTTTGTGAGAAAAATGGAAATTCTTACCATGAACCTCTATGGAGAGCATTCCTGAAGCTTGGCAAGGGAAGAAGCAGGCCTGTGATTCTGGCCACAAGAAAAGGAGACGCAGTAGGTCTCCCTCCTCACATCCCTCCAGCTGCAGGAATGCCCCCCAGAAACCCATGGGAAAGATGACCCTTCACATGCCCTCTCAAATATCTGCTCAACTAGTGGAATGTTGTTACATGTTATGTTTGCTGAGGTCCTACATCATTCATTTAAACCAAGGCCACATTCCCTTCTGAGGGCCACATGCTAGTGGCCAGTGGTGGATGGGGCCAGTGGCAAAAGTGGGCAGAACAATGAATGCAAATGCTACCTTTGTCTCATGGACTATTTTCTACACACATTTACCCCGCTCTCTGTCCTCTTTCCTGCCAAGAAAGAGCTTATTATTGGAGTTGAAGGACACATTCCAACCAGGCAAAAGCACTCGGGATGCAAAGCAGGGCCAGTGAGGGGGGAATAGCTCCAACTGACAGAGAGGCCTGGTTCCCCGTTGCTGCTGCAAACCTAGACAGTCAGTCACAGATAGCAGGACAAGATATGCCCTATTGCTCAGTTTTTGTGTAGATTATAGCAGCCAACCAGGACTTTAATCAAGTTAAGTACCGGTAATGCACAAGGTGTCCCTAATATGGCTTGGTTTTGGACATGAACAGAATGTTAATGCTACAGAGGCGACCCTGCGCACCGATTTGAAACTCCACAGCGATGTGCTTTCAGTATTTCGTCTAATCCAACTGCAGCATATAAAAACTCCTAAACTTGCAGATGAAGACTAAAAACTAAGGAGAAGCTCAGTGAGATTTCTTCCAAAGTATGTATGTGTGGCCTTACAGCCTTAAAAGCAGGCCTTGTGGAAGCTGTGGCTTTCCATATGTGATTGGACCACAACTCCCATAATCTTTGATAGCTGATCACACTGGCTGGGGCTGATGGGCAATGAAGTCCAGCAAATATTGGAGGTCCACAAAGGTTCCCTACGTACTGCTTAACATCAATGCAATGCTCCCTACACCAAACATGAAGTTTACCGTTCTACATTTAAACCTCCAATAACATGCCATATACTGCCTCTTCTACTACATCTTAGCATCTTCAACTCCCACCATAGTTACCAAAAAGTATATTTAAATGCGATTTTGAAACAAGTTTTATTTGCATTATGTTGAATACTGTCATGCCTAGCCATGACATTGTGCTAGGCATGAAGGCCTCAGAGGGTGAACTTGACACCACTGAGAAACAGGCAGGGACCCATAATTCCAATGCTGAAGATCCCCTTGAGGGGCCCTCTGGGTTAACACCTGAAAAAGAGCCTCATGACATCAAATGAGGGGGTGGAGCCACATCCCAGTCCACAACAGCACCACAAGGTTTAGATCCCTGCAACAGCACAACAAGCATCTACAGGAGTCTGCAGGTTACTCATGAATAAGTAATCCATGATACTCCTTCAGGGCCATCAGCTGTGGTTAGGGTGTGGTTTAGGATGCCCAAGTATATAAGGCTTCCTTCTTGAACCTTCCAGTCTCTGGCTCCTGGTACCCAAATCTAGTTACACCTCCTGGTTGAATTGCACTGTGTAGACTACCTTGAGATATTGACCTTGGATCTTTTTTTTCCTTGGCCTTGCTTCTGGATTCCCTGTGTTTGGCCTTGGTTTGTTTGGACTGTGCTGCACCAGAAACCCTGTTGGTGCTTGTAAGTATTTTGGTGAGAAGCTGAAATTTCTGGGAATGAGCTCTTGGAGTGTGACAGATATGGATTTTATACACACACACACACACACACACACACACACACACCAGTTATATGAAAGTTACAGTGTTGTGCCAGCACATACAAAACTGTCAGGTGGTCTACAAGCTCTGCACTGTACCACTATCGTGTCTGGCATCCAGGCTGCCACTTTCAACTTAGGCTCAATTCAGACATCCTGCTTAACCATGGTTATGGAAGAATCAGATGCTGTGGTTTGATGTGGATTTAAAAAACAGTGTTTGCAATTTGTATGGTTTGGCACAATGTCTGAACAAACAGTCACAGGCATCATTACAGAAGCCCCTGGACTATGGAGAAAGGGATTAATTTATGAAGCTGAAAGGACAGACCATGCAAGCAACTCTAATCCGTGGCTTCCTCGTTGTACTTTTGAAAGCTCCAGCCACAGAGTGGGTTTTATCTGAACCCTAATCAGCTCAAGCCAAGGTCTGACACGATGAATGAAATGAGTCACAGCAATAGCCACTCTTGAAAGTGTGAAATAAAAATGCCATTTCCCCTTTCACCCATCATGAACAGCAGGAGCCAAGCATTTAAGGGGAGTCAAGTCTTTCATGTGTAAAGAATTATATTATTCTTGTCATTGTTGCATAAATTTGTAGGTGGCAGGGGGGTCCCCCCACCCCACAGAACAAATTATCTAGTTGACGTGACCTACAGGAGAACACTAGAACAATTTTCTATTATGCAGAAATTCTTATCTTGGTCTTACAATTTAATTAATAAATCATCTTTTAGAAAGGTTAATATGATTAAGTGCTTTTCAGGACAGATAATGTATTTAAAAGAACCAGATTTTTTGGTGCTATTGGAATTGGATTATTATTATTTAATCTCTTGATGTTTTCAACAGAAAGCCTGTTAAAATGCAATCTGGATATTAATACAGAGTAGGTTAATTATAACTTATTCCTGTACAGTATTTAAAAGAGTAAGGGTGCCAAATTTCAAACTTCAGCTGAACACAGCTTCTTGCACAAGGAATTATCAGGAGGGCAGTTTTACATCTGGAGGTCAGAGTTATTAAATTCTAATCCAATCTGCCTACTGGGTTCAGAGTGGGAACTAACCATTTCACAGTACAATAGTAACTCTTGTTTCTGGATGTTTAAAGGCCCTTTAAGCAGATTGAGATTCTGCAAGAGCAGCTGTGGCAAACTGTAACAAAATTTTGCAAAATTCTTAAAACTAAAACTTGAAGTCCTTAGCTTATTTGAATGTCAAAACATTCTGAGTGGGAAGGGCCTAATGAAGTCCTCTTATTTCTCTCCCTTGCTGGCCTTTGGTCTGTGCATGGGCACATAGTGCAGTGCACTGGCCAATTCAGAGCCCGGGATGTTGACACATTTTCTTGCATTTCATCACATTCATGTAACTAGCAAGACTGGGCAAGTGAAGCATGCATGCATGGGTACCCTCATTCCTGCAATAAGCAGGTTGCTACAGCACAAGAATCACAGAAATGCAGGGTTGGAAGGGACCCCAAGCGTCAACTAGTCCAACCTCTTGCAATGCAGGAATCACAGCTAAAGAATTTGAATCCATTGGATTTGTATGAATGCATACATGCTCCAAAGTCCAGCTAGGGATGAACAGAAATGGAAGAGGAGTCTACTAGGCCTTACACAGATCTCTTCCTGCAAGGAGGAAAAGTTGTGCCTTGAGTCATTGAAGATGAAACAAACTAACCAAATTTCCAAAATTCAATGCTTTTGTCTACACTTCATTCCAAGAGACCCAGTATCCATAACTGGGCTATCTAGAAAGAAAAACCAAATCAGGACAGCAGGTTGTTATTCGGTACAGAACTATTTAAATTAATGGACGTGAGTAACTTGGGCCAATTATTTTCAATAGGTTTACTATGAGCAGGATTTGGTTGGATGCAACCCAACAGAAATTTTTTTCGATCAAGTTTGGAAATCTACTTAAGAACTTCCCCGTTTGTAAACCCCCCCCCCAGCATCCTCTGGCATATACAAAGGTTGTTGAAACATTTAACAAGAACATAGAGCTAAAAAGCAATCTCTGTCTCAAACAGCATCAACCAAGTCACTTAGCCAAGTCACTGCTAATCTCCTGTCACATAAGCAAGGATAAGTTGTGTTGGTTTGCTTGAAATACAATATTCTCTACCTACACGAGACCTGCCGGAATCTGCTGCATGTGCCCTGATAAGCTATGACAGCGTTACACCCAAGATCACATTTAATCCATCTGAGGAAAAGAATTGTCCTTGACACATGAGCTGCCTGCAGCCTGAAATTGACTTTTCATTTGGAGCTGACAATATTGAAAGTAGATTCAAAACCCTAATTGATGAAAAGCCTGGCTTTCTTCTTAAATAAGTATTTGAAAGGGGAGAACACATGACTTCAAGAAAAGAGCAAGATAAAATGTACCCTTCCTTGTTCTGGTTATTTTAAAATGCACTCCTCACCGCTTAAAAAAGAATGAAGACTGTGTACAGCAGGCTGACAAACCAACCACTTAGAAAGTCTCCTGGGATGAGTAAGGATCACCATCAAGCACCAAGGAAACAAAGATTTTTGTGAATTGGTAGATGGTCATTCTTCCCTGTTCTGCCTAACAGAGTCACATAAAGGCTAAGGTACATACAGTGGAACTTCTACTTACGAATTTAATCCGTTCCGAATGCACATTCGTAAGTAGAAACATTTGTTTCCCATAGGAATGCATTGGAAACAGATTAATTCGTTCCAGGGCCTTTTAAAAAGGCACTATAAAGGCAAGCAGGAGGTCTGCGAGGGACAGCGAGCGCGGGGCAGCAGGAGGCCAGCTGAGCAGCGGCGGCCCGATCCAGCCATAGGGCCGGATCGGCAGGAAGCGCGGTTGGCGGGAGGCTGGTGGCAGGGGTGGCGAGGGCCCTATCCATGCCTATGGCAGGTGGCGCGGCCGGCGGCGGTGAGGGCCCGATCCCACGAGGTGCAGAAGGCTGGCATTGCAGCGGCGGTGCCGGGCGCGGGGCAGTGAGGGCCCGATCCCCCGAGGCCGGCAGATGGCCGGCCCTTGCAGCGGCGGAGGCGGCGGGGAGAGCACGATCACGCGTGCCGCAGGAGCGGCGGCCGATCACGGGGCCAATCCCCTGAGGCCACTTTATTTTATTTTTAGCAGAATTGTTGTTGTTGTTGTTTTGTTGTTGTTGTTGTTGTTGTTGTTGTTGTTGTTGTTGTTGTTGTTGTTGTCATCCTAGCACAAGCGTGCAACCAGCAGAACACCAGAGGTAATGGGGCAGCTCATGGGCCAGGAGTTCCCAGCCCTTGCGGCGGCGGAGAGAGTACGATTGTGCGGGCCGCAGCGGTGGCCGCCGATCACGGGCCCGCTCCCCTGAGGCCAGCCCTTGAGGCGGTGGAGGTGGCGGGGAGAACGCGCTTGCGTGCGCCGCAGGAGCGGAGGCGGCCAATCGCAGGCCCAATCCCCGCTCTTGCAGTGGTGGTGGGGAGAGCGCAATCGTGGAAGGCCGGCAGAGCAGCTGCGGTGGTTAGTGCGGGTCAGCGTAAGTCAAATAAATTCGTAAGTGCACGGTCATTTCCCCCCTACGTAAGTAGAAAAATTCGTATGTAGAGTCATTCGGAAGTCAAGGTACCACTGTACTGATGAAGTAGACGACTAGTATGTTGCACAAGCGTGTAATAGCAAAAACACTAGGAGAAATTGACAATTAAAAGCAGCAGCAGAGATCAGTCATCCCATTCCAAAATCAAAGAGGCCCTCACAGGATATCTAATTCATCAAAGATGGTGGATCCAGAGAAATGACTTTCCCACAGAGGTCAAGATTCAAAGTTAGCTTGTATGGGAGATGATGCTCTTCTAGTTATGCTGGACACAGATTCCTATTTTGGACCAAGTAACATTCAAGATGCAATGTACAAACTTTACATTGCAGGCTGCTCCTCATGCCTAGATACTTGTGAAATTTGGTGGGGGGAGGGAGATGTTTCTTGATCACATGGCATTTGCCAAACTTGAAGCTTCACTACACAGTGGCCCAGTCAATCGACCCTGTTCAGGAAACAATGCCTTCAAACGTAGAAACTTTGGGACGACTGCCTATATGTTGTTGTTGTTGTTGATGTTGTTGTTGTTTAATCCATTTGGTGCCATGATTTGCTGTTCTTAATAATAATAGTAATGATTTTATTATTTATACCTTGCCCATCTGGCCTCTGAGTGGCTACCAGCATATATAAAAACATAGTAAGACATCAAAAACTTCCCAATACAGGGTTGCTTTCAGATGTCTTCTAAAAGTTGTGTAGTTCTTTTAGATGGGAGGGCGTTCCACTGCCAAGGGAGGGCATCACTGCCAAGAAGGCCCTCTGCCTAGTTCCCTCACTTCTCTCAGTGAGGGAACTGCAAGACGACCCTTAGAGCTGAACCTCAGTAGGGATAGAGATGCTCCTTCAGGTATACATGGCCAAGGTCATTTAAAAAGGGCCGTTCTTGCCATTTTTATTGCTGGTTTTTAAACTGTTTTAGAGTTACTTATATTTTGTTTCAGACCTGTCTTACAGAATACCTGGTGTTCCACCAAAATGACTCATAGAAAAAGAAATACAGAAATATTAAGAAAGATGTTAATGCCGGAGAATCTTCTGAACCAGCCTCATTAGATAAGCTCGGAAGGAAAAGTGGGGTTGTATCCAATGTCAGTCCTAGTAGATCCACTGAAATTAATGGAAATGGATCACACAGGTTCATTAATTTAAATGTGTCTACCCAAAGTATAACTCGATTGGATATAACCCTGTGTATGTTTTACATCCCTCCTAGTTTTTGATCCTTCTACAATTTTTATCACTATAATTTCTCAACTCTTGCTGAAGATTTGTCAGGCTGATAATGTGCCCTTCAACTGGTTATTAACATGTAATTCCTACTGATCTTTAAAAATTTATTTTTAATTTGATTGCTAGCTAAATTTAGTTTTAATTTGATTGCTAAAATTTCAACACAAAAACACAGCACGTCATCAGAGAGATGCTTATACGCAATAATGGTATGTACAATTCTATATAGGTATATTAAACCTACACTTAATTTAGGTGCACCATAGTTCTTTTTAAGGTGCAGGTAATGGTCATGCAGACTGTTACTTGAAACGTAAGATAAAAAGCCCCACTAACTTGCATAAAATTTTTCTACTGGTTCTTTGCCTTTCATCATGAAACTGTAACAGGTTATCTTTCCAGCAATTGTGAGGCTTCGTAAGGTTTTATATCCCAGCTCAAGAGACAGATTATTTAAATTCCTCATTTATTGTGCAATAGAAAGTCTAGCAGCTACAAGAAACTAAGTTAGCAGTTCCTTTGGATAATATATAATTCACAAAATTATATTGATATTAGTTTGCAGGTATTTTTAAAAGAACCATTGTATTTTTACTGGGTGCTCTGTAAAGAGCAGAGATGATGATTATTAAACAACTATTAACGGGGTGAGCTCCCGTTGCTCGGTCCCAGGTCCTGCCCACCTAGCAGTTTGAAAGCACATCAAAGTGCAAGTAGATAAATAGGGACCACTCCGGTGGGAAGGTAAACGGCGTTTCCGTGAGCTGCTCTGGTTCGCCAGAAGCAGCTTTGTCATGCTGGCCACATGACCCAGAAGCTGTCTGCGGACAAACGCCGGCTCCCTCGGCCTATAGAGCAAGATGAGCGCCGCAACCCCAGAGTCGGACACGACTGGACCTGATGGTCAGGGGCCCCTTTACCTTTAAGGCTATAAAGTAGCATTTACAGTATATATACAGTAATGCCCCCCTTCATGGATCAATGCCTTTGACTGTGTCGACCACAGCAAACTATGGCAAGTTCTTAAAGAAATGGGAGTGCCTGATCACCTCATCTGTCTCCTGAGAAATCTCTATGTGGGACAAGAAACTACAGTTAGAACTGGATATGGAACAACTGATTGGTTCAAAATTGGGAAAGGAGTACGACAAGGTTGTATATTGTCTCCCTGCTTATTTAACTTATATGCAGAATTCATCATGCGAAAGGCTGGACTAGATGAATCCCAAGCCGGAATTAAGATTGCCGGAAGAAATATCAACAACCTCAGATATGCAGATGACACAACCTTGATGGCAGAAAGCGAGGAGGAATTAAAGAACCTTTTAATGAGGGTGAAAGAGGAGAGCGCAAAATATGGTCTGAAGCTCAACATCAAAAATACCAAGATCATGGCCACTGGTCCCATCACCTCCTGGCAAATAGAAGGGGAAGAAATGGAGGCAGTGAGAGATTTTACTTTCTTGGGCTCCTTGATCACTGCAGATGGTGACAGCAGTCACGAAATTAAAAGACGCCTGCTTCTTGGGAGAAAAGCAATGACAAATCTAGACAGCATCTTAAAAAGCAGAGACATCACCTTGCCTACAAAGGTCCGTATAGTTAAAGCTATGGTTTTCCCAGTAGTGATGTATGGAAGTGAGAGCTGGACCATAAAGAAGGCTGATCGCCGAAGAATTGATGCTTTTGAATTATGGTGCTGGAGGAGACTCTTGAGAGTCCCATGGACTGCAAGAAGATCAAACCTATCCATTCTTAAGGAAATCAGCCCTGAGTGCTCCCTGGAAGGACAGATCGTGAAGCTGAGGCACCAATACTTTGGCCACCTCATGAGAAGAGAAGAATCCTTGGAAAAGACCCTGATGTTGGGAAAGATTGAGGGCACTAGGAGAAGGGGACGACAGAGGACAAGATGGTTGGACAGTGTTCTCGAAGCTACGAACATGAGTTTGACCAAATTGCGGGAGGCAGTGCAAGACAGGAGTGCCTGGCGTGCTATGGTCCATGGGGTCACGAAGAGTCGGACACGACTAAACGACTCAACAACAACAACAGTAATGCCAGGATTCACAGAATCTGCTCATAAACTCTCAACCCCACTAATACAAGCATCTTTGAACATTTTCAGAAATGGCTTGAGCTCTTGAAAGCCTCCCATGGCAGAGAATTTAGCAACTGGGGAACAAGTCCAACTGAGCACAGGAAGCTACCCTATCATGAATCAGGCCATTAGTCCACCTGACTCCATACTGTCCACACTGGCTGGCAGCAGCTTGCCAGAATTTCTAATAGGGGACATTCTCTGCCATGCCCGGAGAGAATGGGGATTGAACTGGGGGTCTTCTACAAACAAAGCAAACACTCAGCTACTGAACTATGGCCTTTCGTATAAGGCACTGGAACACAGGAAGCAAAGTCAGACAATTTGGTCCTGCCAGTTCAATACACTGGCTGGCAATTGCTCTCTGAGATTTCAAGGAAGCAGTCTTTCCCAACCGTACCAGATGCTAGGAATGGAACCTGGAACCTTCTACTGTACATGCAAAACAGGTGTTCTACCAATGAGCTACAGACTTTCCTTGTTGCAAAGAAATATAACATGATGCTACAGCAATGGACCAGTGAAGAAAAGGCGCTAGCAGAGGTCAAAAGATGGTACAGGTTTTTCAATATGGGGCATTTAGGCACCACACGTTAAAGAAGATGAAATATTTCTATACACTTTGTGAGGCCTTGATGATGATGCCCACCCCTCCAAAATCTTTTCAGATACAAAGCATTTTAGAGTAACCAGCTCCAGTAGCCAACACAGGTTTCTTTTCAGGAGGGATAAGAAATATAACTTTAATATGACATGTCAGCTGAAATACTGCAGCTTTTGTTAGCAAAGTAGTCCTGAGAGATTAAAAGCAAAAAAAAAGCCATCTCATGCCCCACAGATATGTTCTGTAATTAAGATCCAATGACAACTTTTTCTCAGTACACTGAAAACAACACTAGCCTTTGTCTATTCCCCTTTTTCTTTTAAAAAGGTTAATGCAGCTCCTTTGGAAAGGTGAAACCCTTATTGATTAGGTTAAATACTGGATGGCTCTCTGGTTTTTACTGGCAATCGAGGTATGTTATTTCACTCCCTTGTGGTTGTTTTTGTCAATATGCAAGGGATAATCCTCCAGCAGCTTGCAAATCCTGCTTCGGGAATTGGATCCTGCTGTCAAGCTATCACATTCTTCCTCCACCAATGCTGCCTTTAGAAGGTCAAATATTCCTGGACCCTTATTCCTGGGTTAATACTTTGCTTAGCAGATCAAAGACAGGGTACCTGCTTTTTGTGGAGAACCTTTACCACTGGCTGGTCAACCTTCCTTCCCATCCACCCAAATGCACATGCAGCTCCTCCTGGAGGTCTGATAATTTTTTCTCTTGGAAGCAAAAGCAGCTGGGAACCATCACCTGAGGAGGCAGCTTTCCACCCAGCCCTGCTCCACAGCTACCTGTACTCCTTGCTCCCAAGGAATCTGGCCTTTTACCACCACTGGCCAGCAGAGAGAAGTCTCCCCCACCCACACTATTTTGTTGGAGTGGGGAGAATAGTCTGGGGCTCTAGGGAAAGTATACATGGCTCTTCTCCCAACCACTATTTTATTCTTACCAGTAACACAGTGAGATGAGTTAGGCTATGTGTGTGGAACTGGCTCAATGTCATCTAGTGAGATTCATTACAGAAGGGCGATTTGAACGTGGGTCTCCTTAGTTATTGTTGGCATCCTTCTGTCTTGAATGGAGTGTGCCTCCAGGGGTGCATTAGCAGCACCCATGTGACCTCCTTGGGGTAGTATTTCTGGAGGGTTGGGGCTGCCTAGACAACAAGATACACACACCCCTTGGCCTCGCTGATGTGGTCCAAAGGAAAGCATAGCAATACATTTGACACCAGCTTGGCTGCAAAGTTGCTGGAAGGAGGAGTACAAGGTGCCATCCAACCACCTTAGGAACTCCACCTCAGTAGTAGCCCAACATACTAAACTATGCCAAACTGTCTTATCATCCTCTAGGGTGCCCTCCAATGCAGCACCCTCCAGGTGTCCCTAGGACTAGAACTCCCTTCATCCTGGCTAACTGACCATGCTGACTGGAGCTAATAGATGTTGGAGTCCTACAACAATTGGAGGGTCCACATTGGCTACCCCCTGCTCTGGTGACTGGGAGGCTAACATGTATCCCTGTTATAACTTAACTTTTTATTTAGCATTTTAACTTTTTATTATGGATTTTAGTTATCAGCTGCTTTCAGAATCAGTGTAAATTGAAAAATGGGGTGTGTTACACACACATAATCCTCCCACCCATTTTTTTAAAATCCAACCCCCTTACTTTCCCCTTTAACTTACAATTCTACCCTTTTATTTTAGATTTTGATTAGCACGAGCAGCAAACTCAAGTCAAGCAAAGCAAGGACAGTCCAATTTTGCCCAATCAGCTTAAAATTGCCCCCAAACACAGCAAAAACACCTCAGCTTTATGGGAACAAGGATTCACCCATCAAAGCACTGACTCCATGCACACAGGATTAGGCCACTGCCCAAGTCAGTTAAAAAGCGACTCCTACCACTATTAACACTTGGCTCAGAGAACAAGGGACCCAGGTGGCGCTGTGGTTAAACCACTGAGCCTAGGGCTTGCTGATCAGAAGGTCAGCAGTTCGAATCCCTGTGACGGGATGAGCTCCCGTTGCTCGGTCCCAGCTCCTGCCAACCTAGCAGTTCGAAAGCACGTCAAATGCAAGTAGATAAATAGGACCGCTACAGCGGGAAGGTAAACGGCGTTTCCATGTGCTGCTCTGGTTTGCCAGAAGCGGCTTTGTCATGCTGGCCACATGACCTGGAAGCTGTACGCCGGCTCCCTCGGCCAATAATGCGAGATGAGCGCGCAACCCCAGAGTCGGTCACGACTGGACCTAATGGTCAGGGGTCCCTTTACCTTTACCTTTACCAGAGAACAAGGGCATGGATAAGAGACCAGCTTACATCCACCCTGTGAAGACATACTGATTATCTACCTCTCCGCATTTTCATCTGCTATCACAGCTATTCTGAGCATCCTGGACAGGCAGAAGCAGCACTGCCTGATCTAGTTCATCACAATGGGTGCCCATATGCCTTCCAAGCTTTGCATTGACACAAGTCAGGTCCTGTTTGCTGTCTTCCAATGATGTACACCCAGTTTGCCACTGTGAGAACAGGGGGCTGGAATAGATTCTATTCTAAACTGGTTCTAAACTCCATCTCCTGTCAGCCTTAGGGACCAATCAAAAATTATGCAGATGATATAAGCTAGTCTATTGACTGAAAGTAAGGGCTCTTCTAAGACCCATATGGGTCAGTGGTGAGGAATCTTTTCAAATTCAAGGGCAACATTCCTTCAGGACGACATTCCCTCAAGGGCAATTTTCCAAGAGCCACATACTAGTAATGGGTGTGGCAAATGGATGCAGCACTCGCCTTAAAGGCTTTTGTACTTACTCCCCACCCTCCAACCTGTCAAACAAGTGGTAAAAAGTGTTTGCGGTTAAGATTAAGAAACCAGCCACCAGCGGAAACCACATGAGTTGTTCATGAGTTGTCCACAATGACTTCCTGGGCATGGCTAGCAGACTAGCTTTTGGGCCCAGCCTATTTGCAATCAGCAAACAGTTCCAGTGTCCTACCTAATCAATTAAATCACTGCTGAACCATTGCATCATGAAGTGAATTATAAAGTGACACTCACTTTTTAAAGTTTTGCACTGCCCATTAAAGCAACTGAAGGTTGAAACTGGTCTTCCACCCCATCAACAAACTTCTAAAGAAATACATCTCAAAAACTTAATGTTTAAAGAAAAACACAGCTGAATGCATAAGTTCTAAAATTGGAACGGTATGGATAAAATTGGTCCCTGTGCAAAGAGGACATGCTATTCTCCTCCACCCCCCAACACATGAATGCACACACACACTTGAAACATTTGGTCAGCCTACCATGGGCTTAGCCAGGATTTATGTCAGTGGTGCAGGCTTTATGTTTGGGCTGGGGAGGGTGGCAGAATCTCAGTTAAGTATTTTTATTGATTTACAGTACTTGATTGGAGGGGCATCTGCCCCCCCTTGGCTACACCCATGCAGCCTATTCAGAAGTATTTGCCTAAGAATGTTGTTGACGGCCTCGAAATAAGTTTTCTTTTTATCTCCTTTTCTTATCTGCATTTTCCTTCCATTGAAAGTAAGATGAGCCCTTGCTGTAATTTTGATACCGTATATATTTTTTTCTTTCCCAGTAAGCATCCTATCCCAAGCACTTTTCTCTGATCTCTCTTTCTTCTGCTTTTGTATGAATGTTATCGGTGAAGCTTGGGATTATATCCAATTACTTGGAGAAGATCCATGGAAATTAATGGATCTAAATTTTGTATATTAATTTCAACTGGACTACTCAGAGCAAGACTAGCAATGGATACTCAGCCACATTGGGCAAAAAGTTCCTACTCTGCATGAGGTTGGACTAGATCAGGCCTTCCCAAACTTGAGTCTCCAGTTGATTTTTGACTACAACTCCCATCATCCCTAGCTAGCAGGAACAGTGGTCAGGGACGATGGGAATTGTAGTCCAAAAAACAGCTGAAGACCCCCCAAAAAATTTTTTTGGGGGAAACCCTGAACTAGAGAATCTTCAAGGTCCCTTCCAACTCTACAATTCTATGATTCTACACACCATAATGCTTCATATTGCAATGTCTATAACTGAAAGACAAAAAGCATTTAATGCAAAGGTATTAAATGAAGCTCATTCCACAGCCATGGAAATAATCCAAGATCTGTTTGCTTAGTCACCCATAGCAAATAAAGAGTCCTTGCCAGGCAACCAGGCAGTGATTGCTTGAGGAGTGTTGTCTCCTTCATTTTTCCTACCCCCATGTGACACAAGTGAGTTAAAAAATATATTTTTTATATTGGGCTATGCAAAAGGTGGCTTTGGCTTTATTGTATGTCTCATGGGGACAGATTTCTGTGCATATATATCCCTCCAGATTGTCCCCTTTAATGTGCAGTTTGAAAGAAGTTTCCCAGGCCAAACAAAAGCATTCTCCTACCGTATTCATGCTGTGCTAACAAATGGAGGACTGAAAGAGCAGAAACAAAAAGAAGCAAACCTGAGTAGAGCTGCTCTCATCACCACAAAGCAGCTAACAGTGAGAAGCGTTGTCCATTTTAAAAGCACGAAGGGCCCTGCCAGTAATTTAGATCCAGCAGCTTCGCAACATTCTTCAACAATGCAAGAGACTGGGGAAAGTGTTACTGATTCTGAAAATGGAAGCTCTCAGGTAGGCGTACAGCCCTCCTCCAACTTGGTGCTCTCCAGATATTTTGGGTGACAAGACAACTCATCAGTCTCTGACTGGTAGTCTAAAACATCTGGAGGGCACCAAGTTGGTGAAGGCTGATATACAATGTAAAAAAAGAAAAGTAATATAAAAACCCCTCCTTGTTGGATTGGAAGCCATGAACTCTTTGCTAGTTCTGTGTAAGTTACCAGTAGTTCCTAGGATTAAAAAGCAACACACACATTTCCAAACCTCCAGCTCTCCATAGCATCCTGGACATAGCTATAAATATATTCGGATACCACTCCTGGATCAGGCCTATTTCATCAGCCTATTCTCATAGTGGCCAATAAGATGCCCCTTTGGAAGCCCGCAAGCAGGACCTGAACACAAGAACCCTCTCCCCTCCTGCGGTTTCCAGCAACTGGTATTCAGAAGCACTCTTGCCTCTGACCATAAAAACAAAGGCCTGCGTTCGTACAAGAATATGAATTACGGTAATCTGTTTGGCTTTAAATAAGCTGAGTAAACCTCCAAAACCAGGAGGTTTGGGGAAAGCATAGGCAGCTGCCTTCTACCGAGACACAGCCTTGGTCCATCTGGCTCAGTATTGCCTACACTAACAGGCAGCGGCTCTCCAGGGTTTCAGGCAGTGTTCTCTCCCTGCGCTACCGGGAGATGCCAAGGATTGAACATGGGATCTTCTGCTCTACCGCTGAGCTACAGCCCTTCCAAAATATCCTTCTAAAATATTAGAGCCTTTCCAGATTATACGGTAGCAGTCATGTGAAAACAGTGATGAACCACACTGCTAAATGGGAAACCAGAGACTATCACCACAGAAAATCCTTGCACAGTCTTGAATCTCTTTGCAGTGATAGCGCTTCCATCACTTCCGGGTTCGCAATAAATAGCACAGCCAATTGAGAAAGGCAACTGCCATCTGGCCACATTTAAAGTCAGGCTATAAAAACTCAGCAACTGTGCTCTATTTCAAGTATATATAAAATCAGCCATAGGAAAATAAACATTTAAATTTTAACAGCAAAATAACTCCCAAATCATGTTTTTGGAAATTGAACCGATAAAGCAAGTACAAGCCACGTACAGGACAATGTAGCCTCAAGGTACATTATCTACAGATGAGCAATAAGGCAGGCAAAAAGATCACACAATCCTAGCACAGTTGCCCACATATACCTATTGCTAGTCATTTGTGAAACACTATTCACCTCAATCAACTCTCCTATACAGAATACAACACTAATAGCAAATAACAGGACATTCATCTTTACATATTTGTCTAAGCATATTGCTAGGGGTGTAAACTTGCATAGAACTGAGCTGTAAAATTGTTTTAAGAATATACCAAGGGGACAGCAGTTGTCCCCAAGTTGCAAATAAATCCAATAAGTTTACTAGTCCACAATAAACTCTTACTAGCCAAAAAAATAGGCTTGATACAGTCTTCCATTGTCTACTATGGAACGCTTCTTTCAAGTTTAATTTCAGAGACGGGAGCTGTGAGAGGACAGAAGCCCATGGGTGCCAAGGAAGGCCTTTCTGGGCAATTATGCACCCATGAGCAACCCATGGCATAAATCAATATGCAATGGGGCAGTACTGAACTTCCCCACTCCCTTACTAAAGCTTTCCCACCTAGTTATCAGTATGAAATTGTTGGTGATTTCAAGTAGCTGTTTACTTGTCCATGTTATTCCAAATTAACACGGTATGAATGATCATGTGCATATCACATTAGAGAGTGTCCTTTTGGCATTAGGATGCTCAACCTAAGGTCATTTCTCATCTGTCCCAGGATTTTTTGTCTTCTCACTGTCACATATACACATGCACATACTCTAACATAAATGCTTTTCTGGAATTTGTCTTCATATTTATTATAGACATAACCTTTAAAGCAAGACAGGGTTCTAGTACAGCTACACAAAAGATGATGTTGTTTAATCGTTTAGTCGTGTCCGACTCTTTGTGACCCCATGGGCCAGAGCACGCCAGGCACTCCTGTCTTCCACTGCCTCCCACAGTTTCATCAAACTCATGTTGATAGCTCCGAGAACACTGTCCAACCATCTCGTCCTCTGTCGTCCCCTTCTCCTTGTGCCCTCAATCTTTCCCAACATCAGGGTTTTTTCCAGGGAGTCTTTTCTTCTCATGAGGTAGCCAAAGTACTGGAGCCTCAGCTTCAGGATCTGCCTTCCAGTGAGCACTCAGGGCTGATTTTCTTAAGATCTTCTTGCAGTCCATGGGACTCTCAAGAGTCTCCTCCAGCACCATAATTCAAAAGCATCAATTCTTTGGCGATCAGCCTTCTTTATGGTCCAGCTCTCACTTCCATACATCACTACTGGGAAAACCATAGCTTAAAGCACCTTAGGCACCTTAAAGACCAACTAAGTTTTTATTCTGGTATGAGCTTAGTTGGTCTTTAAGGTGCTGCCGAAATGAATTTTTTTAGGAAGTACCATAAAAACCAACATGTTTATTGTGACATAAACTTTTGTGGACTGGGGTCCACTGATCCAATAGAAAACATGCATGGTAATAAACATGTTAAGTCTTCAAGATGTCAGAAGACTTTATTGCGTTGTTGTTACGTTGCAACACACCAACCCTCTGGAAATAGCTAAAGTGAATGAAATTTAAGAGACAAGCACAGTTGTTCTGTGAATCCATTGGGATGAAAACTAAACATTTCCACAGATGATTGAAAGGTTCAGTTTTTATCAGCAAAATACCCCAACATCACCTGTACCACCTTAAAAATAAATCAGTTTGCAGTCAAATGGGTTGTGTCAAATGTTAGTCCTACTCAGTGTAGACCCATTGAAATTTAGACATGACTAAGTTAAACTTCAATGGGTCTACTTTCAGTAGGACTTAGTGAAATGCATGTCTATTAAAACATTTTAAATGGCACACGTTTTAAACAGCAATTAAGCTGTTTGGGGGGAGCTCCGGCTCCACATTTAGGGAAAGAAACATTTGCAACCCCAGACACATAATCTGCAATGCGTCCTCACTTCCCAGCTCAAGGCCCAGCGATAACACAAGCGCTGCAAAAGGTTAAACAGCTAGATAGGTGTGAGAAGGGATTGTGTTTGCTTTAAATGACATAAAGCATTTTCAATGAAACTGAGGTGGTTTAAGGTTCCCAGAGATTCAGTAAGGTGTCCAATTCCCTGCATCTATTCACAGCTGACGATTAAAAAAAAACAATTCCACCATCTAAAATACCATCGCTGCTTGGAAAGGGGTGGGGGGAATCATACTCTCAAAAGAGAAAGAGCTTTTGCAAGCCTAGAGACAGACAGTATTTACACCATTGTTAATCTCATCAGATTGGTCCAGTTTAACCTAGCCTTGCCACAAGCAACAACGCTGTCTCTTATCATCAAAGGGACAAACAGAAGTCTAGTTGGGAAATAATTTGTGGAGTGTGAGAGAAATGATTTGCATGACAAAAACAAAGAAAGTGTGTGCCGGCAGAGAGCAGACTCCCTCCCCCCACTCACAAGCAGTGCCATTATACCCCCCACATTCCATTCCTCCCTGCTAACCCAGATTATGAGCCAAAGTGGGCAGTGGAGGACACAGCCTGGACAGCCAAAATTGCCCGCCAGATAAAAACACTGGCAGTCTCTCTATCTGGGGAGTAAGCAGGTTTCCATCTCCAACATGATCAGGTTGCCCTATGGAATGTTTTCCTCACTGCCGGAAAAAAGATGGAGGGGATTATACCAAAGCAAAACAAAGCAAGAGGGAGGGGGGCACTGCAGGCACTGTGTAAACATTCTCCCCGACCCTGTAGGACAGCATATATAGGGGGCACCTTTCTGTCACCTTCTAGAACGGTATCCTCCATCTGCTCCATCCAGCACCACCCGTATAGACTTGAAGGGATAAGAAGCCCATCACCACCAAGGACACTGCTATTTCCTTCCCCATTTGCACCCTGATCCAGATACACAGAGCATATGATTTGGGGACATGATTAAGCCTTGTTAAATCCCTATAGGGGAAAGGAGCTCAACATACAGGAATGCAGGAGGGGAACGGCATAGGGTGGTATAAAAGAGATATCACTGGAGAAAAGAGGGATAGGTGGATTTAACCTCAGAGATGGATTGATGGGCACAGGCGATTAAATTGTAAAACTACAGAGTGAGGAAGGCTATCCATCATCCCCTTTCCTGAGGGGGGAAATAGTGCCCCCCCACACTAGAAATATGTATCCCCTTAAAAGAGTGGAAAGGTAGGAGGAGCGATCTTCCTAAGCCCCCCACTGCTTATCAAAATATGCCCTTGCATGAAGGACTCCACACCTCCAAAGTCAAATATATGGAGGGAAACAATTCCTTTGGCAGGGTCTGGAGTCTGGGTCCTTCAAACACATGTGCCTTTCTGAGATGGTTTAAAACCAGGGGGGGAGGAAGGAGGAATAGAGGAGGCAGAGAATAGCTTCTATACAGAATGTGGAAAGGCCAATGGTGGTCCAGAAAGTACATTTGGATGTAAGAGCATGGGGTAGTGGACAGAATACTAATAATTAATCAGCACAGTGGGGAGGCAGACATTTGGGGGGGCAGAGATGCAGGAAGTACAGGCCCCCTAAGAGGAAAGCTACAGGGAACAGCTTCAAAAGGACAGGGTGAAAAATGCATGTTCGTCACTGTGTCCCTGAAGTGGGGTGGGCAGAATAAGGTAAGTATCCTGTGCATAGGAAGGTGCTGGTCTGGGGATCTGGGAGAGTGTTTTGGAAAGGGGAAAAGTAAAAGAAACAGGCAAGTTGTATGAAAAAGGTATTTGTGGGGTTAGGAAGTTTGTGTATCTATGTGTGCTTAAGAGTGAAATGGACAAATATCGGGGTGGGGGTGAACAGATACCTGCATTTGGATTTACTGCTAATGGCATGTTGGTGTTTCCTACATAAGTACTATGTTAAAAAGAGGGGGGTATCATGCTTAGAGGGGAGGTGCTGTTGCTATGAGGTGGGGAGATGGGATGAAGTGGAAAGGGAATCAAATCTGCCCCCCCCCAAAAAAAATACAAGAAAGTGAGTGCATGTATGGAAAAGAGAGTATTAGGTGTATTATGAATGCTGTATTCTTAATATAAGGTGGAATGTTGTGCAGTAGGTGTGCATCATTTATTAAATAATGGAATGTTATAATATCCTTGTTAAACAGGGACTATTAATGATGCGCTGTATTATAATGGACAATATAAGTACAAGGATAAAATATTGCATTATCAAACAATGCAATATTAAGCACTATACTCTATTAGGTATTAATAGTTTTCTGGCTGAAGAGTGGAACCTAAGTACTTATATGCTTTATAAATTATTCATTTTATTAATATCTTTCTAAAAGGCTGTGGGAGATTACATATAAAAATATGAATATGGAATAGTGTCTATATCACTACTAAACAAAGCAATATTAAAATATCCTTATATTAATGGCTGCAATATTAACTTGTACATTCATACATACACACACACACACACAACCATTGTATTTATACATACAGCATTACATCAGATATTATATATTACACACCTAATCCTATACATATCCACTCAGAAGTATATTGCACTGACTTCTATGGGGCTTAGGAGATGGATATCCATCTTAAACGCATACACACCTATGAAAGCATACTATAATAATAAATATATATAACATTATCAAATCATGCAATATTTATACTATGCAGGGTCAGACAATTGCACTTTGCAGAAAAAGGACCCTTTAAAAATGTCTCCTAATACAAATGCAGCAAAATCTAATAAATAAGAACACTGGGTGATATTCACACAGGGTACACTCATAGGAGACCCACTGAAATTAATGAACCTAAATTGCCCATGTTCACTAACTTCAACGGGTCTACTCCAAGTCAGACTAATGTGAAATGCCACCCGCTGTTATCATATTGTGTGCTGCAATAAGCATCCCAACACGGTCAAACAGACATCTTCCCATTAGGAATACAGAATGAGGCTAATAAACAATTACAATATCGCAGGTGCAAAAAAAGGGGACCAGTACTGTTTCAAGGCAGTTCTCCTAACGCAAATGCAGCAAAACGCACAACACATCAATAAACCACCACCACCAATAAAACAAACAAGCCAACAAATCACGATATTGCACAGCGCGGTAAGTGACCCACAGTAGGTTCTAAAAAGCAATGCAATCGCAGCGCAGGCACAACAAACGAAGCAGCAGCAGCAGCACCGTCGTCGTGGTCCTTATTGATCCTTTCCATACCAATGCTACGTTATTCATCATCATTATCATTGCAATGTCACTGCTGTCTGTATTAGGGCAACGCAAATCTTTTTTTTATGCATATATACATGCGTCCATAAACGCACGCATACCTGTATCATTCTATGTATCCGTATACACTACACAAAACGCGCGCACAAACACACATACGCGTCTATCTACATATGCATATGGATAGATATTTCTGCAATGAAAAGGCAAAACGCAAGCACTGTTACGAAGGACTACTTGGCAAGGCAAGTGCAGCACCGTGCCTAAGGTGCTATCCGTTAAGTGCAACGCTAAGGCGTTATCCTCCTATGGCACTAACGGGGTGGGGTGGGGTGGCTGGAGACCTGGACACCTTTTTTTTTTAAAAAAAAATCTGTCTCTCTCTCACTCACTCACATACACATACAAAATATTAATTGTTGTTTTCCTCCCCCACCCTCCCCTCCGCCTTCTGGCTCACCTCGGGCAGCGCGGACCCGTCCGCAGAGCAGCGCAGCCAGGAGGAGGCAGGCAGGCACCAGCCGGGAGGGCAGCATCTCTGCTAGGCCAGGAAGGCGCTTCTCCGCCTCGCCTCCTCCTCCTTCTCCTCCCCGGCGCCCCCCGACCAACCCCCCGTTGAGGGGGAAGGCAAAAAAAAGGGGGCTAAAGGAAACGGGGGCGGGTATTAGCGATACTAATAACGACACATTGATAAATAATAGCAACGGTAGCAATAAATAAAAAGGGTGGGGGTGTCCGGGGGCGGAAAATAAAGGGAAGGGAGGAGAGGCAGCCGTTCCTTTCAGCCCAGCCCGGCCGCCGCGTCTTCTTTTCCTC